>NC_040911.2:24537247-25907247 GCF_004126475.2 Phyllostomus discolor
TTGGGCTCCTAAGAATCCTACCCCACCCCTTATTTCTCATTGAAACTACTTTACATTTATAGAGGATATTTAACATTTTAGAGTACTTTCTTATCATTTTCTTTTTCATTTTAGCTTCATAATTAAATGGGATATATTTAGAGAAGATCATTTTAATTCACATTTTAAAGATGGGAAATTGAATGATTATATGACTTGTGACTTGCTTAAATTGATGTGATTTATTTGTTTTGAATCTTTACGTTGACTCAGAAGTCCTGTCTTCCAGTCCCAGCTTCTCCCAGGACGTTTGACTCTCTTTATTAAAGATCTGGGAAAATAATTTTTCTGCTAATAACCCCTAAAATGTATACAAAGAATACATCAATAACAAATACCAGAGCAAATTACAGGCAATCAATTTGTTGTTTCTTTTCCCATTCTTTATTTCTATTCTTTCTGAGGAAAAGGCATTGGCATTCACGGGAAGCTCAGAGTCATTGTATGTAACTCAAAAGGGATTGTGGAAGGCACCTCTCATCCCTTGAAAATAATGACAAATTATGCAATTTTTGTCTTACCCAACTAGATTGAAAACGTCTGGGGAATAGCCAAGCTGCTGGCAAAGGGAGGCATTTGACGTTCGGGGCTCTGGAGCTGCAGGAGCTGCAGCATTGCTTTTTGAACAGGTGCAGGTTCTTAAAGCTTCACTCTCTTCCCTTTTTTGGACACTCACAGCACCTGAACAACTTTGAGAGAAAAAAGCCTCCATCTGGACTGAAGGGGAGGGGGGCTGGTCACTTGTGGAGCAGCAGAGAACATGGATCTGGCTCTCTTTGAAGCACTGGCATTCTTCTTAATAACCTGCCAAAGTCTTAATTTAGAGAGAGACTCTCAGAGAAGGGGCATCTCAAGTATATTTGATTTTCATATCAAATCTACTTACTTTTCATCAGGTTTATTAAAACTGGTGATGTGTTAATTGTGAACCCTGCTTTTATCTGAATATGAAATACTGCCTTTGGGGTCTCCCTTGTTTTTCGGTTGGGACCTGGGATGCATTCGCATTGCTGCCTTGGCTATGGGGTAATTATTTCTGAGATAAATACTGTGATGCAGGGACACTGGGTTACAGTTGTTGCATGGTGAACACAAGGGGACTTTAGGTTCTTAGGATGCCTAATTAGACAACAGGAAATGCATAGTGTGGTGGCTTAAAAACACAAGCCTGGGAAGGAGTGCATTTTTCACAATTGGATACGACATGTGTGGATGCCCTTCATGTCTTTATTCTTATGAAGGAGATATCCTAAAGGAATTATCTTTTTAGAAAGTCATCTGAAAGATTCACTCTGGGGAAATATGTGAAATCTATAAAGCTATAGTCTCAGAGGAGTAATGAGCGCCATTCTGTTTGTAGGATATGCCAGTGATGTTAGTACTTACATTTCACCCAACTTCCACCTCGCAGTGCCAATTTTAAAAAGGGGGTAAGTGATTTCTTGACTTATTAATTAGTATTGGGTCATGGACATAACCACATATTGGGGATACGAGAATCATAGGGTAGTTCTTGCTATAAAACAGTTTATCATCTATGGGAGAGAAATAAAATCATCTGAGAACACAACTGTGAAGATAGAAATAAACAACAACAATCAATATGAAATTAGATTAAGACCATTTTAGTCAATGAAATAAGAAACAGTTCATAGACTTACAGGTTCAGATAAGTTTTGAAAGTGGTATAGAGATATAAAGGGAGGGATGTGGATGGTGTGTTCTTAGTGTTGATGAATGAAAAGAGAAACTAGGTGTAGGAATAAGCCAGCAGAATTACTAGTGGGGACACTGGCCAGGTCACAGTGGGAGTTCCAGAATGATCTCTGGATAAATGAAGATGTTTAGGCAGTTATCAAACTGGAACATGAACATAAAGATACACTTCTGATTGTAAGTAGAGCATGTGTGTGTGTGCACTTTCACCACACTCCTTCCTTCTCACCTTAACAGATTTTCAGGACGTGCTGTACCCTGATAAAGACCATTGGTCCATGATCCATATTCCAAAATACCCTTCCATCTTTTCCTCCATCACAGCAACCTTCTCCTTCAGGATCTGTTTTCAGCTGACCATGAGAGTTATCAACAAAATGAATTTACACAAAGTTGTTATATATAAATAGATAGAGATACATAGATATCATATCTATGTCTGGCTATCTATCTATCTATCTATCTATCAATCATCTATCTATCTATGGCATGACATCTCCCAAGACTGTTTATATTTGCAAAGGGTATTCCTAACTCAAAGAACTAGTGGAATGTTTCTTCAAGGAATGGATAACTAAGAAGCACTTTTGGGGGAACTGGAGAACACCCTACTGTCCCTCAGTTCCCTCCAATCACAGAAATGCACCTTAGGACAATAGAGGACTTGTTTTCAGGCCCACAGACATCCATAGGCCAATGAACAATTGTTCTTGTTACATTGGGGGCTGGGGGGTGGAAAGGTGGGCAAGGAGAAGGTGCTCACAAAATCACATCTAAAAAATTATTTACTATTCTAGTTTGTAGTTTATGCTTATAGCATCTGTAATAAATAAACATGCTCCAGAAGAAAGCACAACTTAACAAGGAGTGGATGAGATTGAATGTGACGATTCCAGCCCTGTACAAGAGGCACTGGCCCATTAAATGAATGTGCACAGCTACTTCTTAATGCTCTCCCTAAGTAATCAATTTCTGAAAATACCAAATAATTTTAAAACAGCCCTGTCTGACCTCAGTCTCCAGTCATGCTGGACCAGCCCTTGCTGATTTGCCTACCTAGTTTTTAATCAATCAGAGTTGACATTTTGGGTTTATTTTTTGTTTCTTTCCCTTGCCTAACCTGCACCTTTTCTCTTCCCTTAGCAATATTAAATGGTATCTGCCCTCCTTCAAGGTTAGGGCCCCCAAATGTAGTTTAATATTTATAGGTTTGGACATTTTTTTGAAATAGCAGCTGACGAATCTAAATGCCATTGCAAGAGGCTAGAAAATCTGATGCTGTACCAGGATTTGATTCTATCCAGATACAAAGACCCAAGATGTCCAGAGTTTGAACACAGATGGAACTTGAGAGAGAAAAATTGTCAGTCTAAAATACCTTCTATCAGATGTTGGGACAGAATATAATTCAGGAAAAGGGGTTAAAAATCTGATTTGAGCCGCTTTTCCCCTTTTAACTGATTAAACTCTCCAGGTCATTATAAAAATGTAATTTTCCCATTTCCCAGCCCAGAGGAGATAATAATTGTAAATTAGTTTTATAGCTTTTAATTTTTAAATATATGTTATATAATATAACCTTCCTATCTGTTTGTTAATTTCTGTCTGGTGACTTCCTCTTACTCTTTTTCTCCTTTCTTTATTCTCCACATCCTCTCATTCCCTCTTCTCTTCCTCCTTTCTCTTGTCATTGTCCTTTTTTTAAATCTTATTACATGTATTTGCTATGGATTGAACAAGTGTTCCCCCAAGTCTATATGTTGAAGTCTCCCCAAATTTATATGTTGAAGCTTAGCTCCCAATATGACAGTGTTTGGAGGTGGGGTGTTTGGGGAATGATTTGGTCATAAGAGTGGAGCCCACATGATTGGGATTAGTATCCTTATTAGAGGCCCCAGAGAGGATCTTCCTCCTTCCTCTATGTGAGGACACAGCCAGCAGATGAGCATCTATGAACTAGGAAGCAGGTCCTCACCAGACCCTGAATCTGCTGATCTGGAACTTCCCAGCCTCCAGAACTGAGAGGAATAAATTTTTGTTGTTGATAAGCCAGCCAGGCTACGCAATTTTGTTCTAAATGCCTGAAGAGACTAAGTCATAATCATAATGTATCTTAAGCATAGAATACTAGGGGTGTAAGAAAGGGCGTTTCCATAGAGGGTCATGGGCATTTATGATTTCATATTGGGGAAGATGAAGAGGAAAGATTAGTAAAATCAATCTAGTAATATTAGGAAGATTAGAAGTGGTACTCTGTTTAAAAAATTAAAATGTTTTAGATAAGGTAAGAAATTGCTTTGACAGATGAGAAGATTGCAATTCAGGAAAAAAATTTGGATTCTTAAGAAGCAAGTTGATAGTTCCTGAAAAATTAATTGTGACAACACAGGATGTGCTTAAGGAGTAAATGGTTGTCAAACACTGGATCACACAGAGGCCATTTTTATTCTAAAATTGCTAGAAAAAAATGAGCCAACATCTTTGCCTATTCAATATACACAATCTTAATAAGTATTAGAGGTCAGTAGTTAACATACAGTAGAGAAGGTATACCTTAACTAGGGGTCTGGTGGACTTTCTGGTTGGAATACAGCTAGAATGACTGCTTGAGTAAGACAATGGAATGATATGAATAAGACAATGATATGAATTATGTTAAATAATACATCTACTAGGCAAACTGTAGATGGCAAAAATCTACACAAAGTTTATATAAAGTGCTCTCCAAGTAAGGATCTGAAACAGGTGATGAGCTATAGCAGACATCAGCAGACCACAGCCTCTGAACAAAATCCAGCTGTCTGCGTGTCTGTATAAGCTAATTGTGTGAAAAGTTGTAAATGGTTAAAAACAATCACGACATCTAAAAATTATGTGCAATTCTAATTTCAGTGTCCATGAATAAGATTTTATTGGATCACAGCCACACTCAAATCTTGGGGGGTATGGGGTTGTGGGGAAGCACTATAGATGCTTTTATGCTACAATGGAAGAGTTCAGTTTTGGCAACAGAAACTAGGTGTCCTTCAAAGCTTAAAGTATTTACTATCTGGTCCTTTATAGAAAAAACTCCTCATCCTAAGGTTTTAATTTTGGAGATACTGGATCATTGTCCATATATTTAACTAAATTAAACAGGTATTCATGAAATGTTTACTAGTTACAGAGATACTTCTTGTAATGTCTGAAATTATTTTACTGACATGTCTTTTCCTTTGGGATTTTTTTTTTTTTGATAAACACAAATTAGCATGGAATTTTACCATAACGAGATAAACAGATAAACATTAAGATGCTGTGAGAGTTTTCAAGTTTCAAACAATGGAAAGGACATGCCACAAGGAGAGCACCCCATGAGTTCTGGAGGAGAGATGTCAGCAAACATGGCAAGGTGCAGGAAATGCCCTAGACATGGCCTGTGTGTGAAGAGTGGCAGAACCAAGGTTAAAAGGAAAAGTCCATTTAGTCAGATTATGAAGAACCTTCATGTGATGCTAAGAATTTCAAGTTTGCTCTTGGGAAAGGGAGGTTATTTTTATTTCAGGTAGATTCTGAAGGAGAGTAGGTTTGACATATGTTTCAGGGAAAGAACCAATGAACTTCGTTAGCTACAGGGGGATGTGAGCATTGAGAAGATACAGGGTGGTTCCTGAATGGGGTGCCTACAGGAATGATGGTCTTCATAGGGTGGTAAACGGAGGTGGGAGGGAAGCAGTTAGGGTAAATGAGGTTTGTTGTGGAAGGTTTGAGTGCCCTGAAGATTATGCATGGGCACACATTTAAGCCCATGGAAGAGGTATCTCTGATTGAGTAAGGATTGACAATTGAAAGTGTACAGTGGGAGCTGAAGCTCTGGGATGAATGGAAAATCAGGGAAGGCAGAACAAATATGGTTAGAACAATAATACTGTTAAAGTGCTCTCAAAGGGATACAATATAAAATCTCCCTTAAGCCTCCTTTTGACTTCAGACCTTGTGGAACTGAGAACTAGGATATGTATTTGAGTACACGAATGAAAAAGAAAAGGGTTTGTAAATGGGTACACACATGTCATCTCTGGTGACGTGTATTTCATCTTGGTTTTGGTGAGAGTCTCTGCCGTGCTGCCGATTCCTAATTATGAGACTAATTTCCTAAACACAAAAATAAACACCTTACACAAAGCAGGCTGATGTCACCTTGCCCACTGTTCCTGGGACAGCAATCCCTCCTCCAACCCCAATTAGTTACATTGTCATCTCTTGATTTCTCCCCCAGTTTCAGAGACTTATCATATTTTGTTTTCCACGATCTCCCTTTATTTCTTCCTTTGCCAGTTGCTAAGCACTCCCTTGTTGCTAAGTGGGATATGAGCACTTAATTTACTCCATTCTTTTTTCTCATACCAGATTTTAGAAATTGCAGATCCTGTTTAATCAATGTGTAAATGCAATGCTTTTGATGTATTTTTCCTAAGAGCAATATTTTGATCATTCTTAATGATACTTAATGAAGTCACCGCATGATTTCTGATTGTACCTAATTGAAGCTTGTGACTTGCATTTCAATATTATCATCTTACAGCTTTAGGTCTATGAGATGAAAAATTTCCAGGGTCCAAAAATATTAGAAAACATGAAGAACTGATGTTTTATTTTAAATCAAAAATAATTCTAGCATAGTTGTATGTACATGTGAAAATATATGCATACATACATACATGCATATATATGAAATAAAATGAAAATTGAGAGAAATTTCCCAAAATGACTTCTATATGTTGATGATAAAGAAGCAACCTTTTTTTACAAAGAAGAAGTTTAACTACTCATTTTAAGTCAAACAAAGGAATCTAAAGGGTCTTAATAGTAGTATGTTTTTATATAAATCCCATGCTGAACATATGGGATCCAACATACAAGCAAATTTTGGCCCTTGAGAAAGATAATAAACTGGGTATTTAGAATTCTTGAAGCCTCTTCTAGAGACCCAGTCTTAATGATTTCATGCCTGAAGCCATGGCACCAAAATTTTAACTAGCCTCAAAACTACTCTCATACTTTTAATTTCACTCCTCTTTCATCAAAACATGTCCATCATGTGCCCCATCCCCCCAGGGTTTTTTTCTCTGCTACAGGACAGTGGGGGGTAATGGCTTAATCAGAGACAATAACCCCTGCTAATATGTTAACTAGCTAATATATGAACCTTCCTAGGATAACACATTAGCCTCGACCCAGATTTTTTTAAAAAAGAAGAAGAACTATAGCTCCACAAGAAGCCCGTAAGGAATAATACCATTACTGCAACTTAACCCCATGGCAGGCCAGTGGGTGAGCTACTTAAAGGCAGCTTTTAACATCCCTGATATCATACTGCCATCTCCATGATGGGTCAATGTTGGAAATGAAAAGCAATTTTGATGCTGACAGAAATGAATTCCACTAGTTACTTCTAAAACCTCTCCCAGGGGTTTCCATGAACAATAATAAAGCATATCCAAAGCATACATTGTGCATATCTTTGTAAATGTAGAGAAGGCCCCAGAGTCAAAAGGGGAAGTACTTCTATTATCATTTGTTTTTCTTCTCTTATGTTTTTCCTAGATATTGGGGTATACAAAGACATTCCTAATGAATTTTTTTAAACCACCTTGTGAGAATATTGACAGTTCTTCTTATTTCATAAATAAGAAAATAAAGGCCCAGATAATTTGAATTACATTAAGTTCAAAGAGTAGAAAAATCCAAGACACTTAGTTCCATTCTACCTGTTTTAGCAGTATTTACCACCCGACTTCTAGGAGAGTCTGGGGGAAGCCAAGTATCACCTTTAATAAACTCATACGAGCAGGATGTGCTTGATTTGTGGGCACTGCACTTTACCTTCACTTCCTTCCCATTTCTGTCTTCCAAACTTCTCAGAGAAAGACACTGATTCTATTGAGGCAGAAGTCCACACAAGAGCATTAAATGGGTCTTCCAATAGAAAAAATTATTAATAGAAGGTGGTTAGGTGCTCTAGTATGACCAGTAACAATAACACCATGGTATTACCAGCCTGATTATTTCTTGGATGTGCATTGGTGAAGTAGGATAAGATTCTACTGAAAAATGGCAGTGATAAAACCATCTCACCTATGGGCATTAGACAAATATCCAGTTCATGGCTTAAGGAATACCTGCATAAGTTAGTTCACTTATCATCAGGGCACTTATTGTATAAATACGGAGACAACATACAAAACCGTCAGTTATGAACCAAAGCAAACTTTCCAAATAACAGGCTTTGTAGGAATTCAGAAAAGGAACGGAGCATTTATGACATTTAAAGCAATTTTGCTAAAATATTTACATTAATTATCTTGTTTAACTTTCTCAGTGAAACTAGGAGACAGGTACTATCATTATTCTCATTTTACCAATGAAGGAACTGAGAATTACAAGGTAAGCAAGTAACCCGAGTCACACTGGAAGCACAGAGCTGTGGCAGATTTGAATCCAGGCATCAGCCTTCTAAACAAAAACTGTGCCTTGCCTTCATCCTCTCCAGCCTTGGCCCACATTCACTAGGAGATGAAATCCAACTGGTAGGAAATAAAGAGGGATATTTGTTAAAAAACAATCCTTGCAATCTACTTTGAGGGAGTGATATAACACAGTTTAAGTTCCAGTGGCATAGAACTTGCCATATTTCTTGAGTATATACAAGGAGTTTATTAACTGGCCACTGCTAACTTAGAAGTAATTCTACAATGGGCTATATTGATTAATATTTTCTCAGTTCTGTGGATAATGATTTAAGAGCAAAGTTTCTCAATCTTAATGTGCATCACCTGGGTAATTTGATAAAAGCAAATTTTGATTCTGTAAGTCTGGGATGGAGCTTGAAAGTCTGTACTTCTAATAAATGTCCAGATGATGCTGACATTGCTGGTCCATGAAATACTAATTATCAAGGATACGGAAGACATATTACCTGACAGGCAGATGTCAAAAGGCTGGTAGAAGAATGAATGTTTGAACCATTTCAATTATGAAAACTTTGAATGGCTTAACAATTTTTTTTTAAAAACCTTAAATATCTGCAATAAAGGAGCACCCCAAC
Organism: Phyllostomus discolor; assembly: GCF_004126475.2. Classification (NCBI taxonomy): domain Eukaryota; kingdom Metazoa; phylum Chordata; class Mammalia; order Chiroptera; family Phyllostomidae; genus Phyllostomus; species Phyllostomus discolor. The sequence continues at coordinate 24,546,090 of NC_040911.2, forward strand.
TGGAAAGATAACATTTAACTAAGAGGTATACATGGTGAAGTATTTAGTGCATTACTTAAAAACAATGCATAAGTGAAAAAACTTATTGATTAATAAACTTTCTCAAAGTCTCTTAGCCTGTGAATGGTCCAGCTGGGATTTAAACCCATTTAGATCTGAGTCCAGAGTTAATTATTATACCGACTGTGCAAATTGCCTATGAAAGGATACAGACTAGGATGAACATGAAAGCTTCATCATCGGATGTGGACAGTTATCTGGGTCAATGGTATGTGAGATGAGAAATGAGGTATGATACCAAGAAAAGATAAATTAAATTAAAAATAAAATAACTGTCCTGTTGAGCCCTTCACTCACATTTATCAGACTCCATCATGAGTATTGTATTTGGTTAAGAGTCACGGTTTCCATATGACATTCACAACATGAAATATGTTCAAATGAGGGATAAGTCATATCAGAGGTTCTAGAAATATAGTCAGGGAGCTATTGAAAGGATCAGTGCTATTCAGAATGGAGAAGAATGCACTTACTGAGGGATATAAGAACAAACTTACTGATCATGTGGTTTAGTGGAAGACAGTGTAGAAGGGAATTGTTCTATGCACCTCCAGAGAACATCATTAGAACTAATGCATAAAGTTGTAACAAAGCAATTTTCAGCTGAACATGAAATATTATCATTGGAAGTACTCAACCAGAGGCACACCAAAATCTTCCAATGGTCACGTAGTTGAGACCGGAGTCCTGTGTGAGTGAGCAGTAGATAACTTGTAAAGATTTACTTCTAAGTCTTTGTATCTAAATCACAGTCAATCCTCTTTTCAATCCTGTACTCAGGAAGCAGCTTAATGGTGAAAAGAAATTTTTTAAAAAGAATTCCATTATTTAGTTACACATTTGGAAAGATGTTAGAGGAGATCTAATTTATGACCTCAAAAAAAGAAAAAAACCCTGTAAAAATTACATCCTCCTCTCTCCAATTCTTTTATACTCCATAGCTGTCAAATAAATATGCTACATGTCCTTAGCCCTTAAACATAGGGATTTCCGCTCCAAACCAGGCCATATGGCATTGATATTCCTTTGCTCCTTCCTTCTCCCAGCAAAAAGGAATTCTTTTTTTTTCCTTTTTTCCATTTTTAGAAAGAGGGAGGAGGGTAAAGAAAAGTTTCCTTTAGCTGTGTTGCAGGGACAAGCAGGCATCACTTGTGACTCTTTGCACGAGTCCAGAGTTTGAAGATTTGAAAAATCTTAGTCCTGGTTTGCTCTGATTGAAGTGCAGTTTGGACCGCAGCATGTACAGGATTGGATGGAAGAGTGGTGTTGTAGGAGAGATTAGTGGGGGAGGCCTGTGGGAGAGCTGGCTTGTTTCCTCTCAGATTCATGGCACAGAAACACAATGATCACTAATGAAACAGAACCCTCCTTCCCGTCAACTCTACCACCTTACACACTGTCTGAAAAAAAAAGACAAACTAGCAATCTAAAACCTTGTAGCTGCTGGATCGCCTTCCTTTTCTTCAGGATCTAACTCACTTTCTTGAAGAAATTGATCATTTGATGACCATAGAATTTATCCTGGCTATGAAACAGAATCTGCACAGATTGTGACAGTTTAAAAAATAATCAATATTTCAGTCAATTTGGTGAGGACTGACTATGTGCTCAGTCATTTAATTGGTGTTCTGAGAGAATACACAAGACAGGAGGGACCTGACTTTCTGAGGGCTGCACTTTGAGCTCAATACTAGCTTAGCAATCTTAAATTCTTGTTGTAAGCCTCTGAAAGTGTGTATTTCCTGTTAGTTTTGTGTGATTGTGTCTGTATGCATGAGTATGTTTGTGTATGTGAAATGGTACTAATGAAACAAAGGCAGAACCACACTATAGAATTTGTTTTATTAACAACTTGGTATACAAGAAATCAGTTTAAAGATATGAATCAGAGGCATTTGTTCTGGGAATCTCTTTGTCTCTTCAGCAAAAAGCTTCTGCTGTTTTTTGTCAGCATAATAATATCTAATAAACTGTTGCAGATTTCTTCATCACATTCAACTGCTTGGCAATGTACCAATGTATGCATCTCAGCAGAAGTGGGGGTGGTATGTTTTATAATGGCTCTATTGATAATGGCAAAAGCACTATCACCAAAGCATCATATAGACCATGACAGATATACCTACTGTATACATAATGCTTATTGGATATTGCACACTGTAAGGAAAATGGCTCATAAAAATCCCAGATGTCTTTTTTGTCCTTTCCTCTTTCTCTTTTGTTCTGCTGTGTTTGCTTACAGTGTCACTGTGCTATGTAAATAACTGTACTGGGGTGCGTGATGGATGAATGAGCAGACGGATAGATATCCCTGTCATTTTTGTTGATAGTTCTGGGGACAATTTCCTTGAACAATAAAAAGTAGAAGTTTAGATGGTCCAATGAACAAAAAGTGTGTGCCAAATTTAAAAGAAAAATGAAGACAATGGAAAACATAACATTTCTGAGGCCTAATTTGTTAGGTTCTGTGAGACAGCTCATGATATAATGGATGATACTGGATTGGGAGTTGGAACACCTGAGTCCTTGTCCTGGATGGCTACCAGCTACTGGTGTGACCTTGGGCATGTTGCTTACATTTCTGAATTTCAAAATGCATCATGGGGTTTGTGTTAGTATCTAAATCCACTTCCAGTTTTTGCTTTCTTTGTTTCAGTATGTTGATTTATCAAGAAGTCATTCAACAAGCACTTGCTTATTGATTTTTTTTAAGTAGTGTTCTTTATAGTGTGGAGGATATAAAAAGATAGAGGGCATTGTTCCTACTCCACTTAAATCAAATTCATTAGATAAAATAGGAATCACAAGTATATAAACAAAGGTTTGTTCATGAGTCCAGACAGTATAATGAGTGAGCATTGATGTACCAGAAAGTAACAAACATAATAGAAATCTTTGTGGAAAAGAGGTTGATGAAAATAATTCAGATGTACCAAGTTCATGACTTCTCCTAGTCTAGACTGCAGAGGGAGACTATGAGAAGATTTGGGAGCTATATATCAAGTTCCCTGCCTCTGCTTTAATGCCCATTGTCTCTATAGAGTCTCACTTCTCAGCACAGTAACTCTCTCTCATTCCTTCCCATGCCATGTATCCTGTTCACCAAAACACCTACTCTGATACGAGTCATTTATACTTTGCCATAAAGATTAAAAATAATATTTCCAGTTTTTTCTTAAGACTAATTTTTTTAGAGTGGTCTTAATTTGACAGTACCAAAACTGAGAGGCAGGTACCACTCGTCTATCACTTGTCCCCACACATGCATAGCCTCTTTACTATCAAAATCACTCACCAGAATAGTAATTTTTTAACCAAGGAGGAGCCTACATTGACATAACATAATCACCCGAAGTCTATAGTTTAACTTAGTGTTTGCTCTTGCTGTTTTGCATTATATGGGTTGGGCAAATATATGACGTATATCCATCATTATAATATCATACAGAATATTTTCACTGACCTAAAAACCCTGTGTTCCACCTATTCAGCTCTTCTCCTTGACCTCACACAGGCAAACACTGATCTTTATATTATCTTCCTAGTTTTAACTTAGTTTTATCAGAATGTGATATAGTTGGAGTCATACAGTATGTAAACTTATTAGATTGGATTATTTCACTTAGTAATATATGTTTAAGTTTATTCATGTCTTTTCATGGCTTGATAGCTCTTTTTCTTTAGTACTGAAGAATATTCTATTGTCTAGAAGTATCATAGTTTGTTTGTTCATTCACCTACTAAAGATCATGGTTCTCTAGCCTTCTTTAAAGTTTAAAAGTTTAGGCAAAAGATTGAGGATGCAATTTGGGAGCAAAGAATCATTATAATTCTAGAAATCACACAATGGAATCAACAGGTTATTCTTTTTATCTATTATTAGGAAATAATTTTCTTGATTCCCAATTTATGGGTATAAATTAAATCCCACCCAGGATTCTAGTTCTCGCCCATGTTGAGCTACTTACAAGCAGAGACTTTTTACTTAGTGATATCTTGTCATGTGGTGGAGTTCCAGAAGGCTGGTTCTACTGAACCAGAATCAGTGAAAGGGAGGCCTTCAGTAAAGCCCTGGAAGATATATTATGGTCCCCTTTCAGTCAGAATCTGATGGAAGCTCTCTCAGGACCTATCATAATTTTAATGGAACCTGCAGTAGCTAGTCAATAAGGCTGTATTGTCCCTGGCAGTTTTTATATACCTCTTTTCTACTCCTGGCTAGGAAGGTCACCTAACTTCCGTCTCTTCTAGCATCTTATTCCTGATTGGATCAACAAGGGGTAATGAAAAACTCTACAGAGGTCCTGCAATGGAATTTCTAATATGAATGAGAAGCTTTGCTTTTGCTAAAAAATTCTGCAAGCAGAAGAAAGAGGTCAAGTATAAGGTTTCTAGTTAGCTCAACTTCAACTCTTGGTTCTTATACTTATTAGCAGTGTGACCTTGGCGATATTATTTACATCTTCTACACCTTGAATTATTTATTAGTAATAGGAGATAAACCTACCTTATAGAATTATTATGAGAATATTAAAAGACTACTTATTTCAATAATTTTGACAGTGCCAGAAACACCGTAACTTTGCCATCAACATTTGCCATGAGGATGGCTATAATCTTTCCTGAGACCAGAGAATGGTTACTCCAAAGTTGAGCTTTCTGTGTGTATATAGTGAGATAGTAGGAAATACATGTTTGGTGACTACAGCTCAACCTTCTTTGTTTTTGTAAATTCCTTGGTATGATGGCCCTCTTGAAACTAATGGGTAGCTTAAGGGAGACCAAGGAAAGGGAGAGCCAGCAATGCTGGCAATCCATTGCAAAGGGCTTACAAATCACATGTAAAATCATAGTAGGACATAAGTTAAACAAATAAATTATACATATAAATTTTCAAATATATATCTTTGTGATTAATAACATGTTCTACATGTATTACATACTTATTCAACATAGCAAAACATATGACTAATGAAATATAAATGTATTTGGTTAATTACAGAATTATGTTATACATGCTATAAATCAAGAGATAAAAAGCAAACGCCTGGTACCATATGGAGGCTCAAGCAAATGTGGGACATGCAAAGAGGATCCCCGAAATGGGTCTTCTGGAAACTTCTACTAAAGGCAAATGTCCCAGCATCCTCTGTGAAGATATCCCATTGTACTATTCTCCATGTCATTAGAAAGGATTCTTCTGAGGACAAAAAGATATGATTACTACTGAGGCAAGTGCTAGAGTTATAAAATTTACTCCATACAGCTATAGGCCTGGCCAGTGTGGCTCAGTTGGTTGGAGCATCATCCTGTACACAAAAAGGCTGTGGGTTCAATCCCTGGTCAGGGCACATACCTAGATTGTGTGTTCAGTCCCCAGTGGGGGTGTAGGTGAGAAGGCAACAGACTGATGTTTTCCTCTCATACGTCTATCTGTCTGCCTGTCTGTCTCTCCCCCTCCCTCCTTCCTTCCTCTCTCTCTAAAAGTAATGAAAAATTACCTCAGGCAAGGATTAAAAAAATATTCCAGCTATCTTTGCTCTGCATAAGTTGCCTAATGCTTAGGTTTGCCAGAGAAGACGAAAACTAAGGGAAACAGTTGTTTTGTTTTGGTTTCACTTTTTTTTCTTGCTCTGCTGACATGTTGCATTTGAAAATAAAGGGGATGGCATAAGTCATTCATTTCTTTTCCTGCATGGTACATACAGGGAAGAAACTTTGAAGGATATGGCTGCAATAGGAGAAACAGCTCACAGTATTATGATGTTTGGAGTAGAGTTAAAATTTTATCAAAATTCTGCAGATTGAGATTTTGAGGCAAGAGTCTAAAGTTGACTCCAATAAAGAAAACTATGAAAAAGTAAATGGTTTTCTCATATATGTATTGTACGACTCTGAATCCAGTGGTGAGTTTTCTTCTCCTGAAGATATTCAAGCTGAGATATGCTGAAGATGTTGGTATAAAGCTAATCCCATTCCAGGAGAGTCTAGGCTGGATGGCATGTTAGTGAGAATTTTACTCTTTAAGTTGGAGAAAAGGATTGGGAAGGGTCCGGAGGAAATAATTTTTCAGTTCACCTTGAATTGACCATGGCAGGAGACTTTATGATTACCATTAATCACAGACAAGGTGAAGTATGGATCAGGGGCAAAAACTCATAAAAGTTAACCAAAAGTACACTTGTTCTTAAGGAAAAAATCAAATCTATTGATTACTTCTTGGTCGGACTTAGATTAACAAAATGATTACAATTTACAAAGTGATAGTTTGAGATCTCTCTTGGGAGAATATTCAATCTTGGAAATCCTTTTATGGGAAAGTGTGGACAATGAACATCGTGAAATGGTCTCGTAAATGTCCGGCATGCCACATTGAATCCACCTGCCCTGTTTCTAGTTCTTCTAACCCTACGAAGCCCAGCTGTTTCTTGCTGATCCCAGAGGTCCTGGGAAAACCATGCCCATTCATAATTTGTGGTACATTATACTTCCATGAATCTTAATTTGCCAAAATAATAAATAGAAGCAGGACTGCAGCTTGAGGCATTTTTGTTGTTAAAAATATTGATGAGCATTATTGGAATTTAGTAGTGAGAAAGCAAATGAGAGACTCATCTATTGCCACGAGTAGAAAATCACATGCAAAAAACATGTCCCGGGTCCTGCACAAATGTCGAATGCCTCCCCAGTCTTTCATGTATATAAGCATATACTCTAGATCTGTTTTATATATAAAGTCAGCTTTAATATGCACTGGCTTTTTAATAAATGCAAGTATTCTGTAAATCAAAGGAAGATCCTTTTTTTGTTTTGTTCAGAACTTTTATCAAGAGTTTTTTGTTATTTCAGAAAATCATTTCACTAGTGACAATACCACTCCTGCTGTTTGAATACAAATAACACACACTGCATTAGCATAATTTATAGTTGATTCTTTCATGAAGATTATATGTGTAAATGAAAGCAGCCTACTACTTTATTACATTTCCTAGTATAGTTATGCTTGTGCATTAAAGTATTTAAATATATATTATCTTATTGTATGTTATATACCTTTTATTATTCTTAAAATTTAAGTTTGAATATTATTTTTTAAAATCTGCATGTTGTAAGCTATATTATTCATGGATTTCATTTAAGTGTACTACACTGGATGGTAGAAAATATTAATTTTAAACAGGAGCCTTTTGTAGCTTTTAGCATTGAGAACAACTACTCTAAATAATTTCCTGTTCAAGGTACAAGGTTTTTCCAGCCTTCCAAGCATCTAACCACTAAGACAGAAATTATAGATATATGATAATTCTTATCCCTGGGAAACAGATTTGTGGAAAGCCTACTTATATTAATAACTTGCCCATGTGATCCTTCAAATTTGTTTATATACTCCTTGAGAAATTATGTGGTGTAATCATGCCAAAGCACACTCCATAATATGCCATCCCAACTGGAGAACCAGCTCATTGGTTTTTGGGTTATGTCATGCCTGAGACCCAACTATTTAAAGTGTCAGCTTTGCATGGCTTAGGTTTACCCTTGCTAAATGAAAAAGAGCAACAACTCTGAAGTGGGAAAATGGCTCAAAAGCAGATCTCAAGCACCAAATAAACCACTTGTTCCATAATTTGATCAAGGATGAGCATAGGGTTAGTTTGTTAATGAAATGAGAAGGAAGAGACAGATGAGGGAAGAAAGGGAGGAAACACTCCTACACTGAAATTGAAATTGCATAAAAGCCTTTGGTTTCATCAGCACAGAAAGACAGAGAGAAGCAGTAGATGTATGTATCATTTCTTTTACTTCTTAATTGTACCCTATGTGGTTAGAGAACATTTCCTCTTAGCTTTCTTCTCTTATAGTGAAATTTAAGTATATGTGTATACACACACATACATACATATATATAAAACTTTTTAAATCAAGTTTCTTTCTTAGTTCTTAAGACTTTGTCTCTTTCTCCCTCTACCCCAAAACACACACACACACACACACACACACACATATACATATATATATATATATATATACATATACCACAAAGACACAAATACTTTTACTTTCACTCAAGACTCAATCATTTTCTTTGGGTTGATTTTAGGCTACATTTTACCTGCTTTGTGTACTCTGTATCTCTTATAATTATTCTCATTCATGACATGAAACATATTCAAACTGCATCTCTGCTAATTCATGTATTTATTCAATATATCAACTTAACAATCAGTAGGTATTTATTGACTCTATTAGGAACAAAACATTCTGCCAGATGCTGTAGGATTCTGAAATATATAGAGCTTCATTTCTTAAAAAAAATATATTTAATTTGGATAGACCAGGGCACATGTAAGAGCAGTAAATCAATGTTTTCCTATTATCAAGAACTGTTGTGGACCTCTCTGTAGATCCTCACAATTGCCATCTTCACTTTGATGGACAAACAGCTGAATTCCATGTCAGTTGATACCAAGTTTTAAGTTAATTCCACTGTTTATACTGCTTCTTAGGAAGTACTAAACACAAAATAATACCAACAGGTAGTTTATAATTAAGTTCCAACTGAGAACCATCAATAAGGACTCTAGGACCTCTGAGAAGAGAGACACCACTATAGGTCTGAAGAGTCAGGGAAAACCTCCTGAACCCAAAGGAAATCAAATTAATCATCAGTTTCAAATATGCAGGACAGGGGAACTGTTCAAACATAGGGAAGAGAGTGTGATAAAAATACTGAGGCAGGAATACATGGCACTTACTTAAGGAAGAAAGAATACCTAATTTCTATGGAGCCCTTACTCTGTCCAGATAGTATGCCAGAAGTTCTCCAAAAATGATCACCTTTCTACAGAGAAGAGATCTAAGGAACAATAACTAATTTAGTGTTCAGTAGACCAAGGGTGTGAATTCAGGAAACCTGGTGCCAGAGTCTGTGCACTTGTCACCTATGGCCACAGCACTCTACTTCTCCAGCAGCTGGGAGGCGAATGTCTATACAGGAGCTCCTCAATTTATGATGGATTTATGTCCCCATAAACCCATCCTAGGTTGAAAATATTCTAAGTCAGAAATGCATTTGCCCTGGCTGGCATAGCTCAGTGGATTGAGCGCGGGCTGGGAACCAAAGTGTCCCAGGTTCGATTCCCAGCCAGGGTACATTCCTAGGTTGCAGGCCAGAACCCCCAGCAACCGCACATTGATGTCTCTCTCTCTCTCTCTCTCTCTCTCTCTCTCTCTATCTCCCTCCCCTCTCTAAAAATAAATAAATAAAATCTTAAAAAAAAAGATTCTCTTTAAAAAAAAGAAAAGAAATGTATTTGATACACCTAATCTACTAAACATCATATTTAGTTGAACCTACCTTAAACATGCTCAGAGCATGTAAATTAGCCTATAGTTAGGCAAACTCATCTAACAAAAAGTGTATTTTATAATAAAGTATTGAATATCTCATGTAACTTATTATGTATATTTCTTTAGCACCACTGTGAAATAGAAAAAATGTATGTTAAACCATCATAAGTCAGGGAGCATTTGTAGATGTGAAAAAAAAATCTAGAATGTAGCCTCAGTTTACATTTTTTTTGCCCTCTGAATTTATTTGTAACTTCAAAATCTGTACTTGCATTGTTTTAGATATAGAGAGGTTATTTGGTTGCCTTTTTTAACCATTTATCCAACATATTCATAGGTAATAATGCATTTATTTCTGACTATACTCCTATAATACAAAAAATCACCATAATATTTCTGTTTTCAAACAAAGATAGAAAAAGTGACATATCTAGGGGCCGTGTAGTACCGTTCTTGTTTTCTGCTTTTCTGTCCACTGGGAGAAGTCGCCATCTCAGGTTCCTCTCACTCTGTCTTTTGTTTCTATGTCTGGTTCCTACATAGGCCTCCCAATATGCTGGGTATCTGCAAGAAGATGAAGATGCATTAACTTAAATTGCAATTCTGAGCAAGATGGAATGGGAAAAGATAGGGAAAAGGATACCTCAATTTTGAAAAGGTTCATTTGCCAGCAGCTGGTGGCCCTGAGTGATCAGTGATTGCCCTATTTTACCAGTCTATCCAGTAACAACATTCCACTGGGCAAGGGAGAGGCCCCCACACAAACCTGCAGGGAGAACAGTGACTATTTAAGGACACAATAAGCTGCATGCCTAAGCTTTAGACTTGTTATCGACTCAGTTGGCTATATCCCCTATAGAATTTCACATTTTAATTAATAACAGAGAGAAAGGGAGGGAGGAGTATAAAACCTTTGGAGATTTCAAGCAATAATGGACTTTTACCCTATTAGCAGGTTTAATTTTCAGGAACTTTATCACCTCCCAAATCTGTCAGAGCTGTTTTTCTTCCCTTTCTTCTCTTGAAACAATTACAGGAAAGCAGTCAAGAAGGGTGACCAGGCCCAGCTGAACTGTACCTGGAGGCCGAGGCTTCATGTTTGGGGCAAGCCCCAGGTGCTGGGAACTGGGCAAAGGTTTCCATCTTCACACTCATTATGACATGAGCCTCTTTAAAGCAGAAGGCCCACCAAGCCCCACATATGCATATCCCATAATGAAGACATATGTCCCCTTGAAGTGAGTTCAAACTGTGGAATGTATTTTGCTATGGACCTTTACTGTTGTCTAATAAAGGTGACATTTGGTCAACCTTGTTATACCTGGAGTCAAACCAAAGACTTGGAGGTAAAGCCTAGCTATGCCCTGCACAATCATGCTCTTCCAGATTCTGTGAGTAGGGGTGGATAGCAGTCCTTTTTGATAGTTTTCATCTTCACAGTCTGATTATTACTGGAGTTGTTACTAGTAAAAGATGCCACTAGAAAATGCTTTCTATATTCTGATCTTTTTAAAAAAATTTTAATTAAATTTATTGGAGTGACATTGGTTAATAGAATAACATAGATTTCAAGTATTCATTTCTATGGGTGGTGGGCACACAGTGATCTGTATTTAAGATGTGATGAGTCTTTACACAGCTTTCTCCTTTTCCTGAGAAAACTTAGGGGTGGACACCAGGGCGGGCTCCTTCCTAGCCCTCCTCCCTGCGGGACCAGAGCTGTGAGGGTGCAGATATGGCAAGCACCCAAGGGATGGAACCCTTTCCTATGAGAGATGATTAGCAGGAAAGAAGGAACACAAAGCATTTAATATGGTGACCTTCCTTCTAGAGAACACAAATCACAACATTTAAGTTACATGGAAATAAATATTTAGGGCTTTGCTTTGAATGTGGGATCCCTTTATTTTGTGGAATTCAAGTGCCATAGGGTACAGGTAGTAGATCTTCAGATATACCTGGGAAGGCTAAGAAAAGAGAAAGGACGTGAGCTATGGGGCATATATTATAATCCCTGGGGCTGGCATCTTGGTCTCCGGGCTCCCGTGTTCCATGAGTGAAAGCTCATGGCCCTCAAAGGGCATGTGTCAACTCTGGACTCACCCTGGATTCAATTGGATAATTTTGTCAGTAGGTCTCTGGTCTTAAAAGCCAGCTCTGCCCTGGTACTCCCTCCACTCCAGAATTTTGTGTTTGCCCACCCTTGATATGCTCTTCCCCTTCCCTATCCTGATGCCTTTGTTTCTCTCCACAATGAGTGGGATTCCTTGGTATCCAAGGTCAATCACAAATGCACAGTGCACAGTGTACTAGACAATAAGGTATGGGTTACTTACCCAATTCTTACAATTCCAATTTCTTAAACAACATTCTCGTTCATTAATGCTCTTGACATGTTAATCATAATTATTTTAAATTTCTGGTCTGATAATTCCATCACCCCTGCCATCCCTGAGTCTTATTTTGATGCTTGCTTTCTCTACAATGGTGTATTTTACCCTGTATTATGCCTTTCAATTTTTGTTGAAAACTGAACATAATGTACTGGGTGAAAGGAACTTAGTTTAATAGATCTGTAGTGATGTGATGGTTAAGATGAGAGGGAGGGAAGATTCTATAATCCAAAGACTAGGTCTCAGTCTTTTAGTCAGCCTGTGCTCCTGGGCTGTGTCCATCACAAGGGCTTCTCAGGGTTTTTTGTTTGTTTGTTTGTTTTTGTTTTCACTTCTTTAGATGAGATAGGATGACTACAGTGGGCTGGAGGTGGGCATTTTCCTTTTCCCAGGTTTGAAACTGGAAGTGTAATATCTTTCAACACCATGCTGGTTCAGTTTTCCAAATCCCCCAGGTTCCCTACATTATTTTGCCTCATATGGTTAAAAATGTGCACCATCTATGGGTGACACTAGAGTCTCCAAAATGATGCACCTGTATTTGTTCCTCACTTCCTTCTGTATCACCAGTTACAGAAGTCTTCTCTTGTGATGTGGAAATGATACCAGGTATCTGTGTAATTAAGTAAAGCCAAGCATATTTGAAAGTATGAAAAGAAAAAATATGCCCAGTGGGGCCCAAGATTACTCTTACTTAACATGAGTAAATTTATATTCTGCATTACCAACGCAGTACTCGGTACCATTATTGGAGCACTTATCCTACATGGTGTTAGATACAGACTTTGATTCTCAGGTTTTCTGTGGGTTTACACACTGGAGTCCAAGTGTGGCAAACTTAAATGCCTATATTGTGTCCAGGAGATAATGGTTTAAGTCATCCAGGGAAGGTCTGGGAGAATCCTGGCCCTCACACTCTTCCCTGAAGAGGGCAGTGCTATTAAGCTAAAAAGGTTACAGTTTTGAAGGAAGGGAAGCTGGCTCTTGCCAGGCCATCAGGCTTTTCAACAGAAGCTACAATTATAGATATTTTTATGTTAAATCTTTAAATTAGTCAAGGAATCAACTACTTTGAATATTTTTTAACTGAGCAAAGCAAAACATACCTGTAGACTAGAGTCCCTTAGTGGGCCCCCTATCATGCATCCACAGTCTTAAAGCACTGTAGCAAAGATGTAAGTACTTTTCCCACTTGGACTATCAAAGAAAATGCTCTTTAAAGACTAATTTATTTCTCCACGTTGAAAACAGTTAAATCAATCGCCCGCTACTCTTAAACACTGTACTTAAGAATGAGCTGTGTTTACCTAATCTCCAATTACATTGACAAAGAGCCACGTCACTAGATAATTGTGCACTGACCAGCGGCTCATTCTGTGTGGGGCTGCAACTGTTTGTTTTAAAAGCAGGAGGCAATCATGGTGGTATATGTACAAGATTAGAAATAAAACATGGTCCTTTATTGATTACTTTGTGCATATCAAATAGTGGAATATTATACAACTAAAAAGAAAGTCAAGACAGGTTTTCTGTTTGTTTGCTTTTTATATCCTGATACAAAACAATTTCCAAGATGTAAGGTTAAATGGGGAAAAGTGATGAACAGTAAGTATGCTGAAATTTATATTAAAATGGGGAAGAAATATATATTTGGGGGTTTTGTAGACACAGGAAAAAATCTCTTAACACACAAAAAAATGGATAAAACCATTGCCCTCTGCAGAAGAATTGGGAAGGTATGGGATACAGCATAGGAGGAAGGCTTTTTGCATTTTGTATCAGTGGAATCCTTAAGTTAGGTTTAGTCTATTGCCGACTATGTGAATAAAATGGCAAAGGAAAGATATCCTTTTTAAAAATATCTAACAGAATTCTTACGGTCACTGACCAAGTTACATACATTGAGGCAGACACAGAGGGGCACATTGGAAGCGCTTTCCCCTCCACTCCTGTAGGAGACCGTTCTGCGTGGTGTGGGCCCAGCTCCCACTCGGAGATGCACAGGGCCCACGCCCATGGATGGGTTCTCCCGTGGGGAATCAGGTCTGCTATGTATTTGGGCCACTTCGAGTCTTGCTTTTGCTAAAAAAAACTCCCTTACCCTGATTTGTAGCAAACATTTACTGTGAAGTAACTTCCTAAAATCCATGTTAAACCTTCCAAGGGTGAGTGTAACTGGTTCAACTACTTTTACCTTTTCATCTGCAAATATCCCTCTTCTGTGATGTGATTAGTGGCATTGGCTCCTTTGTTTTCTATAAAAGGTAACCACCTAAAGCCAACAGGGGCATAGTAAATGAGGACCATCATGTAATGTGACTAGAAAAAGAAATAAAGGCCTGTCATGGCAGAGGCCATGGCTTTTGGCTCCTCTTGAGGGTGAAGCCACTCACCCTTTACCTCCACAGGACTTGGTAGTCCGTGTGAATGTCTCTCCCCCATCCACAATGTATTGGACCCCTTGAGCTGGGGTCCGCATCAACCCCAACAAACTCATACATTTTAAAAAGTCAATAAATAAATGGAAAATTAACAGTATGCAAATGTATTTCAGAAGAAAAGATCTCCATGACCCAGGCAGCTTTTGTTTGCAAGAAGCCAGCATCTTAAACTGTGATGCAAATCCCAAATTGAATTTTCTTGGTCCCCAAAATGTATTCTGGCTGCCCTGCTGGTAAGAGACCACAGTAGAAATCTCTTAGTTATTCATAAATTCTTCCTCATAAAAAAAAGAAAAGTTGTATAGTTGGTGTTGTTTTAAACACAAGAGTGGAGATGAACTCTAGAGCTCAGAAACTATTTTCATGCAAAATCAGGCGGCTCAGTATACAAATAGAGGCCTAGCTGGGAACCTTGAACACAGCAGCATAAATACTCGCATCTGTTATAAATAAACAACAAGATACATTGTTTTACGATTAATGCCCAGCTCATGAATAAGTACACACAATGGAGATAGAAATATTTAATTTGTGTTGTAGAACATAATTAGAAATTATTAAACAAAGTCAGAACACCGTAGAGACTTCTCAAAATCCATGGGCCCCGGGTGCAATCTAGGTGTATTTGGAACCAGTTTGGTCCAACATCCTTTTTTTTTTAACAACAACAATCAAGCAAAACCACGGCTATAGTGTTTCATTAAATAGTTCATGAGTGTCTCTCGCTTGCTCTCGCTTTTCCCACTTCCTTCTGGGAGTTTAATGCACTGTGATAAGATAAATATCTGCCTTTTAATGATGATCACACCATATTAAAATGTCTCACCCTGTTACCAATAATGCATGAGATTATGAAAGATGAAAAAAAAATAAAACTCTCATTTTCTCCTTCCTGCTGATGCTGTTGGTTTACCTTTGGCATTTTTCTAGCTTAGACAGTGATACAACAGCAGCTAATTTTACTGGATTTCTGTTTGTTCCACTTTAATTTCTCACAGAGAAGAAATCCCTACCAGTTATTTATTATTTGTTTATTATTTTCTTCTTAGTTCAACACTTGTAATTTTGTTCCATTCAACTTGACTGGATATATTAAGATAGCTTGCTTTAATCAACCAGAATAAGATTGGGTAAAACTAGGACCAATTGCCAGGGTTCATTAGAATAAAAAAGATTGCCCAGTTTTGAGGTGGGGCGGTGACAGCAACAGATCAGCCCCCGCCATGTCTAGCAGATACAGGCAGTGGTGTGTGGTCACCAATACATGAGCTGCACTGTTCAAAGGATCCATGGAGTGATTTTTCTTCTAATTCTAATTCTTAAGAACTGCTGTGAATCAGAAGCAGGTGGGGACTTCGTGCAGACATTATTGTTAAATTTTAGGAGTAAGCAAGTCAAGAAGAAAGATGGAAAATAAACCAGTAGACAAGGAGAAAGAGTTCTACCACTAGATAACATAAGCCCTAAACGGTGTGATTTTCACCTTTGCTTTGCCAGGTAACAGAAAGCAAAGATAGGACTTTTGTCTTCAGAAAGAATTGTCCCCTGCTCTGACTTCTGTCTAAATAACCTTCAGAGCTGATTTATCTCCTTCTTAGAGACCAAAATGATAAAAATGCTGAATCTCTCCTTCCTGGCCTTTTCTTCGACTCCCCTGCCAGCAACTTAACTCTTATTTGTTTTGAAAATGAGCTGTTTAACAGGGTATTGTCTTTCCTGGCTATTTGTTCTACTGACCTATGGGGGAAGCTGGAATTGGTGCTGCAAATGCGCTCCTCTAACAGGTCTGTTATTGCATTATTTCTTTATGGGGGCTTCTGTGTAATTACACCAAATGTTGTTATAAATCCCACCGGAAGCCACCTCTCAGCTGAAGTCTAGAGGACACTTTGCGTGTATATCTCCCTCATCTGCCATTAGCACGCCTCCATGTTCTTCCCAATATATTAGAGGACACGCTGAATGGGGACGAGGGCTGCATGATCCAAATGGAGAGTGAGTGATTTGACAAGAAGCCAACCGGCACTTCAAGCAAAACTACCATCAAAACATTTCCTTCACAACAAAGGTTGAATCAAAACCCTATTCCCCTAGCATATGAATTAGAAGAACAATTGTCTGATTATGATTAAAAAAAAGAGCATTACATTTTATGTTCAGCCATAATTGGTATTTATGACAATTTATGTAAACAGTAATGAAGCCTATGTGATTTTTGCGGGGAAATTGCATTATGACACCAATGATCGTTACTGTTAATTTTCCTGAAGATGATGGCAATCAGCAGGCATAGTTTCATTGTAAATAGGTTAATTTAAAATTCAAACACTGCTGGTATTTCAAAATGAGTTCACATTTGATTTCTAAAAGCTTCGGCCCAGTCTTTCTCAGTGACAAGATAAAAGTGCATGGATGATAGGTGTCAATACATAAAATTTGTTCTTCAGGATTGTATGTGTCTTCCTTCACGAATACATACATGCCTTAATACTACACATCCTTTTCATTTTGTTCTGGTTTTGTGCTACAAAAGTGTGTTTCAAAAAACTTACTATTAATATCATGAATTTGTTAGCTTTGTAGTATACTCGAAGAGTGACATCCAGGACATTCTATTATTTGCAGATTACCTAATCAAATGTTTAACAAGATGTAAAAACATAAATGCATCTCTCTTTATTGACTGTGGGTTTCTGGCTAGTCACTGAGCTAAATTGGTGTCTGCCAGTGTGTATTTTCAGACCACATTAACTGCTTAATAATTTTTCTCTCCTTCTAAGATGTATGTTTCCTTGAATTTAGATCAATTCCTGCCAACTTCTCCAGGCAAAGTGAAAGTGTCTAATTTTCACCTTTTGACACTTTCAAAGATGGTAGCTACCTTAATAGTCTTGCTTTTATATACATATATATGTGAGATACAGACATACAAAGTGGAGCAAAAGTAGGTTTCCACTTGTTTGTGTTGGAAATAATACAATATGCATAAATAATAATATGAGAATAAATTCTACTTTGCATACTCAGAACTGTAAACCTATTTTTGCCCCAACCTGAATAATATATATATAATATGTAACAACAAATATCATCACAAAAGGATTTGGAATCATTGGGGGAAAAAAAGAAGAAACATTTTAAATGCTGTTCTGTATCTACTTATTTTAAGCAAGATTTAAGCAATCCCATAATGTATTTTCACAACACTTGTAACTTTAATAATATAAAAACTATACTAATGCAAGTTACTAATTTTTATTAAAAAGTAAAATCTTGTGGACTATGTGCAGTGTTGCAATAGATTTTTTCGACAATTAAAGTGAACCATGTCTGTATAGCTTTCCTCTCTCACTTTCTTTTCTGTCTGTCTCTGTCTCTGTATCTTCCTTTATCTCTTTAAGAGCAACATCTGGGTGGTCAATCAATTGCTCATAGTTTGTTATTCTAATGAGAGAATATGCAAAATATGTTTTAACTTTGACTACATTAATTCTACCAGTTTGATCTTAAAAGTTTCATTCTTTGTAGAAAAGCATGACTGTGCCCATCTTTTTATGTAAGTAGATTTAATTGAAATGTCATTCAAAAACACATATGCCAGTAGTTTTACCCTGGACCACTCACTTAAAGGAACTGGGATTGGAAAACATATTTAAGCAAATAACTGGAAAGGTAGAACAAATGCTTTCAAATTTAGATATGTATAGCCCTGAATTTATATTGCTTTGAACTGAACATCATAAAATATCAATAATTTTGTATGAACTAAAAGTACATTTATGTGAACGGAGCAATACATATGGCTATATATACTTTAAAATCTTAAGCAAATACCCATGCTTCACTCAAGAGAGAGAAATAAAAGATGTTGAAGAGGCTTGTTTTAGGTGTTTTCCATATACTTGCCTCAATATTCATGTGTAACTTGGTTCTTCATTTGAATAGCTATTGTTAACAGACTTGCAGTATGTGCTCTAATGTTTTAAGGAGAAATTATGGAAAAAAATCTTTAAAAAATTATGTACATTTATTAAATATTCTGGGCATTAGATGAAGGCTATTATTTGAATTACTTTCTTTAGAAGGTATCTCTTCTATATGAGTTTATATTAAGAATTACTGGTCTAAAATATAGTCAAAATAATATAGGTGTGTTGCTGAATAGATTTTATTAACCATTTTTTAGTCTGATCAGCCATTCTTAGCTGATGAGGCCAAATTCCTGTTTGGTGCCTGGGTGATCCCCTTTATTGTCCTTCCACTTCTCTATAGGCAGAGTAATTCTTGGATCCAGAGATACTCCTTAGTCAGAAAAAGTGACTTGCTTAACAAAACCCTTCCCCATATCTTAAAAACAGAATCAATAGAAGAAAATAAAACAAACTAAAATATATATCCTATAACTGATAATTCATTAGCATTGAGTCTTCATTTTGTTTTAATATGTACAGTGAGAGTCATATAGTTACTACTTCACAGAACTGTTTTGCAGTAAAAACCTCAGGATTCTCTAACTTCTGATATTTTTTTAATCCCACTATTCATAGGGGTTAGCTGTGTGACATCAGAATGAGAGGCAAATTAATTTAGTAAATGTAGTTAAAAAGTGAAGGGTTTCAACCAAACTGACCTAATTATTTGGGGTAGGAATATTCATCGGAAGTTGAAGAAAGAAAGAAAGAGAGAGAGGGAGAGAGAGAGAGAGAGAGAGAGAGAGAGAGAGAGAGAGAGAGAGAGAGGAGGGAAGGAAAGGAAAGAAAGGAAGAAAAAGTAAAGAAAAAGAAAAAATTCATGTAAAGGAAAATGTCAAGGTCAAGCTCATGTAGAAAGTGATGACTGTGTTAGGTGACAGAACTTCCTTGCGGATCCTTATGACTGGCATTTGGTTTAGTTATAGGAGAGCATACATGGATTCCGAATTGAGTTTAATGTAAGTAAAGGCTACTATGATTCATTCTACAGACAACATCTCTAGTTTCAGTGTTACAGAACAACAAGGGGGGGGGGGGCTGGGATGACATACTATTACCTGAAAGGAACCCCCCAGGTTCATTATGTCCACCACCAGAGGAAAGATGTCTCTCAATGCCAGAGATTCGTGAAAAGGAAAGGAAATGTTTATTTAATGCTATACAAACTTAAAGTAGTGACCTAATATCTTCATCAAAATCCCCAAGTCCCTTAAAACACCCACAAACACACACAGTTCTTCCTTCCCCCTTTGCCCATTCTGGAGCACCGTATCTCAGGAAAAGAAATAGAAGTCCCTGGCTCAGGCAGCCCCTGGTTCTTCTCAGTAATCCGTCTCAGCTGGGAGGCCTCCCTCGGTTCCCGGCACCGTCAGCTGTGTTGCCGGGATCTCTGCTAAAGCTGGGTGGTGGTTCCCCCTTCTAAAGCTGCAGGGGTCTCCACTCTGGCAAAGCCACAAGGTTCTCTCTGCACTGCCCCAGCCGCGTGGTTCTCTCTCCCAGGGCCACAGGAATCCCCACTCAGCCAAAGCTGCGTGATCCTCCCCCGCAATGGCTGCTGAGTCTGGGTTTAAATCCCCGCGCCAATCTTCCTCTGCAGTCCCATTTCCAACTCCTCCTATAATCAGTTACACTTGCCAGCCCTCTCATATTCCTCCAGCTTTACTGGGCAGCCATCCAGAGTCTGGGCAGGCATGACCCCATGTCATGGAGCCAACCTTCTCCAAGCTCTCATGCAAGTTCTGTGACTCTGGGAACCTGCCCCCTAGTTACGTCTTGGTGGGGAAGTTACTTCCATTCCCCTGGCTCAGAGCATGGCCACAGCTATTTAACATATCTGTGTAACCAGTTAAAGGTTATAGATATGTTAAATGACCACCCCAGAGGTTAGCTGCAAAGCTGTTGCTATGCAGAACAGCTCTCAATGGCCCTGCTCCATTTGTCCCTTCCCCCAACTCACACCTTTGGCGAGGGATGAGGACACCCTAATATTTCCTGGACACTTTGAGTTCTGGACCCCATTTCAAACCCTTATTTGGGACCCCCTCCTCTTGGCTGCACCCTATTATATCAGCCCAAACACATTTAGAAGATTAATCATAAATTGTGCCTGTAAAATGGGCCTTTAACCAATCCAAAAATCTCACCAAAGAGTATGGGTTAACAAGAGAAGAAAGTATGGCATTAGTTTACAGTCATCCATTAAAAAACAAACAAAACAAAACAAAAAACAAAATTTAAAAAACAAACAAAACAAAACAAAATTTAACAAACAAAAAAGCTCCACTACTTATGCTATATAGAATAGCAAGAGATATCTTTTCTATGTGGATTTGCTTGTGCAAGACATCACCTCCCATGCTTTTGAATTTTTTGCAGGCATTTAACTAGCATACTCCAGCTGTGGAAACAGATTTGACACCTGCATCATCCTATACCCACAAGGTTCTTTCCTTCTTACCTTATAGTGTGGACACTATGGTACAATTGGAAGAAACACAAAACTAACCGTAAAGATTTTTATCTATGTACCTTCTAATGACTAGCCCATTATTAGGATTTCAAAAATGTTTGCTGATTATGGCTGATGCATTACACAAATGTTGAAGGTTTTGGCTCATGAGAGGCCTTTAAAAATTCTATGCTTAGGTGGAATAAAAGATAAAATGCCACCAGTTACCATGGATTCACCTTCTTAAATAGATACGTGCATCGGGTATAGTGTGCAAACAGGGCTACTGACATTTTCCATAGATCATATCCACACTGCAGAGCTGACCTGCCAGTTACTGACACTCCTAATTATGTTGGGGTAGGAGCACACTAGGAGTTATGCAAACCTCAGGCTCTCTGTCTCTAATGGAGAAAAATGGCTGACAAACTAACTGATTTACCTCTGGTGTTTTTGATCTAAGGATAGGCGCAGAGAGAGAGTCTAATTCTGCTTGTTAGTATCTATCTTTTATCACTCAGGGCTGATGAGAAAGAAAAACACTCAAAGAACTTTCTTTTATTTCCGAAAGAAAAAGAAATTTGACCACAAAGATAACAGAGTTACAATTCTTTACTTTCTGGGGGAAACCTTTGGAGGGTGACTCCAGCTCTGAAATTGCAAACATTGCTTTTTTCTTTTGTACTCTATTAAGAATTGTGCATGAAACCTCTCAAAGTAGATGGAGTCTATAGGTCAGCAGAACAGTTAGAAAGGTGATGAATAGCAATTCATTTCACTGTTTGTTTTCTGGATGATGGCTGCCTCTTTCTCCTGGTGTTCCCATGTTTCTGGGGTGCTACAACACAATGAGTTCTATGTCCTTTAAATAGGGGCAGAGCTGACACAGTGTAAACTAATAAATAGCACAATTGAAGTTTTCTTGGTCATGCAATACAATGGATTCCTCTCAGTTATTTTATTCCTTCTCGCAATTATCTTTTCTAAAGAAAGAAAAGAGAAGTTATTTTGTGACTTGATTCTGACATTTGTGGAGTTTGTTTTAAATAGTGTAGCTTCTCTATACATTTCATGAAGTATAAATTTGAACCAAATTTGTATTATGTTTGTTGAATTAGTTTTAAAACCTCCTACCTTAAGAAAATGTCTAAATTCAACTCTTTATTTAGTAACCAGTTTATTTCTGATGCATTACTGTCATACTCTAATTTTCTTTTTGAAAAGTGACAACTGAGTGAGAAAGAAATAGAGCATTTTCTACCTGAACATACGTCTAGAGATTTTTGTAGAATTAACCCAATAAGGATGCCAAATGTACTTCAAAGATGGAAAAACTTCTATCTAATCAATACACTAATTTCAGTTGTCTTTGAAACTAATATCTGTCAATCTACTCAAACAGATCCATATTGATCTCTAAGATTTGCAGAAAAACCACTAGGGAAAAAAGCAGCATGCCACTATATGTGAATTGTACTCCTATTGACATTTTCTAAGTTCCCGAATTTCTAAGATAGAGACAAGTTAAACATTAGAATGCCAAATCCAAGAAAAGTGGTATTATGGCATTGATTTAATCAGAGAATACTTCTTCTGGAAATGTTAATGATCATTTTTCCTAATCAAATTCTTATATATTTTCTAGCTCCTCTTCTCAAATAGCCCTATTATAATACTTGCTGATTTTAGGGTCAATACAGTTCCCAAAATCTCATGTAAAAATTTAACCCCTACTTGCTTTGCATCCTTTTTCATACTACTTAAATTCCATTGTCTATCATTGCAGTCACATGCTCTTTCTTACCGTAATAATCTGCAATAGATTGTATAACAATTAAAATTAGTTACTAATACTCCTCATCTGATGAGTATAATTTTTCTTCCTCATTAATGTCCAGCAAAATTATGTGATTTTTCTTTTGGTCCAATGAATGAAAACTGAAGTGACCTCTAACATTTCTAATTGGAATCATATATATGTGTATATATAACTGTATTCTTTTTCTTCTGCCATGAACTTAAAAATGTCATAGAAATGGCTGCCAACTGAGTGAAGAAATTGTGAAACAGCCACTCCTGACCCATAGTGAATGAGTAAACTAAGCAAGAAATAACCCTTTGCTGTTGCAGACTCCTGAGCATGTAGGAGTTGCTGGATACTGAAGCAACCCTTAGCCTGTGCTTACTACTGTGTAAATTGATACCAGGAGAGGACCACTCTTGTGACTTAACAAAATACCTACAAGCTGGGACACTGAGCCCATGGAAACAAAGGTAAGGAAATCATTAATGAGATATAAAAGTGTTTTTGAAATGCTCAAACTTTTGATCAAATATTCACCTGCAGTAACTTGGAAGACAAGAAATATACCAAGTGATCATAGGCATGATCTAAGCTAATTCTGTGCACCAGAGTTTTATTAGCATGCTTTAGTTGCCATAGACTGTAATTGACAAGGGACTATAACAAAGAGATGACTTAAGAAAAAGCAAACTAAAGATAGCTGAGTGTAAAAAGGAAAAACAAAGTGGCGGGCACTAGAAAGAGTCCAGGAATTCAGGAGCTTCTAATATTGAAAGCTGCAACTACGTGGTCATTTCTACCGATGCAAGAAAAACTAAGTAAGCCTTTGAAAAGCAAAATGTACTCATTCATGACTAATTGGAAAGGGAGAGAAATAGTGCAAAAAGATTTGTGGGCATGCCAGTTGGTAAACAGAATTGTATAGAATCAAAGGGTTAAGAGACAGAACACATTTTTTAAAGGAGTTACCCCTTAAAGAAACAAGTTATTTGAGTTGAAAGTGACTACTGGGACCCCTGACTTTCTAAATGCAAGAAAAAGGATCAGAGAGCTTCTCAGGCAGCAATAAAAAACTTTCCCCAAAGAAAAGTGAATTAAGGAGAGACTTTCTAGTCAACAAAACCAGCTATCAGGATACTCCCAAAGCCCAAGGTAAAGGCCCCTCATAATTCGGCCCAACAAAATATCACGACTAGTACAGAGCAGTGACACTACATGCCTCCACTTTTCCCCCTTGAATTGGGAATATTTATTTCAGTTATCATATCCCTGCCTCTACAACATATATTCTACATGAGGGGGCTAGACAGCTGGACTTTTAGGGTCATAAATCTGAAGCCTAAAGAATCATAACTAATACAGATATCATCCTGCGATCCTGGACTTGAGACTGACATTGTGATTTGGTGGGACTCTTGTGGTTTCTTCCTTGTGGTGAGGCAAGTGAAGAGTTTTTATTGAAAGAGAAGATTGGGTTGAAACACGTGTCCCTCTGTGCACTTTAGTTGTTTATATATCCGTGTGAGTTTATGCTTCTTTTTCTCCTTGATGTCAGGCTTAACCAGGTGATTTGCCTTGGCAAATAATAGGAGAGCCAATGTGACATGCCACTTCTGGATGCAAGACTTGAGAATGCACTTCACCACAGTTTCTTGTATTTTTGTCACAACACTAGAAATTTCTCTAGCAGAAGCTGCTCCATAAACTTGGGCATTAGAATATCTACCAGCTCTTATTGTAAACCACTGAGTTATATACACTTTATTTTACTTTTAAGCCTTTTGTCAGTTTTTTTAACTTTTCCATTATAATTTACATTCAATATTATTTTGTATTAGTTTCAGGTATAAAGCATAGTGGTTAGGCAATCCCATACTTTACAAAGTCTTCCCTCTGATATTTCCAGTACCCATGGGGCACCATCCATAGTTGTTACAATATTATTGGCTATATTCCCTATGATGCACTTGACATCCTCATGACCATTCTGTAACTACCAATCTGTGCTTTTCAGTTCCTTCCCCTTTTCACCCTGTCCCCCAAGCCACCTCCTCTCTGGCAACCATTAGTCTGTTCTCTGTATCTATCAGTCTGTTTATGTTTTGTTTTCTTGTTCCTGTTCTTTAGAAACTTTAACTCTGAATTTATGAAGCTGTTGTCCTTCTCCTTGCCAGTTTTCTCTCTGTTTTTCTCTACTTGAGAAAGGCAAATGATGCAATTTGTCATTCCTCTAAAATTCATGAACATCCATCCACACTGGATGATCAGTACTGTGGAAAGATCTTACTGTGGGATTCATTTTCTAACTCTTCATAGTAATTGCTGGGGTTTTTTGTTTTGTTTTGTTTAACTTCACAAAATAGCTTTATTGAAGTATTATTGGCATACACTCAACTTTATATAGCATGCACAGTGTAATGTTTTCACACATGTATACATTTTTGAAACTGTCACAACCACGATAATGAATAATTCATCACTCACAAATGTTTCCTTGTGATCATGTGTAATTCTTCCCTCCTGCCCATTTCTCCATCTAAAAGAGTCACTTATCTGCTTCCTTTTAACATAGATTAGTTTGCATTCTCTAGAATTTTATAGACATTTAACTATTCAATACAGAATCATTAATTATACAATATAGAATCTGGTTCCTTTTGTTCAATTATTTAGAGATTTAATGTTACAGCTATTTCAATAGTGAATTCTTTTTTATTACTGAATAGTATTCTATCACATGGATATATCACAATTTTAATCTATTCATTTGTTGATATTTGTGGGGTTGTTTTTCCTCCAGTTTTGTTTTTTTAGATGAAGTTACTATAAACATTTAGATATGTCTTTGGATATGTTTTTCTTTTATGCTTGCATAAATACCTAAGAATAATACAGAGAAATCATATGGTAGGTATGGATTTACCTTGCTAAGGAACTGTCATAGCTGTTTTTCAGAGTGTTTATAATGGTTGCACAATTTACATTTCCATCAGCACTATGTGAGAACGCCAGTTTCTTAATATTCTCTTTAATAGTTGGTATAGTCAGTCTTTCAATTTAGGCATTCTAGTAGGTGTGTAGTGATACTTTGTTGTAGAGAAAGGTATGGATTAAAGTTCATTATTTTGTATATTAATACCTGGTTATTCTAACATCCTGTGTTGAAAGTGCTATCCATTCCCCACCCACTTGCTTTTGTAGTATGGCTGAATTTCAGCTGTTGTATATGTGTAGGTCTATTTTTGGACTTGATATTTTTTTGGTTAGATGTTCTAGTTTTTTAGTATGGCTATGAATAATGCATATATTTGTTACTGTAGCTTCATAATAAGCTGTGAAATCAAATACTATAAGCCCTATAATTTTGTTCTTCTTTATTAAATCAGCTTTGGTTATTCTGTACCCTTTTAATTTTTAATTATATTCTAGAAACAGCTTATATCTAAAAAAAGGCTGTTGAGATTTTGTTGAATCTATTGGTCAATTTGGAAAACTGATAACAAAATTATATTGTTTTGCAATCCATGAACAAGATATATCTCTCCATTAATTTAGGACTTTTGAAATTCTTGTTGGTAAAATTTTCAAATTTTTAGTACATGTTTTGCATATCTTTAATCACATTTATTTCTAATATTTTGATGCTACTGTAAAGGTGTTTTCATTTCAATTTATTTCTTCATTGCTAGTATGCAGAAATACAATTAAATTTTGTATATTAGACTTAGTTCCTGTAATCTTTCTAATTATACACATTAAAGTTAGCTTTACATATAATATCAGATTTTTAATGTAGATAAACAAGTTTCTGAAAATAGACATTTTTATTTCTTCTTTTCTAACTTGGGAATACATTTTATTTTTTCTTGCCCTATTGCAATGGAAACATTCTGCTACATGTCAAATAGATGTGGTGTGAGAAGATATGTATTTTTTTGTTTTTAACTGTTGAAAAAAACATGTCTTTAACAAACAATCTTATATAAGTTTCAAAAAGTATTTGTCTTTAAACATTAAATATAATGTTAAATGTAGGTTTTGTAGATACTCATCAAGTTGACAAAACTATCTTTTATTCCTAGGATGCAGACAGTTTTTATTATTAATGCATATTGACTTTTATCAAATACATTTTGCATATATTGAAACGTATATATGTATTTTTAGTTTAACTTCTTTAATTAAACTTGTTTATTTTCCCAATGTTAAGCAAACCCTGAATTCCTAGAATAAACTTCAGTAGTCATATTATTTTATCATTTTTATGTCATTTTGATTTGCTTTTCTAAAATTATGTTTAGAATTTTCTCATCTGTATTCATGAGGAATATTGCTCTGTATTTTACTTTACTTATAATATCTTTGTCTGGCTAGTATTATCAGGCTAGTGTTATCCTATCACCCATAGGGTAATGCTAGCCTGATAGAATCATTTGTAAATCAGTCCTTTTCTTTATTTTTCTGGGAATTTCTGTAGAATAGCTATTATATTTATCTCAAATGTTCAGTGGAGTTCGCCAAAGAAATATGGGTTTGGAGGGTCTTTGTGGCATAGTTTTAAACTATAAATTCAATTTATTTAGTAGAAATAGGGCTATTTAGTTTTAACCTCTTTTTTTTTAGTGAACTGTGGTACCTTGGGTCTTTCAAATAATTTGTTCATTTTGTCTATATTATTGGAAGTATTGGCTTAAAGTTGCTCATCATATTTCCTATCCTTTTAATAACTGTAAAATAATTTGGTGTGTATGGCTACAGAAACACTAGAATCATTATTGATGTTCTATCTCTTATGCCTAATATTGGTAGTCTGTGTTTTTTCTAAATTTTTCCTGATTATTTGGATTAGAAGTGTATCACTTTTATTGATTCTACTCAAAGAATCAATCAGTTTGGATTTCACTGATTTCTTTACTGTTTCCTGATTTCTATTTTATATTTCTGGTCTGATTTTATAATTTTACTTGTTCTGTGTATTTCTAATTTATTCTTCTTTTCTTGGTTCTAAAGGGGCTCATTAATTTGAGACCATGGCTTTGCTCTAATATAGCTACTTAATGCTACTTTAAAAGAGGTTTTTGCTGATTATAGAACTATAGGTTGGCAGTTTTTCTTCCAGAGCTTTAAAGATGCTTCCCCCCTCTTCCTCTTTCATTATTTCTGAAGGAAAACCTCTGTCATTCTTTTTTATTTGTCCTCTGTTCAAAAATTAACTTTTTTCTTTGGCTGTTTTTAAAAATATGTTCCTTGTAAGTTCTTTTAAACAATTTGATCTTCATATGTCTTGATGTAGTTTTCATGCTTCTTTTGCTTGGGGTTCATTGAGCCTTTTGAATGTGTGGCTTTAAAATTTTCAACAAATTGGAGGAAATTATGGCCATTATTTCTTTTATTTCCCCTCCTCTTTTCTCTTCTTGGGGTACTCCAGTTACATATGTGCTAGGCCAACTGAAGAGATCCTATAACTCACTGTTTTTCTCAGTATTTGATTATTTTTTCTTTCCATTTCATGGAAATGTGTAATAGAAACGTTAATGTTTCTATTAAAGTATACTTAATCACCTTGAGTAGTCTTATCTCTAATCTTCTGTTGTTCACCTAAGGGCTGATTTTCAGAGAAATATCATCTGACATCCTAATCTCAATCACTTTCCTCAGTTATAAGAGTATTTCAATTTTTATGTTTATAGTATAATATTTATCATAGCTTACATATGTTAGAATTATAGTAGAAGGTATTTCTTTACACACAAGTGCTCAAAATACAATAGTTCAAATGACAGAGATGTTTTCTAATTAGACTCTGACTTTGCTTTTTGGTAGGAATTTTTTCATTTTTCTCCATGACTCTTATATCTATACTCTGAGAGATAAACCCACACTTACTACTTTCCATTGCCATAGCAGAAGTAAGCATTTTGCAGAGTCCTCCTTGGGGATATACAGCGTTCACACCTCACAAATTTGATGGCCTAAGACTTGTTATTTGTTTGTTTTGTTTTGTTTGCTTTTTCCTAATGACTCAAAATCTTTTTAAAATCTTCAGCTCAGGCTTGTGGCTATTTTGTTAATATAACTTCCTCAAAAAGCTAGTAGGCTTCTGATCTATTTGCTTTTTGAAAGGTTTATGGTCTGTTACATGTTGGGAAGTATTCTGTATGCGACTATCACAATTGTGCACACCTTGAAGCAAAAGTCACGGCATACCTTTGCTCCTGGAATATCTTTTCTGGGATGTTTGTGTAGCAGAGAGATTTGGAATGTAGAGAAAGTATTTGGCTCTGAAGGAAAGAGCAGATTCATTTAAAATCTTAAAATAGAGATGGTATCTCTTCTTAAGCAGCAATCTAGCAGGCTTGCTACCCATTATAAAATATGTTGGTTCCCACAGTTTAGGAGCCTGTAATGTAATGCAGCCTACTTTGTTTACAGATGCTTTCATATTTCTCTGCAGAAACTGGGGCACAGGGAACTGATGGGGGGAAAAAGCCAAATCTTCAGCTATAACTATTGTTGTGAGTAAAAATTTCCTTGTCTTTGACCTGAAGTTCTTCTGCCAGAATTCATGAAACTGTGTCAAATTGTTAGCTCCTGAGCAAGGTGAAATCACAGCCTCTTTTCAGCTATTGACAGTACGCAGGCCCAGCATTTTCCTACAGCATATTTCTTATGCTCATCCATTCATTTGCTTCACCATCCTCATACCTAAGTCTCTTCATTTAATGGTGACTTAGACAATCTGAAATAAAAAGCTGATTATGAAAATAAAACTTTTATTTTACTTTGGTCTTTGATGCAGAACTGAGTCATTTACTTCAGCTCAAAAGCTTTCTTATGTCATGTTGACTTTCAATCTTCCTTTTTCTCTCTTTAGTCCAGAAGCTATTGGCTGTCCCAACCCTTTAAGGAGGGTAATGCTCTTTTAATCCTTCTTCGATTCTGTGTGAAAATCAGTGATTTTTTGCTTTGCTTGAACCCATTTTTCTTATAACATCTTATTAAAGGCAGACAATAATGGCCATGTCACACCAACTTTCTGGCTTTTTTAACCACTTGCCTTGTAGCTATAGTCTTAATGCACACATTGCCTTATTCTAAGTTATTGCAAAGACAGTTTTACCCATTGTTTTGCCACCACACAGCATGGATACCTATCTTTTTAGCCCATGGAAATTTTCTCTCACTTCCTGTTACTCAAGTGCTCAACTACTAATGCAACATCACATATTTTAGTATTATTATTTTTCTTTTATGGCAGCCGCTTACTTGAAAGTCCAAATTTATGTATTTACTAGGCATTATTAACTACTGACTTACTATAAAAAAATGTATAATGCACTATTTCTCACTAATACGAATTCCAAGTAAATATTTTAACCTGAAGATGGCCTTTTTCTAGGAAGTGATTCAAGGACCCAGGCTCATTCCATTTCTTGACCATAGCATTTTCAATGCATGACTTCCAAAATCACTGTGTCCCCTATACTAATATGGTAAATATAGAGAAATCATCAAAAATCACAACATGCATGGGAGACTTTTATGGGCCAGAACTGGAAGCTGTGTATATTGCTTTCAATTTTATTATACTGGCCATCTAACTGCAGGAAAATATGGAAAACATGATCTAGCTATTTGTCCAATAAGAAGTTTGCCAATCTCTTCAACGACATGCATGTTCAAGGTCTATCTAGAAAGCACCTAGCCATGCAATATGAAAAATAGAGACATTTACTGAAGAAGATACAAGATAAAAGAAAAACTGTACATCGAATAATGATGCCTCAGTCCCCTTAAAAGTAGGCACCTTGAGACCTCACGCAGTTCTCCCATTCACCATCAGCTGCCCCATTGTATTTTTCTGAATCTCATAGATGGTCTGAAATCTCTTGCCTTTCAGAGGTGATTTTACCATAGTTTTTGGAAAAGCCAGAAGTTGCAGAGTGCCAAATCTGGGCTGTAGGGGGTTGACTCACCTGGGTGATTTGCTGTTTTGCAAAAACACTGCATAAGACGTGATGCATGAGGTGTTCATTGTCATGATGAAGCTGCCAATCACCAGTTGACCATAGCTGGGCCTTCTGAATTTTGCAAATACTTCCCATGAGGAATATTCAATCTTAACACAAAATTTGATGCAGATTTGTTGCTCTACTTGCTCAGTTATTTTGAATGCAGTCACCCAGTACACATGCTCATTCAACTGCATCTACCACCTCCACTAACTAGTACAGTGAAGTTGCATTATTCACACATGCACATTCCAGTCCACTCTCCTTGGCTGCCAGGTTATATTGATATTGTGCAAACTGTCCTCATGATATTAAGGATGCTTGGACTTTTTCCAGACAGACTTCAGATATTTATTGGTATGGTTGTTAAATGTTTCTCTCCATAACTAGATTATAAGTTCCACAAAGATAAATTTTACATTTGTTTTGTAATTATGTTCAGTATATTATGTTCAATAAAATATTTGTTAAAGGAGTGAAAGAATTAAGATTTAATGTGACCATACAATTTGTGATAATAAAACATGGGCTACAGACTAACTCACTTTCTCATTTTATATAATTCTGAAGTTCAGAAAAGATTCTAAAACCTAGCTCTGTAGATTACTCCTCAATATTCTAGGAAATTTTATAAATATTCATCAAAAAGTTTTATTGTCTAAAATTATATTTATATGCATATCAGTGTTTAGAAGTATAGCAACACAAAAATATTTTCATATGAAAAAATGCAGGTTTTATATACAAAGGGCTTAATCTTCAACTTGGATAGATCATGCCCCAGATTTGGCTCCTCTAACATGTATGAGGATGCGCTCTTCCCCAAATACCTAAATGTTATCGTGAAAAGTCAGTTTGCACCCAATTTTTCCAAGTG
The DNA here is from genome assembly GCF_004126475.2 of Phyllostomus discolor. Taxonomy (NCBI): domain Eukaryota; kingdom Metazoa; phylum Chordata; class Mammalia; order Chiroptera; family Phyllostomidae; genus Phyllostomus; species Phyllostomus discolor. The sequence goes on from NC_040911.2 coordinate 24,577,445, forward strand.
GTACCAATTGTTTAGCCCAAGAGCAATGGGCCATCTTAAAATTTTTTCTGTCATCTACCTTTCCTTTTAACATCAGGCTGACTTTATATGTACATGTGAGGTTTATTTCCTGCATAATATAACCCTTTAATATATTCAAGGAGTTTTCCATAGGTGGAGGTAGTGTGTTTATTTTGGTATTTGACAAAACACTCCTCCAAAGACAATGTCACCTCCTGGCCACTGTAGCCACAGTAGTTATACTGATATGAAAAATTGTGTGTGCTTGGTATGTTTTGAACATTAGTTAAGAGCAGTGATGTATTTCCACATCAAGAAAAGGGTGATGAGAAAGTCTGGAAGATAGTTCAGACTGAAGATTGTGGAGCACTGTCTACATTTCTTTCTGACAAGGTCGACTTCAAGGGCGACATTAACAACTTGTTCTCCATCTAATGACACATTTAGATTAGAGTTTGCAGTGTACACAGCCTCCATTTTTTTCTCATACTCATTGCCAGATAAGATGCTTGATAGGTATCGCCACAGTAACCTTTCAAAATTCATTTATTTAGATGAACCAAAATAATGAAATGCCAAATAAATTAAGAATGATATTTTTTACACTAACAGAAAACAATTTAAATAGTCCATATGCATAAGCTCTGTGGCATGAATGATCTTTTCATTTCATGGTTTACAAAAAGGAAGAATTTGTTAGTTACTATTGCTGTGTTTCTGTGTGCGGAAGGAGAGAGAAATGACTGCATACAGGGAATTCACTGCTACCCTTTTCCCTAGGAGTCTCATTAGACCCGCGATAGCCAGGAATACGATACAAACTCACAACTGGAAGGTTGATTTAAATTTCCAATGTTTAAAAAAGTAAAATTATAGAAAGTTATATTTTTCTTTGTTTTTTTTTTTTCTTTTTGAAAACTTTTAGCTTAGATTTCAGGAACATGTAAAGTAAAAACAAGGCCAATAGTTCTAAAATTGTTGTATGCTCATGATTTGTGCATACATACACACCAAAAAACAAAACAAAAACAAACAAAAATCCCCTAAGGCATCATTATTTGCATCTTTTTCCTTCTTCTCTGTTCTGCCCTGGTTCCCTTTCCCTCAGGAGTCCTACCTGCCTAAAACAGAGAGTAACTCAGCAGCTGCCCGCCACTAGTTTTCTGGCACAGGGTCCTCCTCTGTGAAAGCTCCTACAAACATGTTCTGTGTGTGCTTCTTCTTGGCAAAGTTTCAGTAAGTGCACCATGGATTTGAGCACCTTGCATAGACCTTAAATTGTTTCACATGTATGTGTCTTTAAAATCTCACTTGGATTTCCTTAAGCAGTTACTATGGAGTATCTTTCATTTAAATCCCCCAGAGCAGTTAATACAATGTTACATGCATGGCAAGCATGCAATAAAGAGATATCAAATTGGGTAAGTAAAATAGAATTGCTATTTATAACTCTTAAATTGTCTGCCTTATTGACAGGAAGAATGGAATAAATGAAGCCGGATATTTGTTAAAGGGTTGCTGAATGCCATTTTGTGTAACTTTCCACTCATTCAAGATGGCTCCCGCCATCCTTTCATGTTCAGTGGATAACTAACAGGGGACCACAACAAAGAAGCGTGGGCAGATGAAAGGCCATACTCATAATCATGTGTAAATGTCAACAGAGTTCATGTTTTAAAAAAAAACACCTTTTAATGTGAGACTAGGCATTGGGCCATGCTTCCTCATGTACCATCTGTCACGTCACCTTTGAAGTCCTACTAAATCCTCATCCTTTGAAGTTGGACACTCATCCCTCTACACAAAGGAAGCTGCTATATGCAGCAGTAATGAGATGAAAGAGTGTGTCTTAGCTATGCTGACTACACTGTCGATGTTTTAATTTAAAGAGCTAATTTTGTCACCTTTGACACAGAAAATTGGCCTCAGGTTATAGCTCTTCTTGAACTGTATTTGGGAGCATATTAATAAAACCTTTACAGGTTTTCTCCTTATGTAATTGTTTTCATTGTAAACTATTCTCGTAGATGCTTATTATAATAGCAAGTGTGGTAAACAGTGTTAAAAAAATCAGTAAAGCTGAGGGGTAAAAGAAAAAACACTCTCCTTGACCAAATTTTAGAAAAGCTCCTCCAAGCCCTCTTTTCAACTAAGCCTTCTCCATGGGTTCTATCTTCTGACTGCTAAGTAGAGTTTTAGCCATAATATTGCTAAGTCAATTTAGCAAGGCTCCCCACCCTTGATATCTGTTCAACCTCAATACCTATCTGGTCAAATCCTCATCTCTCACTCTCGATATCTGATGACCTGACTTGTCTTTGGCAAGAATCTTATTAAGTGTATTTAGTAAGAATCCCCTTACCTTTGATGACTCCTCTTAGTAATTTTCCATCCACTGACCCCTTCATTCTACTTGGTTATAAGTCCCAAATATTTCTGCTAAATTTAGAATTGAGGCCAGTTCTATAGTGGTTTCTTTTTTCCCTATTGCAATAATTTCCAATAAAATCTGTTTTTCCACTTCTGGCTCTATTTCCCTTTAACAAAGCAAATATTTCCATTGTGTAGATCAAATGACTGACGACAGATATGGTGTGCTCTTTGTAGTGGGTTAACATAAGGTAGGATCTCCTTCTATAGTTGTATCTATGATATTAACATTGCTTCAATTTTTAGGGTAGAATTAGATTTTCAAAGAAATAAGTGTGTTCTGTATATTTTATTTTTCTACCAGAACAGGGACTGCCGGTCAGAATACATTTTTTTGGGTTCCCACAATGCATTATGCAATGTGCCTGGGTACAAAAAATTAAATACAAGAATATCTAGTCCTTCTATGAATACTTTGGTGACAAAGTAAATTAATAAACATATAAATAAAATATATAATATGGAGATGCAAGGTAAGATGCCACATACATTGATGTCAGTTTTAGGTAGGATTATGGAATTAGAAAGAACAAAAAGGAAAAGGGGAGATGAAATTAAGCATATTCTAGACAAAGGGGCAGAAAAGAAATCGTGAATATAAAATGGATATAAACTGATGGGTCTCTAGTATAATCTTTGGACACCCTTTGGATTAGAATCACCTGTGTTGGTGAGAAATACAAAGTTTTAAGTTGTCCTTAAAACTATAAAAGGAAACTTTCTAATTAATAGTTAAAAATAAAACTTGTATAGGTACGTTCTGTTTTATTCTTATAAAAATTAAGTTTGAATCATTGGCTTAAGACACAGAAAAATGCATGCTTGTCCTCAATTCAATTCAAAATAAATAAAGAACTAGGTGATTAAGATTACTTTTGAGGGTGTAGGAGCTTCCAGTTTGTTTTCATTTTTTAAAAGAAAGTGACTCTCTATAAAGACTGGTAGAAATATGGAGGACTAAAAACTCTGAAGGAACATGGGGAAACATTTCTGCAAATGTAACTCTGAAAGTGTTTCTGAGCAAACATGAAAGCAAAAGGGAACTCTAAGGGAAAATAACAAAATTTTAAAACCTCAGTAGGGAAATAAATGATAATGACTTAAAGAAATAAGAGATTGTAGGCAAAGGAGACAATAAGCCTAATGTAAATGACACCGGTTCTGGGATTCGCAGAACCAGTCTCTGGTTTCTGTGATGTTAAGGCGATGAATTTGTGGTGAAAATATTAAACTGATCTACTAAAAGGGAATAAAAATAGTGGCAGGTCCAGTGTCACACTCTGGGTCCCAACAGAACACAACACAAAAGTTTCTGGAGTAATATGTCCAGCATCCCACAGATTAACTTCAATAAAGTATAATTCCCAACTCAAAATCACCAAGCATATAAGGCATCAGTGGTAATAGCTATAAAATAATAATAATTATAGGGCCAATTTAGACTATACAGATTGAATATATTAGAATAAATTATAAATTAATTATGCTTGAAAGATTTATAGAAAAAATATGAAATAAAAATTATACAAATATTATATGTATTTAACATTGTGAGATAGTTGCAACTCCTAGACAAATCTATAAGCAAATCAAATAATTAAGTATAAAAATTAAAAAAATAAAGAAACAAATGTCTCATAAATCAAAAGTAATATATGATATACTACAACTGATATATTGGAAAAATTACATTCAGAAGAAAATTTAGCAAGATGGCTGGATATAAGTTCAATTACAAAATTAATTGATACTTTAATATATCTTTAACAAATTAGTTTCAACATGTTGATGTTATTTACAATGAAATTTAAAAAATAGAGTCATAAATCTATTAATACATTTATCATAAGTTCTGCATGGACTTTCATAGAGATATTTTAATATCTGATGGAGAATCATTGGAGAAGACCTAAAGAGATAAAAAAATATAACATGGTTATGTTAACATAATTCTAATTAAAGTGCCAAGAGGCCTATAATACACTTGCTAAGTTATTTCTAATATATATGTATAAGAACAAAGTCCCATCAATAGCCAAGACGCACATGAAGAAAAGATTGTTTTGTTTTGGGCAGCAAATTATGCTCAGAGACCGAGTTTGTCCATTTATTTAGCACAAGTTCATTGTAGGAATTTCACAAGCCAAAAGCATGCAGGGTAATGTCTCTTAATAAGCCAATAAAAAATAACATACTCCAATAATAGATTAATTACTCTATTGTTCCAGGCAAGAGGAGATAAAAGAAATTAAGTCCCAATTTAGTTGAGGTGTTTGTTTTCTATAAGATTGGGTCTCCAAAGAGATGACTTAACTAACTGCTGGCTGACTTTCAGCTGCCAGGGCATAAACAGAAGTCCCCTGTTGCTAGCACACATTGCTTAGGAACTGAGGGTAGCTAAGACATTCTCCTTCTCTGGCCTTGCTCAGCTCTTGCCAGCACCACTGCCAGTAAGAGCTGCCTTTACCACAGCAGCAGCCATTGCCCTAATGGTCTTCACAGAGTTTTTTAGGTCAGCAACTATTTGACTTACCCAGACAGAATGCTCTTGAATAGGTCCACACAAACTCTTGTTATTTATAGTTTAAATGTCCCCTGGCCATAGTGGCTGCTCCACATATTCCTGTGGATATCCCAGCAGGGCCCCTCAACAGCCAAGCTACACGTTCTTATTAATGACAACAAATGAGAGGATGACATCCTGACACAACTACTTCATGCTTATGTCAAAACAACCTTACTTCTAAAAATAACTTTTTTTATTGTTTGTGCCACAAACCAATTACTATAGGAAAAGGAAATGCACAGGCACTGTAGAAAAGAGAAAAAATCAAATTAGACAATAAATATAACAAAATATAACATTTTTTACCCACAAATCCGTAAGAATTTTACATGAAACTATCCAAAATTTATGAGAATGTGGAGCAACGAAAGCACCTTCCACCATAACTGGTGTTGGTGTTAATACAACACCTTGGAGGAACCGTTCGATACCCTCCCATAAAGTCATGCCTGTGCATGGATGTGACCCATCAGCTCCTCTCTTAGGCACATACTAGAGCCTCTTCCACCTATGCACACAAGAGATACACACAGGAACATTTATTCTGTAATATGAACAACAGCAACATAACAACACAAAAACATGAAAGACACCAGAGTATTCATCAGAGCATAGATGTTTACTCAATAACTTTTTACTCAATACTATAAAGCACTGGAGATGTGTAAACAAAAACAACTCCCAAATGCAATAAAAATTAGAGACACATTTTGAAACGAATCACACGTGGTATAGAACTGACACATTTGATCACGCCATACAAGAGTATATGGGGGTGAGAGGTCTTCATAGTCTCCAAAGAAGTCAGAAAAAAGCCGGGAAATGCGGGCTCTGTGTAAAGCTTAGTTCTTGATTCCTAAGCACACTGGTGGGTCTCATCTTCCCTTAGTGGTCTGATGAGACCTGGTCCACACAGATTTTCTGACAAATAATTTCCCTTAAAATGAAGACCAAAATAGTTCACGTAACATGAACAAAACCAAATTCTCTGACCACATAATGATCTCCTATGGTTAGCGAAAATAAGTATCAAGATGAAGCAGACACATTTATTTTCAAAGCGGGAGACTATTTTTCAATCACAATATCCAATTTTGTTTTCATTAATGTTATTAGAAAAAACAATTTATGGCCAAAAATAAAAAGTAAACAAATAAAATTAACAAGATCCCCATGTTGTTAAGCTCAGTGGGCTTCCAATTTAGGGGTTAGCGTTCCTGGCTGATAACCTTCCTAGTTAGCCAAAGTAGCATTAGAAAAATATAATAGTTTGCAACAAATTTTGCCTTTATAGTTTTTTGTCAACTTTATGTTTAGAGATTGCTTTTCTTTAAGATTTTTCGAAATAGATTTTAATGACTCTGTGCTCCCATTGCCTGATAATGGTGAGTTTTTACTTGTGCTGCACTGAGGAGATGAAATTTATTTGCCCATTGAGACACAGGCAAATAATCAGAGGTGATTAGACAGGCAACCTTAAAATGCTTGTTTTAAACTCTATTTTGAGTTTGTTGTCCTTCCTTTTGTTTAGTCTTGAATACTGGTCAATTGCTTCAACTTTTCACTTCAATGCCTGCACAGATAGAGCCTTAGATAACAGACTCCCAGAAATGCTGAGCGATTCTGAGATACACCACAGAACAGTGACTGTGGTCTTTCTCTGACACAGGTAGATGTTATGCAAAAAGACATTTTTATTCAAATATTTGTAGCTCACTAGTGGATAACTAGTTATCCATTGTTAGCAGAGGCTGTGAAATTTGGAAATTTAGAAACTGAGGTTTCTAAAAATCCCCATCAGTATGCCATAGTTCTGTGTGTGTGTGTGTGTGTGTGTGTGATGCAATAAACACTTCCCATCCTCAAAGAAGATTCTACATGTTATCAGCTTCTCTTTGAAAAGATATAATTATCCAGCTCTCACATTCCATGTTTAATTGTACAATTCTAGAGAACGGTTCATAATGAATCACTATATTCATAGCTTGTATTTCTTTCCAGGTCTTTTATATTCTTTGTGTGCATCTCTTAAAAAGTACTCAGTTGGGCTTTCATCAATATGTGAAATCTGGTATGCCATGGTGTTGGTATACAGGCTTATTTTCCTAATATTAATAGCATACCCTCACTGTATCTCACCCTTGTTCTTACTTATGATTCATGTACCTTTGACCATGAGTTTTCCCCTAATTCTGAATGATCTTGTTCAATCCTTCAAATCAAATTCATCCCTCAAATTTAACTTGAGGTTCACCTTCTTTGTGTTAATCCTCTTACTTCTCAGGGCCCTCGGCACCTCTCGCTTGTCCTATGGTGTTGATTTCACTCACTGTTGGCAGATGCACAATGTGTTTGTGCCTGATCTCATTAAAGAAATTAGAACCTCCTCAAAAGTCAGTATTCGCTGAGTGTTTTTCTCTGTGGTCCTCTTAGCATCTAGCACATAAATAGTCCCATGTTGGGACACACCAAGTTCGGAGATTGAATTGAACGCATATGAATGAAATGTAATTGAATTGCATGGAAACACTGATTTTCAATAGTAGTTTTCAAGTCGTGTTTTCCAGATTTTATTTTCTAGAGTTATAATGTTTTTTACACAAGAAACTGTATTTTCTTACTAGTTGACTTCATGAGTGATTTTTGAATTGATTCCTTTACCATAGGATCAATACCCCTAGAGAAATCCATAGCCAGTGAATACAGCAAAACAAGAAAATATTTACATTGAGTAGAAAATCGCCTTTAGTTCAACATCTGTGCATTATATGAGATTTGGATGTTAGCTACTGTATCTTTTTATTTCTCTGGTACTAACTTGAGATGACCTTTTGTAGGATACCAGTTACTCAATGCCTGTTTGATGATCTTCATCTCTCTAACATATAGCCTCTGATCTTTCAACCTTGAATGCAGCAGAAAGCCAAAGGGGATACCCCAGCTCTCGAATGCTTTCAGTAACTGATTTCTAGTATTATTCATCTTAGGGTGCTTACTTGGAAGTCCTTCCACCTGAGGCTCTTTACAATGCAGTATACACTCATTACTAATCATGAACAGAACAGCCACCATGCCATCATGCATTACTTTTCAATCCTTTTTTTTTCTATGCCCACCTTACTTCTTTTATTACTCCTACTTAGTATTTCTCTTTTCTCTGGTTGCTTATTTTATTTTTATTGTTTATGTTTTTACAATTGTTTGTGCTTTTTCTCCCTTTCCCCACCTCCACCCAGCCTCACCCTCGTCCCTCCCTAAGCCAATCTCCACCCCATTTAATATAATTTTTCTTTCTCTCTGTCCCTACCCTGTATTCATGCTAAAATCTGTAAGGGAAAAAAGAACACACACACACAAAACCTTGTAATTATATTAATGGGCAAGTTTGTGTAGGAGGACCAGAAATATTAAGGTTCCCTGTCTCTGGAATCTTAATCTATCCTACTCCTACAGGCAGTTAACTTACCTTTTCAGGGTTTTAGCTTCTCTTGTAATTATAATTGAATTTCATGGTCTTGGCTGTCATATTTATGTCTAATGGTTCATGAGTCTAAGTTGCCTCCTAGTTCTAGGATAGATCTTAAAGAAGGATTTGCCCTTGGGAAACCTGAAAACTAGGTAGAATTTATTTTTAAGGACCCCTATCCCATTTGTGTTCGGGGCTCTTGTTCTGAAATCATTGTCATGAAAGTAGTGCCTGCCTGTTTTTTCATCCTGCCCAAGGGCCCACATGTTACCACTGAACCAGGATTCACTGTCTCTGAACAACTAATCTCCATCAAAATAATCCTATCTTCTTTTTCTTGACATCAAGACAATTCTAGAAACTTGTTAATCCCAGAGATCTAATTTATGGTAAACTAATAAAATGCAAATTGCCATGGGAAAAGTTACAGTCAAAGTATAACCACACAAGCAGAGAGAGGGGAGCCCTGCAGGTAACATAAGTTTCCCTAAGATCCCAGTCCCAGCTGGTGAATTTTCAGGTTTTGTGTCAGATCTGCAAGGGAGGAGATAGTTTGGCTAACAAGGAACGAGTGTCTTCCCCTGAGACCACTAACCTCTTCCTTCCCTAACAGATCTAGTGGGTGCATTGCTACTACAGTCATTACTGAAAGTGCCACAGGGTCTTTAATGAACGCAGGGAAGACTGAAGGGCATGGAGCTCTCAAACCTGAGAGCCTCTGAAAGGAGATATTGGAGTCCACTTGCCCCAGTTGAGAGATGTGCTTTTTAAAATATTTTTGAATTTATTGGGGTGACATCAGTCAATAAAATTATATAGGTTTCAGTTGCTTGATTCCTGAGTACATCATCTGTATTATATTGTATTATGTGTTCACTACCCAAAGTCAAATCCCTTTCCATTACCGTTTATCTCCCCCATTACACTTTTCTACTTCCCCTCCCCCACTTTCCCTCCAGTAACCACAATACTGTTGTTTATGAGTTTTTTTAAAATTTCTGTTGAATTCCTTATCAGAGATATTTGTAGAATAGTTAAGGGTGTGAGCTTTGTAGACAGATCTGGGTACAAATCAGGCAGCAATATCTCATGGAGTGGCTTGGAGCTGTGAAAATTCCCAAATATCTATCAATTCTGTTCTCATAATCAAAGCAAACCCAAATAAAATGAAAAGTAAAGTTAGTATCGTTATTAAAATGCAGTTTTAAGACACATGCACCAATACAGCATTCCAACCGAATTATCTCTGTCCTCTATAAATTCATGGAGCCATTAACTCCTATGTTTTAATTCACTGCTATGTCCCATTAATATTCTGGAGTCTTGCTACTTCAGTGGGAAAATTGCCAACACCATCATTTGTTTGGAGGTTTTCTCTGAAGCAGAGAAAGGGTACTCTGACCACAGTTATTGCCACTCCTCTCAGAAGCCCTCAATTAATGACTGGGTAGAATTGGTATGTACGTATCCCAACTCTCTCCCACCTGGACTGGTATAAATCTGAGGGATGTAGTCTGCTGTCGCAAAAGTTTCCCCACAAGATAAAGTACTGGTCAATGATTGTAAGTGTCTACTTGATAATGCACTGAATGTTGGCCACCATCACTTCCACTTTTCAATCCGCATCTGTATTGCCATTTCCTATACTTCCCAATAAACTACTTTTATTGAGGCTTTGACTAGAGTCTTCTTATAAGGGAACACAAAGTAAGACCTGGTTTTTCCAGTTATCAAGATTGAGCCGTTGGAATAGTCACTGTCTCTCAGCCTCCGTTTCTTTATCTTTAAAATGGGAGGATTAATAAATCTGCCTCATAGATTATTTTTTGAAGACTTACTATAAGTAGACCAGTAAATTATTTAGCATAATGGATATCAAGTATATTTTAAGAGTCAGTAAATGTTAGATCAAAGGGTAATCATTACTGTTATCCCTCTCATGATTAGAAATTTGGCATAGCAAACTTAGTAAGGGCATTCAGAAGTACATGTTAAATATTTGCATGTATAAATAGGAGCCACTGCTATGCTGTCTCCATACACATTTTTATAGGGCTTAGCTATTCATGTTGTCCATGTTCATAGTCCGATGAACACATTTGAGATGAGATTTTTCTATGTGCTCCCAACTATATTGCTCAAGGTGTCAGCAGGTGGTTTCCTTTCACCAAGGCTGCATAGGGAGCAACAGGTACTACAGTGTATCTCAGACTCCAAGGTGGAAAGTCCCATATGCTTCTGAAGAGAAATGGGGATATCATTCTGCTATTGTTAAATACAAGAAATATTTATGGGTCCATGGGTTATGCTCGCAGATTTCTCGATCAGGATACTTTCAATTCACAACACTTACTTGAGTTGTGAATACAGGAAGAAATTCACTTCTGGTAAATATATCCTGCTACCCAGTCTATTGTAAAATTGTATTCAACACAATGCAGCAGCACACAATGGAAATGGTATTATGTTGTTAACATTTTCAAAAATTGTTAAGAACTTTGAACCAGTATAGATAATCCAAAGATATGTGTGTGTTTAACTGAAAAAATAATATTACATTTATATAATTTAACTGGCCCATTGAAACCTCTGTTAAAAACATATTTCTACCTGAAATATGGAAATACTGATTATTGTCATTGGAATGTTATAAGTTGTTTGAATTATCAATGTAACTGCAGCAATTTTCTAGAGCATTCTCCTTGTAGAGACCTGCCCATGTAAAATGTCCAAAAAGAGAATACTTATACTTTCATACAATTAAATTTACCTGTCAGTCAATGGCACCTTCTCTTGGGAAAATTCAATGGTAGAAAATTAATTTTTAAAATATAGATTTCATTTTGAAAAATGGTGAACCTGTATTGAGAGACAAGTTTTGAGACTAAGATGGGATACCATTTTGAATCACATTTAATTAATGTCAGTAATTTTTTCAACATGATTAAAAATACATTTTTAAAAAAACACATCAAAGATATTGAACTTCAGTCTTGTAACCAATGCAAATCTTTTTAAACTGTTTTCTAGAAGGCAGCACTAATTTCTATTGATATACCTATACTCCCCACCCATATCATAACCTCATTATTTTATAATCATACAAACTTGAGAGAATTAATCTCTTATTCTTTAACAAGAAATACTGGAATAATAACCCAGGCACACAAGTATAATTCCTGTGGAGCATTTGATACAATAAGGGTGTGTGTGTATGCATGTGTTTTACAGAAATGGGCAGAGAAAAAATCAGATAATTTGAGTTTGTACCATGATATAAACACACAAAGAAACGTGAAAAAAAAGATTATAAACAGATGGTGATATGTGCCTCTATAGCTCATCTATATGGCCATATGCAAAATCGAAGAGAGAAATGAGGCCAGTTTCAATTTGAAATACACTTTCACCTGATATTCAGGTCAATAACTGAAGCAAATGAAGTGATTTCATTTGAAAGATATAAATAATAGGGTGGATTCTCCTTATCACTACATACTGGGCCTTCACTGTGGTGTGTGGGGTTGATAGAAATCTTTTGGAATTATATGTATAAAGAATGAATGTGAGGTGAAATTTTTGTATGTCTGCAAAGCAGCCTGTTCTTTTGGTTTGCATTGTCTTCACTATTGTGTTTTCATTTGCATGAGTTGGCTTCTGTATGTGTATGTTTTATGGGTACGAGGGCAACAGAGTCCTTACAAAGGAAACACATATGTTTGTGGGTGATTAGATGAATAATAGTTTTATTACTATCCGTTAGAGAGAGTTCTCTGCCTTGTCCCCCCAAGGTGTGAGTGGGAATTAAAGAGAGTTGGCAATTACAAAGCTCCTGCTGCTGAATGTGAGAACAGGCACTACAGTTATTGGCAGAGATTACTCCCCCCTTTCCTTCTTTCTTGAGGCTTAAGACAAGTTTGGAGGCCAGTCGTTTCTCCTCTGCACTCTACTGGCTGTTGCAGCCTGAAGCTAGCTTGTTATAACCTACTTAGGCAGTAGGGAACTGTCACTCACCACTTCAGAATCAATGGTTGCAGATGGAAGCTTGGATGCAGTGCCATTTCCCCCTGCAGTAACAAGCAGTTAATAGATTTTATTATAATTATTTTAACTGCACAAGCTCAGAAGGAAATTTAGAGGAGGTGTGCAAGTTTGCCAATCAAAATCACATACACTCCCACACAACAAAGGGCAGTGGAATCTTTTGAAGGCATCGTTCTCAGAGCTGAGTAATATTAATAACGATACAAATAAAAAATTCATTCCATGGGGAATCTGTTTGCATGAACCTGAAATGTTGGTTCATCAGAATTTTGCTAAAGGAAAGAAATATTCACCAAGCTGTCATCAAGGGAGTGAGGGAGTGACATTTTGTTGATATATGGGCACACAGGACTATGTCTCTATGGATGTGTGTGTGTGAATATATGTGGTTGCCTTCATATAGTTAAATTTGTTCTTATTTTTCTCAGGGAGCAGACTGTTTAAAGAATTTTAAAAAATAAGGGTCGCATCTCAACTCAAAGGAAGAAAACTCACATATTCTGTTTCCCTTTCTAAATGTATAACTTCTAGTCTGGAACTTGCCTTAATCAGTGACCCTTCTCTTCTGTTGGGAGAGGCAAGGCAGAACTTCTTTCCGTAATTTTAAGGCTATATTTACTTAAAATTGTCTGGTTGAGTTTGGTAGTCACATTACATCACCTTTGCTTTCTCACTTTTTTTATGTTGGGAATAAATAAGAGTTCTGAGAATAATTCAGGAAGTGAAAATCAATAATAGAAAGAAAAGGATCCATAGAAGGATTACTCTAATATATACTTTTAGGGTTACTAGATCAATAAATCCTCCTTATTTAAAAAAAAACTGTGGTCTTTGAATCTTAAATTCTACAGGTAATTACTTAATTGTTCTAAGTTAATGCCTTTTGTTTTAAGAAACATGACATGTTATTGTCTACAGTTTTGTAGACTGGCTAATACCTTCTCTTCTCTCTTCTCAAAGTCAGCATCTCAAGATGGAGGCTGCAAATGCCAGATATATTCCCAGCCCTTTCAGTCTAGAGCAGTGGCACATTGACCCAATTCTAGTCAATAAGACAAGCAGGGAAGTCTGCTGGAGACAGCTAAGAAAAGTTTACCTCCATTATAAACCATAAGGAGACGACTCTTGACCCATGCTCCTTTCACACAGCCACTGTGAGGATGCAACATTGTCGATGCTGTCTAGTGGCCAAGAGAAGATCTCACTCACTCATTGATTAGGCAATTGAAAAGATAAGACAAGAGCCTAGCAAGGATGTTGGTGAACCAGTACACAAATTCTTGGAACCATCTATCTCCAGGGCAATTTTTTTGGACAAAGTATTTCAGAAAGCCTTTTTAGATTTTCTGTCTCAAAATTGAACAGGTTAAATCAATCAGAACTATAAAGTTTCATAGATATCAGTCAAAAATATAATAGTGTACAATCTTGTTAACGATGTTATTTAAATACAAAATATGTTAATTTATATGAAGTCAAAGACTCTGTATATTACATTAAATTGCAGGGCTGTTTTTTTAATGTAGTATCTCATTCTACTTCTTTTGGACATAATTTGATGCAGGCTATTTCACAATTAAAATATTTTAAAAATTTTGGAAAAGATACATTAAATTGGGGAACAGCAAATTTAGCATTTATTGTTATAATGTTATTAATTGTTAACTCTACCATGTGATTACCTAGGCCTTACATTCCTTTTGTGTCTGAGAAAGAGGAGGGAGTGTTCACTAAAGGGAGCAACTGTAATATGATTGGTGAATATAATGTGACTCTTCACACCTAACTTACACACACTGACAACTCAATTACTTTCTTTCTGACAGTGAAAATAGGAACAGGGTATAGACAAATTAAAACAATAATATGGCTAAAAGATAACATTTCTCTTAGTAACATTTCTTTTTGTTCTGCCTTTTGAGAAAATACAGATATTATAGCTAAAATGTTTAATTTACTTTTTAAACCTCAATAGATACCGTCTTATATTGAGAGTCTACAATTGATTTTAATATGTACCTTTGACTCTGTAATAAGTTACATTAAATAATACATTTAAATTTTATACTACTAAAAGGAAATTATGCAAAACCTTTTTCTTGACAACAGAATGTTGTTAAGTGTGCCAGTATTTGGGGGTTCATGGTTTGACTGGATGTCAGATTTACCTCTGAGTGGTCACACTTTCTTCTTCAGTCATACGTCTTCTCATCTGAGTGACATCCCATCTGAAGAGAGAGATGAGAGCAAGAACCCAAATTGTATGCTTTCTGGAAGACTCCTGTGCTACACAACTAGGTTTCACACCTTACCTATACTCTAAAATTGTCATCAATAGGCCACCAATGATCCAATCATAGGAGATGTTTACTTTGTTTCCTAAGAGGGTGATCATTTACCAATCAGAAATTCATCACTCATATGTAGCCTCACTCACTCATTTATTCTGTCATTTAAATAACATATCTTTATTGATTACCAACTGTGAGTGTTATACTCTAAAGAATACGATAATGTTGTAGGCAAAGCCTCTATTTTCAATGAGCTTATTGTCCAAAAAGAGACTCTGACATCTGAAAATGGGCAATTGATATCCTAAGAGTGGTATAGATTAAAAGAAAATTAATAATAATAGTAAAAGAGAAGAAAAGGAGGAGGAGGACAAAGAGTAAGAGAAGACTAAAAAATACATGAGAAATCATATTAGACCAGCCCTTTCTACTTTACTTTGCCATCATTTTATTGCAGATTTAGAAAGTTCTCCCACAGTAAATTTAAACAGGTCTGAGTGACTGCCAAAACAGAGTACAGAAAGCTCCCAGTGCTTTCTCATATGCTAGTGGCTCTCAAACTTTAGTGTTCACCAGGATCTCTGGAGCTCACGCACAGATTGTGTGTTTGGTCCCTTTTCCCACCCCCAGAATTTCTGACTCCGTCGATATGAATAAGATCCAAGAGTTGCATTTCTATCAAGTTTCCTAGATGCTGCTCCTAGTTTGTGAACCCCAATTTGAGAGGCATATTCATCCTCTTGCTTACTGTAACTCTTATAATCTTTAAGATTTTGGAGACATAGGCAGACATAGGGATGAGATCTGTAGGAAGGCCTTCTTTCCAGGCCTCTCTGTCCATGCTGGGGCCCTGTTCCCCTTATGTTTCTGAAAAACTTCCCAGAAGATAGGTTGGGCTACCAGTGACCTAGTAAGACTGTGAAATGGAAAAGAAAATTGTTAATGAGATTAATTAGCTGGTAGAGTCCCTAAAAGCAGGACTATCCAAATATGCCAAAGGACATCTATATTTTAGCATATAGAACATCATTAATCTGTATGCATTATCTGTATTTTCTAAAGTATTATGCTCTCAGATAGGAGCATTATCTATCCTTTTGTTAACTAGTTCCAATGTGCAAAATCAAACAAAAACCATTTATATGTTTCTTTTCTTCCAGTATCTGCACCTCTTTCATGCACAGGTTGCTGTTCTATGTATCCCATCCCATTTCCTGTAAAAGAAGACTAGTTCTTGCTTATTTGTTTTTCTGTCATTTAATTTACTTGTTTCATTTTCTTCACATGTAAAGTGAGGATAAAAACAGAATCCACTCTAAAGTATCCTTGTAAGGACTGATAGTGCTTTTACATGTAAAGCATTTAGAATAGTGAAGGGCACACAGTAATCTCTTAATCAATTTTAGCTAGAACAATATATTTAACTTTTTAAACATTTTAGGATAAATATTTTTAAACATATAGAAAAGTTGAAAGAGTTTTACAGTGGATCCCTTGTATGAACCATCAAGATTTTTAAGGCGTTTCAAAGTAAATTTCAAATAGCATTATACTTTCCTCTAAATATTTCATCGTGCAAATGATTAATTACAGTGCAATGTTTTATAGATTTTTACTTTTGAGCTAAACTTTACATCTAAAGAAATTTTAAGAGTACATTAACTGGGTTTTGACGAATCCATGCACATTTGTAATCCAAACCCCTATCCTATCAAAATAGGGACCATCAACCACACCCTAGAAACTTCCCCCAAGACCCATCTAAGTCAGTCCCTGCCTCTGTCCCAAATCTTCCACACTCCCCAACCCCATCTCTCAACCCTTGAGTTCTGGATGCTCAACATCTTTGCCAACATTCCCTGTTGACCATTTCTATAATAAGTTCGTACTTAGATACTGGTATTTTGTTATGATTTTAATTTTAGTTTCTCTGAAGACTGTTCTATGTTGACCACTTTTCCATGTGTTTAGAAGCCATTTTTATCTTTTTTTGCAAAGTATCTGTTCAAATACTTTGGCATCTACCAAATTAAGTTGTTTGTCTTTATACTTTGAGTTGTAGAAGTTCTTTACCCATTCTTGATACCAATCACTTGGCAGATATTTATCTAGTGAATATTTTATCTCAGCCTATGACTTGCTGGTTCATTTTCTTAATGTATTTTGATTAGCAGAATTTTTAAGTTTTTATAAACTGTAAGCAATCATTACATTTTAAAAAACTTATGGTTATTGTTATATGTCTTGCTTAAGATAATTTTGCCTATTCCAAGTCAGGAAAAGAGGTTTTTCTGTTTTCTTGTAAAAAGATTTGTGGTTTTAGCTTTTACATTTATGTCTAAAGTTCATTTTTATTTAATTGTTACATATGATATGAAATATATACAGTAATACATAAAGAATGTAGAGATAGATATTTATACACACACATACATATACACAGATTTTTCTTTTTAAAAGGATATCTAGTTATTCTAGTACCATTGGTTGAATTTTCAATACCCATTGACATGCTTGGCTCTTCAACTGCAAAGCAAATGATAATATAAATGTGAACTTATTACTAGATTCTTAGTTCTCATACTTTTATCTATCTGTCAATCTCTATGTAAAACATTTAGCTGGCAGGCTGTACATACCAGAAGTGTATATGAGAGAAGAAACAGACATGAGTCAGGAAAAATGAGTAAATTATTAAAAATCCATATATACACATGTCTGGCATCCATAGCATCTCTAGTCAGTTTACCATTATCACCTGGAAGTTGAGGGGCTCCATGTCTTAGCTGTTTGAGGACTGTGTGATCCAATTTCTTGTTCCATTTCTATAGTTTTTGTTTCAGTAGATATGACTAGAGGAAAAGAATCATTTGAACAGTATTGCAGGTAATTTTGATGTGCTGTGATATTTTAGAACTGGTAAAATAATGTAATTCCTTTATTTTGCATTTGCAGAGAAGTAAAATAAGTTGTCCACAGCTAACATTTAACTATAAACTGAGCTGGAATTCAAGCTAAAGCTTTTTTAAAGTAACATATGGGTAGTAAAATTTTACAAGCTCTGATTTAAGGGGATAGGATAAAGTCTTCAATTTTACCATCCAACAAGAGGAACTTTCCTCCCTATCATTTCACCAGTATGAGGGGGACCCCAAACCACTGGAATTATCCTCTGGAGAGTGAGCCCCTTGTAGTGTAGGCTTCCCCCTTAGATGAGTGCCCTAGGAACCCATCTGTAGCAGTGTAGTAGCTGGCATTATTTTGAGAGGCTGTGTTTGGCCTCAGTGATTTTCTTTAATACTCTTTCAATTCATGTCCCCATTTCATGATGGGTGATTTACCAAGTGCACCTGCCCACACTGCACTGAGTGTTCAGCAGTTTTTTCACCCAAAACAGCATGACCCCCATGCCCCACCCTTTCTATTCACCCAATATTGCCTCAAGTAAAATTTTTTGGTTTCCCAGCATGACAAAATTTCTCAAAGGGAAACATTTAGCCAATGTGGAAGAGGTGAAACAAAAGACAGAAGAAGCACTAAAAGGCATTCTAATTGACGAATTCAAAAACTGTGTTGAGCATTGGAAGTGCTCACCTACATGTCTCAGTAGGTGTATTGCATCAAAGGGAGAATACTTTGAAGGTGACTGAAGTTTAAATATGTAAGAATAAATACACACATTTTTGTAAATAAATTCCAATTTGGGGGGTCCTTTCTGGTAAATGTAATGATAGGAAGCCCTTTGAAGCATCAAAAATTCACAAATTAAGACAAAATACAATGATGGAATGAAGGAGGAGGTCACATCTTATATCTTTATAACATAAGGGTTTTAATGATATCAGGGCACATTAATCATTAGCAATACTGTGCTGGTTAAACATCTAGTTTGGCTCCTCTCCCATCCATGCATCCCAACTCTGTGTGTGTGTGTGTGTGTGTGTGTGTGCGCGCGCGCGCGCACACGCATGCATGTGTGCACACAACACAATGCATATTTCTGTTATAAATTTTAAAAACTAAATAAAATACGGCACATAATTTACAAATAATGCAAATATATAATAGTTATTGCAGATTTCATATAGCCAAATGATGCTCTTAAAATGTTTTGTTGATTTTTGGTGATCTCTTATAGCTGAGTTCAATCTATGATTGCAAATGACTAATGAGTAGAGTTTGAATTTAATACAGGTTGGTATTTTGTGTCTATCAAAAGTAAGAAGACAGTGAAATAGTGAAGGCATGAAGAGATTTCACTTATTCAAAAATGACATTCTTCACTTAATTTGATAATAGTTTTCAAATACTGGAAAAATATTTCCTCAGTTTTATGCTATTCTCAATATAAGGGCTACTGACACAACACATTTTTAAGTTTAATCTGTGTAAATAACACTTTCACCACTGTGTTCATTGCAGCATTGTTTACAGTAGCTGAAATATGGACACAGCCTAGGTGTTTGTTGCTAAATGAAGGATACAGAAGATGTGGTATATGGAATGGTATATATGTGATATATATATATATATATATATATATATATACACTCAGCAATAAAAAGTATGACATCTTGCTATTCATCACAGCAAGGTGGACCTAGAGGGTATTATACTCAGTGAAATAAACCAGACAGAGAAATTCAAGGACCATATCATTTCACTTATTTGTGGTATCAAATAAAATTAACAAAACAGAAACAACTCATAGGTACACAAAACAAACTGATAATTACCCTAAGAGATACAGATGGGGTGATGCATGATGGTGAATAAGAGGTACAAACTTCTACTTATAAAATAAATAAGCCATGTAGATGTAATGTACAGCATAAGGAATATAGTCAATAATATCCTAATAACTTTGTATGTGACAGATGGTTGCTAGACTTATGCTGATCACATCATAAGGTATCATCATTATGTTGTACACCTGAAACTAATATAATATTGTAAGACAACTATACTTTAATAAAAGAAACTTCAACTTCAAAAAAGCAGTAACACTTGCTCCATCACTTCCTTAAGTCGAGACAATCAACAAAGCAATAAATCAAGTCCTAATTTGTAGTGTTTACTCATTTCTGTGATTTCAAGCTACCCATGTGATACCACTGACTGCAACTGAAGGTGGGCTTGGGAAGAAATGGGGTCCAGTACACCATTATATTGCAATGCCACTGTGGAGACAGAATAAATGTAACTATCCTCAAAAGCATAGAAATTGAAACATAGTAAAATATTTAGGAAGCTATGCGTTGAGCTTTTATTGTTTTTAATATACTATATTTAAGTAAAGTGAATGTAATGTAATGTTAGTAAGTACTTTTTTTTAAAGGTTGGCTTTCAAAATTCCTGAACCTTTAAAAATTAGTGCATATCAGCCAGTACACCCAGTACAACACAGGTTCAGTTAATGCTTCGGTGATTAATATAAAGAAAGGAGGAACACTAAGATGAACAATGAATTCCACCAGGGGAGAAAAATGATGCTCCAAGCAAAAGTTGTATGCTGTAAGATGATGCTAGGCAAGTTGGAAGTAGAATTTCAGCATACAAATTTCTCTTTTAGGGTCCTTTTCTTTTCACATTTGGAGGTAAAGTGAGGTCACTTGACTAAACTTAGGAAATCATATCTTCTTTCTGGAAGAATAATTTCTTGGCAAGTCATGGAGTCAGAAAAACTGTTTGTAAGAAAGTTGGAGATAAACATGATACAAATACGTCCTGGCAACCAGGCTAAGCTTCATAAGGTGACTACCGTTTCTGCAGCCCCTGTATTGATCTGTTGTTGATACCCTGTTCCAGTTTGAGAGTAAGTTATATTTTGCGAGGTTCAATTACAGATGAAGTTTACTCAGTACCTTCCATTCCCATGCTTGTCTGCCTGGAAAAAAGGGGCACAGCTCGAAAGATGGCCTTTGTTACGGCTGTTATCAAATTTCAAAAGAGTTCCTATTAGCCTTTAAATGGGGTATTGTTTAAAAAGAGTAGACCATAAAGGGAGGATATATGTTTGTAAAGTTTTCTGTCAATTTTTGACTTTATGAAAGAAAATTGTTTTAAACCATAAAATTCATCTATATGGTTCAGGGACATTTGCAAGAAAGGTAAATATCCTAAACATTTAATCAAGTTAAAAAGATTGAATTCCTCAAATATGAAGTAAGTTTATGGATAGAACCCCTGTGGAAAAGTTAATGCTAGTTTGTTTTGTTTTTCTAGTCTGAGCAGAAGTATCTGTTGATTCCTTAGGAGACTATGCTGTGCATTGCCAGAAAATCAAGTGTCCTTTGGAGGTTTCTAAAGACCCAAAAGAAGGGAAAATCATATTTCTTGCCACAGAGGAACTAGTAATCCAGTTAGGGAACTCAACTAATTCACAAGCAACTACTAGAAATATTTCAGGGCAAGATATAACTATACTCTAAATTAAATGCTTAAGGGCAGACATTATATGGGATGAATGATATTGTTTGAGATGTATGAGAGTGCTAGAGACCTTCATACAGAAAGAAAACATTTGTACATGTTAGTGAATGCGAGTGTATATAAAATTTCATAGGTAAATATTCATAGCAGGTATTTAAACTTAAGTAAGACATGTTCTCTGCCATTTGGGACTGTACCAGCTGGTTGCAGGAAAAAAATAAGCAAAACATATACACAAAATAACTGAGCAATGATAGACAACGAGTGTGTTTATCTCTTGTGTTATGAGGTAGTACTCACAGTGTGTATTAGGAAAGCAGGTCATCTTGGGCTGGAATCAGCCAAGAAGTTGTAGCAGAGAAATAAGGATTCAGTTGAAATGTGTAGGCTAGTTAGTATTTTCTCTACTCAAAAGAAAAATAAATCCAGGAAGGAAGAACAAGGGAGTCAAGACTTTGCATTCTGAAATGAGAGCAGGGTGTCTGAGCTGTAGTGACGATCAACTGAATGGGCAGATGAATTGTGATTTAAGTATTAAGGCTAAATGTGCCGCAGAGGAATATACTCTAGTGGATTTTGGAAGCTAAGCTAAGAAGTCCATTCTTCATCTTCATGGGCAATGAGAGGCCAAAAGTAACAGTTTCTTCTAGAGAGGCATTCAGGGTTAACAATATTAATGCTTTTTTTTTAAATGTCTTGGGGTACTCTGACTTTTTCTGAGCTGATGAAGGTATCCGGTGCACTCAGTAGCTCTCTTCACCTATCCTACAACAGCACGTGGTTCACTGAAACCTTTTCTGCTCTCTGACCCTGTAGTGAGTGTATGTCCAGGTTGAGCATGAATATGCGGTGACTAAGACACTCACCTCAGGAGCAAAATGTAAGGCTCATGAAAAAAGTCACTAATCAAGATAAATATTTGTTTTAATGTCATATTTTTAAAAAGCAAACATCAATGCTAAATTTCCTATGAACATAATATCAAAAATCAAACACATGTTCAGCATTCACCATACGTAGCTGCACGCCCTGTCTCATGTGATCCTAACAATCAGCACGTGAGGGCCACAGGCAGTAATTTCTACTCCCATGTCATGCCACTGGCATTGAAAGCTCAGAGAGGTTCACTCACTCGCTAGAAACATGGAGAACCACAATTCAAACCCAGATTTTTCTATAGTAAAAGGAGTGTATTTCCCACTCTGGGAGACTGGCATGTCCTTTAAGGATGACCTCTGAACAGAACTGCAGGACAATTCAGAGAGCTCTGAACACTTCGCAGTGGTCACTAATTTAAGCCTAGGAGATTTGTGGTTCATGAGGTGGATTCCAAGTATACATTCTTTCACCTGAGTATTTTTGTTAAGACTTTGGGGGAAAACTAAAACAAGTCTTGGGAACAGCTGAACAAGACCATCCCAAAAGAAAAAAAAACAAATGAATTTTCACGTGAAAAGAGACTGAGCAAAGAAAGCAACAGAGCCTAAATAGAAGAGTGTGAATTACATGCTAATCATATGCAAATAATGTATGGCCCTACAATTTCATGCACCTGCATTTGACCCTCAGGGATTAAAACTAGCTGAATCCATTGCCTTTTCAGGGATTAAAACTAGCTGAATCCACTGCATTTGGGCATATTCCCTGAATTGGATTTACTAGTAAAACCAGCTCAGATAAATGTTTATTATTATTTAGGCAATGAGAATGTTTTCAAGGTCACTAATTAGCAAGTTCAATCTCTCTAAACTCCCATCACATTTGGATCCAGGGTTCTGGTCTACACCTTGTGTTCCCATCTGTATTTGCTTTGATTTTCCACTTGGACATTCATACCGATCCCATCTGCACAATGGTCTCTGCCAGCCTAGAAACTGGTCAGTTGTGTTAGAGGAATGGATGCTGGGCCTGAAGATGGCAGTGAGGACTGTAGGCAACAGCATCTGTGTACAGGAGGCCAAGGACTGCAGCCAGAGCTGATTTTCAGTCTACTAGGCCTAGGAGTTGGGACTGAAGTGCTAGGTGCACGGCAGGTGGACTGATGAGATTGCCGGGCAGCGGCAGTTTGGAGTTGGCAAGGCTCTGCTCACAGTTTGAGTGTGGCAGCCTTATTAGCATGGTTGAAGCAGTGACTTAATCCACTGAACTTTCCTGACAAAATCATTGTCCCACTTTCAAACTCGAATAAAATCTCAACAGGAAAGCAAGCTCCTGTGTGTGGAAATGTATTACTCTTTGACCAAGCACTTTGCTTCCAGTGGGAGAGAGAAGAGGACATTACTTGCCCCACAATGTTACCAATAATCCTCTGGTTATCTGTTATCCCCCCACAAATGGAAATAATGGCCTTACAATACTATGAATGGATTATGAAAATGAAATGAAATAATATTCATGACACAGCTTTAAAAAGAACAAAGCCTAATATCTTAATAGTTCTCTTATATTAAAAACCATATTTATTAAACAAGTAGAATGAGTCCTTTTAAATTTCTCCTGAAAAGGTATTTGAAAAGTAATTTGAGTCATATTAATCTCATACCATTTACTTCTTGGGCCCAGATTCCAGCAAAGTTTTGATTTTTTCTATTCCCTGATCATAAATAATCCTTTGTATATTTTCCTGTTTTCATGCTGCAACTCATGCTATTTTTTTTCTGCCAAGAAAACTCCTTGAATTTTATTCATCCAAGTCAAAACTTTATCCATCTCTTAAAAATTCACCCTTAATGTTATTTTCTTCTTGAAAAATGTATGCCTCCTCTTACTACTTGAAACTTTGAAAACACAGTCTTTGAATTTTGCCATGCTACAACCTGCCTACTTCTTACAATGGAATCATTAATGTCCTTGAATTATTCCTTCTCATAGACATTAATCCTTGGAACAAGACACCAGTAAAGCCTAGGGAAGGTCTATACCCATACAACTCTTCCATACAACTCTTCAATAGATCTTGTCTGTATGAAACAAAGACTCAAACACTTGGTCCACAAATTTCCTTTGGTAAAATACATAAGCAAATCCAAATATGTCTTCACTGTTCCTAAGTAGGAATATTTAAATATAGTAGAAATTTCATTTTTTGCTTTCTTTTTGTGAATGAAGATGGCAATATAACAGGAGTGATTTCTGAAATAGAAATCTTTCACTGACCATGAGAAAATTGGCAGAAAGAGCCCTGAAGAGAGACTCCTTCCTGTGTAACCTTCATGTCCACCGTGCAGTGGGAAGCCTGCAAGATGGAGAAACAGCTTCATCTGACTCACTTGGTAGGAGAAATTACTCAAATCTCAAAACATTATAAATAACTGTGGTATATTTGAAAGGCCTAGCATATTTCTGATACCCAATAGGTGTTCAGTACATGACAAACTGAAGACAAAAGAAAAAAAACTAGTAAGCCTGCCTTTCATATACCAGAGTGCTAAGTAGAGCAGTGGAAATAATGATGGAGAAAAGACAAACTCAGTCGATCAGTCCTCCCTGTGTGAGACCCAGGACACACCCACACACACCCAGGGAATTGGTGAGTGCTTACATGTACAGATCGTCATGTCTTTCATTGACAAGTTGGCTAAATCAGAATGAATTATTCATGATGGCTTGGGTTGCCCAAGGGGAAGCCATGCTGTCAAAATTCTTTACCATCTCAAGTCCAATGAGAAGCTGGGAGAATGCAACATTAATGTCATTTATCTGAGGTTATCATTATGATGTGAATTATCTTCAGACCTTGGGCAAAATGATCAGTACACATTATCAGATTGTACTAAATCATTTGTTACAATACATTTCTAACGGAACGCTTGGTTTCTGGTGTCGTGTGACACTTAAAAGGCATGTGGCCAAGCCATGCAAGTCCCCTACACCTTAAGACAAGGGTGACAATTTGTTCCTCATTGCCTGTCATAGTCCCTATTATCACTGCTTAATTATTAATAGTATAACTCTTCATTCTCAAAAGTGTCTACACATGAGTAGTAAAGTACTTGGTCACCCTACCTATCAAATAAGGATTGTGGACCAATGATTTATAAAGCCTCTGGCTCCTGTAGATTTCTATAACTTTAACTAATTAAACGAAAACACACATAAAATGAAACAATTTAACTATATATATACACACATATATAATTGAATATCATATTATACCCACGTACCTATATTCTATATGCAATACATTCACAATACTTCAATGTCTTTGTAGAGTTACACTCAACCAAGAAAGCTCAGTGATATTTTAAATCCTCTACTGAAATTTTTTGATAGAGGAATATGGACAGGCAATTTTACAAACTGATGCAAAGCCATATCCAAATATATTTTTTCTGCTTATTCTCATCCTTTCTATCCAGTCTGAATAAAAGGTGTGCTTTTCCCTCTGAAAGTCTTGTCTTTGGGAGTTCATTGGGCTTCAGTCTTCCAGAAGTAATGTTTCCCAACAAAATAAAATTTATAATAGCGAGAAATGTAAATTTAGTTTGTGGATAAGAGTGAGAGCATTAAAATAAGAAGGGTTGCCATGAGTAGAGGTAGGTTAACAAATGCTACTGCATGAAGGAGAGATAAATGT
Source organism: Phyllostomus discolor (assembly GCF_004126475.2). Taxonomy (NCBI): domain Eukaryota; kingdom Metazoa; phylum Chordata; class Mammalia; order Chiroptera; family Phyllostomidae; genus Phyllostomus; species Phyllostomus discolor. The sequence goes on from NC_040911.2 coordinate 24,603,250, forward strand.
TAAAATATGAAAACAATGAGAGAATGCATTCAGATTTGCTAGGTCATGTCCTTGACTTTAGATATTTGTCAGATATTGTGATAGCTGTACCTCATAGATTGATTTTTGGAAATAGGCTATTGTATATGTTTAAGGAAGAATTCATACGCCTAGTCAATATACTGGAAGTAGATATATGAGGGAACATTTAAGATAGAGCAAAGAAATCTGAGGAAATGATAAGGCCAAGCTGTGAGTACAGAACACCTCTCCCCTTCACATACATACAACACACCTCAGAACATGCTCTTTGGACATGCGTTTGGGTGACAACCTTTAGTGCACTGAGAGGCAGAACAAAAGAAAGACAATGAGGTATGATGTCTTTAAAATTACTTTAACTTTGGCCTGTGTCTTTGTCTCTTAGATTGCTCTTTTTAATGATGTTAAATAATCTCAAGTATGCTTTGAAGTTGAGTAACCCACAAAGCTCTTCTTCCGAATGGCTTTGAAGTTAGATTCTGAAAAGCCTCCAACTGAAGTATAATTCAGGAATGTTGAACGTGGTATACATTTTCAGTCACTGTTATATGAAAAGGGGTCAGACAGAGGTTGCCTCTGGGAAGCACAAAGTCAAATGGGCAGTTGAAAAATTCCCCTGCGAAGGTGATCACTCAATATGATTAGATTAATATTTATTAATTTATTTATCTGCATTAATAATGATTACCAATATGTTAAAATGTGTTAATATCTCACATTTTGGGGAGTGATAAGTGAAAATTACGGTATACTTCCACTTAGACTAGAATAAAACAAAACCTGCAAGTAAAAATTAAATTGGTAAGAGGTAGGAGAAATGGCGAGGGTTTAAAACAAAGTTGACTGCTCAAAATTTCAAGTTCCTAAAAAGCAGAAATTAAGTAACATGCATTTATTCTTGCTTTGTGCCTATCATAGCATCGTATAAACTTGGACTCTTCCTATCAACTTTCCAGTTGAGGAGACAGACACAGGAAGTCATAAAAGCCATTTGTCTTACAGAGGAAACTTGCTGGCAAGACTTGTGTGGACACTATTTAGAAAAACCCAAGGAAATGAAAATGAGTTTCTGGCTTTTTTAAAACCAGAATAAGTGTGCTAAGAAAGGACATTAGACCTAAAGACAATGTGGCATACTCATTAAAAAATAGGTATATGTGAGAAAACATGAATAGCCTTTAAGTATATAAGGTACCCAAACCCTTTAGTAACAAAGGTAATGTAAATAAAACCCAAAGCATGTTTATATTTAATGATGTTTAATTGGCTAAAAATAATAGCTATATTTCCAAATTTTAAAAGATACACAGGATTTTTTTTAACACTGATGGTAGGAGTATAAATTGGTACAACCACATTGGAACACAGTTTGATATTATCACAAAATTGAACATTCACATAACCTATAACCCCAGCAATCTGACTCCTTTGTACATACCCAGAGAAAACACTGTGCATATTTACCAGAAGATATACAACAGAATGTTCATAACAGCGCCATTTATAAGAGCAAAAATCTGGGGGGAAGAAAATATATATATAAATTCTCACTAAAAGAAAACTAATATAACTTGTTGTACAATAACACAAAGGATAGTATGTAACTGTGAAAATGAACTACAGTCACATGCCACAATTTGAGTGAATTTAGTTAAGAAGGACATTGACTAAAAAAATTAATTCCTAAAAGTTCTATAGTAAGAAATTAAAAAACCGCTAATACTAAATTTATTTGGGTATGTTTAGTCCTAGCTATTTGTGTGTATATGTGTGTACAAATATATAAAATATCTGTACACGTAGTTTGATCATGCATTTTACCATTCAAATATCATCTTTGTCTTATTAAAATTTCAGCCTCCTAGACCTGTTAAAGTGCACATGCCCCAGGGTAAATCCAATGCTTTGAGAATGAAGTGGCATTAAAATAACCTAGTAAGAACAATGTCTGGCTGGAATAAGACAGGAAATCAGGGTGTCTGAGCCCTAGAACATTAGGGCAAAGCCAGTGTGAAGAAGTTTGGAAAGGCATCCCAGTCAACCTTTCTGTGTTTATTCTCCCAAGAGCTGCACTGCAACATGGCTTTAAGAGCTGAACTTGGATTTACTTCAGCAGTACAGTCTTTCCTGACCAGGGTGAGCCAGGCCGTATCCCTATTTTGGTGCTTAACCTAATTTGGAATCTTCCTTTGCAAAACACCTTTACCACCTGCCTGAGGTGAAAGGAACAAAGCTCATGCCAACAGAATGTGTTCTGCAAGGCTGAGTTAACAGGGCAACCTTACTTTATCTTTTGCTGAATAAGGAGATTTTTCCCAACAGTGAAGGCTGCGGATGTACTTCTCTTTATTCTTTTAAATGAAACTCAGGTTAAGTGGAGAACAGCCAAAGCAGCAGATTTCACACCTTGGGGGTGGTAGTGATGTTCTTATATCCTGAGGAATGAAAAGGTACCTGGGAAAGGAAAGTAAGTGTGTTCTAAGACCAATACTAGAAAACCACACAACTCCCTCAGTGGAATAACCTCTACGGAGGGAGTAATTTTCCATGTAATAGCAGCCATGTGATTAATTACAACATTCAGTATACACAAGTCCTCCTAACTCTGCTGGACCAGTGATGATCTTTCCACTCCTGTACCTGAAACATAGCCCTCACTCCGTCACCAAGTTTCTCTTCTCCCCTGTCATCTACTTTGTGTCTCTCTAGGGCTCAAAGACTTTCAGAACCTCTCCAACACCTACAGGATGATGCTTGGAGTCAATCTGACATTGAAAGTCTTCCACATGCAGGCCCTGGTTCACTTTTATAAACAAAAGCCCATCAATTCTCTTTGCAAGTGTTCCTCTCTGGCTAGTGCTTTGTGGCCAGTGGTTCTATTGACTAACACTACTTTGCCCATTCTACTGTTTTTTTTTCATGCAGTTCTACCAATAGAATATGTCTTTTGTAAAATTTTATCTACCCTTTATGTCTTCCTGCTCCTTCCTAAAATCTTCCTGATTACTTCAGCATCTTCCACTTTGCTTTTCTCTACATCTTTGCAGTATTTATGGCCAAGAAAACCCCACGCTATGTACTATGTTATAATATACTTGACTTATCAGGTGTATCAAATATGTTTATTTTATTTATTTAATCAACCAGTGTGACTGGATTATTACTATTTTTCCAAGTTCAATTCCATTGGCTTAGGCTGATTTCTCCCTTCCCACTCAAACTAGTGCTGTGGCTATATCTGTATTGACACTTAAAAATGATTTTCTATTAATTTAAACCATTAAGAAAAATAATGAAAATCATCTCCATTAGATGCACTATAAAATTCACATTGATTACAAGAAAGATCAATTATGGGTGCAATTCTTAAGAAAATTAGATGTTTTCAGCTTCAGGACAGTTGGTACAAAGGCACTGTAACGTTTTGAATAGTATCCATACAAACATTTGTGTCCACTCAGAAATTCAGAATATGACCTCATTTTTAAATAGTGTCTCTGCAGTTGTAATTAAATAAGTGAGGATGAGTTCACGCTGCCCTAGTATGGGCTCCAAATACAATGACTGGTATCCTTACAAGAAGAGATGAAGACACAGGGAGACACATGCAAGGAAGAAAACCATGTGACAATGAAGACAGAAATTACAGTGGTAGTGATGTGGCTAGAGGACAAGAAAATTCCAAGAAGCTAGGAAGGATTCTTTGCTAGAGTCTTCAGAAAGAACATGGCCCTACTGACATCTTGATTTCAGGCTTCTAGGCTCCAGAATTGTGAGAAAATAAATTTCTGTATTTAAAGCTACCTCATTTGTGGCAATTCACTGTGGCAGTCCTAGGAAACCAATACAGATGCTGGGTGTTATATTAAGTGTCCTGAATGTGAGCAAGGCATATCTTTCAGAACAGAGATTTTAACACTCGCTGAAAAACAGTTCTGTCAGGGAAAATCTCTTTCTATAGAAAGCTTTAAAAATGAAAGGGCTTCTCATTTTTCTAGGATGGTTTTGGTGTGATCCTACTTGAAAGGAGGTGAATGAACCAAGTGACCTTTGAAGATCTTTCTCCAATCCTTTGATGCTTGGATTTTATGAACTCCTCTCACTTGATAATCTGGGCCAGCTTTACTTATGCGTTTATATTTCCAGAACAGTTCTCCATCTCAAAACTTCTACTTGAGACAAACAGATTTCTCCACTGCCCCTTCCTCCCTCTTTCTACACATACACACTAGAGTGCAGCCATATCTCTGTTCATGCTGGTATATTTCTGCTTACTAATCTCCTTTGCAGACATGAGTGTTGAGGTTCTTATATGCTGCTTTTGTGCACTATTTTAGGTGACATTGTTTGAGAAGTTTTTTGTTTGTTTGTTTGTTTCTTTTTATCTATTGGTATTTAGCATCCCATCAGACTAGGTCGTAGTATTTTTAGTTGGTTTGGGCTGCTATATCAAATTTCCACAAACTGGGTGGCTTATCAACAATAGAAGTTTATTTCTTATTGTCCTGGAGGAAGTCTGAGATCAGCATGCTGATATGATTGGGTTTTGGTGACAACCAGCTTCCTGGTTTGTAGGTGGCTGTCTTATTGTTATATCCCAACGTGCCAGAGAACAGAGAGGTGGAAGCAAACTCTCATATGTCTCTTCTTATAAGAATATTTGTTGCATCCATGAAGTTGCCACTGTCGGGACTTGTTTATCTCCCTAAGGCTCCATCTCTTAAAACCATCATTTCAGGGATTTGGAGTTTAACATATGAAGTATGCAGGGACACAAACATTCAGTCCAAAACACTGGTATTTACTAAAACTACTGCAGTAGTTATAATGAGGTAGATTGAAGTAATAAACAACCCAAAAACTTACAGTGACTTAAAACAAATGTTTTCTCACTCTTACTTATCTAACATGTCCATCTTGGGTCAATGGAAGGAGCTACAGTATATCCTATCCATTCAGGGAGGCAAATTAATGAAGCTCCAACAGCTGGAATATCTTGGAAGTTGGAGGGAAAAGTGGGGAATCATGTTCTAGTTCTAAAGGCTTCTACTTTGACATAAAAACCTATCATTACCATCATAGATCACTGGCCAAAGCAACTAAGATGTTCATACCTAACTTTCAAAGGGCAGAGAAATGCAATCCTACCATGTCCTTAGAAGAACTGTAAATATTGATAGTCAGCATGAATGATTATCAGCATTCCACACTACAGTTTAGATTATTTGTTATTTGACTTTGTATGAAGTGTAATATGTAGACAGTTAAGACAGCCCCTTAGTCTTAAAAGACTGTATAATTCAGCTAAGAAAATAATTATTTTTGAGGAAAGAGTCACAGATATGGACAAACATTTGAGTTGACCCTCTAAAAAAGAAAGTAAGAGCCTCAAGATGAAGACTGGGCGGGAGAATGTTCTGGGTAGACTGACCAGAAAAATGGAGGCCCGTGTCCAGAGCTAGGGAAGCACCTGACTTGAAAGGGGGAGCACCAAAATGCTTGTCACTAGGAAGGAAGAAATGGGAAATTTGGTGTGACTAGAATGTCACCATGAAGAACACGGGGCTAGTTAAAATAATTAGTTCTACTCTCCTCAGGTTGCTAAATTTGCATTTTTGTGTGCAGTTCCTCATCTTGGTCCCTGTATGACTTTGATCCTGACTTCTCAAATGGAATCTCTGTCAGATCCACTCCAGCTTGACCTGACCTATATCACTACTTCATTCCACAGGAAATAAAATGAAGCACCTAGGCTGCAAAATCTAAAGAGCACTATTTCTCATATACTGACCTTGCCCCTGCACAAACCAGAAAATAAGTCACTCCTTAAAAGAAAAGCAGCAAGGCCAGTGTGCAAATTTTAAATAAAAATTTAAAAATTTTAAAGCCTATAAATAAAATAAAAATTCATTATTTCTGTGTTTCCTTTCATGTAGACAAAAAGGAATACACCTTGAGCTCCTGCTAATCCATAGATTGATTCCCTGAGTGTTGGTTATTCTGCACTTGCACCTGACCCTCCCCAAACACACACACTTCTCTATACCTATCTGCCCCACCCTGTGCTCCTACAGCATGCCCCCTCTGTACCCCCAGTTCCCAGGGGGTACCACCAGCACTGTTGCCTCCCTGAAGTCCTTTGGCCCTAAAAGTGGGTTGCTAGTCCCTAAATGCCTGAGATGGTTGTTCATCTCTGAGTGCCTCACTATCTTCCCTTTGTACCCCTAAACCTTCCCACACCTCTATAAAAAAAACCCTTCATTAGTTTCACTTGAATCTAGCATGCATTCTATTTCCTGATAACACTCTGACTAATAACTGCCTATTTAATTGCAAGCTGTCCCCCATAATATTGACTTGATTGATTTGCATATTTTCCATAGGTGAAAGGTAAGGAAAAGGACAGTGTCCTATTCTGCTTATCCAGCATGAGATATGCAGACCTTTGCCTAGGGAGAGTTTCCAGGTAGATCACCTTTGTATCATCAATAATGACACTCTTTTCCAGATTTCAGTATTATGGAGAGGGTTTTCTTTCATCTCAGCCTTTAAAATTCATACAAACCCAAGATTTAAAATAATAAGAAAATTAAGAAGCTCATCTTTTCCTCAATACCCTTCTGAAGATTCTCAAGAGAGAGAAAAAGGCTGTTTCCATGATGATGAAAACCCACCAAAAAGTTTATAAAGGAAACAAATTCCCCTTGGGCAGTAATCAGTGGTCAAACAGTATCTGACAAGCGCAGCGGAATTTCAGCTATTGCTCTAGGGCTGTTCTTAGTTCTGGTCAATTCCTTTGTTAACTGGGATATGAAAGGAACCCAAGTGAAAATAGTTCAGAGAAAAAAAAATAAGCAAGATAATGTAAAACAAACTCATTATATCTGGAATATTAAGGCTTTTCCCTAGAAGATTTTCTTCTTTTTGCCCTAGAGCACTTGAAAGTTTTGAAAATCCATTTAAAGTAAAGTAAAAATAATATTTCACATAACGCTTATTTAGTTTTGCTACAATGAAAACTAGAACTATAGCAAACCTAAAGCAGCAAAATAAACTGCAGATGCCCCATAAAACTATGCAAGCAGTAGCCAACTGATGCAAACAAATAAACTTTATGGTATGCAACAACTGACTTACATTAACACCTAAATTCTCTCTGCCTCCTTCTGAAGTTCTCATGCAGCGGTAGCATCGCTTCCTAGCCTTTTTCCTCAAAAAAGAACAGCAGTCCTACTTCCTGACTAATTAGAATGGTTTATAATTAGATTTTGGCCTGTAGGAAGGGATTAATCTCTGTAAGAGGTGTCGGAGATTCAGCAGCTTCTGTTAGCAAAGGATATTCCTGCCAACTTTTATTTATTTATTTTTATTCTGAGTTTCATTTAATAGGATGCTTCATTCCATAGATATTCTTTTGATGTCAGGATTAAAGTAAATTTTTGAATTCCCTCCCTCTTGTTCACATAAACTTTAAAGTAAATTTTCTATTTCACTTCCTTTTACACACAAATCTTCAGGTTTGGAGTAGCCATTGAATGCCTCAAGATTAAGAATATGCTAAGTCTCACATCACCCAAAAGCAAATAATTTGGGTCTCTTTGCCCTGCTTCTTGATGTCAGTTAATCAAAAGCATTGATTGGGTACAAGATACTGAATGGGAGCTATGGGGTAATGAGACTTACTAGGAGTTTATAGATTCACTAAAAAATATTTGTTATTAATAATAAAGTATCAATGTCAATGCCAGTTGTAACTGGACATCATGCAAGTCATACCTAATGAAATGATGCATGAGCTCTCTGTATAATAAGAAATCTACTTGCAGAGGAAGATGTTCCAATAAAACCCTTGCCAATAACCAGAGATATGATTTGGGAAAGGCTTTTTCCTCATCAGTACAATAAATAACATTATTCCTGTGGTTTCTTCCTGGTTTAAAATATGGGGTTCTATGATTATTTTATACCAGGTATCTTGGGGATGCAGTTGACTTTATCATATTAACTTGGCAATATTGCCACCCTCTCAATGAGATGGTGGAAGTAAGGGAGGTTGACTTTTAATATAGAAGGCAAATTCTAATAGAGTCCCTTCTCCCCCTTCTTCCAGAGATGATAAAGAACATAAACATAATTCTTTGGGAGAACCATTCCTCCTTTTATATTTATATATTTAAATATATGGAATTAAAATTTTTAGTTAAACGAGCCATCTATTACTGAAATTGTATTAGGTAGAAGTGAAAGTTGTAGAGCCCATGATTTTTCATACTCCAATTCCTCTAGACTCAGTTCTTTCCATCAGCATGACAGGAAAGAGGGTATAAGCTCTCATAACCACCTCTTATTCCCAGCCTGCAGCAGCTTATATCATTCCTCATGGCCCACACCTTCATCCTGTTGCTGTGCCTAGACTTATACTCAGAATTAAAGTGAGATGGGAATATGGAGTGGAATAGATGGGATGGAGATTGATGGATGGTCATATTTCAAAACAATGAACTCCTAAACCCTGCCAATTTTTATCCCCCAAGTAGGTCATTGGCCTTGTCTCCCTCCTACAATGCTAATTTAAATTCCAACATATCATATACATCCTTCAAAGTCCAATATAGATTCTCCTTTTTCAAAGCCATTTGTATGAGACCCAGTTCATTGGGACTTAGTTCCCCTAGTTCTGAAAGCAGGCATTGTCTCTCCTGTGTATAGAGTGGCTAAGAGCACTTACACACTCCCGTGTTCTTCAATCAGACCTCCTGAGCTCACACCCTAGCAATCCCGTTCACTAATTGTGACCTTGGACATGGTACTGAAATGGACTATGCCTCAGTTTTTACATCTGCAAAATGGGATGACAATATTGCCTAACTTATAGGGTTGTAGTGAACATTAAATGAGTTATACTGGTCACTCACACCAAATAGAAACAGGTACACAGTAAACATTCAACAATAGTGTTAGCTATCCATATGGGACACCTAATGATATTCCAAAGTGCTCTTTTATATAACGAACTACAAACTCCTTAAAATTAGTTTCTACATTCATACTCCTAGGTATCCTTCCAGCACATAGTATAGCACCCTGCACCTGGTAGAGACTAAGCAAATATTATTCAACCAAACCTTAGCAATAATGGTCTTATTTCTCTAAGAAATATCTCTAAGGTAGAGATATATTGTAGGTTAATAAATAATGGAACAAGTCTTGAAAATGTAGCTCAGAGATATATTGATTGATTTGGAGACTGGATTAGACCAAGACCAAGACTGAATGTATCTCCATCTGAATTCCCCCATTGGAAGTTATATTCTGTGTATCTGGGACAACTGCTCCTTATCCTCCCAATTCGTTCTGGTTATGCCCTATTTAGGACAGAGGACAAAATAACTCAAATCTGGCCTTCACCACAAATGTCTATGTTAAAACTTATACATATAGTAGTTTCCAGATAATCTCCTCCTAATAAACCCGCCATACTGGGTGTTATCTGCTTTACCCACATTTTTTATAGTAAATCCACAGAAACACTGAAATTTCTTGGCCTCATAAAACATTTTTCTTCTAGGCAACACATAAACCATGATAATCATTTTTTCAAAAGACCACAGTGCAAATGAAAGTTTCGAGCCAAGATGCCCTTATTTTAAGTACATATGTCACCAAAAGGCTAGAGGAGCATTCAGCGCTGGTCCCAGCCCTGGTCTCAGAAAGATAACAGTAGAACCTACCTTCTCCCTTCACAGAATTCTCCTTCTCCCCACCCTGATACTCATGGCCCAAATACGCCTTAGAAAACAACATTTTTGCTTTTATACAGTGCACATTCAGTCAAGCTTTAACTCCAGAAGTAGAAGGTCCTAGCTTCTGGACCTCACTTCTGTCAAAGTGGCCAGAGAGACCTCATGACGGTCAAAGGCTGAAAAGCAGAGATAAGGAGAAAGAAGCAACTGGGATGAGGCTAACATACATTTCTCCCTATAGAAAAGAAGAAGTAATTCAGTGTAATGAAATGCTCTATTTTACAGAACGACTCTCCCAGATGCACACAGAGACAGAAGCACACACACACCCCTTTACAAAATGAAGCCTGCGGACAGTTGTTTCTAAAAATAATAATAATCGCTACTGTTTCATAAACTCTAATTAGATTTAAGACATTTATACATTTTATCCCCAATTCTTGAAACAATCTCCTAGGAAGGGCTGTCTTCTTTATTATATGAATGTGACAGTCAGGTTCAAAGAACTGGCCCAGACCATGACTTGGCACGTGGCACGCAGAGATGCCATGCAGGCAGCTCCAGCTCCAAGAGGCCTGCTTCCCACTTGGCACTTTGACACTCAGTCACTTCTGTGCTCTCAGTGTCTGTGATTTACAGATGAAGCCATGCTAATAAGCACCGTTCAAATACCTCAGGGACCATAACACCATTTCAGACTACCTTACCATTCAAGTTCTGTATCTATTTATTACAACTATCCAAAATTGTCCATTGCTTGCTTTGAGTATTATATTCAATCTCATCACCAAGACTACAAACTACTTGTGTTCATCTTTCATGTGATGTGGGACAACTCATAGATTATCTCTATGTATATCTTGTCTTGTTTCTGAAACTCAACTTATATATGATATGATAATAACAATGTCACACAAAATACCTATTTTTATGTAGAAATAATCTGTGTCCTCTTCTATATTTTACTTTTCCAAGGGCCATACTAAAATGTTTCCAATAGCAATGATACACACACAAAAATATAGTAGAGGTTCTCAGTGAAAGAAAGAAAAACTGCTAAAGTTATAGAAACAAAGATTACAAAGAGAAAAAAATAGATAATACAAAAAAAAACGTGAGGTAAGAATATCAAGATAATGTAAACATACTTAAATGAACAAGGTCTAATGAAAATCATCCCAAAGTAAAGAAAAAGCTGGTGGTAGAACTCTCTTGTTTTCACAATTGCTCTTGAGAACTCATGCAAGGCAAGGCAAGCAGGACACTCAGAGTGTTTGGATGAGGGCCTGGGCAGAGGGACAATAGTGAATGCGAGACACAATTAAGAAATGCTATGCTCCCACTGAGCAAATCACTCCTCCAGTTAACAAAGGGATATAAAGGGATTTCTTTTCTAAAAGAAATAAAACATTTAATTTAATGTAAAATAGTCATCTACATTTCATGAAATAATCACAGTGATGAGGTTTTTCTGGACTTTTTTTATTACTATACTTTTTAATGGTCCTTAAGAAATGACTAAGGGCAGATCCAGAATGATGATAATGATTACTAGCATCTGACAATTGTATAGTACTATGAAAATATATTCAGAAAAAGATAAAATCAGGACTGTTATACAGATGCAAAAAATAAATATACATTAAAGTTTTAACTTTTTCTTATGCAGAAACCAGGAAGATATAACCAATTCAAAGAAAAACTTAAACACACACACATGAAAACACACATGCACAGAATAAAGAAATGCATTTCAAATAAATACAAAACTGTTTTTTCTACAAAGGGGAGTGAAGATCAATAGAAACTCTACGGAGAAGATGCAGTTTACCTATCCATTATATACAATTAGCAAACTGATGCAAAAGAGTTTAATATAATGAACAGGACTAAAATCTGTTAAGAAGAGTATGATGTACATGAGGACATATTTCTCTACAGTATCTGCTGTTTTGATAAAAAAATAATTTCAAATATTTTTCTTGATTATAAAATATGGCTGGTCTCATTAGATTTAGCCTGATTATTGACAAAGGTGCATCAAGAGTGTTAACTTACCACATGGATCTTGAAGTATTTGTTTCATTAGAAATTTGCATGAGGAATTGCCGACTGGATTTTTACTAGCCTCTTTAGTCTAGAAAGCCAAGCCAAGAAACTCTACCTACCAGATTTCACCTACAGTATAAATTGGGGAAATGCCTTACTTTGCAAGGTCCTATAGTATTCTAAGCTTCCTGGACCAGCCTAGAATTGACCTCTCTTATTCACTTTTCAGACTGAGAACTCTAAAAACAAGGTACCAAGCCAATTGTTCCAAAGGGGCTTCATGAGCATTGACAAAAAGGCAAACTTAGTTACTTCAAAGTGGATGCTTATAACTGATTAACTGAACATTGTCAGATATGACATTCCAGAAAAAGACTTAACCATATCAACTAATGTTTCCAAATACTACCTGTAAAAAGATAGTAAATTCTTACAAAATCTATGCAAATAACTATTCTGCCATGAAAGTGACAATAATCGATAAGAGATTTCAGTCACGCATGGAAACAAAGAATAAGAAAACATTGTTACCTAATATCATAAGGTGAAGCAGCACCAGGACTCTGATAAACAGAAACGTGTCTGGGAGAGGAGAGTATTCACACATCTCTAGCAACCATGCAATTTTCTTATATTAACAACAACACACCCCTAAAAATGTAACCTAAGAACCAAGGAATGTCTCTTCAGATTTGACAATTCCTCCCCTGAAATCCATTAGGGTTAAATTACCAAATAAATCTATTTTTGCCATCTCTCTTTTATAAGGAGAACAAATCTTTTTTATTTTTCAGGAACCCTCAAAAAATCTGAAAAACAGTTTTTGGTGTAAAAAATATAAAAGTTTCATTTCATTGCATTTTATTCTATTTTATTTTACATTTATGATTTAATTTTAGGAAGGCCAAAAATTTGCATGTGTTGTCATAAGATCTAAACACATAAGATAGAAATAGCACTTGCTTATTCATTTGAAAGTGACAATAAACACTTAAAAATAAACATAAAAATAGTATGATTGTAAATAACTTGAGTTCTATCATTAGTGTGGAGCCTTTGTTGTCACGTTTTTATAAATGTTCTAAGTCAAAATAAAATGAACACAAAACACAGAATATTATTCCGATAAAACACGTAACCTGTGCAGATTACACAGAATTATGTACACAAGCTAAGGCAATACACAGGAAATGAAGAAAACAAGCCCAGCAAAACTGAGCAAACTTCGCTAAGATTTTACATTTCATAGCTTCTTTTTTTTTTTTTAAAGATTTTATTTGTTTATTATTTTTAGGGAAGGAAGGGAGGGAGATAGAGATAGAGAGAGAGAAAGAGAGAAACATCAATGTGGGGTTGCTGGGGGTTATGGCCTGCAACCCAGGAATGTACCCTGGCTGGGAATCGAACCTGGGACACTTTGGTTCCCAGCCCGCACTCAATCCACTGAGCTACGCCAGCCAGGGCCACATAGCTTCTTTACACTCCTTATTTGCACACGCTATAATCCAAAGAAAATAAAATTCTCTTTCATGAACATTCTACAACTTTCTATATCCATTCAGGTTTTGTTCCTCTTTACCCTCTTGTTATTCTGGAACAGTCACTTTACTTTAGAACAAAACTGTGTGTTCCCTTTTTCCCTTACTAAACAAGAACACATTGCCTCACATACAGAGTTGTACCTTTATGCCACTACTACTCTTAGTACACTCTCATTTGCTTATAGTGACTGTGACTTTAAACTAAAGTAACTTCTATTTCACTGAGAAAAAGGGAACTGGGTGACTGGGAACTGACAGACACCAGGAATTTGCAGCAGACGAGCAGAGATCATGCATACATATAACCTAGCTTTATTCAGACACCCACATCTCTTCGAGTACAGCTTCTCAAAGTGGCAATAACAAACCCAGTCATTAACAGACCCAAAGATTTAGCCTCTAGGTAGCATATAAAGATAAGAAGCAAAAGCACATAAACTTAAAATCATGCTTAGTAATCAATGTTTCAGTTCTCTAACTTAGAAATTATCTAAATAGCCAATGAATGTGTACTAATTAACTCGATTTACAATCAGTCCAAGGATTTAAGTCACCTAAAGATCTTAGAAATTTTCATCAAGCTGACAACTACAAAGCACAATTACTGCGAGAATAAAGTTAATCTTAATAGATGTTCAAAATACAGAATTACATTTTTCATAATTGTGAACATTAAGTAGAAATAATGCTAGCTTATTTGATCAGCAACTTGTATTAGTTTAGGGAAAACATACACACAGAGAAGAAAAATGTACACTTGTATTATATTTAATACTGATAAATCATAGAACACACAGCTGTTTATATTAAACCAAAAAATATTTAAGTAGTCTCATTTGCCTGACTTATCTAAATTATGTTCCCTTGAATTATTCAAATATTTCTAAATCGTTTTTGTAAAATACATGTGTGCCCATTTAATGAATTAAGGTTCAATTTCCTTATTTTCTGAAAAATTTTGAAATATTCAGTTTAAATAAGTGCTTAATCTCTATAAGCCAAACAAAACAAGTTCCTTTAAGAGACTTCATAGCCTAATTTATCAATATCACCCAGAAGTAGGAAACCATTATGAATCTATACAATCAGAGGTAGAGGTTTGAGTTATAGACTCTAGGACATACCAGCCAATACAGAGAGCTTTAACTCTAAAAGTCACCCAAGGATCAGGAGTACATAAAGAACCACAGAATTTTACCACTGTACCACAGAACTGATCTCCTTCCCACTCGGCAAATTCATACCTGAATGGAGTTCAGGCAAGGGTCTCTGTCTGTCCTCTAACAAAGACGACAAGTCACGAAGTAGTTAAACGATGAAGTTCAACTTCTAAACAAAAATATTAATAAACCAGAGTCTCCGGTGTCTCTCACCCAGTAGAAAGTAGATTTCTGTGAACAATTAATACCTGTACAGGAATCATCAAATAATCAGTCTATAAAACTAAATTCCCAACATAAAAAGTAAAAAAAAAAATAATAGTAGAGAGTAAAATTAACATCAGAGAAATCTAGAGTCATTAAAATTTTGTTTCCTCTTTGTAGTCACGTCTGGGACCTAAAAAAAGATATGCCTTTGCATAAATTACCCTCAATATGGCCTCCTCTGGTGAGGAAGATTACCTGGCTCTGGTACAGGAATCCATTAGTCATCTTGGTGGAAAATCTCTGAAAGTTAAAAAGTAATTTTCAGAATAAGGCAAAGTCATCTCTTACAGCTATGAAAAATAAACATGTTAAAAATCTGATATTTCTCATATGTGAAAATAGACAGATATTATTGCCTGTTCCAAGAAAAAGTCAGAAAAGCACAAATTTACATTGAATACAAATACCGTAGATGCAAAATTGTTTTTTCTCTGCCAGGGAGAGGGAAGTCATAGGAAACTTGACTGGACAAGACAGTTTGCTTATTGATCAGTTACCTACACTTTACAAGAGGTATAAAATAGTTCAAAAATAAAAAGTAGAAGTAGAAGCAGAGAGATCACAAGGTGTGCTATAGATGAGGCATAACTTTGCTTTGAAGTGTAAGTTCATGTTCATTATTTTATGAAGTCTTCATCTATTCAGTGAGGTCTGAGCAACAACCATTGTCATCCCCATTGTGTAGATGATAGGACAGAGTAAATAGGGTAAGAGCTTCTAAGTATAAGGAGAACAATACAATCCAAGTGTTCAGACACAAGAATTGAAATATTTTGTCCCTGTGTAACAGGTAAAAATCTGCACTAAGCACTGTGAAGGATACAAGAAAAATGAAACATCCAGATTGCTGATCTTTGCAAATTTGAATAATGCAAATCATACAAACTTGCAAGAGAAAATAGAATATAAGCATGTACCTGATGGCAGTGTTAAAGACTCAGAGAAATATGTGACCACTTAAAATCCACATGCCCCTTTTAACAAGGCACTGTGATTCAGGATAGAGTCTTCAATTTATTTATTTACTTTCAGAACAGAAATAGAAAACCACCCTGGCTTGCGTAGCTCAGTGGATTGAGCTTGGGCTGCGAACCAAAGCATCACAGGTTTGATTCCCAGTCAGGGCACATGCCTGGGTTGCAGGCCACAGCCCCCAGCAACTGCACATTGATGTTTCTCTCTCTCTCTCTTTCTCCCTCCCTCCTGTCTCTAAAAATAAATAAATAAAATCTTAAAAAAAAAGAAATAGAAAACCAACACAATGTGGTCTTACATATACCATCTTGCCTTTGACATTAGCCTAATTTTTGTTTTCAGCCATAGAATGTATCTAGTTAAACAAGAGGAGCATTTAACTGCAAAAACCCAGAAATATGGGGCAGTCATAGCTCCGTGTTAGTTATTTCCATGAATAGCAGCAAACCTCCTGTGTCTGACAGAAACATCCTCAGTTTGCCCTTCAAGTCAGTCCCTTCTACACTAGGTCACACAGTAATAGAGGCTCTTTGACCCCCAGGTCATTGAAACTGGCATCAACCAGGAAATACTTCTTGAGGAAGAAGAAACTGTAATCTAGAGAAAGACTTTAAAACAGAGATTAGGCTAGATGGTAAAGCCCACTTAAAGTGTCAATGAGTTGGCTTTTCTCTAGCTTTCCTTCTCTAAAGATAAAATCTATGTTTCTTTGTTTTATAAGCAAAACTGGTTTCAAGGTTTCTTTTAGAATTTTGTACTCAGGTAGTCAGGAGTTATCATCACAGAAATGTAAAACAGAAGATGTAAACTGAGAACTACAAATTACATTAAAGAAGACTCAGAGTAAAGAGAACACACTTAATGTAAGCTGGGATGAGAGTGAGTGAGAAGGTGGTCCAGCAAAATAAAGGTGAGCTTGTCTAAGACCAACTGAGCTCTCATACACTGAGAAGAGTACATAGTCTCTCTTTCTATATTCCTCATCTCTAATTCCTTTTTCTTCCTCCACCTTCTGCAGACTTTCTGTTTCAACATGGCGGTCAATAGCTCCCGGGGCTATATACTTCGCTGTTTCCAGTTCAGAAAAAATTGTGAAGTTCACTCTTGTTTGGAGCAGCTTAGATCATGAGGACCCCTCTGCACCATTCATCACAACCATTGTTGTATCTCGATACACTAAGTCAATGATGGTCAACTCTGGAATTGGGAGTAGGGTAAATCCTACCCAAATGTCCAGGACAGAGAGGAGATAACTTTGGTTTTACATAGAGAATAACTTTATCCCTTTATCTCACAGATTTCTGAATTTAGGTTTTAATGGGGTTAGATCTAAATCACAATGTTCACATAGGAATTATAAAGTGGGTTATGAACGATGAAACCTATTGACTATCCTTGAACTATTCAAATACGTCCAAGTTTTTCTTAACTATTAAATATAGTTTGCATACTTTTTCTTTATTTCTCTTTTTCTTCTTCACCACATAATGCCATACAGCTCTGGGCTGATATCACCTGCAATGACAGTCTCTCTCTTAACATTTCAATCAACCACTTCAGCCTTCTGGTCTATTTTTCCTGCAAATCGCTGTAAATTCATCTCGGAAGGAATAACACTACCAACTTGTACTCAAGTGGCTACATTTGGACAATGAGTTCTAATAGTACTCTTGAAGTTTAAGAAATTCTAGATGTTAACAATATATTCTATAGGAAATTTCTTACTCATTTAAAAGGTTCTGGTTATTAAAATTAAATTCAAAGCCTTTTTAGTGTACTTTCCAGATTTTCAGTGAGAACAATGCCCTAGAAATTAAGACACTAAGCTTCTCTTCCTAGTTATATCTCAAATTCTGCCCTGCCCAGCAGTTTATTTCATACCAAGAATGTGTTTTCTCATATATAGAGAGGTTATATAAAAATATAACCTCATATATATATATATCAAAATATTTACTCATATATAGAGAGCTTATATCAAAAATAAATCTGGGTCAGTTCCAGCTCTAATTATTTGTGTGTTTATTATGGTTTGATTTTAAAAGTTACATAAAGAAACCTAATGTAAAGCCCCCAAATGTATGCACTGAATATAAACATTTTTTTAACTAAAGGTCACACATGTGTTGAATAAGAATTTTAAAGAATTAGATTACTCCCAGTGACCATATCACTGTGCTACATAAAGCTTGTTGATCATCAAATATGAGGGTCTAAAAAGTAGATACTAACATAGCTTTTCTTCAAGGAAACTTATAACTTGAAGTACCAATGATCAAAGTTACATTAAAAGCACAAAACTGCTGACAAATATTTTAATTGTCCATAAATCAATAGGTTAAATTAATGCCAAGCAAGAGCAAGAATAATAGTGAATTGTTATTCATAATATAAAGAATAATTAAAATAACAAACAAATAAAAAGACAATGTCTTGGTTTGTGTTCTCCAGAATCAGTTCTTAAAACAATAATTGAAACAAAAGTAGTTTGTGTTGGAGATGACCTCAGTCAGGAGCAGAGTGCAAAAAAAGACTGAAAGTCAATCACATCCACAGTTGGACCAGTTACTATTGTGGCAAGTGCAACTCCATCCCACCAGGGAACTCTGGGAGCCAGTATATAATATGCCTCCAAATTATTCCAACTCAGATGCAAGCCAGAAGCCTATTTATCCCTCTACTCTCCTCACTCAATGTTTGGGGGCAGAATCACAGAGCATGAAAATCTAGATATAGACTTTGGTTGAAGTATCTCAGTACCCTGGCTAGTGGAAAACCTCAGCCGTGTATCAACAGCTTAGACTGAATCAACTTAATTTTTTTGTCCTCACATTTAAAAACACTGGTGAAAAAATCCAATTTATTTTGTTGAAATCACTTGCATTGGTATTGTCTGAGCCAGAACAAGGATAAAAATCCACTCATTTGTAGGTTAGAATTTTATACTTTATATCATACATACCAGTTGTTCCTGAAGTATGATGTTCAAAAAAGTAGCATCAGGATCAGCTGGAAGCTATTGAGAAAAAAAAATTCCTGGGTCCCAAGAACTCAGTGACTTGTTCCAAGCTATCTGTTTTAAGCTGTCAAAGTAACTCTGATATGTGCTAAAAATTTAGAACCATTGATACTTGCTATTAAAATTTTATCTGTACGCAAAAGGGAAAGGACATTTTCCGCACTCTTCATCACATGCACATAAAAACTATGGTTGGTAGGTTTACAAAATCTATTGTATGCTGTATTTTTCTTTTCTGGTTAAATTTTTTTAAAAGTACATGTATACACAATGTATATTTTATCTAAGAATTTTCATTAATAGGTCAAAATATTAACATATTTCCCATGTAAAAATAATTTTATTTGGAAGCAAGTTAGTAAAAGATAGGAATTCTCTGTTCAAATTGGTATGACTTCCTGGAAAACAATGGTTGTATTTAGGCCGAAGTTTTCTCAACTTAAAGAAAAAGCCTTGAACTAGATGATTCTTAGAACTCCCTCTAGCTTCATATTCTTCTGCTCCAATGACTAGTTGTAAGTGCAGTATAATTCTAGCAGAGTGGCGGAGCTGTCCTGTGCAGATGTAGCCCTCCATTGTTCTGGCTCTAATGCTGGACCATTTTTTAAGAAGAAGAAAACCCAGAAACAGCGTATAGCATCTGGCTGGATTTTGAATGACAGAAACCATCTTCCTTTATGTATCAGTTGCTATGCCAAAGTCTTTGAAGCTGATATATCGGGTTGTCTTGGTCTGAGGAGGCACAGTCAGTGACACTGACAATCCCCAGGACCAAGTCACCTGCTCAGAGCCAGTGTGTCCAGGGAGACCAGATTTCAGCATCAGGCAGCTGCAAAGAGGGAGGATTCTCTGGATCAGCAATTTTCAACTGGTGTGTCACCATAATTTGTAAAATATGCAATACCTGATTATTTACTCAGGGGCACTGACCTCTTTTCCCTTTTTGTCAATTTAATTTTTGTCAAAAGTTTATATATTTTTGGTGTGCCACAGAAT
Source organism: Phyllostomus discolor (assembly GCF_004126475.2). NCBI lineage: Eukaryota > Metazoa > Chordata > Mammalia > Chiroptera > Phyllostomidae > Phyllostomus > Phyllostomus discolor. The sequence goes on from NC_040911.2 coordinate 24,623,021, forward strand.
TTTAGTAATTAGGTAATGTGTACCATCAGATGAAAAAGGTAGAAAACCACTGCCTCAACTCATGGCTGACTCCCTGCACTGCTTGCCTCGGCAGCTCCTTTTCTGTCCTAGCAGACCGTAGCTTTGCAGAACTGTTTGTAATTTTTAACTACCGTTTGCCCTGATGCAGTTCAGTCCATTACATTATGTTCTCTTCCTAATAGTGTGAGTCACCGGCACCATCTTAAGGAGGTGCGTGTTGCTTGTAAGTAAGCCACAATCAGCGTAGTTCCCAACTGATGCACTGCAGCTCATTCCTCCCCCACAGTGAGCAAAGTAACTTTGAAAAGGACGGAATCACTCTTCTTCCCCTGAAGTGTCATCACTGCAGAGCTGCAGGGCAAGCTGGTGGTCAGTTCTGAGGCTTTGTCTTACCAATCAGACTCATGTGCTGATTGGTGAGATTCATTTTAAAGTATCACTGGGACACTCAGAGATAAGAATGCATCAGGAAACCTAAAGAGAATATACATCATGGCAACCTGCACACATAACCAAGTCTCTATTTTATACAGACAATTGAAAACTAATTGTTTAAATAATCGCTATGCATTCTCTAGTCAAAAAGTGGCTAGCAGATTATAAGAATGTCATAAAATAGCATGAAGAATGCTATTTTAATAGATGCTCAAAATGATCAAAGCCTGAGCTCACCCTTGAATCCTGTGGAATGTCTGAGAGTAAAGTCAGGGTTTTATTGGCAAAAGAACCAGGAAGGCTGGGGACTGTCTATCTCAGGTGACAGGGTCATTTCAGGCCACTCGAATGTCATCTGACATATTTTAAGGGAGTTGTATATACAAGTAGAGTTGACAAGCAAAATATTTTATTTTTATTTGTTAAATATGGCAATGCTAATGCAAACCATAGTCTTCTTACTGAAACTGAAAGAAGAGAGCTGAAGGAAGAAATAAATCACATCTGAACCAGAATAAATAATTTACATAGAAATAGAAAGCTTATAAAAACATTTCAAATTATTTAGTCCCTTCCCAGATGAGGTAAACATTACCTCCACGTGACAGATGAGAAAACAGAGTAATTGAATGGTTTCTCATAGGCTCCTGAGCAATAGCAATAGCACTAGTGCCTGTGGCTCCAGATGCTGAGAAAGAGAATTCTGTCCCGCCATGGCCCTCTAACATCAACTTACAGGCTTCCGATGCTTCTTATCTGCCCAGCATCCAATTCTTCTCCACCCAGGAATTTCTCAAACTTCAAAAGTACTATTAGAACTCATTGTCCAAATATAGCCACTTGAGTACAAGTTGGTAGTGTTATTCCTTTCGGGGATGAATTTACATTAATTTGCAGGAAAAATAGACCAGAAGACTGAAGTGGTTGATTGAAATGTTAAGAGAGAGACTGTCATTGCAGGTGATATCAGCCCAGAGCTGTATGGCATTATGTGGTGAAGAAGAAAAGGAGAAATAAAGAAAAAGTATGCAAACTATATTTAATAGTTAAGAAAAACTTGGACGTATTTGAATAGTTCAAGGCTAGTCAATAGGTTTCATCATTCATAACCCACTTTATAATTCCTATGTGAACATTGTGATTTAGATCTAACCCCATTAAAACCTAAATTCAGAAATCTGTGAGATAAAGGGATAAATTTAATATTCTCTTTTATAAAGAATCTAACAACAATTTTCCAAAATATATTGAAACAATAAATACACATTCTGTAAAATCAAGGAAGAAAATCTCCCAACCATCCATTAACCAAAGAGTGAAGAGAATGTAAATCCGCAGACCCTTTCATATGGATAGGTACAGTATGGGTTCCAGTGTGAGCCAAGCACAGACAGAAAACAAAAATGGATGTTGATTTTTATTATAGTAAAATTTACATACAGCAAACTGTCAAATCTTAAGTGTACTGTCTGACAAATACATATCAAATGTTAGAGGATTTCTAACACCCAGAATGCTCTCTTATTCTCCTCCCCAGTCAACCCCTTTGCCACTGCAACCCCAGAAGCAGCCACTGAAATGATTTCTGTCAACGCAGGCTAGTTATGCTTACTCTGGTATGCATATAAATGCATTATTTATTCTTTTGAAAAGAGTATTATTTACTGTAGCTTCTTGAATCAGAATAATATTTTTGCATGTATGCTATTGATTATATCAGTAGTCTGTTTGTTGAGTAGTGTTCCATTCTATGAATATATCAAGAATTTTCCACTCGTTCTCCTATTAATACACAAAGGTGTTCTTTCCTGTTTTATACTATTATGTATAAAACTGGTATGAACAATCTTATACAAGGATAGTATGAACCTATGTGTTAAAGTTTATTGGATAATACCTAGAAATGGAATATCTGGAAAAATAATAAATTATAAATATTAATTAACACACAAATCCCATGTATCCTATAAAATAGGAAATGAGAAATATGCCCGAGTTTCTAAAATTTTAAGTCAATATGATTATTTATCTCACTTTAGTTTAATGTCTGCACTCACATTGTTTCTTGCATCATATAGTAAACACATATATTTAAATATGATAGATAACTAAATAATACTAGTCACCAATTTAAAGCCATTTGTCACAGAGCTTTTAAAATAGTCTAAATAACAAAAAACTTGGGTGACTTGCTCATTATATTCTGTCATTGATAACATGGTATCAAATATGCTCAAATATTATTTGAAGCTAAATTTAATATTAAAATCCATGTAGCTCAAGAGTCTGACACTCTTACAAAGGAACAATTTAAAGATACTTACCAATATCCAACAAAAATCTACCTCTGCCCCATGATCTATTAGGCATTTATTATATATAAACATAAACACCACTATTTAGTTGCCCTATTAATGGACTTTTGGTAGCTCACTCTGAAAGTCCTTCAGCATGTATTTTCTGCTGGAAATTGGGCTGTCTTATTGAGCCTCCCTGTGGCCCTAAGCATTTCTGCCTCCTCTACCTTGCCCATCTCTTACTCTCCTTGAAGTATCTTCCTGTCTCCCTTCATCTACCTTTTCACCAGTCTCCATTCAAAACTGCTCTGATTGCATCCTTTGGTGAGGCTGAATTTAGCTGCTTGAATAAGCTTCTTCAGAATCATAATGGTTCTAATGAAATAAGTTGCATACATGCGAGTTATGTAAGGCACTTTCACAATTTTTTTACTTTTGTTTTGTTGGTTTGGCTATGCCAATCTATTGTAAGCCTGTGAACATATACTCTTGTCATTACTAAATATAGTGCTAAGTGCATCATATTCTCAAATCATTGCTGAATGATGAATATCCTTTACCATTAAAGTAATAGGTGAATTAGCCTCCAGGTAAAGTTATGCTTTTCTCTAATTAAATTATTTCATGTTTCAAAAGTGCTCTCATTTGTATCACTCTAGAATGAACTAGAAAAATCAAAATCCCTTTCTCTGCTGTCTCTATTTCCATAGTTTTTCACCTAGCCTGTTAGTCTTTGCCTTTATGTACAATAATCTGATCTTTAGAAAGAAATTATCCTTTAGTAGACAAAAGTCATTCTCATACCCTGATTTTCAGTGTGATTGACAATTCCTATTCTGGATCTTTCTTCTATTAGTATGACTCACTTTTAGACTGACAATCAAAATCAATTTTTGGTAGAAATTGCACCAGGTTAGAGGTCAGAAAAGTAGGGACTCATCTTTATTTTGACATCAGCATCATTCCTTGGGGCTTTATGTTCTTCATTTATATACACTGAAATGTGAGCACTTAATCTCTATTTTTCCCAATATGATAATTTTCTGATTAAAATATACGAATAATATCTAGAGACAATTGCAGCAAATGAAATGATCAGTAGAAAATTAAATTAGGATTTTCTTGTTGATGATAGACATACTGTAAAAGGTGATACATATTTCAGTAAAAAATCACTAGTCCTAATCTTACTTTGATTGAGTAATTTATATCATACAGTATTTAAAAGAAAAATGATACATTTAAAAAAATTTAAGTTACTTTAAGAATAAGATATATTAATAATAATACTTATTACTATTATTTGTAAAGTAATAATCCTTTAGATGTGAACTATATAACAGAGGACTACTGTTAAAATAAAGGTGTGCTTGAGAAACCCCCACTAAAAGTACAGCTCTGTTTTGGCATTTTTTCATGAGATAGCATGATCACAGAGTGTGGGGCAATTGACCCTTTAATCAAGATAATAAATTATGTATATTACTACATTTCTTTGTTCATATGTCCTTTGGAATAATATGCAACTACACTGGTGTTAAAGAAGAGTTTCAGAAGTGCAACCATAGGATTTGCTTAACGGTATTAGGCACATTCACCCAATTGTCTACCTGGGGATGTAAAAATTATAAGCAATCATAAGCATGATTGTTTATTTTCTCTTTCCATTGCCTGTGTCAACAACCAAATTAATTGTTCAGATAAATCAATACGGTGGAAAAGAAAACTGTCTACAGGTTGTTTGATATAACTCAAACAAAACTCACAACTCATTGACAACAAGTGCCCTTTTTTGCTAGCAATCATTCTATCTTGTTTACATAATCAGACAGCTGTTTGTTCTTTTCCCACTATCAGTGGTAAATCTCGTGACTGGGCATATCACTCTTGTGAGCACATTGTAGCGATGAATTATGCAGAAGGAAAATAAACCTGAAAACTTATGACCTGCTTTTTCTGGGTGCATTTTTAATTCTGGGTGTTCACTATGAATCCATTTGTTCTGATTTCTTAAATGACTCTTACTTTGCTGAACGCAGACATTAAGAAGAGCAGGGTCAGGAGATAAAAATGAGACTCTTTCAACCAATTACCAAACCCTGGGCTTTGAAATGCTTGCACTGAGATGAACCCTCATCAAAAGGAAAAAAAAGAAAAAGAAAAGGAAAAGAAAAAATCAACAAGAAAGTATGTATCTCATTAAAATGAAACTGGGTTGATTTATTGCAATAGTAATCAGGAGTTGCATGACCTTACAAGCTTTGCTATTCCATTTAAAATAAATCTGGGCATTTAAAAATAGATGAGCTTTAGGACAGATAATAAAGGGAACACTTTGAAAAAGTGCATGGTTGTAAGTGAAAGGTCTGCCACAGAGTCACTGATAATCTCTGTTTAAGAATCAGGACTGGTGGGCTAGCTTGTCCAGAGGTCCTTTGGTCATGGTGAAGAGTGGTATTGTACGTGTACATTTATTATACCAGCTATAAATGTTGAAGAAGCAGAGAGGTCCAATATCAGCAGCCTTTGGCTCCTTCCCAGCAGTCACTTGTAATTGGAACTGAGTTCATCTATGAGGTACGTAAAGCAACACAGCTAGATTTAGATCATAAATATAGATGTCATCCATAATCATGAATAGGGAAAATTTCAAGTCACACAGGCTATGCATTTTCAGAAATGCATATGTCATCCACTTATAACAGGAAGAAAATAAATAGTTACTCTACATCCTTACACACACACACACACACACACAATAAATGGTTTATTTGCCTCTTTTTTTAAAAACAAAAGTCAGTGGGAGGGAGCTTGTCTACAGAAGACAGGACTAAAACTGGTCTGTGCTAATTAACAAAAAGTAATTTTATGAGGTGTGGTAGATTGTACTGTAGTTAACAAATATGTGTTGTCCCTCCTCCCAGATTATTGTATTTCCGTCATGTCAATGTTAAAAGTGACATGTAGCTTGAACTAATGTCTGAAGAATCTATAGTGATTTGCTTTCGCATCCACATTATTGTTTATATTGTTTACCTGTGTCACCTGGTTATCCCTCCATTGTCATTCTCTCCCTCTCTCTGTCTCTGTCTCTCTCTCTCTCCCTCTCTCCCTTGAACAATCCTACCAGAAGATTGTCAATGTAATAATATATTTTTTCAAAAAACTAACTGGTAATTGCATTGAGTCCATGTATTGTGTGTTTTGTTTTCTACATACATTTTTGAAACATATTATACTGTTTTATTATTAAATATTTCACATAATCTTAAATTTATTTTCTTTATTTTTCTATTTTTGAGAAGCTAGAGAACTAATTAGTTTTAATACTTTTTCCCAAAGTATACATACATATATATGCTTCTTCTAAAAAATACACACACACATATATATACATATATATATATATATATATATATATATATATATATTTAAAGATTCTATAAATGTCCATCTTAGGGCTGCATTGGCTGTGGTACACAAATTTTGAATACTGGTATTTTCATTATAATTCAACTTAAAATATTTTCTAACTTCTATTTCCATTTCTTTAATCCATGAGCTATTAAAAATATTTCTTAATTTAAAAATATATGCATATTATCTAACTATCTATCTACCTATGTATATATTTATCATCTGTTGTCTATCAAATTTACACAGTAGTTAGAGAAAACATTCTCTATGATATAAATTCTTTGAAATTTGTTAAGAGCTATTTTATGATAAAGTTTCTGGAAAATTTTGGTAAATGTGCTCTTTGTGTTTGGGGAAAAAATGTCTACTTTACTTGGGGCAATTTTCTATATATGTCCATTAGATAAATTCTATTTATGTACCAATTATTAACTGGCTATATCAATTACTGAGATATATTTCACAGTAAATGTAAAATTTTTAACTTAATAAATTTTGGTCTATAATTTGTAGTTATACTTTTAAGGGTATGCATATTAATGCTTATATCTTCATCATCTGAAACTCTTCTTTTTCTGCTTTTATTTTTATTAGCATTTATTTTATGAAGAATTTACTACAAGGCCATAAGTGTTTGTTTCTTTAGTTTCTTCTGGGATATTTTTTTCTTCTGTGCAACTTTTGTTTTAGGAACAATGTACTCTTTTTCAGTAAGGATCATCTCAGTGTGGGGGCAGAGCTCATAGATGGATTAATCCGCTCATAAACCCTGTTATGTTCTTAGGAAGTTCGTTTACCTGGATGTGCTCAGTGACCAGAGATCTTCATCTAAATCCTTAAATTCAGCATTTCTCTCTGCATTTTTAGGCATGTGCAGCAAAAATTCAGAACTCTCTTGGACCACTGACCCTGTGTCCCGCTGCACTGTTTGGTCTGGTCACACCTACCAACTCCACTGTTCTAACAACGGAATGGCACACAGTGCTTCTGTTGACATCCTTTAGACACTTGGTGGCTTTTTGGATATGCATACCCTTGATGGCCCAACTCCACTGTTCTAACAACAATGGCACACAGTGCTTCTGTTGACATCCTTTAGACACTTGGTGGCTTTTTGGATATGTATACCTTTGATGGCCTGGGCAGTTTCACAAGTGTTCTTAAAGTGAACACAAAGATTTGAACCTCTTGATTTACATGACTTTGTGGGGTTTTCTAGGTCAAGTGAATCGTTTGAGAGTTTACCTCAGGCTGCTAATGGGAAGAGAATGTCATCTGAAACTCTTATTATTATAAAGCAATTATCTCAATTGCCAATGTGTTTTATGCCATAAAATCTATGTTGTCTGATGTGTAGTATTTGAATCTCAGCCCTTCTGTACCTTATGCTTTACACAAATCTCCTGTGGATAGCATTTGCTGTTTTATGCTGGCAGGAACATGCTGGTCTTTTACCTGGATTATCTTTTATAGTTAATACAGTGTGGACTTACATCTATTATCCTCTTTTGTGATTTTTTTCTATTCTATCTATAATTATGCCCTCTCTTTCTTTCTCTTATGGCTAAGTCTAACAAAAGTAAAAAGTTAATAAAGTCTCTATTTTCTTCTTGGATTATCATTAATTCTGCTTATACCAATGAGATGTGTGTCTCATGGCATTATGTCTGGAATTTTGATTCTACTTAAAAATGGCCTGACTGAGGTGGCCCAATTGATTGGCATCATTCCACAAAGTGAAAGGTCACTGGTTAGATTCCAGGTCACTGCACATGGCTGGGTTGGGGTTCAGTCCCCAGTCTGGCGCACATGAAAGGTAGCCGATAGATGTTTCTCTCTGACATCAATGTTTCTCTCCTTCTCTTTCTTCCTCCCTTCCTCCCTCTCTAAAAATAAACAAACAAACAAACATGACATTATTATTAATGTTTTATGTAGTGAATACCTATTTACATTCATTGCATGTGTACTATTTTCATTGCTTTTTTGCATCACAGATAAAATATCACTGAAATTTTGATCGAGTCACATTCTCTCTGGAATCCATATTTTAACTGTCCTTTATAAGGATCTCTGGTGATTAATTCTCTCAGTTTTTGTTTTAAAATGCCCCAATTTTCACATCTATCATTACAGATATTTTCACTGCATATGGACTCCACGAGCAGTTGATTCGCTTTGGTTTTTGGAAGATACCATTCCATTGGGTTTTGGCTTTAATTGTTGCATTTGTGAAGAGAGCTATCAGTCTATCTGCCACTCTTTAAAAGAGATCTGTTTTATTTGCTGGCCGACTTTGGTTTTCCCCTGACTTTCATCTTCAATAATGTCTCTGTGATGTCTTTGGGTACAAATTTCTGTTTAGTTTATCTTGCTTGGGGCTGAGTCTGTGAGATAGTTTATTATCAGGTCTAAAGAATTCTCTGCCATTATCTTTCTGCTTATTACCTCTGCCCAGTCCCCTCTCCACTACTCTTGTTGGACATAGTCTATTCCCTAAAACCATATTCTGTCCCTTGAAGGTTATAGCCTGTTTCTCCCTGTGCTTTAGCCGAAACAATACCTTCTTATTTATCTCCTGGCATCTTAATTCTCAATTGGGATGTGCCATTTCTACTGTTAAACCTTCCCACTGAGTTTTTAATTTGCTTAATTGTATTTTACAATCCTATTTTGTTTTCTCCAAATCTGCCCTTACATACTTTGCTCAGTCCTGCGAGGATTATCAGCTTGCTCTTTACTTCTTTAAACAGAGTAAGAAAGGTCATTTCTTACTCTGTTTTAGACATTTCCAGTGTCTGAAGTGTGAGTTGGTATCTTTCTACCATATGCCTCTTTCACTTCTTACTCATATCACTCTGTTCTTTTGAATAATGTGCTATTTTAAACTTCATGCTGGACACCTTCTTTAATGAGTTTTGGTATCATTAATTTTTTCCAGTCCATTTAATTGTTTTGCAAAAAGAGTTTATTTTGAATAACCTAGTTCAGCATTACTAGTCAGGGAAGTCTTACCAATTTTCCCTCTAAAATTTACTTGATACATTTAAACCAAAAAGCAAAAAAAAAAAAGTAATAAATGAAGAAATATTGTATGTTAAGGGATAATTTATCTTACCTCCTTTATGATATATTTCTTTACACTCAGTAAACATGGCTCTTTTGTAAAGTGTTGATCCCCTTAATGGGAAGGAAGGAATTTATCTAAAACTATATTGAAATATGGGCAAAGATGCATAAACAATATTTTCATTTCATTATTATTTTGCAAATTTTAAAACAAATAAATATCCAAATGCTGATGAAAAACATACTATAAAACATCATTTAGCAATTGATTGAGATTTATAAGGCATTCTGAATGATGCTGGAAATTATTCATGAGATATTTAGCATTAACTCATAGCATATAAAACTCTTTAAAGAAAATAGTCTAAATTTTGTGTAATACATAGAGAGATGTTACCCTTGAATGAGGAAGAAAAACATAGAATGTTGATTTTTATCCCAACTGGGGAAATTTCTAAGTTTTCCACTAAGCTAATCTTAGGGTCTGGCAGAAGTAATGCCTACTTGAGTGTGGTTGGTAGGGTAATAGTATGGGTATAAAAAATTATAGTTTTAATTTGAACATTTCACCTAAACTGTCAAATGATGTGCTTGAGTGTGATATTGTTATGTTAAGAATTACATGTTTATGATTTTGTAATAAAACAGGGGTGTTTTTTGTTCCAGACCCTGTATATTACTTTAAATAAAGAAGAACCTCTAATAAAAAGAGTAAAATCAAATGAAAATATATGTATGCTTATTTTTTCAGGCTTTACATAGCAAGGGCTACAAATGTTTGTTTAACAATTCTAAGGTCTTTTTTTAGGGAAGCAGCAACAATACAAAAGAAAACAAACAAACAGCAATAACAATAGCAATGACTTAGGAAAAAGCAGTTATGAAGTTCTATCTTCTCTTTGTCATCTGTCAGCATCATGCCATTGCTCTTCCACCACAGCTCATGCTCCCTGCAGTCTCCCTGCACTACGTGCTTTCCAATATTATTCCTGCTACCCTCAGCATCTTGGAGCCCAGCACACCTTGCACGGCAGCCTCCCCGACATGAGTCTCCATATACAGGCTTCTTGTGTGTATCCCTCCTTTCATCATCTGTGCAAACACTTTGAAGAATCAGAGCCCACATGAAAGTTTCCTGGGTCAGAGAGCTGGCTCCTTTCAAATGTTAACTTCTTCATTTCAATCACGGGCAAAAACACTGTCAGAATAACCTTTTTTTTTCCTTTTTAGTTGCCCATCTTTTAATCATTTATTTAAAAGATCCATTAGCGGGTTAAAAATGATCTTGCCTTCAAATTTATTAACTCCAGTGCTCCTCTAAAATAAAATTCTAAATAAGCCGCAAGTGTTTGGGGTTTTTTTTTTCCCCTATTATGAAATCCAGGATGGCACTCAGTCTGAGATTCTTATCATTTCTACAGAGCCACCAGTTCTTACCCATTGGTTAAAATTAGGTCCAGAGAAGAATGTTTCCATTGCTTTTGCCATTCACCAAGCATGAAAGTTGTCAGTAAGGGAAGTCACAATGAGCTTTTCAGCAGATGTCAGGATAATGGAACAAGGCTGTCATTCTAAAAATTTGGGGACAATGTGTCCAAGATGGATAGAGTCTATCATTATCTTTTTTCCTTTTTTTTTGTTATCCAAGATCCCAATATTATCATCATCCTTTCCCTTTATAAATGAAGACAGATTCCTTAAACTTTTTTCCTTCGACTCCCCATAGTGTTTCAACATTTAGATATAAAGTCATGGGTTTTGTGTAGAACCAGGTTAATTTAAAACACATTTCTATACACTATCAGTATTGCAGAGCTGGGATGATTTTCATTCTTCAAGAATATTTTAAATACTGCTACATACCTGTCTATATGTACAACCAGCCAGGCTTATGCACAAATGTTGCCATTCACATGGTCTTTTCTCATTAATTTAATTGGCCTACAGTTATCTAGTCTCCCACAGGGAAACAAAATAGCATGAAACCCTTCACCATTTGTATTTTAAGAGGAGGGGAAAAATGCTTTATTTGGAATATTGCAACTTTTATTTGATGAAAGTTACTATTAACATATTTTCATAATCTTCTCAGCCTAGCAACAGCAGGAGTAAAAGGTGTGAGGGCCATGTAATATTCATGAAATTAAGACGACTTGAGATGAAAGGGAGTTCCATTAGAGAGACCAAGTGTGACAATATGACACATATTTGCATATTTTACACTTTAAATCTTTTCAGCACATCCAAGTTGATATATGGATGTAAACATGCATTGCCAGTTTTTAGCATATTATAAGCCCTCAAGACTTTGCATGCATTTTAATATGTTTCATTATTGCTGTAGATTTTAATTTCCAAACTGCACGGCTTTGATGGAAGGATGCTGGAAGTCAAGGCATCTGCTCTCTGCCCCAGGCAAGCACAGCCTTTTCCTTGAATATTTTGGGCAGAAACCAGGCTATTTATTTGTGGACAGTGAGGGGGATATAAAAAATAAATGTGCTGCCCAAAACTACGTTTTGTTTGGTACACATACTAGTTAAGTATTAACTTAACCATCCTGGCAGGCAAGCTAACGCGTTCCTTCCACTGTAGATGTGCCAGACGAGCATAGTTGTGTGGCGCTTTCTTCATTCCTTTTTTCCCTTTTCCCAGCCAGCCTCAGCCCCTCCACTTTGAACGTGCAGATTAGCAAAAGCAGTTTTAAAAAATGAGTTAACACTGTGTTTGTTCTTCAAAACAACTGAAAATATATTTTTTTGTCCATTTCATTTCCTGGAACATAAGCTCACTAGTTAGTAGAGGAAAAGTTCTTCCTGTAGACTTACAAAGACACATTTAGCCCAAGAGCACGACACCTTAATACATTTTCTTAGTGTTATTTTTTTTCTGTTTTGCAAAGCTATATGTTTAAATAGCTCAAGAAGTGTGATCTTAGTTTCCACATTGTCACCTAAAGGAAGTAAAAATAAGTTAAACATAAGAAAATTATCAAAAGTTTTAGTCCATTGTTTTGGCTTTTAATGAAGACAGATGACCTTTAGAGATAGTTGCTAAACATCATATTTTAAAAATATATTTTTATTGATACTGAGCCATCAGCTGTACCTATCAGCTTCTTTCAAGTGTTCAATAGCATTTTATTTTAATTTTCAGTGATATATTAAGCTACTGGTTCAAAGAATTATCTAGTTATGCCTTTTCTTGTAAATAGTGAAAGTACATAACAATTATCAATATTCAGAATAATATTTGCATAATCTGCACATGCAAACTGCTGCAAGAAACACAGTAACAATGGAGCAGAAATCAAAAGTGATATTGCTACTATAAAAGAGTTTTTAAACAAAAGAGAGAAAGGTAATGCTTATATTTTTAAAATCTGTTTTACCATCCTGATAACATAGATAGTCATTTGCAAATGAAACAGTAAACAAGAAAGATAGTTCTTTGTTTTTTTGTAGTTATTCTTTCTTTTCAAAAGTTTTATATATAATTATAAATTAACCAGAATAATGTTTTTAAGAAGTACCTGTGCATAATTACTATAGTTCAATCAGAAATATTTAAAGCTTTTATTTCATCTTCAAGCCAACATACAATTTACCAAAAAGGTTCCTAGAACACTAAGAGTAGATACAGGTTTTTCTGTTACACTCCTTAGCGAATAATGTGGTATTGTCTGATAATGCATAGGTCTGCTGACTTGTACAATGGCAGGCTTGTAGTCACTGCTTTGATTCTCTTATGTGTACCACTTTTCGGGCCCTTAAAGCTGAACTTTCTTATGGCTGCAACCACATGGTCCTATTTTCTTAGCCAATGTTGACAGAGAGGAGAAGTGTATCAGTTAGGAAATATGAAGTTAATAATTCTTAGCATATTGATGGCCCTTGGTGGTTGTGCAAACAGTATTTGCAATATCTGGTGGAATAAGGAAGAGCTTTAGATTCTGTCGAGGGTGTTCTATTGAAATATATGGTTGGCCTTTGTACTAAGCCACATGTAATTCTTACACCTTCCTCTTCTCTTTTGCCCTGCCTAGTAAAGGGGGTGGGGGGAGGTTCACTCTTAAGTCTGTGGCCCTAGGTGTCAATCAACTTGTATTGCATCTTATTTTCATATCTAGTTTCTGCTAGATCTTTCTCCAAAGAGCTGAATTTCTCTCCTCATGGCCCAGCATTGGCTGGGAATCTGCCATAAATGAATTGCTTTTCCACAGCAAGATGGTATTCTGACTAAGAATTACAAAGTTGATTACAATCAACTTCGCTGTCAAAGATGCTGCTCTACGCACCACTGGACTTTCTTATGCTTATGACCTGTGGTTGAGCTTGCTATTTCCTTGGAATTTGGCCTTGGAAAAACCCAACATCTTTGTCAGAGACATTGTCCTTCATCAACTTCATTTCCCATGCTCTCCTGGGTCCCAGCCATCTCCGCATCCCCGCAGAGCCTCCTGTTTCTCCATGTCTTATCCCAGAGCATACTTCTGTGAACTCATCTCTATGGGGTCCCGTATGTGGCACTGCTTTGAGGGCCAAGCAGTCTCTGCTGTCATCAATGCTGTTGTGTGCTATGTGAATCACATTTGTCATAAATGAATAGAGAACAATTGTTGATTTATCATCTTTGAATATTTGATCAAATGAGTAAACTCACTTACTAATTCACAGAACATCAAGTTCTTCTGAATGACTCACAGTCCTTCAGGTGAATTAAACAGTGACACAAATGGTAAAATTTTTCTCATTTGTGTTCTGTGGTTCTTTAGTGGTATAACATCTTGTCTGCATGATTATTTATTTCTACTTTGAATCTTACATGACATTTAATCAAAAGCCACAATCAGAAAACTAATTTAACAAGGGTGTATAACTCATGCTGAACCTTTTTACCTTAGAATGGAAACTGCGAATGCAAAATAATAAAAAGAAGTATGATATGTCATGAAAATAATAGGTACTTTCATTCTTTTATTGAATATTTACTCTGAGTCAAGCACTTTACCTGAATTATATTACTTTTTCCTCATGACAGCTTTATGAGGTAGATACAATTACTTTTATCCCCATTTTCAGAGGAGAAAACTGAGGTTTAGAGAGGTTAAATAGCTTTACTAATAACATACAGATCAGTATAAAGCACATTGGTTTAAACTTAGCCATCAGACTACAAGGCTTGTGAGCTTATGCTTTGTGGCAACCTGCCTGCTAATCACAGATAAAAATTTTCTCTTCCAATTCAAGAATTGTAGCGAGATCTCTTGATGCTCTAGGTCAAATGTTTTTAAATATTCCATATTTATTACCTCATTAGGGATAAATTTCTTTCTTGTTATCAAGATCTTCTATATTCTTAACTACCCCCCCCCTCCATATATACACATACAAAACTAGATCAGTGCTTCAGTTTCTCAGTCTTTCCAACATCCACCTACTGCTTCTATCAGACAGGTGGTTTCTCCATCGTCATGATAATACCTCTTTTCTAATGCTTTTTCTCTTGTGATTTCCCAGAATGGAATGCTATCCATGGCTTTCCAAACCCAAGCCAACCTCAATCCCTTCCTACTGGTTCATAGATCAGAATTATCCCTCTCCTACAGAACTTCCTTTTTATCTTTACCTAGTCCCATGTTTATTCACTCGACTAATAATTAGTGGCCATTTACTGAATGCTAGAGACTGATCCAGCTTCAGATGGTAAGGTAACAAATAAGTTAACCTGAGCTCTACTCTTATTGAAGGACAGAGAAGAGGGCAAAGACTAGAATAAACAATTACAATAAACTGATGATTGTTAGAACTGAGTTCGGAACACAATAGAAGCACAAGGTAATGGAGCCAGGCTTTCCCATTATGTTGATAAAAAATGAACCATGGCCAGGAGTGAGGATAGAGAAGAAACAGAAAGGGAGTCAGCGGGACCAGATTTGTACATTCTGTGTTCGGAGAAAAGTCCTGTGATTCAAGCTGAGGCCAGAGCAGCCGGTTTCTTAAAATCACAAAAAGGAGCCCAGGCTTTGTGTTAAGACCCATCTTTTGTCTTGGGATGATTTTAAACAGGATGATTTAAATGGACATGAGAAAAAAAGATGTGAAAGATTGGGGTTGTGTGTGAACTTGAGGACATTGTTTTATCTGGCAGTTAGAAAGATCATCCTGGCTCATGGTGCAGAACGCATTGGCAAAAGGTGTGGCTGGAAGTCAGGGAAGCAGTTATCAAATTATTGATGTATCCCATGTAAGAATAGGTGGTGGTCTCAACAGGATGGTGGAAGTAGGAACCGGAGATAAGTGGACACATTCCACAAATATTTACTAGTAGAAATAATAGCTAATTAACCAGACATGGGAGATCATAAAAGGGAGAGATCAAGAATTTCTTCCAGGTGTCTGACTATTAGACCTGAGTGGGTGAATATAGAAGAGATACAAGTAAAGAAGTAAATAGTTAGTACAGATTGTACTTAAAAGTCTATGATTAAGTATTATTCCTTATTCTCAGGTGTGTAGTCAAACCATGCCTTTTCTGTCTAAGCACATTGTAAAACCCTAAGTCTAGAAACCGTGTAGTTTTCTTTTTGCTACATGTCCCAAAAAACTGAGCATTAAACTAAAAGCTCAATAAGGGATCGATAAATATTTTTCAGTGGTTTGTTTGATTAGTGCTGGGAGGTAAGATATGGACTTCTGACCAGAGACATCATTCTGGCACATATTTTCCCATTTTAAACTAATAATTGAACTCTCCGTGCGTATATAGCACTTTACTTTCATATACCTGGTCTCAGAATGCGATTTCTAAAATCTGCTTTCTAGAAGACATGTGAAGGTAGATAGGAAAAAAATTGTTTCCATAGTCTGGAAAGATGAAGGTTTATTGAAATATTCCTGTAAAATTGAGGGTGGTTAAAAAAAATAACAAGGCTAGCCAAGCTTCTTTTTGTGTGGAAATTTAGTCAGGCACTGCTGTTCTTGTCCCTTGGGTTTGTACTTTTCCTCTCTCCATGACTATCTATCATTGCTTGTAAAACTCCTCCACTAAAAGATCTTAAAGTTCACAGTAAAGCAATGCAATTATTCTGAGTCATTCCTTCTTACCTTTTAACCTAATCTTCAGAGGTGCCGGGACTAAAGAAGCCTGACTCCTGCCCCAAATGAGCCTAATCTTGTCTCTGAAAATAGCACTTCCTTGCCAAGAAGAACTTTCTCCTTTTGAATGGCTGCAATGATGAGAAAAAGGAGCCAGGCTTCATTAATAGCCCCGGGCACGGTGGGCACTAAGTCAGAGTGCCCTTCCTCTCCACAGAAAATAGCACTGTCTACTTTCTTTTTTTTTTTCTTTCTTTTTATCCTTGCAGTGTCTGTTGGCAGAAAGCTTTGAAACAGCTCATTACTGATTTCTAATTCAACAAGCTAAAAGGGTGAGGTGGAGGGCAATGTAGATTCAGATTTAACTCTTAAGTTTTTGGAATACCTACTCTGTGATAGGCCCTGGGTTATGTGTTGCCATGACGACCCTCTAAATGGGAGGTATGAACTTGGTTTAGTAGCTAAAACAAAAGGTCGGCTCGGACACTGTAAGAAAAGCATCAAAACTGCGGAATTTGAACCCAGATCTTCATATTACAAATGAATTGATGATTTCACCACCTCTAACATCTGACAGGAAATGTTTATCCCCTGCATTTGATCCAGAATGAAACCACTAGAAAGAAATGGCATATTTTTCTACCTGTCAACTTCCAAGCAGCCCCATGCATTCATCTAGCACTGCTCAGAGGTAAACACTAAGATACTGCAGTCCTTCTGCTATTGGCTAATACTTCTCTGCCTGGGCTCCGCATCCTTTGTCACATGTATTACTTTTTAGGATTTTACTTACTTATTTTTAGAGAGGGGAAAGGAGGGAGAAAGAGAGGGACAGGAACATCAATATGTGATTGCCTCTTCCACACCCCCTACTGGGACCTGACCCACAACCCATGCATGTGCCCTCGACTGGGAATCAAACTGGCAACCCTTTGGTTCACAGGCTGGCACTCAATCCACTGAGCTACACCAACCAGGGCATCTCATGTCTTCTTAACTGAACTCACTTTCTCTATTTGCTCTTTCCCTTGCAAGTCTCAATTCTGTATAGGTCCCATCAGCTTTCAAGTTTGGTCAAGTCTCTCTCAATTGAACAACAACAACAACACCCATAAAATGAAACTCAAAAAATAGTCTCTATTATCCTATACATCACTAGAACTTCTCAGCTCACTCCCATCCTACTTCACAGGCAATAATCTACCTGACTCAATTAGAAAATTTATGTAAACTATTATAGGTCAAGTTTGTGACATGTAATGAATGCACAATACATTTGACCTGTTCCTCTTCACAGAGGTTATAGAACATTGCCTCTCAGTCTGTCTACATTGGATGTCTCTCAGGATTCAGCACTGTACATCCTATTTGATATCACTTTCTTCTCTTGTCTCTCATGACACCCCACTAGATGGGTTCTCCTCTCTTCATGGCTGCTCTTTATCACATTTCATTTATTAAATGTTGAATATATTGGTATTCTGACTTATACAATCTTCTTGACTCACTGTATCCTCTTCCTTTTTTTCCATCATCTATTCTTATGATTAAAATTTGACAATGATTCCCACCTTACTTTGTACCCCATCATGTGCATATGAAAATTCACACTCTAAATATCTATGTTGACAATTCAGAATCACTTCAGATTCAACAGTCTGTTCTGTAAAATTACTCAGCACAGGGGAAGGGCAAGTCACTCTTTCAGAGAAGAGTGAATGTTGCTGTATTCTATATTAGTGGCAAAGGGACTGGGGACAAAATGGGCAGATTCTGAAGCTCTTTAGCAGGCAGAAGTGTAAAGATCTGATGGCTGATTGTATATAAGAATGGAGGCAAGAATCTAAAATCAGTAAAGTTGATCTACTGTCTTAAAGCTGGACTTAGAGGACATGGTAAACTGAGTTCTTGACGAAGCTAGAGAGGTGAGCATGAGACAGGTACTGAAGGCCCTTACGTTTGGACTTTATCCCAGCCACAATGTGGAGCTGTTGGAGAGTTTGAGATAAGGAAAAGATATAATCAAATATTTCTTTTGGGAGCTTACTCTGGCTGCTTTGTGAGATTTACCGTATAGCTGGGTAAACAAAAGAGACACATATGAAAAAATAACTAGAATCACTAATGATTAATAGTGCCAACATGATTAATGCAAGTAATAAATGTGGGTGATAAGAGGAGGGCAGTTCTTACAGATTGCTAAGGAAGTCTTCCTAGAAAAATAAAAATTGAAACTTTGAGTTAAGACTTGGGTGATGCATTAGACCTCCATGGCAAAAATAGCAGAACTTTTCAGTCAGAGAGAACTGGTGTGGATGTGCATTATAGGCTAAAGCTGAAACCCACCTGGAATTTTTGGTGGGGCAGGGCACTGGTGCACGTGGAGGAACAGCAGGAGTAAGAACAGCAATGGCAGTGCTTGGGAATGCCACTGAACTCAGGATTGCACAGATTCTTTCCTAGGCCAAGGGAAACCACCTCAGGGTCCTGACCTGGGAACTTAGGCAAAAAATGTGTTATTTAGGACAGTAAACACGGGGAAAAGAAAGCCTGTAGTTAGAACAAGATAGATTCGAGAGGGAAAAACAAGTCTTAAGGGTGTTTATGGGGTCTGAGGTCATGAGGTATTAAACTAAGTTAGCTTCAAAGAAAATGGAATGAAATTGTTGAAAATGAGAGCATTAGGCAGGAGGGACATCAGGACTTTTAGAACATGAGGCAAACATTACATGCATTGCTCTAGTTGTCTAATACCCCATCAAGATATAAGGACAGAATACATTTGGCTCTGGCAGAATACAGCTCAGCGTCTCTCTTTATGAGGAAAACTTGCATTCTGCAAAGGGAACAGAGGAGTGGTTCCTCTCTGCAGTTTTCCTTCTAATCTTACACTAGTCTTTATCTTAGTTCTACAGTGCCTGAAAATTTAGGAGAAACTATTTAAAGAGGACTGCAAAAGTTGGAAATAAAACCATAATTCATCTCTAATATCTGTTTAGTCTTATATAGGAAATGCTACCAAGGAAAACAATGAATGATTGAGAAACATTACAATTGTGATGGCAGAAATGCACAAGAGGTGTGGTAGACAATGGGATAAAATTTCATTTTGAGTATGGTATGTAAGTAGAATTTAATATCTCCTACTAAGGAAACTGAAATTAATCTCAGGGCATTATATTATTTGCCTGGATAAAATAAGACTAAGAGCTGTTACTTCAGACAATCAAGAGCTTCTTTCCAGCTGATGCTGACTAAGATGTACTGTTTGATACATACCTTAAAAATAAATGGTACAGAGCATTGGATCACTGACTGAGAAATGGAAACTCAGGTCGTAGATAGTTCTCACTGAAGGAATGAGCCAAGAACTAGCATAGGCTACAGGAGCCAAAGTCAAGAGAAAAGTATCAACAACTGGGAAAAATCAAGAAGTAGGAGTATGTGGACTTACCATTTTGGGTACTAGTCTAACACATGCCAGAATAAAAAACAAATAGGTCATGTTTTCCATATTCTTTAACAAATTTGTTTCCTTTTTTGTATGTATGTGTTATCAATGGTGATGTTAATGGGTCTTAGACAACTAGAGCAGTACATGTAATGTTTGCCTCACAAGATTCTAGTGAGGCTCAGCAAATACTCAATTAGAAAATTGTAGTCTATCCAGAGAATGTACAACTCTCCTCTGGGTTTATGAGCCTTTGAATGAGAATGTATAGCAAAGAAAGTGGTACACAGACCAAAGTTTAAAAACATGCTTTTTTCTTCCTTATCAAAGTTTCCACTCTCACCACTATGTCACTCCCAAATATCCAGTGAGCCAGAGGGCACCACTGAAAATGTAATCAAGAGACTGTCCCCTCCAAGGCAACAATGGCGTAATGTAAACCATGTAGGTTCATCAGTTTTAACTAGCGTACCACTCTGGGGTCAGATGTTGGTCACTGGGGAGTTAATGTGGACATACATGGGCTATCTCTGTAATTTTCTCTCAATTTTCATGTGAATTTAAAACTGCTCTAAAAACAGATAAAGTCCTTTAAAAAGTAGCTTGTGTATTTTTTTTCTGTTACCGCTCTTTCATAAACTTTATGAGGAGGACTAAGAGTGGGAGAATTTCTATTTTTCTCCCATGAAGGTCAGTGTGTGACTCAGTAGCACTCAACACCACCCCAAACCACTTTATTTACAAAGAGATGGTTTGACCCCTAACAAACGATAAGAGCCTAAATATGTGGAAAGAGAGGAGCCAGGTATCCCTTTGTGGAAACCATTTCCTTAGTACCCTGACAAGAGGCCTGGAAAGTGCTCTTCCCAGGAAAAGATTTCTAAGAAAATAAAAATAACTTGTGTCTTTACATAGACTCCCCTACTCACAATCACAGCCTTTTTTCCAGGGGTCAAAACATAGTTTTGTGCCCTCTCACCAGCAGTCATCAAACATTTAACTCCAGGCCAGAAAGATCCTTCCTGCACAGATCCAGCTGGGCTGAGAGAAAGGCAAGGATACCACCCTCAGAAGGTCCAAAGCCCTGCCTCAGAGACAAGAACACCAGACTGAGAGCAGCGTGGTGTGAGGGGGGAAGTGGGACAAGGGGATGGACAGCTAAGAGGCCAATCTGGAGTACCTGCTCCATCACTGATTACTCAGATGAAATTGGGCAGACCATTCAACTCATCTGTCTATCTGGGGAGTTTGCAAAACAGGAATGGGGAAGAGCTGGATTTGATGATTGCTTCTAGCTCTAACATTCTGTGATCTTTCTGTCTCTTTTTAGGCTTTTTGAGATAATCCCATTGATGTTTAGGCCTGTAGGGGGTTTGAGGGATTAATCAGTATCTGTTTCATTCTGGAACCATTCCAGCTAGGCTCAGAAAAAGGAAGCAAACAGTTCCAACTGCTTATGTAAATCTATAACATGGATACCTACATGCTTGTAGGCACAAATATTAGGTCTGTTTATGCATCAGCTCATATATGAAAGAAAACACTATAATACTAGAGACTTAAAATGAATGATATTCACCTTTTTTTCTTTTGTGCTGATAAAACTGTTCTTTCCTTTAGCAAAATTATTTTCTGTTTCTTTTTTCTTTCTTCTCAATATTAAAATGCATTCATACTATTGATAATTATTAGACCGTACAGTATTATAATTTCATATGCATTATGCTATTCATTTTTCATAAGGGCTCCATATGGAAAACAATGTAAGATGTTATTTCCTGTATTTAGCAAAAGAAGAAACTGAAACCCAGACAAGATAAGTGAGTTAGGTATACTCATACAACTAGTAAGAGGAGGAACCAAAATTTGAACTCAGTCTTCTCTGAGGTATGATTTCTTATGAGTATTGATATATTACACTGCAGAGAGTAAAACAAAACATTTAATTATATATTTAAAGTGCATTTCCTCTAGTTCCATCAGCTTACAAAATCACTTTGATATGATGGGAAATAAAAAGATTCTTGCTTTCTTCCCATTAAAATTTAAGAGAGAAAAAAAGCTCTTATATAACAGGAAAAGCTGGGCTGTTGATTTGACAGGCAGATACATGAAAAATTTTGCTTGCTGAAGTCCAGTGAAGTGGTGGCTCTGTGGACAACAAATCCATCATGAAGCTCCTCAGAGCCCTGCACTGCAGAGCATGCTGGGATTACCCAGGGAGCTTACATCAGGACACTGGACACCTTTTATTCTAAAAGGAAAAATGTACACCATC
This sequence comes from Phyllostomus discolor, assembly GCF_004126475.2. Lineage (NCBI taxonomy): Eukaryota > Metazoa > Chordata > Mammalia > Chiroptera > Phyllostomidae > Phyllostomus > Phyllostomus discolor. The sequence goes on from NC_040911.2 coordinate 24,645,086, forward strand.
CTTATCTCTTATACCATTATTAAACCACATATTCATCCTTATATTTTAAATCATTTTTCCTTCTCTTTCCATTGTATCTCTTCCTCTCGAACATGTATCTATTATTCAGGGACCTCTAGAAAAACAGAGCCCATAGGATGGGTATCTATCTTTGAATACCTGTCTATATCTATCTATCTAGAGTTATTATAAGGAATTAGCTCATGCATGTATGGAAGCTGATAAGTCCAGAGATCTCCAAGGTGAGTTGACAAGTTGAACACCCAGGAGAAGCAACGGGGTAGTATTAGTCTAAGTCCAAAGATCTGAGAAGCCAGAGAGCCGATGGCGTAGTTTCATTCTGAAGGCTTGAAACACAGAAGAGCCAATGTTTTCATCCAAGTCCAAAGGAAAGAAAAAAGAGGATGTCCCATTTTGAAAGCAAACAAGAATTATTTCTTACTCTGTGGAGGGTCAGCCTTTTTCTTCTATTCAGACCTTCAAGTGATTGGATGAGGCCCACTCACATAAGAGAGTGTTCGGCTTTACTCAGGTTTCTTATTTAAATGATAATCTCACCCAAAAACACTCTCAAAGACATACCTAGAATAATGTCTGACCAAATATCTGGACACCCCGTGGTCTGATCAAGCTGACACACAAAATTAACTATGACAACATACTTAGTGACGGAAGTTTACACTAGGTTGCCTATGTTATAACATGTCAGGAGGAAAATTGTTGGATGTTGAAGTTATGCTATCAATGCAGAACACTCTAGAAAGTCCCAGGAGACCAAGTAAGCCTCCACACAACTATCCCATCTCCTTTCTCATGGTCAGTCTGCTTTCTGACTAAAGTTTTTAGAAGTTCACTTGTTCATTAGAACAGAAAGGAAAAAAAACATGGTAAGAGTGGCTTAAAATAACTTATGCCTACAGTAGCTTCAAAGGCTCAATTTCAAAAGCATATTTTAAAAGTCCTGGGGGAAAGAATGTTATTCTTTCTATTTCTTATATACAAAAGAGTAAAACTTTTGGGTGGGTGCTTTTCAGAATATAGTTCTACTATTATTAAATTAAAAGAGTCTATAAACTTCTAGGGCTCTTCACATTGGATTCAGAGAATCTAAAAATTCCCTAAAAGCGTATGCAGAACTTTTTATGTAAAAGAATTATTTTAGGAGATAATTTTTTACTTTAGTTGGATTTTCTAAGAAGTCTGTGCCCCTGTCAAAAATGATACTTAAAGTTTTCCATCTAATGATGATGAATAGAAATAAGGCGTGGAGTCTGAACAGGGGGTAGAACAGTATCAGTGGTAACTCACATATGGCACAATCTGAAGAGGCTTTTTAAAAACTGGCTTAACTTTTAAGGCCATCTGGAGTTTCGTTCATATAGGTAAGCAGGGTTTAGAAGGCCAAAGCGAAACCAAGTCTCTGACTATTGTGGCCTAAGAGACCTTGGGCAGGAGCTCATGCTCCAATTCTTGAAACTGTCTCTTGTCCACACTCTTCTCTCTGCCTGACGCTCACCCTACACCCATAGCAAACAGAAGAAATCCCTCAAAAAATCTCTGAGAACAGGCAGCAGTGTGTGAGAGCATTGGCTTTAATGTATTGCTCTGTTTCTTAATAGCAGGGGCACGTAGGCAAGAAATATAAACTCTATAAGCCTCATATTCCTTGGCTAAAAAAAATAGACTTAATTTGAATTTCTTCCTCAGATGGTTGTTGTGAGCATAGATGAAATAGTACACAGAGATTTATCCTAACAGTTAAACACAGTAGGTAGAATGTGCTCATTAGCTCCCATTCCCTGATGAAACCCCACTAAAATGACAATAAAGGAACCTTTTAAAAACTATACAAATGCACAAAGAGAAGAAACAAATAAAAAAATACAATAAAATTTGGAAGCTGGAAAGTCAATGGATATTAAATAATTTATCGGCCCCCAAAAGCTGAATTCAAACTGGCAGTGGGAAAATTGAAGAAACAATTCAATTTACATGGAAAAAAAACCTAAAAACCTCCAAAATTGGTGGCACTCTGGCAGAAATGTTAAAAATGTCAGCAATTGGTGGTATCTCTGGAGGCAGTTTATACAGGGCTTAAAGTAAGGAAAAGGGGGAAAGTATGTTTAGAAATCTCTTCTCAATCTAGGCAGTTTTATTTCAAGAGTGGCTGGAAATAAGGGAATATATTGTTGGGTATCACAATGACTAATGGTGGGAGGGTGGCATTTGGCATTCAGAGGACTGGCACCCACAGTGATATGCTTTTGCAGTATATGTGACAACCCTACACAACTAAGACTTATCCAGCCCAAAATAACACTACACTTCTCCCATTGAGAAACACTGACTTAGACTCTTCTTAGATTCCTTCATTGCTTTTTCATTAGGAAGTAACTGCCCTTCTCACCCCATCAAAAGACTGGAATTTTATGCAGTTAAGTCTAGACAGGACAATGTCAATCACAGCTGAGAAAGACACTATACTGCACATCAGAATGTTAGTGACTGTAAAAACTCCTACCTTCTTTGCCAGCACAGCCTGCAGACTTTCAGCCACGTTGCCGCCCTGCAGCCAGAAGAAATCAAGAGCCTTCTCTGGGAAATATGACTAGCTCATGGAAAAAGTTCTAAATGTGCTGACATCAATGATTGCTCAGTGAAAAAGCCAAACTAGATTACCTTGAGTGAACATTATAGTTGCTATTTACCTCCTATCAATTCTGAGGTTCCAGTGAGAATCTTAGTTTACACTCATAAATGCAAGCAGACGACGAGTGATAACCAGAAAATAAGTCAGAACAAGTATATAAGAACAAATAAGTGGAAGAAGAGACTAGGTCGGAAAAATAAATTTAAAACATACATATCTTTAATAATCTCAGACAAGAAAGAGAAGAGAAATAGATAATCTATGAAATAAGAAGAGGACAATGGAAAAAGAACATTACTAGAAGAAATATGATCTTTAGGAAATGAAAATTATAATGAAAGAAATGAAAGATGTAGTAAAAATATTGAAAGATAAATTTGCAAAAAGGTCTTTCACCCTGGCTGATGTGGCTCAGTGGACTGAGTGCTAGCCTGCAAACTAAAGGGTTGCAGGCTCAATTCCCAGTCAGGGCACATGCCTGGGTTGCAGGCCATCCACCCAGTAGGGGGCGCATGAGAGGCAACCACACATTGATGTTTCTCTCCCTCTCTTTCTCCCTCCCTTCCTCCTCTCTAAAAATAAATAAATAAAATATATTTCTTAAAAAGTCTTTCAGAAAGAACAAAATACTGAGATAAAAATAGGGACTACATAAAAATTACAAGTGTAGAAGATACAATATCTGCATAATAGAGTCCAAGAGAGAATGAGCAGAGAAACCCGAGAAAAAATTCAATAACAGATAACTCAAGAACAATTAATTCTAAGAACCAAGGAAACTGAGTTACTAGACTGAAAGAGCCTATGGAGGGTCTAAGAAAATGAATAAAAATACATCTATACAAGCCCTGGCTGGCATAGCTCAGTGGATTGAGCGCGGGCTGGGAACCAAAGTGTCGCAGGTTCGATTCCCACTCAGGGTACATGTCTGGGTTGCAGGCCATGACCCCCAACAACTGCATATTGATGTTTCTCTCTCTCTCTCTCTCTCTCTCTCTCTCTCCCCCCTTCCCTCTCTAAAAATAAATAAATAAAATCTTTAAAAAATACATCTATACAAAAACACAGCATCTTAAGTTTCAGAATGATGAGTGCAAGCAGATTATTTTAAAACATTCAGAGCGGAAGTAGCTTGTGTATTAACGACTGAGAATCAAAATGACATCAGATCTAAAACAAAACAGAAGAACCAAAACAAAGCTGAAAATTAAAAGACAATGATGAAAGGTGTACAGGATTCTGAGATAAAATCATTTTCAACCTAGGATACTATATCTAGTCATTATCGATCAATAGTGATGTCAGAATAAAGACATTTTGGATATGTGAGATCTCACAAAACTTTCTCTCTTGTCCATCCTTTCTTACAAAATGAGGGCATAATATGCTTTGCCAAAATCAAGAAAATAAATAAAAAAGAAATGCTCTAAATCATGGTGCAGGGAAATTCCAAAGACAGCTACATTCTGGAGATTACACACCCTAGTGTGAAGAAGGCAGAAGATGCCTGGGAAACCAGTTTCAAGAAGATGGCAGGGAGACACGCTCTAAATGATATTAATGCATTAAAATAAAACTCCAACCAAAGTAGGAAAGTATGGAATATGTAACCCAGTGAAAATTAATAGAAAACTATAGTAAACAAAAAAGAAATTATTAACTCAAGAGAAACAAAAAAGTTATTTAACATGTAAATTACTAAATACAGATTTACTTTGAAGTATGGCACAATCATTTATGAATGATGAAGAAGATAGGAAGAATATATATGCTTGAGGGGAAATCACTTAAAGATGTAGAAGAAAATAGCAAATGGATACATTAAAAGGCCAATAAAAATGGTTTTATCTAGGTCACAGAAAATGTAGGGATGAAGAGGGAAGAGCATCAGAAAACTGCTTTTTTAAAATAATGAGTTCTATAGAAAATCTTTGCGTGTTCACTGTAATTTAAAAAAAACTAGAAGCATGTATAACATTGATAGAAAAAAATTAAATTTAAAAATTTAATACAATGCCTACACATTGTAAGTTCTCAATATTAATCCTCTTGGTATGAATAATTAAAGAATTGTACGGTGTATTTTCTTAAGCACCTTAAATTTTCCTTTTTGATACTAATATTATCCATTTTCTCAGTAAATACTTTCACTCAATGGCAAAGAAAGATATTTCAAAATACCACAGTCTAAATTATTACTGAATCCCAGTCAGTCTGAGATTGAATTAATAGGTCTGATAGTACTATAGTTTATGTACAGTAAAAAATTTTGATTTTTTTGTGTGTGGTGAGAGAATAAGAAATGTGTATAAGTAAATATTAAGCTAACACAAAATGTGGCCATAATGTAAATAATACTCAAATGTTAATAATATCAACAGAGAATAGTTAAGATCTAATAATATTTTAGTGCATCAAATGTGAAATAATGTATTTATCTCACTTGATCCTTGCAACATTCTATTTTAATTGCCACTGTCCTTATTTTCACATAAAAATACTAAAAATATTATTATATTATGCTTATTAAATGTTTTATTTGTACAAAGCCCTGTATAGTTCTTTCCCTAAATTGCCTCATTTAAACCATTTACAAAAATGAATATTCTCAGATTCAGGGAGGCTAAGTACTTTGTTCATGTTCAAAGCTAATGTAACATGTAATCAGCTTCAAAATTATAATTTGGATTCTATATCCTGTGTTCATTATATACATATATATATACTATATATATGTATATATGTTACACATATATTATATATAATATGTAGCTCCTATGTTATAACAAACTCTGATTCTATCCTACCTTTCTATCTTCTGGAGAACAAAATTAGTATTTAGTGGACTCCATTCTCCCAAAGAAAAGTGTGGAATGGTTTTAAGAACACATACAGTGATTTTAGTAAGAGCAGTGTGAAGTATTATTATAAGAATTTTATCAAATTCCTTAACTGTTGTAACTTTTCTACCCTTTCCATCTTGAGTGCCTTTTGTCTGGTGGTTTTGTTTTTTAAATTGTTGTCATAGGATCAGCATGGAAAGTGGGATGCTGAGGCTATGGAATCCCATTGCACAGCCAGTTTTCATGCATCCAAATGAATGGGAACCTATCAAGGTGATGGAATTAAGATGTGATTTAAAGATAGACAATAAATTGAAGAAACAGACAAATCCTAATCTGTTTGTCTAATGCTGATTTCCCCCTTAAACTCTAGATGCATTAGGATGGCCAATGACCAGGCGTGGCTGACGTCAGCTAGGTTACTCTTTCTGCTTGGTCTTGTAGTGGCTTTTCAGAAATGGATGTTCTCTGTTTGGCATTTGCATGTATTACAAAAATATTCACACACTGTGACCCACACATAGGTCTTTCTATACTCCTCTTGCTCAGACTTACTTCTCCCTGATCTTCTAATCTCGCCATGTCCAGTTCCCTGGCTCCCACCAACCAGCCAAGTCATTTTTTTTAAACCTCAGGCCATCTGTCTTTCTATACATGGTGAATAGCCAGGAGTATCACATTAACCTCTGACTATTGGGGGATTTCCACTCACTACTGTTTTTATTGGCAGCCTCTGAGAAGGGATGTATTGCAGTTGCAGACTATTTTTGGTTTGTGGCCATGTACTGAGCCAATCACCCTATGAAATAAACACAGCCTTTCCCCCCAACCCTATTAGCCAGTCATATGGGGTTGGTCTCATACTGTCAGAGATACAGTCTGAGGAAGAGGCATTGGTACAATAAGTGGATCACACTGGCTTCTGGGACCCCTACTGATGCAGCTTACTTGTGAGCTCCACATGTGTTTATGACTTGTTCTGGATGTGATAATTCTATCTTAAAAAAGGATCACTGTTGAAAATGCCCAGTTTTACTAGTCAGTGGCACTGCACAGTTGAGTTCTTGATGGATACTTCTAGTCCCAAGCCCACTCCATGACTCATAATGAAGTCATTTATCTCTTGCCTTGTGTTAAGTCAGGAGATGTTTTCTGAAAAATGTTTTCAACATTCTCTGTTGCAACTGGTATGGTCTTAGTCCAGAAACCTAATGGGCTACATGGTGATTCTCCTACTGGGGCCTTCCGTATACTCCAAACAGCATCTGTTTTAACAGAGATGCTCTTTATGCCATACCTAGATATGCTACAGAGTCCCTTCAAATTCTGGACTCTGCCATTGGCATCATTTAATGTCATCTACTATAGATGTCAAAGGACTGTCCCCAAGTGTAGAAAATGTTTCCAGAACCCATAGAGACTTATCAGATAGTGTGTCTCCTTGTTCTCTGGGTTAATATGGAGAGGTGAGGAAAGTAATGATGTCCTCTGCCTCAGAATATTGGACCCTGAAGACTTAGCTGATGTGGCAAGACTATGAATCTTATGAAAGCCTTCTTAATAACTGTATAGGATAGAAGATTTTATCCTACTGGCAAACTAAAATCGATAACCTGCAGTGGTTTTGGATGCAGATACACAACCCCTGGATCAGAGATGAAGGATTGTGTTATTAGCAAATATAGCAAGTAGCATGAGTATCGTTTTCTCCTCAGTTTTCCTTGACACCAAATCCTACTGGGGTGATGTGAAGGGATCCAGGTGAATGCTGTACACACAGCAGGTTCATATCACAGCCGAGGAACTCTAAGCCTAGTGAACAGAAATATTTTTAAATGAATAGTAAGCCTGCCTCACCTATGTCCCAGAGGGAAACTGTCTTTACTATTGTGCACAGTAAACAAATCTACCCTTTGCTCTGAAGAGAGACACTCTCTTTTCCAAGTCTCTTTAGTATACAAACATTCTTAAAAAGTCCAGAACAAAGGGCTTCTGCTTGTAAACATGCAGAAACACTAGCCAGGGAGAACTGTCTCCCAAAGGCCTTCAATGTACCAGCCACATCTTGTTCGTCTGGCTTGATCTCTGTGGGGAAAGACTGAGGACAGCATTTCCATATATATTTCCCCGGTGTTGTAGAGATGTCTTCCCCAGAGATCCAGTTTCTCTTTTAATGAATAGATTACAGGAGATAAAAAGTAGATGACATCTGTAATTTTGATAAGGGAATAATGATGTTTTATTGAGGCAGCAGCCCTTACCTTCCTGATTACCCATACTTGATTTCCTCTTTTGTGTACATTAAGCAATAATTTTGTCGGCAGCTTGTCTATCTGGCCCATAGGGATGTCTTCCTCTATGAACCATCTCCATAGTTCTCTATAGATATGGAGTCCCTGGCTGTCACTATGACTTGCCTGCTTTTCATACACATTGCACCCACTTGTTTTCTGACTCGTGAACACTGATGTCTGACATTTAATATATGGCGAGTCTACCCCCATGCTCAGCAAGCCCAGTTGTGTAACATCCTACCATCACCTCTGATCTCCAAAGGACAGCCACCACTGAGCTCCTCAGTGATGCCAGGATACTCATTATTGCTTAGACAAAAAGAGGATTTTTTTCCTCTGTGTCCTCCTATAGAACATGGGCATTTTATGTGTTTCTAGATGTATATAAAATAGCCAATCTCTGAGCCTGTTAATCCCTCTTCTCCCATCTACCCCAGTAGTATTGTCGTTCCTGTATCACTCGCTATGGCAGGGGTGTCAAACTCATTTTCACCAGGGGCTACATCAGCTTCTCGGCTGCCTTCAAAGGGCTGAATGTAATTTCAACTCCTTAACAGTTATATTTATAGTTATATTGTAGTTATATTTATACAGTCCTAAAATTATTTCAGGACTTTCGTTATTTAACCCCTGTGCTATGGGCATTATTTTCTGTGTTTACAAAGACCATCCTAGCAATATGTTAATATTGTATTATTATAGGATTCTTTCCAAAGTGTTAAATCCTGTTTGTTTTGGGGCTATTGGTCAGGAAGAGAGAGGAAGTAAGGGCGTGTTGTTTTTCAAGGTCATCTTTAGGTTTGGGAAATGTGTTAGCTTAACCCAAAGAAGTGGGTGAACCACTTCTATAGTCCAGAAGATTCAAAAGAATCTGGGGATTTAGGTTTGACTGTATCAAGTCAGACATTCCCATGCTACTTCTACTACTTTTCTCCTGAAGTTGAGAATTCAACTCTGCTATGCTTACAATTAAGCCTTAGTCCTGATTCTGTTTTTTTCTGTTGTTATGACAAAGATGCTATCTGGGATTTATGCTAGTCTCAAAGATGCTAGTCTTTGGTGATGAATCACCTTTTGTTTTTCCCTTTTTTGTGCAAAATATAAATATTCCCCAGCAACAGCCATTAAATTCTATAACTCTTATAATTATCATCTCCCTGTAATTTTTAAACACTGCTAGTTCATTCCTTCTTGTCATCATACCATCTGAATTTGACATCTCCAAAACTCTTGACAATTGCTGTATTACCATGACCAAAGCCACCAGGGATCAATAGTTGTGGATGATTGAAGGAGCAGCATTTGATGAAAGTTGGTCTGTTAGTTATTAGAAAAGACATGAGATAAATCTGTGGAAACTCTGAGAGATGAGATTGTTCTACTGTGATGTTCAGATGTGAGGCAAATGAGGTAGACTTTTTGACCAGTTATTGGAAGCATGCTACTAATAGGAAGGGGGCAAGTCTTTGGGTGAGTTAGTTTCTTTAGACAAGGGCATTCCATGGAACGAGTCTCACCTGAAAGCTGCCAAGCATTGGCTCTCCCAGTATCCATAAGTGTGAGTACCATATTTTGCCATGTATAATGCACAATTTTTGCCCAAATTTTTGAGGGAAAAATAAGGATGCACATTATACATGGGTAGTACTAATTCTGTATCTATATAAATGTTTTTAATTCTTTCATTTATGCTTATGCATTAAAAGTGTAATTCTAGAGAGCAATAACAAGATCCATATGCAAAATAATATACTGGAATATGATAATCTATTTTGTTGTACTAAATTTTTCTTGTACCTTGTATCTGTTCTTACATTTTGTAATTATCTGTTACATAAAATTTCTTGTAGCATAATATTTTAAAAAGTAAATGCTAAAATTCCTTTATAATAAAAAAGTATCTAAATATAAATAAATAAATAATTGAATTAAAAATCAAAATGAAAAATTTGTTTTCCTGTGAGTCTGGGCAAAAAATGGGTGTGCATTATGCATGGCAAAATATAATGGTTCATTTTAGAGCAGAAAGTCTGAGCAATATAGCACATCATCCACAATGGTATAATTTAATTATGTTCTCTGGCCAAAAAGGGAAAAAAATAACAGAAATAAATAAATTTCTTCCCTTCATTGAAGATTCCCTGTACATTTCCCTTTATTTCATTTTGCATAGCCTTCACTTTTCCTCTATTTTGTGACCATAGTCAGCCATTTCTGTGAGCATCCTGATTACCAGCATTTTGAACTCTGCATCTGATAGGTTGTCTATCTCCTCGTCACTTAGTTGTTTTTCTGGAGTTTTGATCTATTCTTTCATTTGGGCCATATGTCTTTGTCTTGGGGTACCTGTTGTAAGGGGCGGAGCCTTAAGTATTCACCAGGGTAGGGCAACCCTCTTCCCTGCATTGTGTCACTATATGTGAGGAAGGGGTCCGAGAGGGAACAATGCCACTTCCTTGGCTCTTGCCATGCTTTCAGTCCCTTCCCTCATTACCCACAAGCAAATTGGGCCCTTCTGGTGCTGATTCCCGGGTGGATGGGTTTGTGTACATTCTAGGACCCTGTGGATTTCTCCAATGAACTCTCCTGTGAGACTGGGAGTTTTTCCCACCACTGCAACTCCCATGGGAGGGACAACTGGGGAGCAACACAGACTGAGCAACCCAGGGTGCTCCAGTGAAGGAAAAGAAAGCCTCAAAACCTCTGGCTGTAAAAACCAAATTCTCCACATTTTATCTATTTTCTCTTTGATCATCTTCTTTCAAGCCTTCACCATCTCTTGTACTACTTCAATGCCTTTTTATCAGACTTTGTTCCTCAATCTTGCTCCCTCCTTCTTGTGTGAATTATTCCACACACAAGAGTCAAGAAAATTTTAGAACTGTAAGTCAGAAAATGCTTTTTATCTGCTTAAAATCTTCCAATAGTATCTTCTTGCAATTAGAATAAAATATAAACTTATACTTTGCAACACAGAGGGCTATATGATCAGGTGATATCCATCTTTTTTATATTATTTTATGTCTCACTCTTCCTTAATGGTTTCTCCAGCCAGAGCCCCACTGGCCTGCTATCAGTCCTTAGATCACCCCATGTTTGTTCTTTCTCAAGGTCACTGCAATGGCTGCACCATCTGTTTTGAATGACGTCTATGTTTTGACCACTGCTGATTCTAGCTTATAATTCAGCTTCTGTTTAGCTACTCACAATAGGAAATCTTCCTCATTACTTTCTACCAAATCATGCTGCTTATTTTTCATTGCACTCATTAGTATCTGGTATTTTTATTGTTCTACTCTGAGTTAGCTCAGTTAGCTGGTACTTTACCAGACCTATTTACTGTTTCATCTTCAATGACTTGGAATGTGCCATGCACATAATAAGTACTCAATATTTATTGCCTGAAAGAATAGGGAGAAGAAGGGAGGAAGACCTGGAAGAAAAAAAAAATGGAAAAAAAGAGCAGTATTTATTTACTAAATTTTATTTGCTGAAATTGGTTGAATAAAAACTAAAGTACATATCATTGCAGACATTGGAATAAACTTGATTTTATTGCTTTATTTTTTTCTTCTAGAATTACCTTAACGATTAACAAAGAGAGGCTATCATGAACACATTATTATATTATACATATAAATGTTGCTATGCTTAGTGAAAGCATTGGATGTAGCACTTCATTTAAAAATATTTTTCAAGTTGGTAGGAAGATCCAAGATGGCAGCAGAGTAGGTGGATGTTATACTCACCTCCTCCTAGGACCAAACTGAAATTATAACTAAAATACAGAGTAATCAATCTGAATAACCAATTAAAGACTAGCTGAAGAAAAATCTTAAAACCAAAAAGTTACAGAAGAAGCCACATTGGGACTGGTAGGAAGGGTGGAGCTATGAAAAGGGCTGGCCACATTCCCACGGGTGGGGGTTGAGATTCTGGAGGGCTATCTCAGCCTCAAAGGTTCCCCCTGAAAAGTGTGGGATCTCAATCCCATGCCAGGCTGCCCAGCTCAGAGCACCAGAACCAAGAAGAGGCATGCCCAAAACATCTGGCTGTGAAAGGCAGCAATATTTCTGTTTGTCAAGGGGAGACAGAGTCTGCCAGAGACACAGAGGGCCATATAAAAGGTCTTATCAAGACACATCAAGTGTATTTATCGTGCTGAATGGGCTGATGTTTCTTTTATTGATAAATCAACATATCAGGCAATTACTAGACTATTTTTTAACTGGAGATAGATAAAGATAGAATACATAATAAATATACAATAGATAGGAAAGTATTAATAGAAAGACAGACAATAAACCCTTAGGCATTTTCTTCTCTCAGTTTCTCTCAAAAGGCTTTACTAAGTGCTTACTCAAAGAGATGTTCCAGAGGGATCCCTGGGTTTGATTGCTTAAGGTATGGGTTAAGTATGTGGTTGTCTTTATAATTAAAGGGGTGAGTAGGAAGAGTAAAATATACCCTGATTTTGATTGCATATTTTTCAAAGAGTTTTTTAAGCAACCTCCCAAGAGACGCTGGTATAAAAGCACCAAGGAGGTCTCTCTACAGGATATCTATAGCAACCTCGGTGCAAAACCAAATACCAAGCCCCACACTTGTGTGGCCTGGTCATTTAAATCAAATAACTCAAACAAAGCCACTTTATTTTATCAAAATTCTGTGGATCAGCAATTTTGTCAGGGTTCAGCTAGGTGTATCTGCTGTTGGTGTTTCCTGAGGTCACTTATGGGCCTATAATCAACTGACGGTTCAATTACAGGTTGGAAGTCTTAATAAGACTCAGTTATGCATAGTCCCATCCTTAGCAGGCTAGTGCAAGCTTCTTCCCATGACAGCCAACAAGTTACATGAGGGGGAGAGAAAAGCTACAAGGTTTTAGTCGCTTGGGGAATCATGTTATTTTCACTGAATTTTATTTGTCTAAGCAAATCACAACACCACCCAGACCTGAACGGTAGAGAAATACAAACCATCTCTGGAGAACAGAAGTGGCAGAGTCACCTTACAAAAGCCCATGTGTACATGAGTGGAATTTTTTAATTCATCCTTACAATTCACTACTCACAGGAATTCTCATTCCATAACCCTGGCCACTCTGGGAACTTCACAGAACAATTCCTTCCAAATGCTCATAGAACTCATTAGGAAAGAAAACTCTTACGCAAACAAAATAAAGAGAGGATGAAGACCAAAATGAAATACTCAAAATAATCCCTAATATACTCTCTGGACTATTTGAATGTAGCAGTTATACAATACAAGCTTTTAATTAAACTGTATTTATTTGGACAATAGTGATTAAATGTATTGTAGGCTCAAGTTTTCTTCTTCAGCTGAAGTATTCACATTTGTCAGAGTTAAACTCTGGACCTATAGTATATTTGTCCTGTAAGAAAAAAAATGCATTCCTGCCAAAATACTTTTCAAGTCCTAATTGATTTAAACTTCTTTTTGTCTTAGTTCTAGTTGGAAACTCCTCTTTCTGTACCATTTACTCTTTTTCATTGGATTCACTCCATACTCCATACTGATCTCTACCTCCTAACAACCAATAATGCTACTTGATTAAAGGCTGGTATATTTATATTAAAGCATTTTCAAGTTCTTGCTCAACAATTTTTCAAATAGTATTTGAAGCACAAATAATCCACCGATCACATTTTATAGCACAACTGTATTTTTATTAACCAGTAGTAGATACTGTCAGTGCTCCACTCAAATCTCCTTGAATCCCTTTTATAGTTTTTTATTTTGCCTCTCATGGTCTGTGCCCCTGACTCTTCTTAGAGGAATATTCTGGAGAAAAAGGAGGAGATTTTTCTGTGCTCACAAAGAATGGGGAGATGCCTGGGAGTTTAGTTCCATGGGGCAGCCCTTAGCAAATAACTTGATGGAGTGAAAGCTCAGCTCCCTCACCTACAGAAGCAACGGCTCTGAGGTAGGTGCACCTTACACGCTCCAGTGCCCCTGTGGCGAGGACTGAATTTCATTCTGCAGGACTTGGCTTAAAACCACATCCTTGTCTGCCTTCATTTCCTTTCCTGCTTGCCATCCCTCACTCTCTCACCTATTACTTCTGGGAAAATGTTCCCTAACAGGTCACTTCGCACTTATCTCAGGTTTCTGAGTAATATGACTTAAGAAATGAGCCAAAAATATACATCATTTTTTGAACTTAAAATATTTACTCTCCTCAACTTTGTCACCTTTACCAAATCCACCTTTACCAAAGCTTGATAATACCTAGTGTTAGTGCCTTAACATCCTTTCTCTGCTCATGCATTGAGTTGAATTTTATATGTACAAGGTTCTACAGTCAAGTGTACATTTTTTAAAAAATATGATATTGAAGAGTTTTTACTTAATACTTAAAATTACATGAGAGTTACTTCTAATATAGCACAGACATTTTGTTATGCCATATAAAATATCCACTAAATTACATTACATCAGCACATAAACATTAAAATAAATGATTGAGGTAACCAGCAGGATTATTTCAGGCACCTGAAACAATCTTTCAAATTAAACTATTTAATTCAAACTCAGAGTTTCCATAAATTTGTCCTTCATCAGTCTTTAGAAAAAAAATCAACTAAGGTTCTTATAAAATCTAATAGAAGATTTCTATTCTACACATTGATTCCATAAATATTTGGCACTTACTATATGTGAGGCACATAGGTACAAATTGGCCGAAATCGGCTTTATTGGTGCTTAGGCAGTCCAGTAATAATAATCTAGAATACTTCTGAACACGTGCTGATAGGCTGACAAGTATAATTAGATCAATTACTAATAGAGATTTCTAGTTCACCGTTAATTCCATCAGTTTCTTGGCTGATCATTAATGTAAAAGCATTGATTGAGTGCCTAGTTTGTGCTGACTATTATGAAAACATTGCAAGTTTTGGGGAGAAAGCAGCAATCACAGCCTTTGTGCTAAAATAAGCAATTAATTTAACTGAGAAAAGAGCAATATATAAAACAATAAATAATTCAAGTGAGAGCTCTGCAAAACCTTTAAATTGTTTGGTATTGATGGTAAGAGTTCAGAGTAGAAGAAAAGCAATGAAGGTCAAATTAGGGAAGTTTTTACTGAGAATTGGAAAAAGTAGTGTGATCAGGGTCTCCAAAACCACGGTCAGGCTTGATAATTCTCTAAAAGGTTGTGGTTTATTATGTCAAAAGGGTACAAATAAAAATCAGCAAAGGGAAAAACACATGGGTGAAACCCAGGACAAACCAGGTGCAAGCTTCCAGGAGGAGTCCCTGCCAGTGGGAACGTGTTTAGTTCTCCCAGCAAAAATGTGTGATCACACGCGTCACACATTTGCCAGTCAGGGGAGCTAACCTATGGCTTAGTGTCCAGGAACTTGACTGGGGTATAGTCATATCAGCCTGTGTCTAGTCACTACTCTCAGTTGCTCAGACTCCACTTCCTTTCCCTTCCAGATGAAAAACAAACATTTACCAGAAATCACACTGTCAGAATAAATTTATATGGTTAAACTGGTTTGCATGGCTCAAGGCCTCAGGCATACAAAACAATCTTATTATCAGGCTGAGATTATCTCCTAAGAATTGGCCAAGGGTCTGTCCTCAAGATAGGCCTGTCTTCGGAATGTTGAGGGTTTGATCAGTCCAGGCCTGCTAAGTTAACCCTTTCCTTCCAAGGCAGCTTGTGGAGTAAAGCTCATAAATCAAAGTGCAATTTCAATTAAATGCATTTAATTCAACATCTCAGATACTAGACATCCCACTATTGAGTGCCTATCCACCAGCATTCTCTACTTGAAAAGGAAAAATGTATTCTTATTGCAGAAGTGAGTTATAGGGGTAGACAGATGTGTGTCTGGGACAGGGAGTGAGATTGGAAACTAGTTGGGATTTTTTTTTAAGTTTTTGTTTTTGTTTTTGTTTTTTTTTAAGATTCTATTTATTTATTTTTAGAGAGGGAAGGCAGGGAGATAGAGAGAGAGAAACATCAATGTGTGGTTGCTGGGTGTTATGGCCTGCAACCCAGGCATGTACCCTGGCTGGGAATTGAACCTGCGACATTTTGGTTTGCAGCCCGTGCTCAATCCACTGAGCTACGCCAGCCAGGGGGATTCTTTTGTTTGTTTTGTTTTGTTTTGTTTTTTTATGGTAAGTTTGAGCTGTTTCATTATATCACTTCTATCCTATTTACTCTATCTCATCAAATCTTTTCAATATTTAGTGCCTTTTGGAGGATGGAATCTTTGTTCTTAGCAAGTTGACATGTTGTAAGTGATGAAAATCCAAAGCATGGGGTAATGAAACAAGCTTGTTTGGCTTTGAAATGTGCCACTCTCAGCTAAATCCTACACATAGCTTCACTTTCTGGTCTTCAAAAATGCACTACAACTATGACTTGATAAAGAAAATAATCAAATTCTGTGGGGATGAATAGAGTTAAAAGGTCCTAGTTTCATTAGGAAATGCATATATTTTATAACTCTACACATTAAAAATGGATTCTGAATTAATTATTAAAACTTTAAGGGGAAATGACAATAAAATATATCAATTTAATGGTCATATTTATGTTAGTATAACTCAGTAATAATATTAAATATTAAATATCAAATAATCAATAAGTAAAATAAATGAAAATGTTAAGCATCTGACATACATTCATATTTGATAACTGAAAAACAAATTATATGTAAGTTGGCAGTATTGTTAAGGAAGTAATGAATGCATCCCTTAGTATGAGATAATACCCATACCTGTTAGTTGAGAAAATATAGAATGGCAGAAGATTATAAGGAGATTTTACTTATTAAATCTGTTTTCACTGTATTAGTCACACTTCTTCATATTTAAAGCATATGTATGTTGCACATATACTCATTATTTTGTAGATACACATTTCAGTGTGTTCTTGGAGCCACATAAACATGTTGCTTTATTTTCACAGCTTCTTTGGTGCATAAAAGCCAAAGCATGGAGCCACTGCTTTTGATTAATCAACCTTAAGTAACTCTCCCTATCAGTTATTTTTTTAAACTTCAGTGGAATACTATTCTGTACTGCATCATATCTGTAAGATTTTTATTGCCCCATAAATATGCAATATCTAATACTGACTTCATATCTTATATTACTTTACTTCCAACTGGTATTTATTCTTTTTTCTCTATAAATTCAAATATTAGCTACCAGTAAAAGTGCAAGATCTATCACCTTCAGGGAACCCTACTGGATTGTTCCACTTTCACTGATATTTCTTTAGTGTGAATTCTCATGAAGGTTAGAGTTTATACCATGAGATTTAGCAATTAGCCTTACTACATATTTTTTCAAATTATTCAATTTTGTTTCACATGTTAGACTTCTCTAAAAGTCTAGAACATAAGTTTCATGGTCTCTAGCTGTAACCTCTATTTGTTATGTCTTCCTTTCTTTAAAATCAACTTTATTTCCAGTGCAGAACATTCTTGCTTTTCATATTATGAGAACATTCTTAGTGACTTTTTAAAACAAGTATGAAGTCTTCTTGCTTCTCACATCTTCTTATCTAAAAGTCCCTGTCTTTGAAGTCTACTTTTCCTAGAGGAATTGTACCTGTTTTGCTCTCCCAATGGTAATACTGTTCACAGTCACTAATCTCCCACCCTGTATCTTGTTAGTATTTTCCATTTGGTAGATTGTATTGCATTCAATAATTCTTCATATTTCTACATATAAATTTTATTTCACTAATTATATTAAAGAAAAGTGCAGGCTCAATGACAGTGTTTCATGCTTTTAAATATTACCTGTACCAACTCGCATAGTTATATAAGGAAAGAGTACACTAAGCATGTCATCTAATCGTGATGCTGATGGACGGACTTAATAAAGCACAGTGGTAAGGATTACATTTCATGGTATATCAGTTAAAATGCTACCTTTTTTATTAATTAAGAGTTAACATCATCATCTTTTTTAGTCTTTTGGATGAGGCAACAGAGGAAAAAACTAATTTCTTGATAGGTGCTTTTTCATCATATTGCGGTAAAAATAAGCAGTAGAATATGTAATTGTTTTAGAAAATTATTCATTGTCAGTATTTTCTCAGCAATAACAAAAGAAAAGAAGAAACTCATTCTTCTAGATAACAACTTTTGGTTTCTATGTGAGAGCATAAGAGCCCTTCGGGCATGGAAGTTTGTCTGTAGCCCAGGGGATGAGGATGCCTCCGGCCAAGAGTCACAGACGAAGAGGAGCTACGCTTGCTAGCATTATCACAGTTCTTGAATTTTTTCTGTGTCTTTTTCACACACCAAGATGGTTTGTCAGTGTGTTGTGATTGTGTGTCAAGAGGAGCCTCATTACTGGTCTGCACGGAATGAGAAGGAAGTGAGGGAGGCTGACATGGTTTGTATTAATTACAAAGCTATCTGTTGTTCTAGCAGCCACCCAAGCATGTAATAATTTAGGTAGAATTTCAGTGAGCTAGAAGCTTCATCCTCTTGTAATGTTTTGGCATGTTGATTTCCTATTATAGCACAGTCAGTGCTTTTGTGTAAAGCCTTGACAGAGAGCAATGGTGGCCACAGATCTTTGTCTTCTCCTGCTACTCTGTGCCACTAGGATATCATCGGTGTATGTACACCAGAGAGAAGGTCACTAACTGTGCCTTTGGAGCCAGAGTTAACTCCTCTAATCATTTAAATCTCAGGTACTGGTTAACTCTTTTTCCAACCAGAAATCTGTTCCAACAAAAAAATATAATACACTACATACAAGGAAGAAGCTCAATCATTTTTACAGAGTATATTAATAAAAATCATCACAAGTAACCATAGCTTCTTTTACAGAAAGTATATGTTTGGCTTAAAAAAGCAATGGCTGATGAAAATTTGAGACTCAGTGACATAATGTGGAGAATAGTAGTCTCTCCTACTCACAGAAAAATATTGGCATTCACAGAGTTTAACAACAGTAAACACAAAAGATGTTTTTCTCTTAAAAGAAATAAAGTAGTATATTGCTCATTATGTAAACAAATCTCTTTTAAAATTTTAAAATTGACATTTACCTTCTTCTGTTGTATAGTCTAAATTACTACTGGGAGATAGAAACCAGACAATTACACTCTGAGAGAGCAAAAGTCAACTTTGCAAATGAAAACTTTGTTAAATGGAGAGGCTTAAGAAAGTAGGGCCCAGATGAAATTCTATCTAGGCATAAAAACAACAATGGATGGCATTTTTATAGTCTTCTTATATCAGACACTCTCAAAGTGTTCATCAAATGAGAGTTAACACTGATTCATTAACCCATCTGGTCATCTCCTCTCTGTTGCTTTAAAAATTGAGCAGCAGTTTCTCCATTCTATATAGTTTAATTGCATTTATTACCCCAATTAAGCATCCTTTGTGCTTTAATTAAGTGTTCAAATGTTGGAGCATAGCATTCATCTCCCTCAAAATGGAAAATTATCACCTCCAAGCTGAAAGGATAAACTCGAGATACTTACTGGCATTTTGAAGAAGAAAGAATTGAGTCAAGTTCTAAATGGAGAAAATAAAAACAGATTTGGGAAGCCAACTATTTCATACCCACATAACTAATGAAAATTTTAAATGTAGACATCAATCAAAAATATTTATTAAGGATTTATTAAGTACAAAGAACTGCGATGAAGAAAATAAAGATGACAGTTAAGCAGAGTCCACACTGAAGCTCAACTTCTATGGGAGGAAATGCTAATTTCATTATTGTATTTCTGTCCCCAAACACATCCAAAAAAATATTAGTCAGCTTATAAGCTAATGTGATCAAATAAAACAAATGAAGAAATGAAGACCTCTAGGGCAGAATGAGCTAATTTAAAAATATTTAAACCCTCTAGAGCCAGAAGGAAGAATATGTGAAAAGTGTGAAAGAGTTGGAATCAACATTTCTAAGTCTGGATGGTTTATGAGTATTTAATTGAATTATTCTCTTATAGTTATGTTGGGGCATATTTATCAAGATTTCAGCAATTACTGGTTACTGTGGGTCTACATGGTTATGATGTGCAAAAAAAAAAAAAAAGAAGAAGAAGAAGAAGAAGAAGTGTCCTTGGTCCTAAACTATGTAGGAAATCAGAGAACTAGAGCCTTATTCAGTCAATATGTTATAGTTAGAATCACAGAACCTGCTTCAAGATGGGAAGGCTTTCTACTGTAGCCACCCAACTAGAATCATAGCTAGACCAGAATCATAAGAATTTCCTGGTAGCTTGTTAGAAATGCAAATTCTAAGGTACTAGCCAAGATGTACTTCATTAATGTCTGTATTTTTAACAGGATCACCAGGTGATTTACAGCCATCTCTTACTCTTCGTCAAGTAGATCTGAAAGTATGGTCTGATTTCAGATAGTAGTAGAAGAATCAGAGAGTGTTTGGCTCCACACCTCTGAATGTCTTTTGGTTCCCCTACCCATGGAAAAGGTGCTTTCTGGTCTGTATTTTACTATGATGTCAACTTCTTGAGGCAGACTCCTGATTCAGAATATCTATAATTAATTATATCTGTGCTGATCAGGGTAAGCAAAGTACTAAGACAGCTTGTTAGGAAACCATTGTGGCCACATACCTATTGCAAGTGCCTCAATCAGCTTTGTAAAACAAAAGTTGATAGTTTTAGTCTAATTGTCAGAGAATAATAACAACTTCTAGCACAGATAGTTGCAGAGTTCAGTTGTTTTATTTCTCTGAAATGTCTCTTAACTCACCCCCTGCTCTACAATTCTGTTCTGACTCCCTTAGTTCACAGACCTTCACACGATGGTGTATTTCAACCACTTCCCATGCCCAGCCTCCTTCTTCTCCAATTTGTCATTATTAATTACATCATTTATTTCTAAAATATGAAATTTATTTAGTATTTTGTTTTGCTCATAGCAGAAGTTTCTATTTTAAAATGAATTCCAAAACCTTTGAGTGCTTGATCCAAGTTATTTTCTTATGTGTTCTCTCATCACAGTGCCAAATGTGCTTTATTATCTAAGATACAGTGGGCTTGCTCATATCCCTTCAGTACAGTAGGAATAACATGCAAATCCTACACCTTCACTCTTGTTTTAGTGACCATCTTTATTAGGAAGATTTATCTCAAAAGTCTCATCCAACTCCCTGCTTTGCTTGTGTATCCTTAGCTTGTTTAGATTAAATACAATGCTATGAGTATATACAATACACTTAACACAGTGCTTGTCCTAATACCTGATAAAATTTAGTTCTCTTTTACTTATTTGTGCTCCTAGGGTATGATAATCATGATGATATGTTATGTTTTTTTCAGTTTTGTTTTACAAAGTTATTGCATATTAATAAATAGAAGAATGAGTATATGAATGAATGAGTATATGAATGAATGCTGTAAGCATAGTGTATTTGTTTTTTTTCTCTTAATTTGACAGAAGGCACCATTAGTGTCTCTATGTATGCAGATAGAAACATCAGTTTCTTATTTCACAAGGATATCATCTGTGCAACGATCGGGCCACAGACAACTGTGGGCCTCACGTCTGCCTCTTCCCACAATGAACGGCAGCATGAGGAGTTCACATTTCAGCAGTTCTCCTTCACTGAGCACACACTTCAAATGAGATATTTAATACTAGCTGGTCATAATTTACATTGCATTCGTCTAAATAAACACACATGCATTATCAAAAATAAAGTTTAACAATCATCAACTTCATTAGCTATTTTGTTGTTATCATTGAGTTTATTGTTTCATTGTATTAGTGCAAATTAGCAAAATCCTTAATATATATAGAAATTAATTTATTTATTTTGACCATAATGCATGCATATCTTTGGATTGGTGTCATTTAAATAAAAACAATGGTACAATGGGGTAAGCTTTTGCTTCGGATTGAAACCATGGAATTTAGGATTGCAGTCCTCTCTTTTCACAGTCTAAAGTGCAGCTTGTTTGACATCATTCTTGATCTCTGACATGGCTTCAAGAGGATGTGACTTTGTCCTTACATATGGATATATGTACATGAGCAAGTAGGAAAAGACATTTATGTGGTATTCATTATGAAAAACCAGAAACATGTGTGAGTGGGGTATTACTTAGAGAGAGAGAAATCAGGTACAATTCTGGAAGAAATAATAAATGAGATTAGACTATTGGGATTTTGACCCTTGAATTCAGGTTCAGTGCTTGAACAGAGATTTAATTCATGAAATAATTTTATGTATCTCTTTTAATTTTTGACAAATCCAGCCTTCCTTCCTATTGTCTCCTCTACTATCAAAAGCATAGTTCAGCCCCAGGCAGTGTAGCTCAGTTGATTGGAGCATGGTGGGTTCAATTCCAGGTCAGGGCACACGCCTAGAATTGTGCCCCAGTCAGGGCATGGATGAGAGGCAACAGACTGATGTTTCTGTCTGTCACACATATGTTTCTCTCTGTCTCACTCTTCCTTCCTTCCCCTCTCTGTAAGCTCCATAAGCATGTCCTAGGTAATGATTTAAAAAAAGAAAGCACAATTCAATCTCCACCTTTTTTTAGGCCTTCTTCATTATCTACACTTCATTGAATTTCTCCTCATCTCAAATTTTTGTAGTACATAGAATTTAGAAAACACCAACCATTTTTATTTTCACTTAACAAGTATTTACTGATCAATCACTATGAGCAAGGTGTTTCAGATAGAGTATGGAAACCAATATTCTGAGCTGTGTAAGAGTATTTTTTATTTGATTTATGTGCTACATTGGCCTTCTAACTTCCTTTAAAAAAGCATATCTTTTCAATTGTCACAGCAACTAACAGAGGGATGAATCCAATTGGAGATGTGATTGATTAATTCTGTCTGCCCTATCTTATAGGCTTTTAAAAACTGGTGGTAGTTCTATGCATCTCACCATGGAGGCCAATTAAGTGTCAGTGATAAATTACACGTCTTCTTGATTTTTTTTCCAGACATAACCTCCCACTTAATCTCTTGACCTGTGCTCTCTACTCTGGATTTTACTGTCCCTATGCTTTGACTTTATACTAAACTTTTTCGACATGTGTTTCTTTTCTCTCAGTTTTATAAAAAAATGTGTTCTTCCATTTTGGGTTTTACTGACTACATTTATTCCATTGGGCTATTTACACATCCCAAGTCTTCTTACAGAATAATTCATTTAGAATTATTCTCTTTGTGAAACCTAACTTGTAGAATCTCTATTTACTTGGTTAACCTTTACTAGTAATAATATTCCGCCAACATCTACATTCACAACAAGAACAGAGATTCAATTATATTAATGAAGGAAAGTCAGGAATGGAAGTATATAAAAATTTATAATTTATTAAATCTGATGTTTTAAGAAGGAATATGTCATCAACAAGAACCAGGATAAGATAAATGAAGAATTCCAGACAGTCTAACTAGACAGTGTATTTGTGTAAAGAAGTTAGTAGTTAATGTTGAAAATGTGGATTGGGGCTAAATTAATGCATCCTGGGTTGTTGTTGTTTTTGTATACCTTCTAAAAATATACAGTAAATTCTTTGTTCCTCTAGGGCCATTTTCTTTTTTGTGATTTTGCCCATTGTCTTAGACTTTGAAGCTGGCTTTACAAATATTGAAGAAGAAATTCTAAAGTTTCTGGATTACTTGAAAGGTGATTTGCTAATTTTATTTCCCTTTTAGCTTGTTGAAGGGTGAAGATAATTTTTGCCCTGATTCACTATCTCACTCTCCTTCCTTGTTTTCAGAACAGTACTTAATAGCTACAATGCAATCAATATCGCTTTATCCTGTATAGCATCTCCCATAAGGCAATATTGCAAACTACTTTTTTCTTTAAATAATACAGTAACCAAGTTAAATAATAAATAATGGCCCAGAGAGAGGAAAAAAATGAATGTTGTGTACAAAGAAGGAAAAATTGGCCTTTCTATATGATTTGAAAAGAAGTTAGGAGTTTATGAGGTAGAGGTCCAGGAAGATCGTATATCACGGGAATAACTGCTCTCTGTTTTCAAGCGTTCTGGAGTCATTCTAATTTTATGAAGGCAGTTTTGAAATGTCACTATGAGATGATGAGATTTTCATGGAATATGAGAATTTACCACAAAAGCAGCATTGTATTACACCATACTAAAAAATAAATAAATTTTAAAAAGTGAGCCTAGATTTTAAATCTAGAATTTAAGTGTAGAAAATCATTGTGTGAAAGTATCAACTAATTTTAAATAATTTTCAAATTGTGTAGAAGGCTCTTATATGACAAAATGCATTCAGGACCAAACAAAGGATCTAATGAATATACTAAGTATATGGAACAGAGAATCAATATTAATATTGTCCCCAAAAATGCATAATTGTGGGAAATCATGGTCAAGGTTCTTACCTGCTCAGGCTGTTCTGTTCCCATTTCCAATGGAAAGTAGTGCAATCCCACTCATTCTTTGGGATTTAGTTTCACTGCAACTTTTTTGAGATGAAGCTCCCAATGAGTGGAAATTTTCTCCTCACTCCTATTGCCTCACCCCCATTCATATTACTTCCTTTGAGGACTATCTCTGTTGTGCTGTGTGTGATTGCTATTGTTTCCATGTTACTTCCCATCAGATGGATGCTCACCGCTAAACTTCCCAAAGTGCTTTATTCATAGTGATTGTTCAGTGACTGCTCATCTAATGAAATATCAACCAGGAACAGTACAGAATTCAAGTCCAATAAGTGATGGTGATATGAAGCTCTGAAAATGGAGCCAGAATTTTGAACATAAGATCATGCTTTTTAAAAGGCAACATGTCGGGCACAAAATATTGGGTGGCTCTTGAAAATACTCATGGAAGGTATACTTCTACGTGTCCATGGTTGAGTAGGCAAACAGCAGATGGGCATTTCTAAGTCCTGTCTCCTGATTTATTAAAAAAAAAAACTGGTCAAAGAGCTGAACTATTCAAAATGATTTCATATCCTTCACAAAACACTTTAGATAAAAGTAGAATACATGATTTTCTTTCATCCCTACTAAAAAAAGACTTTCTCAAGTATTTGATAAACCTCATATCATGTTTCTTTTTTTAAATTTTATTATCATTCAAGTTAGATTCTAAAGGAGAGAAGTGGGAGAGGGAGAACCTAACATTCACAATCCCCAATCTACAAATGTAAGTCCAGACAGAGAATGCTCAGTTTAATGGGAATAAACTTTAGTCATTACAGTTGGGTACTCAAGTTCAGAGTGTCCTCCAAGAGGATTGCAAACTATACTTGCCTCAGTCACTGTCATGTGCTTACTCCTGATGCAATGTAGGTGGAAGAAATGGGTAATTTCTTTCCCACTTGCATATCGATGCTTATGTTTGTTTTTATTTCAAACAAGAGTGGAAGTTCCCCTACTAAATTTTAGTTCCTGAAAATCAAGAATATGCCAGATTCAACTTGAATGCCTTAGGCCCAAGGCCTAACACAGAGAATATCACACAGTAGGTAAGCTATGCTAATGGAAGGAAGGAGAGACGGAAGGAAATTGTTTAACTTTAGGTCTCAACTAACTCTGTTACCTATTTCAAGGACTGCTGAGATCAAGAAAGAGAAAAGTACCCACAATGTCTAACTCATTCTTTCCTGTTAGATCCATTGTTCCCATGATGCGGTCCTTGGGTAAGCACTGGAAGAAGGCATGCACCAGTGAAGCTACATGTAAAGTGTGGAGGATAAATCTATTTCTGGGTCATCGGTGAGTTATATGCACAGCCAGGCAGTTAGTACCTAAATGCTCCTTTAGAATGGGACGGATTCCAAGAGCTCCAAGAACTCAAAGAGGAAAATCTCATGCAGGTTGCTGATGCAAGTAAAGCAGTCGGTTTCACTCAAGGAGGGATCAACTCCAGTGCTACTTTAGTTTTTTAGCTCTATGACCTTGTTGGCTAATTGAACCACTCTGATATTTTTCTCATCCATGAAGATAGTAAGACAATACTTGTGGGGCTAAACTTCTAAGGTTGTGTGGGGATCACTGACTTAGCTTATGTTAAAGCACTTTGAAATTCCTAAGCAGTAGCCAGGATGTAAATGACTATGTATTACTAGTTGAGGAGACTTTAAGGAGGGTCAGTAGGGTTTGAATATGCAGAAAGAAGGGTGAGGTGTATTGTAAGCATAAGGAAAATATCTGGAAAAATGTCTGGAGATGCAAACAAATCTGCAGTTATGCAGAATTTAGGTGGAGGGTGTCCTAATTGGTGCTGAGGTAGAGGATGTTGCAGAAAGAGTGGAAGTTATAGAGACCTTGCTCTTTTTAACCATCTGTTCCTCCAAACCCCCCATTATAAATCAGTCAACAAAAGGCTGCCTACTTATAGGTGCAGAAGGCCAATTTGGGTTCCAATGGTTAGAACACGGCTTCACTATTACTTAGTAAGGCAATGGCTCTGAATCCTTTATCAGTCCTTGTTATTCAATCCAGCTCTATTCAGAAAAAGAAATACAGGAAAGAAATAGGGGATTTCTCATCCTTGAATAGGTTCTTTGTCAAACACCCAAACCTATGGCTGAATGCTTATAATAATTTCCCAAATCCACTCTGGGCTTTTCCATTAGTACTCATCTTCTCATACAAATGGTTACCAATTCAAATCTAAGTATTTGAAAACCTCCCCCAAACAGGAAAAATTATGCTTGAAACCTGAATATATAACTTTTTATAAATTATTTTAAAATAAAGAGAGGAAAGCTATAAAATTTTATATATATATAAAAGTTTATATATATATCTTATATATATAAACTTTTATATATAAAATCTTTTATATATATATATATATAAAATTGTATAGCTTTCCTCTATGTATATACATGACTTCTCTGTGACACAATGATCATGGTATTTTCTGAAAGAAATTTAATTTGCTATTAATATAAGAGAACAGCAATAGAAGAATGTGCATGTGTGTCTATAAGTAAATATGTATGAGTATGTATGTGTAACAAGTAATGAGAGGTAAAAAAGAAGCAGAAACGAGCTGCTAAAATCTAGTGATTTTTAGGAAGTAGAGAAAATATCTCTAAGATAAAAATCGCACACTTGTGATTTGTTCCAATCTTTCTGCCTAACACATAAGCAGGTGCGCACTCAACAAATATACAAGGCAGCTTAGCCTAGCAGCAGAAATACCATGAGAATGCTAAGAGTATATCTAATTCAAATCTTGAGCCAATCATTAAATTTCTCTGATCTTCAGTTTTCTTATCTGTGAAAATATTATAGCAGTATCTACTCTGTTGACTATTTTAAAAGGTTATTTAAAGCTCAAGTGGGATGTCACATAGAAATATCTGTAAATTGATAACAGATATTTAATTTTTAAATATTACTGTTTCTGGGTATATTAGCATTTACTGAAATCCCACTCACAGCAATGTCACATAGACCTGGTCCTTGAAGGTTAAAATATAAGAAGAAGCAGCTTGATAAAAGTTTCAGCAGCCCTCAGGTAGTTGTGGTAGCCAGATTCCAAGATGGCCTCCCATGGTCACTGCTTCCCGTATTCATGCCCTTAGGTAGTGCCACCCACATTAGACCAACAGGTTATGGTTACCAAAGTGATTATGTGTCACTTTTGAGATTAGGTTAGAAAAGACTAAGTGTCAGATATACTCCTTATGAAGCCTTAAGGTTTAGGTGTGAGATTTTGTAGATATAAGATGTTTATTTGTATAAGTGATTAGCAGCTTGCATTTGTTGATGCCTTACTGTGTATTGAGCCCTGTGCTAAGCACTTCACAGGATTCTCTCATTAAATTCTCACATCAGCTTGGATGGAAAAAGTGAGACCACCATTGTCTTCCTGTGATTCTCTGGGCCCTTTCTATATTAGATCTTAGCATTGGGTCTATCTAAGGACACAGGAGGGGTCTGTATTCAAAATGTTAGCCCTTTGCTTCTAATGCCTATCCAGCTGCTCAGGAAATAGTTTCAAGGTATAGTGTCTGCCTTCTTTCTTTCCTTCCTTCAGATATTTTACCACTATTGGTGTGGAAAAGAAAAGTGAAAATCCCAATTATACAACATGAATGTAAGCATTAAGTTGTTCTTATTAAAAACATATTTATATTATAGGGCTATTAAAGTGTCAGAGAAAAGTAAGGTCACAGCTATTTGAGACACTGAACTTGCCAGAGAATGCCTTCACTGGGGTAATTCTAAGCTGGAAAAGAGAAAACAACAATTTTGTGTGTTTTGGAATGGACACACACAAATATACACACTTGCACACAATGCTATTTTTTTCCTTCTTTGGGACAGGAAGGGTGTGTTTAAGTGTGTGCGAGCAGAGGGAGATGTATTGTGCAGATAGTGGGTAGGTCATACTTCAAAGTGGAGTGTTGCAGGAGGTGCCTCTTCAAACTTCATTTCTCAATTAAATGGGAATGGGAGAATTATGAGCATTAATCCTCTTTGAGCTGAGGCAGGGATTAAAACAAAAACATGTTTCACCTAGTCGGTAACCCTTAGAATCCATGAGACCTGAGCTGCGCAGATCAAATTTATTTTGAGAGCTCACTGAAGTATTTAAGCTCCCCTTGATTAGATGTTATAATGATCAGACAGAGAAGTACAATGAGCTCAACTTTGCTGAAGGCTTGATGACATTGCCAACATGGTTTATTCTCAGACATGTGGCAATTTCATTAATTTATTCATTTTAATTTGGAAAATTATTTTCTCTAGAAAAAAGAGTTACATGAGGACTAATGTTTAATTTGTTTTTCATGTTCTTTAAATGCTAATGATATGTATTAGTTTAGAGGGCCTGCCCTCTCACTGATTCCCCATCCTGTGATATATGATATAATTACAATGGCAATTGATCTTTGACCAAAACGTTGGTAAAATGGAATGGGAGTCACTTTTCATGTGCCAAGGTTACAGTTAAGGACACAAGGAGCTTTGCTCCGGCTTGCAGATTGGTTTACAGAGCTTTGTCTAACCCCAGATATTGATGGCTTGCCTTTTATAGTCACTCCCACCTGAACATTAAGAATGAGATGAGGGAGAGCAAAAATGACTCATCATGAGGAGATAGTTAGGACATATCAGAAGTAGGAGAAAAGTTTGTCAATGTGATTTGATCTTAGAAATTTATAAAAGAAAGTTGGTGCCTCACAACAGATGAGAAATGACTGGGTAGCTTCTGGATCAGAAAAGTGACACACGCACAGGTCAGATGTTACCCCTGGTCTGTTGCTAGGCCTTTCTGAACCTATGCTTCCTTACTTCTAAAATAGTTACTAGTAAACGAACTACACTTTTTAGGAAATTCTTTAAAAAAATGTATTGTAAAAAAGGACCGAACTTATTCTCTCATTTTAGTGGAACTCAGAAAACTTGATAATGGCTCCAATAACACAATAGAAACCTTCACTCATAGTAAACTACAGATACTTTCAGTTTTAAAAGATTTGAGACTTGTCAGTCATTTATACCTAAGGGTGGATTTTTTTTTATCAATTCTTTTTCCAATAGCTGCTACAGTTAGAAAAACCTTCAGAAACAGTCAGCACCTGAGGGGAAAAGGACTCAGGAAACAGGAGAGTGAGGTTAATTGGACTATATTGATAAATGACACTTCTGGCATGAGACAAATTAGTGACTCAGTGGATATAATACCTGCATCTTCTACTGACCTTATGTGAACTTCATTGAGCTCTTCCATCAGGGTAATCTGTAAGCCTCATTGAAAATTTGTGTCTAACTAGGTTACTCATTATGAAGAGGAGCAAGTCAGTATTAAAGGAACGCTGCACTGCTTCCATGGGGTTGGGTGTATGTCTTCAGTTGTCAAAACGTTCCCCATAACTATAACTAGAAATTAAAGGTGATGTTAGAGAAAAGTAATGGAAGTAGAATTTCTACACATGTAAGTTTTCATAGTATTGACTTTTCTGAAAAACTGTCATTGTACTGACTGGGTAAGTACCCAGAATTTGTCCAAACCACTTTGAATACAGAATTTCAGTCTGCTGAGTAGCATATAGTTAACGGGGCTGCTGAGAAGTCAAGGGCAGTATTTGCCTCTGTACTGTAAGCAGAAGACTTTGTTGAGCCAAGGCCAAAGCACAGATTATTAGGAAGAATGTCATTTCTGAACATCGAATATAATCTCTCACATACACACGCACACTTCTACACATATAAAGTGGTCTCCAACCTTCTACCTGCCACAAATACATTTACAAAAACTACTTCTTTCCAATATTTTGCTGCTTTTGCCTCTCTTCTCTTGAGGTAGAGCTTGAGAACAAGCTGAAGGTCACTTCAGATTTTCCAAATCAATGATTCATTTAACAATGTAGTCGTGGCTTAGAAATGCAGCTGCATACCCGAAAATGAAAGGAAATAGGAGATTTCTGCAGCCCCAATGGGATCAGGCTGAGCAGCTCACATTAGTCAAGAGCCTGAGCCAGGATTTGAAAAGACATGCTACTGAACATTGAGTAAGCCAGTTTCGTTTGATTAGGCAATGAATGCTTACTTAAGAATATTTGCGCTAATGCCCCCTCTGATTTAAGTAGGTTAAACCTGAGTTCTCAACTCCCACTCATCTGTTTGCCAACAAAAACCATCACATAAGAGGACATTAGCTATGATTTATTCTAAAAAGTGAAAACTATAGCTGATAGGAGAAACATTTCTAAAACTTTGTAAAAGACTCAAGTTCTTCTCAATTTATTATATTGTTATAATAAATATATTATTCTAACAGTCTCTGAAACAGAGTCTGATTCTTTAGAAAGCATACATTTGTCACTATCCCTATATTAGACATATCAAAAAGTATTCCTGGGAACAAAGAGAAAATTAAATTTTCAAATGAGCATGTTAGAATTAGATAATTAAATCAGAAGCACATCTTTTTTTAAAATACCAAATACATAGCAATGGGTGGTAACTCACAAAAAGAGACATGAAATATTAAAGATACCATTTTATGAAGTGGCTAGTATCATCTTAGTATTCCAAGATTTCTTAGAAATAATGACACTGAAATGATTGTAATCAGCAATAATATTGATCATAATGCTAACAGCAAAATTAATAACCTCTATATCTCTCTCCAACAGAGAAATGTGTTTGCTAAAAGTAGTAAATGGGAATGTCTGTAAACTATTTTGAGGAAAACAAAGTATTCTGACTGTTGAAAAAAATGTTAATAAAATGTTGGAATGCATTCACCTCTAAATATTTTAACTAAAAATGTGCACATATTTGAGGCTCCATATTAATCAATACATGGATAGATGAAGATACTTTTATAAAATACTTATAACCTAACATTTTATTTAGAAACTTTTGGTCTGGACAATTCTAAATTAAATGAACATTTTTTGTTAAGACTTTTCAAAACCCTAACTGGGTTATAAATAAGTGTTTAAAAGTTTTGAAAGTGATAGTTCATGATGAGTGTTAGTCTACTCTGCTTTTACTAGCACTCTTCTCCTTTGAGGTTTGGGATGTCATATTAGTTGGCTAACTACTTCAGTCAGTTCTTTCCTGCTGCCAATCTCTTCCCTGCAGCTATATCTTAAACCCCTGCCCTTCCTCGTACCCTTCTCACACCTATGGAAGAGTTACTGAAAATATAAATATTATTGAAAAGGGTTAGAACTCTCTTCAACACGAATGATTGCTTCTATTGATCTGACTACTTGACCTTTCTGTGAGTTCAAAGAAATAGATGTGGAAAAACAAACTCAGTTAAGCCACTTTTGATTAAACTAAACACATGCTTGTAGTTGTCCATGCAAAACAATCTATGTGAAGTGTTATTATAAAGTAACTACTATGAATGCAGCACCATGCTAGGCCTTCTAAAATATCCAACAGAAATATGACATGATCTTAAACCAAAACACTTGTAGCTTGGCTTGGCAACAAGGTATGTATCAGTATAATAAAAAATAATATATTATAATGTATAAACAAATACTAATATATCCGAGCCACAGAAATGAAAACTATGAGGTATCCAAAAGAGAGATATTTGGACAAAGAAATCAGGAAAGATTTCTTCATTGGAACTTTGTAGTGAACATCCTTACCCTTTCGTTCTGGGAATTTTCCTGTCCCGCAAATCATCTAAGCAGTTTCACAAAGAGCAGCACATGCTAACTAGGGTTCAGTGTTTTGGAATCAGTGAACTGACTTTTGGATGAGCCCATTACACATGCTAGACACTCCCTGCTACACGTTCGATCTTTGACACGACAAAGTTTTGGGAAGTCTGTGAACAGACACAAAGGCCCTGCTTCATAGTTTCAGAGTTGTTGGTAGATTTGCTTACATGTTTTAGGTTAGAGAAATATAAGTAGTCAGTCTGCAGAAATGAATGAAATAAAGAGAAAAAGATGAGAAAAAATTTATTTGGATTTTTAATTTCCTCCTAGTTGTTTAAATGCTAAATCAAATGCCTTTTCTTGGGCTTCATGTGACCCAATACCTTTATAAAATGCCTCCTTCTGTTTCATTTAAGTTGAGTGAAAATTCTTTAATTTTCCACAAAGGACTATTAATTGGTTTTATTTTAAGCTAGGTGTCTTATTCTCATTAGGAGTAACTTGATCTGTAAAGATTTGTTGGCTAGTGTGCATTATTTTGGTTAAAATCCCACATTCCCAGATCAGTCTGGAGTCTTCTCTATAAAAGAGAGACACAGTATATTTTAGGAATTATGATAACTCTATAAATTTACCAAGACAATGAATCTGCATAGCTCAGCATCATCTCATTATGAACATTTGAAGGACAATTTCTTATATTTGTTCCATCACTGAAAACTATGTAGAAAGTCATCCTATATTCAAGCAAGGCAAAAAGAACAGAGAAAAATATGTCATGATTTATTTAGTTGTATCACACAGAAATACACATGTTTATTTTGCCTTTTTTGCAGTCTATAGGATAATACATCTTATAGTTACTAAAGAGATGTTTAGATGTTTACAATATATGATATTTAGTAAGGGGAGAAAAATCTAAGAATAATGTAACCAATGACAGTATATGTGTATATCTATATATCTATACCTATATGATCAAGTCAAATATCTCAATTTAGATTTAATTAAACCTTGTATGGTAATTATTATTATACCATTTTACAAGTGAAAAGACATACACACATAGAATAAAAGCCTGCTCTAAATTTATAAATAAAGCAGTGGCAGATAGATCACTAGAATTTAGATTTACTGATGCAAATTTATCATTTCCACCCAGCCTTATTGAATCCTTCCTTAAGTTTTTAGAAACAATTAAATAACAATAAAATAAGAGTAAGGATTATGTGATATTCTAATATGAAGTTGGAGAAACAAATCATATTTCTTATTGTTGGCACCTAATACATGACCTCTGGGTTTCCAGAATCAGAGAGTGGTTTTGTGAGGAGAACATTGAGAGTGTAGTTGAAATCTGTTATTTTAGAAATGAGAGGCTAAGGTTCTGGGCTCCTGCTCTACTCTCTGCTATCTTTCTAAAATAATGGATATTTGGATACTCATGTGACCAACTTCAGAATTTCTCTAAAAGTAACATAGTGAAGTTTTTATCTCCCACTCAGTCCTAAACCTCAAGAAGGACTTTCTCCCCAGTTTTGTGACAGTGAATAGTCTTACATATACAGTGTCCATTCACTATATGATTTATTAATTATAACTCTAAGGACGGGAAATAAGGTAATGTCTCAAATGTCTTGTATCAAAGTCATGCACTTAACAGATTCCCAAGGGTGTATTAAGTAAGTGCAAATAAAGTTATCTCCAAATCTTGGCACAGCTTCCAGAACAACTCTTAACACTAAGACAAAACACTGCCTCCAAAATGTGAAATCAGTGAGTAGTCAACCTGGACACCTTCCCAAAGTTGAATCAATTGGAGAGTGTGTGTGTGTGTGTGTGTGTGTGTGCATGTGTGTGGTATGTATGTAGCCAGAATTTTAGGCAGGGCAGCATAATAGGAGCTCCAGGGAAGAAGGACCCATGTCACCAAAGATGCAAAAGCAAAATAATGTAAGAATGGAAATGAATCCACTTTTTCTGGAAAATAAGTTTTATAGAGACCAAAAATACAAGGCTACATAGAAAGTGAAAATGGCACCACGTTTTATGACCCTTGAATATTGGACAAACTTTTATACTTGATTTTGTAGGAATGGTGTATAATTCATGTTTTATAAATAAAGAAATGGCAAAGATAACTGTAGAATAAATATATTAGATAGATTGAAGAGAAAGTTGGCTGGGGTGGAAGATAAATTCAGAAACTCTTACAGTTGTTACACATTACCTAGGCACAGAAAAGAGGAATAATTATGCCTGCTGTTTCAAGGATTTGTTAGGACTTGCAAATCCCCTTTCTTCCAGAATCTTGTATATTTGATGGAAAATTCTGGACTAAAAACAAAATAAAACAAGATAGCCCAGCACTACCAACACCAACTACAAAACACATATATACCTCTAGCTGGCCTCCCTAAGTCCACACTGCTACTTAAATTCACGATTCTAAACAGTTTCCTCGTATACTTGTAGGTGTTGTTTCTTTAGGGCAATCTTAAGTCTGCTAATGCAGTTGTTCATTGTTAACATATCAGGGTTTTTTTATATCTAGACATTTAAATTTTAAAAATTTATATTTCAACAACCCTCATGAGAGGACTGTTTTGCAAACATTCTCATAGAATAGCCCTCTGAGAAAAGCAGGCAAGCTATGCCCCTACCCCACCTTGAGTGTTGGCAAATAGAAAGTTACCTTTAATTCATCCCTGTGTCCTTTGAATGACTGTTTTGTTATTTCAATAAAGGTCAGAAGGCTTAATGCACAAGGAAAGGCTTGCTCAGGTTTTTTCTTTTTATTTTTAAAAATGAAAACACATGCAAACTCAGTTCACTGGTGAATTTGAGATACACGGTTTCTACCACTAAAAAGCAATTGTGATTTTTAATCAGAGAAAAAAAGCCAGAATATTCTCAGGAACAGGCATAGCCTTATTTTCATCTGCCTCTTCAAGATTTGAGCCACACCCAGGGTGCTGAATAAAAACAGAAATGGCATGGCCTTTTCAGAATTACTGTGCTGTTTAATAACTCAATTTTGGTTGAATTGGAATTATTATCTTATCACTATGGTTATGTGGTTTAATTTTTGCTTTGTTTTTGTTGGCTGTGTTTGTTTTATTTTTTAAAGATGAAGCCATTGGTCTGAATCTGAGTTTACACAACACAACTTTCTATAAAAGGACACCGCATTCTGCTGTAGGGAGACCATATTAGCTCTGTTCATGCTGATCTTCATAAATCTAAGGATACATCATCTCGTTCCCTTCCCACATCTTGGCATGCATTTTCTTATTCATGGGTTCAACCTCTTTTTTGACATAAATTGAATGTAAATAGGAAGGTTTTCAACCTTTTCTCCTTTCCTCTTTTCATAAGTTATAAAAGTAGTGTCAATGAATAAGTTTTGGTTTTATTTTTGTTTTTATGTATCTGATTTAATGTTGTAATTCTGGAGACCTGAATAGGTTAATGTAAAACCTATAGTGACTAAGGAAACTGATTTCAGATCTTAAAAAAGATGGGCTGAATAAGGGAGTCAGAAGGATGGCTGTGGATTACAAATTTGGTCACAAAGCTTCAGACTGTGGAATTCTAATTCCATTTTTGGTTTTGATTCTCTAGGGCTCCAAGCACAGATCAAAGGCCGTTGCTCGTTTTCATTTTTAATGGGTTATTGCTTAAAAAGTAAAACCCATTGCACTCCTGAGTCTTCCACAACATCACTCCCCTGTGAGCTGACCCCCAACTTCTCTACCACCAAAAAGAATCTGTGTGTGACCTGCGTGTTGACCAGCTCACAGCAGGTGTTACTTCAAGGCCAGAGTGGCCTCCCTCTGTGTTCAACTTCCAATGTTTGGAACTTAGAAACCCACTAAAATAAACACCAGTCCACCCTGGCACTCAGTTTAGAGATCTCAGGTGATTTCCATATAAGATCCTCTTTGGCAGAGCCCCACCTGTTACCTTGTGCCAATGAGAAAGTGAAAAAACACTTTCAGAGTGAACAAAAAAATTGGGAAAATACTATCAGATGAAGAAAAGTTTAAAGCAATTGATTTCAATTAAAAAACATTCATATTTGAGTATTTATTCTTAACAATGTGTGAGTAGCCGAACCTTGTTATATTATTTAAGATAACTATGTATTCATACATAAAGCAAATTGTAAGACCCTATGGCTGTATTTGGATGCTTTTCATAAACCCCACTTATGTTTCTTAGTTCATTTTATGTCTTACCACCTTTTTAAAAAATACATTTTAAAGCATTATGAATTGGATCAACATACTCTATAAAATAGACACTTAGATATTCCTTGAATGAATTGTGACCAAATATACATTTCACTGGGTTAATTCCTTTGGATGAAGAAATTATCAGAGAGAGAGACATGGAATGAATTGGGAAGAACAAAAAATGGACTGCCATGTGTGTGTCTAAGTGTGTGTGTGTGTCCGCAGAAGGTAAGATCTGGTTCCATTTTTCCAAAACTGTGCTAACAGAGGCCAACATTTGAGGCAACAGAGACTGAAAAGAATGAAGTCATGAGAGAATTCTACTCAGAGGGTTACTTTAGACTTATGTATCCTGATAATGCACTTATGTCCCAACTCAAGGTGGTTCATAGTCGAACAAGCCAAAAATAATTCATTT
Organism: Phyllostomus discolor; assembly: GCF_004126475.2. Lineage (NCBI taxonomy): Eukaryota > Metazoa > Chordata > Mammalia > Chiroptera > Phyllostomidae > Phyllostomus > Phyllostomus discolor. The sequence continues at coordinate 24,681,627 of NC_040911.2, forward strand.
TAAAAACTAGATTACAATTTAAGTCTTCAAATCATTAACTAAGCACTGCACTGGGCATAATGATAAGCCCTGATATCTCTCTAAATTGCAAAAAGTCTTACACCATCAGACTTTTGTAAATGCTGTTTCTTTTTTTTTTTTTCTTATTGGAATCCACTTCCTAAATAAAGCTGACCTCTTTCCTTTATCTATCACTAGTCACTTTTTTTCTAGTTGACTTCTCAGATATCAAAGTTTGGCTTTGTACCTACATTTTCTTGAAACATGTCCATTCTCCCCTCCTACCTACCAAAATACCTCTTCCCGGTGCTTCCAATGTACCCTATAGTTTCCCATTTGTGTCATTTATGGCATTGCATTATGAGTACCTATTATTTGTCTGTTTTTTTCCAGCAAACCGTAAGTCCTATAAGTCAGGATCCATAGGCTATCTAGTTTACCTCTGATTCACCAGTGCTTAATAAATATGCCTGGTCTAGGAATTTGAGTCAATTTACCAAGGCCAAGTGACCTTGACTACATTCATTAAGCACTCCCATCACCCACATTTCTTCCTTAAAGAAAATCACTATCACAAGAGGTAAAACAAGGATGTATATTCAATCAATTTATATTGAACAAATGAATTATTGCCTACATATCTCCAGCCCTCTTTCAATACATAAAAAAAAAAAATTAAAAAATAGAGGGAGAGTCTTGCTTCTAAGTGGTATAGTCCTATTAACAATGTAACTTAGGATTTCAAGGTCTTAGACAATATATCAGCCAGATTGGACTAGGTTGTGCAAAAATGACAAATCACTCCAAAAATCTCAGGGACAAGAAACATTAAAGTTTATTTTTTTTACTGATGTTATTTGTTTACCAGGGGTCAGTTGGGTGGCTCCACTCTTAACATGCCCAACCAGGAGATCAGCTGAGGAAGGCTCTATTTCTATGTTTTCACAATTCCTGAAGTAGGAGCAAGGAGCAGGTTAATTTGTAAGGTCAAATGGATATGTCCAACCTCAAAGGGTATATGGAAGTGCAATCCTACCACCTGCCTGGAGGAAGGGGAATTTAAAGAGATCATTGAAAGGATTGCACTGATGTTGAGCATCAGGAGTAACTGCTACATTTGCAATGTAGATTATTCATGGTAAGAAAACTGAGGGAAAGAAGAGAAGGATGGGCTTCAGAGAACAAAGGAGAGGATACATAGATCTTAAATTAGTGGTCAAGAAGGAATACATTGTAAGGCTAATTTTAAAGGATTAAATTAATAAAATATAAATTCACTATTTTCAAACAAATGTTTGGGTGTGGTGAGGGGCAGTTGAAACTTGAGTGAGTTTGATCCCAAGGAGTCTGATAGCAGCAAGAGGATACTCTACAGGGAAAACTGGCCTGGTATAGGCAATCAGAGCAGAAGTACTGACCTGTCATATGGTGTTAAAGCCTAAGGTGTGGGCACAGCATCTGGAATTCTGCTGAAAAGACAATACATGAAATCTAGAGTGTTGAGTGCAGGGAAGCACTGTGGTTCCAGTAAACTCTCATTGAACGGATTCTTCACTGTGGTAGACCAGTAAGCAGAGATGGATCCGCCAGGAGACTGAACTGTTCTATTAGAGGGGCTGTGTTCCACCCAAGAAAGCAGGTAGAACTCCCAGATCTGAGGGCAGCATGAAGTGTTAAAAAGGAAATTAAGGAAGAGGATGAATTAGATGAAAAAAAAATCCTAGTGAAGTGTGTGTGCACACACATGCGTGCCTGCATACACATGAGCTTAAAATTAAAGAAATTTGCAAAGTCTACAAAAGGACTAGCATGGATGGTTCATGTACATGATGAGCAGGCTAGACAAATCTCATCAAGGGAGAAATTCATGATAAAGAGAACATTTCAGAAATTAATCAAATAAACATGACTTCCCAGGGAGTAGCCTTGTGGCTGCTTTTGGAGTACAAGTAGGATAATTAGGTAAAGATATTTAAGGATGTGTTTGCTAATGAAACCAAACATAGTGGACTGAGTGTAGACAAGTGAGGAAAAGATGAAGATAGACAAATCAGATGTTTGTGATACAGAGGATAAAGCCACTTTATAAACCATTCCAAAATTTTCAGACACCACCAGTTGGGGCAAGCATTACTGATATCAAATACAAAGAAGCAAAGTGCTCATATACCATCCCTGAAGGCTTATGCAAGTAAACTTCTTGCAAAAGGATCCCAGCCCCTAATACTACTAACTCCAGTTATTTCCTAAATGCTCCAAATAGAACTATGTTCACTGTCTTTGAGCAGCAGACCCAACTCTGTGTACAATTTTCCTCCAAAGGATACAATGGAGTCTGTTGTATGTTCCCTCCACTCAGTCACTCTCTCAGTTTCTGTTGATTTTTCCAAGTTAAAAGTCAGGTACAATATCTGAGAACTTTCCATTCAATGACTGTAACCATCAGCATGGTTAACTTGCCACCAGACCTGTGGTCAGGTGGAACCAACATCCCTCAACTTGCTTGGCCTTGTATATTACACCAAGTTTTCAAGAGCATCTTTTATTTCTACTCAGAATTGGGTACTTAGTTACTCACTAAGTTACTCAGTTACTCATCCCCAATTCCAATGTTGCTTATTTAAAAAAAGCCTCATATGGCTAGATCAAAATTTCGACTTTAATTTTTATTTACATCATTTGTAAGCCCATTAAGTTTTAAAATGTGCATAAAATATTCAGGGCCAAACAAGGAAATGTTACTTGTTCAATAAGCACTTCTTGTGAAATGATCATGCTTGTTGGCTGAATAGTGGTGGGGAATGTCATCTTTGCCATAAAATCCAGCATGGAAATCAAGTAAATGGACAAATAACTGTAGTTCAGTAAATTCTGTGAAAGAAGGGTGATGACTACACTAAAAATGGTAGTAATGAAAGTATTTAATGGTTAGAGTCTCCTATTAAGGCCCTGGCTAATGCTAATACAAGCCTCATATATCCAGGCCTCTGTGGTTCTAAAGAATAACTGGTTGGACACACTAGTTCCCTGAACTACACATGCTACAATAAAGAATACCTCACTTCCATCTTCCCTCTGAACCCTGCGCCCTCTACATCAGATAAATGTTGAATCTCCCTGCACCTCAGTTTCCATTTGCCTTCACAAGAGAGCATGCTTTCTCTCCTAGGTGTGTTTGAAGAAGTAACTAAGGGAGGCAGTTGGCTTACAGGAAAAAACCTGGATGCTTCAGGTTTTTCAGGGGGCAGCCTTGCCTCCATGGGCAGTGCTTGCTTGCTTTCTATTGTTTCCTGCTTTGTTAATCAGCTAGTTAGGGTTAAAACATGAGCATCTGTGTTTGCAGGACCAGAGTGAGAATCTTGACTGCAGAGGTTTATGTCAAACAGAAAGAAGAAGATAAATATGATTTATATACCAATGGTTATAAACTTTGGCTGAGATGAAGGATGGGAAGAGCACAATCAATATCCTGTATAATTGTTAATTAGTAGTAGTGTTCCTGGTAATTATATTCCTGAGATGGTCAGAAAAATTTTATTCCCCTAGAGAAAAGTGCTAGGGAGTTATTTCATCAAGTACATATATTGATACTATAAAATAAGAAGTATGGGATATAAAAATGAGAAAATCATTATTTAATCTCACAGGTTTGTTGTTTCTTCTTCTTAAAAAAATTAACATCAATGAAATGGATGCAAAGATTATTACTGAAAAAGAGAGTTGTCTGAGCTCTTATTTGCTAACACCTTGGGAACCTGCGGTGAGGATTTCTTGTTACATCTGGACATAAGCTATTGGCATCTTAACTATTGTACTCAAGAAAAGAAAAATTGATGAAAGTTTGTGAGAATGGGCTTTACTAGAACTTTAGCAAAGATGTTAACAGAATTGTTCACTAAAACAAATGAAGCCTAGAATCTCAAGGTTGTCTGATGGGACTCCTACCTAGAAGGAAGTCCTACCTTGCTTTACCCATCCTTCCTTTCCTCTGTCTCTCAATCCTTCCCTCCCTTCCTCCCTACCCCCTTCTTTCTCTCCCTCCCATATCTCTCTCTCTCTTTCTCTTTCTCTCTTTCTCTCTCTCCCCCTTTCCCCCCCCCCCCCCCCAGTCTCTCTCATTCTGCAGAAATAGTTGTCTCTAAATATTATATCCAACCCAGTGGTTGGAGACCACTAGAAAGTCTTCTGGGTCAGCATGGTGATTTTCTCTCTGACATTCTGACATATCTCCCTTAACTCCTGTTGACCACACCCTACCTGCTGTAGTAAAGAGTCACTCTACCAGTGACCTTTATGAACTCTGACCTCCAAGATCACCCATTGACAACACCAGTGCTTATAGAATGCATGTTCCAGGGCCATTATCCAGAATTTCCTGGTGGAACCACAGGACTTTCTAATCAAGATATCTAAATTTCAGACAGTTCCCACGTGACATTCATTAGACATTTATCATAATCCAAACATTATACAGTCATGCGCCACATTGCATTCCAGTCAACAGCAACCTCGTATATGACAGTGGTCCCATAAGATTATAATGGAGGTGAAAAATCCCTTTGCTAATGATGTCATAGCCATTGTAATGTCATATTGTAACTCATTATGTTTGTGGTGATGTTGGTGTAGACAAACCCACTGTACTGCTGGTTGTATAAAAATATAACACAATTAGGTATGGTACATAGTACTTGATAATAAACTATGTTACTGGTTTATGTATTGGTGGTACTATACTTTTATCATTATTTTAGAGTATATTTTTTCTGCTTATAAAAGAAATTTGCTGTAACACAGTATGCCTGTTATACCCACAGCAGCCTCATACATCTCTTGTTCGCCGCGTCCTTTGATTGTATCATTTTCTCTTGTGCTTGATTTAATCTCATGTTTTGTACAGTAACATGCTGTACAGGTTTGTAACCTAGAAGCAATAGGCTTTGCCATATAGCCTAGGTGTGCAGAAGGCTAGACCATCTAGGTTTATGTAAGTGCACTGTATTATGTTCACACAGCAACAAAATTGCCTAGTGACATTTTTCAGAACATATACCCATCATTCAGCAGCACATGACTGTAATAACACATGTATGAATAAGACAAATTCCATTTGAGGTAGCAAATCCAATGCTTAAGAACAACAGAAATAGCAGTTGTGTGTTTACTATATGGCTGGTGTTGTGTAAGACACTCAGTCCACATATTCCATTTAATCGCCACAACACATCAACGAGAGATAGTTCTGATTCCTTCGTTCTTGTTTCAGATGAAGACATTGAGGCTTAAAGAGATTAAATCGTTGGCAGAGTTATAAAAGTAATCAGTTGTGGGGCAGTCTGATTCAGACCCAGGCAGTCTTACTGAACCTGTTAACCACTGTACATTCCCCTCTCTTTGTACCTTATCATAGTAATGTATCTCTTCTCTGTTCAGTGAGGTGATATCCAGATGCTCCAATTTCACCATGAGATTATACCATTATTGGTGAGTGGGGACCACCAATTCTGGCTAGATTTACCTACTTCTAACATCTAACATATCTTGAAGATCCCTAGGTACTTCCTTAGCTGAGCCCATCTGTTCCTCTACTTTGTTTGCAAGGTGACATTGTCTTTTTTCCCATCCTGAGCCACTTTAAGGCATGGTGACCAGTAGTTGTTACTCTCAGAGTCCACATGCTGTCTGTCTCCTTTACATATTTATAAATATGACCCAAACTTCCTATCCAATGCAGCCAGCTTCTGGCTGAAAGAAACCATCAGATTGTAAAGCCTCTCGGTCCTACTTAGTTAGAGCCCAAGGACCCCAGAATCCCTGACTGCTAGGATTCCCTCTGTGGGGTCCTTGTTCTTTATCCATCACCCTTAATCTAAAGCAAGAATTAACAAGATGTTGCAGCACAGCTACGCTTCATTGATGTCTGGGTTATCTTACCCTCTCAGTGGACCTTTGCTAAAGTGTTTCATTTTCACTCAAAGTAACAAACACTTTCTACAGAAAATATGAAAATTGCATAGCAAATGGAAACCAGTTCCATCCTCGGTCCATCACAGAAATTCTTCCACCATTTGCCACCATAGTCTCGAATGCCCTTCTGACTATGTTTTGTGGTTGAAGCCCTTGGAACGCCCCTTCTGCAGCATGACCAAGGAAGCCCCCTCTGAGAAATGGACACTGTGTGGTGCTCCCAAGGCATTTCTATTATTCTGTCATCACTAAACCCTACCTTCTTCCCTCTGAGTCTCATTAAACATTCTCCTTCAGGGCTCTGCCCATAGGCTCATGGTATCCAAGAGATCTTCTACATCTAACTTCTGTACACACAGTAGCTGACAGCGAACTTGTACATAACCTTTGACTGATGTTAGAATGTTAGAGTGAGGTCCCTAGAAAACACACAAACACAGGTCATCTTTTACTACACAGCATCTCCAATTAGATGTCTCTTCCTGAACTTCAGGAGGGCTTGGGGGTATCTTGAGACCTATCAAATTGAATTTTCACTTAAAAACAAAACAAAACAACCAAACACAATAAATAAATAACACAATACAATATTATGAACAAAACACTAGGTACAAAATTAATATTTCTGTGGCATAATAAAAGAAATCAAGGCAAATTATAATTTTTAAAGCTAAAAAATCCCTCAAATATTACTATATTCAAACATGAACAATATTGATTTTTGAATATTTTGTATATTTAAATATTTTTAACTTTAATTGAAATACTTATAAAATTAACTTTTGGTGTACAGTTTATAAGTTCTAACAGATATAAATTCTTGCAATTACTAACAAAATAAAGATGCAGAACAGTTAATAAAACCTCCAAATTCCCTCCTACTTTTCCTTTATGGTTAAACTCACCCCCAACCTTAAGCCTTCCATCTAGTTTTAGCTTTTCCAGTATGTCACACAAAAGCACCCACATACTACTGTAAATTTTTCAGACTGATGTTTTCTACTTTACAAATGCCTGTGTGATTTATTCAAGTAGTTGCATATATCTGTTCAGTCTTCTTTATTGTTGAATAGTATTCCATTGTATAAATGTATTCACAGTTTGTCTTTTCAATATATTTTCTACGTTCTGTGACTGCACACTGTAAGACAAAAATTTTATAATATCCTCTTCAAGGTAATAGAAAATTGTTTAGTTTAACATGGAGATAAAAAATAAAATGTATGCCATTTGTGGGGCAAGAAAGGTATAAAGAATGATCAGTATCCTGTAGAGAATAATAGAATAATCAACATTCTAAATAATGAATCCATTTAATAATTGAATTAATTAACACTTGGAATTTGTTAACATTCCAAACTAACTAATCACTTTTGGATGAAATAATTCCACTTCTAGGCATCAATTTTGAGAAAATAATCAATGAGGTAAATGATTATTTATGTACCAGGATGTATATAAGCATTATGTATTAATGCAAATACTATGAGAGAACCGCTAGTCACTATATTAGTTTATTAGGGCTACCATAACACAGTACTACAGATTATTTGGCGATTTAAGTAACAGGCATTTGTTTTCTCACATTTCTGAAGGCTGGAAGTCCAAGAAGTTGCTAGCAGAGTTGGTTTCTTCCATGTCTAATGTTGTTGTAGATGGTCCTCTTCTCCCTGTGTTTTCACTTGGCCTTTCTTCTGTGTGTCATTGTGTCCTCATCTCCTCTTCTGATAAAGCTATCAGTAGTATTAGATTAGGGCCCACCCTACTGGCCTCACTGTAATTTAATTTCTCTTTAAAGACCTTTTCTTCAATAGTCAAATTCTTCAACATTGGGCCTTAGGACTTCAACATAGGAATTTAAAGGGGGAAACCATTCAGCCCATAACACTCACATAACAGGAAATCCATTAAAATGATTTTGTTATGTGTGCTTTATATTCTGCAATCAGTAAGAGTTATGATGTTAGGTGAATACTTACTGGTGTAAGAGTATGTTCAAGGTGAAGAGTTAATTTTAAAAGTAGATTATAAAATTATTTGAATATAATCTCAATTTATAAAATTATACATTTATTAAAAACTAGATCTGTATTATATATTTTAAATTAACCTAATTTTCACCCCGTTTGCTCACATGAACCTAATACCCATGTCTCTGCTGACTCTCCTCTATGGGAGAGAGGCATGAGGCAGAGACAGAGAATTACTGACTGTTCTTTCTCCTGAGTTGTATAATCATGGGTATTTAGTTTTTTTCTTTTACGCTTTCTTAGTTTAAAATTTTTTCTTTAGCAAACATTTATTATTTTTCACCACTTTTTAGATCAATAAAGTTCAGGTGAAATACTGTCAACAAAGAAACAGTGAAAGAAAAGCTCAATGGGTTAGATTAATATAAATTTTGACATTTAAATTTAAAATTCTAACTTTACTAAAAGAATTGTCCGCATTGTACAAGGCAGGGAAATACAGTTCATTTCCAGATGATAAGTAAAGGTCCTAAGGTGTGCATTGTTCCACTCGGAGAAAGAGCCCATATCTGGAGGAGGGTCAGCAGGGAATGCCCGATCCTGCGGCCAGGGTCTCCTTAGAAGACAGTGAGAGCCCTGGCCAGCATTACTCTAAAGGGGAGAGCACTTGGGCATCTTAGTGGGTTTCACATATGTGATGGGTGTGGTGGAACAAGAATTAGATGAATTTATTGAATTAGGTATAGCTGGAAGACAGAACTAAGATTAATATGTTCTTTTCTTTTAAATTCTTACCTGAGGGTTTTTTTTTTTTTCACTGCTTTTAGAAAGAGAGGAAGCAGGAGAGAGAAACTCAATGTGAGAGAGAAATATCAATTGGTCGCCTCCTGTAGGTACTGGGACTGGGGATCACAGGAACCTGGACCAGTGATCAGACCTGCAATCTAGGTATGATGCGCCCTGACTGGGAATCAAAGCCACAACCCTTCAGTAAGGGGACCACGCTCCAACCAATGGATCCACACCAGCCAGGGAAATATTTTTCTTTTCCTTTTAGTACAAGTACTTTGGCCTCCTATAATATGCCAAGCATCAATAAGTGGTATAGAAGCAAATATCTGCTTAATAGATTTTAAAAGGATTTTATAACAGCTTTTAATAATAGAACAGGTTGCTTTTAATGTAGAAAGCCTCCCATCCTTATGACAATCAAAAAATGGAAAATGCCCAAGGTGATAGAACTGTTTCTGGGGCCGTGAGATGGATAGAAGACAGAGTTTCGAGGAAGTACCTCCCCACCCCACTCCAGGAGGTAATTTTTATAAAATGCTTTCAAATATAATTTTTTTTCACAGATCCCCAATTACACTCTACACACATCTGAGATTGCTCTGAAAAAGCTTAAAAAAATAATGCACTTACTCCATGCAGGAGTCTCTGGAGTCGAAGCCTGTGTGCTAGTGATGTGTCGCAGCTGGTTTCGGGCCGTGCTGAACGCTTTAAGCTTTGGCACAAGCGGGCATTAACTCAGCATTAAGCGGAAGCTTTGACACTGGAGACTACACACTTGGATGGATTAAATACACATTTTGAATACCTCACAAAATACTAACAGTGAGGGGGATATAGAGACTTTTGAAAGGAGAGAGAGCAAGAGGAGGAAATTAAAAAAAAAACGTGCAAGGCAAATGAACAGAAACACAAGCCTGGCAAATCCTGGCTGTGCCGCCTGTGCCACAGCTCCCTCCCCTTTCAGACCTGGCAGCACTGGTACCTGCCTTCTCAATGAGAATGGTTCTGTGAGATTTTAGCCTAGGTGGGCATCATTGCAACACAGTAAAATAAAATCATTTGTAATATGGCAAACTCTATTGGAGCAATTTTTTGGGAGATTCAAGCAAATTGCAGGCCAGCTCCTGTCCCCAGAACAGGAAAACCAAAAATGCAGCAACCATACAGTATGTTCACACAGGTCACTAAAATCAGGTACTTTTAAGATGCATTTCCTAGTTCCATTTTCACAACAATTTTACAGATATTAACTCATTTGATTCTTACCACAATCCATGTGTGAGGTCAGGATTATCACACCATAGTCCAGAAAAAAGAAAAAGAGTATCTGATGGATTCAGGGTTTGGCGCGGGGGGGTCGGGTTCCGCCCTAAGGTTATACAGAAGCCTATAGGAGATGTCAGGGCAAGATTCCAGTTTAACTGAAACCAAGCTGTCACACATCCCCGTCACTAAGCATAACCAGAGATCCCAATACTTAGTACAAGCATTATAAATATTGTAAATGTCACTCATGTATTTATTTGTTGATTCACATCCATTAGAGTCTATTAAAAGTCTAGAACATCTCTTTCTGGAAATCTAACACACTAGTCATAAGGAACAGTAATATGCTGTTCTATACCAAAGTTCTAGTGTAGAGATTTAAAAGATGCTTTTTAGAGATGTCCCCAGCTAGTTTGCTGGAATTCCACTCCAAACTCAGAGTAGATTTATCAGTTAATATAGCTGGCTTATTTCTTTTTCTCCCTTCTTCCTTCCTGTCCACCCTCTCTTCCTCCCTCCCTTCTCTCTCTTTTGTTTTGGGAGTGGTGTTGTGGGAGTGGAGTTCTGAATAAAATTGAGAAACCCAAGTCGATTAAGGGAATATTAGGTTATGCCAGCACAATTTCAATGTAACCATATGTTAAGTAAGCAGCCTCACCAATAAAAAAACACTTTAGGATATACATACATATTTTGCCTACTTGAACTAAGTAGACAAAATATCAGCAAATTCAAACATAATTGTTTGAAGGTATTAATCCATCCAGTCATCTGACTATTTTTTTGTTGGCCCAACACAACCACCAAGATTTTTTTTAATTACTAAATTGCTTTGGAAAGTGTCCAAATATTATCTAATACAGCCCAAGATCCACTATTTTTTCATAATTCTTCAACTTCCAACAATTATTTATTTAAGCATCTACCCCTAAGGTTCTGGGTGAGGAAAATGGACAACACAGTCCTTGTTTTCAAGATATTTAGAGAATGGGGAGAGGACACATATATTTCAACAAAATACGAACAATAAATTGTTGCAGATATGCCCAGAGAACCTTATATGAGAAGAAGTGCTTCCCAAGAAAAAAGTGGTCAATTGTATCTGGGGATGCTAAGAAAACTTGCAAATAGATAGAATACCTTCCAACAGGATACAGCGTGTGTTCATACAGGTTTAATATGTAGAAACCCAAAGGGTAAAACACAATGTTTATCTAGTTAATCTTACCAAAGAAAGAAATGATAGTAGAATTCTGACACAAGCTAGAGGGCCAATGTTCTAGAGTGCTTCCCTCTGTATATATGTTCTAATGAATTTAGACAGCTGTCACCTTCTTCTTACTTCCCTTCACTTAGGTCAGTGAACACATCTGGTATCACAACAAAATTGCAATATTGAAAAGGAAAAGAATGAACGTAAATGCAGTTGGATTGTTTCAGAATTTATTCCACAATTCTTTTTCATTCCCCTAACTATCTAAAAAGTTATTTGTAGGTATGTTCAAAAGTTCAATTTGTGACAAATCCAATAACTCCCACTAGGCAGCCTATCATGATCAGTATGATCCTTGGGGAGTAGATTCATTGGCGTATCATAGGAGGGGTTACAACCCAGAACCTGCAAAAACAAGGTGACAGACATTGGACAGAGAGACTAAAGAACTAGGCAGGACATAACTGCCTTCAGGGAAGATTAGCAAGTGACTGGAGCAGAGCAGGAGGAAACGTAGGAGACCTAGAGACAGTGGATGCAATGAAGCCTGGCAACAGAGAGTCCCATCCCTGGCCATTCTGTAAACCTTGGTAACACAGGGAAGAATAAGTCCAGGTCTAGGGAATCTGAGACTTGGTTAAATGATTAATATGTACTTGTTCTGTTCGTGTAGCACCTCACAGAGTCTGAGCAGTGATTTTAGGAGGCAGTCTGATGCCCCATTTTATGGATGAGAGAAACGAGTTTCAGGAAAGCTGGAGAAAGCAAACAGCAGTAAAGCTCTGGATGCTCGGTACCTAAACCCCAGCCTAAAGCTTCCAAAGTACCCTGTGACAAAAACTGGCTGGTCTGGAGCCTTGGGGCGGTGTCTCCAGCTATGAGGTGTGTTTTGTGTGCACAGAATGTGTGTGTGTGAGTGTTTCAGAAGGGAATAAAACGTGGGAAGGGGGAATGAAGACGATCAGATTATTACATTACCCTTTAAGATCTTAAACCACGGCATTTATGACAATCATATTGTGATCCGTCTACTAAAACATAAAAACATGGAGGCCTAATCTCCCTAGGTTTAGGATGCATTTCTGTCTCTGGAATATCAAGTAACAGTATAGGATGCAAAGGCTGCCTTTGACGGAGGACACTCTGGGAAACAATTTTCCACTGCACGTTAGCATATTTGCAATCAAAGTCTGTGTGTATCTGTGATTTCTTTTTAATCCCTTTACTTCTTTCTTCCTCTTTTTCTTCATCGTGTCCCTACTTTCCCCGCCTCCCCACCATCCCTCAAAACACTTTTTTCTCGTCTATGGAGATGGGAACCAAAAGGAAATTGATGCGGTAGTGAGTTTAATATGACATTTGAAAAGTGACTTTTTGATTTTCAATTAACCTTGCACAAAGAAGAAATATTGAAATTCGCCCCTTTGTTCTTGGCTGGATCTGCAGGCAGGCTGGTTGGTACCAAGCGCTGAAGGGGGTTGAGGTGGGGCAGCAGGGAAGGATAAGGCAGGCCGGCAAGAGAGAACCTGGCACCTACCAAAGCACTCCGCTTCTGTTTTGCACAAAATGAGACAAGACTGGCCTGTAGTAATTACTCACAGAAGGGGGAAACAGGTAGGGGAGAAAATGCTCTTGTCATTTGTGTGACTTAATTGTGTGCTTTTATGAGCCTTCTGGCTGGAAGGATTATAAAGTTACTTTTAATAACACTTCCTTTCAGAAAGAATTTGATTTGAAATTTCCCAGCAGGGCCTCCTAGTCCACCGCAGGTACCCTTCCCCAATCCACACCCCCTCCTCCTTTTCTCTCTAGCCAACCCTCTCCCTTCCGCTTCTTTGAAAGCCCCATTGTTCTGTTTGTGGAAAAGGATGCTTGCACCATAACACTACGCATAAAGTGAACTCTGCAGTTAAGTCTCCTGTGTCTGGATTTTCTGCAGTCGTTACTAAAGGCAGTATCCGCCCCCCTCCTCTTTGTAAAGGGAAATCTTTTAAAGGATGTATGGAAAATAATGTCTCCTGATGCTTTGAATCTGGTTAAGCTGCATGTGATGACAGTGACCAGGTTCCTGAAACAGGGTCGTGCATTGACACGTTAAGGCACTGTCTGGTTTCGCTGACGGACCCTATCAGTCTGCTTCCTTCCACCTTTCTGTCCCTGTCCTTGCAGCCTGTCTGTCCCTCACTCCCTAGCTGTATGCTCCCGCTCTGTTTCTTTCTTTTCAGTGTTTTGTCTGCATTTTCTCTTGCTCCCGGGCTTCCACCCTGCAGTCCCGATCCAGGTGGAATCAGCGGGGTCCGGTAGCGGTAGGCGCTAGCCGGGATCTGTGTTGGGCGTAACTTGGGATTCACCGAGCAGAGCCGCCAGGCTCGTGGGCAGGGACAACCGGCACCCCGCCCGAGGCCGCGCGGTTCCGCGCTCCGCGCTCGCCTCGGGAAGACGCTGCATCTCATCCCTAGATGGCAGCAGGATTCTGAAGCTGGTGCAGCCCTCGGCAGCCCTTCTGGTCTGTTTTTCTGAACAGATTGCCAGGGGATACGGGGGCTAAACAGCCCGGCGCCTCCCCGGCGTGCAGGTCAAGCAGAAGAGCAAGCCGGACAGACACAGCTGGCAGCGCCTCAGGGGTCAGATGCCATAGCTTGGGATACCACACCTTCTCTTCTCACATCGATTTTTAAAGTGTTCCTAAAGGAAGGAGGGAAGGAAGGAAGAAAGAGAGGGAGGGAGGGAGGGAAGAAGGAAAGGAGGAAGAGAGGGAGGGAGGCAGGGCAGGAGGGAGGGAGGAAGGGAGGAGGGGAGGAAGGAAGTTTCTTGGGGACTGTGTCTTGTAAGACCCGTGATTCCAGATGGAGACAAAAGTCCTCGTGGCCTGAATACAACACACCACACACACACACACCCATGAGCAGTTACTCCTGGGCAAACAGTTGTCTCCCCTCCCAGGGACCCAGAGGCCCATGCAGGAAGGCAGCAGGGTCTGAAGTCTGGGACTTCAGTTCCAACTTCTCTGCAGTCCTGTACACTTTGGATGAAGGTTCTTTCTGTCCCTAAACCTCAGTTACATCATCTATAAAATTGGGGTGATTATAGCTTTCAGCTGTGTGTGCACACAAAAGACTGTCAGGATTATCAAGAGGAACAAAGAAGGGAAAAATTCACTTTGGCAGGAGCAGTCTCGCTGCTGCAGCCTTTGGCTTAGAACAGGAATTTTCCTTCAGAGGATACATCCAAATGGTGCTACAATGTTTTTTTTGTGATCACCCAGAAATTATGTATTGAAAACAAAGGGCAGAGGTGGTTTCTCAACTTGAAAGCCAGGGATCTTTATCTCTAAACCATTTTGATTATCTGCACCCAGGTTCACAGTTGACCTTGTCATCACCAGGAAATCCTATACTCCGGAAATCTTTATCACCAGAAACTGCACAGAGCAGCCCAATGGCTGAGTCCCCAGATGCTAAACAGGAAAGGCAGAGACTACTTTGGTGTATGGTATTTGGGAGAACGTTACTATTAACACGGCATACCACACACACGCACTGCGTGAGTCAGGGAATTTTCTCACCAAGGCTGACTCAGAGAGAAGAAAAATATTCAAAAACATTTTAATCCCTCATAATGCAGTACCTTCCCCTGTTTGCCTTCAATTCTCTCCCTTCCTAGGACCATGGTGACCTTTGTAACAAAAGGGGCGAAAGGATGAAGTTTTCTGATGCGTATTTCATCTCACTTGGGGTCTTATTTCCTTCATTCTCTTCTCATCCACAATGTCAGCAAATATACCAGGGCAAGAAACACCTCTCCTGTCCCTGTTTATGTAATAGGTGTAAAATCTTGACTAACCTTGATTCTTTACACCAAATAGAGTATTGCTTCACAGTCTACAACTTTATTGTGTGTGTGTGTGGGGGGGGGGTTCTAGACCAAAGCAAAGTTGTTCTAAAGTAATTATTGAGGTGGCAAAAAGGTGGGGGACAACAAGAAGATATTAAATAAAAGTCTAGCTGCAGACAGTTTACCTTCCAGGGAAAAAAATAATTCCAGATTATATGGCAGGAGCACAGCAGAAAGATTTCTGTCATTTGAATTCTCTCCTGTTTCTTTGAATGTGAGACCTATTTAGTGTCGTTATAAGACCCCTCTTGCATCTGTTGCACTAATAGGATTATATCAGTAATTCAAGCAACATCACACTAGAATGCTGACTTGTAACATAATATCATCCTTATAGCTTTCTAATAGCCAGTCCCATTGGGCCAAACCCCCTATCTCATGAAGTTCTTCACTCACTTCAGTGATCCCCTGCATTATCTGGGAAATTGGCTTCCCACTGCCCCTCGCCCAGCTTTCCTCATAAACCTTGCCAACTGCACCCTAAGATTCATCTCTAAATCATTTTCTTCTGGAAAAAGCAGAACACTGAGAACTTCTCATGAAGAGATATGGGGAATAGATCAATACCTTGATCTTTACTCTCTCCTCTCAGAGCCAGAAAATTAAGACATTTTTGGTGAAACTCATCTAGTCTTTTTTATTGTCACTGAGATATAGTGTGCAATCTTAGATGGACCTTTATGTTGTTTGATATTGTATTTGCTCCTACTTATTTATTAATCACTCATCACTTTGCTTATTTTTCCCCCAGTCATTTTTCTTCTTTCTGAGTGTCTTCAGTGAGTGTGCCCAAACTTTGGCCTTCTCCTCAAGGTTTTCACCTTCAAACACCCTCCCCTACAGCAGCTGAGCCCCTCACATGCTGCCTGGGGGAATTAAATCCCTTAGGTAGAATGGACCTCATTTCCTACTCCTAATCTAATTGTTTACCTACCTGTGGCCCTTATTTTCCTCTTGTCTTATGGGAGAGAGGCCCTTTATCTGCTATAAGGCACCCCCTCCCAGAAATTCTCTTAACCTCATCTTTATTCACTTATCTAGGATCTAGATCCATCAGTCTCCTTCCTTCTCTCTCTCTCTCTCTCTCTCTCTTTCCCTCCCTGCTATGTCTTTACCCACCCAGTTTAACTCCCTAATTTTCTTTTCTATCTCTTCACACTGGCTTTTCTTATGTGCACCAATCATCTACTGGTGTTCTGTCGATGCCCAGTAGTGCTGAGTGTGTGTGAAGGGAGACTCACACACTCTCCAGTGTCTGCCATGCATCTTTGTCTTTGTTCATGCCTATCTCTGTGCTGCAGAATGACTTGCCTACATTTTTTTTCCTGACTCTTGCTTGTACTTTAAGATTCAGCTCAGGGATCATATCCTATGAAGTAAACTTTTCTTAACATCCAAAACAATCTAAGTCCCCCTCCTTTATTTTGCCCTAGCAGAGAGCATATACCTTTGTCATAGCCATTTCACACTAAGTTTTTTTCTCATTGTGTGTGAAACTTTTATTTAACACACTAGAATATGAGCTCTTCAATGGCAAAAAAAATTGTTTTATTTATCTTAATTTTTGGGGGTAGCAAATGCAGTCCCAAGCACAGAGTTTAGCAGGCCCATGAATAATATTGTTTCATTCCTCGTTTCATTCATTGTTGTTTCATTATGTGGATGAGATGCTGAAGGAATCTACTCTTGTTTATATCGTCCTATGATGAAATTGTCCATGTTATAGATTGTCTGACTGAAAGTTACAGAATCTATCAACAATATTGAGGATTGACTTTATACATTAACTTTGTTTTAAACATAGGAGTCCTATGGCCATCTATACCTGTTGACTTGTAAAACAAAATGTTTGCCTACACTATCCCACAGAACAGAGAACCCTCTAAACTCTAATCTGTATCAGCTGACCCCTCTCCTCATTTCAGCTGTAGAGACTACACCGACTGCTAATCCCAAGGCCAGCCTATCTAAACAGTCAGTGAACTGTAAGATGGCCTGAGAGAGAAAGCTTTTCCAAAACAATCGTGATGTGGTCGACAAGTGGTTTGAAATTTGAAATGGATCCTGTAGAGAGAAGGAGGAAGTTGGCAACGGAAGCAGAAAGTTTGTCATGAGACAGCTAAAAGGTAGGAGGCGAGAAAAGCTATAAGGATCCCTCAGTGAACTGACTTTTGAAAGAAGTAATCAACAGATACTCGATCAGATTTAAGATAATAATCTTTCTTGAGATCTCACAGAATGCATCGGTGTGGACTAGAACTCATTCCCTTTATGTTAAGACTGATGTTCTTTCTTATTCAACTTAAGTGCTTTGCTCTTCCTTGTATGTACAGTAGTTTTCTCTTCCCTGCGGTTCACTGTCCATGATTTCAGGTATTCACGGTCACCTGCAAGCTAAAAATATTAAATCAAAAATTCCAGAAATAAACAATCCGTCTAAGTTTTAAACCGTTCACTGTTTTATGTAGTGTGATGAAATCTCACTCCTTCTTGCTCTGTCCGACCCAGGACTCGAATTATCCTTTTGTCCAGCATATTCCCACTCTGTATGCCCCCTGCCCATTAGTCATTTAGTAGCTATCTTGGTTATCAGATCAGTTATCATATGTGGAAGGAGACCACATTCACCTAACTTTTATAATATATTTTATTGAATATATATATATTTTTAATTTTATTATGTTATTATTATTCCCTTACTGTGCCTAATTTATAAATTAACCTTTATCATAGTCACATATGTATAAGAAAAATATTATATAGAGAAAGTTTGATACTATCCAAGGTTTCAGGCACCCGCTGGGGGGCTTGGAACATACCCCAATGGATAAGGGGTGGGGGCAACTGTACTATAATGGCCTTGCAAAGATAGGTGTCAAATGATTTATTAGTTGATGAACTGCACAAGACCAAAAGAGGATTTTTAAGTTAAAGAGTCATTCACTGAGGATGTAAATTAATGATCACAATTGATTGGTGTTTACTGTGGGCCAGGAAGCCACTGTATCATTCCCCCAGTCTGTGGCTTGTTTTCTTATTCTCTTGGTGTTGTTTTTTTCAGAGTAGAGATTTTAAATTTTAACAAAGTCCAGTTTGTCCATTATTTCTTTAATGGATTATGCCTTTGGTATTGTATTTAAAAAGGTATTGTTATTCATTTAAAATATAAGATAGAGAAATGAGGGTTTGAGTGAAAGTGGTTAAACAACCATATTCAAAAATTGTTCATTAGTAAATCCCTGTCAATAGGAGAAATGTCATTTGGGTGAGCTCTGGAATTTTATACTTGGTTACTTCTGTTCAATATCCTTATCAGTATGTTAGCTAACCACAAATTGCTTAGCAAAAATGTAGATAGGATATAGACATGAAAGATATTTAGAGATGTCTATTCATTTGAAGTCAACACATCTGTATTGGCTCCAGGTATATGATGGACATTATTAAATTTTGTGAGGGCTCCAGAGATGAAGCATGACCATTCACCTGGATAAGAATACATTTCTATAGAAGATATAAAATATGTATGCAAGGCAAAAATGTGTCATGTCATGAGTAGATATCCTTCCAATTGCCTCTTCACCTGTCATTCTATCTCCTCCTTACCACACTAGGGATGCTGAATTCCACTTCTTTCTTCAGAAACATAACATACTTTCTGGCCTCAGAGATTTTGGACTGATGTTCCTTTCCACAGAATACTGTTTCTACCCAGCTAAACCATCAACTGCCTACCACATACCCTAGCCCCACAAAAACACATGCAAACACTCATAAACATGCTTTGGATATATTCTAGATATTTTCCAGAGCTTACACAAAATGCCACCATCCAAATACCTCTACTATTTACTATTCTAATACTCTGCTCTTTTACTTCATAGAATTTGTAATTATGCATAAATTTGTATGTATTTGTTTAATGTCTGGCTTCTCTATGATCAAAGAAGAAACAAAATTAGCTTGTTTTATTTTTTACAATATGTCCAACAACTAGACCTACTTTATGTATATGGTAGATGACGTATTTGCTCTATGAATGAATATTAAATAACTACTCCCAAGCTGAGTGAAGATGATGTTCATATCAAAGTGGTGACATTTGGACTGAAACTTGAAAGTTGCATAGGATTTTTATAGGATGAAGATTGAGGACACTAATAGTCCCACTATGTTCCACACTAGCTAGCCCATGATTCAAGTACTTTATAAAGTCACAACTGCCACTTTCAAAAATGGACATTGATAAATGGGAGTGCAGAGAAAGGAAAGCAACCCAGATAGTAAAGTGCAAGACATATCAGATGTGACATTGTTGGAGTAAGAGAATGCTTGGCCTGAAGAAGAAGAGAAGGAGATGTGTGATGGCAGTCCCCCACCATTTCACCCCTGTAAGAGAGAGATTAAAATTATTTTTGAAACCCTAGAGAGAGTTTAACATAAGACTAATGGAGAAAATTGATTGAGAAACAGAATTGGGCTCAGTATGTGAAGACTTCTGAAGATCATAGTGAATAAAACATAAAAGAGGCTGCTCTATTGTATATTGGATCCCTGAATTTGCAATGGTTCATATGAGGACTGTGCGACCTTCTGTCTAAAAGTTACAGAGGGTAGCAATAAACTGGATGCAAGATGCAAACAGATGATATCTGACCTCTCATCAAACTTTTACTGGCTCAGAGTGGCAGATGATATGTATGTCTTGTCCAGTTTTATCAATTGTAAAATAGGGATGATACTAGTAATAGCAGTAACAGTAATAACAATATTCCCATAAATTGCTGAGAGGGTTGAATGAGAAAAATCTCTTATAAAGTGCTATTGCATATTATATGGAATACATGGAATACAGACAAGTAACAGCAATGATGACTAGCATTTATTAGGCAATTATTAGGACTAGGCACTACTAGGCACTGTGCTAATCATATTTTGCTCCGTAAATAATTATCTGTGTAATTGAATGCATTCAGAATATTGTCGTTGATATTAATATTTCATACTAAAGTAAGTGGCCTTGTGTGAATGAGAATTATATCTCTTAGATCATGGCAGGTTATTCTGATTCCCTCTTGTTTTGCTTGGTGTGCACATTCAGCAGAGGGACCGGGTGCTGCAGTCCTCCGTTGGTCGACGCTGAGAAAGGACTATAAACACACTATGGTCACTTAGACTTCTAGGTGCAGGAATTGTATGCTATATTTCACAAGTAGAAATCAGCCCATGGAGTCGTGATTGAAAACATTAAGTAGGAATTGGTAGAATTTGATTCTAGTCACTAATTTGTCATTAACTAGTTACGCCACATAACCTCATAGAATGTTCGTGGGGATGGTATATGAGAATTCACTTATTTTGTCTACTTTATTTCTATTATCTGCTTTGAGCCAATATTCTATTTCTTCTTAAAAGGTGATTCTCTGATAGAACTGAAAAAATTAAACGTTAAAGTCACTTTAAATGAGAATTTAAAGAGCCAGTAAATTAATCCTAGGACTGAGGGATTGGTATGGGAACAAATGTATGCAAATGCAATACATAGATTAGATTGCAGAGAGTTGAGTGCCTTAAGAACAGAAATTATAAGACAAGGGAAGCAATCAATTTTGGAAAAACTCTGTTCCTCATTGGGCAAAAGACAATAGGAATTCTTACAGATAAGGGGTCCAG
Source organism: Phyllostomus discolor (assembly GCF_004126475.2). Taxonomy (NCBI): domain Eukaryota; kingdom Metazoa; phylum Chordata; class Mammalia; order Chiroptera; family Phyllostomidae; genus Phyllostomus; species Phyllostomus discolor. Next base: position 24,702,402 of record NC_040911.2, read on the forward strand.
TGGTTATGTGTAATTTTTATCTATTTTCTTGTCCTGGTAAAAACTAAACATAAACATAGAAGTCCTTTCCTCCTTTAGCTTTTTAGGTAGTTTAACATTTTCTTGCTAAGACGTATGTCATGATTGTGTAGGGGCACGGAGGAGGGGCTTTGGGTACCAAGAGATTTCTGAGAAGTTTTAGCCCAGTGCCAGAAAGGTTTAATTTACAACTCTTGTCATTGTAATAGTTCTGCAGCCTGGTTACAGAACAACTGTTAGAATAAATCATTGACCACAATTGGGGGTGGGGAATGCTTTGATATTTGAATAGAAGTGTACCCCATGAACAAGAAGAAAGATAAGTGGGAAGATAATTGATTATAATTGTGCTTCTTTTTTTGCACATGAGGAACTGCTTAGGAACTTCATCTTCATAACACTCCTATGACTTAAGTGTTACCCTATCATTTATAATAAGAGAAAACTAAAGTTCAAGAGGTTAAAAATCCCCCCAAATCATGCCACTACTGAGGAGCAGAGGTAGAATTTAAGCAAAGTCCTGCCCAGATGTTATTCAAATATAATATTATTTTAATACTTTTTAACAACTATGCATAGCTGTTTTAATATAAAATTCAATTGCTGTTTAAACAGCCAACGAATTTCTATATGTGAATTAAACAGAAACTTTTTAAAAATCGTGATTTTAGACCATAAAACCACTACCAAAGTAATCCCTGTAGCCTAGTAGCAGAATTATCTAATTGCCCAGTACAAAATAGAAAAGAAATGAGCAAACTCATATTTTTGGTTTATTTTCATCTCCAACCTAATCTTGTTATTTGTATCAGAGACAGATTATAGCATTATTATAAACTTCAGATTTTTATTATAAACTTCAGGTTTTTATTATATTGAATCTGAAAGGTACCTAAAGAGTCAGGTTGTAGTCTCAACTTAACAATTTACAAATCAGGAAGGTGACTCTCTGATGCAGATCCTGGCCTGTAGGGTCCATGTATTGTGGCCAAGAGAGACAAATACACACGGACTACAGAAGTCCTGTGGAGAAAAGGGACGGCATGACCACTCTCTAAGTGAGAAAGAGGGCTCTGACCCTGACTGGACAAGCTTTTATTGTTTTTCTGGGCACATTATATCAAGGATGGTCCTCATTTACTATGTATGGGTTCGAATTAGATGGTTATCTTTTACAGACAACAAAGGAGAGGATGTTGCTAATTACATCAAAGAAGAAGGATATTTTCAAATGTAAAGGGAAAAGTGGTTGGACTGGTTACACTCCGTACTTGGGAGGTTTAGCTCCAATTTTAGGAAGTTGCAGTAAGCCCTTGTGCCTCAATTCAGGGTGAGGGAGTTTTAGCAAAAGCAAGCCTCACAGCGGCCTAGGTACAATGCAGGACTGATTCCCCACAGGAAAACCTATCCATGGGTGTGGCCCCTGTGTGCCAACTCGATCCCCACTGGTTTTCCAAGTGGGGCTGAGTTACATTCCCACGCCATGCGGATCGGCCCGTGTAACTCTCAAAGAAGCTAATTGCCTTGAACACAGTGACACCTATAGTTATAGAATCAGCATGAGAACTTTGAAGGGCACTTATTTATTCTGCAAATGTTTATTGAGTACTAGCCATATGACAGGCACGTTTCTAGGCACTGGGGACACAGTAGTGGATAATAAAGGCAATGACCCCATTCAACTAGAATTATGATTTACTGGTAGGTAAGTGCAGAGAATTAAAAGGAATAAGTCCTAAATTAGAATAAGAAACTGAACACATAAAAACTTGGGGTAGAGGGAAGCATTCCTGGCAGATAAATCCTCAACAACAATGAACTTTAAGGTCAGAACAATACTAATATGTCCCAGAAATGGACAGAATGCTCTATGGCCTGAGTGTGTTGGTCTAGGGGAGAAGGTGACTAGATAAGGTTAGAGGTAGACTGGAACCAAGTTATGTGGGTTTTCAAGGGCCAGAGTCAGAAATTTACATTTTATTCTAAATGCATAGACATTTTTAAGATTTTAAGCAGGGAAGACATGATCCTGTTTACAATATTTACAGACTATCTGGGCAACTGTGTGAGAGAATACATGAAGTGGAAGCAAGAAGGTGGGTCAAGAGGTTCTGTAGCACCCAGGGGACCGAGGACAGTGGATCAGCATGTGAGGTTGGCAGAAACAGGTGAAGAGAACTGGGCGGAACTTGGAGATGACTTGGCAGCAGTCCAAAGATCCTGCTTGTGCATCTTATGTCAAAAGAGAAGGAAGGAGAAAATCAAGGATGCCTTTTTTTTTTTTTTTTTTTTTTAAGAAATAGGGTTGGTTGGTTGCTGGAATAATTATGAGAGCAAATGAGGCAAACTGAGGAAATGAGAGACTGAAGGTGAGGAATGGGAAGGCATGGAAGAGTTCTGTTTTGAACATAGTAAATTTGAGATGCATATGAGAAATCCCTCAGAGATATTCTCCTGGAGATGGGGGAAGAGGTCAAGGCTGGAGATACAGTTTGGGAGTCATTATCATATAGATGAATTTGAGGCCAGGGGAGTAGATGAGATTATACCTATGGAAGGAGATAAAGGATCCAAAGAATGAGCCCTGGGGCACTTCAAAATTTTGAGAGCAGTATTTTTCCTTAAATAAATGTCTTTCTATTTAACTAGTAGATTAAATTTCAGAAGTTTTCTATTTAAGAGTAGTTAAGCCAAAGCAAAGCAATCATTATTTTTTCCTTGAAATCTTCTCTAATCCCCATGACCCAAAGGCCATATATAGAGTTATAAGTAAGTTTAATAAAAGAAATATAAAAATACACACAGTTACACAAATTAAGAGGGCCTTCTTGATTGTTGCTTTGCATTTGCTAGCATTGCTGTCTATCTTTGGACATCGCCTGTCATTCAGGCTTTCCTAATAATAGATTGTGACTGTGCATGTTATTATATCTTTCCAAACTCAGAAGACAACGTTATGTTCCATGAACTGTACCCTCATGAGTTTAATCCCTGTCAAAAGTACATCGAGGGAGTACTTTCGTCACTAAGCAATTGCAGCTCAGTATTACTAAAATCTTCTTTATGCTGCTTATTGAAGAGTAGATGGTACCTTCCATCCCTAGTAACTCCCGGTTCCAAAGCACAGTGTTATTTTACTGTACCAATTCCAAAGCCTGCCAGCTGCAGGTTTGAAATAGCTGCACTCCATGAAACCCAACTTTTAAATCCCAGGAAAGGAAGTTCAACCCTTTATTGTCCTAAAATCGACAGATGCAGTATGGCTCAGTAAGGGGTCTTTCTGCTGGTGCTTTAAAAGTTACCATCCTCAGTGTTCTGTGTGGGAAATAGAAGTCCTAGAGAACTTCGCCCGTAGGTCTTTGGCCTGAGGCTTGTGAACAAAATCTTCTCAGTTTCTCCCCATCGAAACGCATCAGGATCCATTATTGCTTATCATCTTTCCCAGGAGAAGGGACTACTTCTTTTTTTTTTTAAAGATTTTATTTATTTATTTTTAGAGAGGGAAGGGAGGGAGAAAGAGAGAGAGAGAGAAACATCAATGTGCGGTTGCTGGGGGTTCTGGCCTGCAACCCAGGCATGTGCCCTGACTGGGAATCGAACCTGCGATGCTTTGGTTCGCAGCCCGCACTCAATCCACTGAGCTACGCCAGCCAGGGCAGGACTACTTCTTTTATGAATGGTTGGGCTATGCTGAGTGGTCGAATTGTGGATATGGTTTATAACTGGTGGCAATGGGATTGGTTGCAAATTGTCAAATATCTAAAAGTCCCACATGAAGCATTGGCGTCCCCATGATTGCACAGCAGAGTAGGGATAGGAAACAGAGCTGCATCTATCTGTAGCCAGATCTGTGTCCAGCAGCACTCCTCAACCTCTTCCCCCGCCCATCAGTGCATTGTTTGTCTCTTTTCACAGAAACATGCCCACTTATTTTACTTTTTGGCTTTGCCTGCTGTTCATACAGAACTCTTCATTCTGACTCTTAACAGGAATTACTAAAATCACTTCCCTGAATTCTAAATCTGGTTCTGGGAGAAGGGAGTAAACTGCCCTGCCCCCTCAGAACCACCTTCTGGATCTGCTTCCTATTCGGGCTTCTGATACTGGCATGACTTCCTTACCTTTCCTGCCTGTATTTCTAACCTGCTTTCAGCTCTGACTTTTATTAGCTGAGGAAATTCTTAGCAAAGCCTAGCTCCTCTGCTCTCAGAATCCCCTGAAGCCCTTCCTCTGTGACACCACTGCCTTCATCTCTAGCTTCCTTATTATTCCTGGATTTTCTCATTTAACTGAGTTTCATGGTTCTTGTATCTTCTGAAGGTAAACATCATTTTACATCTGGCTCCGCAAAGTCAAAGTCCTACAGAGAGGAGAATAATTCTCTTTATGTCCTTTAGAACATTCACCTCAATTCACTTAGAATGAAAATGAGAAGGTGTGTGATAATATTTCTCTCAAGTCCAAGCACAAATGCCATGCCTGACTCTCTGTTTCATTTAGTAAACTAATTATCTCAATGGATATTTTCATTTTACTGTTCTGACCATTTTCATACTTTTTAATATGATTGAGTTTTTCCTTTGAGGATTAACTAGCTTAAAACAAGAAAAGTCTTGAGAATCTCTTTTTTTTTTCCTTTTTACATACTCGTCTCATTGACCTTTCCAAAGTAGAGGTGATGACCTGTGGTATTTCTTCCATGCTGACCTCCCACTTCCTGTGCCAGTTTTCAACTCTTTACAAGTAAAGAAGTTAATAAAGGAAAAAGAGGGAACTTTGATGCTGCCAACTCTTAAGCAATTTAAGCTGTGACTTTAGTAACCTTAAAGTAAATGAAGCCAGATCCAGTAGCTGCACTATCAAATGCTGCTACAGGATAATTTAGTCCAATTGAATATTACATTAGTGGGGGGGAAATGAATTCTGTGCACGCTGAAGTTTCTTCTTCTCCAGGAGAATTAAATTGCCGAGTGCCCATGTACCCCACTAAAAGTATCTCAAAAACGCTGAAGCCTGTTGAGTGAATGTGAAGGTCAGGTGTGTTGACCTAGCTTTCTAGAACAGAACTGCAAACTGGAACCACCTCTTTCCCCTGTTCTTCAAAGATTAAGTACTATCTGTAAAGTTTTGAAAAACTGCCTTCATTTCATGAATGGACTATCATAGGATACATAAGGTTATTTTCTTCATTTACCCTTATAAATACAAAGATCCTATGGAATTTTATAACAATTGCCTGACATACAATTAAAATCACCTGTGTACTGACTTTCTAAGTCAATGAGAATCTAGTTAAAGAATCTTTAAATCGCATTCTGTGTAGTGAATGCTGAGTTTTATAATTTTAAGGAAATATCTTGGATCAAAAAAAAAAAATACCACCTGCAGAAAAGGTGTGGAAGAAAAAATATTGAATGCTTATCTTATGGCCAAGTAAATACATGCATATTATTTACTATTCCTCAAGCTAAGGCAAGAAGCTGTAAGTACCAAAATGTGGGTCTCTGCCCTGAGGTAGCATGTTAAACAGGAAGAAACCTTAAACATGGCCACCATTCACTGTGGTTACAGAAAATGCAGGCTTACATGGAGTAAAAAGGGAAATTTCATACCCATGGTACAGAAAGAAGGAGGAGTGAAGAGGCAGAGGGAAAGTAGCACTTGAGATAGTAAGGCCAGAAGATTAATAGAAGAGAAAGAGTTAAGGAAAGATCTGATAAATATGAAAGAGAATACAGGACACACTGAAAAAACACAGCATGAAATTTAATCTAAGATCAAATATTGTCAGTATATTCAGGGTCACCTGGTTCTGTTGTATAGTTTCAGAAAAGAGAGAGGAGAAACTCAGATACCCTTTCTAAAACTGGCACCTCAGATAATTGTGTTTTCCAACAAACAAAGTTTACATAACATGTCTATTTCTAAATGAAGCAACTGCCTTTTTACTACATCCTATATTTGGTAAAAGGCTGAATTATTGGTGGACATTTAAAAGACATCCTAGCCGATGCTGACCAACACCTGTCAATGGGCAATATCAATATGACAATGTCCTCTTGCCCATGAAGGATATGTCAACTTAATTCAAGCATTTGTGTGAAGCACAGCATGGCACTAAGAACTTCCTACCTTAGGATACTTCCTTCTTTAGTTTTCTAAATCATAGGGTTCATCTCTGATTTTGTCCTGACTATTGATTGCACTGGCAGAGTTCTTCCTGTTCATCTATGCTCCCATCCACCCATACATACATACATCATCTTTACTGAATATCATTTATTAAATACCTACTCTGTACCCAACACAGTACTAGGTATATAGGAACATATACAAGGAGTATTCAAAATTGTCTTGCATTATATAGACCTCATCATTTCACAAAAATCACATCTAATTCTCATTTTTATTAGTTTTTAATTCTATTTTCTACCACATAATTATGATTTTTTCTGGGGATACTGATTAGCTTTAAAAGTTTGTTTTTATTCCATTAACTTGCCACCTAAATCATAATTGAAGATTGCCTAATCTCTCACTTTTGTCTAGACACACCACTTTGCCCACATCATTTTAGCAACAAAAATCTCTCCTTATGGCCTTCATTTCCTGCCTTTTTTTAAAGTCCTTCCACTCTGCAAAAATATGTATCCCAATTTCATTTATAGTTAGATGCTTACAATTAAAATGCCACTGCCCTTGTTAAGTTGCTTTAGTGATATCATTCTCTGCCAAAACCATGGTAGCTGTAAATGAGATTTGAGGCTCATTTTCTTCACAGACCAAACAAAACCTAAATTTATGTTCTCAACTGGTGGCCAGTTTTCTTAGTTCGGCAAACAAGATGCAGCTCAGTGTCCAGGGCCACATGTCTACTCTGCCTCTCTACACAGCGATGATTTCATGCCTTTGTCACCCTTTTTGTCCTCTAGAATGTTATATCATCTCCCTGACAAACTCATCATAGTCATCATCATTGCCATTAGACTCAGATCTTCTGAGTTTAACTAAGAAATTCAATTTGTCCAAACAAAAAAGCTTATGTGCCTGTGACTACGTCACCTTCTGTGTTAGCCAGGAAAGAGAGTAAGGAAGAGAAAATGTGTGAGTTGAAAAGAAACACTAAATGGAGTGCTTATTTAAACATATTCTAAAATATGTTTGTCTACTTGACCTAACTACTGACTTAAATGCAATAAGAAGGCATTTTAACACCATTAGTATCTGGATTTCTGCCAGAAGAAAGCTCCTTGCTTTATACTCCCTTAGGCTGTGCTGATGAAACTACCTAAAAATGGGGTTTAATAGCACTTAATTCATTTTAAATGCGAAAGCAACCAGTAAAGTGTATCAGATGATGAAAAAAATAAGACTCTAGAGGTTAAAGAAAGTATTCCAGCTGGGACTTCCTTGCTTGTATATAAAATGTGCCGTGTTTTCTCTTGGAGTCACAGTGAGGACTCATCTTTCATGAGGCAGTGGGTACTGGCAGGCACTGCTCTGCTCTAGTAGCAGTGCTGTTGCTGTTCCCAAGACATATGATGTGTTTTTTAAGATATCACTGTCCAATTATGATAGCAGATAGGGCTAATATTGGTGGTCATGGTGGTGGATGGGGTGGCCGCATACTAAAATTCTTTCCACGCACACAAAATTAAGCATTCCAAATCTGAGATGCAAAATGCTCAGGGACAAGATGCTAAGTGCTTCAAAAGTGTTTTGTTGAGAGCCGGTGTTTAAGTAAACATTACAAATTATGGCTTTCTAGTAAATAATGTGAACTGAAGCCCTGGAGAAATTTATTATTCATAATATACATCATTTTGTCAGCTGGATCATTTGCTTTTTTCTCGAAGAAATTGATGGAGGTTTGGGTTTGATTGCTGTCAAAGAGTGGCAAGTGCTTTTCAAAGACCCAGACAAGGCCAGGACTTAAGAATCTCCTAAGCCGAATCTCAGTCAGAAAAGGCAGCCCAGAGAGCCAGCTGATCTTCGCTGCACATGCTTTGTCAATCACTCTGGTGCCTGGTCAGCTTAGCGGCAGCATCCTTAGAAAGGTTCATGGTCATCTGAGGACCTCTTCTATTGTATTTGCCCTACAGAGTTATTCTGCTGTGTTGGAGAATTAGTCACTTAAGTAGGTAGAATTTTAATTGAACTTGTTTCTTCCCTTTCAAGCCCTCTCATGTATATATGTATGTGTGCATGCAAGCATTTCTGTGTGTAGTTAAGCAAAATAAAGTTTAACATTAAGTTAATTTTCAATACTAATTGAAGACATTAACAGCTGAAACCATTTTTTTTTTCGTTTCTTGCCCAGTATGATGAATGCCCTTTCTATTTTTACTTTAGTTTCAGCATGTAGGAGTCTTTGGCTTCTATTCACGATTTTGTTCATTTATGCGGTGAATATTCTTTGTGCTCTTACTAGAAGCCAGTGCTCTGCTGGGCCCTGGAGAACAGTCAAGAAGAGAGGTAAGCCCACACTTACAATTCAATAATATACACACTATGGTAGAAATAAGCGGAACATAATCAAAATAAAACAAAACACTTGTCGGTCTTTCAGTTCAGGGAGATCTTCATGCAGGAAGCAGTCTTTTAGTTGAGTCTTAAAGGAAGACTATGAAAGTAAAGAGAGACAATTCAAATAGAAGGAAGAGCGTGTTTAACATCATGAAGGAGAAAGAGAGGCCATGCCAGGGAATTGCACTTTGTGGGCCTGCCCGGAGCTCAACATTTACATGGGAGTAGTACAGAAAATAGGACATTAGAAGTGAAAGATACTGGCTTTGGTGTACAGAATAGAGTTATCTGTGGCAGAAGAAACTAGAAAGCACTTTCTTAGTTCCCTTCGTGGAGACAGGGAAATCAGTTTTCAGTTTTCTCATGTGTAAAATGAGGTATTCAGACTCTACAATCATCCAGGCTTTTTCTAGCTTTACGAGTCTGCAATTCTATGAATTTTTGGTTCCTTGGGAAAAAAAAAAACATGAAAGTATTCATGACCACATGAATCAACATGCTCTTCTGCAGGAGAAAACAATTCCATTATCCAAGATTTATATTTGGAAAATTGCTATGGTATTAGACATATTTCACATGCAATCACATTATTTAGCTATGAAAATGGTATCTATTGTTGGTATAAAGACAAAAAAATATATAATTACATATATTTACTATTTTTCACCATTCCATTTTTTTAAAAAGTGTGAGATCTCTTAAATCATATTTAAAATTTTTAGTATATTAAAATGTTAATTAAAACTCATTTCCTGAAATGGAAGGCAAGATATTTTAGTAGAAATAGAATGATGAAAATGCAAGCAAATGTGAGTTATTATTTTTATCAATGCAAAAACTAGACCAATGAGATTTAATTTGGGGAGTATGTATATGAAAATAAATAAATAATTTATCAATTTTCTCATTTCTGTGTTCCACAATTGTGCTCTTTACAGCATCATCATTATCAGTAATTTCTACCTTTTCATCAAGCAAAATGTCAACCTTCTTACCCCTAATTAGATGTAGATGTAGACACATGTATCCACATATATATTTTGTCTTGTGTTGCCAGAGATATGTAATTACTGTAAAAATCTAAAATGACGATATATGTCATTTTATCTCAAGGCCATTTCCCTAAACCCTATAAGAATGATGGAGTCAAGTTGTTTAATTATTAAATATTTAAATAAAAGAGAAAAGAAATACAGGAGATCTGAGTTATTATATTTACTTAGAATCACACAGCAAACACAGTGATGAGATGAGAACAAAATTTGGTAGTTCAGAGTCATATAATTACATTGCCATTAGACTTAACCACCTTACTGAACCCACTAATATACTGGTTTTCAAGTATTTCAACTTTATGCCAAGAATCCTAGAAGTTTCAGAAAATCAGTCTCTACAATTAGGGTCAAAATAAGCAATCTTTGTCATTCAATATGTATTTGTAATGTGACTAAGGTTTGCCAGGCATGGAATGAAGCATCGAAATTACAAGAGCAAAGATAAGATGATACCTGTTCCCAAGAAGTTCATAGTACCATGACATTGCCACATTGTAAATTAGCAATGACAAGCTTTGTAATAAATGCAAATAGAAAGTAAGCTTGAGGAACTTTGCAAGGGTAGCTTAGAGGGGATACAACCCCACTTCTGGAGTCCTTGGAAGGTCCCTTGTGAGAGTGATTTGCCAATTAAGACATAAAAAATGGTGGCGTGAGAGAGAGATGTTAGGGATTCTGAGAAGTATTAACGTTCACAGGCTATTTGGAGGACAATAAGTGAAAAGGGACCTGAGTAGAAGCATCCAGAGGGTTCATGGAAGATGTGGGAAACATGATCCTATGAAAACCAAGGGCATAGAGAATTTCTAGAACAGCATCATTGTCAAAATTGAAAAGTACAGAGAAGTGAGGGAAGAAAATAACAAGAAAGCAGATGATGAATTGAACAACAATACTGTTGGTATCCTTGGTGAGTGCTAGTTCATGAAATGACAGGAACACAATCCAAAAGGCAATGGGTTTAAGTTGACCTTGAGGTAATGAAAGGTGGCAAATCTTTTCATAAGTGTGGTTATATAGAGAAAAGTTGTAGTAGGGTGGAGAGAGGGAATGGTTTGTGGGAGCTGATGATTTCTTTTAATGTTATAAGGGGCTGATTATGTTTAAGTATTAATGGGAAGTATTTGAGTTCAGGCTGAGTCAAGTAGAAAGCAATTCAAGAGAAGTCATACTTGACTAAAAGCAGGCTGATATTTAGGTAGGCAAGAAGGGATCACTTTGAAATAGAAAGGATGAAGTTAGAAGGCTCTCTTGTAGTCAGGTATTGGCAGTTAGTGGCATTCCTATCCAATATCTTATATTTTCTTGTGATGTAGCACACAGAACCAAGACTGGGGTAACAGGATGTTTGAGATGTTTTGAAACAATGCTGGAAATAGCACCATTACCTAGCAGCACAAAGGTCTTACTTGTGGCTGGATATGCTCAATTTATATTAACATGATATTGAATGATTTTCAGCAGGATTTATAAATAAGCTATTTGGAAACAAGGATTCTTGGATGGACAATGGTGTTGTTGTGTTGGGCAACAGAAGCCAGACTGAATGATAAGAGGCAAGGAGACAGGAAACGTACGATAGTAAAACACTAAACAGGTAAACACACCAGAGTATCAATGAGATTGGAATTTGTGATAATAATCAAGGAAGTAAACTGTAATACAGCACATTGCAATGTGATAGAATTTCATATTTCAGAAATGGAGCAGGTTAGTTAGTTTGTTTTGGTTTGCTTTTGGTTTTGGTTTTGGTTTTTGTTGTTTTTTTTTTTTTTTTTTTTTTTTGACAGAGCCTGTATTTTGGCCTTGAAAGTGGGTAGTTGAAATGAATGCAATTATTCACTGAGTTAAAAATGTTAAGAAACTGAGACATAAATGAATTACATGAGTGACACTGATGTCATCTGAGTGGTGGCAAAGCTCTATCCTTCCCTGGGTTCTAACAATGAATTTAGACAACTGGCAAAAAAAAAAAAAAGTCCTATGGGTTAAGGCACATAATAGCTTACCTTCCTATACAACACCACCCTTCCCACTGCCAGCTGCCATTGTTCAACCACATCCCCTCATCATTAACTTGGGGGAGGACATCCACAGCCCACAGAGAAAAAGTTTGAGGGTAGGCATGCAGTGGGATGGTGGAAAGGGACATAAATCTTCTGGAAAAATAAAATACAGCCCAATTTAGAATGAAAATCAAGGAGAGGCCAGGTAAATGTAAGGACTTAAATTGGGGAATGGGAAGCATTATGAGTAAGATCAAGCAGCGAAAGTTTTCCAAAATAAACAGTTCCTGTAGTATTCCAATGGGTAGTGAGAGGGCCAAGGGCAGGAGGCAGGGTAGGACACACACCTTCTCTGGAAAGAGTCATTGGTAAAACTACCTTAATATGGCTTAAGAGAGAATACTGCTCTGGTAGAAAAGACAGGCTGTAGGATTACATAGTTCCCACTTACCATGTGTAAAGCCTATTCTCTCCCTCTCATCTCATTCCTTTCCTTCTTCCCCCCCTCCTTCTCTCTTTCCTGCTTGCCCTGCCCTCCCTTCTCTCTCTTTGTTCTGTCTTCTCCACACTGTCTTCTATTTTCTATCCCTTCATCCTCCACCATAGAATAGGAGATTCAGTAAGGTGCATGGAATGAAGCTGTAGCAGAAAAATCTCTGCTGAGACTTTCTTTGCCTTGCTGTGGGCACTGTCTAGAGTGCTCACACTGTTCTCTGCCTGAGCCATGATTAACCAGCGGTTCCAAACCAGCCCAAGGCTAGCTGGCTCTGCTTCCGGAAGCAGCCCTTTGCCCACAGGGTACCCTTCATCTTGCCTGCCCCTGACTTTTCTAAAAACATAATTCTGCAGAGCTGATTCTGGCGCTTTATTGCTTGACCTGTAAGCACCATGTAGAGACAACTGGATGTGCTCTTGCATTCATCTCATGTGCCATCTGGCCTCCTCCAGTCTCCACCACTAATCCTTTGCTCCTTGGCTGCTTGTATGTCCCATTGGAAAGGCACATATCCACTCTCTTCATAATAAAAGAAAGCTCATTCCATACATGCTTGTCAAATTCTGAAGGCCCCGGCCAGCTAGAGGTTACCATCAATTGTTGAGCCATGACTCATTTTACGGTGGGATATCACCTTTTTCTTATTTCAAATGAAGTGGCATCTGGAGGAAATTGGCAGGAGCACTCTTCTTTCTTCCTTGTGGGAGAGATTTAAAAAAAAAAGGAAAGAGAGATACCTTCATGAATCATGCAAGTTGTCTCTACCATGCCAAGGAAATTATCTTCTCTACACTACCCATCAATACCATTGACCTTTGTCATAAAAAGCAGGTCGCTTATATCTATATCCCATTAAAAGGCATCATCTTACAATCATTTCTTCAGTACTATTAAAGTCATGTCAAAAAGAATCATTGACTTATTGTCAAACACATCCAACCTTCCACATTAATGTACCTAGAGACACCTCAGTAATCAGCAGGCAAACAATGCCAGACACCCAGGGAAGCCTAAGGAAGCCGGAGGGAAAATGTCTGGTTTCATCTTTTCTCTCTGGCCTGTGCATTTTCTTTCTATTCTTTCTTTCTATTCATTGGTACAGTTGATAACATTTAGTTTAGCAAATCGGTCCTTTTAAATTTTGAGTAAATACTACTTTTTGTATTGTCACTGTCTAAGACATGTCAGTGGCAGAAATTCCATAGAATTCAAGAGAATGCAAATGATCCCTCTGGCCCTACCATGGCAGTGGGTATTAAATGGGTGCCAATGACTGCTGGTTGAATATATTTTGGTGTAATTAAGAGAAAAAATAGAAGCTTATTAGAAGTGCAGAGTTTCGATCCCTACCAAGGACTACTGAATCAGAATCTGAATTGTAACAAGATCCTCAGTTGCCCTGGCCAGTGTAGCTCAGATGGTTGGGTATCATCCCATAAACTGGAAGGTCATGCATGGGTTTGATTCCTAGTTAGGGCATGTGCCTAGGTTGTGGGTTTGGTCCCTGTCTTGGTGTGTGCTAAAGGCAACTGATGGATGGTCCTCTCTCACATTAGTGTCTCTCTCCCTCTCTTTCACCATCCCTTCCTTACTCTATAGGGTCAATAGGCTTATCCTTGGGTGAGGATTAAATAAAGAAATAAAGAAATGAAGAAGTAAGATTTTTATTCACATTAAAATTTGTGATGCACTAATTTAGCACATCACCATCCTTTATTTTCTTTTAGCACTTATATTGCCAGTTATTCTCCATCTATTAGTATATATTTATATGAGCTATACTCTCTCACTAAATGCAGGCTACATGAGGAAATGCGTCTTGTCGGTATTATCCACCTCTCATGTGCCCAGGAATAAGAGTAGTGCCTGACATTCTCATATGGTTTGTTGAATGAATACATAAAATATTCCCATTGGCCTGAGGCCATACTCTTAAGGAGGGGAAGAAGTAGGGCCCAAACTCTTCATTTCACCTCCTATGGACCTGGTTCACAAAACAAATTATGCATGTCTGTCTCTTTGAGAGGCTGAAGGAGGTTCTTAGTCCAAAGATAATGTGCATTCAAACTGAATTGAGATTTAATGGATTGTCAGGCTACTTCCTTCAGTCAATCCTCCTCTTTTAGAATAGCTGCAACATATGAGGGTTTCTGAGCACTGTCCCCAGAGTTCTCTTGAGTGATTCTGGGCTATCTGTGGCCACAACTAATGCTGAAGTTGTATTTACCCCCTTTACAGTGAATTTACTTAATTAAGCTGATAAAAAGTAAAAAATAAATAATATCAGGAAAATCAACAAGCTAGAAGGAGGGGTGAAGGTTGTGAGAAAGCCAGAGAAGAAGAGAAGAAAAGATACAGGAGAATGTCTGGGAAAGTATGTAAAAGGTAAAGTCAATTCCCCAAAGACATACCATATGTGGTTTTATAAGGGAGTGGGAAGGCATGAGCATTTCTTTTTTTTTCATCATTATTTTGTGTCTACATCGTCATATCACACTAACATCACCTCAAACATGATAAGTAAGATCATCTAAAGAATCAACTATTGAACATATAGTACATTTTTATTTTCCCAAACAGTGACTTTAACTCTGCTACCAGTGTGAAAATGTACATAATTTCATTTTCTCTATTTCTTGTTTTCTTTTGCACCATTACCTCTGCTACTTTTACACATGGAACTCTTTATTTCCAGACAACTTACATCTGTGCAACAAAGAAGCACAAACTAGCACTATCACAGACTTAAAGTTAGAATTCTGAAACACAATGCAGATATGAAGCGCTCTCTTCTTTTTTACAACAGAAAACATAAGGTTAACCTAAGATATACACACAGAACCACAAATGTGAAAGATGAGCTCTTAGGGGAAAAGAAAAAATAGATTGTAATAATTTGGGGAAGAAAGAAAGAAGGAAAAGAGGGAAGGGAGGAAGGGAGGAAGGGAGGAAGGGAGGAAGGGAGGAAGGAAGGAAGGAAGGAAGGAAGGAAGGAAGGAAGGAAGGAAGGGATGGATTATTCACACTCTCCTAATTTGTTTATGTATAAACATATATAGAATATGATTTAAAGTCATTTGTAAGTAAATTAAGACAGTAAAATAAATATAAAGAAAAAGAAAAAAAGGTCCATTCTTTTAAAGCTGTGGTAATATGGTCTTTTCTATACACCCCAAAGCCTTCACAAGAAACTTAGTTACCTCACAACTCCACTGCTTTTTTTCCAGAAGCTTAACCCCTGTGCTCATAGTGGATAATCTTAACAATTACTTTCGGGCTGGGCTGATGTATTTATTTGAAAAAAATGAATGTAACCATCTACAAACGAGTTGGATCCACACATACATGCACACTCACACAGAGGCATCATGGACACTCACCACAAGAAATTTAGGAGAGCCACATTAAACTCACTGAAGGCTTTCAAAACTATTCGCTTATGTTTCTGAAGCAGGTTTCACTTCATCTCAACCCTGGAAAAGTAAAGGCAGCAGTGGAAACAAACAACAACAACAAAAAAACAATGAATAGCAAATCTGGTGTTTTCCAACTCAAGAAGCTGCAGTTGATTTGAGAAGTGGCAGAACATATAAGCTGTTTCCAATTTTATTTGAGCAAAATCTTCTATCCGAGTCTTTTGTATATGCCTGGCCTCACACATCACAGTTACACACCAAAGCCCTCAGGAACTAGGGTTTTAGATCAGTGTCAAAGCATTTATATTTTAAAAAATACCCTGAAAATGCCAGCTCTGCCCCAGCAAGGATTGCTTCCCCCGTGTCCTGCAGTTAGAGTTGTCAACATCAGTAATATACATGACGTTTGAACTTCTTCCAAGTGACTTACCCACACACTAACTCTCCTGAAAAATTTCAGTGTCTGCCCACCTGCTGTTCAAGTGTGGAGAAGAGATGAAAGATTCTTTTCCCCTGAAATTAAAGAGAACTGAAAACAAACAATTCTGACTGAATACCTCAGTTTTTGCCAAGATCATGTCTGCTCCATCTTGTCACCTGACCTGGTATAGTAAGTCAGTTCCTTGTGACATCCTTTTTAACACAACCAGATGCCTATGACATTTTTAAGGACTCTTGCAGTGGTCTGATAGGCTGTGATTATTACATTGTAGTACCTAAAATAAACATTAGCACCCAACACTTTTTTTGATAGTGATAAACATAATTTTAACAGCCTCCATAGGATGAATAGAGGAACCCAATTTCAAAGGAACAAATGCACAAATGCTACTGCTTTACTCATGAAGAAATAGAAAACTTTCCTGTATCATACCTACGAGTAATCTTATGTGAGATTTTTGACCACACAAAATGTTTTCATTTATTTGATATTTGTTCATTCATATTGTTTTCTCTACTGCTACTTTGGGATGTCACATGATCAAATGAAGGCAATTCAAAAAATACACCTGCCTCAGTTCCTGCACTCAAATAACTTTTATTTTTATTGAGGATTAGTTAGATATACACATAGAATAACTAAAATAACAATTAACTAATAATGAAAATTTTCAACATATGAGATAACATATGGTAGTGTTAAGTATTACAAAATGGTCTTGGAATTTAGTCAAGAGATATTTTTATAGGCACAGTGTTTAAGAGAGTGCGGCTCTTCAACAGGGCATCTTATCAATAGGTAGGATTTAATTACAGTTGACCCTTGAATCAGGGTTCATATCAGCCTACTTATGCATTGTTGAATAGCATAAGGATGGGCTGCCTTTGAGTCTGGAGCACTTCCCATCTGAAAAAGCAGACCCAGGAAGTGAGTAGTACAAAACAGGGCTTGCTGGGGCTCCTCCCTCAAAGATATGCATGGGCAGGTCAGCTTTCTAAAAAGGGGTCTATCCTGTTGACTGACAGATCCAACAGAAAAGGTAGGGACCATATTTACTTTACATAAATCCATTGCAAGAAAGATGGCTTGCTTGTATCATAATGAGTTTACTAATCGTCTACCATCCTATAGAAAAGGATGAGAACTTTACTTATATTAGGTTATTTAATCTCCAAAATAATTCTGCTGAATAATTATGGCTATTCTCATTTTGGAGATGAGGAAACCGAAACTCAAATAATTAAGCAATTTATCCCAAATCAAGTAACTAGTAATTGATGAACCTTAGGTATTAATACACATTTATTAAACCTTGAAGAGAAGTTCGTTCATATACTCCTAATCCCCCCCACCCCAACTTCCTCATTCTACAACTCTGATAATTTCAGAGAAAATTTAATCCTGTACTTGGTGACTTTAAACTGGTGTAATCAATCATTTGATGAACCAAATAATTGCTTTTGCTTTCTCATTTACTTTAATTATGGGCAACATTGGGTAACACTAGTTCATATTTGTCAAATATGAAACAAAAAACCCTTTTTAAGCCCATTTTAATTTTAAAGTGCTCTTTTTGAATCATCTATTGATTCTAAAGTAGACTGCTGCCCTTATGTTTTACATGTATGCTAAGGATGATATTGCTTAATTAAACTGTCTGTTCCTTGATGGCAGAGATGGTTTTTCTAATGACTTTTTACACAGAAAGTCATGATTTTTGTAAGAAAAACCATTTGGGTTTTTGAGCACTTAGCAATACTAAATTTCAGTTTAGGGAAAAATGTCATTTATAAAACTGTATCTGTCATTTATATCATATATTCATTCTACAAATAAAACATGTTCAATAAATCATTGCAGTGCAATGTGAGATGGAAATGCATGGTGTGATTTCTGTAATATAGCTCCGTCCTAGGCACTGGAGGATATCTAAAGGAGTATTCATGGTTTTTTGGCCTCAAAGAACTTGAAGCATTCCACATGTGAAATGTACTAAAAATAAACAGCATATAAAAATAAGGTATAATGTAGGCAAAAAAATTGAATAACATAGGAAATGTGTACTGCGGAACTTCAGAACAATGAGTGTGGGCTGGAAAAGTTAAGAGTGTAGTGGGATCAGTGAGGGAAGGCTTAAGATTGCGTATAAAGGAAGATAGATGTATATATGAGCACATCAATGCTTGTTTTACTTAAACTCTGCTAAAAAACAGGCATATTTTATAGTAAAAATTACTAAGCAAAAATGGATAATTGGGATATGGGCTTTATTTTAGATTCGGACATTATAGAAATCATGAAATCATTTTATAGAAATCATTCATTAAAAATTCCAGTCAGTTGTTCTATTCCTGCTTTCCTCACCACATCTACAACAAAAAGAAAAGAAAAAATATTTGGTAATTAACATTTTTCTCTATAGTGAATGTTTAATCACCTTAAGGAAACTAAGGTTGCCTTGAGTAACAAATAGATCAGCCAGATCAGATTTTGCTTTTAAAGAGTGATTTAGCTTTTGCAAAAAGGAAAGTTCCCCCAGCCTTCCATCATCAAGTCTTTGCTAACTGGGAGCACAGATAATGTGTACAGCAACCTTTGCTCTTTTCTTGCTGCAATTTAGCAAACTGCTGAATGATTAGGGACCAAGGTCTATATTAGTCTTGCCAGATCAATTTTGTAAAACTGCTTAGGACAACACCTTGTCATTTCCATTTTGGCCAGCAAAGCAAAGTAGGAAGAAAAGAATAAGCAGGCCATTGGCAACAGAAAATGTACTCTTCTCAAAAATGGGAGAAAATCTGTTCAACTATTTCCTTTTTTAAATTTTTGAGCTATATTAAGGATCTCATGGCTCTCTGACCTTTGTTATCTAACTTATGGCTTTCCGGACTCTGAAAATTTAAGCTTTGTTTACTAATAATTCCAAGGATCTCTCTATTACCACTGGAAAAACAAATTAAATGCAAAAGATATGTTTTAGCTATAAGAAGCTGGGTATTTTGGATATCTAAGTGCTTGGGTATGTAATTTAAGATGTCTGAATATAAAGATGTTGGTCTGAACCCCAGAATACATCTGAATATTTATATTGCTTGAGTTGGGTTTCCTTAACCTAAGGATTTCTATCTTTCAACAAATCTGGTATATTTTCAGCATTCATTCTTCTAAGTTAGCACATTTCTCTTTCTATTATATCTTTACGAAATCCTGATTGCATTCATGTCAGATTTTTTTACTCTATCCTCCATCACTTTCAACTCTCTCATTTTATTACCATCCAGCTCTCTGAGTTGTATTATAGATTTTAAAAAAGGAGTTGCCTATTTTCCATGTTTCCAATTTTCCCTTTAGTAGTGTCTAATCTATTAGTGCATCTATTATTTTTATTTTCAAATATATTTTTTTATTTCTCTAAGTACCATTTATTCCAAATCTAGTTAGTAATATGTGCCTTCTTATTTCTTGCCTTTAAACACCTCTTTTTTGTTTATATATTAAACACAGTTATTTTATATTTTGTGTCTGTTGTGTCTGATATTTATA
The DNA here is from genome assembly GCF_004126475.2 of Phyllostomus discolor. Classification (NCBI taxonomy): domain Eukaryota; kingdom Metazoa; phylum Chordata; class Mammalia; order Chiroptera; family Phyllostomidae; genus Phyllostomus; species Phyllostomus discolor. Next base: position 24,721,904 of record NC_040911.2, read on the forward strand.
TGAAGTTTTTGTGATACTGATTCTACTATTTATTGTTTCTTCTATTTTTAACTCTCCTTCTCTCTCTTTCTCTCTCTCACTCTCTCTCTCTCTCTCTCTCTCTCTCTCTCTCTCTATATATATATATATATATATATATGCATTTTTACTATGAGCTTTCTTATTTTCCTTTGAACATTATCTTTGTGGTAGTTCTTTTGTCTCCAGTAAAAGTAGTGTTCTGCAACAGATGAATTACAATTGCTTATAGTCATTGAAAGTTGGTATGTATTGGAGCAGGGTGAGAGGGCTCTTCCAGCTCAGGAACATTTAAAATTAAATACTTTACTTGAGGTTTTTCTGACCACACAAGAAGAGTAAAATAGCATCACAAACCTATGTGAAGGCTAGCTTATGGTTATAAATTTTCAAGGGATATTTTCTTTATTTTTTAATGTACCCAGTGCTAAGGTCATAACAGGCAAGTTTTCTTATCTTCACCTTTTGTGTAGTAGGTGGAGCCCTTGGGGCTCCTAACTTCATGAAGCAGTCTAGTAGATTTTCCACCTTGAATTAGCCTGTGCTTCATCTCTTGTTCTGTGACTTAGATTGAAATATTAAGAATTAAAGCAGACTCTTGCACCCAATTACCTCCCTGCTTTCTAGCCTCCCTTTCATTTGGAAAAAAAAAAACAGTTTAAAAAGATTTTTATGATGCTTTGGAGTCCCTTATTTTTTAATTCAAGATAATCATTGGGTTAGGAAAATGGAATTATGATTGACTATCTACTTGAATCTTGATAATGTGACTATTTCTGAGTGTAGAAACATAACTAAGCCATTTGCAAAGTTGCTCCCTCAATTGGGCAATTAGAAAGAAGCTCCTGGGCACCGAAAATAGAGACCATTAACAGATTAACCAGGGTAATCCCAAAAATCTGAAACTTGAGCTCCTACAACCTACCCCTTATCACCAGCCTCATCACCCCAGCAACAAGGAAAAACATTCTTCCCTACTTCTCATACAATTTTCAAATTGTCTTGGCTGTGGTTTTTCCCTGGATAAATTTAATTGATGTCAAATAAACTTGATTTCACATTTATAAAGAAAATGAGAGGATCAGAGATTTTAAGGCCATAACTTTGCCTCTGAATATTCCATTTCTTCCTAAGGATGACCTGGGTAGAAATACATCCTATAAAACATTCTTCTTAGAAAAGAGGAATAAAATACATTCATTCAGTGTTTTTTTTCTCATCAAAGATACAACTTAAACCTTTCTATGCTTTTTAATATCTTCAACCTACATAGTTTATGTCCTACCTTTCTTCCCTGCCCCATTTTCCCTGTTTGCCTTAAAAAATTGTTTGTAGTTATTTGAACACACCAAGGTGTTTCCTACCTCTTTCACTCTGGGCTCACATTCTCCTTCTCTTCTTCAACAGGTCAAACTCTCATGCTCCAACACACATCTTAATTGCTCATGTGGTTATGGGTTCTTCCTGAACCTTCTCCTTATCCTCTGCCCTGAGAAATGTTTATATCTTCCTGTAGGCTAGCACTATACCTTTGATAAAGGTCTATTAAAAACAGCTATCAACCATAATCAAACAATTTATATATATTCTTCTGTCGGTTAATGTCATCCAAGCTCCTTAAAGATGAGCAGCAACTTTTTCATCTTTATATATTCAATGTGCAAGAAAATTATTAATTACCCAGTAAGTGATTGATTAATGAATTAATTAATTAACACTGAAGACACTGTCAGTACCTGCTTTCATGGTCTTAGGTATGTATAATGACCCAAAATTAGCCATATAAAACACTGATCACCCAAGGTAAAGATCCTTGAGGTGTGCTACAGAAACCATCTCTTACAAGATTTTGGGTATTTACTTCAAGCTAAAGACTGTCTTACTATATGTATTACTATAGTCTTCTTCCTTGATTAATTATACCATCAGCTTTGATGCTGTGAGAGTTGCAGTATCAGTATTTTCAACATTTTTATCTCATGGCACAAATAACTAATTAATAAAATTCTGCAGCACACCAAAAAAATTTTCTTTGCCAATCTCACAAAAATAGGTATAATATTGATTCATTTACAACAGACAGCTATCATTGTGTTGGCCGTTGTCATTGTTTTATTTGACAGTCTAAGGGGAAAAAGGTCAGTACCCCAGAGTAAACAGTCAGGTATTGCATGTTTTAAAAATTCTTGCAGCACACAGTGTGCCTCTTATGATGCACCTTTTGAGAATTGCTAATATTGAGGAATATATTCTGCAGTTAATTTGATTTCATCTGATTTTCTCCAAAATTCCTGCCAGATATCAGGTCAGATATAGCTATATTAATTTTATAAACAATGGCATTTTGTTTAGGAAGAATAAGTGTGTCAAGATTAATCTCTACACTCAATTACTATTTGCTATTCAGATTTACTTAGTGAGAGAACCAGGACTTGCCTCCCAGTAGTCAGAACCATGGTCTGAAAATTGACCCAACACAGCCAGCTGCTTTATATGCCCACAGATGAATATTCAGCACAGTTATCTAAACACTTTAAGATACTTAACAGTTGAGTCTTTAAAAAAAAGATCTCCACAAAACCACTGCATTGCCAAATGAGGGTTCTCGCTGGGCATGTGAATCCATGTTTCCCACTTTGACTATTGTACTTGTGTCACGGTGCTTGATTCTTTGTTGTTATTCTTTGGTTTGGTTTTTGTTTTTATTTTCTATTTGCTTGCTTTTCTAGAATTTTTATTAAAAAACAAATAAGAAAGTAATTATTGCTCTTCTGTGTTTATGAGATTTAAAAAAATTGAAGAAGGTTATCCATCATTTTAAGTAAGTAGTCTAGATAAGAACGAACATTGAGCAAATTTCTCGGGAATGGTAGGAGTTGGGATACGCTTACAAAATAAAGATTCAATTGCTCATTGAACTGCTGGGCAGCAGCAGGGCCTGTGAGGGTTGGGGAGCCTTGGTTGCTGAGAGCTATGGGGAGAACAAATAGATATTTGTGTGTGTGAGTTGCTTTGGTAGTGGGAGGCACCAAATGAATATGAGGTGATGTTCAACCCCATTGTGTTTATATGAATGCACATTACCATTTCCCGCAAAGAAGCTGATAACAGCACCTTGATACTTTGCTATAAAATCCATTGAACATTTTCCTGCATGCTTTACTCCCTTTAAAACAGCTCAGGAATGGGCATGAAAAGTGCCATTGCCCCTCAGTAACATTCTCTTTCCCCAAATGAGAACCCATTGGAACACACTGTAGGGGTGTTTCACTGCAAAATGCTTGGCAGAGACAACTGGAACAAATGAGGGATTTTCCTTTAAACCCAGCAAGCAGGATTGGGGATTGCATGTGGTAGGGGTGGGTTGGAGCTCACTGTTTTTCTTTTCTCTCTGTATTTCTATGTTAAAGCTTACAGGAGCAGATAAAGAGCAAAGGGATTTAATTATGTGTAAATGGAAGACAATGAAGAGTCCTTAGGAGTGTAATTAGTTGTGGATGTAGATTGTGCATCCTTGTAGCTGTATTTTATTTGCATAGGAATGTAAAAGTTCAGAAACACACAGGTTTGGGACATGGAAAAAGTCTGGGGACACAGGCACATTCAGAGGTTAGCACAGTATTGTGCAGATCTCATGTGTTAGCACTGGTTTCATTCAAATAAGTGAAATATTGTTATTGGCTCCTCCCAATAACAATAGCAATAGTAACAACAAATATCTATCCAATAAAAGAATCCCTTTTGTAGCACTATTTAAATATACTCTGAATCATTTTAAAAGAAAAAAAAGAAGAGAAAATAGACTACAGTCTTAACTATGGCTAGAGTTCTACTCAATTTAATACCTTCTGCTTCTAAGCATCCAGGGGTGGAAGCTAGAGATTAGTTTACGCAATTGGAAAGTTAAGATTGTGTCAGTGGGATATGATAAGTGAAAAGCTACTATATTATGGTTGAGATTCTGTAAAACAAATATGTTTCTTTCTGTATATATTTTATTAAAGAAATATCAGTACATATTATGCTTGCTTAAGGGGATGGATTCCTGCAGCCTGGAAATTTCTTCACTTTTCATAGCCATCTTTAATAACCTGTCCTAATACTTAATAGTAACTTCTCTCTTGTCAATAGTTATTGCTCAGTCTGATCACCTAAATCCTTCCTTTTTCCCCTCTTGGTTCATTTCCTACTAATCTGTCTTTGGTGAAACTGAAGGACAGTTAAGCTTTCTATTTTCCTTTGTACCTGATCATTTTTTTCATGAGTCTTTCCAATTCAGAACAGATCCCATGGTGAAGAGGTCCAGCCAGTATTTTTCCAGTTGGGGAAATTTTCTTTCACTGTGAGAAAGGCCAAGCAAGGCTCAGTGACATGTTATTAAAGAACATTTAGGTAAAATATTATCAAATAACTTAAGTTCTGAAAATGGTTGCTTAGTGACAAGGAGATTCATACAAATATTAAGAGAAGATATTAACCAATCAGAACTAAGAATTACTTTTCATATACTTAATATAAGACCCATCTTCATTCTCCCAAATACTCCCATGAGACTCATGGATCAATCCCTTACTTACCTGCCTCTATAGGAACCCACTCCCCTTGCTTTTCATTGAGATATCCCTCATTAGTGAACATACTCACTATTCAATAGTCTGAATAAAATCATCTCCTTATTTCTCTAGTGCGTTTTGTCTTTCACATAACAATACACATTTTTTAAAGTACCAATTGAATCTACAAAGATTTCTTCCTCAATAGCACCGCAATCTAGGAAATGATAATGACTAAGTTTTTAAGAAGGGAAGGAGAAAGGAGTAAGAGTGATTTAGGACTATTAACATTTTTATCTTTTCTGATGAAAGCTGCCTCTGATTCTAACTCAGGAGACAGAAGTGTCCTAGAGCAAAGGTGAATTACTTAGTTTGGGTCCCCACGCATCCCCAGTCTCTACAGGATAAAGGTCAATAAGCAACAGAGGCTAAGAGAAGGTTCTCAATATGGGTAATTCCACAGTTTAATTTGGACCCTTCTCTCCTATCCTTCTGCAGTCCTCCAGAGTTAATGTTGGGGAGGTGTCTGCTCGTCTAGAGAGTGGGCTTATTAGGAACTAGATGCTCACTTGTTTTTGGAGATGGAGGTAAGTGCAGTCACTTTCACACCACCCTACTCCACTCCCATTTACCCTCAGTCAACCATGAAAGCAGGATCTTTCCCCTAATGACTTCTTAGTATACCTCACCTTGGGGTACACATTCACTCTGCTGAACTCCAATCGCAAAGAGTCTGTTGTAATCAAACAATCAGCTTCATCATATTCAGTTTTATGGTACTCATTCACTGTCTTGAATTAATTTTTAAATAAGAAATATATATATATATATATATATATGCACTCAAAATGATTGTAAATATGCAAACCATATGTAGTTGAAATTGTTTCTTTTCTCCCCAGACCCCCTGATCTCTGTTTCACTCCCCAGAGGCAAACATGGTTGTTAAATGTGTTAAGTGTTTTAAGCATTGATAGGATATGTGTGTGTGAGTGAGAGAGAGGAGGTCGGAGTGGCAAGAGAGTATAGTTAGTTCACTATCCCCACACTTACATATGATATCTATATGTTTTGTGAGGAAACACTATATATCACACTATACTCGTTTTGTACATTGCCTTTTTATTTTCAAACTAATATATATTGAGGATCATTTCATAGCCATACATAAAAAGCTGCTCCATTACTTTTAATAGCCACAAACCACAAAAATCCAGCAGGTGATGTTCCATATGTTTAAGCAATCCCCACTAATTGGGCATATAGATTGTTCTGATGTTTTAAATATATAAAAAAATGGCATGGAATTTTTTTGTTCACACATAATTCTTTCATGTTTGCCTATATCCCTGTAGGATAAATTTCTCTAGGAAGAATTGCTGAACCAAAGAGTAAATACATTTGTATTTACTACAGGTATTGCTCATTGTCTTCTACAGGTGTTCCACAGTTTCACACTCCCTCTGCATTATTTCCAAATGACACACTGCAGACTCATCATTGTAGTCTGAGTATACAAATGATTAAAATGTTATTTGTTTGCATATGAAACTTTCATTCCTCTTGTTTTGAATAATTACTTTTTTAATGTCTATGTAACCTTCTCAAATAGATAAGGGTCATCATGAACACCAAAATATTACATACACACACACACACACACACAGTATTTTGATTCATTGATTCTACCCCGAGATTGATTAGGTATCTCTAGCACATGAACTCACTGTGCCTGACTTCTTTTCTTCTCATTTCCAAGGTGGCCTCATTAGGAATAAGAAGAGAAAATGATTCGCACCTCCCCCTCGGTGCTGTTGATATTTAATGAGGAGTGTTGAGGTGGAGGATAAATATAAACTCAATTTCACATGTCAATAGAATGAGAGAGGATATATGTAAATGGACTTTTTGACAGTAGAACTTAGAGCTTTTGTGGTGAGAATTCTTCATTTGTGAAGCATGTATTCCACCAGGGGAGTAAAATGATATTTGATGTAGTTTTTTTCTAAATTAAATGGTCACATGGTCCCCAAAGAGAGACACACATACTTCAGATTCTGATAGGATGATGGCTTATTCTAAAGCAAGTAACTTTTGAGTAAATTGGAACTGTCTCTGATGAGACATGGGGGAGGAAATGAATTGATATACTGGTCTAATGAGCAATATTGTTAAAAAAAAATTCCAAAGATCATGGTGTCTTCATGGCAAGGAGTTGAGTATAACATCCAAGTGAGAAAGCATTCCTGCAGCAAACATTGTTGGTGTTTGGGTATTTCTTCACCACTCCTTCATACCTTTTGGGGAGAAAATAACAGGCTGGGGATAGTTCTTTATTTTTAATCATAAACCCACTAACATGACTTTTAAAAAAGTCCTTAGTCAACAGTAGTTTTTATTTTACCAAATTAATTAGATCTTGTTCTACAGAGATCCAGGTAGGTTTTTACTCCCAACTGTGGGTTGCAATTAATAAATGTATAAAATGTTTATTAAATGGCAAGTCCTGTGCTATGTACTATAAAACACATGCACACACAGAAGAGACAGAACTAAAGAAAACAAAACAAGCAAAAGGGATGTTATGTATACATATGAGACAAACATGATCACCGTATGACCATAAATGAAGTAACCAGTTTTCTTAAATAGCTGCAAGGCCTGACTTCCTTGCTTGAAACCTTGATTTCCGTATTTACCCAGACAGGATAAAGTCAAGTCACACTGATGTGAGTTCATATCCCACCTCTTGCACTTACTGTGTGATCTCCAGCAAGCTTCTCTGAGACTTAACCTTTCTTTTGTTGTGATTTGTGGATATTACTTTATAAAAAGGATTGCTCTCAGATCCTTTATAAGGATTAAAAGTAATGCATGTACATCATCAGCAAATGTATAACAGGTATCCTGAAGATTTAAGACTTCAGAGTCAACACCTGGGATTCCTAATCCCCCACCTCAATTAAACATTTAGGTTTTTATTTTCTCTGTGATTCCCATTATCCTTTTCCTCCTTGAAACCCCAGCCGCCAGCACCCTAGTGAGGCTCATGCAAATGGCCTGGGCTTCCTTTCACTTCCCCCTTTGTCCACTAGAGCCAAATTAATCTTTTTCAAGTCCTTCTCTCAGAACTGCACAGCCCTGGCTCCCGTTTCGTACTGAAAAAGTAAAGGCTCTAAACAGTAAGCGTCCACCATAATTGGGACCTATCTGTTGTGCCAGCTTTATTCTTTCCACTGCCCTTCTCATAGTCTTTTCCTTGGTCACGCTGGACTTCTCACCGCGTGACCAAACACTCTGAGCGCCTCCTCTATTCGGTCTTCCATAATGAACTTTCCTCACTGCCCACATACCAAACTCCTTTCAGCCTTCAAAGCCCATCTCAACTACAACTTCTAACTACTCACCGCACTCATATTTCTATTTCTGTCACTCTTTTCATACCCCTCTAAGACTACTTAGCACACCCCTCTTTTGAGTAGTAGCTGTTTGGTGCCATTATTCATTTGTGGATGATGATAAGTTTCTCTGAAGGCAAAGGATGGAATTTTTTTTTGCTGTCCCAGAGACTGGTTTTTATTTGCCTTGGGATGCAATGAAAGGAAATGCTGGATCAAACTGCCTGAGTTTCCAGTCCAACTCAGCGGTTTTTTTTTTTTCTCTGTTTAATAAATATATCCAGTATAGATTCCTTAATTCTGTTCTTTCATTAACTTATTCATGTATTTGACAAATAAGTTGACTTAACCTAGAAATGAAAAAAATGTGTCATTCAAAAATTTCAAAAAATTAACTCGAGCAAGTACTAGGAGCTGGGAGTACAATGGTGAAAAAAGTTTGCGGGCCCAGGGCCTAGGCAATCACGCAGGGCCCTGAGCTGAGAAGTGCTCTGCACTGGGCTTAACACCTGCTGCCATCATCTCGTCATTCTTAATAATTTTTTAACGAGGAGCCCACATTTTCATTTTTCCCTTGGCCCTGGAAATTATGTAGCCAGTCCTAATGGCGAATAGGATAAACATAGCCCCTGCTCTTATGGTGAGAGAGATGTAAACAAGCAAATCTGGAAGCGAAAAGGAAAAATATTGGTGATAAGTGCTATAAATGTCTAAGCGACAATTTTACATTTGGTGACCAGGGAAATCTTACAGTTACATGTAAAGCTGGGGTTTGAATGATGACACTTACTGTGCAAAAGGCTGAACAACATTTCAGGTAAAGGAAACCAGTGCTACGATTCTGAGGCAAGAATAGATTGGAGGGTTTAAGAAACACTGTTCTTAGGAAGGAAAGAGCAAGGTAGAGAATGATTTAGTCTAAAAATTAGCCTGGGCCAGATCATTAAGGCCAGGATACGGGGTTTGCATTTTATTCTAAATGTAATAGGAAGCCATTATAAGGTTTATAGTAAGGACATTAAATTTTATTTATATTTTAAAAGATCACTCCTTTCTGTTATAATGAGACATAAATGGAGCAGGCATATCAGTAAGAAGACTACTGCACAAGTCTAGACCGGCAGTGATGGTGGATTGAACCAGGATGGTTCGTGAGCAGCTGGACGGAAGTGGGGGCATTTAGGATATATTTGGAGATGGGGTAGATAGGACTGCTGATACACTGAGTGTAGGGGATGAGGGAAAGAGAGGAAAATACCGAGATTTTTAACAATGATGTCATTTATTAAATAGAGAGGCTGGGCAAAAGTAATTTTAGAGGGCAATGCTATGCGTTCTTTCTTAGACATCCGTGTGGGGAAGTCAAGACAGAAGGTGGGTATTATCACTGTCATAACACAGGGATAACAGCACCCACCTCATGCAATTTTTGTGCATATTTAATGAATCACACATGTAAAGAATTATGCTCCGTGCCTGCTGAATGCTCACTGTAGGTTATGTATTTGCTTTTTTTGTGAGACACACAGCTAAGTGCTATCTTAGATTGCAATTCAGAAAATCTTATAACAGCAAAAGTAGTTCTAAAAGGTCTAAAAGAATAGGTGGACAAAAAATAGAAAGATTTGATATAGAAGAAGGGATAAGGAAGGGGTCTTGAGCCTCTCTTTAAACAAATCCCTTTGCTCATTAATCCCTTTGCTATATTTCCACGACCTCTTTTTCTAGGGGTTTCTCTCAAAATACAGGAGCCAAAGACACAGCCAGTGACAATGAAAATAAAGACAAGGAGAAGGTATGTTATAGAACACACAAGGGGGGGCCTGGGACGATATACTATTATTAAAAGAAGGCCCCGGTCCGTTATGTCCGCCACCCTAGGAAAGATGTCTCTCAATGCCAGAGATTCCTGAAAAGGAAAGAAAATGTTTATTTAATGCTATACTAACTTAAAGTAGTGACCTAATGTCTTTATCAGAAAAATCCTAAAGTCCCTAAAAACACCCACAAACACACAGTCCTTCCTTCCTTCCCCCTTTGCCCCGTCCAGAGTACCATATCTCAGGAAAGGAAATAGAAGTCCATGGCTTAAGTAGTCTTCTGGTTCTTTCCAGTTAGAACTCCATCTCGACTGGGAGACCTCCCTGGATTCCCAGCACCCTCGGCTGAGTCACCAGGATCTCTGCTAAAACCAGGTGGTGGTTCCCCCTTCTAAAGCTGTGGGGGTCCCCACTCTGCCAGGCACGTGGTCCTCTCTCTCAGGGCTGCAGGAAGGGAGAGTCCCCACTCTGCCAAAACTGCATGGTTCTCTCCTCCAGGGCTGCCGTGTGGTTCCCCCTCTCTCCGGGCTGCAGGAGTCTCCACTCCGTCAAGGCCGCGTGGTTTCTCTCTCAATGGCTGCCGTGTCCGTGTTTAAATCCCCCGCGCCAATCTTCTTCTGCAGCCCCATTCCCGACTCCTCCTACACTTGGGCACACTTGCCCTCAATCTGCTGTCTTCTCCAGCTTTTCTGGTCGCCATCGTGGGTCTGTGCAGGTGTCACCCCATGTCATGGAGCCAATCTTCTCCCAGCTCCCACGCAGGCTCTGTAACTCAGGGGACCTGCCTCCCAGGTCCCATCTTGGGGGGGAGGTCCCTTTCCATCCCCCTGGCCTTGAGCATGGCCATAGCTATTTAGCATATCTAAGTGACCAGCCAAAGGCTATAGGTATACTAAATGACCATGCCATGGATTAGCTGCAAAGCTGCCCTGCATGTTCTTGCTCTGTGTGCCCCTTCCCCCAACTCACACCTGTGGGGGAAGGGGTGAAGACACCTTAAAATCTCCTGGACACCTTGAGTTCTGGACCCCATTTCAAATGCCTATTTGGGGTCCCCCCTCTTGGCTGCACCCTGTAACAGGTACACATTGCATGCTATGAAATGACAGACTGTTGACAATCATTTCTTCAAATATTCTATAATTGACACCTGATTCAAATTCCTACCACACTTCCTCTTTCTGGGGCCTGGCTTCGTTTTGGAAGCCAACATGTTCTTATTGTGGAAATGGAGGTAGGATTTCCTAGATAACATTTTTCAGGTTTAAAAATATCTTTCTGATATTTCACGTGTGTAAAACTGTCCTCAGCCTGAGCAGGGAGTACTGGCTCTAGGAAAAGCTGTTTTAACTTATCATTGGTTGGTTAGTGTGGCAGAGATCAGTTATTTAGAAGTGGACTTGCTGCTTAGCCAACAGATATAGAAATGACTTTTGGTATATCTCATCTGTTCTTATATTTCATCTTAGTATGTGGAAAATATACCTTGAAGAATTTTAAATCGCAGACATGAGATATAATAGTATAAGTAAACATTTTGTGTATTAAGATTACTGATGGCTATATTAAAATCATTTCTGAAATTTTGTTTTTGAACACCATCTCAATATTGAAGTAATAAACTTATTCCCATGTGTAGCCTTATTTGCTAAGTAGTATGTTAGCATAATTTGGATACAAAGCAGTGCAAAGAGAACCCTCCTTGGGGTGAGAGGGCTGGCTCAAGCCTCACCACTGATGGTCCCAAGTCATGTAGGATCTGTAAAATGGATGCAAAACCATGTAGCCTTACTACCACTCTGATACCCACGTGAGAATTTAACCCACTTGGGTATATATATATTAGTGTGTATATATATATATATACACACTAATATATATATATATAGTGCTGTGAGTACAGTTTTCAAAGACAGAGTGTCAGGAGAAGGGATTATTATAAATAGCATTTCTGCTGTCCCGAGTCCCTCTCAGGGGCTCCGTAGATTCATCCTCTGCTAACTGTAGTTCCTCCAAAGCATTTTCTATGCAACATGCTCACCAGGGGCCTTTGCATTGTCTCTATTCTATTGCTCTGCACAGGAAACTAAAAATACATATCTCGCAGATTTGTGTTACGATAAATGATCATTTAAATGTTCAGATCAGAACCCCTGGAATTTTCCATCTGCCTTTCGTCTGCTGGGCTGGTTCTGGAAGAGCACTGCTGAGAGCTTCCCTGTGGGTTGGCTTTGCCGGTGGGTGTGATTGAAAATCTGTAGCTAGCACTTGGAGAAACAGGGTAGGGGGATAGTTAATAAAGGACAAAAATAGAGATCAAAAAGATATAAACACACATCACAGTTTGATCTCAATATCATCTTTTAAATAATACATTTGCACATTTTCAAGATTGTCCTCTCTGGGGGTTCTTGCAAAGGACAGAATATTCTTGCAAGTTGCAGGGAAGCTGATCTAGTTTTAAAGAAAAGGGTAGAGGTGGCAAATTGCCAATTAGACTGTGGTTGGGGATGGGGGTGGGAGGGTAGAGATGGATGGTCTTAATGTCAGGAAATTCATGAGGTGACAGAGAGAAGTTGAAGACACATTCTAGGCATGTGAAAAGGAAGAAGGCAAGCCAGGTGTAGGAGCTGAAGCAAAACACACTCTTGCTTTTTGTTTTCACTCACAAAAAAGAGCCCCCCCCCCCCAAACATGGAGATCATTATACAGAATGTCCAAGGCAAATTAAGGAAAATAATTATTGTAGCTGATGAAGCAGAAACCCTATTAGAGCTAAATGCTACTTCACAGTACTCAGTGGTGGAGGTTCGGAACTAAATGCATTTTTCAGCATCTTTAGTGTAGTATATTAAATTAAGTTTTTAACCACTTTTCTCCTCCCTTTATTTTGATTCTCACCCTCTCCCCAGCCCTTTCTTCAATCTCTTAGACAGCTGGTGCAGGGGTGGAAATCTGTAAAATGTATTACAAGAAAGGAGCTGCTGAAAAAGAAATTCCATATTTCCCAATGCCTTTTTTAAGATGAAAAGTAAATAAAAACTTAGAGGGGTAATTAATGATGGAGAGCTGGGCTTCAGGGAGTGACTTGCCGTGGCAGAAAAATGGGGCAGAGAGAGACTACTGAGAAGCAGAGGGAATTCTTAAGCTTTTTGGGGCTTTTTTTTTATTTCACTTAAGGGAGCTCTTGCATCCTGAAAAAGATGTCCTCCATCGCCATGTTCCCTTCATCTCTGGAAAAGTAGGTCTGAGACAGGGGAGGATTTTTGTTGATTTGGGATGTATGCATTTCTCTTATTTCTTAGCTCACATGGTACTTTTATTGTTGTTTTTTTCTGCTTTTTATTTTGATTGATGCTATTTGTTAGGAACATTTTTCTGTATTATATTTGAAGTCTTTAATCTATAAGTTAAGTAGCTCTCTAATTAGACAAGTTTGTTAAGTGTAGGGACTGTCTTATATTGCCTACCTACCCCATGATGCTCCAGCAGTATTTGCCATATTTGACCATATGACAAATATGTATTCGCTACAGAAGGGAGAACATTCCTTTGATTATTTTTCTCCTTAGGAAGGTTTCTGGTCCAAAGGAAGCCCTAAGGATGCCCTATGACCACTCAGTCTCCTTTATATAATAGATCAAAGTCAGTAGTCTTCAGCACTGTTCTGGCCTTACAGTGCCTGGCCCTCTGTAAGTTTAAGTGCAGAATATTTGTTTCCACTTCACCCAGGAAAAAACCGTGGGTCCCACATAGGCCTTCCCCATCTCAACAGACCTTCACGCTCTCTAGCATGGTTGGTCAGTGCCACCTGTTTAGGCAGAGAACTGTTGATGGGTGGACAGGAACCATGCTGTGACACTTCAGTTTTTCATTTCAAGTCTTTATCAAAGCTTTGCACATAGTAGGTACTCAACAAATCTTTGGTAATACTATTGATTATCAGAAAAGGACTTCAGATTAGATAGCCCAGCAAAGATCGAAATGCGTGTTTGCTAATAAGCCTCAATTCCTCTTAAACCCCCAAAACATCTGTTAAAGTGTTTGGGTCAGCTGCAGTGAATGCTCACCATCCAATACTCCAGACATCTGCAGACCTCAATGCCTATTTCCTCTCTGTCACTTAGCTAGCTGTGCGATCATAGGAAAATAAAAGACCAATTTCAATCATTCCTTGGATCCGATGAGAGAGACCTGAGTTCTCCTGAGTTCTAATTAACTTCTACCATTTTACTCTGTGCCAGCCACATTCCCTAAGTGCCTTACGTGAACCGATGTATTTATTCCTCACAGCAACTCTGGGTAGTAGACACTATTGTTTTCCCATTTTACAGATAAGGAAGATGAAGCATGGGAGGCTAACTAGCTTGGCCCAGATCCCAGAGCTGGTACACAGCTATGCTGGAATGCGGTGACAGAATATGCCTCCCGTGCCCCTGCTTGTGCTGCCTCTTGCTGATTATTTGTTGCAAGGATCAAAACAAGTATTATATGAAGAATTGCTGCAAAATATTTTATTTTCAAATATGGGGTAAGGAATTTTGTGATTACTCTTTAAAATGCAAGAGATCACTAAACTAAGCCATACTAGGCTCTCGCCGCCCCCAACCCCTAGTTCCTTCCCCCTTACCATTAGCAGAGAGAGCCAGTGGCAACCACACATGCCTCATTCAGCACATTACCTCCTGAGGACTGGTTGTGGCTGTTCTGCAGGGGTGACACATTTCTCTCTGTTCTCTGTAGTGAGAGCCAAGAGAACTGACTCTGGGAAGGAGTTCCAAGCTCTTTCTGCAGCGGTGTTTAAAATTCGAGAGATCCCTGTCTGGGAGAGAAATGACTTGAAGAGCCTTAATGCAAAACTCGTGCTGCTCTCCAAGCAGCTGTGAGGCTGGCAGACCCCGGAGGCAGAGAAGGGTCTTGCATGGGCCATGATAATACATATTCAGGAGCGGGGAAGACTTGATTCTCCACCTTGCTGGTTATAGCTGCCAGATTGTGAGCGATCGATAGAGAACTTTGTTAATGATGTGGAATTCACTTCTGGCATGTTCTGCACAAATACATATGCAATTTATTATTAGTGCCCTCAACTACAGGCCTGTCCAGATGCAATTTCATTCAAAGTCTGATTATCTTTCTCTCTTTTTTACCTTCATAATTGGAATGTTGTTGATCAGATCCTGCTTTTAATAAAAGTAGCAAACCATGCAGCATGGCTCTGAAACAATTTATTTGGCAGCAAACATCAGAAAATCACAAGGTAAAGGTAATGAAATGACAGTAGATGCTAAAGCAGCCCAGAGGAAGGCAACTTGCAGAGTCTCGGAGTCCACATAGTAAGAAACATAATGTGGGGGTGGATTATCTTTGGAAATTATTAGAGAAGATGTATTTATATAGATTCCTTTCCAAAAGATGAATCCAATCATCATCTCATAGACAAATGTGGAGTCTTAATGGCAAATGTTGATTTAATATTCGAGTCTGAGCCTTGCAGTAAAAAGACTGAATTGCATTAGACGGGCTGGACTAGAACTGGGAAGACACGGAAACCTAATACCACAGCAAATAAATCTGGCAGCACAATTTAGAGCTGAAAAGAAATAGAAAGATAAATGATGTCATAAAAGATTCACAGGGGCGTTTTTAACTGAACTGCTAAATATTTTAAAACAGAATAGCCAAGGCCATTTTGTATTAGAAACTCAAATGAGTGGCTCTCTCAATTTATTAAATTTAGTTCCCTCAGTGTTTATCAAGCCTGTTCTATCTGCAAGGTACTGCACTAAACACTGGAATATTGGGATGTTAACCAAGGAGATTACTGACTACTAGTGAGGGAGATAAGGCAAGTAGCCCAACAATTTAAATAAATGCTATAATAAGTTAGGAAAAGGAATGTGTTGGCAGGAATCTTATATTGTCATTCCTGCAAGCATGCTATAAGAAAGAAATCTAGTGATGTTGCCTTCTATGAAGCTCCTACACTTTATGACCCAAGTGCCCTGGCTGCAATCAGGGATAAGGCTCCAGCCAAAGACATTATATCGGCCACCATAAAGAGGCCAGGGACTACTGAAGTGGTCTTTCTGTATTGGATGAGAAGTATGCCATCCCATTAGGTCACCCCTTTAGAGGAGTGTTGGTCCAGGACAGAGGTGGGAAAGCCTGACAGCAGGAGAAGCACATGCAGATGGCAGGAATCATTGCTAAAAACTGAGCCCTTGCAATAAACCAGAGTTCTGATGTGGCTGTCATAGAGTACCACCTGATGAACCATGCTCTTACGTTCATAGAAAACACATCCTTCCATGAAAGTGATTACTGCACTTAGACCCAGATGAGGGAATATGAGTAGGGCCTCAGATAGTAATAAGCAGAGGCATTTTTAGCTTTAAAGCAAACTGCAGAATCTATGGACTGTGCTGACTGAGGAGCTGGTTGATATGCTCAAGGCCACTGTTAATGAAAGGGGGAAAAACACACACAAAACCACAGGCAAGAGGATCCTAAAGTCACAGCACATTTTTAAATGGAACGTTTACAAACTTTTACAAACTGGAAAACTTTTAGTGTAACTAGATCAAACTTTTAACAGGCAACGTTTGAAGTATTTACCTGAGCTGAGTAAATCACTGAAGAATAGGAAAAAGTAAACACCCTTTGGTTATACTCCAACCACCAACTCCAGTGACTCACGTCACAATATTTTATTGTTTAGGGTGCGTCAGCACCAACAGAGTTGGCTAGAGCTAGAAGAAATGGCCACTTAAGTACCCGGTGTGTGTTGTTGGAAGACAAGGAGGATCTCCCTGCTTAAAAATAGCAGAGCTCTGTCCTGTCACTGGAGAGATGATCTCATTCAGGTCTCACAGCAAATGGAAATATCCTTGGGAAGGAATTTTTATTTGTATTTTTTGTTGTCTATTTGATGGAGATTTTGTTATTTGATTCATTTAGCCTATCAGCTGGCTAAGCATGGGAGTGGGGGCTGCATTATGTAGGACCTGTGGGGGTCAGGGAGACCAGGCTGGTGGGGGAGACACGGTAGGACAACAAGGGTCTGTGTGATTTGCCCGGAGCCTTGTTTGTCCTAAATTTCATGGGGAGAGAAAGGTGCTAAAAGAGGTAGAGGGCATCAAACATGCATTTCACTCATTTTTATGACTATGCTCAGGGCTGCCCATGCTATGAATTTTCATAAATGCTAACATGAAATAAGTATCTTTCTTCTTACCCATAGTCTACCGTCTCACCCAGTCTTGTTCAAACTTTGAAAACATGTGTCTTTATATTTACTTCCAAACCTTTAAAAAATGGCTGTCAGGAAAGAATCTTAGGAGAGTAATAAATATTTGAATATGAGTTACTTATGGCTTCACCTGTGCTCCTTTCTGGGCACACATGTAAGTGAGAGGAACATGTTCCTAATCCTGGAAGTTATTGAAAGGGGGGCTTTGAAGGCAAGGATGTCTTGGGCTGGAGGTTGCCCCTAGTAACCCCCACAATGCCAGGTCCAGCCATGCTTCAGATGGGGCTTTGCTGGCATGAGGTGGAGACCTGCTCCCTTTCCCTCTCCCCAGGTGCCACCTCCAGACCAGGACTGGAGAATTTCACCTGTATCTTGATTTATTCTATGCTTAAAATCACATATGCAAAAAGGGAAATCTCTGGTTCATAAAAACATATTTTGTAATAAAATCTCAACCACTTGAAATACTCAAAACTGTCAACTGCCTAGGTTTATTTTTATTTTGGATTTGAGTTTTGACAAATAAAGAAAGAAAAAATAAAGATAAGAGGGACAAGGAGGCAAAGACAGGTATGGTGTGACTTAGGTATAAGAAAAATCACCTGAGGCTCTGTCTGGAAATACATTCTATAAAATAAAATTCAGAGTTACACACAGGGGTCCAATAAAGTCTAATTTTGGCTAAATAATAAAACAGGACAGAAGGAAGGAAGGGAAAATGAGATGGAGGAAGGAAGAGAGGAACAGAAGGAGAAAGGGAGGGTGGGAGAGAAAGGAGAAGAAACACAGAAAAGAAAACTAAGAAAATCAATGATGTTTATAAGACAGAAGTATATAAAAACATGGAAGTAAACTCCAAATTTTGCAACACCAAATTCTGAAGTTGAAAAATGTGATTCTCAGTTATATAGAGAATGTAATTCACTGAATTTCATATAATCTTATAAAAAGCATAGGCAGTTACCCTTTGTTTCTCTTAGTTATAGTGACAATGGAAATGTGCAATGTCCTATAAAAAACGTGGTTAGCAAAATAATCGCTGTAATATCTCGAGGCTCCTCAGAAGCCACTGACCTCTTGGACCCACACCTTCCAAGTCACATCTGGAAATCATGTATATGTATCATGAAAAGTAACATTGTGATTGTAATCATTTATGTTACCCAATTAAGAGTTGCCTTTTCAAAGTTGCTTAATATCTAAGATCTTCAAGTCTAAGAGATCTACTCCTTGTTTCTCTCATATTGTTGCTTTTACATATCTTAAAAATAATTACAAAATATTACAAAAATTTAAGGAAATAGAGAAAAATTAAAACTATCGGCTTCCCATTATTCTACCATATTAAACTCTTCCATTTTAAGAAAATCCCAATTGAGGGGGCTGCATTTATGTTTGCTTGTTTTTACAAACGATGCTTTAAAAAGCTATGCATAAAATAAATTTGTGCCATTACACAAAGTGTATATAGTCACCTCACTGGCTTTAACATCTTGAATGCTGTAAGATAAAGGTGTAAAAAGTATTTCTCTTTCCTAAGCCATACAATTTAAGGCACTGAAAAGGCCAATACTCACGTTATGTCCAGGTGACAGATTCCAGAGGAGCTTAACTAGCTTGACTGGAGGCTCCCAGTCGATCAGCACCTTCTAATTTCCCAGTGTTCCCTTGAGACTAAAAAAAACTCTTAGCAACAGTGAGAATGCCACATTCAAATAAGGCTCTTAAGTCTGATCAGGCCAGAGGTAACCGACTCTGACTTAAATCATTTGAAACTCCTATTCATAGTGACCTCTTTCTCTAAACCAGGACTTGGCAGGCATGCAGGAGCCCCATGCTCAAACCCAGGAGAGAGGGTCTGGACAAGCACCATTCCTGGAAAACCAAATGTGGCTTGGGGACACTAACTCTGAGCCACTCACCAAGCCTCTTCAGCTGAGTAGGGTTTTCTTTTCTCCAAGTTTCCTCTTAAGAAACCCAAGAAACCCAGAGGCACAACCTAGGAGACAGAGGAGCTCCTTCAGAACTTCTACGTAATTCAGACCACTGGCCTTGAAGCAGAAACCAATGTGCAGGAAAGAGATGGCAGATAGTGATGTGGTTCTTCAACCTTACTGACTGGCGCCACTTTAGTGACTCTTAAAGCCATGGTCATGGTACCTACATAATTGATGTCCCATATTTAAGGATGATCGGGGCCACTGCATTGTGCAATACCAGGGGACTCTATCCCCACTGTCAACACAGTCACTAGTGCTGCCTAGAATTATACAATTGTTCAACAAAAACAATTTAGTTCTGTCCTGACCAGCATGGCTCATTTGGTTGGGCATTGTCCTGCAAAGTGAAAATGTTCCAGTTCGATTCCCAGTCCCAGCAGATTCCTGGGTGGTGGGCCCAGTCCCCACCTGAGAGGCAACCAACTGATGTTTCTTTTTCACATAAACATTTCCCTCCCTCTTTTTCTCCCCCCTTTCCCTCTTTCTATAAATAAATAAATGAAATCTTAAAATAAAGCATTAATTAGACTGTTGCAAACAACAATAGCAGTAACACACACACACACACACACACACACAGAAGCCTGGCTTGGAGCATGGGGTCTAAACCACCAACAGCATGGTTAGGTAGAAAAGACATGTCGTGAGTCCAAGGAGTTTTGCAAGCCTTTCCAAAAACATTCACATTATCTTCAGACAGAGCAGATGGGAGAAGGTGAAGCGGGCAAGTTCTGGGATAGGTGCAGTCTGTAAAGCTCATTTGTAAATAAGAAGTGGAGCCTCATGGGATTCAATGGCGCCTAGTTGTTCTCTCTGTTGAATGTCATGGAAATAGCAACCTGGAAATTAACCCTAAATTCCAATAGATATCCAGGAATGTGAGCAGTCTTTTGTGAGAGCTGGTCCAGAGCTATTAACAAGCTAACTGTTTTGCCTCTTTTATTCTCTGGATACTGCTGTTTTAATTTAGAACATTTCAGATTTTTTTTTTGTTACAACCCACAAACCAGAAGCTAGGGACCACGTATTTTAGGAATTTGGAGTCCTTTGTATTCGTTACCAAAAGTTATCACTTTTTTTCTTTTTAATTAAGTATATGATCAATGGCACAATATTCAGAAACAAAGAACCTTTATTTCTGATAGAAAATACATAATTTTAAGAGCAACAAGAATAATAGGGGCAAAAAGATGTAACTATTAGGATCTGAAGTCCATCATTAAATAACAGGTATTGAATGACTGTATTCATCAAAATTATCAAGCAACTAGGGAGTAAATAAGTCACTAGAGCCCTGGCCAGGTGGCTCAGTTGGCTGGAGCGTCAACCCATACACTCAGAGGCCCCGGGTTTGATCCTGGTCTAGGCCCACTGGAGGCCCACTGCAGGCTACTGATAGATGTTTTTCACTCACACTGATGTGTTTTTTTTGCTCCCTCTCTCTCCCTTCCTCTCCCTCTAAAATCAATTAAAAAACATATTCTCGGGTGAGGATTTAAAAATAAATAAGTAACTAAGTTATTTATGATCTAAACACAAAAACAGATGTTTTTCTCTTCCCCAGAAATAACTGTCCTTCTCTGCAAGATACTCTCCCCTTGTTTCTCTGCTGAAGAAGGTGTTGCATTCAGTAATAGTTTCGCTTCCCACCTTCACCTACACTTTTTAACATTTTTCTCCCAAATGCACATGTGACTCCCATAGAGTCAAGTCAGAAGTTTGCACAAATGAAAAATACTTCAGCAGACTCCCCAGAATACTGTAATTTTTTACTAAATATTTTTCCAGTTGGTGGTGACTCCATATCCTCCAGAAAGACAAGCTTCTGGTATTATTTGCCAGGAATCACTGCTTTAAAAAACAAAATTTCTTTTTAGTAGAGCACAGCGCAAGGATTTGGTCACAAAAGAGCCTTATCTTTTTCATACATTTCCTCTAACATAGAACTGTGTGGTATTTGCAACTTTTAGACCATAAGGGAAACACATTTTTGCCACATACTATACTGGAAATAGCAGTGGACTTTGAGTCATGTTGGGAAAAAAAAAATACATATATTAGGCTTGGCAGTGTGGTTCTGGAATGGCTTATTCAAATGCATATACTTCCATGACAACAAAAGATTTGTTTCTTCACCCTCCCCCCACCATCTTTTTCTGGAAATGAAAGTGCCACGTACAATGCTTCTGAAGAACATAAACTTCACTTTTTTTTCGTCATATCATAAGATGTGACTTTAAAAGGAACTGAGATAGAAAGAGAGAAAGACAGACAGAAAAGGAGATGGGGAGAAAGTGCTAAATTCGTCAGGACATTCAGTTTGCCTGCAAATACTGAGTACTGCTGGGTATCTTCAGGGGTCTAAATTTTTCTGTGAATATTTATATTTCTTCAAAACAGGACAACCTCAGTGGCTTTGGGAGGGCATTCATTTTGCCTTTCCAATTTTTTTTATGGTAGGACATGATATTCCAAACAGTAATAGGTTTCACAGATTTAATAAAATGTGCTGTTGTCCTCAGCAACCGGGCCTTGCCTGCCTCTTGGTGTAGAGCAGCAAGGAGCTGGCATGCAGGTGGTGTGACACAGACAGTCCTTGTCACACCACCTGCATGCCCACGGGATTTCCCCACACCCAAGCAGGAATGTGAGGTGTAGGTGTGGGGGGTTTCTCTTTCTATTTACACAGGTTTGTTCCATATTTATTCCTAGGATCCTCAAGGCTGCATTCTGGTGCTCTGTACATCACTAAGCCACATCCTTTCTTATGGAAATGTGGTGATTCAGCTGAGTACCTGGTCACTTCCCCAGCTGTCACTTTCTCCATTGACAGAGGCTGAAACCTCATCAGACAGGGCCCTCACTCAAATTTGGATGGAATTAAATTACTTTGGTCCAGACAATATGTTTTCCTGCTAAGAGTGCATGCAATTCCTCAAACAAATTTGGTGACATGCAGGCTGAGACACTGAAAGTCGACTTTTATTTTTTCCCCCTTTTCCTGCTAGGAAACGTAAAGGAATAGAAGAGAGAAGTCAAAGAGAGAGGTAAAGATTTGCACTTTGTTTTCTTGTATTTTCCAGGTGGTTACTTCACCCAGCATTTATGATTGTCACCCAGAGGCCACCTCCAGCTTTGTGTAAAGAATATGCCACTTAATGAATTCTCTCTGTCCTCCAGGCCCATGGCCTTTGTGACTAGGTCACTGAGGTTTCCTGAGATGGCTGTCATTTTGACAGGTGACAAAATCTTTTCTCTCCCTGAAAAAGAAGTGTCAATATATACATATGCTGTGTTTTTCTCTCCCAGAATTCCAAGTCCCTCAGTGCCAACAGTGTGTCAGGCAGTCAGGTCAAGACATCTTAGGCCTTTTTCTGTCAGAAAACTGTTCCTGGACCAGAACGTTGTGGCAGAGAACAGGACCAAGCAGCGGCGATGGTGCTTGTCTTTTGAGATAGGGCCAGAACTCTCTTCTAAGAGGAAGAGGAGATGGCATGAGTAACCACAGCCTGAAGACAAAAAAACTCAATTATGTAAAATAAATAAATAAATTCTAGAGATCTGCTATAAAACGCTGTGCCTATCTTTAACAATACTGTATTGGACACAAAAATTTGTTGGGGGTAGATCTCATGTGAAGTGTTCTGACCACAATGAATTATTTTTTAAAGAACTGGCATGCAATTGGCCTTTGAAATATCATCTTTCCCAAATACATCTCTCCCACAGGCTGGATGAAGACCTGCAGCCTGTATCTGATGAGTCTTACCTGTGATTTTAAGAAATAGTGCCGAAACTATAGTACTGTGAAAGAAGAGAAAAGACAAGAAAGGATTACAACATCCTTTTCTTTAGGGTTCCTACCATCTGGGAACAAAGCACCCACAACCTGAGAGGGTCCCACTGTAACATGAGTGGGAACTGTGGCAGGCCCTCCCTGCTCTCTCTCAGTGGACATCGGTGATCCTTTTTAACCTAGAATGTGTACATGGTGACAATCATACCCCAAAGACTAAGATGTGCCTGAATATCATTTCATTTTCAAATCACCCACATTTCCTTACATTTTCTTTTTTATTCAATTTATTGGGGTGGCACGGGTTAATAAATTTATATAGATTTCAGCTGTACAATTTTTGAATACATCATCTGTATATTGTATTGTGTGTTCACTACCCCAAGTCAAGTTTCCTTCTACATACCATATACCTTCTTCTACTTCCCATGCCTCCCATTTTTCCTTACATCTTAGATACCGTCTGATGGACTGGTGGAAACTTTCAGAATTCACCTCCTTTGACTTTCATTTCCTAAGCTGAGCCAGATTTCAGTGAGTCTTAGCACTGAAGAGTATTTTTCAGTCGAGGGGAATTTGGGTTCTTACACAGGTCTGTCCAGAAGGTATCCAGCCATGTAGTATGAAAAATAGAGACATTTATTCAAGAAAATACAAGATATAAGAAACATTGTGCATAGGGCAGTGACAGCCCAGTCCCCTTCAAGTAGGCACCTTGGGACCTCACATAGTTCTCCCAATCGCCATCAGCTGCCCTGTCGTGAATTTCCTTCCTGAAATTCATCAGCAATCTGAAATCCTTTCCCTTTCAAAGGTAATTGTAGTTTTTGGACAAACCTGGAGTTGCAGGGCACTAAATCTGAGCTGTAGAGAGGCTGAGTCACCTAGGTGATTTAATGTTTCACCAAAAAACTCTACAGGAGACATGACACGGGAGCAGGTTCATTGTCATGATGAAGCTGCCAATCACCAGTTGCCCGTAGCTGGGGCCTTCTGAATCATCTGAATAGTTTCTGCAGAGGAAAGCTTAACACAAAATATGGTGCAGATTTGTTGCTCTATTCACTCAGTCATTTTGAATGTGACAGCCACATAGTACACATGCTTACTCAATGATGTCTACCATCCCCACTGACTAGTACAGTGAGGTCATCATTGTTCTTGTATGCGCATTCCAGTTCACTCTCCTTAGTTGCCAGGTTACGTCAATCTCCCACAAACCATTCTTGTTATATTAACAATGGCTGGATTTTCCTGGACAGGCCTTGTACATTAACCCACAGAGGTCACCACTGGGAAGCTCTCTTTATTTTTGCCTACATGGTCACTCACTGTGGTTTCCAGATCTCATTTGTGGGTGAAGGATTCTCTGCTGTTACTATACAAGAAAAGGGCCTGGGGTGTTTGAGAGGCATAAATGACCTTTTTGCTTCAGTCACAGCCATTCTCTCTTTGAATTTTTTTTTTTTTTTGTCTTTTTAGGGATTTGCCTGGGAAGTTCAGAAACCTTCTTGTTGGACTCAGTCAAAGCTTGCTTGGGCTTCTTCTCCCTGATTCACTCTGTTATATTTCTTTCTCCAAATGATTTCTTTGAACAGGGAGAACCCTCCTCAAGTCTTAAGAATGGGGGTGCTGGGATGGGAATTCATCTTCCTTTAATCCAGCAGTTCTGTGTGCTTTCTTCCCCAAACATAGAGACAGCTAACTCTGTGAATGGGAAAGGGAAAACATAAAAAGGTATAAAATGAAGATATAATTTTAAAAATATATATATAATGTCACCACTAGGTGTATTATATACCAGTACCAGCACAAACAATGCTCCTTTTTTATGACGAAATCTTTGATTACATGAAGCACGTAATTCTGTAACATAATAATATCACACTCAAGCACACCATATGACCTTTTAGGTGAAATATTCAAATTGTGGTCCATCCTGAGCGAGGCATTCACATACCCTACGAACCACACTCAAGCAAGCCTTACTTCTGCAGGATCCTGTATATTGTATATGCACGTGTCTGTAGGTTGGTAACTACAGACTAGTGACTGGCCAAGAAGGTGAGTGTAGACTAAAATCTAATAAGACTTTAGCTTTCCAAGCCACGCTCTGTCCACCTAAAAGGAATATCTTTGCTAATCCATGTAAGATACCCTATAAACTACTAGTGACCTTGCTAACATTTGTCTATATTATCAGGCATTCCTGAAAGCTGAGTGAAGCTTTCCTTTCCTGGCATTTGTGTCAACACACAGCAGACTCCTTTGGTCTTTGACTAATTCTCTCTTCTGAGCACAGGTCTCAAGTATAACAGAAGGTGACTGCATACCTTGCCCAGTGTACATGGTCTGGTACTGGAATTGTGACTTTTGGAGGGCTCCAGTTGTGGAGAAGGTATTTTGATGTTTCAGGAAAAGGGAAGGTCATGAGGAAAGGCAAAGACGACATTTTCTCCTAAAAAATGCTTTTCTATCCAGTGAAACAGCAAACCATAAACTGGGCTTGGAAAAGGAATGTTCTTAAAAAATGACAATGACAGTTCTGGCTTTAATTCACTTCTCTGACTCTGACAATAAAGTGACAAATGAAATCAGTGACTGTCCTGGAATAGCTATTGCTTCGGTGGTTAAAGAATGTGGCCCTACACACCGACAGAAACATACATCACTGGAGAAAGTGGTCCTTCTTTACCAATTATTCATTTATGTATTGAACTTTGTATTTGGATATGAAACACTTGATCTAAGGATTCCAGCAAATGCAAGTGCCTCCAAGCAGTAGGCAGGTAACAATGATATGGTGGCCACATATGTACAGTGGAAAGTGGTAGAAGACAGGGAAAACTAGAGAGGCATGTCTAATTTAAAAGCATTCAAACACGTAATGAGAAATATGGTGTCTGAGAATATTAAGCATAGATTTGAGCCACTTTTTTTCCTTGTGGGGATATCAGCATAGCAAAAGAAACAAACAGGGTGAAGAAACAAACATGATTATGTACATCTACTGTTTCTCAGGCACCTTAACAACCGTGGTTTATTTCCATGTTATAAATGGGTAAATAAAGGCTCTAAGAAATTATGTGACTTGTCTAAGTTCATGCTTTTAGAGTGGAACAGAACAAGGAGTCAATCAGAAAATAAATGTTCTCTTAACAAAAGGGTCATTTTATACTATCATGCTGCCCTACTTAAAGACTGTGTCTGTCATCTGACTGAGGAGTGCAGAGATAGGCCAGTTGGCTGATGTTGACGGAAGACCAGAGCTGGATATGGCACTATAAATCTGGATGGATGAAAGAATTGTTCCTTTTCCTCAAAGCTTTGGAAATAGTAAAGAACGCATGCATAATTGCATGAGGAAACACTGAAGTAACTAGAGATTTAGGAACTATTGCTAAAACCCTATATTTAAAAAAGGAGAGAAGGTGGATTAAGCAAGGTGTCATTGGCTAAGAGGTGGAAAAATTGCATGTGATCTTTAATAGAAAATAAACTTAAGAAATGGTTATTTCTAATCCACAAATACAATCATTTTGCTTCATCACTTTCAACTTTAAATGACTGTGTTTTCCTACTCAGTAATGTTTAGGCAAATCACCCATAACTGTATAAAACAAAGGAGCTGTTTTCTGGTCAATATGGATACTTAATTCTAGGTAATGTCAGTGGGAGGAGAAGTGAGAAAAAGAGC
The DNA here is from genome assembly GCF_004126475.2 of Phyllostomus discolor. Lineage (NCBI taxonomy): Eukaryota > Metazoa > Chordata > Mammalia > Chiroptera > Phyllostomidae > Phyllostomus > Phyllostomus discolor. Next base: position 24,748,438 of record NC_040911.2, read on the forward strand.
AAAATGTAAGGGATACTGATTTTGGGAAAGCATTTGCCAGTGCTTCACAGAATCTTTGGGAAAAATTAATTCAAATTGGCTTGGAAATGAACCTTGTCATATGCATCAAAGACTCTCAGAAGAGTCCAAACCAATAACGGTAAACAAGACTGTGTCTTGCTGGGAGGAGGTGGCTATTACTGTGCCCCAGACTACAAGTTCTGAACAGCAGTAGTCAGTTAATTGCTCTAGTGTGTACCATACCATGGGAATCCCTTTCAGGATTAAACTGCAACGGATTTCACAACTTGAAGGATTAACAGACAGGAAGAGACATTTTATGTTTATTTATTTTCATTTTTATTTTTATTTTTTTAGAATTCAATAATACTTAGCTTTGAAAATAGCTACCAGCCCACTAAAGTGAGCAGGAAGTATATCTGATAATCATTACCCAAGGCTATGGAGCTCTTCTTACAATCGGATTAGTTTAGACCTACCGTTCTAGCCCTAGGCAAAATAGAATAGTAAGAACCTTGAATTTCTCCATTGTTCTTGTGCCTCTTCCTTTCAACTGAAAGAATTTCTATTTGTTGAAAACATATAGCCTACAAGGCATGTTTGCCTGCTAATGTAACCCTCAACATCAGTAAGCACTACTATCACCATTTTACAAATAAGAAAACCAAGGGTTACTTAGACTTCTAAGCTACTGTAGACTTTAACTTCTATAAGACTCTCTCCACAAGCAGATTGTGGGTGAGAAGTAAAGGTAAGGGATATTATTTTGTGATGGTAATTTTTATTCACAACCAGTACTACTCCAAGGGGCAACAGTGTTATGGTACTCATGGAATTTCTCACCCCCTTCGTTCCCAGCAGAGCAATGCGGCAGCTCTGTTCACCACTCCCTTGAAATCCTAATAAACCACTGTGGACCTACCTTTGAGCCTTGATCCTACATTCCTACTCTCCCATACAATATGAGATACAAACAAAACAATACTGGAAAATTTTCAGATGTGCCTGGAGTGTGAGTAAAATGCTGGGAGCAGTTGAAAAATAATTTTTCCCCCCTCTGTGCACTCAGATGTTTTTTTATGTTGCAGGGCTGAGTTTTCACAAATATACAGATTCACCACAATCAAGATACAGAACAATTTCAGCATCCTCAAGATCACCAAAAATCTGTCCCTAAAGCATGACAACTACTCATCAGTTCTGCATTGTTCTGATTTTTGCCTTTTTCAAGTTGTCATATAAATGGGATCATCTCTGGCTGGTGTGGCTCAGTGCATTGAGTGCTTGTCTGAAAACCAATGGGTTGCTGGTTTGATTCCCGGTCAGGGCACTTGCCTGGATTGCTAGCCAGGTCCCCAGCACTCAAGAGGCAACCACACAAGAGAAGGATGTTTCTCTCCTTCTCTTTCTCCCTCCCTTTCCCTCTGTCTAAAAATAAATAAATAAAATATGTATTTTAAAAAGGAATGAAGGATTTTTTTAAAAAGTGGGCTCATACAGTAAGTAACCTTGGGAGAATGGCTCTTGTACTCAGAATAATTCCTGGGATACACTAATGATGCCACATGTATCAGCAGTTTGTCTTTTTATTTGTATTAGTATTCATAGCACTCATTGCATATATTTGCCACAATTTGTTTATCCATTTATTTGTTGAAGAGTATTTGGGTTGTTTCCAGTTTGGGTCAATTATAAATAGGTTTTGCTATACACATTCATGCAGTTTTTTGTATGAATGTAAATTCTTACCTAGGATAAATCACAGTGGTATAAAATAAATACATATATGTTTAACTTTATTAGAAACTGTCAACAATTTTCCAGAATGGTTGTAACATTTGAATCCCATAGGAATGTATGAGAGTCTAGTTGTTTCACACTCTAGCCAGCACTAGTATAGTTATAAGGGGTGTTTTGTTTTATTTTGTTTGTTTTGCTTTTGTCTATAATGGTCCCAATAGATGCATAGTAGTATATTACCATGGTTGTAATTTGCATTTCTTTAATAACTAGTGCTATTGCACATTTTTATGTGCTTATTTGCCTTCTATGTGTCTCCTTTGCAAGTGTCAGTTCAACTATTTTGCCTATCTTTAACAGGGCTGTTTGTTTCATTATAATCAAGACTTGATCATTTTGTCATTGTTGATAGTTTTATGTATTCCTCTCCAGCATACTACACAAAGTTTAGTTATATGTGAATAATCTTTTACATATTCTGCGTACATGCCTTTTGTTAAATATGTTTGTAAATACTTTCTCCCTGTTTATATAGTTTGTTCTTTCATTTTCTAACAGTGTTTTTATAACAATAGAATAATTGGTGAGTAGACAATTTTTTCCTTTGCAATGTTTTATAAATTCATTTTACTTACTCATTTCATTGACTAGAAAATTCAGTATGACTTATATAAGTGGTAACAGTGGACATCCTGGTCTTATTTATAATCTTTGAAGGAAATAATTTTGCTTTTTATCATTTGAAATATTCTCAACTATAGTTTCCCTGTAGATGATCTCTATCATGTTGAGGAAGTTCCATTAAATTCCTAATTTGTCAATTTTTAAATCATATTTGGAAGCTGAACATTTTCAAATACTTTTTGAGCATTAATTGATATGATCACGTGTTTTTATTTAACCTTTAGTATGTAATGTAGTAGATCACATTGATTGATTTCCAAGATTTGAACTAGCCCTGTATCCCCAGGATGAATCCCACTTGGCCATAGCTTATGATTCCTTTTCCATATTGCTGGGTTAGGTTTACTAGTATTCATTAAGGATTTTTGTGTTTATGCTTATGAGACAAATTGATCTGTAGTTTTTTTGTTTATATTTATTATTTTTGTTTGTTTTTGTACTGCTTGTATATGGTCTAGGTGCTAGGATAATTCTAGTCTCATAAAAGGATTTGGAAATTGTTCCCTCCTCTTTTTTTGTTTGTTTTTTGTTTTATGGAGAAATTGTGTAGGCTTATTGTTATTCCCTCTTTAAATGTTTGGCAGGATTCACCAGTGAAACAATCTAGGTCTGGAGATTATTTTTTTCCAAGGGCTTTTAATAATAAATTCCATTTCTTTAATAGAATAGGACTATTCATGTTATCTATTTCATCTTGGGTGAAACTTGGTAATTTGTGATTTTTCAAAGAATGTGGTCAATTTCATCTAAGTTGTATTTATTTGTATAACATTATTTTTCATACTTCCTTATCATTTAAATGTCTGTATAACCCCTTAGTGATAACCCTATGATTTATTTTTATATTGATAAGTTATATCTTTTCTATTTATTTTTAGTGTAGCTACATGCTTATTCATTTTATTGATCTTATAAAAAGTAGCCTTTGTTTCACCCTTGACACCATGACTTTAGCCTGGTAAGAGTCATTTTGGACTTCAGACCTTCAGAACTGATTTTAGAAGTGGATTTTAATATAAATAAAGGTGAAATCTATAGACACAGGCAAGTCAAAGAGCAAATATGAGGCAATATACTAGAGTGTGGAATAGATAGACAAGTGGATGTTGAAGTCACCCAGGATAATGGCAGGACTTGGAATGAAGAAGATAACCAAGGGCACAACAAGATTTAATGTCTGGACTAAATAAGATAACATTGAGGAATGGTTAATGTTATCAAATGGCCAGAGCTTCAAAGGAGGACTTTTTTCAGGAAGAAGTAATCATTCGGAAGCTACGGTAGGACCCAGAAAATGGCTACTGACCCCACTTTCCAACCGTAGATGCACACAGAAATGAGCTCTAGTGGTGAATGTTAATAGTGCATGAAAAATGTGTTCTAAACACAACTTCAGTGAAGTATAATGAAGCCAGATGCACATTAACAGGAAGAAAGAAGAAAGAATTTTACAGTTTCATTACTCAGAATTCCCTGTGCAGCTATAAGTTCCCTTGTGAGCTCAGGCTTCTGAGAGGCACTCATGGGAAGCACCAGGGCGGATCATAAGGCACAGAGAGAGGGGGTACTGTGGACAAACACCTTCAATGTGGTTTCCATGGAGAGAAATGGGTGAGTCAGGCTCAGCAGGTTTAGGATTAGCAATTTAAATAATTTTAGAAGTCTCTGGGACCCAGGGGCTATCTCTGATTGTTTGATACCCAGACCTGGAGTGATTAGGGTAGATGTGCAGAGGTTCCGATTTTGAGAGCCTGACGTGGGTGATGATTGAGGATGAGGATTGGATGGGCTTACTCAGAAAGGGGAAATAACCATCTTCTAACCACAGCTTCAAACCTGGGTCAAGATACTATGTAAAAAGCTGTACTGAAAACCTGTAATACTTTCCGTGCACTAATCTCATCCTTAATAAATCAATAGAAACTCATTATAACTTAAGGGTCTTGACCAAACTATATTTTCTAAAGATAAGAACTTCTATATTTCAGATTCTCGTTTCACAGTATTTTCATAATAGCTTTCATCACTATAAACAGATGAAAGAAATGTCACATTTCTTTATCTTTTTAAATGAATGTATATCTATTTTGAGACCTGTCTTAAGAGAGTAAGTTGCTTTGTTTATCTACCCCCCCAAGGTCCATTAGAAAGCAGAGACATTGACCTCTTTCACTAAGGCCCCCATTTATATGATGCTTAGTGTTCAGTGCACAATGCCCAGACCTTGCTATGACTGACATTCTGTTATGACTTGTTCTGTTCTCTGTGGGCATTATGGTCAATCACAGGACCCACCACCCCTCTCTTTTCAGACTCTGAGAACCAGCTTTCTCCCAGACTTGTACCTGCATCTTTCCCTAGAAGCACCAAGACCTCATCTCCCTGAAGATAATTCAACAGTATTATTTCCATCATAACTATAAATCGATATCATTTTGAGAATTTTCACATTTATGTTTGCAACTTTTTTTTTTATTCCTATGATTCAGAAACACAAAATCTGTGAATGCTCCCTTGGAATGAAGAAATTCTGAACATAATTAGGCCTGGGAGATAGAAGTGGAAACTTGTACTTTTTTATACATCCTAGGAGAAAAGGGAACTTTTTTATTAATTTGCAAATAAGTCTATAGCAAGAAAAAATGAGTAATATTCTATTAAAGAAAGTATTGAAATGAGAGTGCATTTCCTCGGCACAAACATTGAAATGGGGGTATAAAATTTACTTGGGATTTACAAAAGTTATTGCCAGGGTGCAATTTACTCTGGGGGCAAAAAAAGATGGGACTCTGCACAATGTACTAGTCAGGCAACAATAAAACATTTAAAAAAACAAAGCAAATGGGAAAAGCTAAGTAATTTTTCCAGAACAATAGAGGAATACATAATGTTCTCGACTTTCATTTAATACATTGATGTAGTTGGGGCTAAATCAAAATAAATGAATAATTTACTTAGTTTAGATCACCATAGAACACTGTACTAGCTTTTTTGTAAGTCAGTTTGCTTTTACATCTGACAAAAAATTCTTGAAGAACCCACCTTACGGATAGATGAGAATTATTTAAAACTAGTGTTTTACATGTACCTATATTTAAAAATAAAAGTACTAATGATTATCTAAAGACTTGAACAAATTCACTATTACAGAGGTACGTCTCTTCCTTCCACTTTAGCCATGTTATTTATTTTAACTGCGTTACAAAATGTATGGTCATATAGTTTTTGAAATGACTCACTTCAGCCTCGTCAGTGTCTGTGTAATCATGTGATTAAAATATATTAGCTCCACATTAATGGAGTTTCTTGGCATATCTATTTTAGATTTACTCTTACTTTTGTGTTTGTTTATTTTTACTTATATAAGCTTATAATGTCAGCATTTATGAAATATTTTCTTTTTCCAATTAGAAAACTTTCTTTATATGCAAATCATAATAGGATGTTTAAGTTGCTTATGAATTATATCCAAATGCAGGGCACTTTAATTAAATAATGCAATGCAAATTTAAAACAAAGTAGTTTTTTAATCTTATAGAGTTAATTAAACATTTTCCTTTTGGCATGTATTTTCAAAACTCTTTTAGGTGTGATTTTTAGAGCCCTAAAATCAATGTTCACTGAATTACATAAAATATTTATCTAGAAATTTAGCACTTATTAGCTCAGATCCAGAGACACTGACTGCTCCCTCAAGAATGATTTGTGGTTGGAATACTGAAAGAGTAAGAGATGGTGACTATGTATGCTTTGTGGGGAAAAAAAGGAAGATTTAATTGTTTCATTTGCTTTAAAAACATACCTAGAGTTGAATAGGGAGGGCATACAAAAGCATCTTTGAGGGATTTTGGTGACAGGGGTGGCAGATATTGGGGAATAGAATGCATTTGAATAAAACAGTCCAGTTGTTACCTCAAATAATCTGGAAACAATGAGATCCTCAGTCACTGTTTGAGGACAAGAACAATGAGCTGGGAGCCCTGTGGGAGAAATGCATACTGCTGAAGTTTCGCTCACAGAATGAAGTTTCGCTCACAGAATGAAGTTTCGCTCACAGAATGAGTTTCTCACATCAACAACAAGAGGTTTCACCATCAAATCTCTGAGCTGGAAGACTGATTTCCTGAATGCATTTTAGAAGCATGCCCACTGGAGACATTTGCTATACAACGTACAATAATTTGATATTCTTTGAAGCAGCCAACAGCAGAGAAGGATCAGGAAGATACGAATTTGAAGACATTGCTTCTTAACTCACTTTAAACTTAAAGACTCTTTTTCAGTAGTAACAGGGTCTACGATGGGACATCAAACTTGGCAATCACAGCTTGAAGTGCCCATCCAGACGAAGTCATGTAGAAAATGAAACATATCTGGCAGAATAAGGCTGTGGTCAGGGAAACAAGGCAATGTCAAAGAAAAGGGCAAAAAGGAGATAATCAAAACGCACTTCTCTTTGCTCCTCTAGCTCTCTCTTCTTCCTAAAACCCAGCCTCTTTCTCCAAAACAGGAGTCCTCAGAGTGCAATAAAATAAGGCAGAACCAAGCTGAAATGAACAGAGGACTCCATGGCTCCTCTTTGGCGGCTGGGTGAGCTCAGTTTAGCTGAGCACATAGATGCGGGAGGTCAAGAAGTGAGGAAAGTCTGAAATAATCAAGACCTGCCAGATGTGCATCTACAATATCTAGGTCAGAGATCTGGCAGCTTGCAGTGTCAAGCCGAGTAAGAATGAAAGAGGTCAAGGCCCTCCTATCTGTTCCAGAATATCTATGTGTATCTCTCCTCACCTAAATCAGAACCTATGTTGAGGGGGAAAGTTATCTCAGAACTCTTTCTATTACTCCCAGCGCCTGTACTTCTGGGACACCCAATATATAAATTTTGGTTTAGTAACTATTTTGTTGTTGTTGTTGTATGTGTCTTTTGTTGTTCACTAGCTAGCTTTTAATATTATATGAAAAATTTTGTTCTATTTTGTTTTGTGGAGTTTCAGTTAGTGGAGTTCCAATTGTCTCTCTTAAGGCGACTGAAAACTTTGCAATCAAATGAAAATTTTCTCCCCCTGCTCTGCCTAACTACATCTTTAATTAATACTTCACTGGCAAAATTCAATAAGAATGACTCATTTCTTTATTTTCCCTCCCCAGGGCAGCAGCTACTGCCAAGCTATTACAACTGTTCTGGTGGTGAGTGTCTTCATGTGCTTGAGGAAAGTGGACTTGAAACTAATTTTTTGTGACCTATGATTTTATCATTTGTATTTACAGGCCAGTGATTGTATAGAATGACCCTTATTTTGGATTTTTTTCCCCAGATGTTTCCTTGTGATTAGATTCAGGCTATGCAGCCTTTGGCAGGACTCACTGATAACCACTCTGCTGGGTGCTTCTCATTGCTTCTTTCCACCTGTGCAGGCTGGGGTTTTATCCCATTACTGATGATGCTTGCTTTGATCACCTGACTGTCAGGTGTCCAGCAGGCTGCCCCACTGTGATATTAGTTTTCCTCCCTTTGTATTTACTAAGCACTGTGTATTTTAGGTGAGTACATACATGGATTCTCAGGGAATATGCATGTGTGATTATATGTGTGTCTTCTGTCTTTGGTGTGGTGAAGAGAGCTTAGTGCTTGCTTATTCTACTTTGTCAAAAAGGTATTTTTCACTTTACCTGAAAAGTATCTTATACATTGCATCTCCTTTAAGATTAAAGAAATAACAATTCACTTAAGGTGCAATTTCAGATACTGAGACAGGTGGTATACAAGAAATAAAAGGACTAAAATATCAAACCACAGAGTCATTTAGCGAATTCCTAAAACTTCTGTAAGGGTATGTTTTGTGAGTACTATTCATGTGGTACCTGTTATATGCAGTCTGTGAGACAATGAATGAGAACATGCTTGCATGTCACCATTGCAGGTCAAAAGAAACCCCTCAAGTCAATATTGAATCTTCCGTGGACTCTCACCTCTTACAGACCCACTAGTCCTACAACCAGCACTCGTATATAACAGTCACTCCATAAACATGTATTAAATGAATGAATGAATTAATGAACGAATGAGCAAATTTAAGTCTGGTCTTGCAAGACAGCACAATATTTTACAAAAGTATTCTATTTGTTGGAAACTATATGTTGTACACAAGTCTGAGGGGTATTGAAAAACTCCTGAATAATAAAAATATTGACACAAAGAAATATAAATCTGGAAGAGATGAATATACCAACTTTCACTTCGACTGTGTCTTCTGTGCTTTAATGTGAAAGTTTATTTCAAAGAAATAGAACAAGTTGTTTAACACCCTACAAAAAATAAAAAAAAAACATGGACTGAAACCTTTTTAAAAAATCAATTCATTATATTACTCATATATAGAAAAACTCTTAGAGATTTTGGACAGATAAGCAGGCAAATGAAAACTAAATGTACCCTCAGGTGTTTATCTTCAGATGCTGAAAAGCTAGCAAATAGACTTTCCTGTGTCCTTCACTAAGGCTCATACATAGGAGTTTATGACTAAATTTTTATATATTTTCTCTATATCTCCCAACAATATTTTAAATTTATTCTTCCTACCTAGGTTCTACCTAAATCCAAAATATTCAGAGAAAACCAATGTACTGACATTTTCTTTAACTTTTGCTGTTTCATTCATCTGTGAGCTAAACTAGAATGAATTCCAAAGACTTAAAAAGGATTAAGTTAAGATATAATCTTGAAAATATTTAATACATATAGGGAACTGGAACACACAACATCTAGCCAGGAATCCAGCTGATTTTCCTTCAAAGTGGCCCCCCACGATAAGCCTACAGACTTGCCAAGTATATTCACAAATTTGATTATATTATCCCTCCATTTCCCTAGCCGCTGGGGTAGAGATTTTGCCGGCACGTCTCAATGCCAATCCAAACAATGATATGACTTACCACTTACAGCAATGGCACACATTTCTCGTCAGGAAGCTTTATGAATGGAAGCTCATTAATCAAGCAGTCATCCCCAGAGGCAGAGCGGAGGCAGAATCTGAGCTTGGAAGGTGTCCGGAGACTGCCAGGTGCAGAAGCCTGCATTTACTGACTCGTCCATCAGTGCCTGGATGTCGATAGGGCTTTCTAAATAACTGCTCTGGTCAATACCCCAGTTCTGGTTTCTGCATCCCTAAATATTCCGCAGCTTGTGTATATCAGCTCCAAGACAGATCCTAACCTTTGCTCTTGGACAGGCACCTATTGGAAATCCACCTTTAGCACATATTAAGTGGATGGCTTTGGGCAATGCACTTAAGTGTTTTGATTCTTAATTTTCTCATCTGTAACCCTGTGAAGTTTGTTACCTTGTTTTACTGAGGAAATTTTATAAATGACGTAATAAGGAAAGGACCTAGCAAGGTCAAACTATAGCGCTTTGTATTAATCCCCAGAGAAAAAAAACATGGGTTACAAATTAGCTTCCCCAAAACATGATTGTTTATCTGTTATTCAGTCATATAATCATTATCATCATCATCATCATCATCATTGTCATCACCTCTCTTTTGTTCAGCATGCATTTTTGCCACACTGTCCTATGTGTGCGTATGCGTATTTATGTAAACTTAATCTCCTTTAGTTTATGTATGCACATACAGTTAATAAATGTAATTTACTCCCTTCAAACAAGTAATATTTATGTTGACTCTGTGCATAAGGATTGTTGTTCTCATTTTACAGCTGAGAAAACCAAATCTGAGGGAGATTAAGAAACATGAGCAGTATTAAGTGACTCAATATCTCAAATCCAAATCAGTCTTTTAAACTCCAGTGTCTACCTGCTGCCTTCTGTGTTCAAGACATCATTCCAAAGAGAAAGTGAGGGTCACGAGCCAATTAAGTCATCTGACTTTATATATTAGCTGTTCATTTCACCTGAAATAAGAAGTGAGTTTTCATTCCGCAACAAATGGGCTGGACAAAAGTGGACATGTAACTTAATTTCTCCAGGCTCAGTTGCCCAGTCATTAAACTGGGGGAGGATAAGAAGTAATCTTCAAAACTCTTCCATTTATATAAAACACTGGTAATTAGTCAACATATATTTGAAACTATACAAGAAATTGAATGTGCAATTTAGGATAATGAATTGCACTCAAAATTTTACACACAGGGATATTTTGTTTCGCTTCCTTTTTATGAATAAAAATATGTTCTAAAAATCCTATATTTCAATATGCATCTATGTGATAAAAGTGTTTAATATATGTGTATAGATCCTTGCAGTGTGCAACTACTCTCCATCAAAGTGTTTCATCTGAATGTTTATGGCTACTGTGTAAGTAAAGTAAAGAGTAAGTAAATACAAACTCTTTTGAAAATGTGAGCACCTAGATTTTGAGAGTATGAATGACTCATGTTTGTGAGTGCATTTGTCTTCCATAGGACTGAATCACTACTGTAGTGAGTTGAATGGTGTTCTTGCAAATTTCACTCCACTTGGGAGTTCATAATGTGACTTTATTTGGAAATAGAGTTTTTGCAGGTACAATTAGTTTAGTTAAGAAGAGGTCACACTGGATAAGTGTGGACAAGTAACTACTGCCTTACAAGAAGAGGGAAGGAGACACAGACACATAGGTACACTAGGAAGATGACCATGTGATGACAGAGGCAGAAACTGGAGACGTAGCTATGAGCCAAACAACACCCAGAATTTTTTCCAGCCTCCACCAGAGGGTAGGAAGAGACGATGCAGGATTTTCTCTTAGAAGGCTTCAGAGTTAGTGTGGTCTGCTGATACCTATATTTCAGACTTGTGGCCTCCAGAATTGTGAGAGACTAAATTTCTGTTGTTTCAAGCCACTCAATTAATGGTTTCTTATTACAGCAGCCCCAGGGTTGCAACACAGCTGTGAAGAGGCCAAGGTCTTTCCACTGTGCTTTCTGGGGATGTTAACCTTGAGCAGCAATTTTCAACCTTTTTCATCTCCTGGCACACATAAACTAATTACTAATATTCTTTAATCTGAAAAAAATAGGTATAATTTTGACTCATTCACACTGGATGACTATTATTGTATTGACTATCATTCTTCTTTATTTGACAATCTAAGGGAAAAGAGGTCAGCGCCGCTGACTGCAAGTAGTCAGGTATTGCACATTTTAAAAATTCTTGTGGCTAACTGGTTGGAGATTGCCGGCCTAGAGTAGCATAAGGCAGAGTAGACAACACAAGGGAATGGACCTGAATTTGTTCTTTCATTTCACAACCATTTACTTAAGTAATTGTCATTACCTAATGTACATTCTTTTATTAAAAAGGCATCATCAGACAACATGAAAACAAAGTTAAAGACCAGGAACCCAGAGATGAGACTACACAGTAACCCAGAAAACAACATGACGATGGATGCACCCAGCTGGATAGGGTCGAGGATGGTGAGGGGTGTGGGATGCAGACCTTACAATATACCAGAGTCCAGTCCTGGGGATGAGTGGGTTGCAATAAAAGGTTGAGTCTGTCTACAGGAATGCTTGAAATCCAGATTTTGGAATGACAAATTTATTGGTGGTGGTTTTAACAATGGGATTGCATGACTGAAGTGACATGGAGGAAATCACTTGATGTGAAACTAAATTAGAAGCCAAACATTTTATATATGCTTCTAAGATCATCCCTGGATGTGGCTGGGTGCTGGATGTCACCTCTCCCTCAGCCCCTTCGGGACACACACTGTGCCCCAGCCATCTTCATATTCCTCGTATTGATCGCAATCCTGCACTAAAAAAGAACTCAGGAAGTGCTTGCCGCAGAACTGAAGTATTAGAGTATTATCTATTCCTGGTTAAACTGATTTTTACAGGAGTCTCTATTTCAACTAATTAGCGGTGTGCCAGTGTGTTAACACTTATGATATAAAGTAGACAAGAACAATAAACTTCCTGCAAACACACGCACAAGTACATGCATTTCATCACCGATTCTGCAGTTTGGAAAAACACAGGATAATGACACCTAAGTGACCCAGAGTGAATGTGCGTGGGGGAGGAGGTGGTGGCAGTCTGAGACAGCACAGGAATTCTGCTGTCAGCAGGGGCTTTCATGGCAGAAAGAGGTTGAAAGCCACATTCTCCATAAGTAATATGTTTATGTATTATTCACAGTAGCAAATAATTGCAAAATGTCAACATTTCATTTTCCTCTTAAGAGCTTCTTTTGATTAGTGACCTAATTAACCATTAAGAAGAAAAGGTTTTTTAAGTGTAAATATGAAAAGAGGGAGTGTTTCCTAGCAGCAATTTGTGATCTTAAAATGTCACAGGCAGGCACGTCACGGAAGTGCTACCAACCAGCATTTTTCAAAATATGACTCTGTGTCAGGAGTGTGTGGTGTGGATGTGTTTGGGTTTTTTTGTCTTTATTCTGAAACAAGCAATGCAAATATAGATATGGTTGCCCGAGAGATTTCCTTCCTTTTTTGAAAACCCTTCAACATTTTCTCTGACAACCTAGAAAAGGTTGTTTTTAATCTATTTAATTTGAGGCTGTATTCTCCACAGATAATGACACATTTTCTCTTTCACTTCCTGAGAATATATGTGGGTAAAAATGGAAAACTGCCACACACATACAACACATACACATTTCCCTGCATGTGTAATAAATATACAACACATATGCATGGAATATACATACACACAACACAACACAACACACATGTAGATGCACACTATACAACGCACATGTGCATACACAATGCACATACACACAATGTACATATATGCTCTCACATTCACACATATGAACAAGGCACCCACATGCACATAATGACAGGACATATTTGCATGTGAATTTTAAAAACATTTCCCTAAGACCTTATTCCACATGTCAAGGTGTGACATCTCCTGGGAGATCTCAGCTGGAATCATTTCTGAAACAGACTTTCTCACAGTTGACAGTAACTTGACCTTTCATTCCAGCTGCCCACAGGGACCAGGGATGAACAAGATGCATAAAATGGGAAAACACAAACAATTCTATAACCATGTAGCTTTCTTTTAAAAAGGTCCAAGTCAGTTTTAAATATATTCTGACTTCTACCCCATAATGAAATAATGAAGTTGTGTTATTAGAAGCAAAAATATTGTAAGAACTTCTCCCTCTTTTGAGGGTGATGATGAAAATTGGAGTCTAGAAAATACAGCGTGTTGTTCAAATTAACATAGATTAAATTGTTTTGTAAATTTTATTACAGCAATAAATGTGTAAAATCTTAGCAATTAGTTAAGCCTATTCTTCCAGTGTTACACATATACACAGAGTCTTGTAAATAAACCTTTCAAGATCAAGTGTTTGTTTTGTCTTTTCTTTTTCCCTTCTGACTCACCAAGCATAAATGGCATGTGCTAATAATTCTGGTGAATAAAGGAATACATCATTAAGGATAGGAAGTCAGATTGAATTAAAGCATTAAATTATATGTATGATGTGTGATTTATTTAGCAACTATGGAGAACCTACTATGTGCCAGGCACTGTACAAGCTCTTGTTAGGGAGTAAATAGGAAAAACTGCCTGCCTTCCAGTAGCCTCCAGGCTTGGGGTGAGATAGACACACATTACAATACTTTGAGGTCAGTGCTCCAAGGAGGGAAAGCGTGGGATATTTCTAGAACAAAGAAGGGAATCTAGCCAAACTCTGAGAGCCTGGGAAGTCTTCCTCCATCTCAAGCCCATCTTCAATGCCTGAACAGACTGAACAGTTTATTTCCAGAAATAGGCTCTTGAAGATCTACAAGCGGAAGCAAAGACAGTCACACTGATGGTGAGGAATCAGAACTGCCAGTGTGATCACAATGCCTGCAGAGCCTAGAACCCTCTGTCATTAACTCACACTTTGTGGCAAATTTCCACAGAAAAATAAATTGCCTAAGAAGCAGTTCCATGTTTCAGTTTGGACAGTATCACAATCATTCAGCTGAATTATGTGAGGCCTACTTGACTATGTTGGGAATAATGATGTTTTATTCTATTTCTTATTTGGGTCTGTACCTTAAACCTCCAGCTCTCATAAGAGCTCCAGATGCTGATAGGCTTTTTGAAGTCTATGCGGACATGTGTCTACATATGCCTCTTCATATGCACAGTTATGTTTATATGTATATGCACATGAGTATGTATATGTGTGTACTCCAACATGTGTCCTGAGTGTCTCAGCAGAGCTCATTCCAGAAGTCACTAGACTTCCTCTGGTTCAGACGCTGGCACTTACAAAGGTCAAATAAAGTAACCAGTGCCAAGCCATCTCTGTGAAAAGGATGATCTCAAGAAATAGAAATAGACAATGTCTTTGTGATGTGGAATGTGCCAGAATCCAGAGAGGCTGAGGCCACACATACCAGTTCTAAGGGGGAGACTAGTCTCCATTTGTGGGAAAAAATAACTCTTTGCAGTTGATCAGTTTTATCTGGTCTGGTGCCATTCCTCTACTTTCCAGCCTAGGCAGGACCCCTCAGTCCATGGACTCCCTAACCACGTGGATGAGGGTAGTTTTGTCAAGTATTCTACTAATGAGGCAGGAACCATGTGTTTGACTATAGCTCCTAATGACAGCTCCTTGCTCAACTACTGAAGAAGTATTGTCAGAGAATTTAAGCATGTGTTTCACTTCAATGGTGACACAAGGATAGCCTCAGGAGCGAGTCCAACCAGGCTATTTATGATAGCAACTTCTTGAAAGTGGTACCAGTTGAGCTACTTAACATATTCAGTCCTGGCTTTCACCCTGGAAGATGTTATTTTCTTTCTCCAAATTTTGGGTAAGAGACAAAAGACCAATGGGGATGCATAGAAGTCCTTCTTCCCCCTAAATGTTGTGTATGGTCTTTGAGAATGAAGATGTCAATGGATCCTTATCAAGTCTGATCGCTTACTAGATAGGTAAGTTCTCAGAAAGGTTTGATCACCCATGACTTTAAAATGATATTACTAAAAGAACTATTGGTAGGAGAAGCGCAGGAGAAATGTAACACACAATGTTAAGGATTTGGGGAAAAGATGGGGGGGATCAAATGTACATATTAGAAGTTCTCTGTCTCTTAAAGAAAAAGAGAAAGGAAACTTATCTTTAATCATTTGTAAAAGGAAAGAATTAAAAAGAAACAAGGTCCTTGGCCCAGTAGCCTCCTATCTCCACCATCCACAGGACTCTATTAGGAACCTGTGACAGTCCCTGCGTAGAGAAGATAACGCCACTAGCCAGAAAAGGCTAGCAATGGGCTGATGTTTCACACATGCTTCAGACTACTGTTACCAGACAATAGCTAAGCAGGCTGTGCAGAAAAAAGATTGGCAAATCATGAAAGCAGAGACTGATTTTCTCCTTTATTGCCTAAAAGCAGATAAAATTATCCTTACATAACAAGCAGCTAGGAATTCTGTGCCAGTTGCCAGAGCCCCAATCAGTCTTTTCTTGTGGTCATAGTGCCTTTTAGCCTGATTTCAAACCTAAATCTCTTTTGGTCACTGGGCAAAGTCAAGTGACATCTCTCAACCTTGACCTATTGCAAATGAAGGAAGATGCCTTTGCTAAAGGACCCATTTTCATCCTATTGGCAGTGTCTGGATTACCTCTTATTTTTATATTCTATCAGTTACTGCAGAATGCATGTCAATTTCTAGGTTAGTTTCTGCAAAATTCATCTCCCCCAAAATCTTTAAGTATAGGTTCCAGTGATCATTAAGCTTACCAATTATTAATTTAAAATTTATGGAAGCTGAGACATTTAAAACCATGTTCCTGTGGAAACAGATTCCCAAAGCAAGCTCATTCTTGGCATAAAATTTCAATCTTTGTATTCTGTTTGAAGATACAAGGGAACATGATTTTTAATCACATTTCTCCAAGAAGTTTGTGCAAGAGGTAAAAAGAACAGAAAGACTAAAAAAGGCACAACTTCATTTTGCAAGGATACAACTCTATGTTGATTTAGATAATGCAGCCGCTGTCCTTTCTGCTCTGTCAGCAGAATTTACTCCAGATCTGCCTACTTCTCTTTACCTCCATTGGTTCTCAGTTCAACCACCATCACCTTGTAGCTGGATAACACCAAGACCCTTCCAGCTGGTCTCCCTCCTTCTACTCTTGCCAACCCATTTTCTCCATAGCAGCAGCCACTCAGTATAATGTCACCTTCATGTCTAAACCTCACCAATGACTTCCTATTTTTTTATAATAAATTCAACTCCATATTCTATGTTCTGATGGCCTCCTAGGCCCCATGATGAGCCACTTCTGACTTTTCTATTATATTTTACTTCTCCTGGCCTTGTTTACGTGTTGTTCCAACAGAGCACTTCAGATTCATTCTTAGGCCTTACATTTGCTATTTCCTCTGCCTGAACTTAACCTTTCTGGCTCCTTAGTACCATGGAAATTTTAGTTCAAATGTTCTGTGTTCAGGATGACTTTTGATGATGACACATTTAAGAGTCACTACCTTTGACATAATCTCATGCAGTGTCTTTGTAGCACTCAGTGCTACTTGGAATTATGAGCACACAGCCAATAATTTTTGCCCAATGAGATTATCTCTGTAAATATATATTTAATGAAATATGATCTAAATTTTTATCATTGGATTATAATTTTATTAGTTTAACTATTAATCTTTGATATGCTGTCTTCATCTAAGGTTGTTCCAATCACATCCTCCCATGGTTGAACATTGAGTTATTTGGAAAGACTTTAAAATACACTGTTTTCTAATAAAAAAAAATCTAGTATGCTGTCAAAGCATATGATCTGCACTAGAAAGACAATAACATCATTGTGAGCATAGCGTGGACTAGGTTCCTAACAATACACCATGGAAACGTGCCACTTCACTGATATGTGACCTTTAGAGCTTGTAGCTTTTAAAATCATATTTTCACCCAGTGCTGCATGTCACTCTCATTAAAATCACAATTAACCCTATACACTGCAGAGTGGCATTAGCATCTTTTACCAAAAAATCACATGATTTTATATTATGGAAAATGAATATAAAAGGTCATGCAGATAACTGTTTTCTCTTTGAAAGTCATCATGTAAGCTGGAAGAAAACCAGCACAACTTAATTCACAGAAGCATAATTCAGCACCTTCCTCAGGAAGGTAAAAGTGGAGGAAATAGAAGAGGAAAATGTCACCTGTAGAGTGGCACGCAGAACTGGGTACCAGAAGCCACGCATGATAAGTGAATGGAAATCCCAACCTGTGCACAAGTAAAATTCAAACATCCCAGACTAAATGGGTTTATTCTGCTACTTTATTAAACTCAGACTTGCAGCATTGAGTCATTTGCATTTACATTAATGACTTTACATTAATGCAATAGGTTCATTATTGCACATAGCCATTATTTGATCATACAGCTCACAAATAGGTGTTTCTGTTTTTAATAATTTTGAAGATACTAGAGTTAAGCTAACAAGTCCTACAACAATTAAGAAGCCTTATGAATGGGATAACAGAAAATATTTTAGTTATAAGCAGCTGATATAGAACTAAATTGTGCAATCTCATTTTTGTTAAATTTAAAAACTGGGAAGTAGTTATATTTTTGAAACTTCTTCCTTTTAAAATTAATACCAGATAACATGATTAAAAACTTAACTCTGTGTTGATTTGGGTTCAAATTTAGAAATTTTCTTCTAAGTGGAGGAAACATGGAAAGTGTCTTCCACTACAAATGGAAGATTTTGAAAGGAAAGATCCTGGGCATTCCTGTGGCAAGTGTCTGTTGTGAAAACCAGCCATGCAATTCAGCCCTTGATTAAAATTGTCCATAGGAGTATCATTTGTCAGCAAAGAAAGTTTGATGAATGGAATTAAAATATTAATAAAATATTATTGTCGAAAAGACCTTTGGATTCTTACAGTGCAATTTCCTAGTTAATAAGAAGCCCTTGTTGGGTACAGATGAATATGATCATTTAGTTCAGCTGTAATATTTCCAGTGATAGCATCATCATCATCTCTCACTTTGTATAGCTGTAAGTAATAGAAGTTCTTTGGTATTAAGAATAGAAATCCAATAGATTCCTGCGGTACACCACTTCCCCTCTCTTTGAGAGTACTCACAGTATGTACAACCCTTCTATGTACTTCCTTGACATATTTTAACACACCTCTTTTCTAGTAAGCACCTCATCCATTCCTCATAGGACAGAGTTTCTAGTAGCTAAATTATCAAAACTCATTGCTAGTTCAGTATGTTACCTGGATTTATTTTTGATGAATTTGTTCCTAACTAAGGTGTGATATCTGAAATGAAGTACAGTTCTTTAACCATGATCTGTACTACTTTTTGCTTTCAAGGCACCATAATTCTATTAATGTAACTCAAATTTCGTTTGTCTGTAAATAGCCACAGACCTCATGATTGACTCATATTACCTTGAAGTCAAACTGCCTTTTACAATATTTCTAATTTTCTCATGTAAATCTTGCAAATCTTTTCAGCAGAATGTGGTAATTTTACTTGATAGAAAGTTCAAAGGAACCCAAATATGTTTTGTTTATCTACCTGCCTAGCAGAGCCTCCTCTCATTTTCCACACTTTACATTCAATGATTATTTAGTTCTCTGATTGTGTTTGTGTGATTTACTCTTGCTTATATACCCAAATTGTTTCTTCCACATTCTATCTCTTCTAATCTTACTGGACTTTGAAAGCTCATAGCATGCATTTCCATCATATTATATTTCCTGATCAGGCTAGCCCATAGCGTTCTCACCCTCTCCTCTGAATTTCCAGTCAAAATAGTCAATTCACATTAAGATTAATTGCCCATGGTTCTCTATTATAAGGAAGATTTTCACAAATACATATTTTGGCAGCCAAACCAGAACCTAAAGTGTTAAAGGAAGGGCTGTTATTCTTTAAACTTCCCTAAACACGCTTTATGAAGAATCAAGCAAACAAAAAAAAAACATTCAATGAACTTTTGATAAATGGTAAAAACAAGGAAGATTTGTTTATTATGGTGACTAGGAGAACCTAGACTTGGGTCTTCACCTTGAAGTGACCTTGTCAAAGATTTCTGAGGCCTTTTCTCCATTCAGGATATTTTGATCCTTGCCTTAGGTATTTCTGGATTATCTACTCGGCTCACAAAAGATAGTGTTGCTTGTTGGTCATTGTTGAGATTTTGTCCATTGATATACACAACAAGATCTGTCCAGAAAAGTATCCAACCATGTAATATTAAAAAGAGAGATATTTATTAAAGAAGATACAAGACACAAGGAACATTGTACATAGGACAATGATATCTCAGTTCCCTTCAAAGTAGGCACTCTGAGACGTCATTGTTCTCCCAATCGCCATCAGCTGCCCCTTCGTATTTTCCTGAATCTCATGGATGGTCTAAAATCTCATCCCTTTCAAAGGTGACTGTCATTTTGGGCAAAGCCAAAAGTTGCAGGGCACCAAATCTGGGCTGTAAGGGAGTTGAGTCACCTGGGTGATTTGATATTTTGCCAAAAACTCTGCACAAGACATGACACATGAATGGATGCATTGTTATGATGAAATTACCAAGCACCGATTGCCTATAAAACTTCTGAATCATCTGAATAGTTTCCATGGAGAACTCTTTAAGCTTATTGCAAAATTTGATGCAGATTTGTTGCTCTACTCGCTCATTTTGAATGTGACAGCCACACAGTACACGTGCTCACTCAACAGTGTCTACCGCCACCACTGACTAATACAGTGAAGTCATCATTGTTGATGCATGTGCATTCTAGTCCACTCTCCTTGGCTGCCAGGTTACACCCATGTCATGCCAACTACTTTCGTTATATTAAAAATGGTTGGACTTTTTCTGGACAAACCTGTATGTGCTGGTTAAAATGTTTTGATGTAGGAATATGTTTTGCATAATATATTCCTGGCTGGACTCTAGCTATAGGCATGATGTGCCAAAGGAGCACAAGGACATATGTAAAATTGAATCTCTGTGTGCCCACATAAATAACATTTACTGAGTGCCTACTGTGTGCACTCAACTAAATAATTACTGGGATCGCTTCCATTTTTTTAAGGAAATTCCCTCAAGTTCACATCAATTTTATGGTATGAACCTGAAATTCACATCTCACTGTGTTACTTCTATGTTAACTACTATATTGTTTAAAGAGAGTTGAGAGACAGAGATAAGGGGAGAAAGAGTTAAAAATTAATTTATTAATAGAAATAAATAAACCATGGTGTGGGTTTTATAGACACAGGTTTTAATTTTAAGAACTCTGAATCGAATATGATACCAACAACGTACCTGTGCCTTCTATGCACTTACTAAATATCAGTTAAGTGGGTCAATCATGGTGGTCCTCAGTGTGGTTTACACGCTTCTTCCTGGGGTGTTTGTGGGGGGATCCACCCCCAGCACCCCCCCACCCCTGCTGCCTTGGCCACCATGGATGAGAATAAATCTACCAAGATGTGATCTGCTTGAGGAGGAAAGGTGGTTGACCTCTTAAAGGAGAAGGGCCAGGAGCTTGTACCTCAATGAGCTTTTATTGGGTTTAATTTGCATAGGAATACAGGGTGTACACATAAAGCTCATCAATCATTGTCAGGCAGTAATGATCAAACAATAGATAACATTCAAAGAACTATGAGGGCTTATTTTGAGTTAGGGTCAGAAAGCTAAAGGTCCATAAAACTTTGGAGAAACAAACTTATTTTGGGTTTGGACCCTTATCATTTAAATTGAAGGTATTAGCAAAGTAGGTTTCACAGGAATTTACATGTTCTTTCTTAGGCCCGATCACCCCAGGGAACCCACCTTTTACAGAACAGGGTCGCACCCACCTCCTGCATTGTTTCAGGCTTAAGGCATTGTTTCAGGCTTAAGTCGAGTAGGGAAAGTAAAGTATCCAAGAGATTAGACTTCTCGTAGACAGAATGAAGACTCAGGCTATGTCAAAGCCAAGGGGAGAGGGTCCATCACCCTCTTTTTCTATAGCCCCCCAAGTTGTTCCCTGAGGGCTCCTTCATGACCGTGCATGTCTTAGGTCGTCCCTCCCTTGAGGAATCTTACTCGTCATTGGCTAACCAGTCATCTACCTGGGGCCAAGCAGGGTGAAGTAAAAAGTGGGCAGAGGCTGTGTCCCTACAAGGATGATAAGCTTTGACTCCTTGGTGGTAATGGTGCTAAGGTCTTTTTACTCAGCCTTAGCCATGGGGGATTACAGCTTCTGAAACCAGGCAGGGAAGTTCCCACCAGGTGTTCATGACTGCTTAATACAGTTCTTTCTGACATCACCAGTGATGACACTGGTAACCTTCAGGTGTGTTTAGATTGATTCAGAAATTGTAACAATTAGACTCATGTGACTAATTCCAGTTAGAAGGGTTGAGGTGCTATTCTGGGCACACATTGCTAATACCTCTTGCCTGCACCAGCTCATAATCCTTTCTTCCAAAGCAGGTATGTTAAAATAAGGTACATTTCCAAAAAAGCCTAAGAAATAGCCACATAGTGGTTCTGGATTGGCTGTGACTTTACTTAAACTGCACCTGCTGGGTAGTGAAATGAGTAGAAAATATTCTCTAGCCTACTTTATTTACATATTGATTTGGGGTGGTAATGTGTTATTTTTATTTATTTTAAGTTTCAGCATTTCAACTAATTAAGATAAAAAGAGTTAAACCTTTTTTTTGGCTTTGCATTTGAGTACAGTTTCTTGAAAACCTGGTTTAGATCCAAGGCTGGTTTCCCTCTCCCTAGGGGTGGGGTTTGAGCACACAATTTTCTATTGCAACTCAGATGTGAACCAATAAATCTCAGAAAGTTCACAAGGTTTTACCTTCTATTAGAAAAAGAGAACAAAGAAACAACAGAATTAGAGACAAATGATGTGACCGAATGCCACGAAGAAGGTTCATTAGAAACTAAAGACAAACCTATGAAACATTCACCTGAAAAATGTCTGCATCTTCATAGAGAGGTCTGTTCTGGATTTAGTGACAGATTTGTTGGGGGTCACAGTGACATTAGTGAAATGGCATCCTTTGTTCACTGAAGCTGCCACTGAAACAACCCGAATTTTAAATATCTCTCCTTTTGAAAGACATTTTTCTTTTCTCTATCTAAAAAGTCATTGAGAAGCTTAATTAATGAATTAGTATTTGCAGAAATCTTTGATATTCTAAGATGAAAGGTTTTGCATAAGGGTAAAGCATCGGTACCAGCAGTAAAATGTCCTCTTGATGACAGAATGCATGAAGCGTTAGGCTGGAATACATTTGACAACTGCAATTAAAGAGGTTTGATCCTGTTTTCCTACTCTGTTTTTATCATAGAAGATATGAAGCTAATAGAAAGGCAAATTCTCATTGGCCAGAAATTGTTGATATATACACACATACACATTCCCCAGTGGTTAAGGCAGGTGGAAAGTTTACGGGCAGGCTCTTTCTGGGGCAATAAAAGCTTCTTTTATTTCAAATTCTCTTTTTACACCAGTTGCTATTACTCTGAAAAGCTCCTGGCATTTGGAAAGCAATAAGCAAGGCATAAAATCCATTCTTTCCTGAACAGGTCCCATTCCTGGGACTGCTTTTAAACTGACTAGTTTACAGCAAAGCAACAGACAGCCAGGTCTCCTGCAACGACTCTGAGGAAAAGCAGGGGACTGGAGACCTGCTAACTACCTGAGTGCAGTACATGGGTAATAGATAAGTTAGTGACTGAATCTGTAACTATTTCCTTACACGACTGAAATTCTTTGGATCTGAAATATGATGAAGTTGACAGACTTGATGTCGGTTGTGGCTGGAGGAAATGACTTTTATGTTCCCATTTTCTACAGAATACCTCTTTCTTGGTTTAGGTTTACTGAAAGTCTTTTTTTTTGAGAAATTCCAGTACCAGTTCCCTCTCAAGTTGGGGTGCAGATAGAAGTGAATATAGAGCTGGAGTAGATATTTAGCGCCTTTCTGGGACAATAATTCAATACTCTGCCTGATAAAATGAAGGTTTGCATGACATCCACGCAGTGGAAAAAAATCAAACCAAAGCATACTTCATTGTATGTCCAAGCATCTATGCTGAGCACAACAACTGTGTGACCACCAGCAGCCTGTCTCTACCATCTGCCTTGCTTTGAGAGAATGGTTGCCCTCACTTCTAAGAGAGGCTGGACTAGTCAACTAACCTTACTGGTTTGAGTCTGACAAGGATGAAATTCTGTCCCAGGAGATATGTATCAAGTTCAACTTCTGGGATTCTGGAGAGGATTTTGTGGCTGTTAATTATATGTTGATAACAGATTCAGATTTTTCCATTGCAAGACCAATTTCAGAACCACAGTGAAAATATCTAAGAACAAAAGGAATTCCCTGGGTCAGAAATAACTTGGAAACTGGGTATGAATTTGGACCAGTTATCTAGCTGGGCCTTAAGTTGGGTCTTGTTTATGCCCTTTGAATGATAATGGTACAAAGCTACTCATTGAACGAGAGGCAGAATTATATTCACTTGACAGCTAGAAGATTTAATGTTTCTCAAAATAGTAAATACTTTAGTAGAGAAAATTACATTAAACTTGTGAAGCACGTTGCTCCAGGAGGCAGATTTTATTGCTCATTTTCTTCTATAGGAATTTGTGCAAGGATAATAAAATTTGCCAATGCTGGGTTTGCAAGTATGATAGGGCAGCCTCCATTCTTCTGGGCAAAGGGACTGAGAAACATGCTCCAGAGAGCTAGAGGTGAACCTACCAGAGAAACTCGGGGCAGGGTATTGAAAGCAAGGAGTATTTGTGTTTTCAAGAGGGATTTAAGTTACCTTTAAAGAAGCATTAATGAAGAAATTGTCAGGAGATAAAATTGAAAGAGCCACATAGACAGCGGGATATGTGGCCAAGGACATGACTAAGGTATCACAGGTAAGGGAAGAGAAAGGCTCCCTGTCCCCACTCTGGAGCTGGTGATTAGCCCAAGACCATGGTTTCTTGGTACTACCTGCTGCCATCCGTAATCTGGAAATGCAATACAGGTTGACTTTTGTTAACTTAAATTTCTTCCTGCAGTGTTACTTTTGATGATTTTGAGTGTGGTTATGCTATAGGTGATTTCTGTATAAACAGATTGACAGTATACTAGCTTTAAAATATGTGTCCAAATCCACAAAAGCTTTTTTTAAACCCACAAAACAAATGGGTTAGTAATGGGCAAAAGCAAATAGAGACAGGCAATTTCATTAGGGACACTGAATAAACACTGTATCTACGGCTATATGGTCTGCAGCTTACACTATTTTTTATGGTCCACAGCACCTTTAATTTTGGACATAAATGTAATGAATTATTTAGAATCTTTGAGGTTAATCCTATGTGAAGATTAATAAAAACCAGGTCCCCTAATTTAATGCCCTGTTGATGAAATAGATCCCGGGAAATTCCTCAAGTCCTACCTTTCAAAGAATCTACCTTTTGGGCTTCCACTTCCCCTCTTCACTAGAAATGCAACTGTCTGTATATGAAAGCTAAGTTTGGTGTTTTGAAAGTCTTTGGGGGCATGGTTGTTTTGAGGGGAGGGGGAAAGTTGTTTTGGAAATAGACTATGCTTATCTGGACACTGTCATCTGTCCAGACATGAATAAACCAAGGAACGTTTACTACTTATAAGGTTAGATGCAGAGCAAATGGTAGTTCTCCCAATTTATCATCCTCGGTAATTTGATAGATTTTGAAGTGTTTATGTATTTTTTACAATATGTAACCCATTCACAACATGTTTATTGATCTTAGAGAGAGGGGAAGGGAGGAAGAAAGAGAGAGGGAGAGAAACATCAGTGTGAGAGAGAAACATCAATCAGTTGCCTCTTACACACACCCCAACTGGGAATTGAACTCACAACATCTCAGTTGTCAGGATGACGCTCCAGCAAACTGAGGCACACCAGCCAGGGCGAAGGTGTTTATGTATTTTAAACAAAGTCTCTGGTCAGGAACTTTATTCGTATACTAGTTCATTAATACATTAAAATTCTGTAGTTGGCAAAGCTGTCTTTCCACTCCATTCATCAATGTGTGTCCTTTCTCTTCTTCATTCCAGATAAAGTTGTGTGACATTGTCCTCTCTCCAGTCCACTGCCGTCTTTTGCTATATTTTTGCTAATTCTTTAATCACACTGTTTTCTGAGTCTGACAAAAGATCAAGCAGCACATCTGTCCTGGAGAGCTTACATTTTAAAGGAGGTGATGTTTAGGCTTAGAAAATATGCGAGCAATTTAGAAGAGACATTCTCAGTGCCCCTGATATCACATTCTAGAGTGGCTAATAAGCTTGGTAGAAAATGTGCTTCTTCAGTTCAGGGTGTGTTTATCTGCTTTTGGTTCATACCTCCTGTCTCATTATCAATGCATTCTGGTAATGCTAGGCCAAAAAAGTAAATTCGCCTCACAGTATGAAGGTGGGGAAATGAGACCTCAAGATGATTGTTGTATGAATTATCCACCACCTGCCAATTTCCCCAAGACCTAAACTAAGTGTTTTAATTTGAAATTTTATGATGATCTACATATTTTGGGTCCAAATTATAGACAGATCTTGTTGACTCTACCTCACCATAGTCTGTATCCTCCATGAAGTCACCTACGTGTCTCCTCTTAGAAATGCATAATTAACAACAATCAGCTTTTGTCTTCTCCAAGTACTAATAGTGCTAACTCACTGCTTTCTCTGCTCCTTGCCAAATCTCTGACTGTTATGATAGGCCTACATAGTCTCGTAATAAAATCTATGCTTCAAATATTAGTGATTATCAAAGATTTTAGTCACTAATATCTTCATAATAGTTAAATAAGTAAATACTTGCAGAACCACAATGGGCTTTATGAAACTAATTTGTCATTGTAAATTTTTCAGTCTACAATGTCACATAAGGTGTCAGAGAGTTGGAAAACTGATTTTAATTATTACAATCTCTCTCTCCTCTCTTTCTTTTCTTCCTTCCTTCCCTCCTGCATATAGCACTTTTTTACAAAAGTAATACATAAAACTTAAATAATTACCACCAACATATTTTTTTTAGAAATAACTTTTCCAAAGTTGGCTCTAAGTAGACACAGTAAAACTGACTAAAAAGGCTTCTGACAAAACCAGTCAAATAGTCTTTTAGATTTAACTTCCTCAACAGACCTCAACTTTTGAGCTTAGAATTTCTTGAATTAAAGCCACAACTACTTCTGGTTTTAACAGAATTGGTCTCCTTATAACTATTTCAATAAAGATATTTTTGACAAATTTTAGGATAGGCCATCTGTCAGAATGAAAGTTTAAATACGTTGGTTGGAAGACGTCTCATTTTCAATATCAGTGTATATTTTGGGATAAGAGCTATCATTTGTGTGGGTACTGATGTATCTTTTATCTTATTATTTCTACTTAGGATCTTATGGGAGCTAGAAATAATGGTTACAATCATTACAATATTTATAAGAATTATCTTATCTATAGAATTAATCATCTTCAGAGCAATCTGTAATGAATATAACCCCCACCACATTGTGGAGGAACACAAGCCACACTCATTTTTTTATTTTATAGTTATTGAACTTGGATGCAGGAAAAATTAGCTACTGAAAGTAATTGTGAAATGTGAGGAACTTCACACACTGACAGACTCAGAGGGTCCAGGAAAAGCATAGTGATTAACACGGCACATTCCATCATGTTCGATTAGTATTTTGAATTTATCTCCGATATTGAGGGATATTTCTACTAATTGGAGACCCCAGAAGAGAGCCTAGGGAGACAAAAATAGAAGTTTCACTTTTCAATATAGATTGCCAGTACAGGAGTACAAAAACGAATAAAAACAACAACCCAGTAAGTACAGAACAACATGATCACAACCATAAAAGAGAGGTGTGTACAAAGAAATCACTCCAGTGTGGTTCGTCCCTGGAAAGTCAGAGAATACTCAATTAAGAATGTGACTGTTGTATCTAGTGCTCCAGGAAGTATATTGGGTGCTGCTTGAAAAAGCGGGGAAAGGGAGCCTGGGCAGAGAGTATAGCATGCCTGGAGCCTGGAGAGGTCCATTGGACTGTGGGAGGGCAGAGCACAGTGGTAGGAAAACAAGTCATGAGCAGACAACAAGTCATTAGAGGACCTGGTTTACTATGCTTAATAGTTTAAGGTTGATTTTAACGGCAGTGGGGGCACCTTGACCAATTGTAAAGAGAGAATCCCATAGTGAGGTATCGGGAGATAACAAGGGTGGATGCAGGAATTATAATAGCCCCCGGTTAGTAGAGAGTTTGTGTGGATGGGCTGAAAGAGGTGGGTTCAAGAGATGATTAGGAGGGACTCAGAGATCAGCAGGAGAGTTTGGGTGACATATAATTTAATGTCTAAACCAAGACAGGTTTGCAAATGCAAGGAGGGTATACACTAATGACAGACATAAACTTGTACTGTCCTGGGCCACCAAGGAGGCATGCTCCCCTTGAGGATAACACAGGCCACACATATAGGTCCTTGCTGGGCACAGCAACTAAGACACTAGAATAAAGCAGCCCTGATTGTGGTGTTTAGGAAGATAAAGACCTGATAACAAGTTAATATTAGCACTCACAGGAGATTTTGCGTTTTAAGACTATTTGCTGAACTGTAATGCATTAACTCCAAACTTTCTAATGTTTGCCTGGCCCCTAACCCAGATTCATTAAGTCAGAAGTCCTACGGATGAAGCCTGTACATTAACATTTTAAAAAATATTCCCAGATACTTCTGATACGGAGCCAATATAAGGAACCAATTGATAAGAATACAACCTTCGTAGTAGAATTGTTCATTACTTATATCTCTTTACATCTGTTCAAGTCCTTAATATATCACATAATACTAGTACATTCTCAACATTTATCCAGTCATTTTTCTGGCAATCTAGGAACTGAGTCCCTTCAAATGAATAAATAGGATTCATTTGTAATTGGCATAACTGTATATGCAAATCATGGTGCCAGGATATTTGAAAGAAAATTCTTTTACGTGGTTAAACAGACCTTTTACATAATCTTGTTTACACAACTATTTCACTGGGGAAAACCCCCTTTTTCTTAGATAACACAAAGGCAAATAACTCAGTCCCACGACCTTCTGAATTATCACAGTGTCCATATTGGTGGGGGTCCAAATTAATGTGTTTTTACAGAGCAGATTGTTGAGCTAGCTGTCAAGTCTGCCATGCTGACGGTGGTAATGCAGAGCTTTTTAATCTCAGGGAATAAATGAAGTCTTCCTAGACGGTAGCTGATCTACAAGATATTTGTATTTCACACTGCTAATAAATGTTCATTAAAACATGTTTCGTAATTAATTATCCAGGCTAGCTTTCCGAGATCCAGTAAATTGTATTCCTATTATAATAAACGTATTTAATTACAGAAATGTGGTAGTAAAGCTTATTTTTGTAAAGCAGTTTCATTAGGTGTGTCATATGCTTCAAAAACCACAGAAGCAGACCTCACAATGCATGAAAACTGTTTAAACATGCCAGAGTGGAGATTACTATATTATGTGATAACCGATCTCACATTTACAATTACCATTTTTTTATTTTACTTTAGTGTTAGTCTTACAGCATGATGAACTGGACACTGACTGGTATTGAATAAATGAGAGACATCATCCACTTTGTATCTCTTGTGCCAATATATATTATCTGTGGTATCTGTGGTTATATCTTGGTCACACATTATTAAGCCATGGTAAATCATCCCTACCCAGAATGAGCATTGCATTGGGACATCTGGGTGCATCTACATGGTCAGAACGTCTAATGAGAAATAGACTCTCGAGGTGGTAACTACGGCACAGCTAATAAATTTGAGCTTTACTGTATACATGACAATGTTGTGCTGGGGGAACGTCACCAGTTTTGAGCTAGAGGGAGATGAGTAGTCCCGTGAGGTTCAATGAGTAGTCCCAAATTACATAGCAAAATCAGGCAAGCAGGTGGGAACACAATAAGCAGAGCAGCGGCATTATGTGCTGTGCTCAGGAGATTCAGAGAGCCAAAGAATTGCACCTTGTGTCTGCTACCTACAATCCTAAAGCAATAGTCAAGCTGTTCCACCTCTAGGACTCAGTTTTTTTATACATAAAGTAGAGAAGTGCTATCTGTCTCACAGGCCTGTTGACAGTAAAAGACCTACTACAGTGTCTAGCACCCAGGAAACCTCAAAAATGTGTTAATTCTCTCACTGTCCCCTAGAAGCTGCATTTTCCAACCTGTCATTCTGCCTGCTTCCCACTGGATCTCAGCCACTGCTCCTCATTTTCACTGAGATTATGTTATAGGTTTATTTGTTCCTGAATAGCACTCTATTCTTAAGAGCAAGTTCTACTGATGGTATTTGGGGATACTGGAAAGAGCTATCTAGTGAGATGGAAAGTTCTCTACCTCTGAGGAGGTTCTCAGGATGACCTCAACCCACTTTGAAGAATATTAGAATAGAGATTCATGAATAAGTGACAATTTTGGACTAGGCGAGTTCTAACTTCTCTTTGCATCTGAGACTCTGTTTTTGTTGACACCAAGAATAAGAGGGAACATTTGATAAAATTTGGTCTGATCCACTAACTTAAATCTCCCTGAGGACTGGAAGGATGTCTCATTCACCTTGTGTTCCCTGTGGCTACAATCATGCCAGACACACAAGCCCTGAAACTGAACCACATGAGGCCTCTGAGACCTGGAGAAGTAGAGTGACTCTGGTATGTTCCTGCAAACTTACTAGCAGAACGTGGGATCATCACTTCCTGTTTATTTGTAAAGAGCCAGCACAGTGTTGGGTTACCTCTTGACCCTGCAGCACATGTTGAATATTTAAATTCCTAGTTTTTCAGCCTGGTCTCTTCCATTCTCACTGCTCCATTCTTTGCATGTTACATGGGTGGGAAGGTAGGTAGGGTATGTGTGTATGAGTGAGCATTTAATAGGTTTGTTGATCTTCCTAGGAAGAGACAGTAGGTATCTTTTTTTTCCAGTTTGCTGAGAAATTAAATTGTGGTTCATCTCTCTCTTAAGATAATATAAGTGAGGTGGCATACAAATAAACAAGAAGAATGTGTACCTTTTTTATAAAAAGATTTTTTTATTTATTTTTAGAGGGGGAAGGAAGGGAGAAGAGAAGAGAAACATCAATGTGTGGTGCTTCTTGAGTGCCCCCTACTGGAGACCTGGCCTGCAACCCAGACATGTGCCCTAGGTGAACTAGGGACCCTTTGGTTCTCAGACCAACATGCAATCCATTGAGCCACACCAGCCAGGGTGAGAATGTGCACTTTAATAAAGCTACGTTACCTTACCGAAATGCCATCTTGAGTCTCTATGAAAGAAACTAAAGTATATTTTACCATAAACTTTGAAGAGGTTTTTTTACCTGTTTGGCTCCAGGAACAAGGTACTCTTATTCTTAAGCCTGGCTGCAAGTAGCTTGCTTTAGACACAGTAGAAATAATTAGCAGGGATAAGTATCTAAAAGGAGGGTTTTGTACCTATATGAATAAAAATAACATCGTCAGTGACATGATAAAAATAATACACACCATTAAATCACATACATTTGGGCATAAACTGATCACCAGCTGAGGTCAGAAAGAAGTCTCCCCTCATGGTTTAATATTGTACAATTAAGCAATTTTGAGGGTTTTGTGCCTTATTTTAGGATATTCATTATCATCTAGCCTCAAAAATAAACTACTAGTTCTTGACCATCTTCTTCTCAGAATCTCTAATGACCTTAACCACACAAGGTTGACACTGAAATCCACACTGTCCTCCTTAGTACCATAGACAAGCCCAACACAGGCCCCTGTGGGTCTCAGATTTCTGTCACTCAGTGAGAAAGAGGTGTGGAACTTTGTACTCTCTGGGCTTGTCCTCTTTATGGTCAATAACATTCACTGAACAGAAGGATGGCCAAAGGGTGATAGGTAAGCTTGCAGTTAAGGGTTGGTGAAAGTTTCAAAATTGAACTCAAATTCACTTTTATCTCTTCCTTCATTCATAAGGCCTGCACTATAATTAATTACATGTTAATATCTTAATTATTTGATGATAACCTACTATATGACATACATTGTACTGGGTGCTACATTTATCGAAGTAAATAAAACAAATTATTTGCTTCATAGAGAAGACATACAATTAAAGGACAATTTAAAATGCCTAAACAAAAAAACTCACAACAATGCAGAAACAGACAACTCAATATTGATGGCTTTCAACAGTAGATAGAACACGTAGGTAAAAAACCAACAAAGATATTGAAGATTTAAGCAACACTGTAGCTCACTAGACCTAGCGGAATTGAGCAGAACACTTTTCCAAACAACAGCAGAATATACTCTTCTCAAGTGCACATGGAACATCTGCCAAGAGAGGCCATATGCTCAGAATGAAGCAAACCTCCATGTGTTTTAAAGAATAGAAATAATACAGAGGATGTTCTCTAACCATAATGAAATAAAATTAGAAATCAATAACAGAATAAAGTTTGTGCAACTCTCACCAATGTGGAAATTAAAAAAAAAAACAAACATATTTCTAAATAACAACTAATGGTCAAAGAAAATAAATACCAAATACATTTAAAAATATCTTCAAGTGGCAAAAAATGATGACATAAAATTCCAAAATTTGTGGAGTGCAGCTATATCAATGCACATAAGAAAATGTACAGGTGTAAATGCCTATATTAAGAAAAAAGAAAAAAGACCTCAAATAAATACCCTACTCAAGGAACTGAAAAAAAGAAGGGCAAAATAAACTTCAAGAAACCAGAAGGAAGCAAGAAGCAACAATTAATGTGAACATTAATAGAATAGAAAATTCTTAAAAAACAAAACAAAACAGAAAAATATCAGTGAAACAAAAAACTAGTTCTTTAAAAAGGTTAACAAAATTGACAAATGTTTAGCTAGGCTGATCCAAGAAAAAAGAAAGAAGGCTCAATTACTAGAATCGAATTGAAAAAGGACACACTATCACTAAGTTTACAGGAGTAAAAAGTACTATAAAGAAATATAAACAATTGTATATCAATAAATTATCTGACATTGTTGAAATGAAGAAATTCCTAGAAAGATGCAGACTACTAAAATGACTAAAGAAGAAATAGATAATCTGAATAGGCCAATAATAATAAATAAACATATGAATTAGATTATCTGCAAAAGAAAGCCCAGACCCAGATGACTTCACAAATTCTACCCAACATCTATGAGGAATTAATAATACTTCTTCACTCTTCCAAAAATATATAATAGGTGAAACATTTCCCAGTTCATTCTATGAAGCTAGTTACACCCTGAAACAAAACCAGGCAAAGACATCACCAAAAATAAAAATACAGTCCATATTTATAAAAGATAATATAAATATCTTTTCCAAAAATTTTAGTGAAATACTAGCAAACTGATACTAGTAACAAAAGAATTATACACCATGCCCAAGAAGAATTTATCCAGAAATGAAAGTTTGGTTTAATATCAGCAAATCCACAAATGTAATACACTAATCAATATTTTTTAAATGTATTGTAATAGATGTGGAAAAAGCATTGACAAAATCCAACAATTTTTTAGGATGAAACATGAAACAAACTAGAAATAGAAAAAATTTCCTCAAATTGTTAAAAGGGATCTAAAAATGTAATTTAAATGATATCATACTCAATGATTAGACTTATATATTAAATCTGAAAAAGTGTTTAAAATATATAAAGGACATCTAATGAATAGAAAAAATCCATATTTATGGATCAGAAGACTTAATATTGTAAAGTAGCAGTACTCACAAAATCAATCTATAGAGTCAATGTAATTCTTATCAGCATTTCATTTGGCTTCTTAGTAGAATTTGCAAAACTGATTCAAGTTTGGCTGGGGTAGCAGGGAGGGGTGGGGAGAAAATGCAGACAACTGTAACTGAACAACAATAAAGTAATTAAAAAAAAGAAAAGTTGATTTAAAAATGTATATAGAATTACAAGAGCACTAGAATGGCCAAAAATTCTTGTAAAAGCCAACAGAATTGGAGGACTCACACATTTTGACTTCAGAGGTTACTACAAAGCAATAACAATCAAGAGAGTGTCTAACTGGCATAAAAATAGACATATAGAACAATGAAATATACTGGAGTCCAAAACTGATTTTCAAGAGGTGTGCCAAGATCATTCACTGGGGGAATAAATAGTCTTTTTGGTAAATGGTGGTTGGACAACAGGATACCCACATTTGAAAGCATGAGGTTGAAACCTTCCCTTGCATCATATGCAAAAATTAACTCAAAATGGATGGAAGACCTAAATGCAAACGCTAAACAATAAAACTCCTGAAGATAATATCCATCCAAAATAGCAATTCGATGTAGACATAGTAGATTAGGGGTTCCAGTTTAGGTCTGAAGAGAGCACATTGGGGAAGAGGGCATGGGGATTTTTTGTAGATAGTGAAAATGTTCTAAACTTGGGTAATGACAGTAGGTATTTAGTGAGTACACTAAAAACTATTGAATTGTACACTTTAGTGTGATGAATTTTATAGCACGTCCATTATACCTCAATGAAGCTGTTTGTTTCTAAAGCCAACACATAAATAAACATCATGTCAGATGGAACTGAATTTTCTAAAAAGATGAAGTTGAGGGGCTGCCATTATAAATGTAGGGAACATATATTACTTGCTCAAGAAGGGTACCTTGAATGAGGCCTTATTTTTACGATATGTGGGTATTGTACTCTTATAACAGTCAACATAGAGAGATTTCATTCCTCCCGACAGATGTGGTAATTGGCTCCTTTGAGGGACCCACAGAACTGAGAAAACAGGAGCATTAGAGTACTTGTCTAATAATTAAAGATGATAAGGTTCTTTATAATAAATATGTAATTCTGATTTACACTGTCAGCCCACCTCCTCCACTTCTTTTACTTTCTTCTCCTTTTACTACTCCTTTTGCCTCTCCCTTTCTCCTTTGTATACTCGTCCCCACTCTCCTTCTCTTGTCCATTTCTTTCCTTTTTTTTTTAACTTCACTTTAGTGCCTTCATTTCTAGTTTCAAAGGAAGTGAAAGTCAAAACAGAACACACAACCAGATGCTATAAAGCCAAACCCCGTCAGTTAACATATGTGCATTGTTTTTATTTAAAAAATGTACCAGTAATTTGGTGTCTTGAATTATCCAGATAGTTGTCTGGTTCCTTACTATGTAAAATACATTTATAGTTATTGATATAACCCAGAATTTCTCAAATTCAGCACTGTTGACATTTCATACTGGATGATTTCGTGTTGAAAGTAGCTATCCTTTGCATTGTATTACCTTAAACAGCACTCCTAACCTCTGTGCACTAAATATCAGTACCACACGCACCCCAGTCTTAACAGCCTAAGCTATGTCCTGATGGAGCCAAATACCTCCTGGAGGCAATATCACCCCTTGTTGAGGACCACAGTAAACCAGGCCTCCAGCAAAAGCTCTTTTCTTGCTTGGCTCATATTGCTTCTCCTCTGTGCCCTTTGTCTTTCCTAAAAGAAAAGTAGATTTTGGAAGGGATATACTTAACACTGACAGAGGGCCAGGAGGTGACTTACTTTCCATTTTCTCCTTATTACAGGGCACAGATCCAGTGACCTTCTGAACAAGAGTGAAAATTCTCACTTCAACATTTTGACCACATTCCATATATGGTAAGTATGTTCTATCATCTTTGGCTTCCTTCCTGAAAATTCAACAGAATACAATTGTTTTTCCCTTGGCTTCTCAGCTCCAGAAAATATTTTCAACCCATTAAGTAGCTTCCTGTTTTGTTATCAACATGGCCAGCACTCAACATTTGGAAGAATTGACACAAATCAAGCCATTAGCCATTTTGCATAGCTGTGCCTACCACAAGAGCAGCAATGGCTGACCTAAGGATAAATTATGAAGCAGCCCAGAACCTCGCCAGGACTTTAGTCTTTATCTGGCTATCAGTGGCATCTGCCCTTCTACCCACTCTATTCCCATCACCAGGTCTATAAACATTCATTCGTATTTACTGTGTACAAAGCACTACAGTGGGCACCAAAAACGTCAATGAAAAATGGTAAGGGACAGATTCCGAGCAAGCTTAAAATGATAAGAGGGCAGTGAGCACAGGCCCCAGCTACCTGAGTCCAAAGAGAGGAAGAGACCCCAAACATCAGCTCTCTCCTCTACTTCAGCATGTTGTGTTTGGATCAAGTCTTTAAAACAACCCCTAAGCACCTGGTTTATCAAGGAGAATGTTACCTCGTGGAAGGTGTTATCACTAAGGTATCCTATTTTACCTTTTATGTCATTTTGATTCCTTCCCAGCTCCCTCTGCACAACTTTCAACCCCTCTTTATATTGGACCACAGAGAATAAGTCATGTCCTTCACATACATAGTAACTTCAAACATAATAAAATGTAATTGTGGTGGTATTCCTATCCTAACTATTTTCATAAGTTAAAGTCTTGTCTGAGCCCAGCTGTTTATCAAATGACATGACTCAGCGCTCTACACATATAGACTGCACTTCAAATATCATGTTAAGTCTCCAAATGCAATGTGTTCAAATTCAAACACAAGACCTCAGTTACCATCTAACATCAAATGATCCTGTGTTCCTTAATATGGGGGGGCCCAAAAAACCTGAATTATCTTCTGGAGGGCAGGCCCTTTGTAATGTATGCTTCCCCCACTATGTGAATGTTCTAGGAATCTGTCTCTATCAGTGCACCAGCTAGGGCTATTATAAGAGGCCATTTTCGGCTTCAGAAAACTTGTTTTGAAGACTTTCAACATGTTTGTCCATTTCATAATGGATTACTTATGAGTACACCTGTCCACACCATGCTATGTTCAGCAGTTTTTGGCCAAAAATCAGCATAAACCTCATCCCCCACCCTCCCTATTCACCCAGTCTCACCCCAAGCAACTTTGTTTGTGTTTTCCTGATGAAAAAAGCCCTCAAAGGGTAATGTTTTGCTCATGTGGAGGAGGCGAAACAAAGAAAAAAATGGCAAAAGCACTAAAAAGCATCAAAACTGGCAAGTTAAAAAAACTGTTTTAAAGCCCTGGCTGGCATAGCTCAGTGGATTGAGCGCAGGCTGCGAACCAAAGTGTCACAGGTTCGATTCCCAGTCAGGGTACATGCCTGGGTTGCAGGTCATGACCCCCAGCAACCACACATTGATGTTTCTCTCTTTCTCCCTCCCTTCCTTCTCTAAACAAACAAATAAATAAAATCTTAAAGAAAAACAGACTATGCAACTCAAAGGGGATAAGTATTTTTTAAAAAACTGTTTTAAGCAGTAGAAAAAAATGTCTCAATAGGTGTATTGTGTCAAATGGAGAATACTTTGAAGATGACTGAAGTTTAAACATGTAAGAATAAATATACCACTTTTTATAAGTAAATTAGTTCTTGGGGGTTCACTCAAGTACAGCAAGGCAACCAAAGCATATTTGCAGAGCATGGGACTGACCTGAATAAAACCAGCACAGCAACTTCCCCACCCACAAAGAAAATATAAGCCAGAGTTTCCAAGAGAGGCAAATAGCCGTTCTTGAATCCTCCCAGCTTTTCAGCAAGGCCACTTCATCCCTGGGGTGGGGATAAAGTCCCACCACTGGCATCAGCAGGCATTTGTGTGAGGACTAGCTGTTTCTCAGGGCTCCAGTCGAGCCATGCAAGCAAGATAAGCCCTTTGGGGTTGGAACAGGGAAAGATCAAATGAGTAATATTTCAACATATTTTCTTTTGAATTAAAATGCATGGTTTAAGCCATATTTCAATTATCAGCTTGACATTACTCTTTAAGCAAATGACTAGAGTTAACAAGAGAGCTACTACATTTTGAATACATTGATTTTCTGCTTGGTGTAAACTCTAAATAGCCGATTAGAAAGCTGTGAATCAGACAGACTCAGTGTACCTAATACTTCCTGCCATATATTACAAACTGGAAACGTTCTTATCTTTGAAGGTGAAATGAATTAAAAGCACATGATTGTTACAACTTCAATATATAAATAGTAACGACATACTGGCTCTTATCTGCCAATATAAAAAATAGTCCACATTTTGTTATGCATATCAACCTAATGCATAAAACTACTGAGCTTAAAGGTATAAAGAAACACAGATTTATTTTTCAAAAATGACTGTGAAATGAAATGAATACTTAATTGAACAGTTTCCAGTTACAGAATATGCTGATCTGGCTCTCCTTTATTTCCATAAACAGCAGGATATTTCCACTGCTGTCTCTCACTTCTATCTTGGCATGCCACTCTGGTTGTCCACATTTCACCTGGGCCCCCATTTTATCGATCACGGGAATATCTCATCAACTTAAATAGTATTCTTTGAATTAAGAATTAGTTGTCTTTGCTTAGCACTACTCCTAGCGCTGATAGTGTGACCTTGGAGAAATGGCTGCCCCTCTCAGTACCCTGAGTTTCTCTCTCCATAAAAGTGTATTAATGAAATGATAGCACATACCAGGGCACTGAGAAGGATAAAAGGTGATTATAACAACATAGGCTTCCTGTTGCAATTATAATGTCAGGAGGGACAAATTCATGTACTGTTTCCGAGGCCTCCTCCTCAATAAACACTAAAAATTATATCTCCCTGTCTTCTGGTTCAGAAATTTAAACATTCTAATAGTATTGAGAAAATGGAAGGAGGCTTTATTTATTTGATGTGATTATTTAGCATACAAATTGCATTTATTGATGCAAAGCACCTCCCAGTAATTTTTCCAAGCTGTTTTGATTGTTACACAAATCCAGGTATCAGATGGTCTTTGAGCTAAGAAAACTCAAGCATGGATGATTTTAAGCCAAGCACGGTGCATGGCAGCATACAAAGATGGGAGTAAGTTTTGATGGAATATATGTACCATCAGTTGCCTTTGAAGAAAAGTCAGTGTTAGCCCTGGGTGGACTCTGCCTTTACCTTTGTTTTTACTGGCTCTTCTTACCTTACTTCTGACACACCTTTCACTGCCTGTCAGATTTAACATCTTCGCACCACGCACCATCTTATTTCCAAAAGAGACAGGGAGTCTTTTCTCCCATTCAGTTTTCCTAGGTTGGGCCAAGAGCTCCTAGTGTACCGTCCTCTCTTCACGCAATTCAGGGCACTAGTTTCAGAAGTCAGAAATAATGTTAAGGTTTTAATGATATTTTTTTTTGCAAAAGCAAACAATAACTAGCAACAAAAACAGCAATGCATTGCCTTTCTTTAGGGTCATTTGCTTTTCAAAATAGATCAACAACTTTTAAACCAGATTTCAAAATCTAAGGGAAAAGAATGGAGCACTGGATAATTCCCATTCATTTAATATCATTCTCTCTGTGCAGTCAGGAATTGAGCCTCATGTGTTAGACACAATTCTATTGCATCATTAAAAAGGTTAGATGGATGCTCAGCCAAGTCCACTTGTCCAGGCTCCCCTTCAGGAATTAGACATGCTTTGCTTGGTTGTGTTATGTTTAAACTGTCTTTTGTTTCAAAGGCAGTTAGGAAAAGTTTAGGCAATACAGCAATGAAAGTAAATGAATGAGTGGAAATATTTTGAGGGGGGCATCGTATAATCAGGCTCTTCAGTCTGTAAAAATCAAAGCTGAATAGACTAAAAGTCTACAAGTCTATGAAACTGAAAAGAATAGAGGGAGGATTGAGATGGACTTATTCATCAAACTCCTGAACAAAGGGCCCTCTTTGAAGCTTGAAAAAGGAGGATTTAGGATAAATGGAAAGAGCTATTTTTTAACACAGTGGGTGATAAACTTATGGAACTCATTATCCCAACTATCTCTATTCATTAAAAATATAAATAGATCCAGACAAAGATTGGTTTCTGACTAAAGATCAGTAATGGGTTATTAAGGAAGGTTCAGGTTTAGTTTAATGGCTGGGAGCCTTTGTATTATTATCATCTAAACCTGGTTTTAAGTTCTAGCAAAGGCCCTGCTGGAGAGATGACTTAACCTTCAAGGCCTCAGTTTGCATTGTGCCATAGAGTTAAGGTTGACACTAACATTTTAAGGTTGTTGGAATGATTAAATGAGATGAGGTATGTTAACATCATGGTAACACATGATGATGATGGTGATGAAGATGAAGACTAAAAGGGGAAAAGCAAATGAAACAGAAGCAAAGGAATAGGAGAGGAAGAGGAGGAGGAGGAGAAGAACTCTTTCCAGGTTGATGTCCTGCCATTCCCAACTGAATCTTGAACAGGATATTTCTGACATTTGCAGAGCAGTCCTACCCAACAAAGAAGCACACTGTTCAAAATGCAAATAGCGCCCCATTTGAGAAACACTGATTGAAACCATAGATTGCACTGAGGAAAACTATTCTATAAATAGGCTTCTTAATTATAAGTCCCTAAGCTCTACTGACATACATAAAGAAACACACACATACATGTATACACTAACTCAAGTGAACACACACACATATACACACTTCAAATCTTTGGTGCAATGACTCTTCAATTTAGTAAGGATTTAAATAGGTTTGTAGGTTTATTTGACCAGGAAATCCAACTCACTTAATTCATTTTTGGTTATAAGTATAAACTATCTTTCTGTATATACTAAACGCTGAGATATTGTCCTCTTTAAATCGTGAGTTCACTGTCCTCTGAAAAGCCAAAACAGAATGAGTAGAAAGTAATTCTGTATAAAACATTTGAAGACAGATCTCTGTGCACACCCAACTTGTATCTGTTCTCCCATGTGCATTGCTGTGTTATTCTCAGTAGCTGAGATATGGAAACAACTTACGTGTCTGTCTAAGGATGAATGGATAAAAAAGATGTGGTGTGTATACAGTGGAATATTATTCAGCAATAAAAAAGGGAAATATCATCATTTGCAGCAACTTGGATGAAACTTGAGGGCATTATGTTAAGTGAAATGTCAGGTACGGAAAAACAACTATCACTTATATATGGGGGCGGAAAAGGTGAACTCAAGAGATACAGAATAGAGTAATGGGTACCAGAGGCCAGGATTGGGGAAAATGGGGAGGTATTGATCAAAGTGTAAAAACCTCTAGTTATAAGATCAACAAATTCTAGAGATCTAATTAACAGCATGGAGATCACAGCTAATAATACTCTATCATATACTTGAATGCTGCTAAGAGAATAGCACTTAAGTTTTCTCACTGCCAAAAAGAAATGGTAATTGCATGATATGATGGAAGTGTTAGCTGAGGCTATGGTGGTGGTCGTTTTACACACTGTACACCTTAAACTTACACGATGTTCTATGTCAATCACAAAGCAGTGAAGCCGGGAGAAAAGAAGAAATTAGAGTCAACCATTTTTTTCTCCCTTTTCTGCCCCTCCTAAGAATGTTCTTTTTTAAAAAATGGTAAAGTTTATAATTACTTTATCACAGTTTTTTATGGTTTATGCTACCATCCTAAGAATGTTCTAAATGAGGTATACTATCTCTGAAGGTTCATCACTAATTAAGTTTTGTTATCCATGCTTGAAACATACTTTCTTTTAGCTTTTATTATTTCTTATTTCATTATTTTCCGGTATACCATATGACTCTTCTTTTCTGAACATATATTTCTTTTTAAAGAAATTGTAAAATCAACTACACCTCCCCAATTCTTCCCCAATTTTCGTGAAAAAGCCACCCTTGTGTGTGTGTGTGTGTGCGC
Organism: Phyllostomus discolor; assembly: GCF_004126475.2. Classification (NCBI taxonomy): domain Eukaryota; kingdom Metazoa; phylum Chordata; class Mammalia; order Chiroptera; family Phyllostomidae; genus Phyllostomus; species Phyllostomus discolor. The sequence goes on from NC_040911.2 coordinate 24,789,631, forward strand.
GCGCACGCACACACAGGATTCCTCTCTCCTTCTCCGAGAATACACGTCTCCCACTCACTCTGGCTCATTCACACTTCAGGCAGAGGTCCTGACACTCAGTCTGCACAGCTCTTATCTGTCCTACACAGGAGGGGGCAAGGGGTCTGGGGGCAATGGAAGGAGTTATTTGTTGCAGTTCAAAGCAAGCCGTCTTTTTTCCCCCTTCCTTTCTCTTTTTTTCCCCTTCCAAGATAAATAGAAGTAGAAAGGACAAGCAGTTTTGATTAGCATTTAAAATGTTGTCAATTTTTAATGAAAGCGTAACCTCCAACCATCAACTTCACACAAACTGGAGACAAGGTTGCAAAATGAATGCTAATATATTTGGCACACTTTCTCACACTTGTCCTTCCGTGAACTTTTCTTGTTGCTAATTTGTTATGTCAGCCCATATTAGTAGGTTTCAAAAGTCCAAACTGGCAAGTGTGGTGACCCAAAGAGAACCAGTCTTTGGAAGATCTTTAAATCGAAGCATACGAGCTGGGCAGTTTATTAGCTGTATACCTATAGTCCTATAGACGTGACAGTGTTCGCTTGGAGGAGTTGCCAAGTTTCAGGAGTAATATTCAGAGTCTTTCAAAATCTGTTTCTGAATGTGACATTTTTATTCAGGAAATAAATGCTTGCCAGTCAGTCAACAACATTCATTGCATACAAATGATATTTGCTCTACCCTCTATTGATAAAGCCCAAAATAACAAAAGGAATGCAGGATACAGTGATTTCCTTAAGGAACTTACATTTTTAATAGCCAAACAAGAAAGCAGATACGAAAAGGACATAAAAAAACTTTGAGAAAAATATGTAAATAATATGAAAAATTCAAGCGCAAACTGCCGAGTGGAATTAATAATGGTGTTGTTATGGGTCCATATACAACGGAATGCAGACTGGAATATCTCTCTCAGAACAACCATCTGCTTCATGAGTGAGGGCAGACAGCCTATTCTCCCGTCCCATTAATTTACTTAGAGGAAGCATGGTAATTAAACAAATATGTCAGGTTATCTCTAATAGTGCAAAATGGAGAGGAAAACAATAAGCCACATTACACAAAACCATGGGACATTTGGCCTTTGGCTGCTTTGCTTGAATCTCATTCAACGATCAAGAAAGCAGCTGAACTAGTTTCCACTTCAAGGTTTTATATGTATATATACATATGTGCGTGTGTGTGTTTATTATTTAGGTCCACTTAGGTTTACTGTTCTCTCTGCCTTTCTTTTTAATCCAGACACTTTTTACAGACTAGAGTGCTGTTGTAGGGCCCTCTTAGAATAGGCAGTATGTGATTGCCATGAGATAAGTATACCTAGTCCGAAAGGTCTTCAAGCACAAGGTGTTACTTATTGTGGTATCTTCCTGGGGAAGTTTACATTTCCCAGTTGTCACTGGGAACGGACCTTGAGAAATGTTATTTTCCTAAGTGCATGGCATGACACTTTCTCTTGTTGACGCTGCACAGACCTATGCACATTAGTATTTCAGAGGTAATAAGTGCTCATTTGCTATGTGCTTATGGAGTTTAAAAGGGATGTATCATTTTTTCAGGTCAACTATGCACATGTTCACTACTCTCAGCTCTATTTTTATCAAATTCTCTTAACCATCTTTTGGGGACTCTTTTATAGTCTAAGAAAGTTATCCCATTGTTGCCATGAGAAGGTTTTATATTAGTGACTAACGTTAAGAAAACACAATTTGTCAAAAATAGAACTAAATGAGTTCTGCATTTATTGTAAATTAAAACACACAGAACAGTAGAAAGAAAATCAAAGATAGAGCCTCTGAATATTATACTGTGCCCCAGCAGACCTTAAAAATAATAGTCTCTTAAAAGTACACAGTCATGAAGGTAAAATAGATAAGCTTACAATAAAAATAAGCATATTTATATTGTCATTCCCTGGCTTCTGTCTTTAACTCTAAGGTGTTAATGTTTAATTAAGTGTCTGAGTTAATTTAGGCAGAAACGCACATACACGCACACACATCTTTATTAAAATAGGAATTGCTTGAGAAGATACGATGGAAGAATTAAAACTAAAGGTCATGAAATTTGATCATCTCCATATTTAAGGTTACTCTAAGTACTCTGCAAATAACAAGGTGCTTTAATGCCGTGCCTGCACTTTCGTCTCATTTAATATGAAACCCGTGAAAGATTGTTCCTGAAGTCATTATCTTCAACTGTTGAGAGCATAGATCATGGCTAAGTGACTGAAGTGCCGTGGGAACTCTCAATGGGATCCTGTTCAGGATCTGATATATGTCTCTTGGTATCCATCAAACTCAAATGATGTGCAAAAGAAAAGAAAGGCAGAACTTTAATTTTTGTGTGAAGTTTCCATTCTGCTTCTGAAATACAGGACCAAGGTAAGTTGAGAAAGTGATGCCCAAGAATATTAAAATATAATTTTAAAAAATCATGAGAAAGACTCTTTTAGATATTCTTCGGAGAGCATTATAGCTGGCTTTGTCAAAAAAAGATACACGCTGCAAACTTTTGAAACAGCAAATGTTTTGTGACTCACACTGTATTTGTTTCCTTCCTCTTTGCAAAAGTTTGGTTAATCTATTTAACAAGTATTTTCTTGTTAAATACTTAATTAAGTGGACCTAAGAGAGTCTGTCAAGAAATAATCTTGATTCTAAGAGGTAGGTGACTTGAGGGATCAGAGGCGGCATCATAGACGAGGGGGCGCTTGAGGGGGACTCTGAAGGGAGAGGGTATGAAAGAGCGTTTCAAGGTAAAAGAACTACATCAGTAAATCCATCAAAAGGGAGACAAGGAGGCTTGATTCTATACATGGATATTATCATATGAGAGAAAATAATGTGTATCTGGAAAAAGTGGGTGCTACTTCAGCTTGTTGCACAATTAGCAATTTGGACTCGGGGCATTGTGAAGCCTGTTGACTGTTTTGAAGAAGAGAATGACACTAATCAAAGGAGTGTGGAAAAATGACTTTACTGGAAACAAAATACGTGGTAAAACGGAATGGGGGAAGACTGGGGGTGGGGAAGATCATTAAGAGATAAGGCATAGCACAAGATGGATTTCAACTGCAATAGACATTGGGAAGACAAGAAGGGGACATAAAACACCACCAAAGAAGAGTAGTCTAGACTATACCCAAGTGACTTATTAGGGAGAAGAAGGAAAGGGTCTAAGTCAATATTATTCCAGGTTCAAATATGGGTAACAGTGACCATGATGGATACGTATTTATCTCTGAGGAAAAGAGAGAAAAGAGTCTTTGAGTTCAATTTCAGGGATTTTTAGTTTCCTTTTTTAGTACACCATTGAAATGAAGTGTACACAGCTACTTGGAAAGTCAAGTTTGGATATTAAATAAAAAATGTTTGCTGGAGGTTTAGATTAGAAGTCACCTGAATAAAGAGGCCATTAGAGAAGATGCCACAGAAGGTAAAAACAGAAGAGCAGAGAACACAAGGTATAGCAGGCTGAATGATGGCTTCCAAAGATATCCGTGTCCTAATCCTTGGAACCCATCAGTGCTACCTTCTATGGCAATGGGCCTTCGCAGCTCTTGTGAAAGAGAGGCCATCCTGATGAGCTAACTGCAATGACAGGTGTCCTTATTAGAGGGAAGCAGAAGGAGATTTGACTACTGAAGAAGGGGAGGCTACATGACAATGAGAACAAAGACTGGAGTGATGCAGCCACAAGCCAGGGAAATCTGGCCACCCCTGAAACATGAAAGAATGCATTCTCTTCCGGAACCTCCAGAAAGAACCAGCCTTGCTGATACCTTGGATGCGCAAAAACTGATTTTGGAATTCTGGACTCCAGAACAGAGAATACTATTTTAAAGTACTATGTTTGTGTTAAATTTCACAGCAGCCATAGGCATCTAGTACAGAGGTTATATATGCAATATATGGTAGGTGGAGAAGAAAGAGACTGAAAAGAGAGTGAATCCAGAGTGTTCAGTGAGTCGTAGAAATTAAGGGGGGAGAGAATTTCAAAAAAATGTATAGAAAAGATCACAGAAATTCTACATCTCTCAAGTCAGAAGCTTGAGACACGGAAGGGTGAAGGGAGTTAGGTGTAAAGATTTTAACCTGGTTTGGGTTCCTTACTCAAATCCCAAAGAGAAGTCTGAGTTTCCAATATATAGTCCCAAGATCAGCTCTCTTTTTCATTAAGAGAAAATATTCTTCTATGTATCTCCTACACATATGTGGAGGTGGCAAGTAATACAGTGGTGTTCTCCCTGGGATATTTCCACGTGAGCTCCAGAAAGATGGTGAGCTAAGCAGGATGAATTACTCTATGAATTTCTCATTCTCTTTGCTTGAAGTTCTAAGAAGTTAGAATATAAACATTTGTACGCTTAACTGTATAATAATCCCTTTCCAAGCCTCTATATTTCATAAAATGATGGTTTAGATATGTGTGTATGTGTGTTTCAGTAATGACATGACAATAAACGATTTTACATAAACTCAGCTTCATAGACTTGTATAACATTGTGCTGACTGCCTACCTGATCTAACCTTGGAACTAAAGAAAGTTCGTGTCAGTGACGAGTCTATCAGTGATGAAGCACAATGCTTGCTTCTGTTTAATCATTGCTGATAGTAACAGCTGACAGCAAGACCCAAGGAGAAAAGGGGGGGAAACCTAAAGCAAGTAAAATCTATTTAACAGAGGAGAAAATATATTTTTTACAAATGACCATTTTTGCATACGGATGGAGTGAACTGAAGGTTATACTGTGTACTTGTATATGGTGTATGAAATGACAGTGGATGCACTTATTTCCTTCTGAAAATTAACGCCGAAAATATTTCCTGATAAAGCTTTTAATTGAAGACACCAGAATGAATTCTCCTCTGACTTTTAAGCATGAGAATTTCTTTTCCTGGCTTTAGCAAAAAGTGGACGATTTCCTCATACATCAAAAAAAAAAAAAAAAAAAGATTTTCATTGGGCAGAAGGCAGGGGAAAGAAGGCAATGATGTTATTGATGGTCATAGCCATGGAGGGTAGGCAGGAACAAGCAGACTTGGTTTAGATAGCATGATTTTCCCTGAACATATTATTTACTGGGCAAAAGAGCATGTGCTGAGCCATGCTGGACAAATGCCTGAATTTTGTAACAATGTAAACCTTCCATTTCTGTGTATACAACGAGAAAATGGCTTTCTTTGCCCATAGAAAGCAGAGCAAAGCAGCACTTCATCGCCAACCTGAACACACTAACGTTTTCTTCTCAAATGTCTTTCCGGTGCTATAGATTCCTCTGCAAACAAGTCTGATGAGTCACAATTGAGGATGTTTTCAAAGGAATGTGACTGAGTGAATGCACTAGTTTTTGTGAAACCATGGCAACAGCAAGCTTCTTCTCTACTGTCTTAATTTGGGAACCGGCGGGGCAATAGCATGGGACCTGTGAGAACTCCTGAGAACTCCTGTTTCAAGCTGGGAAGAGAAAGGGAAGTTATGGCTATGGTAGGTAATTTGTCCTTTTCATACCACATGTTATAAGGGTGGACCTCACATAGTTTCTGCATTTTTCTCCTTGTCTTGTCATCCACTGTCACTCTTAACCACAGATTCAGTTGCAAGCAATGTTTGAAAGAATTCTAAGTGATGGCCAATGGCTTCCCATGCTTTTATACTGACTTAAATCTAGTTGAACTTGGAATTATTCTCCTAGGCCCTGATACAAAAGCGAAGGCTCCAGATAAAAATTCTAGGCCCATTCCCCTATTCCTTTACACCTCCCATCACTGTAATGTCTCTCTCCCCAAAGCAAACATACCCCAGTTCCCCTTGGTGACAACCAGACTTAGGTCTGATTCCATGGGAACCCTGAGCCCTTGTAAACAACCTCAGTTATTGTGTTAACCACTTACCCTATTTTGCCCTCAGCTATAGGATTGGCTTTAGTTCTATTCTCACTCCACTAGCTCACTCCAGTTTCTCAAACTAGCCCTCAGTAGGAACTGAGCTGGTCTCTCTCTGGCACTGGATGAGTCTCTGCTGACACAGACACCAGGCCAGGCATGGGTATAGTGAGATGATGACTGTTTCTTCCTGTTTCCTGAATATCAGTGGCTGCATGATTTTGCTGTGTGAAGAGTGTTTTGTAAACAAAGTCTGAGAGTTTTCCTTGCCTTAGGTACTATGGGTGTGGTTTTCACTACCCAGCAGACAGCTCAGGACAATGGCCTAGTGAGTGGGCTTTCTGAGCATGTCAGACCCTCCTGTTTCCTCAGGTCATTATGGCCAAAGCACCCCAATGCTTTTGCCCTAAGAGAACACAGAAAGCAAAACAAAGCTCAAAACTGCTTTGGCTTTGTGCCCCAAATCTATTAACTGCTCACTGTTTGCATTGAGGTGGGAGGCTCCACTGCATGTCCTTCAGCTCCACAATAGGTCTCTGAGACATGCACTGTAGGGAAGCAAAGGAAGATGATGGCTGCCTTAGGTCAGGAACATCCTAGGGGGAAGGAAGAGGATGCTTATTTTGTTATTGTTGTTGTTGTTGTTTGTATCACAATAACCTTGTTCGAGGGATGCTCAATTAGGATGGAGAGAAGAGGCTAGAGGTACTGGGAGCCTTGGGAAGAAGGATGAAGTGGTGCTAGTCCCGACGGTGGGTGTAGGGGGCAGAGGCATCACTAGGCTGCAATTTCCACTCCAGCAAAGTGGTTCCCCCTTTAGGGGCTGGGATAAGTGGCTTCTGGGGGAAGCATCTCAAAATGCAAATATTCCGCATGCATTCAACTGAAATATTTCTGCATGACACAAGGTTCTCTTGGTAACCATTTTTTCTAAAGTGGAACATTTCCAGGAGCTGATTATAAGCATGTGAAAGAAGTTGTAGTTGCTATTTTTTCAAACTTCAATCAAAATTCACAGGGTTGATTATATTAAACTATTGAGGGAAGAGGTGACGTAATCCTTCCAAACGTGTTTCCAAGTCATAGCTGAAAATGTTTGTATCCACAGGCTGCTGTATCTCGCCTTGCCATTTCTTTCCCTGTTAATTAGCAATCTTCCTCTCTTGTGTGTGTTTTTTCTTTTCAATTCATTTAAGGCTTCCATCCTAGAAAAGACTCCTACAAACAGTAACCACTATTTGAATAGTGAAATCAACATAGCAAGCGTGGTTCTTGATGAAGTGAGACATGTTGCCTCCTCAGCTCATAAGAAATATTTGTACATATATATATATATATATATATATATATATATATTTTATGTTATTTTTTCACATATAAGCACAAGTTTATTTAGAAGTCACGGAGATAGCAGAAGTGAGCCATGGAAGAAGTGAGCAAGCAGGGCTGCCCACACGGGCTCAGGAAACAAGTTACAGAGGCAAAAAAGAAGGGCCTTTGGAACTTAGGAAAAAGGAAGCAAGGACTCACAGGCCTGTGGGGAAGGAGGGGGAAAGGCTCTGGCTTGCTCTTCCTAAGAGTCTTAATGGCTTTTAAGGGCAGGGATTTTAGGGGGGGTCCCAAGGGAGGATCCCAATAGAATATTCATCAGCTTTCCAGGTGTGCCCTTTCAGGGTCGTGATCTCCAGGGCACGGGAGTCATTAGTCATCACTGCTGGTCCCGATGTCAACCATGGCAATGCCCAAATATATATATTTAAATATTAGAAAAACTTCTGTGTAAAAAGCATATCGACTCCACCATTTACAGACTGAAAATATTCTTGCTATTCTGTGTTAATATATTACTTTTTAAAATAATCATTTTTATAGCCATTTTCCCTTTCTATTACTTAGTTGTTCTTACTCCTTTATTTAGACTCTTTTCCATGCAAATATTATTTAAGCCTTACTCAGCTTATGTGGTGATTTAAAAATGTTTTAATGTTCCATTCGACATTCCCGCTGGTCCCATTTCTTGTGCTGAAAATGCATTAATTCTCATATCAATATATATGTATATACATTCTTACTAGTCAGGGGTATAAAATGATATTTCTGTGCATATATTAGAAAAGTTATAAGTAGAATATAGAAGAAGAGGGGAAAAGGAGGGAGATAAAAAGAGCCAAGGAGAAAATGAGAAGAATCTATAGCAAGAGAAATTGGGTGAGAGAAAATTGCAAAGTGTAGAAAGAGCAAGAAAGATGGAAGGAATTTTCAAGTTAAAAATGGAAAAGGAGTGAAGCAAACTCAGTGACAGGAAAAAATAAGCAGCAAAATCAAATAATAACCTAATAAATTATTAGAGAAAGAAAGAACGAATGAGATTAAGGACTGATAGCCACAAAGAAAGGATGCTCTTAGTAATGGGTCATTTCAATGTAACTGAAATGCTCTGATTTCCTGTATTAGCTGGCACATTTTTTTTCTAATTTTATCAAAAATGTTATTCCCCAAGTATCATTCTTATTAATGTTCTCTTCATTTCTGCAGGAGGCATAAAAATAACTGATGAGTGTGGGAATATAAGCTGTGTGGTTAGTGAGGCAAGGGTGATAATTAGAACATGCTGTACTACGCAGTAAACAAAGCTATTATGAACAAGAGAGTTCTTTATAGAGTGTTTAAAAAGAGAATGGAAATAAAATACTTTCCCTTGACTGGCTTAAAAGCTCAGCTGATTTCTACCCTGAGGAATAAAAAAAGGAGGGGGAGGAGTTGGATTTTATCAGCCAGTGGATTTGGAATCTAGTTAAACATAACCACAAACATTATTGATAGATGTGTTATTTTATAATAATATTTTTCTTACATGATTCCTTTCTTGTCCCAAACTTTCAGTTTTTGAACTACATAAATCTCAATATTTTATAAAGCTTAGTTATTGAATGAAAAATATCCATGATTGTTGAATCAATGTTTGGAGAGGGTTTTTTAAGCTAATTTTTAGTAATTCTGATTTAGATTTCTCAAAATACGAAATACTATTTTCAACCTCCAATATCACACTTGATCTCATCTGTCACCTTCCTATTTGCATGGACCAAATAATTCTCTGATTCTAGAACTATCCCCCACGAAGCAAGTCCAGTATGACTATATGACTATATTTGAAAAGGAGTTTTTCCAAAGCTATATTAAATTTATGAAATATTTCAAATATGTCTCCTCTCTTAACCCTCCCAAAACCTGTAGTTATGTTTAAAAACCCATATTATACTTCTACTTTCTCATTTAGTTAGACTGGCCATGCTCCCCTACTATCTTCAGAACATAAGCTCTTTTAGTTACTTGGAAAACACTGTATATTATTTGATCCCCCAAAGTAGAAGAAATGTTTATGACAATAAAGAACTCTAGTAATTTGAAAATTGTGTATAATGCTAAATTTCTCAAATTCCTTTCATTGGTTAACATTGCTTAATCACTGAATTGGGTTAGTCAGTATGGTCTGAGGGTAAAGTGATACATACATATGCTTTCTATGGCCAGAGACTCTGAAAAAGAGCAGTAGAAGAATAATGATTACCAATACAACAAATTATAAACAAGGTAGGGAAATGCTTTGGCAACACAGGTGAAGTTATGAATCATTAGTGGTGAAAAAAGAAGAAAAAGAAATAAAAGAAAAAAGAGAAGAAAAGAAAAAAGAAAAACGAAATGGCACTAGGTGTTAACCTCAGTTCAGCAAACTCAGTTCTTGAGTTCTGACTAAGAGAGGAATTCAGAGCCAAGACTCACATCATAAGAGAAAGTTTATTTGCAAAGTCACAGAGGGAGAAGAAGTGAGCCATCAAGAAGTGGGCTCAGTCAACAAGTTACAGAAAAAGAAGAGCCCTTTGAACTTAGAAGACAGAAACGAAAGAGGAAGGAGAGATTGGGACATGCTGGGGGTTGGGAGATAGAGAGGTGAAAGAGAGAGACATAGATAGAGACAGAGAGAACCCCTGGGAAAAGAGGTGGTGTGGAGAGGCGTTGAGTGTTCCATAGAGACCTGCTCTGAGTCCTCCATCCTCAAGGCTTTTATCCGAGGTCTCAGTAAAGGATCTCCATAAAATATCCATCAGTTTTCCTGGTGCAGCTCCTCAGGGTCCTAGTTTCCACCAATTGTTTGGCGCCAGGGTAAGGGGTCATTAGTCCTTGCAGCTGGCCCTGATGTCACCTTGGTGTTACTCTGTCTGATGTTTGCTCCCTTTTCTGGGCCTGGAGCTGAAACACAGCTGAAGCCCAGATATCATCTCTAGGGGTTATAGCTTCTGGGATTGGTTATGCAAGGGCTTCTAGTTTTACCCATTGTTAGGCACCTGTCACCTGGGGCGCTCCCCACTGGTGACCCTCTGCACCTGGCCCATCATTCCTGCTCTGCTCATGCCTATCTAGCTGCCTACCACAGCATGATGTCAGAAGAGAGGGTATATCTTACATGGTATGTGGAAATGGGGCAACAGAACTCAAAAAGACTTTTTAGATAAAGAAATTAACATGACTGACTTCAAATGCAGACCTTTAAGGCCTGGCGCTTATAAGAAGAAGTAGAGAAATTCTGCTTGACTTTACTTAATTATGCAGGTACCCCAGCACTGTACTGGGGTCCAGACACAGGAAGAAAAGTCAGTCATGGTCCTTGCCTCCGCAGAGCTGAATGGTGGAGATGGGCTTGTAAACAATTGAGCCCACTGAGCATGACTGGGGCTGCAGTAGAAGACTGCACACAGGAACGTGGGCCCAGAGGATGAGTGACAGATTGCAAAGGATGAAGGGTCTGGGAAGTATTCACTCTGGCAATGGTCTCTGTATTTGCCTCCCTGCATCTGCTTGAACTTGCAGTCTATTCTCCATACAAAGTGATTCCTTTGAAAATTTTAGGCTAATGATACTATCCATCTGCTTCAGATCTGCAGTAGCTTCCACCCAACCTTGAACACAATCTGCATGATTTACCCTGAAATCCACACTCCTGCAATGTGGCCTCTGACAACTGTCCAGCCTCATCTCCCTCTCTTCCCTTTATCACTAAGGGCCTTTCTGCTGCTCCGACTGCCCCAAATTATCCATGCCCTCAGGACCTTGCTCTTCATTTCTGCTGCCATACACATTCTCACTCTCACTTTCTATAGGTGTCTATTCATGTGTCTTCTGTTCACACAGGGTTTAACTAACCATACCATTTAATACAGATTTCTTCTGTCAGCTCTTCCTCTCTATCTCTAAAATAGCTTTACTTTTTCCATACCATTTATTACCTCCTGCTGTTATATCATTTATCAATGTTGTTGCTTACTGCTGGTTTGTTTTTATACATAGAATGTAAGCTCAGAGAAGACCAAGACTTTTTCAGACTTGTTCATTAAAATATCCCCAGTGTCTAGTAAAACAATTCCTGCCACACACACACACAAATAAATTAGTAAAAGAATGGAGAGGAGAGTTCCAAGAGAAATCATAATAATTGTCCTAAAATATGATCAGAAATCAAAATTTTTACTCAATCTGAATCACTTTCCAAAAGTTAAATATTTTCTCTTTCTGGCCTTATGATGTTGTATATTTGAAGATATTTAAGCAAAGTCTGATTTCTCATGTGTAGGAGGAATTCCTCTTGTCGAACAAAGTTCTGCATTGGATGCAGGGTTGGATTAAATAAGCCCAAAGCTCTTCCAATATTAATAGTTCATAATTATATAGATAAAAATACCTAATCATAGGAAGACTTTGGTCTAATACAGGGTTTTAAAAACTGTTTCACAAAGTAATAGTTTCTTGGGCCCGAATCTTCATGATAAATAAAAAGTTGTGATTCAAATATATTTGAGAAATTTGAATTAAAAAATTAAAATAAGGCTCTTGACAGAATGAGTTTAACTATGTGAATGAATGTTAATCATAAAGCAGGAATATCATTTGCAGCACTAACCAGATTTATTTCAATGTAATATATTCGGTTATAGAGCAACTTACATACTTTGTGAAACTTTTTACTAACAAAACAAGTGAGTTCATAGGACTTAGCAAATATGCAAAATGCTTGAGAAGTTGCTGTCACTGTCCCCGCCCTCTCTCCCCCAGGCCCTCTCCATCCTTCAGAGCCCTCCCGTCTAAAGTAACTCAGGGTTTCAAGCTGCTCTGAACCTGGTGTGTCACAGAAAACAATCTGATAAACATTTTTCATTGTTTTTATTTTTAAACAAAATCCAAAATGCATGTTAGAGATTTTTCCACGTAATAACAGTTATACTTTAAAACAAGTTAAATGATAATAAAAATAACTCATATTTTTGTATATTTTAATAAAATTATAAGTGACTAACTCTTTAGTCTTAGAGATAAATAGTGTAGATGTGATAACATTTGCAGAGAGGAAAATTAAGGCTCAGAGAAATAAAATGGCTTGTTCCAGTCTCAGAACTGTTTAAAGTCATACCAGATCCTAGATGCAAATATCAATGACATGAAACCCAAATGGGGCACCATCAAGCAGTGTAGGATCAGTATATGAGGTACTGTCTGCTGGTTAAGGGTACATGGACTGTGTCAAGGTACTTCAAATAAGAGTGCAAAACAATGCCTGCCTCTCACCCCAGTCCCACAAGGTAGGGAGGTAGGAGAGTGAGAGGTTGGGCTTGCCTTGGGGACAGAGAGAGGTAGCTCCAGTTGGTTAAGGGAGTTAACATTCCACTTGTTTTTGTACCCCGGCTCTGAGATTGACTGCTATATATGTCTTCTGCACTGCTGTCATCAATATCTGAAATAGAATTGTGTTTATTAGTAAAGACATGATGAAACTTGAATTTGGGGGGCTTGCCAAACATCTCCTGTCTCCGAGCCTCCACTGAGTGTTCCTGTACCAGCCATACAGAAGGTCAGGAGGGAAAGGCATGATGATAAACTCACTTGTAAAATGGTTTTAACAAAGCATCTGTGAGCTACTGCTTGATCAAAATGACAGACATCAATCAGAATAATAACTTTGAATATGAGATTTTCAATTAGTGAGTGAACATAAATAAATGTGTCTGGAAATCAGCATAAGGAGTTTTAGAGAGAGACAGCCCATACATAACAAGAGAGAGGCAGGCAGCAGGGGAAAGGTATACTTACTTCACAAATACAAAGCAGCCCCCCAGAACCCAGGGTTAAAAAAAAAGGCCTAGAGAAATCAGCTTGCAAGTAAACAAAGACCTATGCCCTGTGATCCTTGAGTGATGCTGTTGAACTCATGTATGTATGGCTTATTAAAGACCTGTAAAGATGGCTAGCTTTCATTTTTAGGGGAGGAGGGGGCAGAGGAAAACCTACCTCTGCTGTTTATCATGACTTCCCAAAGCGCCCCAAGCAAATGTAGCCAATTAGGAAAACTACCCAAATAGGAAGCCTAGCACACTTTAGGAGACACCCTTTACAGGTGAGAAAGGAGAAAAAGGAGTGTTGTGAAGGTCAGAAAATTTTTCTAAATGTTGGATTTGTCTTTTCAGTTAACTAAATAATCCAAAGTTTGGTCCCTAGTGCTGACAGCATAGTAAAAAGGGATTAACACAACCAAGACCTATAGTGTGTGACAGATTTACTTGTTGAGCATAAACAAGGAAGGATAAAGAAAATGGGTTCCTGACAATGTACCTCTTAGACTATACAACTATTGTAATTATACCAACAACAAGGATGACAAAATAAAACCTTCAAATCTCCATGTATATTCTACCTTCCATCAGAAGGCCACGAAGGTCTGCACAAACAATAACTCATTAGTCTTTACAACACCCTTGTGAAAGAGTTGAGGATGTATATGTGATTACTACTTTGCATTTCCATTGTATTTTCCCTCTAAGGATATGGAAATGGGTAGATTGAGATTGTAAAGGAGAAACTACTTCAAATTGGTAGATGCTTTTAGAGGAGGGTTTTGTCAGGGCTGTGAACGTGCTCCCCCAGCAGGAAAAACATATTATGGAAGGGAAACAAGGAGAAATGAAATGAGTAGGCATCTGGCTGATGACTCTTCGATGGCTCATTTTTCTCATAACTCTGTGTCCAGTAGCTCTGAGTTCAGCCAGTAAACACTTGGCCACAATGAGGGGAATCTCACCCTGCTTTCCCCTCTTAAAGAAATAGCAATCTGACTTTTCAGCATTCTTCTCCCTTAACTAGCCAAGGGCCTCTTTCTATTTCTCTAGTTTCTGGTATCAGGTGCCTTATCACAGTTCCAGAATCTTCTGTATTGCTCACCTCCTCACTTCTGGTTGCACAGGCTTGAGGGCTGATTTTTTTTTTTTTTTTTTGCTTGAAAAGTCAAGTAAAGACCTAAAAGAGTTTAATTTGAACTACTTTAAGCCTTCTTCTGCTTTCAGTCTAATGAAGACGACCTTTTCTTAAACAAGAGACTAAATTAAGAGTCACTCCAACGTGCAGCCCCCTCAGGGAGTATCTTAGATATTTCTTCTTATTTCAGCTGATTAACACAAGAATGAGAAGTGTTCAGAACGGTATGGGTGGACCCTCAGTTTGGTGAGATGGCTGCATCTAATACACAGCACTCTTTAATACACTCTTTAAACGTTGTGAGTTGGTGATACAATGCAAAATACAGAAAATAGTGGCCACAAAGGAGAGAAAGATTATTACATGCAGTCAATACATATAATCAATAATCATCAATAATGATGACTTAGGCTAATAACACAGACTAGGAGGGAAAAGATTTCTTGGAATGTACCAGCAAATTCCTGTGAATCATGAGAGTCTTTTCTCTTTGTGTTGCTGTTTCTGACTTGAGAAGTAGGGTCAATCTTTTATACTCCACAGATTTATGATTTCTTTTTTATTACGTATCATGAAAATTTTAAAACATGAAAAAGTGTGTCCTATTATCCAGTTTTATTAAAAGTGAAATTGTTGCAAATTCAATTGAAATGACCTTTACCACCCCTTAATCCATTTTGCTCTTTCCCTCCATCAGGGTAATAAATATTTTTTAATCTGATGAGCATCTTCATATTTTTATTATTATATTTTTATTACATATCCTAACTATGATGTTTTAAAATTAATATTATTTTTGTAGTTATATTCACCTTTCATGCATAATAGTATTTAGTTGAGCTAAATAGTATTTCTTGTGTAATCTTACCAGATATTTTTAATCTTTTTTCATTAATCCCTCTAGAAAACAACTTCTGATTTTATTTTATTATCATATGTTTGTGTTGGCTCTATTTTTTATTCCATTAGTGTATGTCTCTGGTGCCTTATAAGCTGCTGCCCCAGCCCTGCAATTCAGAGGGAGTAGCCTGAGTAAGTCCCTGTGTGGGCCCTTTAAGAGGAACTGGTTGGGACTCTAGAAGCCCTCTGTCTCCCTCAGCCACACTCTCCACCAGAAGTTATGGGGACTTCTCTTCCCAGCACTGGACCCCTGGATTGGGGGGCCTGCTGTGGGGCTGGGTCCCCTTGCTCCCCAGGGGGAACCTCTGAAGCCCAGATATCCCTCAATTTTTATCTGCCACATTCAGGTGCGGGGCCAGCCCTTTTATCTCTCTGCCCCTCCTACCAGTCTGATGTGGCTTTTTTAAACCTTTACTTGTAGGGCTTCTATTCTGCTAGATGTCAGGTGCTCTGAATGATGGTTTTCTGTGGTTTAGCTGCAATGTTGATGTGGTGTGGGAGGGTGCTAAATTTTAATTTAAGTACCATATTACCTCAGAAAGTTTGATGTTTCATGACTTAAATACTAATCACTTATAAATACTATTTTTTTCTACTTTTCCTTTCATTCAGGACATATATGTTAATAGATGTACATATGTTTTTTAAAAAATCCAAACTGTCTTTATTATTTAATTTTATATTGTTAATGTCTAAATGTATGGAGGTGCTGTCATAAAATATGACTGATAAGACATTGGTTCTTTAAAATATATGGAAACATTTTTGTTTTCTAGAACATAGCCAGATTTTTAAAAAATATTTTATTATTTATTTTTAGAGAGAGGGGAAGGGAAGGAGAGAGGGAGAGAAACATCAATGTGTGGTTGACTCTCGTATACTCCTCACTGGGGACTTGGCCAGGGCAACCCAGGCATGTGTCCTGACTGGGAATCAAACCGGTGACCCTTTGTTTGCAGGCCTGCACTCAATGTACTGAGCCACACCTGCCAAGGCCTTAGCCAGATTTTTTTAAAAAATAAATGCTATAGGTGTATTTGAAAATAGCCTGTTTTTAAGCATAGAGTTTTATAAATAGTTATAAAATAAATAGGAATAGACATAGACTTATACAGATACAGTGAAATTTCTTAATATATTTATTCCAGTCATTTGACCTTTTGACCTTTTGGGGGTGTGTTTGATCTTTCGGTGTCTGATAGGTTTATATTAAAATCTTCAGTATGACAACTTTTTATTTTTCTAATTATATTAAATTATTCTTTATATCTTGACATAATTACTTTAGGAATATACATGCCTATGACTGTTATACATTATTTGAATTGCTCTTTTTATCACTGTATTACTTATATCTTTTCATTAGATACCCTTTGCTTTTTAAAAATTTTTATTTTTTAAATTTTTGAATTATTTTTTATTTTTTTTTTTACCATTGCCATTGACCCCCCTACAACCTTTTCCACCTCCATGCACTGCTCTCCCCTCTTTGCTTTCTGATGTGTGTTGTGTGACTTTAACATTACACTATTATTCTAAAGCATTCCATTAGTTAATTTTGTCGTCTTGTTACCTCTCTCTCTCCCTCTCTCTCTTTCTCTAATTTTTTAATCATTCTGTGTCATTTTACCTTAATACATCTTTTGCAAGCAGCCTAATGGATTTAAAAATCTATACTATATTTCCAATATTAATAAGAAAGTTTAATGTTTATAATTATTATGTTTATTAATATATTTGATCTGATTTCTACCATATTTAGTGTTTTCTGTTTATATTATTTTTCTTTGGCAATTTTTAAATTTAATTATCACGTTTTTTAATTTCCTTTGTTTTTCTTTCTTCTAATTCAGAAATGCACATTATATTCCTGTTCTTTTGAATGTTTAACTATATATATTCATATGAATGTATATGTAAATATTATACTTATATCCACATGTCAGAATCTTTTATTAATATGTATATTATTCATTAGTTTCTCTTTCAAAATATGAAGAGGAAAATGGAATATTTTAATTACAGACTAAAAACAGCCTACTAAACACTCGTCATATATTGTTTAAAATTTTAGTTCTTCCTTTTAAAAGATACAAAATAATTATTACTTACTTTTAAAATATAATAGTTAAACAATTTACCAATATGTCATATCTATTTCAATATTTGCCATATTTTTCTTGGATCCCACTCCAACCATTGATAAATTTCGTCCTTTACTTGAGGTTTCCTTGAGTACCTGTGGGTTGTTAATTCAGCATTTATATGAGAAAATTTAGCTGTATTGCTGACTCACTCATAATGTTGGGTATAAAATTCCATACCCTGATAAATTTTTCACCCATCAATTTGCCATTATTACCCACATTCTGCAGTGACAGCTCCCAGGGGTGATGACAAGTCTGCTCTCAGTCCAGTTCTGTCTCTGAGATGTTTGTAATATATCTGTTCTACCCCTAGTTTTTCTAAATCTTGATATTAGTCACTTTTCTGTTATCTGTCTAGGGGTGGATTCTTTACAAGACTTTGAGAGTAAGAGGATTCATGTATGGGGAGAGGGAGGATAGGTCCAGAAAACAATCTTCCAAACACCTTGAAATTTCAATCTACTTAATACCATTAGATTCCTATTACTTAAGTACTAATGGTATACCCTATTACAGATAAGAAAATGGAGACCTTACTCCCCCAAAAAGCTTATTTAAAGTTTTTAACTTTTGAACTTCAACTTGAAAATTCTTCAATTAAAAAAAAAATCCAACCACTGTGTTTAAACATTGCTTCTTCTCATTCTCTTTAACCTTATTTTTTAAGAACATTTACAAGAACACCCCAAGCCACCTCTGTAATAAACACATGGCAGTGATATGTATAGTATTAAAGGAAGATGGATAAGGTAGGATGGACCCACCATCTGGATTAGAGCCTATGTTTTTCTCTATAGTATTATTTCTTTCATCCACTGGTTAGTTCAACAAGGTTTGTATGGAATGTGACCCTCGACCTTTATTTAATTTGTTTCCAATTACTGTGTCCAGGACTTGAAAGAACACACACACTGGTTTTCATTCTGATTCTTTTACTTGATGCATTGGAAGACTCTGATCTGCAACGATGTTCTCTGATGAGTATAGTTTAATGAATTAACCTGCTTGGGTGGGTCTTCATTTTCACATCTGTAATATGGATATCACATTTGTATCTAATTAATTGGACTTCTAATGATATTAAACAGGTTGATATTGTCAATGTTCTTAAAAGAATGTTTCTTGGAATTTTCCTCCCTCTCCCCACACTCCTTCATCCTACCACTCTCCCAGTCTTATTAACATTATTTTCGAAATATCTCAAATCACACCTTATTATCTACCCTGATGCTTCCTTAGCTCAAGTTTTAGTTATTGCTCATCTGGTCAATTGTAATAATCTTCTAAATGTCCTATGTGCCTCTAGCTTTATTTTATTCTCCTTCATCCTCCACAACACCACCAAAATTCTTTTCTAGTCCGCAGATCTGTTCACATCACGGCTATTCAAATTCTTCTAATGCCTTTCAGTCACCTTAACATGACCTACTTCAGATTCTGGCCCCAACTTTTGTATTCTCTCAGTCCGTAAGTTTCCACTTACCTCTCCTTTTGGTTTTCCATTCAGTCCCCTAATTGTTGGTGTTCTTTCTTTCCCCTGTGGTTGTGCCCATACTGTTCCCATTAAGAACGTCCTGCCCTACTGGACGGCCCCACTGTCCATTTGGCTGGTCTTTACTCATCTCCCAGAGCCAGCATGGGCACCCAACACCTACTCCTTCCTAGCAGTGTTTCTTAATCCCAGTCCTTGGGCTGAGGTTGGGCTCCTTCTCCATGTTGATAAATACAGATACTATAGCACTTACTCGTCCTTAATTTGAGTGCATGTTTTTAAAAGCTCTTTCACTGACTCTAAAGTGAACTCCTTGAAAGTATGAACCATGTGCTGTTATGTCTGTATCAGAAAAATAAGCACCTGCCACATAGTGTGCAGGCTCAAAAAATGTTTGCTAAACTCACAAGTGCTTTTGAATTTTAATCAATGATTCACATTGTGGCTTGTGGGGAACAAAATGGTTATTATTAAATACAGTCCCATAAGATTTATTTCAAAAATTACCACGTAACCCTGGCTGGCGTGGCTCAGTGGATTGAGCTCTGGACTGCAAAGCAAAGGGTCACCGACCAGTTCGATTCCCAGTCAGGTCACATGCGTGGGTTGCAGCCCAGGTCCCCAGTAGGGGGCACGTGAGAGACAACCACATACTGATGTTTCTCTCCCTCTCTCCTCTCTTCCCCATCTTTAAAAATAAATAAAATCTTTAAAAATATATAAAAATAAAAATTACCATTTAATTGCAAAAGTAAGGACTAAGCATATACCTGTTAGATAGCAATATGTTACTAACCATGGGCCACATAAAGGATGTAAGCTGATTTTGCTCCATATGATGCTTGTAGGGACATTAAAAGAAATAGTTAATTTTTTATATAGCATGACACAAAGCATTATTTTGAGCCTTAATATCAACAATGGTTTTGTAAAATTTGACGATATGACTCGAACAGACATTTTAATCTATCTATTCCATTGACACCAATGCCTCATAGAGACACCTTGGTCCCTGTTCACTTGTGTCATTCATACCTTCATTCCTTCTTTACAGTTTGGCCACCCTTGGCTCTTTGACCCATGTGTGAAATTCCTATCAATTTCCGAAAACAGCAACCTCCAAACCAATAAGAGTGAATTTAGTATTAGAAGTGCAATCATGTTCTTCCCTGTGCGGAACTGGACTTGGAATTATTTGTGACTATGATTTAGCATCATTTCTGGGGGGAGAGTCACCCTGTTTAATACTAATAGTGTTCCCAGGGAGTTTCATTAGAGCGAAGTGCGATTTTTATTGCTCAGGAGTTAACAAACTCCAATCTGAAGTCTGGGCGCCACTTCCTGACAGCCTCCCAAACTCAGATGAAATTATAAATTTTAACAATGTCAGCGCAGGACTCAGCCCGGCGCCCAAGTTTCCCTGCTGAGTCTCCCGCACTAGAGACCTCGCGCCTCTTCCCTCCTCATAAGCACCTTTCTCCTGAAATTTCTCTGCTCAACACTCCTGACAACAACCTGTCTGCAGATGCACCAACAGCTGCTCCTGCTGAAAAATGGGCTTGTCTCTCTCACGGGGCCTATGATTTCTGGCATATGCATGCCTCCTACTGTCTCTTTGGTTTTAAAGAAATTTTCAGCACACCTGCTTGCTTGAACTTTACTGACAAGCCCTCTTAAGAATTCACTGAAGAAAAAAAAATATCCGTTTCCTAGGTACTTTCCCGTAATTCTAAATTTCACTTTAAATCTCCCAGTAAAGTGTTTACTCCTGTGGATGGAAAGACAATCTGTGTTGAGACAGTCCCGCTGCCTTGGGCAGGATCTCATCAGCTCTCATATCACAGTGGAGAGAGAAAGGGATGATCCATTAAGGCAATAAGGCCAACTTGTTCCTGCCGCCAAAATTGTTCCTTAAAGTGCATTTGCTACTGCCACGTCCAGTCTGGGTTTAACCATCACCTAAGAGATTATATCTCACTCCAAAAAATTCTCCGATTGGATGGCTCTACTCTTTTGATTTTGATTCTACCAGCTTTTCAACTTGAGTCAGTCTCTGAGAAGTACTACTTAGTTCATTTCTACTCTATTTTCTGTCCTGACCTTAAAGAAGTTCCCCATAAAGTTACACTTCTGATTATGTAACAGGTGCTTTTGTGTGGCTGCTGTCTTTCAGGATCACCCTTCTGTCTATCCATGGGTTATGCAAAAAGTAGATACTCAATCAGATTATACACAGCCACCCCACAGTTTAAAAACTCTGTTTTCTTCCTTTAGTTCAGGGGCCTGGTATTAAGGTAATGGTTTCTCTGCTTCAATGTAGTCTTTGTATGGCATTGCTCAATGTCAGAAACCACTTCTGATTAGTGTTCCTGTGGAAGTGGTAGGCGCTCTCAACTATGGCCAAGGTCACTGGATCAGCCTGTACTAGCCTGGAAAGGCTAGTGAACTGGGGAGTACGTGAAACGTTTCTAAGACAGGCTTAAGTCAGCAAAATCTTATCCAAAATAGGAGACAGTGGTCTAAATACAATTGGAGATAATTAACTGTGGTATCATGCAGATAGTTTAGGTGAGCAGAATGAAAAGCTGAAATAATATTAAGTAACTACTATATGTTATATGTACCTAATATAAATACTGGAGTTTACTACCCATTGATAGCATAGATATAATTATTCCCTTTCCACCTCTGGTTAGGTGGAGAATCAGTGGCAACACAGCTAGTCAGTGTAGGCCCAGGATATGAACCCAGCTGATTCTGATTCTAAAGCTGACACTTTTTCCATTT
Organism: Phyllostomus discolor; assembly: GCF_004126475.2. NCBI lineage: Eukaryota > Metazoa > Chordata > Mammalia > Chiroptera > Phyllostomidae > Phyllostomus > Phyllostomus discolor. The sequence goes on from NC_040911.2 coordinate 24,811,174, forward strand.
TGTTCTATAGCCTCTGAGGCTTCCATCTCCAGCTGAAGCATAAAGTACCCAGTTACCAAAATCACAATGACTCTGGTGCCATCCTTCACTCTCTCCTCACTTTATTTTATTCTGTTTCCATGTATAAGAAGGCATTTACTATGGGAATGGGATGATCATGGCTCTGGAAAGAGACCAGCTGCATTTATTGTACATTCCAGCTCTGTTTCACACTAGATCTGTGAACTTGGGGAAGCAAATTAACCTCTCTGAAACTCAGGTTTCTCATCTGTAATGTGGGGATAAAGATACTTGAAATGAACTTGCTGGGAGGCTCAAATACCTGGTAGACAATACATGTGCTGCAAATATTACCATATTTTTTGGACTATAAGATGCACTCCCCACCCCCGCAAATTTTGGAGGAATAATGGTTGCTAATACTACTGTTGAGTTCTGTTTACATTTACATTGGTGCAATAGTATGTTATTTATGTTATTAAATATTTTACCACATTTTTTGCTTCAAAATGTTTTCCCTTATTTTCCTCCTCTAAAACCTAGGTGGGTCTTATGGTCCAAAAAATACAGTAATCCCCTTCCCTTTCACTGTCAATTTGTGGGCTCCAGATTGGATAAAATCTTCTTACTTTGACCTTCCCTCTCCCTTCTTACAAAATTCAATTCCATTCACTTAGCATCTGAACATAATTGACACTTAATGAATACATGTTGAGTGAATAAAAGACCTCTTTGAGTCTTGGATAAAATGTCCTCAGGACTCTGAAGCCCCAGCCCCACCCTTGTTAAAGTCTGTGACTGTTGTATGTACCCCCAGCCCTGATTTGTGTACCTTTATTAATGATTATCATGCCATCTTGTAATTATCAGCTCTTGGACTTTCTTCTTAAATAAGTTTCTCAAAAGCAAGGACAGCATTTTACTTTTCTTTGTGAATTTAGCTCTTAACAGGTATCTCGAAGCATTTATTTGACAAATTATTATTTGAAAGATTTAACCTGAATCATTAATACAAGAAGTTAACACCTATTAATCTTGCTTGTAATATCTATGGAAATATTTTAATACAACAAGGAGGTTCATTAAATAAATGTTGACTATAACCTAGTCAGAATATGAGACTATTAGTTTACATATATTTACATCATAGTCCCTGTCCATATTTAAGCAAGAATTTTATTTTGAATAATCCTATGGTTAATGATTGGGAATGGACAAGTGTGCAGTGTGGATGATCTACAGATATCCCTATGGTAGGTTGGTTAACAAAACAAAGACTTTGAAACAAGTAAATAATTCCCCTAATCAACTTAGTCATTAAATAATAACTTTCCACACAATAAGGCCCATCACACACTGAGAGATTCACGTATATATGTAATCTTGAACAAAGAAACAAAACAGAAAATTTTTAAAACAGTACGCCCTTCCATCAAGGACACAAACCACTCACAAGTCGGGCTCCATTTGATGTCAGAGTCACCGATGTGTTAGGTGGGCCCTGAAGGCAGGTGTTTCTGTTTGTGTTTCCTCAGGAATCTCTACAGAGAAAGGGTAAACTCTAGATGCCACCACGGAGTTCTAGAAGACATGAATTAACTTTTCAATAGGGATACAGCTCAGTAATCTCCTTCAAAATAGCCCTCGCCAATCTCAATCTAATTGTTTTGGAGAATTCTTTGAATAGTAAAAGCTCTCCATAAATAGTAGACATTCATTGCCATCACATGCACTTTGATCTCAACTGGACCCTCTCTCCACCTTCAAAATCACCAGACAACATTTTCAATTTATTTATAAACAACATGAAAGGGTCCTTTTAAGTTTTCTTAAAAGAAGAAAAAAGAAAACTTAAAAGGTCTCTTTCTGGCTTTCTTGCTTTCTGACTTTCCCAATTTGTTCTCATCATTCTGCCCCCTTGTGCCTCAGGGCAACTTCCTCCCCCCACCAGTCCTCATTCATGACCTTCACCTTTAAGCCAACTGTCCACTAATCATCCCCTCAGATGTTATTTGATAATTACATAATATCTTTACTGGTCCTCTCAGGCTTGTCTTCAGCTTTCAATTAGTTATGAAGAGCCCTCAAGTCAAATTTCACACTGTAAACACGGCTCTGCCACTCTTGGAATGTACCCACCTCGCCAGTCCCCCAAAATAGCTGGCTACTTTGACTATTCAGAAACCTCACCCTGCTGACAGGATACTCATCTGAGAGAGCAGAGCTTCTCTTTGGGCTGAGCCTGAGAGTGGGACCCGGAGAAAGTCAGGGTTGATTTGATTTCCCTTGGAAACATTAGTCAGGATGGGGAGGCTGCCCCATTAAGAGAACTTGCAGATACACTTGGCTTTGGGAGGGTGACTCACCTCTAGGAAAACCCATTACTTTCCTGGAATCCTGCTATATTCTCAATTTCTTCTTTTTTTTTTTATGGCAAATATAAAGTGGTTAGCACTCCCACACACTATTCCTTCAGCATCTCTGAAAATTGTTCAGCCCTGTTCAGGTTTTTACCAGTGATAAAAAGCTTATTCTGCATATTCCCAGACACTGAATGAAATAGAAGGCATTAATGTGAGTGCCCGGTGCATTGACATTCATATTTAGTATGCAAAGGCAAGTCATTTCTGAGGGAGGGAGCCCAGTTTGTTCTGTAATGCCCTGAGACAGTCCTGTATCTCCTGCTGCAGCTCCTGACAGATCTTATAAAAGATCGTAAATTACTATCTGTTGAAATATATGAATTTAATGGATTCCATTAATGCACACCTGCACAGAAGAGATTTCAGGAGCCCAAAGATATGATCAGTCAAACAGCTTTAATAGTTATTAATTACAGAAGCAGACTATTTATCCCCTGCCTACATAGAAATCTGCAAGTAGTGTAACACTCACACTTCAAGGCTTTCTGGATGGAAGAAGGAAATGGGCTTTGGTTGAAAGGATCAAACACTTATTTCAGCTAATGCATTTCCATGCTGGGATTTTTTTTATTTATTTATGGGAGAGAAGTCACTACTTTTATATGTGAATTTTAAATAACTCAGAGTCATGGAGAGTGTGGATTTTTAAAAGAAAGAATCATTAAAAAATGCTTTGACCAGCATTTAATATAGGCTCCTCTCTTTTACCTCTAAGAGCATAGAAACCAAAATGTTTAGATAAAAATCTAAACTAACCTTTCAGGGAAGTTCACATCAAATGCCATAGGTAGTTTTGATGATACACTGGTTGAAGAGGTTAGGCAGGGTGGTGTAGATGAGGTTTCCATACCTAAGAGCTTTGACCTAGTCATTCATGCACTAGGCACAAAGATCTCACTATCTTTACCTAATAAGAATCATAATAATAAAAGAAGTTAATGTTTACCACATGTTAGATGTCCCACAGTGACTCGGTGAAGCAGATACTATCATTAGCTCCATTTTCTGGACAAAGAAATTAGGGCACAGGAAGGTAAGGGATCTCACCTTTGATCTCACATTCAGGGTTCGAATGTGAGCTGCCTATCGCCTGACGCCATGCCCTTAACCACTGTGCGATACTGCTTCCCACCATTCAGAAGGACTGCCACGTGGGGTCCTATTTCCATTCCAGGAATGACGACTGTATCTACCTGAATGCAAACTCTGTGACACCAGCTAGAGAGAGGCACATGGCCCAGAGGAGGGTAGATCCCTTTTGAATGCAGAACCAGCATAGAAGTTAGCAAAGTCTGATGACAGAAACAAGTGGCCAAGAAACACGTCCAACAACTGAATTGACAAAGACGCTGCTGTCCAATAATGAATCCAGGACACACTGCTGCATTCTGGGAGGATGATGTCCTTCCTCAACACTCAGCACCAGGGTCAGAGGTCGACCAATGTGATGTGAACTCCTGCATGCTGTGTCCCATGTCTGGATATTTGACTTATGGCTGTGCCTCTACATGTACCTTTTTTTTGAATTTATTTCTTTAATATGATTCACCCTCCTGGGTGAGCTATATACAATAAACAGGCTTGTGTCTGAGTTATTCTTCCATTTTTCACAGGGTCTAACATAATGCTATGCATGTGGGCAATATTCCATATATGTGTACTCAGTCAGCACTGGAGACTGATTCTGGTATATAGGCCTTTGTTTTGCTCTGTCTCCAAATGCTTCTCTGATTATTTAAGGCCCTATTGCAGTCCCACTTGTTCTATGGAATGTTTAAAGACAATAGACCACTCTATTCTGTCTTCCTAGATCCACAAAAACTTACACTGTTGACTGACCAGTCCCACAATTAGCAAACACTTTTTGAGCACTCAACCAAGTAACAGGCACTGTTCTAAATATGTTTAATGTATCTGAACTTTTAATAATTACAATAGTCTAAAGAAATACCATTTTCCCCATTTTACAGATGAGGAAATAAAGGCACAAAGAGATAAAAATAAGTTGTCCCTAGCTGTACCATTAGATGCAGTAGAGCCAGAAGCCATACCTGAGCCTTTGGATTCAGAACCTGAGCTCTGAACTTCCATTACATTGCCTCCCAGAAGCCAGAGGACTTCTGAGGACTTCCAGTGAACTGGAGAAGTTACTTGGAGATAAGGACTTTGAACAAAGAAAACAGTGTGAAGAAGTTGAGCAGTGAAGGGGAAGATAAAATGGTGTGGGTAGCTGAAAGTTTGTTTTGTATTTAAGATGAGTCCCATATGGATCTTTAAATGCTGATAGATTATAACCAGGGCAGAGGCTGGAGAGGCAAAAAGAGGTTGGTAGCCACTCAGCTGAATACGGAGCACCCCCATTCACAGCTCCTTGACCCAGAGGCCATCCTTACTTCTGTGGACCACAGCAAGGATCTCCCAACTCTCATTGCTTATCTCACCAATCACCACAGTCCCTTCCTAAAATGGGAATCTGCTCACGTTGCTCCCTGGCTTAAAATCTTCAAAGGCTTTCTCGTTGTTCACATGATAAAGTCTAAATTTCTCCGCATGACTCTAAAACTCTTTCATTATTTGTCCTTGTAAAGTGTGGCTTCATAATTTACTCAGTATGTCGATCATCCCCTCCTCTGACCCATTCTGCACTGAGCTACCGTGAGCTCCCCATTCTCTTCCTCTAAGAAAGCTGTACTCCCTGTTGTCTGCCTGTAAAATCACTCATATTTTAACAATCACATCAAATGCCACCTCCTTCATAAAGTCTTTTCTTTCTCCCTAGGCAGAATTAAACATTCCCTTTTGTGTCTCCCTGTGTATGATGCATAAACTTCTATCATAACAGCTATAATGTTTTATTACTCTGATTTGTTTACATGACTGACTTTCCCTACAAAATTGAAAGGTGCTTGAGAGCCAGGACAAGTCGATTAGCCTCAATATTCTCATATGCAACTAGCACACAGTAGGTGCCCAGAAATTAGTTGTGAATGAATAAGTGAGTATGTCTTCAAAGAAATGGAGAAAATATATTCTTGGATGATGCGGGGAGAGAAAATATGATGAAGACATTTTTCCTCCTCTAAAGAGCTGAAATAATGTATCTGGTTTATAAACAAATCATTCTTCTTTCAAGATCAGCCTGGTAACTGTCTCAATAAGTGAAGGACATATATTAGAATGGTATTACACTTGCTGTTGACATTTCATTTCCTGTCTTTTTTTTATGTGCCTATACAGCTGCAATAACCTCATTCCTACAATCCTGGTGATTGGGGAAAAAACATTTCTATGCATAAACTTCCTATGTGTACATGTAGGGCTTAGAGTAGGTGAATATAGATGATGTGGTTGATGGTTATGACTGTGAACTGCCCAACCTTACCATTCTTGGCTTAAGTATGTTCACAGAAGTCTTTGAATGAGTTTCATGTTGCACCAGGCAGCATTACATTTATAAGGGTAATATATTCCTTTGCATTAATAAGATGGGATTATACATTTTGATATTCTTTAATTTGAGCAGAAATTTAATCCAGTGGAGTAAGCCAAAATTATATCACTATCTGTTTCATGGTTGTGAAAGCCAAAAAGATGGTTAGTGATGGAGGTAAAACCAGCACCTAGCAATTCTGACTGTTCAATTCTGTTTTGTTCAATATGCAATATGGCTTTCCAACAAAAGCTATAGTGGGAAGGAGCACCAATTCAGACCACGGTTTAGATAGTAAATTTGTTTTTGTGTAATGGGATAAAGAAAGGCTTGCTCATTTCTAATGTGCTTATCTCTAAACTATGTGAGTAGAGGACATTTTTGTATGTTTGAATACTTGCAAACTCATTGTCATTATCTTCATCATTAACACGATTATCTTCATCAACACAGCTAGTGATTTTATATTAGTTTATAATTACTACAACAATTTCACTTATGTCATATCAGATGTTCACAAAAGCCTTATGAGATAAATATTACATTCTACTGCCATGTTACACTAGAGAGCATCAAGTCTTAGGTTTGGTAAACAATTCATCTGGTAAGTGGCATGGCTTGATCTTGATCTCAGGTATTTTAACTTCAATTACATACTGATTGAATACCTACATGGTAGGATCAGACTTTGCTATGGGAGTCTCATACCTCTTTTCTGGCATTGTCTCCATATTTTCTGGCATAAGGAGATCTCTGTGAGTCCTAAAACATAGTGTCCTAGCACTATCCCTTTGCTGAACATCTATTAGAGGGAAGCATATGCCAGGCACCAAAGAAACATCAGGAAAAAGAAGACATAATCCTCATTTTAAAGGCACTTGTTTGTTGCTGAAATAATAAAATTGGAGTAAAGAGAAAGATTTTCAAAGGTAAAAATAAAGATTTCTATGGTGGGAAATATGTATATACTATTGAGATATATACAGCAAGAACTGTGAATGTTACAAAGAAGAAATAGTTTATTATTGCTCGAAATCATGAACTCTGAGAATTGATGTGATTGTACAAAGGTGATTAAGCTTCCCATGGGTTTCAGATCTTCCCATGGCTCCTCATTGCCTATAATATAAAATCCCCCTCCTAAAAAAAATCACAAGGCTTCTGCATTCTGGCTTCACTATAATCCCAGCCTCATCTTGCACCATGAGAAAGCTCTTGCTATTCAGCATTTCTTACATTCCCCTAATCATGACACACAGAACATATAGTGTTCATATTCTGTGCCATTAAATATTCCGTATTCTTTTCCTACAATGTCTGTTCTTGACCTTGTCTTTCTCAGAAATCCCCACCTAAATATTACTTTCTCAAAGATACCTTCCAGTGATCTCCAGGAAAAGTTGTTTATCTTTTTATGTGCCAGTATACATTATCTTTCCTTCCATTATGGAATTTTTGGTTGTCCACCTGTTTCTCCTACTAGAATATTTGAGCTATTTGAGACCAGGGACTCTAACTTGTGTGAGCTTCATAAACACAGCACTGAAATCAACACTGGTCATGTGCTTGTTGAATGAATAATGAATAGATCTTATAGACTGTAAAGGGCAACTTTCTCATTGAACAAAACACACAGTTTCAAATACAGACATTTCTTCTATTTTAGCCCTAAGAGATAGTCATTTCTCCTTAACTTTAATTCCTGGGAATATCAGGGTTGCTACTGTTCAAACGAATAATAAACCCAAATTATTTTGTAATTTATTCATCACAATCACATACATGGCACTCTGTAAGATAATTAAAAACAATCATGCTCTTTCTAAGTTCTTTCTAATCTAGAATAAATAACCATTGTGCATTCATACTGCAGAAATGACATAGATACACAGAGTTCAGTTCATTGTTCTCCCGTTTCGAAGAACTTTGTCAGTGTTCCATTTCAAATGATTTCCTGCAGTCTGCTTGTAACTCTCCTGAACACTTCTTAGAAACAAGGAGAAAAAAGTCAGAATTGGCCTGGAGCTCAGAGTCGTCTTCACATTGGGAAAGGGCTCAGAGGAGTCTTCTAAAAGTGAGAAGGGTAGATTATTATATTGCATTATTAATATGCAATGGATATGCATTTATTCATGTACAGTTGGCTCTACCTTTTCAACATTAAATTACTTTCTACCTTATGAAAACTTAGTTCCAAATGCTGTTCTGAAGTGCAAATTGTCCAGGGAGAAAAGATGGTTCTGTTAGGTTCAGAGACCAGCCCCAGGTAAAATAGTGAAGCAGATGAAGATTTTTTTGGTGTCTTTCCATCCTAAATGAAAAAGAAAAGAACAAAAATAAAGAAAGTTCACCCTGCTAAGGGATCACTGCCCTCATTCCATTCCTGTTGCCCGTAGTTACTAGTGCAGATGTACATCCGACAATGGCGCCTGCCCCCTGTGCTCCCTTTCAGGGTAAGAATGGGTATAGGCCTGTTCTGCGGTAACAGACGATTCCAGCTCCCAGTGGGTTAACACATAAAAATATTGACTTCTTGCTCCCACAAATCTGTCATCAGTCCAACAGCTCCACAAAGCAGCTCGTTTTCAAGGTGTACCATTGCAGCTCAGGGTGCTTCTGTCTTTGTTCCCACCATCCCAACACACTGGCTCTACCCTCACTCCACGAGGAGGAGGGGCTGCAGGAGGCCTACCAGCTTTCAACGCTTTGCTCTGGCAGGAAGATTTATCACTTCCACTCACCGTGTTTTGACAAGAACCAGTCACACGGCTGCATCTAATCACTAGGAGGTGAGGAAATGTGGGTGAATTTACAAATATTGAGTGAGTAGGAACTCTCTATGCCTCGCTCTTGATCTTTAGCCTCTGCTAAGAAGAGAGCTGAGCAGGAAGTAACACTAAAAGTAGTTGTATCCTATTTAAACTACATGTAGCTATATTTTCTAGGGGAAGCCAAGACAAGCAATCAAACAAATCTATGATTTCAATTGCTAAACAGATTAGGGTATTTTTCACCATTATGGATTGAAACATATTTGACCCAAATTCATAGATTAAAGCCCCACACCCTAGTACCTCAGAGTGTGACTGTGTTTCAAGATAAGGCCTTTAGAGATGTGATTAAGTTAAAATAAGTGGAGTGGGACTGAGTTCATTCTAACTTGTGTCTTTTAGAAAGAGGACATTTGGACAAAGAGAAACCAAGGATGTGCTTGTACAGAGGAAAACCATGTGAGGACACAGCTAGAAGGTAGACATCTGAAGCCAAGGAGAAGGTCCTCAGAAGAAAGCAATCTCACTAGCACCTTGACCGTGGACTTCTAACCTTCAGAGCTCTGATAAAGTATGTTTCTGTTGCATAAGCCACCTTGTCTGTGTTCTTTTTTATGGTGGCTATAGCAGACTAATATACTCACCTTAGGCACGATCACTGTATCAGACAGGATGAGGTAAGTTACTCTGTAATAACTAGTTGACCTAAACTTTCAGTAGGTAGTTGAAACACAACGCTTCTATTTATTGATCCCTGTGTCTGTCCTTATATAGGACGGCTGACGCTCTGTCCTCAGTGATACTTACTCAAACCTGGACTTACCAAGCCTACGCTGTCTGATACACTGAGAGTTGCTCTGGTGGAGGTAAGAGAAGGTGCCGAAGTAGTTTTTTGCATATCACTTTCTTTTCCATTACAGTGACCAAAGCAAGTCACCTGACCAGGGCCAAGTCCAAATAAGGCAGGGAATGCAGTCCTTCCACTGTCAGGAAGGAGGAAGACTGGAGTATTTGTGAATACAGGGCTGTGATTGCACCACCGCACCCTATGAATGGCGAGGATGATGAAATATCTGCAGAGCTGGGGAGTTATTAGGGAAGGTAATTTAATGGTCCATTGACATTAGTCTCATTTTTTGGCAGCATGGTGTCACAGAAAGCCCTCTGGGTCAGGTATATTCCGCTTCTGCCTACTTGACCCATGGCATTTATCTTCTTTCCAGACAAGTTATTTAAAATATCCGAGACTCTGTTTCCTTTCTTATTAAAAGATAGAAGAAACCTATATGATCACTAAAGACCTTTCATCTTCAAAATTCTTAAGTTTCAAGATTTTGTGTTTGCTCTATCTGGTTATCAATTTCATTTTCTTTCTCTTCCTTTCTTCCTTTTTCTTCCTTTCCTTCCTTGCTTCTTTCCTTTCCTCCCTCTCCTATTCCTGTTTAAAAAGAAATTTTTTCTAAAATTACATCCTGAAGACTCATCACACATTGGTCTCTGAGTGAGATACTCTGAGAGATGGACAGCTGCCCACACTTCATTGTTCCTGCTGCTCGAAAGAATGAGGAAATGGATACACACATGAATAATTATATGCCTGTCAGAAGATACCTAGGTGACTTCAAAACAATTAGAAATCCATTGACCAGGGATTCATAGGGTAATAAGTGTATACTTGGCAATCAGGGCAGAGTCCATGATGAAAATGCCAATATCTGAAAACAAAGAGAAAATCCTCCTGATGAGGGGGAAAGAAAAATGAAACAGCTAAGCCATAAAGTTTCAGTCGTGGATGCCAAGAGGTAGACCAGCCGAGAGAAGCCAAAGCTTGGTTTGGAGGATGCCAGGCACTATCACTGTGAGGCCAGGTGGGCTTGGGTTGTAGGGAACCTGAGAATATCATCAAAAAAGGAAGGAGGACCCGTACCAGTTTTATAAAGACAAATAATGTGATGAAAAAGATGGAATTGAATATGTAAATATTTGACAATAGTAAACATTAACAATAACTATTAAGAACAGTAATAAGATGGAAGAAACTGGGGTCATTTAAAACAGAAATACTTTTTGAGGGACTTACACTGCATCATACACAGCTGCATGTGTGTGTGTGTGGGGCCTCCAGCGTGCTACGATGGTTATTTTTCCATGCCAACTTGGCTAACCCCTGGTGCCCCGTGGTTTCATCATCCAGGAATCTAGATAGTGCTGGAAAGGTATTTTGTAGATATGCTTAGCACTTATGATCTGGTGGGTTTAAGTGAAAGAAATTACCCTGGATAATTTCTGTGGGCCTCATCCAATCAGCTGAATAACTTCAGAGTAAAAAACTAAGGTTTCCCAGAGCAATAGGAATTCTGCCTCAAGATCACAGCATAGAAATACTGCTTGAGTTTTCATCCTGTCGGTCTGCCCTACAGACTTCACCTTTGCCAGCCACCCACAACCACGAGCTGATTCCTTAAATTCTTTCTGTCTGTCTGTCTATCTACCTACCTACCTACCTACCTATTTATCTACTTCATATTGGTTATATTTCTCTGGGGGGGGGACCATGACTGAAACACTTGGGAAGAGAGAAGGGAAGAGGGATCTTCCATCCACTGTCCTGAGAGCAAAGCTAATTTTACCATTCCACCTCTAGATAAAATTGACAGAGGTGATTTAAATTGTTTTTTGTAAGTGATGAGGATCCATTCCAGAAACATAATTTCTCACCAAAATTCCTCCTTTTCTGTATAGCACCTTTTGCTGCATCAAATATTTACTTTTCTTTTGTTGTCCTAAAGTGCTACGGGAATCTTTCATTATTCAATTTTTTTACATTTACTCCCTCTCACTCCAACCATTTTTATGTCATGCATAACCCACCCCTCATCCCCAGCCCCAACCCAGTTCTTGCAGAGGAGCGTTTGCTGATTGGACTACAGAAGAACATTGATCCACAGTCTGAGCTCCCGGCATGCACCATGGAGCTCTCCCTGAGCAGGACACAGCACCACTGGCAGCACTGGAGAGCACTCTCCCTGCTCTTCATCGAGGCGGCTGCTGAGGCATCCAGGGCCCCCTGGCAGGAGAGGAACACCCATCTGTCTAGGTGTAATGCAGAACCACTTCCGCTGTTTCCCATGAGTGCCCTCATCTCACTCTGCACGGAATAAGTGATATGACTGACAACCGAGAAGCTCGCCCAATCCATTTCCACAGACACTTCAATTTGGACTACAGTATAATCATAACCCAGATCAGATTGAACAGCTTCTTGTCTCTCAAATAGTGAATATTCAGACGCAGAAATGATCAATTTAGCATATGTTCTTTGTCTGTCTTTGCCTTTGTTTGCAAACTTCTCAGAGGCAAATGTGTTAAGAAAAGTTGTAGCAAAGGGTGCCTAGATCAGGAGATTAGAACTGTCTTTCTCTTTAAAAATAGATTCTTCATCCCACATGTCATATCAAGGCATTGTGAAAAAGCAACTTACATTGCAATGCATAGTGAATTAAAAGATTTTTTTGTTGTTGCTGTTGTTCAAATCCTTATCCATATTACCACTACATATGTTTTCTATAACACTCCTTATTTCACACTGGTTAGGTTCTGCTTCTGTCCTATTGCAAGAATGTGTTACAGAGTACACTAGTATGGGGAGGAGAGAATGGTCTTTTCCAACTAAGGACTCCATGCAGAAGTTTTGTGTGAGTGGAATGCTCGAAGACAGAAAGGGTTTGAACTAGATGTGTCCAAAAAAGATCCTTCAAAAGATCTTCTTTCAGATTCCTTATCAGTACCAAGTCTAATCTCCTTGTTTGTCAGAGCAACAATAACATTTTCTTGACTTAAGAAATTGGATGAAAAGAAGTTATATTTCTGTATGATTAGCTCATGTCTTATTTAGATTCCCATCCAAAGGTGTGAAAGTCCTTAAATCTGAAGCAGAATTTCAATAACAGTTCAATCTTTAAGGCATTCTTATAGAATAAATGTAGAGGGCTGGGTTTAAGAAAGCATCAACAGAAGGTGATAGGGAATTTTGGAGAACAAGTTATCAGAACTGGATTTGCCCATGTAGTCAGTGATGTGCCTCTTGGCACAGAGGACACTGTCCATACATGCTATGACATTACCCCCACACCCTCCTTTCCAGCTCTTCAAATCCTGTCTGTCTGTCAAGAACCTGCTGAGGTCTCCTCTGAGCATTTCAGTGACTAGCCCCTACAGACAGGGCCATCTATTCATTTAGCAAATATTCATTGAGGGCTCAGTACTCATGGCTGTCTCTGACAAATCCAGATTGCATTCCATTTTAGCGTAGGTTTTTTCTCATCGTTTTTTCTGTGTCTTTATGGTATACATTCTCCATGGAGAAAGGATGGCATGCTTTCTGAAACTCTGAAACTTTACAGTGAAGATCATCATCCACACCTATAGTTTTAACTCTTTTCTAGATTCTGGGACCAGTTATACTCCAGGAAAAATTAGAACTCTGCAAATCCCACTGGCTTACCAGGAGTCGATACTCTTTGGACCTTAGAACTTAGAACTTGTATTTCTTTTTCATTCAATGTTGCATTATCTACCCTGTTCAAGTCATGGGGATAGAGCTGGACTGACAGAAAGTGAAAGTGCATAGTGCCATACACATTTTTCATCCAGCGGTGTCTAATAAGGCAGGCAGATAAGTTTAGGTGTGGTTTTAGAAATGTGGAAGGCAGTAAGACAGCAAGGAAATTCTGATTTTTCTGGTAGTAAGAGAGGTAACAGAAATTGAGTCTGCTTAGAAAACCTGATTTTTTTTCCTGTTGAGCCCTAACATGGCTGAGTCCTTGTCTGCCAGATACCCCCGAAATTCCCTGCCTGTTAAGATTCCTCTGTCTCTTGTTTCTCTTTGGCTTCCTCCACTTTCATCTTATTTTATCAGTTCAGATCACCAACTTGGTTTGGACTATTAGCTACTGCTTCCTGTACTCAATTTAAATATTCCCTAGTAGAATGATCTTCTGGCTCATGTTCATGTTCCAATGTGTCTGCCAGCTTCATGTCATATGTCTGTTGGTGTTTTAATTTTTTTAAATCTATTAAGATTCCTAGGGTCATCCTAAAGTTAAGCTTACAGGTTAACTGAATGTCCTAGTCCAAAGAAACCCCATTTCTTTGTTTCCTTGGGCATCCAAAGGGCAAGAGTAATCCAATGTGAAAGATACCTGGTTCCATTGTAGCACATTTCTGTCCCAAGATCAAAGGAAGAAGAAAAATATTATAGAAGAAAAATACAATGCACAAAGAATTAAAGAGCTAAAAGGAGAAATTTGCTTTTGTCTTATTCTTCACATTAAAATGTTTACTTGAATAAGGTTATTTGGGGACACTTAAAGATTAATTTAATTCTTCATGCGTACTAGAATCTTTCTGTTGCAAAAGAAGGCTACATGTGTAATGCATTAAGAAGAAGGCATTAGTGGAAGGAGGAAGAAGGGGGAGGAATAAAGAAACGCTGTGCTACACCCAAACCCATATGACAGTTTCCTCAAGGCACTCCTTTAGTACCGGCATGGCCACTGATGTCTCTCTCCTCCTTCACGTGACACCTCAGTCTCTAGAACAGAACAAAGAAGTAGGAAAACAGGACAACATCTGAATAATCAATGAGCTATATGCAGTGAAATCTCATACCCTCACAAGATACCTTCTCTCAAGGCTTATTTTACTCGGAGTTCAGAAAATAATGTATTATGCTCATTCTCGAACTTTTTACTTTGGAAAGTTTATGGTATGTTTTGAAAATTTTCAGATGAAAATGGTTCAGAATATTTTGATAGTTGAAATAATTAATCTTAGTTACCTGAACAATCTATATGATAAAAATCCTTTCAATATAAATAAATATTGGTTTAAATTTTTAAAGTAGACTAGTTGTATCATATTATACACATATTGTTGCCTTGTTTAATTACTATGATGATAGTAATTAATATCTTTCATAACATGTATGGAACACTAAAACCCCAGCCACCAGCCCATGGGGATGAAGGCTACTGAAGCCAAGACCATGCAGGGAGGAGATGAGGTAGTAATCAGCATGGCCTAGTCATTAAGAGCTTGCTCAAAACATGGTTCACCACTTTTTGGGTAAATTACCTAAACATGGTTGGTCAGATTTACTTATGTATAAAAATTTGGAATAATTATAGTATCTAATTCATGGTTATTATAAAGATTAAATGAAATCATGTACATCAGATATTGAGAATGGTGCTTGGCACATAGGAAATACTTCATAAACATGAGTGGTTTTGTTGGATTTGACCCTGAGGCATGCAACTAGCAGCATCCATTGTGATGCTCTAAGATGTGCCATTAACTCAGGCTTGATTTAGGCCAATGTCCATATCGGAGGGTGTCCAGCCCTGCCTGCTGGGACACATGGCAGGAGGCTTCAGGCAGAGGCAGTAATGACAATCAGGTGGATGGCAGAAGTACGGTTCCAGATGGTCCTTTGGCAAAGGGTCACATCCATGGTTGGAAATCGAGGTGATGGGCTCCAACCCCGGGGGATGGTAATGAAATGCTGAACAGGAATCCAAAGTGAATATGATGATGCTTCAGGGAAGGTTGTGGCTTAGTGCACAAACAGATGTCTGGGGTTTGCTCTCCATACACTGAGTATTGGGCCATTGGCAGTTGAGGGCAGTCCCACTCCTCATTGTGTCTTCATGATGATGCTCTAATGTTCTCAATCTCAGTGTTGAGGGCCAAGATTGGCTCAAAAAGTGGACTGGGCTAGAACTGCATTTTGAAGTGTGTGCAGGTGAGTGAGTTGGAAAAAAAAGTACTTTTAGAATACACAATGGTATGTTCCAAATATTATCTCATCTCTTTCTTGGTTAAAAAATGTCAAGGTTGAGATACAGAATATTATCCTCAACACATGACATTTGTAAGTGACAGAGCCAGGCATAGAACCTTATTCTTCACTTCCAGTATAGTCAGTTGCTCCTCTTTTTAGTAGTGGTGCTGCCACAGCTGTTGTCTTATGTATGTTGAATCTTCCATTTGGAAAGTAAAGTGGGAGATGTATTGGACTACTTGTATATAGCCAAGATTGCTGCACAATAGTCTCCATAAATGATTATTGATTACTTTATAGATTGCTTTATATAGCCTAATTACCTCATATAACTGTGCCCACTTGTGCATGTAGTAATTATTGCTTGTAGAGAATGGTGATATTTAAAAATGTAAAATGTAAAGATTAGGTTGTACCTGTAGGGTAATAAAGGCAAAGTATACTTATACCGATAATATTCTCCAAATATATATATATATATATATTTGGGGTGACATTGGTTAATAAATTTATATATGTTTCAAGTGTATGATTCTATGACACATTGTCTGTTATTTGCATTGTGTGCCTACCACCCAAAGTCAAATCTCCTTTTGTCACCATACACTTGAACTCCCTATTTTGTCTCATTAAATTCTGATGGCTTACGGAGAAAAAACAGTCATATATTTACATGTCTAGTAGGAAACATAAAAATTTAAATCCCAAGGGAGGTAAAACAGGTACACCTTGAGGATTGTTTCAGATAAATGAATGTGTGGTAAATCCATGGTGTAAGCTTGGAATAGGCAGGGTTCTTATTGCAGACAACAGAATTCACTTCCTCTAGTTCAGGTAGAAAAAGACTCTAGCTTCCAGAATCACACTGGGGCACTTTATCTCTGCCCTGGGCAGGTAGTTACTGAATCAGGAAGCCTGGATCAATGCTGCTTTGATCAACTCTGCTTTGATCTACCCTAGAAAATGGATTCTCTGCACAATTCCACTTCCCCCGCATAATTCAATTACAAATCATTTTTTTAAGGCATACCTGATTGGTAGAACCCAGCTGCAAGAAAATTTAAAAAATGCATCTTTATTTATTTCTTATTATCATCCTGTAACTGGTAAGGTAGAATTTACCTTGTCATTGTTTGGAAACAATCAAATTATTGAGTGGTACGTTGAATAGTACCAAACGTTGAACAGCTACTTTAGATATCAAAGAAAGACCCAGACATTAGGAATGTTTTATCATTTTTTCTTTCATGCTGAACAAAAATTCTCTAAAAGTTCATTTCTGTCTTCCTC
Source organism: Phyllostomus discolor (assembly GCF_004126475.2). NCBI lineage: Eukaryota > Metazoa > Chordata > Mammalia > Chiroptera > Phyllostomidae > Phyllostomus > Phyllostomus discolor. The sequence continues at coordinate 24,827,932 of NC_040911.2, forward strand.
ACAGATTGGGCTAAATAGACCGTGTGAACCTAAAATCGGCATGGAATTTTTTGATTAAAGAAAACCAGCTATTGCAATGTTCTTTTGTTGTTGAGTGTCTCCAAAAGTGCCCTAGGAGACTCAGGAATCTGGATGTGAGTCATCCACTTCTGAAACCATGTGCCTACTGGGAATGTCGCCACCACAGAATTCATGAACTAGATTCCAGAGTCTTGGTTTTGATTATAATTAAGGAAGTACTTACTTACAGTAAGCTGAAAAGAAACATCCAGTCCAAATCCTTCCTTATCTTTATTGTTTTAGTACTTGAGATACTTCCATATGTATATACAAACCTATACAGAGCTCTTTAGTTACTTTATTCATCTATCACTTGCAAATTATTCACAAAATGTGATACATTGCAAATACAATGCAATTTAAAAATTGAGCTTTAAAATTTGATGTTAATAAAAGTTTAACATCTATAGTTTGATTAGTCAATTCTTATTTACTTTAGCCACAAGTCAAGTAATATATTTAGATCAATGCCCATATTTAGACAAAGTTATTTAGAGCAGTGGTTCTCAGATAGGATGTCCAGGATGTGAAGGGAGATTGGAGGATTATACCATGACATAATAATGGAATAAAAGTAAAACAAGGGTGAAGTCAAAGAAATGTAGGTAATAAAACTAAAACATGAATTATAGGATGATGCCAATATAAATGGTAAACACGAACAAACATGGCTCTATATGTTTTGTCAGTCAAAGTAAAGTGAGAAACAAAGGCATGTTATTTAGAGAATTTTTAATGTTAGAAGTAGAGCTAGCTGATAGAGGTCTAACCTCTAAGGGGCTCAGAAGTATCACAGTGGTTGGTAAAGAGAGATCCTATATAAAATAATGAAGTCTTCACACTCCCAGCTAAATATGACATTTCCGGGATTCTGATTTCATAGACAGTAACCATCTGTGTGACTTCTCTATTGGCAGCAAGTAGAAAAGTCCGCAGGGGGTGCAGTATAATTTAGGATAAAAAATAGTAATGAGATCTTCTAAAGGCTGGATCTGTTTGGAATGGAAGGAGGGGGCAGCAGCAGCGAGACACAGATCATTCTTGCTACTCTACATGCCACCTGCCCTCTCTTTTCTCTCTTAGTATTCTTTCTAAAACAAATCCAAAATCCCCAAAGTAAAGTCTGTAGGAAATCTCTGAGAAATGGTGAAGTCTATCTTCACAATGTCTCTCCCTAAAAGAGAAAAGGGGAAGAAAGAAGAGAAATCCTGATTCAAACTCTCCAAATGTATCCTACCACTTTCTTTCAACCCCCTATCCCACTTCACCTGGCTGCTATTTCTCCTTTGCTCACAGGTTCCTCTTTTTTCAAGTTTACCAAGCCTCCTTGATCCAGCTTACATCTCGGTGATTCTACTCTTATCTAGTTCACATGCTCAAGCTATACATCTCTGCCAAATTCTTAGAGCATTTAAAGTCTGTAGCTTACAATTCAGCACCTAATATATCATCTATTCTTTGTTGTTGTTTCTTGTATTTTAATCCTCTTACTCTGCTTAACAAAATTGCAAATGATATAAAGCTGTGTGAGATAGCTAATCATAGAAATACAAATTACAATAGTCAGGAGTAATGGATGCAAGGCATCCTACTAAAATTTGATAGGAACAAATAAAAAGTCTGTCCTTGGCCAATGACAGTAGTGTGCCATGAACTACACAGTGTGATTAACTCAATTATGTGCATTTTATCTAGATCCATTAAAATACAAGAAAAAGGTAAAATCCTGTACTTAGAACCAAAAATGGAGTTGCATATATACAATAGTAGTAAACATGTTAGAAAGTGTTTATAGAAGAAAAGGAGCCATGTCTTTCATTTACTAATCTATTTGCCATCCACTCATTAAGCATTTATGATAACAAGTCAGGTGCCTCGCATTGTGTTGGGCAGTAGGAATTTGCAGGTGAAAAATGCTTTTCCTCTCTCTTCAACAATTTCTCACACTGCTGTTTTAACTAAGGACTGGTATGCAGTAGGAAGAGCAGAAAATAGAGGCATATTCAAAATGCTAAGTGAAAGCAAAATATTGATTAGTCACCATCAGACAAATTATAGTGAATAAGGGGTCCATGCAAACTGAGGTTGATCCCAGGATACAGAGTGTCTAGAAAGAAGAAGAAAGATAGTAATCCCACACTCCCTGGGCAGTCAGAGCAGAAGGATGAAGGATGCTGTTAGATTTTACATAACATATATTGTGAAGAAAATTGGAGGTCCTGGTATACTCTGAAGGCAGCCACATGGAATTAAACAATAGAGAAAATGAATGCTATAATAAAATGTGGCAAAAAGGAGAGAAATAAAAAAGAGGTAAAGATGATTATATGTAAATACTTGGAGGACTCATGTAGGGAAGAAAGTTTTAGACTGTCTCTAAAAACATTCACACAGCAAAATGGGACTTGGTGGAAGAATGGTGAAGAGGCAGATTTTGATTGAACAATGAGAATGTTCTAACAGTAAAAATTGAACTGTTCAAAATCAAATTGTGTTGCTTTGGGAAGGAGAATCCTCAAGCAAATGACCCAATGTCCAGTTAGAATTTTATTACATCATGTCTAAGTTTCTTTCCACATCTAATGAATTATGGGCTTTTTGATTATACTTATAATTGTATATTTATTTCCACATACTTATGAAGGTTTTAATGTCTTCCAGGTACCATATTAGGTCACTTGTATTTTGCTAAAGTATTTTGCGGTTGTAGAAATGGGACACTGAGCCCTGGCTGGTGTGACTCTGTGGATTGAGCACCAGCCTGTGAACCAAAGGGTCACTGGTTTGATTCCCAGTCAGGGCACATACCTGGGTTGCAGGGCAGGTCCCCCATAGGAGGCCTTTAAGAGACAACCACACATTGATGTTTTTCTCCCTCCCTCCCTCTCTCTCTGTCTCTCTCTCTCTCTCTCAAAATAAATAAGACCTTTCAAAAAAGAAATGGGACACTGAAGTGACTGATGGAAAGACACCAATAGACAGACAAATTCAAGGACATGAAGAAGGCAAGTCAAAGAAGGAACATACTCCCAGGGGAGGTGCAGGCTTTCTAGAAGTGCTAAAATTTCCCATAAGGACAGTGAAATGCTGTTGCTAAAGCTGAGTTAAGTGAGAAATGGGCAGGTGCAAGAACTTTGTACTTGTTATTTTCATAGGTTTTTTTAAGCTCCACCCCCTACTTTCATGTTGTTACAGAAACTTTGTAAGAGGAACCTGTTCACCAAGAGCAGCGAGTAATGCAAAAACCATTGAGAGTTCAGTATTTGAGAGAGAACATCACAGGACAATTTCCCTGGGGTAGGATACCTTCGAAGGCCTGGCAGGTAGGTTTGGTGATTTCAGAGACAACGAGCTGGGATGTGACAACAATTGTAAAGGATGCAAGGGAGAATCTGACATTAGATCCTGATACCTGCAAAGGCTCAAACTCTCAGAGAGATTTTTGGAAACCTTCAAATGCAGGTGTCTGCAAATTAGACCAAGTACCAAGAATGGCTAATTTTCCCAATCTGTTAGGAATCAAATCCTGCATTTACATAGATAGGAAAATGATCATAATTTCATATATCCACCTTTACTTTCATGAAAATATTGATTTGTAACTACTTCTCATATGTCTATTCTTCCTGTGGGGCTGCATGATGAGGAGGAGGGCAGTGCTTCTTATTCATCTTTGCAGTGGACAACATTTATATCCTGAGCAGTGCAGGCTGCTGCTGTGTCCCTATCAGGCTGTATTGAGCACAAGGGTCAGTACAACAGAACAACACATGAGCAGAAGTACCATACTGAAGGCACCCAGGAATCCTGGGAATAGTAAGAGAATGCTGGACCTCAGTATGAATACTGAGAAAAAAAACTTGACCAACTTTCATAACCGCCATTACATACCTAGGGTACAGCAACACTGAGCTTCCAACATAAGATCTGATTCTGAACTGATTCTGGACTGTCTATAATGGGATTACAATTAGAGTGACAGTCAGTCTCCGTAGCTTTAGCAGGTACAGAAGACAATGGAATTGAAACATCAAAGTTTTGAAGTTCACATGAAAGATGCCATAAACAAAAATCCTCAAGTAAGCTAATAGGTTGGAAAAAGATTAAAAGATATGTAAAAAGCAAATAAATAATAGATGAGTATCCACTGAGTAGAAGTTTACCAAATACACATCGTGGCTGAATAATAAATATCTGGCCAGCTTTGAATGTGAATATCTTAGAACCAGTTTCTTAGGTATAAGATTAAATCTGATTTTTTTTTTCAAATTGACTGTGACAACTTACTTATGGAGAATTTGAATGGTTAAAAATTAAAAGTTGAGCATCATGGTGCTGGAACAGAAATTTTTTCTGCACTGTTGACTACTAATGGCTCCTACAGTCAGTCACACTGACACATTAAAAGCAAAGTTCACTTGTAGCAGGCATGTCATAACACCGCTAATATATTTATAAATACTAAAATGTAACTCAGGGAAATCAATAACATTTTTAGAAGAATGTTTATGAAATTAGGGACATCTCATAAATCCTTTGAAAGCTGATATCGAAAATAGAAGTCTCTGAAAATTATTTCAACAACGCTAAAATTTTTGGCTTCCATAGATTCCAAGGCATAAGACATTGTCTTCTTAATGAGTACTTTTAAAGAATGATATTTTAAAGTTGTATAATTGAGAAGAAAATTTGAGTTATTTTTACTTTCCTTCCATTCTTTCTTCTAGTGTTTATACTTCTTAGAGTCTTCACTATGTCAAGATCAAGAATGATTTAGCATGAATACTTTTGTGCATGATTTTGCAGTCTTTCCTCCCATGACATTTAGAGGTGACAAAGTTGAAATTCTGCTTCTAATTCATCCTCACAAGGTATGGATACTTCCCAAACAGGACTTTTTCTTGAAAACTCTTGGCTTCTGCTGAATCAAATAACAAAAATTAAATATAGCTCTTAATGCTTCTAAAGATTAACATTGTGATATAATCTAATTACTATTATCATGCCTTTTTATTAACATTTAATTTTTTTATAAACATTTGCTGGCTCAAAACGGATATTATGTTCTTGTTAATGTTATCTATCTAATATACTCTCTCTTATTCATAATAACTGCTAATATTGTTTAGCTCTTTGAAAGTTCTTAATAATTTTTGTATGCCACATTAACAGCTTTCAAAATCAGCATTATTTCAATATATTATTGTAATAAATAAGCTTGCTTAAAATTTAGTTGCCTGAAGAAATGAATAGAATTTTTCATTCTAAGTTGTGTCTAGAATGCTCACCTGAATTTGCAAATGAATGTTTCATGAACATCAGATGCTGACCATCAATTCAAGGGCCACACCGTGCTCACATGCCTGGTGCTGCTGCACTGATTAGAGGTGGGGGGAGTGTGTGGCCATGCCCTCCCTGAGCAGGCAGATGACCCAAGTGCCTGAAATAAAGTAGATATTTGGTTACTCTGTCTTTCAAAGTCTGAGACAGGCTGAAACAAGGTATCATATTTTTTTTTCCAGAACACTGAGGCCAAAGTTAAACTTCAGGGCATCTCTTTGTAAAAAAGAATTCCTACATAAAATTAAGAAGAAAGAAAACATATAAAAATGGCCTATGTCTATAAGTAATCCCTAAAGAGGAAACTTGAATCATCAATAAACCTATGGAAAGCTGCTTAACCCTGCCAGGAATCAGCTAATGAAAATTAAAACAGCAATAAGATGCCATTTCACACCCAACTAGTTGGTGGGGGCGGGGCCCTGATATTAAATATTAAACGTTGGTGAGATACATGTAATTGGAAAGCCATGACAACTTAATAATACATAATAAATGTGAAGATTATATACATAACAGCCAGCAATTTCATTTCTAGCCTACACACTAGAGAAACATTTGCACAGGTAAATCAGAGGAAATGTGGTTGTATCCAAATAAGGAAATATTATACAGCAAGCAAAAAGAATGATGGGATCTACTTTGTTAGGTTTGATTTTTAAAAATAATGAGTAAAATGAGCAAGTTGTGGGTGATAACTAAAATAATATCTATGTCATATTTTAAAAGAGGCCAAATATGTATTTTGTGGCTACAAATACATAGTAAATGCAATACATAAAAAAATGTTGGAAAGGTGGTATAACAATTGTATGATGCTGATGACCTCAGGGGAGGAAACAAAATATAGTTATTTTATTACTTACAAAATACATCTAAGAAATAAAATATCTGGAAACAAAATGATATACTATTGTCCTGTTGTTACAGAGAGGAAACCAAGGTTCAGAGGAGTGGAGTCACTGCCTCACAAATACACAGGTAATTAGGGGTGAAGCAGGGACTTGGACTAAAGCTACCCGGCTCCAGCACTTATGTTCTTAACACAACACACTGTGCTGAATGGTTGAAGTGTTCTAGTATATATATACAAAAAAAAAGCTATTTTCATTACTTCATGGTGAGTTGATATGAACCTGTTTCTAATTGATTCAAAACACTCTACCCACAAAGCCCCAGAAATTAAACAAAGGAGAGGGTATCTGGATATTCAGTTCAAATGAAGGAAGACACTCTTACAAAGGAATTAACAATTTATCATGAGCCATAAAGTCTGAGGAACTTCTGCGCAACCAGTCAACCCTGGGCTTTGGTTGCTCTGCGAGTCAGTGTTTCTGTGTAGGAATCAAGCCAGGCATTTCTCAGAAAATTTAGATGGCTTCTCATGTTCTGAGAAAAATCAGTTAAGAGTTTGGGAAAATGGGAAAAGTATTATAACTTAGTGAGATTTAAAATTTAACAATCAGCATTGAGACTTTACTTACTATAAGTAATTGGCATATGTGAAGTACAAGCAAGCCCACGAAATGGAGACCAGAGCAATGGAAGGGTAATGTGGCTGTTTCTGGGGTCAGGACAGCAGTGCTAGGAGAGGATGGTAAACATCTAATCAGTCTGCTTATTTTTAACTGATACTACGTTTTAAATATGTGTTTTTGGCCCTGTCTGTGATCATTTCATTCTTGTAAATAAAACATAAAATAATAAGTTTATGTGCAGCATATATGTTATACAAATCCTATGACTGATGTTCTAAAAAATTTGGAAGCAAAATGACTCCTTAAATTGTCAGTTTCAACAGGTGAGTTTATGTGATTTTCCTTTTTTCTTTAATTGTTGTTCAAACACAGTTGTCTCCATTTTCAGCCCACCCCAGCCCCCGCCCCATCCATCCTCACCTCCCACCCATGAGACTACCCCCTTTGGCTTTGTCCACGTGTCCTTTATGCATGTACCTTCATGGGCCTTCTCCTATTTTCCCCCATTAGTGATTTTCTTCATGGTGCTAGGACATCCATATGTTGCATTATCAAATGTTGCCCAAACATGTTTCTGGTGTTTGAGTATTTGTTATAAGCTAAAGTTCTTTGGAAAGAAGACACAATGCTTTCATCACTGAAAAAGAGAATGAGCTTGTGGTAGGTAGTAGCATACTGGCCCCCAAAGATGCCGGAATCTTAATCCCCAAAACTGTGATTATGTTACTTTATATGGCAAATGGGGAAACTGCAGATGTGACTAAATTAAAGATCTTGAGAAGCTCATCCTGAATTATACAGCGAGGCCCAATATGATTACGGGAGTCAAACAAAAGAAGAGGGAGGCAGCAGATGGTCAGAGAGAACAAGATCTGAAAATGCTCCACTGTTGGCTTCGAGGATAATGAAAGGGACCACTAGCCAAGGAGTGCAGGTGGCCTCTTGAAGGTGGAAAAGGCCAAGGAAGGGATGTTCCGCCAGGGTCCCTCGAATGCATGCAGTTCTCCTGTTGCGTTAATTTTACCCTAGTGACGCTTCTGACCTTCAAATTGTAAGATAATAAACTGTGCTACCTTAAGCCAGTAATTTTGAGGTAATTTGTTACAACAATAGGAAGGTAATATGGAATTTATATAAAACTTGAAGATGCTTTTGATTCACTCTTAACATTGATATTCTTTAACTGCTATGTCAATGAAAAATGAGATAAAATTTTCCACATTTGCCATATTTGTCACAAATCAAAAATCAAGAATATGGAACAAGGTGATTAACAATGACCATGTTTTTAAAGTTTGGGCTTAAACGTGGCTTTTAAATCTTGTGTTATGTCTTTCAATGTTAAATTATTTGATCTTTATTTTGTGTAAAGAGTTGACTTTTTTTAATGACTTCTATTCTCAAGTGACAACATCAGGGAGACATCATTCGAGTGTGTTACTATAATTTTATCAAAATATATGGGTTAATAATAATACAAAACTATGCATTTATTATTATATCTTTTTTCTTTTTTAAAACAGATAATTTCCTAAGATTATATATCATTCTGTCACAGAAAACTAGTTCCTTGTTTATTATTATTATTGTGGCCCACTATAATTCTAAAATATGTAAATAATTGCTATGAAAAATGTGGAATATCTTATAATTCCAGGAAATCCTGAGGCTTCCTGGAAATTTTAATTTACTTTTCCTGATCCCTGGAGATAAATACGTGTTCATAATTTGGCAACACAAGATAGCAGTATGCAGAGACGTGACTCCTCTTAGGGATACAAAACTGGTATATCCATTTTTGAGTCCATGCATTCAAGGCCATGTGTTCTGAAAACAACAGACTATCAGATTTGTGGTGTCATCCAATCAACACATACAAAAAACAAATTGAGTGCCATAAACAACAAAGATGAATCACTGGAAAACTGTGATACACCAATGATTATAATCATACTGATTCCATTGTCTCCACAGTATAAGAAGAACAGTTAGACCATTTTACATTTATGATGCCACTGGGTGGAATACGGAATAATTGGAATAGATCTGAGAGAGCTAGCCATATTGAATGAGTCTCTACTCCTGAAACTGATGTCAGAGCATTATCATTTGAGTCTTCCATTATTATAAATGGGAAAGCACAGACTTGGAGTGGCTGTAGCCACATTACTGACACAAATTCCTCAATTCTTATGTTATTTGATACATTGAGTCATTACGCACATAATATCTAATGAGTTATGAGCATAGTCTTTGCATAAAACATTTTTGGGATAGGAATTTCTCATTGTGTTCTACTTTTAACAATGAAGTGAATGCAATGTAAACCAATCACTGGCAGACTAAAGCTTTAATGGGGCCACTGTTCACGTTGTTTCTCATTTTTGTGGATACAAAATCAGAGTGATCATACACATGGCCAGAGATTTCAGAGATTTTAGGAAAACGATGTAAGCTATTCAGACAAAACCTTGTGGTCTGACACCTGCTCTGCCAGGGCGAGATGATGTCTTTCATGTCACAGTGAAGTGTATACTAGGCATGAGTGTTCCTTAGCAGCTGGGGTGAGGGATGAGGACCTCTGGGAATGGTTTCATGATAATTCCATCTCCAACAAAGAAAATAACCTTCCACTCCAATGTCCTAATTAAGGCTTCTGAAATTGCGATAGTGAAGGAAAAAGCAGAATCTGTTCTCTTTATTTAGACATTCTGACAGAAAACTGTAACAGAGCATCTGTTGTACACTAGGTTTAAAACAAAATCACAACAGAAACACATTTTTTCTGTTACTGAGCTAGCACCTGCCTTTTTGGACCTTGACTAGACCAAGCCCCAGCTGCTCCACATTCACCTGGCTGTAGTTGGTGGGGTCTCTCCTGTCTCTGTCACTTTGAAGAGCCTCTATACTCTGACTGCCACCTCTGCTCTCCTGTCATCTCTCTCTTGCTCTCAAAAAAGTAATACCAATGAGACAAATAGCATGTCCTTTAATTTGAATAATTAAACTTGAATCATGGAATATTTAAGCTGAAAGAATCTTTAGTGATTATGTGTTTCAACCACTTCCATTTTTAGAGTCAAAAAATAAAATCAAATTGATTTTGGCCTCAGTGCATATTACTTTTAATTTAGAGAGCTTTCTACTAATCAATCAATGTTTTGTAAACCCTTATTTTCTATCTTTTCTCTTTATTTTGCTAAACTTCAGAATGTTAAAATCCAACATGGGCTTACATTCACATTGCTAACTATCGCATTTTATTTAAAGCCACAATCAATCTTCGGAGAAGAAAAAAGCAAATCTTCAGTTAGGATTTAATTGCATAAGAAATCAACAAATATGAGGCTTTCATAAAGCCATAATTGTTCAGTTTGTTGCAAATCATCAAAAATATATCTGGAGATATACTTCATAAAATTAATTTAACTATAATGATAAAATTTTTCTGAGGAATTCTATAGAGAATACTTTAAAATTCATATACATTTAATTTCTTGCATTGTCTCATGCTAAAGTTCATTCTTCAATGAGATAAAGTTTGTGACCTAGCGCGTTTATAACGACTGCAATGCATTTCTTCTTTATTGCACTTGTCACTCTCCTAACAGTACAATTATATGTGCACTTATTTGTTTAGTGTCTCTAAGTTCCATATGGGCAGAGTCTAGTCTGAAATTGTTCATTTGTTTTTGAATAATGAATGCAATGGGATCAACCACAGGAGTACAAGCTAATATTTTTTTCTGCAGGAGAAAACTCTTTGATCTCTCTTTACAATTGTAGACTTGGGAGATATGTTGGGACTAATCCCAGCTTCTATTGCATGAAGTTGTTGTGTAAGTAAAGATAATGATATTCATCATGCATTTTTTGAGCATCTAGTATGTGCAAGGTTATGTGTTTTAAAGAGCTCTCACACTTTTTTAATTTAACCACAAATTTGAAGAATGCAATATAGAGCAGATATGAAGAATGCTATAGGTTAATTTTGTCCTTCAAAGAGATGTGTTGTAATCCTAATACCTAGTACCTAGATATGTGAGCATATTTGGAAATAGGTAATTTGAAGATGTAATCAAGCTAAAATGAGATCATACTGGATAAAGGTGAGCCCTAATCCAAAATAACTGGTGTCCTTAAAACAAGAGGAGTAGAAACACGGGCACAAGCAAAGCAGAGAATGCCATGTGAAAATAGAGGCAGTGATTGGAGTTATGCCTTAGAGGTCAAGGCATACCAAGGATCACCTGCAACCACCAGCTAGAAGAGCATGGGATAGAATCTCCAGCAGACCATCGAATGTGATTCAATCCTGCTGACAGCTTGATTTCCGACATCTAGCCCCCAGAAATGTGAGCAGATAAATTTCTGTTGTCTAAGCCACCGAGTTTAGGTACCTCATTATAGCAACCCTAGGAAATGAATACAAAAAGTTAATGTGGTGTGTTGGAATCCGTACTTAAGCAGAACACAAATGGGAGTTTGCATTCCAGCTCTTCTACTCCATTACTGTGGGATGGAGCAAGTTACTTAACCACCTCTACTGATTACTTCCTTTACTTATAAGAATCATTATATATACTCTAAAACTATCATAGTAAGAAATAAATTTAAGATATTTAATACAATGTCTGGCAATGCTATGTATTCAATGCATTTTTATCATTTTTACTCATTACCAAAAGCATTTAACTATGCCTAACTTTAATATTGCTTAATACCAGAGTCACAATGTATATTATTTTGCCATGAGTATTAGTTTACACTGCCGGTACTACTGGGATATGCACATTTCAGGTACCAAATAAATACTTTTTGATTGATGTAATGGTTTTGAAAGCAATTGCAAAAGTGAATAAAGGGTGTCTAAACCATCTTCTTTCTCCATATTTTAAAAAATTATGGGGAAAGAGATTGTTCTGTCAGTACCAATTTGCTTGAAATTCACAAAAACGTGCAGCCATTTAGGAAAAGCATGGAAAGGTTTCGACTGGGCTTTGACTAGGAAGCATCTGACCCAGAAGTACCATTTAGAAATGGTATGCCCCATCCTCATTGGTTGTCCAATTAAGCCAGGCACAGACTGTTCTTTGAAGTACTAGTATCTGTCCGTGACTTTTCAGATGTTTCTTTCTGGAAATTATAAAGTCCAATGAAATTGAACATTTGTCAGTAGTGCTTACTCATTAGTTCATTTCCCTCTCTGACAATATCGTTTAATATGCATTGGGGAGGATTCCTGTCCCATCTTGATTGATCTTCTGTAAACTACTGGAGACAATTCCTGTTGGTGAATGAGAAACATAAATTCCTTTATCTTTATATCATATTTGTGGCAAATTAAAGTGAAAACATAGAGTTTGCACACTAAAATGGTGCTACTGTGGAGCAATGTGGCTATAAAACAGCATGCTAACAAGCATGACATGATGAATGGAATACAATAAACTGCCATGATTTCCATTACTCACCCAGCCAATCTCAGGAGTCTCACCTACTGGGATACAATAACAATACTCCAGGGAGCCCAGTAAACCACACTGAGGGCAATGATCCTCAGCTTTCCCAGGGTAGCTGTTCAACCAAGAGGGGAGGCATGCGGCCTCACAACACACCATTTCCACACATTTCTTCCCACTTATTTGAATGCAGATCCTGACAACCACAAAATATGCAATATTGGCAAGGGGTGGGCATAGTGTTAGAACATGCTTTGAGGTGGTATGATGCAAAAGGAAGAAGGAACAAGGACTAGTAACTTCTTCAGACTTTCCAACAAAGAGTGGAGGGGGAATAACTCATCCTTTTCCTACTTTTCAAGGCACCACTTTAATAAGAGTTGGAGAGTAATTACTTTGGAGATATTTTAAGTTTGAAAAGAGTTCCCCACGTAGATCAAAACCAATTTAATAAACTCCCTTTTTCTGGGTTCTCTCAATGCTTTATAGAAACTTGTGACTTGGCAAACGTGAAATATATAGGGGTAAATCCTCTTACAAAGTACTTCACTGTACTATAGGCTTTTTAATAATATAGGTCAAGTTTCAAGTTCTGTGTACCTAGCAATATTGAAGTCTGTCACTCACACTGTACCATAAGGAGACCATCTTTCCCACTTCCTTAGTCCTCTCACCATCTAAACTCTCTACATCATATCTCCCTGTCATCTCTAAAATGTGCACTTGTCTGGCCAATTTCTTCATTTTCCTAGAATATTAAAGGTATTTTTCAGTTGGATAATAAATACAGTGTTAACCATTCACTCCTAATTTTTTTGCATTGACTTTATGTTCAAGTTTAGTCTAGGAAAGAAAGAAGGAAGCAAGGAAGAAAAGCCCCTTTTCAATAGATACTGATCTGTCCAGTAGACTTTCAGAAAATACTTGAACAAACTGATGGTGAAGACAGAAACTTACTAGCAAATTAAATGCATATTTTGTTGATTTTATTTGTGATCCAAGTGACATGAGGGTTGTCAAAAAATCTTGTCAGAAATACTGTGACTTGTATAATTTTCCCTCTAGACAGCAATGGCTAGATTTACATTTCCACTTAAAATAACACATAGAAAGAATATAAAATAAGGTTCTCAAGATGCTGAACATCACCTTATAAATGATAGCAATCTTTGTACATGAGAATCAAATATGATTAGCTGCTTTGTATCTATTTACTGCTGGAAGAGAATTTCCAGGCTGCGATGCAGAGACTGAGAACCCAGAAACAGCTCAGTGCAGTGTTTTAAGGAGATGAAGTCAAAGGTCCAGAGAAGCCAGGGGGCTAACGTTTGCGGGGCAGAATACTTGAGAGGAAGGAGCTACACACAGAGAGACAGCTCAGGAGATCTACAGAGGGATCCACTCTGAGTATCCAGCTGAGTGCTGATCAGCACATGAATATGAGGAAACTTCCTAGAGCTGGGGAAAAAATGCTCCAAAAGATTAGAAAGAAGAACCTTTAGAGCTCACACAGGGCCAGAAATAATTTGTGTATGCAATAGCAGAGTTAAATTCTTTGAGAAGGGCTTTGCCTCAGTAGTAGAGAAAAATTAATCCTAGACTGAATGTTGTTTTTGTCTTACCTAACAAACTTAAAAGCAAGATCTAATGATCAAAATGTTTCAGAGTGGCATAACCATATCCCAGAACAAAACTCAATATATTCACAGGAATACAGAAAAACAAAAAATTCAGTACTAACAAGTCAAAATCTATACTGTCTGGCATATGATCAAAACTATTAAGCATGTGAGAGAAAAGAAAATACAATTCATAATGAAAAGAAAAATCAGTCAAAGAAAACTGACTCAGAAATTACACAGATGAAAGAATTAGTGGGACAGGACACTGAAACAGTTATAACTGTATTCATATGTTCAAGAGGTAGGAGGAATATTGAACATGTAAGCATAGACATGAAAGATAAGAACACAAGTTAAATGGAACTTGAGAGATAAAAAGTACAAAGTCAATGAAAAATATATTAGATGGTATTAATGGCAACTTTAACATTGAAGAAGAAAGCAAATTTAAAGTCATTGAAATAGAAACTTGGCAAAATGAAGTAGGGGGTGGGGAAGAGAGTGAGAGCCATGACTTAAAAAAGTCAAGTGGGATAAATGAGCACTGCTTGAAAATTAGTTAGATAAATAGAAATACTTCTTATTGCTTAAATCTTTCAAAAGTATACTGGGCTGTTTAAAACAATAATAATAATTCAGTATAGAACTAAAATATGTAAAAGTTATATGTATGACAAAGCTAATTTAAAGTCCACAAGGCATGATATGAAATTATACAGTTGAAATGGTCTTCAGATAAAAACATTCTGGATCATATGACAATTTATTCTTAAGTTTCTTTGCAGAAACTCCACATTGTTTTCCATAAGCTGTACCAATTTTCCCTTTTCTCTCCACCCTATTCAACACTTGTTATGTCTTTCTTTTTGATAATAGCCATTCTAGCAGGTATGAGGTGATATCTAATATCTAATTGTACATTTCCATAATAATTAGTGATGTTGAACATATCTTCATGTGCCTGTTAGCCATTTGTATATCTCCCTTGGAAAAATGCATATTCAGAGCCCCTACTCATTTTTAAATTCAGATTGTTTTTTTTTTATTGTTGAGTTGTATGAGTTTTTAAAAATATATTTTGCATATTAACCTTTTATTAGAAGTATCATTTGCAAATTTCTTCTCCCATTTGGTTGCATCCTTTCTGGTTTGTTGGTGGTTTCTTATGCTGTGAAGAAGCTTTTTTCCTATAGTCTCATCTGTTTATTTTTGTTTTTGTTTTCTTTGCCATTGGAGTCAAATCCACAAAAACATTGCTAAGACTGATGTCCAGAATTTTAGAACCTGTTTTTTTACATATATTTTATGTTTTCAGGTCTTGTATTCAAGTTTTTATTCCATTTTGGGTTAATTTTTATGTGTAGTGTAAGATGGTGGGCTAGTTTTATTCTTTTGAGTGTGACTGCATTTTTCCCAACCCCATTTATTGATGAGACTTTCCTTTCTCTACTGTACAATCTTGGCTCTTTTGTTGTAAATTAGCTGTTCATATATGTGTGGTTTCATATCTGGTCCCTCAATTCTATTTCATTGGTCAGTGAGCCTGTTTTCCTGCCCATACTGTTTTGATGATTATAGCTTTGTAGTATAGTTATAAAAATAACCTAAGTGTCCATCAACCAATAAATGGATAAAATGTTGTACACACACACACACACACACACACACACACATATATATATAATGGAATACTACTTGGCCAAAGAAAGGTGAAATATTGTCATTTGCAACAACATAGGGAAATTGAGGGTATTATGCCAAGTGAAATAAGTCAGATGGAAGAAAAACAATGATTTTACCCATGTGTGGAGTGGAAAAAGAAACAAAAAAAAATAAAACCAAACCAAAATAACCTGATAAATACAGATGACAAACTGGTGTTTACCAGAGGAGGAAGAAAAATTGATAAAGAGGGTTTATCAATTTACCTGTATACCTGTAATGTATACAGGTATTAAACCATATTGTTGTACACTTCAAAGTTATGTAGTGTTATATACCAAAGTTATCTTAAAGCAAACAAAAAAACCCAACAATTCTCTCATGTAAACTCGATATACCTACTGCCTTATTTTCTTTAAGTAGTGTCTACTAAACAACATGTATGAAATGCAGAATTTACTTAACCTCAATAGCTGGCTTCCACTTTCATAACTGTAGTATAGTTTAACCATAAAAAGAAAAGATAATAATGCTTCACTTTTCTCAGTCAACGGAATTAAATACAATTGTAACTAAAATTTTTAGAGGTGTGAAGTCTTTTGAAAATAATATAAAATATTTGAGATAGGAGGAGATATGAATCCAGAGAAAATATCATGAGATAGAGGCCAATGTCAAGATTTGGTTGGCCTTCAGTATTACCAAACAGAACACCCTGAAACATGAGGCAAATTTCTCAAAACAATTACAGTTCTTCTCGATCAGTCTACATTGATAGAGGCTACAATCTTCATTTAATAAAATATTCAGTCCATTGTCACTCTGGGTAGCCAATTCCTCTTACAGTATGTGCATTTCAGGACCTCACATTTCAAGAGACAAATGGAGAAACTCATTTGCCTAGAGGAGTGTCATAGCAATGTTAATGTATCAAAATCCTAAAAAGATTTTCAATTTATAAAAGCCACTCAAATGAGTACAAGGTTTTGAAATTCTTAAGATGAAATATTTTTAAGGATAATGAAGTATTCAACTTTAAGAAAACTTGGAGATTTTTTTGATGGTTTTCTTTAACAATATACAAGAGTGATTAGATTTGTTCTGAATGTACCTTGTGGTCAGAGATCTAAGAAGAAGGAACCATACCTGGACACCACAGCAATTTCAGCTTAATGTAAGAAAGAAGATTTTAATAAATGGAATTGCCATTGGATATCTTAATATATTGGATTGTCCATTCCTGTAAAGTTTAAAATAGAGGAAATATTAATGTGATCCTCAACATCACAGCAGATCAATCTGCAGGTGAGTAATTTAACCAAATGAATTTCATGGTTGCTTCTAAAGCTGAGATTTAATAAGTACTGATGAGATTTTTCTACACTCATGGAGACTCTTAGAACTAGATGCCAGCTCCGTGATTTGTAAGTATAGAATGGCTTTGGAGCTCCTTAAATTAAATTCCAATCAAAGTCTTCACATTCCCATCAGTATTAAAAAGCCTACCTGACTTATTGCAACATATATAATCCCTCCTTCCTATTTAACCAATATACTCAGAGATGATTATTTGCCATTTCCAGATACATTATTTCATTATTGGATTACTATAATCATTAGACATTTCATTGTTTCATTATTCTGAACATGAGCAAGTGAGTCCCCCTTCCAGAATGTATGTTCCTGTCTCTAAAATGAGGGATTTATATTTCTATTTCTGTGCAACCTATATGAACCTCGTCACCATCAAAGGCCAGTCCACTACTTAAAGAAAACTTGTTGGCTCAGTCTTTGACCCCTGTTCCGAAATTCCTCTTAGAACACAAGAATGTAAGTCTCATTAGGTTGTAATCAAATCAAGTTTTCCACCCAAAGTGCATCACACAGCCTGATCACTCATTTTATTCACTACACTTAGCTCTGAATGTCTTTTAGCTATTTTCAAAAATTTAAGCCATCTGTAAGAATGAAGATTTACCACTATTGAGATCTTCTAAAAAAAGTGCTACAGGCTTTGAAGAAAATTGAAAAAGAAGAGTTCAAACAGCATTCTGAGCTATAGCACCATCACTAAAATAATTGTATAATTGCCTGAGGGACAAAAGTTATTTGAAAGTGTAACTGTTTTTTATTGTCGTTCAAGTGCAGTTGTCCCCATTTTCCCACCACCACTAGCCCCTATCCCACTCACCCCCAATCCTGACCCCCTTTGGCTTTGTCCATGGGTCCTTTATACATGTTTCTTGACAGCCCTTCCCCTTCTTTCCCCCATTAGCCTCCTCTCCCTCCCCTCTGGTTACTGTCAGTTTGTTTTTTATCTGAAGGTTTCTAGTTATATTTTGCTCGCTTGTTTGTTTTGTTGATTAGGTTCCACTTATAGGTGAGATCATATGGTATTTGTCTTTCACTGCCTCATTTACTTCACTTAGCATAATGCTCTCCAGTTTCATCCATGCTTCTGATATGACCAAAAATAGTGACATAGCATATTTCATTTGCAAAAATACTAAGAAACAATATCATGTGAGAGTAGTATCATAAGCTTTACAGAAGCTTAAATAGTCAGAGAAGGTTAAATGGAAAAGGTAAAATCTGTTCTAGACTTTAAAGAGTAAACAGATTATTAGATTGTATTATCATCTGAATAAAAATATATTTTTACTTCATCAGAAAGTACAACAAGAAAGAGTGATTCTGAGGGATTACACAGAAGACAAGCTTAGCTTTTGCCTTGGCAGAGGTCCAAAAGGGCATGGTAAGGAGCCACAGCCAGAGCACACTAAAGGGGAAAGAATACCAGAAGGATGGCCATGCATTCAGTTCTCTTGCTTATGAAGCTCAGTATCTAAAGAAGCAAAATCTCACTCACCACCAAACACCACCAAGGAAGCCCACGAACAACTGGGGTAAACAATGGAAACCGGGTCCATTCTTCCTGTCAGGGAGGCAAGAGAGGACTCCAAGGACCCAGATACTGGCTATCATACGCAGCTCTTTGGTCCTTAAATCCAATTTACTGACCTGAATTTATTGGGTTTTGTTTTTGTTTTTCCTAGAATGATGCTACAGAACAGGACTCAAATCTGCCTTTTATAATCATGCCTAAATGAGGGCTATTAAATCAGGTGGTTATCTGGACAGTTAAAAACATGGAGATTAGTCCACAAAAAGAGACTGGAGATGATGAAAATGATCTTTTCCCACTTGTAAGTGTCACTCAAGTGAAATCTACATGAACTTCCTATGCCTCAAACAGAACAGGGAAGAAAGTGTCAGTAAACACGTGTGCCATATATACTGCAATTTCTAAGTGTTCTAAAAGTTCTCCGTAATCCACGTGGCTTGGTATTCACCTTCCACAACCAGAAAAAAAATAATTTAATTGATTCTTCCAAAGAAACATAATCAGACTTCATTGGAATTTGTGCTGATCAAAATATTTGAGTCTAGAATATGGATAATTGGAAAATAAATGATACAAAAGACATTTGTTAGTTGGTGTCAATAAATTAAAGTTGAGAAGGACTTGGAAAGAAAATCAGAACTTAATATACAAGAATTGGCACTATACATGAATTCAATTTAGTTCTCTGGTAGTTTTTTTTTTTTTCTTGGTCCCTCATCCCAGAGTTTTAATCTGTAGAAAATATATCGAAAGCAAGTCAATAACAAAGCTTGCCTCTGCAACAGGAGGCTCAACAACAAATACTGCCCAACTGCCATTGTTTAAGCTGCAGTTTACTCATGAGCAATTGAATCTCATTATTTCAGCCAAATTATGTTTTACTGCAGTGAGAAGCCAGAAAAATAATTTAAAATGTTTGTCTCCACTTCTGATTTCAGTGACATGGAAAAATGTTGAGCTCTCAAGAAAAAAGAATATCTTTTTAGCCAAGAAGAATATCCCAGAGATGGTAACCAGAAAGTTTTGCTGACCTAGAAATTAGAGGGGAAAAAAATAACATTTTAGCCAGATAGTTACCATTCATATAGTTAATTTAGAGAGTGATTGTTGCTGTTACAGAGAGTAAACAATGAACGTTTCTAAAAGTTATGTGTGTTTGACAGAAAAAGAGGAGGAATGTTCTATCTTTCAGAACATTTGCCTCAAACTACTATAAATTTAGTGAGGCGATGTGTCAAATTATTTCCATGGATTATCTACTTTGTTACAAAAACACTGAGAGGTGCTTCTATAGATGAAGAAACTGAGAGGCAAAAGAACAAGTAATTCCCTTGCAGCTAGCTACCCAGTTAGTGAGAGTTTCCCTGCTGCAATATAAACTGGCCGAGAGTTAAACAAATAAATAAATAAAGCAAATAAAGAGGAATGTATTTTTTCATGAACCTCAGCAGCCCAGTGGCAGATTTATGCTCAGTAGGGCGAAGATATCACTGGGATTCGGTCTCTTTTCTCCATCTCTGTGGTCCTCATTCTCAGGCAAGATTCCCACGTGACAGCAAAGAGTCACCCACATCCTAGGTTCTACCTATGGAGGTAGACATTGCTTACACTCCGAGATGCAAAGAAGCGAAATTGTGCTGCATGTATGACTGCTCTAATTTTTCTCTGAAGTCTCTGTTTGGCATTAATAGAGACTTCAGATCCTATCAATGCCAAGTAGACTCTGGCATTTGTTGCTGATAAGGTGGCACTTTCCCCCACCTTATCAACACCTATTAAAAATACTCCCAGTCTCTGCCACTTGAAACCAGTCTATTTGAGGATATTTCAAGGTGCTACAGGAAAATATTTATCAATTTCAAAGTTCAAATACTATTCTCAATACAGAGCTTGGTTCATCTGTTTTCTCCTATCCCAAATGGTGGTTGGGTTTAGAGAAAGCTCATGCATCCGTTTGGATTATGGGTAGAGTGGCTGGTCTGCTTGCCACCTTCATCGGCCTTCATCGGCCTGCTCGACCAAGGCTGTTGCTGCTCGACTTCCAGCTCCCTCCTGCCTCCTTCATCAAAGCTTACTCCACATCATGTACTGGGGGAAGGGGGGAATGGACACATGCACACATGCACTCTAGGGCCAGCTGCCTTCCACCAGACACCTTCTTCCACTGTTTTACTGCTCATTTCAGTCAGTGTTGGTTCCAAAGACTGTGTGAATCAGTCTCCTCCACCCATTCCAACTAAGAAGCAGGATACAAATCCTCCCTCTTTAGGATTCCCCCCTCATCTTGCGTGATATTTCAAACAGTACCTTCTCCCTTGCTTCAAATCCACTCGAGGGGTAGACAGCAATGACCATGCACTCTTTATTTCATGTCTTTCTCCCAGAATCTAAGGCCTTTTTTCATTTCTCTTTCTTTGGTGAGATGAATTTCTTTTATGTAATACCCTGTCCCTTCCTGGGAGACTGAAATGCATAAATGCAACAAAGAAAGAAAGCACATTAGGGAGAAGGGAAAATACATCATCAGCCCTGTAGTGAAGAGAGTTCTTTCTTGATGGCTTTAGTAATGTTAGGAGCATGACTCATGGTGATCCCATGTGGATTCTACATCCAATCTGAACCCACCGTTCTGGAAAAGAAATGGAATTCTCTAATTAGCCAGACCTGAGTCAAACGTTAACGTGGTAGAGGTGGTAGGAATAACATAGAAATTGGATTACCTCCATCCAAACAGGAACAGTTTCAGGCCGGAGAGTTTAGAGAGACGAGATTTGGCAAAGCCTATACATAATCATAGTCTGCATAACAAGTGGAGTGGAATGTCTCACTTCATAATTAAGTGACATTAATTTCACTCTACATTCTTGGAAAAATCAAGATATAAAAATATGGAAACCAAGACCTGTCCATCTATCCATCATCTATGTATATCTCTTTATCCCTTTATGTCCCAGAAGCCTGGCTTCTACTATCCTAAGGAAATAGAGTTCTCAAACTAAAGACAAAGTTTTAAGTTAATTCAGTGTTTTCAAGTATCAATTGTCCCAGTTTCTAGTGATAGGTTATTCAAGCAATTTTCAATAGTAGATTTCCCTGTATGAGATTTAACCAAAAAACAAACAAACTTATACCTTAACTTTTTAGTCTAATTGCCAAGTAACTTATCCCTTACTTTATGTACCTTTAACATGCATGCATACCTAAGAGGTTATTCTTCTGTATTCAAAGACTCACAACTAAAGATAGAGTTAAAATGTCTAACTTAGTGAAATTCTATTCTGAGTTGTGGCAATAGCTTCTAGTTGTGGAACTGAGGTTTGTTTTTCTTTGTTTGATTGTTTATTTTTTGGTGGATTTTTGGTGGGACTCTTGTTTTGTTTTTGTACCTATACTCTCTTTAGGAGTACAAATGCCTTTTGCTCAATTATATGGAATCTTTCTGTTAACAAAGAAACCCAGTTCTTGCCCACGCAGTAAGGAATTACAGATCAGCATGTGTATTCACATGCAAGCAGGGTTTACTGGTGGTACATTCTCATGGAAGAGAACAGGCCTTGCCAAGGTGGCAAAGAAGGCATAGGTTCAGGGCAGGGTGAGGTAAGGGCAACAAGAGGCAGAACCAGGGTGGCAAGAGCAGGGTTGGCAAGAACATCAGGTCTTTTGTTCTGAGGACGTATGTAGCTGCCAAAATGGGGGTTAAGAAGCTATATGTTGATTGATGGGTAAAAGTGGTGCCAGCTTTTCTAGGGAGGGCCATGACTAACCAAATGTAGGTATGTGTGGAGGTCTATTAGCCCAAAACCTTATCTTGCTCCAGAGTCCATTTGTTCATCTTGTTGTAAAACAGATATGTAACAGGAGGCAGTTAATTAAAGTTAAGGCAGTTACCCAAAGTTATTTATGGCCTCATTCTGTAAGCATTAGGGACTCCCTTGTATAACAGATAGTGACCAGAGATAGGCAATTAACTAAAGTTGTTCTATCGGTTTCTTCCGTGGGCACTATGGACCCTTTCCCACCTTCCAGGCCTTGGGATAAAAACACAGTTTCAAAGCTTTCTTTCCCAGATAGTGGAAACCATACATAGAATTTCAAGTACTTCACTCCCCCTGTGCTGGTATGATGTTTCTTGTGATGTTGGAACATCTAGCAATATTATCAGACCTGGCTCAGGACTGCTGAGTTACTGGGTGAAACATATCTCCCACCTCCTTCCTGCCTTGGTTTACTATCCATCTTACCTGAGTGCTAAAAGGGGTTTCCTGGCAACCAGGACACTATACACTGGCCAGCAATGGCAGTACAGTCTCAGAGTTTTTCCCATGCTATCTCCTGCCTCATTTCTACTATCTTAAGAGCAGAAGTCAAAGTTGAGCTTAACATTTAAGACATTTTATAATTTGGACCTGAATATATATATAATGGACCTGAATATATATAATCAGGTCCAAGTATATACATGAAATAGGAGAGATATATATATATATATATATATATATATATATATATATATATATACATAAAATAGGATATATCTATATTTAAGATGATTTTTTTAAGACTAGCATCTTCATACACCATTAGTACTAAAAATTTAGAAAACCTAGCATTTCAAAATATTGCTAAACTTGTAAATTCTAGGCCTCACTTGCTCTAGGTTCTGATTCAAGAGATAGGATCCAGAAATGTATATTTTAAATAAGATTTTTGCTAGTCAGGATATTTTAGGTTCCACTGCAATAACAAACAAACCTTCAAATCTTAAGGGCTTGGAACAATCAATCAAGGATGATTTTCTTCTTGACAAAATATACAGCATATATCAGCTAGAGGCTCTTCTCTGGGAGAAAAGCAGAAATGCTACCATTCAACCTAACTGAGGAAAAGAGAATGGGTTGCACTGCTCTCTAGCTCTTAAACCTTCCACCTGGAAGTGACTCCCTCTCTTCTGTTTATACTTTTCTTTGGGTAAGAAGTATGAGAATGTATAAACAAATATTGTGGTCACATTTAAACTCAAGGTGATAAAGAACTACTTGGTTAATTACATTTATGCAGATATTCTGAAGACTTCATTTGAAGACAGAGGAACATACGTCTTCAGGTGGAGATACATATACACCTTTTTTTTTCTGAACCTAGCTTGTCCAATAAAGGTTTCAAAACCTGCCTTCAGTTTTCCTCTATGCAATTGGATATCCATTACTGATGCTGAATTTGTCTTCCCTGTGTCCAGGTACAATAGCAAACCCAACTATAGGTTTATCTGCTGGAACTAAGATGACAAAAAAGGCACGTTCTGCTCAATAAGTTATTTGCTTTTATTGTATTTTGAATACTCAACTTGTTCAAAAATCACTTAAAGTATATAATATGCAATATAATCTTATTTTTAAGAAAAATATCTTTCAGCAATCAAATTGGGGCAAAAAGAGTAGCTGGGAAATTAACTTTATCTGCTCAGCAGAACAAAACTACCAATAAGTTACTTTCTAAAAATTTGTCTATAAATCAGTTGTTTGAAAATCTTTTATATTTCTCCACTGGGACAATATTATAGTGATTGAGATTTCTGGGCGACTACTCAAATGCCTAATTAACTCATTAGGCTGTATGTTCAAAATAAAACAATGTAAGACACAACAGTGTAAAATAATATATGACACCTTTGCAATGCTAGCAGTTCAATAAAATAAAAAATGCTGAAATTCAAACCATGTTTGCTATGTATAATTTAAGCTAATACTGAGACAAGCCTGTGTAATTAGAGAAAAATGAAAAGGTAAGTAGATATTTTGCAGATATTTTGAAGGGAACTTAGGAGTATTTTCAAGGGTTTGTATGTTATTGGCAGTGGATCATAATTGTTCCTAATTGCCCCTTCAAAATGCATGATGTCCTTGCCTTTGCTACAGGTGTATCACTAATACTACTTTAAAATTTCAAGCTGTGATTAGTCCACTGTTGAGATGATGATTGCAATAATGAGGGTGAGGATAAAAAATTTAACGTGGAAGATTAAGGGAAAGAGAAAATATACTGTTCTGACTGGAAAAGAATTTTAACAGAAAAAAGAAGGAAACAATAAAACTGAAGTGAATGTGTTTACAATGTGAAAAGTTGTCTGATGGGGAATCCCTGAGTTAATACTGGTAAACAGGAGAATAAAAAGAGGAGGGAATAGGGTCTGTTCATGATCCATGCGAGAGAAAAATAATGTTGGGTGTGGTAGAAACATTTGAGTCAGATAACTTGCATAACCTAGGGCAGCAGAAAAAGGGGAGAATAGAATTACTTGCTTGATTTTTAAAGTAGTGAGTCTGAGTGGGACTCCAGTTTGTGAGGGGACAGGAGTAGGGGTGAGGAGGAAAAGGAGGAGACAGTGAAATGAGCTGAGATCTTTTCTTTGATGTTTAGGAATGACACAGGGTGTGTGTCATTGCTCCATTTGAGCTTCCTAAAGATGAGCTAGGAGTTTCCACAGTCCTACACCCTCAAAAGGAGCCTAGCCCAGAGTACAGATCCATTTATCATTTGTTGATCAGTGGTTTCTGGCGATTTTCTGGTAGTTAAGTTTGCTGAACTATGTTGCACTAGCCCTCCACCTTCTTTTCCCACCTGCTTTGCCTCAACAGGCTAAATCCTGGGGATTTTCTCAGAGTAGATCACAAACTATATGAGAATTTAGACTATGAACAAAAACAGCCATGGAAAAACAGGATTAGCAACAATGTAAGGAGGACAGTGCTTCGCTTCAAATGAATCAAGTGTATATTGAATGATTATTATGAACAATTATTAAATGTACAGTACAGGTCAAATGCTGTACTATGAAATTTCACATATAATTTTTATTTTGGATATAATTCCTAGTTCAGATATAGTTTTGCTTTAGCATTTAAGTGATCTTTCAGTGATCATATTCTCAACAACCAGAGACAGGAGCCAGAATCCTAACTGGCGCAGTTTCAGGTTCAAGTAAAAGGAGACAGAAAACTAGAGCAGGATCATAATGGGTATGGACCACTGGAGAGGTAAACCTGGGGTAAACTCCAGGGTCTCTGTGTCTGCATTTCTGTCTTTCCGACCTCCACCTTGAATACCTAGGAAGCACTGCATATAAACCTGACCTTAGAGCCTTCATCACATTGAAACCAGCCTTAGGTGCCAGAAATCTAAGAGTACCAGACAATTTATTTTGAATCAAAGCTTTGGGATAAATAAATCCACCCCTTTATATATTATTCAGTCATGTATTGACTACCTTCTACATGGCACATGCTAGGGTAGGCTTTATTGTTACATGTCAGAAAAAGCTGTAAATGGCACACAATTGTGTGATGGAAATGGTACACTTCCAGATTTTAGTTAAGAAATATGAGTTTAGAGGATGGAGATGTCCAGGCCTTCAGTTTCCTCTGAAATCAGACCATAATGCATTATTTTCTCAATTTCCCCATCTTGATACATGTCCAGGAACACTGGTGGTTTAACAACAATAACAAGTACAATTGACCAATACAGGTTGACTACACCTGAAATGAATAGACTAACAGCACAGACCAAAACACTGAAGGGAGAAGGAAACAGCAGGGCCACACAAAGGAGTCAGTGCGGCAACTTGTTCATGCAAATACAAGAACACATCCACATAAATTAGAAGAAATCAGTCTAAAACTAAAATGAGCCTTCTTCCAAGAGATTGTCAACAGTGATAAACATATTCATGAAATGTAATTTTATGCAATGGGGAGAAGTTCAAAGCATTATTTTGTATTTTTTAAGAGCATATTTATATTAATTGTATATCTATGTTATATATGAGTGACAATCACATAAGATTGTAGACACAACAATATCCCATGATACTCCAGTCTTTTCCTGAAGCGTAGAGGTGTGTGTCTATTCTCTTCTGTGACACGGCAGTGGTGTGCAAGAGCCTCAGAAAGACAAATACTGCTGTAGGAGAGTCCAGGTTTGGGATGGAAAAGCCATCCCTTAGGTCTTCTTTGTCCAGAAATATTTCCTACCTTCTTCTGTCACTGCACTGTATCCCAAGGCATTCATTATCTTTCTATATCAGGACCCACCATGGTCATTTCTCTTGGAAACAGACACTTATAGGAGGAGCAGCAATCTGCTGGAAGTCACTCCAACTATGAATTGGGTTCTCCGAGAGCTATTCTCCCACATGGCATGTCAACCTTAGAGTAAGTAAGGCACAGAGGGAGGGAAGGCCAGTTTGGGTTGAGGCTTTTCTGTGAAGTCAGCTCATATCCCACTTGGCTAACATTTGAAGATGGCAGGCACAGTATGAGCTCACTAGTGCTCACAGTGTGGTCCTCAAATCAGGGCATCAGCTTTACTTCAGAACTTGGTAGAAATGAAAATTCTTAGGCCCCACCTTGCAAATGCTGAATGAGAAACCCTGGGATGGGAGCCCAACAATGGTTCAACAAGCCTTCCAGGTGATTCTAATTCATGTCAATTTTAGCAAACACTGACTCACCTGGCAGTTCCACTAAGGGCTCACCCAATATGTAGATTCAGTTAATGAGTTTCTGATGCTTTCCTGAAATTGGATTTGGATGTCATGGAGGAAGATATAGAATAAAAGCTTCCAGTGCTGGGAATTGGGAGTGACAAAGGGTGAGTAGAGTGAGATGGAGGGGGGAGATGGATGATGTAAAAAAAAAAGTCTCAACAGAAAAGGTTGAGAGATTGCAGGAAGTCAAATACATTTCCCTTTTTCTAGCATGACTCTAGCTTAGCTTTTGTACTTTCCATGACTGCACTTAACACACTTAACACAGGTGACTAGTGGATGACACCAGGATTGAGGCTGCACTGGGCACCATCTTATCCTGAGTTTCTGTTTTTCAGTCTCTAACTACAGTAGCAGCAAGTTAGGCTACCTCCCATGTGTGAGCTCTCTTCTGCCCCAACTTGTGTTTTTTCTCTTTTTTGTTATAAATTCTAATGTGCTTACATCTTCCCAGGGATTAAGCCTAATAGTGACAGCCCACAACAAAATGAGCATTCGGTCACACAACAATATATGAGGAAGAATGGGCTACAATTAAGCCAACAATAATTGCATGCAAGCAACACCTTCCAAAGTAGGGAACAGTAAATCTTTGGCTCAGGGTAATGAGGGACTGGGAGATGAGAACATTGGAGCAGCTCACTTAAGCAGTCTTAACACTCACAATGAAAGAAGAAATGCACAACAAAAATCACTACGTATTCCAAATCCCAAGAAAGCAGCCTTTCCCCCAAAATGCAAGACTTGTACTTTTGAAGGTGCATCATTATTGCCAAGCAGTTAATTCCCTCCTGGCTTGTTGAATGAACAGTGGTCCTATGTTTATTACTGGAACCAGTGTTCAATTACTAGGGTGATGGGAAGACCCTTATGAAGAATTACCCAAACCCAAAGCTAATCAGTACAATAGTCAAATTAAGTCACAATTCATCCTGGTTCTTAATATTTTCATTACAGCAGCCAATTGAGTTTATACTTTCTTCAAATGAGTTTTAAAACTCTCCAGTCTCTATAGAATAGAGGAAGGTTTTTTGTTTAAGTAGTTTTTCTTACTGCAAGTCATCTAGAAAATTGACCTAGGCTGAGGGAGGAAATGTGACTGCGAGTGACTTAAAGGTCCATGCTAAAATGAATATGTTTATTATTTTGATCTCTTCCTTGTGGAGGAGCAGAGAAGCCATTCCATTGTCAAAGTTTAAAAGAAGGGCAGAGATGGGAACTCCCTTTTTGTTTAAAAATCATTGTCAACTTGGGGCCCTATAGCACAGCATTAAGTAACTGTGATTGACTCTATTTGTTCCTGTACTTCTCATATCATTAAAAAAAAACCTTCATAATTAAAACATTGGTGAACTAACAACTCACTAATCACTGAAAAAAACATTTAATGAGTTTTTGCTAGACTCCTAAATATGGTCTAGTTATTATCCAAACAGGTCATGGTATCATCAAGTGTACCAAAGAATACATATTCCATTGTAGGGGTAGGTGGGGTTAAGATTAAGACATTTGACAAATCATAGACTAGCTAAGTGCCTAGTTGTGAGCTATAGATTATCAAATAATTTAGAAGCTTATGTAGAGATAAATTACATAGAACAGAGAAGCTGAAAATACTGGAATTAAATTTATGGATAAAAAAGGGAGGGAGGCTATGAATAGCAACCTCACAGGGTGATCTGATCATAACCCCTAACTGGGCAGGTCATGGTGGGTAGTCAGCCACAGGCATATAATTTCTTTACTGAAAGGTTTTTAAAACAGTTCTGTCCATTGTTCTTGTGCATCTAGGTTAACAGACCTTTATAATATAGAAGTAATACCCCTCAAAAGGGATATTAACCCTCAAGAAAGCATATCAACTTGTTAACTCTCCTATAATCCAACCCCTACCTTTCTTTCTCCAATCTTCTTTATATCCCCTCCTTAAATTTAAATGCATGAAAGAAGCAAAAACTTTTATTTTGAGGAGTTTTGAGATCTTGCTCCCTGGCATATGTCTTTAGTTTGGCTCAAAAAAAAAAAAAAAAAACCTCAAAACATTTCTATAGGTTTGGATGTTTCTTACATAGACAAACTTGACTTGAAATGGAATTCTTTGCAAAACAACAAAGATCCTGTTTTCCACCTTCTTTCCTGTACTTTTCCTGCAAACCTACAAAAAGGGACACCAAGTTTTTAGTCTACTTGTAAACCAAATGGACTGTAATCTCACTAAGAATTGTATTTTATCATATTAGCTTATTACAGAATACCCAGGATATCATTTAAAATTTAGTTCTTACCAATCAAAAAACTAGATAGAAAAAGGCACCAGAGTAGTTGGAGATTTTAAAAATTTCTCAAAATAAAAAAATTAAAATTAGGCACAAAGACAAGCACAGAGAAACAGAGATGGAGAAAGAGAGAAGTACTGAGAGAAAAAGAGACAAAGAGAAAGGAGGAGAACCAAAGGAGAGGGAAAGACATTTAAAAAGTTGTTGAAAAGGAAAAACTCAGGATATTTCAAATATTTTAGTTTTTTTTCTGTGAATTTTTACATTTTGGAAGTACATTCTGCTGTTTGTGAGTTTGTGTGTGTGTTCATGTGTATGTTGGCAGTTCTGTGATTGATCTCTCACCTTATTTGTGATTTGTTTAACTGTGATTGACTGTGAAGAGGAACAGAACATGACACCCCAAAATTTGCCACTTTAGCATAGTAATTATTTTGAGCTGAAGGCAATCAAGACCTAGCTGACTCAAGAAAAACTTTTAACTCTCTCTTACCTCCCTAAGATAATTAATTAATTAAATATCAGTCCTGTCTCAGAGAGAAAACTGTTACTGGAGCTAACTTGCAAATGACCTACCTGTGTAGCAAAACAAACCCCTCATTACCGAACATCTGCTCTTCTTACTGTCCTGTGAAGTCCCCACCTCCCCTTTGAAGTCCCAGGCCTTTCTTTCTTCCCTTAGCTCAGGGGTATATAAGCCTTAACTGCCGGACTTGGGTCTCATTTTCATGGGCTCCCGTACATTAAAAACTTAAAAATTGTTTTTCTCTTGTTAATCTGTTTATGTCAATTTAATTATTAGACTGACCAAAGAATCTAAAATGGCAAATGGAAAAATGGTCCTTCCCAACAGCTGTTTGTATTTGAAAACCGGTGCTATTAGGAAAACATTTTCTGCTCAGTATAACAGGAAGAGCAAGGTCATATGTCTTTCAGTTTTACTATAGTGACAAACACAATTCTAGACCCATTGCCTATGCATTCCACCAGCTAACCTATTGACCTGAGTACACAGGGTCAGTATAAGCTTTTTTGGGGGCAGAGACAAATAAGGCTGAAGCTGTGAGGACAAAGGAAATCAAGGGACTCTGTCCCACTGCAAAAAGGGAGCAGGCATGTGTTAGAAAGCTTGTGCTTATTAATTAAATACATTTACTTTTACATCTTTTTTGCTTAACTAAGGAGAAAATGTGCATTTTTTAAAAAAACAAATATAATGAAAATGCAAAAAGAAAAGAAACCATTTTGATTCAAATCTTGGCAAATATTCAACTTGCAATAGCTTGAAGATTTAATATTATTACATGCACAAAAAAATAAAGCCTAATGCTCATCCAAGCATATTTCAATCAAAACTCTCTGGGAACCTTCCTACTGACAATACAATTTCGTGCAAAATAAACAATAAGATGCAAAAACTCCAGTAAGCAGTTTAGGAAATTACATATCAAATATCTTCCTATGAGCCTGGGGGTCTTACTGAGCAGAAGTTTTGCCTAACAGGTCTCATTGCATATGCAGATTTAAATAATTCACTTGTTTAAGAAATCTCTTCTCTATTTATTCAAGCACTTCAGCAGTGGGTTGTCGCCAGTAGTCATGCCAAGAGTCAAAGGGAAAAATAAGGTTGTTTTTCTAGTTTTGAAGGAAGGGATATGAAAATGAGTAGCAAGCCTAGGATTTTTGCAGCAAAGTCAGGTAACAATAGCACATTCTCTTAAATCTCTTCTCCGTAAGGTAAGTGTGATTTCAGAAACTGAGTATTTGGGTAAGGTTAGCTACTTAGCCAACTGGTCTCCAACTGTCCTATTATTCAGTGAGGATCCCAGAGAAAGATGCTGCCCAGGGTCAGAAGACCAGGGAGTATAAGCAATGAAATGAGAAGACAGAACTTCCAAAGGTCAGCTCCTCTTTTCGTTACTCAAACTGACCACGCACGGCATCCCATACATCTGAACAAATATACACACAAAAAGTCTTAAGTGTGGTGTGTGTATCCTGCCAGACTTCCGAGTTGTTTAGATTTTGATCAAATTGAATCAATCTCCAGTTTTCTCATTCGCTCACGGATTTTCTCTGGTGATCTAGCCAATAATAAAATAATAAAACACAAAGACAACAACAATGAACTAACCATATCTTCTCTAAGAGAGGAAATTAGCAAAATCAAAGTCAAATTAGCAAAATCAATAATAAAATAATAAAACACAAAGACAACAACAATGAACTAACCATATCTTCTCTAAGAGAGGAAATTAGCAAAATCAAAGTCTACAACACAAACTGGACTGAAGCAGCTCTTTAGAGGCTTTCTTCCGAAAAGTTGGAATAGAAATGGTTTGATTGCTAACATTCTTAAACTTTCAAAAGATGCATTTTTATTTCAGTCCTATTTTTTAAAGAATTGTTCAATTAAACATGTGCTGGAGGGGATATAAAACACTCTTTACCACCTCCTTTTTAGATAAAAGTGGCCTACAGAATCTAAAGCAATTGTTGACAATAAGAACACATAATAGGTTGTGATGTTCTTTTGTGATTCCCAGACTCTCTACCACACTTTCTGTTTTTCTCTGTAAAACCCTCACAGGCATCCCAAGTGACCAACTTTGTTTATATAAAAAAAATCACTGTGCCTGGAACCGTGGTCAGTTCAGAATGGAAGAAATCGGCCTACCTCTAGTGGAATTCACATGTTTGCTGCAATAAAATGACCTTTTACAATATATGAAAAGTTAATTTCCCATTCAAGGCCATTCAGTGACAAAAGACTAGCAGAGAGGAAAAGATGAATTCAACCCAGTGTTGGAAACCCTGTCCTGAGCTCTGGGGGTCAAGGAACTTTGCCTGGGAAAAGAGACTTTCATGGGATAGATATTGATGAGGAAATAAACCTTTCATTTGAAACAAAAAATTTTAAAAAGTCTAAAAGGATAAAAGCCAATTATTATTAGTGTTTTCCTTTGATAAGAGCTGTGAGATTATGGTGTTCAAGTGAGAAGAGATAAAGTTGGTTCTACTTACATTATCAGTGATTGGGATTTTTAGAATAAAATATTAATTTATGTAACACTGCTACAGCTGTAAGAAAAACAGTGAGTTAGGGTTTACAGGCCAGGTGGATAGTTTGAACAAAGCAGCAGGAACTGGATGTCCGCACACCACAGACATGGTGAGTGAGGCTGGGGTCCAGGGTCCATTATGAGTGGTGGTAGGATGCAGTGGTAATAGAATTTGCACTCCAGTTTAAGAAAAGTTATGAGATTAGGTTTGGAAATTCATCGACTAATATAAATCACATGATGACCCATATTCATTAAGTAATTCACCATTTTGCAACAAATATTTATTGAACATCGACTCTATCACAGGCATCATTCTTGGGGGAAATAGCTGAACTTTCTTGCAACCTGCATTCCATGTGGGGAAAAGGTATAGTATGTAACTAATGCAATAATATTTTAAAATCAGATGAAGTAATATTCTATGAAGAAAATTAAATAAAGGAATGCAAAGAAGATTAAAAAAATACGTGGCTACCATTGCTGAGTGGGAACGCCTCTCTGAGAGGGTGACATAGTTTGATATTAATGAGGGAAATGGTCATGAAGAAAAATAAAGTGAATCTCATCTAAGTAAGGTATGAGTGCCAACCAAATACACTAGGTCAGCCATACACAGAGATATAACACAACAGCTGAAATCTCAAGACTTTTCAGAACACCCTGAAAAACAAAACAAAACAAAACAAAAAATATGCCTTTCTTGACAACTCTGTTAAGCCTCCTCCAGGGCAAATTGTCCTAGTAACGACCTTCGTCCCATCAGCTTATCCAAGGAGAAAACAATAAAAAAAAACAAAACAGACCAACAAACACAGAATTCTGTTCCTCAGATAGTCTGCAGTTTTCACCTTCATAAGCTTAACAACCTTAATCTTTGCTTGGAGAGACAGTCGACATAGGATTGCTCTCCTGCAGATATAAATAGATGCTCAACTACACTCCAGTTACATATTCGGCAGTTATTTCTTGATGGTGTTAAGAAGAAATTGGCCATATAGATTTTTTTTTTAATGCAAAGAAACTAGATGAGATTGGGGGATGCAAACAGGTTGGTTGAGTAAAGCATAAAGTTATCTTTCTGGTATTTTCCCTGGAGTTAACATGAGTACTGGTCTTGTCTTCAGTTTCTAGACTGGTGATATTTTTGTTTATTTTATGGTTAAGTGTATCTTGGCATATTGACTGACATTAATCAGTATTATAAGAAAATGTTTTAACAGCCAAAATTCCAGTTTATTACTTGGAAATGAGAATTTATCCTGGTACAACATCCTCAACTCGTTGTCCACCAAGGCACAACTTGGTCAAAATGTTAAAATTGAATGGAAGCTCTAAGACTAGATTTTGTTGCAATGAGTTAAGCAGTAATTCTCAGGTTCTTAAAGTAATTAATTTTACCAAGAAAAATACCTTTAATTCAAACAAACTGGGCTTTGAATCTCAATACTATAAATTACTAGTGACTTCAGGCAAGCTACTTAACATTTTCATGAGTTTCCATACCTTGAAAATGGGAGTAATACTACCTACTTCCTCAGATTATTGTAAAAATTAAGTAAAATAATGAATGTGTGGAGAGATTAACCATGTGACTGCCACCCAATAATCAATTAATGTTATTGATTGTTTGGTTAAAGTTAGAGGAGCAGCAGCGTGCACTATTAGAAATCACACATTTGGACTTAAGCAATAGAATGCACACGCTTAGGTTTGTTTTTGAGAGGTTTTTCTTTAAGTCTTATAATGAATTTTTAAATGTTTTGTGCATTTTTATCTCTCCCCAGAGCAACCTTTGCTGGTATAAAAATTTTCTCCTACAAATAATGGAACATTTGACCCTTCAAGAAAAGTCTCTGTGGTTTTACACACCATCTAGAATTCTCCCCCACACCACCCGGATCCCATGATTTGGCATGGAGAGCCCATTTTGCTGTCTGAATACAGTTGGTTAGTGTTAATGTGGCATTCACATTTGTGACATACACCTTTAAAGTGTTAGAAATAACCTAAGATTTGCCATATTGACCCATCATCTCTTGTAATAGACTATTTTCTTAATAGGTTTTCACAGAGGGAAAGATGGTCCCATCCACCTATATGAATTGTTGTGATCTGAGGGTGAGTGACCTTTACTAACCAGTCCCTAAACCTAGAAATAAGCTCTACAAATACAGACTCAGCATAGGAGAAAATTTAAATTCACATCTGAGCTAGAGTGTTTGGGGAAAATTTACGCAGAGTTTAGCATGAAGGATGATGCACTTACGGTTATGGTTCTGTTATATACACACATAAACCCACATGCTATTCCCCCAGCCAAGTCTTGTATGTTTTAAATAATTTTTTTCAACAGTGTGATTTTTGACATTTTCACCAGTCATAGGTAGTAACTTGCCAAAGTTTATGATTAGCACAAGATAACTTAATTCAACCAGGGTTCCTCCTTGAGTTGATGTTGTTTTATCCAAGGCACAGAAAATTGACATTTCATCTAAATGTGGGCAGAACAGCCTATCCTAGTCACCTAAAAAAGGATTTTTTTTGCATGTTATAGATGACTTGTGTGCACTTGTATCACTTTCTTTGAACATTTATCCCCTTATAAATAAAAACACCCAGATTATAATTACCGACCAGGGGTATAATCTTTCCTCTGTGGCAGCCAATGTCAGAGGAGTATTTGGAAGTGGGGACATGCCTGGTAATCAGTCCCTCAGGAAGTGTCTGGGAGCTCCCTTAATCAAAAGATCAGTCTACAATGGCTTAGCCATCTTTTGTTTAACTTCCAACATGTTTGAGATGTTACATAGGAGCACGTTTTCACAATATTAAAATGCAAGCAAATTCAATGCAACAATAATGCAGTCCTTTTAAAAAATCAATTTTACTAAACTAAAAAAAAAAGAAGGATCAGTTGAGCCTGCCTCTTATAAGCCCCAATTTCACAGGATACTTCTTTGTACTTTATAGTCTTTTACTATCTCTCACTGCACTTAGCATAGAATTGCAAATTCCTATTGATTGATTAAACCAATTTAGACTGGTTCACTTGCAGATGGCCCAAAGGGAAAAACACAAAAACAAACAAAACAGAAAAAAATCCAAGTTCTTTTACTTTCAGAGCCTTTGGATGCTTTTTAACACAAGGAACAAAGCTCTTCGTTTCTTTTTCCAAGATTCCATATAGGTTGTTATTGTTTTTTTTTTTCTTATTCTCCACACAATTTGTAAACAGCTAAAAATAAAACAGGCAGTTTTCCTAGTAATTTACAGGCTCAGACCATCTTCATGCCTTTTTTCCCTGAGTTATTAATTACAGCATAATAGAACAAAATACCAAACACACAACTTCACATGAAAATGACTGGTTTCATAGTTTTAAGAAAGTAGCTAACTCCCTTTCCTTTAGAATCTTATGGATTGTGTACAAACCCAATCCAACTTTAACTCTTCATCTAAAATACTTGTGAACCAGGTAGGTTGAGGAGACAAAGACTGAAATTAATGTGTGACTGCTCATAATCTGGTTGGCTCTGTTCACAATGACTCCAATAGGAAAGGAAAACGTCATATTCTTTTTTCCTGCAGAAAAAGAGGAAAGAGCAGTTGGGAGTGAAAAACTGGCAATGTTTCTATCCATGGTAACATTAATTTCTCAATTTCTAAACAATCAGAAACATAGAAAATGATCACTAGTTAGCCACATGGTTCATTCAGTCTCAGACTGACCCTCGTGAGTGTCATACCCCTGTTTTGGGAAATGATTGTTGCTCTTGGCAACAGCATCAGTGTTGGAGGGGTGTTCTTATGGATATATTTCTTGATGATCCCTGTTAGTATTATCTTAAACCACTCAAATTTATTAATCACTCTTTATTTATATCACTTCTTGCGATATTGATATTCATCTCTATTTTCTAATGATCAAAGAGAACTCCATACATTTTATTAACTTTAAAATTTATTTTAACCTCATAATAACTGGGGAGGGGGCAATAATGTTCCAGATCATGTACTTCATTATTACACGGACATATTCTTACTTCAACTACTTAGTCATCATGATTTACAGAATATTTAAATGTCCATTCTAAGTCTTTGTTTTATCAATAGGTTTTAAATTATGCGTCCAGATTCCTTTCCAGAGTCAAAGCAAAAAAGAAGGACGTGGAAATGGGTCCCTTCCTCCCAATCTAACTAGAGAGTCTTCCCACTTTCAACATTCTACACATTGGGTTACATGTTTTGAAAAATAAAATTAAATAACCACCACTCAAGTCTACAGAATTTTTAATCTCTAATTGAATAATACTTTTATTTATTTGATAGATGCTGATAGTTCCCCCCCCCCCGGGTGCCATTTATATGCAAGGAAAGAAATGTAAACGTAATGATTAATCCTTCCCTCCCAGTTCCTCTCTTGCCCATGCCAAGGCATATCCCAGGGTGTTTCTTTTTCTGTTTACAGCATCTTGTTTCACATGCCTTTTTAAAAGCACCTTTGTAGCACTGCAATAATTTATTTCCTTATTTCCTATCCCCCATGCTACAACATGAGTTCATTGAGGGCAAAAACTTTTGGCATTTTTCATTGTATACATAATATCCAGCAGGGAAGAAGCACCTAATAGGTGTGTAAATCAAGGTGCCAATTGAATTTGATCTAATCTGAGCAGGAGACCTCAAGAAATGATGTAAATTTCACTCAAAATAGGTAATCAAGTGGGAGAAATACTTTCCTAATCACACAGATTGTATATTCTCTTCACAAAAGAATGTGTGAAAGACAATTATCATATCTTTGAAATAGTAACCCTTTGCCACTGAGTTAAAGACCCAATTACCTGAGTGATGAATGAATTCTTTCCTTCTTTCTTTTATCAAATGTTCATTATACAGATACTTTATATGCAGGGCTGTGCTAGGCACCGTGGGGGTACAAAGAGGAGCAAACTGTGGTATACATCTCTGAGGCTCTCATAATGTAAGTAAGGAAATAAGACCTACAAAAGAAAAAAAAGACAGTCAAATTGCAACTCAAGGCAGAATACAGGTGGTGAATTAGTTCTAAGAAGAGAATGTACTCCAGGAGAGCTCAGAGGAAGACGGACTACTTGGGAACAGGGGTGCTGATTGAGCGGAAACTAACAAATGCCTTGGGGAACGGTTAGGAATGAGAGAGGCAAACATGCATGCACCTACAAGGAAGGAGGCGAGCTGCACAGGGAGCCTGGGCAGGGAGGGGAGATGTAACGACTGCCAAGCTTAGGGTGGTCAAGAAACCAACACAATAAGCTGAGCAGCCTGATGGGAGCAAAGGACTCAGGTTCAATTGTTCAGTATTATAGTATGCTTTGGGGGGTACCACTCCTCCAAATACCTTCACTGAAACACACACACACACACAAGTTGAGAATTCCCAGGTCCTCGCACCTCCCCAAACAATAACAAAGAAAACATGAGCGTTATGCTTTGACTGCAGGAAGGAAACCGAAAATAAAATATAAAAATATATATGAAGTCCTTAAACTTTGATATGGGTTAGCAGAGGAAGATGTAAAATCTATTCTCTTTCTTTTGGTGGTTTGTTTAATGTTCACCTGCTTAGCCTGGAGGCAAGGAAATGAAACTTTCAAGGTCTCTTCACATAACTCTAAGACACTGCTATCAAAAATTGTATTGCTTCTTTTGTTTTGCTATCTTTTGATGTTGTGGGGGAGTAAAACACAATTTCCCTTCTGCCCATTTAAATTTTCCTGGCTCTACAGCAACCAATTAAAATGAGACAGATTAACAGGAAAAAAAGGCCAAATTTATTATGTATGTACATACAGATGTCCCTAAGAATACGGTACATTGAGGGTACATTGGGCAGTTGAGGCTTATATGCCATTGTGGGCTGGTGAATTCTGCTTCCCCTCAGTGTATATAAGTGGGGGTATCTGAATGACCGAAGGAAAAAAATAAAATGAACAAATCTGGCATTTAGATGTTTCAGTCATCTATTTTTTCCCCATCTAAAAAATATTGGCTGCTCATTCAAACTTAGATGTCAATGTTTAAGGTGTTAATGGATACGATTTTGCAATTTAAATACAGGGATCAAATCATCCTTAAGAAACAGAAGCTTCCACGGTGGCCTTATAAACATCACTGAATTTGTATTCAGCGTTTCTGAAAACAGACTGAGTGGGCAATCTGCTTGTCTTTCAAGTGGGAGAATTAATGCTTCTAAGACTCCGTCAGACCAGGTACATTTATCTGGAACTGAGTTTTTACTTGCCTGGTTCTCACCCTTAGAGACTCACTCTGTACCAGCAGTGGCTGGATCTGCTTCCCGGGAAGGCACATGTTTAGTGCTTTGATGCTCACTTGCCTATTACTGTTAAAACAAAACAAAACAAAACAAGACACTTTGACCTAATAGATAAACAAAAACTCTTTGCTCATCAGAAAGAAGACTTTTATGGTCTGCAATTTCGGACAGCTCAATTTGTTTTTATTCTGCTTCCAAATCCAAACACTTGATTTTTCTCTCCCTTTAAAAGTTTCCCTGTTTTCTCTTTGTCACACCGGTTCTTTTCTTCTCCTTTTGTTTTTAGCCTAGACTCATCTTTCCCAGGAGTGTGCTGATAATACAGCAACCAACTCTCTGGAAAACAGACAAACAAACCCGATGTGTTAGTGTTTGTGGCATTGCCGATTTCCATGGTGTAAATGCTCTCATAATGGCTAATTTGGCTTGCATGAGTATGTAATGAGCAGGCTCCAGTGCACCAGTAATTCTCTCTCTCTCTCTCTCTCTCTCTCTCTCTCTCTCTCTCTCTCTCACATACACACACACACACATGCACACATTAGAAAGATAAAGAGATGAATAGAGAAGAAAACCCTGTAACCAAAGAATGTACTCAAGAATTTCTCCACTTATTGAAGAGTCATTTTGGTCTCCTGGTATTTGAAGTTTGGGGTCAGAAATGTTCTGCCTCTTTTCCTGTACAGTTGAGGAAAAAATTCAGATCTCAGCTGGGTTCTCACATTTTTTTCCTTCTAAGAAAAAGTCAGCCCTGGGGAAGAGGGAAAATCTGAGGAGTTTATGTGTGTGTTTTCATGAGTTGCTTTGAGATTCAGAACTTCTGTTCTTTGCCACTTTAAAAAATATTTTTTTCTTTTTAAGTCATCAGGGAACTGGAGATGATGAGCCTAGGACTCGGTTTCAGCCCTGGGGCACAACATCATAAGATTTAAATAATGTCTTACAGGTTTTCATACTCCCCCCCCGCCCAGAGAGTTCTAAGCATGTTGAAATGTGCAAGTTTTGCTCTTAGTATTCATTTCCCAATGGCTTTCTTTTCTTTCAACATTTTCTCCCCTCTTTCATTCCTTTTCCTTCTTTTCATTCCCTCTCTTCTCTAAACCTTCTATTCAATCTCCTTCTCCCTATGCTTTTCTTCAGTCCTCTAACGTTCCTTACCTCAGATTTCACTCTTTAAAAATCTTCACCCAAACTTTTCTTAAAGTAACATCATCATGCAATAATTCATCAAAGCAATGTACTGAAACATTTTGGAGCAAGGAAAAAGATATAACATAACATCATTAACATAAACGATGAGAATAGCCCAAATAGGAGTGGATGTCATGGAAGGAAAAGATACATTCAAGTCAAAATCTTAAACAAACCTTGGGGTGAAAGATAATGTAACTGTGGTTGTCATTAGTATCACTCACTATATAGTTCCGTTTCCTCTTCCTGGCACATGATTATGTTGCATTTCCCTCTTACCTATAGTTGCGTGTGACTGTAGGGCATGCACAGGCATGGAAATGAGAGTGAGAGCAATACTTTTTCAAGACAAATGTTTCAAGAGCTGCTGCCCTGACAGTTTACAATGTTCAGTCACGGTAGTGAAAGCTCAGTCAGCCTGGGTCCCAGAGTGAGGATAGAGTAGGACAAAATC
This sequence comes from Phyllostomus discolor, assembly GCF_004126475.2. NCBI lineage: Eukaryota > Metazoa > Chordata > Mammalia > Chiroptera > Phyllostomidae > Phyllostomus > Phyllostomus discolor. The sequence goes on from NC_040911.2 coordinate 24,868,308, forward strand.
ACCAGAAGACTTTGGTGGAGACGTAAAATGACCAAAGTAATAAAATCTAAGACTGAGATTTGGAGCTTCATTGTTGCACGGTGCATAACATAGCCTATACTGAAGAGTAGAGTAACCAAGAAGAGAAAACACAAAATAAGCTATTGGCTTTCAGAGGTAAGAGTACAGAGGCTCAAAAGAAAATGAATAATTAGGTTAAATTATTGTCACTTCAAGGAAAACTTGCCCAAGACTATAAAAGATGGCTGAAGCTAATCCTGTATTTTGGATGAAGGCAGAGAGTGCTAATTCCTGTTGTCCATGCAGATGACATGTTTAAGGCCCAACAAATACTTCAGAGCCTTTGCAAATGTTGCTGCAGCTAGCCAAGAGGAAAATGTGTCATGTTGAAAGTGTTCCCATCCATGATTGGAAAATCTCTGCTAGATCCAGACTTAGACCTGTGCCAACCTAAGATGTAAGTGAACATATTACTTCTTTATGATATGGGACAGGCAATATTCCTTCATCATTTTCATGCTTTATTCATTAAAAATGTATCTATTTAATGTCTATTTGAAACTAGAATAGACTTTCTAATATTACTTTTATTATAGTTAATAAAATATATTGGGAAGAGTATCAAACAGGAAATAAGGAAAACTGGCACCTGCTCAAATTCTGCCAATAAATAGCAATATTTTTGGGTGAACAAACCTGAGCCTCAATTTTTCTCATCTGGAGAATGAGGGATGAACTGGAAGATCATATCCAGACTGAATAGCCCCTGATAGCATGTATTGAAGCTACAATTTATAAGGAATACTAATAGTACTTGATCCTCAAAATGACTGTGGTTGGCTAGAAGACAGTCCTCTACCATTCCATGAGGGACTGTCAAGAACTATGAACAGGATGTGATTTTACCCTATGTGCCAGCTAATGAGTTAGTCTGCCCCAGTTTCATGGATATGGGCAGAAGATATGACACTCCTGAGTCAGAGACAAAAGGCTTTATTACTCACAGTAATAGAAGTAGTGAGAATATCAACATTTCTTGTGCTGGTTTCTTAAGCCCCAGTCCCACAGGGTGATGTAAAGAAGGCCAAGTGACCCCTACACAGGCACTGAATTGCATTTTAAGAGAAAAACTTTTAGCTTTGGGAAGCCAAATCTTTTATAATGGACATTAAGCAAGCCTGCCCTTAGCCCCAGAGGGAATCATTATCTTTATTACACTGGGCAGGAAGCATGACAGCCCTTTGCTCTGGAAGGAGACTCTATGTCTGTCTTCCATGGCAGTAAGTAAACTTGCCTTTTGTTCTGGAGGGAAATAGCAGCTCTGTTTTCCAAAGCAGTTCACTATACAAACATCCTTGAAAAGATAATCCAGAACAAAATCAGCTTATTTGCTTCTAACACATGCAGAAATATGTGAGACCCACTGAGAAAATAAGTCTCCCCCAAATAGTAGCCATTGTTTTTACATCATCTTGACTTCTGGAAAAGTTTCCCAAGAGTATGCCACTCCGTCAACCACTTTGATTAATCTGGAGCCAAATTTTCAATTTATTTCATATAGCATTTAATTAATGAATCCAAATAGGATTCTAGGCAGCAGGATGATATCAACTTGCAGTATTTGACCTCAACTATATCCCCACGTTCTTGATCCCAGCCACTTTTGGCCAAAGGTGACACCAGTACAGTCTACCTTAAAAAGACAGGTAACTCTCTTTACATTTCTGAATTAACCTTTCCACATGACCCAGTTGTAAGGCAGGCACAGCAGATTATTTTAGTGATTGCACAGACTCCTCCTTGGTCTGCAACAAGGACTTGTATGGCAATCCTATCATCCATAAAAATGTCTGATGAATATATCTCTCCAGGCAAGAGAAACAAAAGAAAAAAAATACACAAATGGGACTTCATCAAACTAAAAAGTTTTTGCACAGAAAAGGAAATTATCAACAAAATAAAAAGACAACCCACAGAAAGGAAGAACATACTTGCTGATACATCTGATAAGGGATTAATGTCTAAAATTCATGAAGTACTACAAAATTCAACACCAAGAAAATAAACAACCCAATTAAAAAATGGGCAAAGGACCTGAATAGACACTTCTCCTATGAGGACATACAGATGGCCAATAGACATATGAAAAGATGCTAAACATCACTAATCCTCAGAGAAATGCAAATAAAACCCACAATGAGGTACCATCTCACACCTGTCAGAATGGCTATGGGCAATAAATCAACAAACAACAAGTGCTGATGAGGATGTGGACAAAGGAGGACCCTTTTGCACTGTCAGTGGGAATGTAGGCTGGTGCAGCCACGGTGGAAAGAAGTATAGATACCTCAAAAAATTAAAAATAGATACGCACTTAGACCCAGCAATCCCACTTCTGGGTATATATCCAAAGGAACCCAAAACATTAATTTGAAAGAACATAAGCGCCCTATCTTCATTGCAGCATTATTTACAATCACCAAGATATGAAAACAGCCCAAGTGTCCAGCAGTTAGATGAGTGGATAAAACAACTATAGGACATTTACACAATGGAATACTTCTGTGCTATAAAAAAGAAGAAAATTTTACCTTTTGCAACAGTATATATGGATCTGGAGGAGAACATTGTGCTAAGTGAAATAAACCAGTCAGAGAAAGACAGATGCCATATGATTTCACTCATATGTGGAATCTAATGAATAAACTGAACTAATAAGCAAAACAGAGAAAGTCTCATAGACGGAGAACAGATGACAGCTAGTGGTGAGGGGGGAAGTTAGGGAGTGAGGGATTGAGCAAAAAGGATAAAGGGACTCATGGGAATGGACAACAGTGAAGTGACTGCTGGTGGGAAGCAGGTATAGGAAGCGAAATGGTAATGGAAAAAGAAGAATAAAGATTATATAGAAATATATTTTTAAAAAGGCTGATGAGTTGAGACTAATCTGAATGCCTCCCAGGCCTGAAGTGGTATTATTGAGCACTTCAGGTAAAGTAAGGGACACATTTTGCGAATTTTGCACTTCTCTTTGACTGAGGGATTCCAAAACCGTATCTGATTATGAAATTGCTAGAACAATGCCAAACTACAGTATTATAAATGATATATTTCATTCACTATCTAAATGTTGTAATTGAAAGCTTCTGCCAAGGCTACTAAGTGCAAGTCTTATTCTTTTGTAACCCTTAGGCCTCTTTATTAAAAAAAAAAAAGTGAGAACAAATGTTTACAAAACATCAAATTGGGTAAAATCCCTATTTGCAGGCAGAATAGTTATTTTCTCACATGGTGTGCAGATAAGCAATGTTGATTAAATAAATTCCTGTCACATGCCTGCCATTGTGTCTGAAATTCCCACATTAATATAAATGTGTTTGTATCTAAAAATAAGATATATGTTTTTATAAATGTTTATTGTATTTTCCCATTACCCTTTAGTCTCCTTAGGCCTCCTCCCCCCACCCACAATCACTACACTGTTGTCCATGTCTATGAGTCCTTTTTTCCCTTTGCTCAGTCCCTCCAACTTACAGCTATATATAACTATATCTAGCTATACCTTGTCTACGTCTATATACAAGGGATTCTTACTCAAAGCGAATATCCTTAATAAAAGAATTGCTCTCAGTCAGTGTTTATTATCCACACATTTTCAATTAAGATGATACCTTTTCCACTGTGACAGCACCTATTTAAAGGAAATTTCTTATGAAATGAGATCCACAAGAAATCAGTTTTGAAGAGAGCATAATAAAAAGGGAAAGCTCTAATGGGGTAAACATAAAAATGAAGGGATGATGGGCAGGGAGTAGAAGAGAGAAAATTGCACTTTAAGGGCACAGGCATCAAAAGACAACCCCCCAGAGCCAAAAAAAAAAGATACTGTGGAGATCAGATTGTGTCAAAATCTCAGTTTTGCCTAATAATGCTCTTTTAGGACATCAGGGATTGTAAACGACTGCAGGCTGGAAGCAGAGCCTTTTCAGTGATGGAGTGTACCATTAAAGCATACTGGCTCCTTTTATTTCAGAACAACGTTGACCCGGGTCCAATGAGATCCATCAACATCTCATCTCTGCTGACTCATTTAGCTGCAAAAAGAGGTTCACAAATCAATTCAGAATAGAAAAACAGGAGCGGTGCACAAAATAACGAAGAATTGAAAGAGATATCATGTAAGACTTCTAGCACCCTTTAAAAAAATTTAAAACAAACCAAAAAAGAAAAAAAAAAAAGAACAAAGAAATACCTGTTTGGAACCATTGGGGCAGGGCTGGGAGTCTCTGAACACACCACCCCGGTACCAGGTGCACAGTTAGCAAAAGATACAACCTCTCATCTCTGGGAGTGATAGATGGATGATCGTGAAATTGTACAATCTGGAAATGGTTTTCCCCACCACTGCCTGAATACCTGGCTCTTGCATCTCACATCCATAGCCCAGATTTTATATCACAGAAGCTAAAGGGAGGCATGCGGGGCTCAGCTGTCAGCCAGTGTTGACACCACGTAGCAAAGGCTTTCAAGTGGACAGATCTTCACTGGGATTATGCCTAACTCAGTCATTAGTCACTCACCCTCCCTGGCTTATCTGCTTTAATTTGTTTACCTTGTTTGTTCATTAGTTTTGTCTAGATTTTATATTCATTATTCCGTGTCGTATCTCTGACATTTCAGTTTAGAAGGTGATTGTTTACCATATACATTGATTCTCCCAGGCCCTCAAATATTCCACAATCGATGCTAACAAGATAGTAACTACGGATAGTCATTATTTGGCTATTTTGGGACACATTCTCCAGCTCATTTTAATGCATTCTTATGTTTCCTGTCTCCTGGGGACTCTCACATATTCCTTTTGAACCTTTACTCTTTAATGCTACCCAGACAGCCTTTGTACCTCTTTGGAATGAATAAATACAGACTATCTCTGGTGATTTAAATCTCTCTCTCATGTGCCTTTAAAAATGCACACTTTGCTTTTATCAACCCCATATTTTGCACTTTCAAGAGAAAACACTGCAACTGGCATAGGTTCTCTTATCAGCCAGTATTATAGATGAGGGGACCAAGTAGGGACAGGCTTGTCTTCTGGGCTCCTAACAAGTCACAGACACAGAAGGAATGTATTATGGATGTTGTAGATCATTTGTCTGGCGTGTTTGCTATTGTAGTTTTTGTTGCTAGTTTATCTATTTACTGCACCTGGAGTTTCCATGTGGCCTTTAATTGGGACTGAGCAGGGAACAGTTACTCCTGGGGACTAAGAAATATGCACAGCCTGGGAGTTTGCTATGCCTAGTGCAACCAAAACCCCGGTGACAAAGGAGAGAGCTTGGATATCACTGGAACAACTGCCCCTTCTATTCTCCTTCTTTGTGCCTTTCTGGCTTTACTCATCAATTTTTTTTTCATAATGGAGTTAGTTATCACTTATGTAATTGTCACTGCTCCACAGTTAAAGTAGTCTGTGGAAGCCCTTTGGGATGTTTACATATATTCCATATATTGGCAAAACTGGTGTTGCTGCTTTCATAATATAATATATATAATATAATATAATAAATATAATCATAAGCTGGTATGAAAATAGACAAGCTAACTTTAGATGGCCATGGTTTCATGAGTAGACCTAAAATAGGTTCTGCTTCATGCTACTCTAAAACAAATCTTACCTGTTTATGTCAAAATGGTAAGACACACTGACAAAGCAGTGAATGTAAAATGTGGACAGCCACCACAGGATTGTGCAAGCAGTCAAGCCCTTCCGGCTGAGTGCCAGACCACCCAATACGAGGTGTGTTACATCATGTCTCATTGCACCGTGCCCCGAGACTCGCTTTGGAAGAGACAGAAGACGGAAGAAGAGGAGGGGAAAAGGAGCCTTTCTCAGCATCGTGTGAAGCCCATGCACTGGTGATTGAATTCTGAGCACACATGAGCCACCTAGCCATAGCCAAGCTTTTGTTTGCAGTATTCTGTTATCGTCTCTCCCACAACAACCAAATTATAAAAACGCTTTCAAGGAAATGATAAACCTCAACATAGAACACAAATCAGTGTATGAGGAATCCAGATTAACTCAGTTAGATGTCTAGTCCGGGGAACAAAATATTCAACCTTTAAATAAATACACAATAAAAATAGCACACTCTTACTATAGGGTTACTGGACTGTAGCAGTAAATGAACTGAATAAAATTTTATGGCTTCTTAACATGCTGAGGTTTTTGCAGTGTCTTCCATCTTGGAGCTTAACAACATTTTGCAGTCTGCTATCAGTGAAACTAATAGTGCAGATGAAAATTTTATGAAAAATGGGGAATCTGCATTGGTTTTATATTATGTCAGTGAAATGAATAAAGATCATATTTTGGCATTAACAGCTAATGGTGAGAAAAGGAGTGGGGGCTGGTTACTCCAATTTGGCCCTGAAATTGATGATTTTTAAAGAGTCGGCTGTAATTATGATATTTGAATGTCATTATCATTAAACTGATGAATTATTTAGAAAGAAGGTGAACAAGGCAAACAGTTCCTCAGTGTGTTCATGCATTTAGTTGTATTTTGCCAGTTGAGGTGCTCTTTTCAGAGGGCGGTATTAATCACACGGATGGTGCAGGTATGTTGTGATATTATTTCTCTTAGCAAGGTCAAAGTGTTCTCCTACAGAGCATTTGGGGGAGAAGAATAGAGGAAAAAGGGAACTAGCAATTGCCAAATAATCAGTCATATTGCAAATGGTGATAGGAAACAGTCCCTGCTTTTTGAAGTGGATTGCTTTACGTCTTCCACTTGAATTGTTATAATGTCCTCCTTATTCACTTGTTAGCCTGCCATATTGATTGGCTTCAAGACATCTTTTTGATAAGAAAAAAAAATTCAAAAAAGACTATTACAATAACATCATGTGGATAAAAAAAATTCAAATGAAAACATAAGCAACTTTAGCTGAAAACATTTTCCTTGAACCAAACGGCAAATTAGTAATGAGCAACTTTTATTTTCTCATTCCCCTCTCTTCCTCTCTTTCTGCACAAAGATTGTTTCCAGTGATTTTATTTTTTAGAAGTCTACAAAGTAATTTTCTCTCTAGAAGCATTTTAAAAATTGTTTCATTTACCTGGCTTACATTATATGTCACTGCCTTCAAAAAAACTTGCCAGTAAGAGTTCTTCATGACAGGCTTTGCCTGGTATTTATTGCATGTCAAGGTACATAATTTTGCATGGCATATGAGATGGAACAGACAGAATATTTTACTTCTGATGCTACAAAATATGTTAATTTTCTTGTGTCCTACAGCAGGGGTGTCAAACTCATTTTCACCAGGGGCCACCACATCAGCCTTGTGGTTGCCTTCAAAGGGCAAATGTAATTTTAGGACTGTATAAATGTAACTATTCCTTAACAGTTAGGCAAGGGCTCAGCACTGCTGCTGGGTAGAAATAAGGTGCCGGGCTGGATAAAACAAGGTGGAGGGCTGGATTCGGCGCACGGGCCTTGTGTTTGCCACCTGTGTCCTACAGACTTTTGTGTATTCTCATAGCTTTTACTATGAGTATTTTTGTTCTAAATCATTCCAAATGCTATCTTGGTCATGGACACCCTGTTTTTCCCCCCAAAATTGTAAAATCACATGATTCCAGTGATATGCCCTCTCCCACTACCTTTATTTTTGTCATTTTTTTTTCTCATTTGGGTTTGAGATTGTTTTCATTGTGGATTTTCCTTGGAGTCAGGTCCCCAAAGGAGAATAAGCAAAGAGATGCTCTCTAGGAGTGGACTTTGAGTTGTGTGATTTTAGAGAGCACTGTAAATATAATTTCCTCCCAAGTTTCATCTATTCAGTTCAATTCATCCAGAAAAGGTCCAGAAATGTACAACCCAATTTCTGAATAGGATAATAAATATGCATTGAATGGACTACCGTTTTCTACTTTAGATTAAGGAAAAATGGAAATGGAGTCCATGAAGTTTAGAGACACTCAACATCCAAATAAATGTTCCATCAACATGGCAAGAATTAAAATAGGGAAATACAAATCACAACCACACTGAGACACCATCTCATACTTTTAGAATGCAAATCATCAAAAAGACAACAAGTAACAAGTGTTAGTGAGGATGTGAAGAAGAGGGAACCCTTGTGCAGTCTTGTTGGGAATGTGAATTGGTACAGCCAACAACTATGGAACAGCATGGGGATTCCTCAAAAAAGTAAAACTAGAACTACCATATAATCCATTGATTTCACTCCTGGGTGTTTATTCAAAAGACACAAAAACACTAATTTGTAAAGACATATGCACCTCCACACTCACTGTGGTACTATTATTGCAGCATTATGTAATGCAATATCCAGGACCAAGAAACAGCCTAAATGTTTATGAATGGATAAAGAAAATGTGTATATGTCTGTTTATCTATAAAACATTTTTCAGCCATAAAAAAACTAATGAAATCTGGCCATTTGTGACAACATGGATGGGCTTGACATCGTTATGCTAAATGAAATAAGTCAGAAGACAAATAGCATATGATCTGTCTTATGTGTAAAATCTAAAACAAAAATAAAAACACTAACACTAAAAACAAAACAAAAAATGGAGCTCATGGATATAGAGAACAGATTGGTGGTTTCCTGAGGTGGGGGACAAAATGGGTAAAGATTGTCAAAAGGTACAAATTTCCAGCTATAAAATGGGTAAGTCATGGAAGGTAAACTACAACATGGTAACTATAGTTAATAATGTATTGCATATTTGAAAGTAGATAGGAAAGCGGATCTTGAGAGTTTTTATCACAGGAAAAAATTGTTGTAACTATGTATGGTGATAGACTTAACTGTACTTATTGTGTTGATCATTTTGCAATATATATAAATACTGAATTATTGCATTGTATACCTGAAACTAATATAATGTTATGTCAATTATATCTCAATAAAACAAAACAAAAAAATAACTGTTTTCTTGCGTTAATTTTTTTGTAGATTTATTTTCCTATATTTCAGTCCTCAGTATTTATGGTAAAGAACTTTTGGTACATTACCTTGAGCATATATTCTATTACACAATTATTACTTGTTAAGAGAATTTCTCGATTTACTTTAGTCTTTACTAAATAGTCTTTACTTATGTCCCGTTTTTTGTAGCAAGGTACATTCTGTTATCTCTTTAAGCAAGATCTTTTTCTTTCCAGTGCTTCAAACATTTTATTTGTTCACATATACAGAGATCCACTCAAATACATACATATACTCTCATCACAAATGATTATCAAAGAGAGGCCAGTCAATTTATTAATTTATTCGGTGTTATTTACATTAGATGAATGAGATTTTATTTTCTCCAATAGTATTTACATTTCATACTGTTTAATTTATAATGAGGAGTAAAGATCAGCCACACATTTCATTCACATGTGAATTTTTACAAACTGGAGCTTACACAAATTAACAAATGATTAGCCTTGACTAAAGAGTAAAAGCTGAATATTTAAAATGTGATAACATTTTGTTCCTTATTACGGAACATGAATTCCTGTAAGATCTTTAACTGTTGTGTGTCTCTTTTCTCTATTTATTTTTTATTAATAAATGCCTTTAGCAATTTTATAAGTCATTCAGTTTTGATTCTAGATACAACCCAAAGCTAGTTCTACCTGCACTTTCAACAAAAGTGCAACCACATACTAAAATATGAATCTTTACACATGGATGCTAACCACTCAGTGCTTGAGAACCACATATACATGCAATAGGTTTATATTCTTCTGGATAATTAACATTATGCAGCCAATACATCAAGTTGGGAGACTAAAAAAAACTTCCTAGGAAATAAATAACATTTTGATTTCACTGACATTGTTTGTACTTGTTTATTTGTTATTTGCTTGCTTCTTTACTCTCTATGCTCATTTATATATTTATTTTTATTCAGTCCTAGTTTAGTGGCTCAAATCACATCACCTTATTTTTTTAAAAGTTGTGATAACTGACTTTTCTAACTTCAGAATTATAAAAGAAGGAACACAATTTTTATTTACTTCTCACATTGCTCAATGTGGAATAGGGAAGACAAGAACAGAGACTACGTCTTTGTTTCTGGAGCATTTCAGAGTCAGAGTTAGAAAAAGTATTTCTTTGGGATTTCATCAATCAATATTTACAAGATTTCCATGAAATGGTTAGAACTGAGACGCCATGCTGAACAAGTCAAATGTGGCTGAAATTCACCCGGGGACGAATGTTGCAGGTATTAAATTATCCATGGGCTCCAGTCAAGCAATTCAATTCTCAATCTGCTCAAAGCCCAAGGAAATAAAAATCACATAAGGAATTCCGGTTTGAAAGAATATTTTCTTTTTAATTTCTGACGTACAATGGCAGGCCATCTGACATCATGTCACATCAGCTTAACTCCCTGGCTGTAACAGACCTGTTGTGCCTTATCAGTGGGGGAAACGTACAAAGAGATTCTTGTCCTCAATCAGATTTCTCTGGTATCAGTCTGGACAGCAAGCAGTCAATCCCAATTGAGCAGGCAGATGGAGACAGAGCAGATTAATAAGTGGATCCTCTTTATCTGAAGAGCTGGCAGGCATCATGGTTCGCCAGGCACCTGAGTTATATTTTTAAATAGGTCAGCACATGGAGCGTTTACAAAGGGGAAATGGAGTTAGCTGGAAGATTGGCACCAGTGGGGGACACAATGTGGGAGGTGGAGCTCGAGGTGCGCTTTGATGGAGTCTGAGGATATGCGACAATGGAGGATAGAAAATGAAGAGTTGCTGTTTCTGTTCTACCATCTTATTTGAAAAAAAAATTGAATGTACTGAGGAAAGCACACAAAACATATCTGGGTAAGGTCTCTAAACCTGGTCAAGCATTTAGTTTTAAAAATTTCCAACAATATCATCACTGTCCCTACACACTATCGTCAGGGCAAAAAACAGGGGTTTTGCTTGTTTTGTACCTTGTAAGGCATAAAGTTCCCCAAAAGCTATCCAGAAAGTAGAGGAATTGCACCTAAACAGAGACAACATATAAGATAACATATAAATAACACATTTATAATGATCCCCAAGATTTTCAAACCATGCTGCCTATAAAAAGACCTTTTTATATCATAGTTAACAATGTGATCAATAGCTTACATGCTGAATATTAACCTGTATCAACCAGGAAGTTTTAGTACCTACAAGAAACAGAGAAACCTTGAGACCACATTGTCCACAGTATGGCTTTCCAATAATGAGATTACAGTGAAGTCCAAGTTCAATTCTTAAACTGCAGTAACAAGGTAGTCAACTTATAGTACTTATTTCCAAATTTTCCATATCAAAGAAATCCAAGGGATGTAATAAAGATTCATTATTTAGCTACCACTTCATGTATGAATGGGTACTGTATAATTAAAATAAATAAATTTTCCAGCATTTTGAAATTATACTATTTGTCTTTGACTCCTTTCTCACTAGGTGGTAGGGGAGGAATCTTGGGACTGTGCCACGTTACCCAGATTGAACAAGGCAAGATTGAGTGATTCACACTCGCAGGGTTTGCCTCAACACTTGATTTGACAGCTGGAAGTCAAACTCCATTTGCTTGTGTTGTTTCCAAGGATAGATAAAAAAGACATTTGAAAAGAATAATTTGGGATCTCGAGAGAGAATAATGTATTGATTGAGATGAAGTGTGCAAGGCTAAAAGGGTGAATCTCTCCTAAAATAAGACTCAGGAAAATTAAGTAGCAAGGGAGCAATGAAATAACAATAAATGCTTAATTTGGAAATTTTTCTTGTTCTTGTGCTCGATTCCACAACAAATCATCTGTACACTGTATTGTGTGTTCACCACCCCAAGTCAAGTCTGCCTCCATCACCATTTATCCACACTAAACTCTCTTCCACCTTCCCACCCCCAGCAGCCATAATTCTACAGTGTTATCCTTGTTAATTTGGAAAGGTTTTTAAAGTCTCCCAGAGTTCCTGAATCCTGTAATCTCAGTGCCTTAGATTTAGTTAGTGATTAAATGATTACCTGATATGACAGTACAGTGTGGTGGGAGTTTGCTCTGTAAGTTCTCCGTGGGAACAACCATTTTCTTCCCTTGGAAGATAAAGGAATAAGTATTGGTATTATGTATCTAAGATATATTGGGATATAAAGTAAAATGACAAAATTATGGACTCTCACACCATTTGAGAAACTGAAAAAAAACTGAGGAAGTGGAAACAGTCTTGGCACTGACAGCTGAGGCAATCCCCTAACTCAGAGAGGAGAAAGGACCCTGGAAGGCTGCCGACCCTGTGGAGCACCATCTTGGATCAGGGAGATGCCACAGAGCTGGCCAGGCAACCTAGAAGGATCACTAGATTTAGAAGTGTCTTGAAAACATCCACTTCTGATTAGAAATTTAAACAGGTTTATTGTTTTTTGTATTCTTTTCATGCCCAACACAAAACTTTTCTCATGTTTTTGGCTCTTACAACCTACTCCTCCTTCTCTCAAACTCCATCTCAATCCTTGAGCAACCTTGCTCTTGCATAGACCAATAAAGGCTTGACTCTAGAAAAAAATTCCTATTCTAACTCCTGATGTGAATACAGCTAGAGATAGACACAAGCTAAGAAAGATAGCCATACAGCTTTTAACAAAATATAATAAAAATAAAATTTAAAAGTAAAACTGAGCTTCCCACTACTGTAACATAACACTTTCCATTTCCTGCAGTCTCAACTGTTCAATTTAATCCAGTGTATCAGACATACAGTCGGCTCTATAGCAAGAATAGAAAGGTGACTAAGACATTATACCTGTCAACAATGTTTCAAATTTTATATTCGAAGAAACTATTCAGCTATGATTATAGAGATGCATTGAATATTACTTTATTTATCTGAGAGCCTACAGAAAAAAGAGGAGTATATTTTAACAATTTCTTATGCTAGCTGAAAATATTTTTTATATTTTAGCATAGGCTTTATATTTATTTTTTTATTGTTGTTTAGCTACAGTTGTCTCCATTTTTCCCCCACCACTTCCTCCTGTCCCAGCCATCCCCACCTCCCACACTAGATCCTCCCCCGCTTTGGCTTTGTCCATGTGTCCTTTATACATCAATCTTGAGATACATATACATTATGGGCATATACCATCATTTTCTTGGGTACATTCTTATTATAAATATAGTTCTCATAAACATCTCTTAATATATTATTCTTTTATTATATCTTTATACCCAATTACTATAATTCATTTTGTTTTTCCTATGAAGAAGCAAATATTGATCCTTTAAAATCCATTTAGCTTTCTTTAGTTCCTCATCCCAGTAAGAATTGGCTGGTTGCTCATGGAAGAAACAAATGACATTCTGAGGTGGCTTTGACAGAAAAGAGTTAACATCATCTAGTGGAATTTATTTTATGTATTAATACCCTCACTCTGGAACTTAAAACAGTTTTGCTAGTTTTCTCTCCTTATTTTATCTTTTCTAAGTTCTAACTTCTCTTGGCTTTACTAATTTAGTTAATGTTTTTACACTATTGCTCTAGCAAACTCTCCCTCTGAAGAATATTGAGAACTTTCTCTGCTTGTTCTGTATAGAGTAAATACCAAAACACCTAGCCCAAACCTTAGTTCTGTCTCCTGTAGCCACCTGCAGTGAGGCAAGACCATAGACGAGTTCAATTGTTACAGTACTTAAATCTGGCTCTAGAGTTGCCATTCAAGCTGCCTTATTCCCAGGAAATGTGTGAATGACACAGAAGTGTTCAGTATATAATAAACCTCAGAAAACTTTCCAGGGAATGTCTATACCTATCATTTTATGCTCAGCTGAAGGTGCTAAACCAGTGTCACTTATCATGAAAAAAAGGCTTCAACTTGCATTCATCCCTCAACATTCCCTTTTCCATTCTTTCACCTGGCCCTCCTTGTCATACTTACACAGAAAATGAGTATAGTGACTTGCTTAGAGTAAAAATCTCTATCTAACAGTATACCTTTATGTTGAAAAGACTTGTAACTATTCATTATGTTTTGTGATATATATATATATATATATATATATATATATATCACAAAAATGTTTTAGGACATAATATGCTCTTGTGAGAAATATATATATAAAATCACACAGAAAAACTTTTTTCTCAGCCTCTTAAGACCACTTGTAAATACTTTATCCAGTAATAATGGCTCCTTCCTTTCTCTTAACTGAGGGCAGAGGTTGTGCATTGTATGTGTGCTATGTATTCCCCTAAGTATCAGACTAACACTGACCACAGTAAGTATCAGTTGGTGGGTGGATTGATGTTAAATGTTGGCTATACCACTAAGTGTTTTTAGTCTATTATCACAAATGACCCTAAAATTGTGCTTTCCACTTACAAATTCCCTAATTGTTTTACTACCACTCACGATCAATTGCATGACCACCAAGAAGCAGATGTGTTTACAGGGGCTCTTAATAAAATTAAAGTTGTCAAAGAAAGCTGTTTTTGAGGAACAAGAAAGAAAGACTCATAATGTGACCAGAATCAGCTCCATTACACCAAAATAGGCAGAAGCCACAGTATGAAAACAATCCTGAGGCCCTACCCCTGCTGTATTTTTAATCAGAAACTGGGGCAGCCTCCTTTTCTCACCAACTATTGGTCTTCACCTTCTTCCCAATATAGAAGCCACTTCATTATTTCTTTTCTTTCCCCCTTGATAGATGATTTCATTTTACCCCAACTTTGTTGGCAGAAGGGCCAACATTAAATGTTCAATCGTTTAATTAAAAAGTTGTGGTCAAGCCCTGGCTGGCGTAGCTCAGTGGATTGAGCGCGGGCTGGGAACCAAAGTGTCCCAGGTTCGATTCCCAGCCAGGGTACATTCCTGGGTTGCAGGCCATAACCCCCAGCAACCGTACATTGATGTCTCTCTCTCTCTCTCTCTCTCTCTCTCTCTCTTTCCCTCTCTTCCCTCCCTAAAAAAAATAAAATAAAACAAATAAAAAAAATAAAATAAAAAGTTGTGGTCAGTTTATTCCCAAGGGAGGAGAAAAAACCCAAACATGTCTAAAATGGCATTATTTAAGAACACAATCAATTCATTGTCTTTTTGGTAAAGTTCACACATGCATGCATTAGTCATTATGGCATGGCACTGGGCAGGAAGTTCCTACCTAAGCAAGCTCTACTCCACAATAGATCTTTAGTGTGTAATGGCCTTTGCAACTTTGATTTTATTGGGTGCTCACTCATCTATTGTTTTATGAGTCAGTCTATGTCTTTGTGATGAGCTGATTAAGCAACTGGTTTTGAAGTTAAATTCATAGGCAAGTCAACACTCCAACCATATCTTGCTAAGGACTTTGGCCATTACGACCTCATCTCTTCTCTACTATACACAGTGTCAGGGATAGGAAAATCCTGTGAAAGGACTTAAGGCTGCTTAATAAATTCAGCAGTTGAAAATTCTAGATGATGACTGAAAAAAATAGAATATTAAGTGAATATCTTGATGGCCATATTCACTTCAATACATACGTGAAGTATTATCTATATTAAACTAAAAATTAAAGCCACTATGTACAGCCCCAGAAAAAATATATTAGTCTTATGAAAAAGAATAAGGATTAAGATAAGAAATAACTTTCTCAGCATGAAACTAATTGAGGAAACATTGTGATTTTTGTCAACAAAATGATTTGAGAGGAATCTGGATGAAGATCTGTCAGGGGTATTGAAGTGAATTACGCATTTGCAGTGAGACCGGCCTTGGTGACCTCTACAGTTCGAATCCATGATGTTAAGCATGATGTGAAGCACTATTTGATATCTAATGATCTTCACCACCACAAACTAAACAATCAGTCTTGTCAAATCACCAATTTGGTTGTTTTCTGCCTTCTTCATCTTTCCTCTTTTCTTTATTTTCTCCTTCTGTTTCTTTCTTTCTGTTTGTATTTGTTGAATATTTTTTAGTTCAACTTGAGCCTTTTAATAATGGTTTTATTAATTTATTTCTTATACATAAGCATAGTTACAGATGCAAATATCCCACCAGAAGAATTAGATCTAACTTGGATACCAGAAGGTACCTTTAACCCTTCTATGTTAAGCTACCTTCCCTGGTTAGTGTGATGCCACTCTTCTAATATTATCAAAATTCAGAATAGTTCACCTTATTTTTCCTAAATAAGGAATTAAAAATTGCTTTAATTGTGTTATGTTTAATACATTAGCTGTTAAATAAATAAGTACTTTGATGAAATAAATACTTGCTGCTCACCAGCCAAAAATTAGTTAATCAATGAAAAATCTAACACTTAGAACTAATCAGTTTAAAGGGCTTCATTTGCTTTTCACCATTATTATGTGGAAAGGTATTATTGTAAACACTCAAAGTCCCCAATGCTAAATGTGGAAAATGACTCCCCAGGTAAAGGTAGTGAGGAGAATATTTTAAGAAGATAGGACCAGGTCCCCAGGAGGCCAATAAAGTTTTGTTGCCTCAGACTCATGATTCAGTGTTTATCAGTGAGATCATTTGAGTAACAAATGCAAGAGAACAGCTGCAAGTTTGCATGGGGTGGAGGTAAATTTAGGTGCTAAGGGAAGCTAATTGCCTTAGTGTGTGCCAAACTTTTCAGGTGCTAACAAGATCCTGCTCAAGGACCCTGGGGGAGCTGGAAGAAGAACCTGGAATGCACTTGAACTCAGCTACTGATTCACATCCTAAAACCAGTCATAAAAAAGAGACCTTAATGGAAGTTGAAGATAACAAAGGTTAATCTATCAAATGTCAACCTGTATAGATAAAATAAACTTGATTTAATTAATTTGACAATTCTTTCAGGATAAATGTAGATTGTGTCTAAATCAAATGCTTTGACCAAGGTGGATACTTAGAACAAGACTTAGAGTTTCTAAAATCTCTGCTCATGTCAAAAGAGTAATAAATATATGTTGTCCATAATTTCGACAATATTTTGGGAAAGGATGCTTCTAAATCAGACATAAAGTAAAAGTTACTTCAGTGTTTTATTTAGTGACTTTGAATGCACACTCTTTATGTATGTGTGTGTGTTTGTATGTGTGTGTTTAAATTTTCTGCGTAAGAATTAAATTAATAAGTACTCAATGCTTAATTCCATATACTTAACACTTAGTTAAATATCTTCTTATAATGTTCTGAAGCAATAAAGAGGAAAAGCAACATGGTGAAGAAATCAACTAGTTTTCATTAGATAGTCAGTTCAGTGCCATGGAAAAAATAGATTCATTTCCAAAGTGATTAAGTTGTTCCACAGTATCTGACACCTATTGGTTGGCACAGTACCTGTTCCTATTGGTTATTTGGTGATGGGACTACCCATATGAGACATCCCTACCTGTGCTATCACAGGCTGACTATGGATAAGGCTTAACAATAAGACAGATTTCCAAGCCTGGGGTCTTAAAAAAATCTACTACTACCCTTCCCAGCTTTAGGACTGGACTATTTTCAAGTAATAACACACATAGATGATATCCTGTAATTTGTCTTCCATGCAAATGACACACCACCATTTCCATCAGTTCTTTACTCTTAATTTTTTCAAAGATTTTTTAGTGAGGGCTAGAGGGCAATGATGAGCCTGACATTTTTTAAAGCTGATATTTGAGCCTGATCTCCTACTGCACAAAGCCTTAACTGACACTTCTGGAAAAGGAAAAACACTTTCTAGAATTTTTCTAAATTTTCAGACCATAAGGACAATTTATCTATTTGCTAAACTTTCTTCTCTATATTTGGTCAAAAGCTACTCCTTCCTAGGAGTCTTCCTAGATTCCCCCACTCATTCTTGTGGTATAGTGTTTCGTTTACATTTAAAGTAAATCGACCCGAGTCTTAGAGCTACTTATATTTACCTATGCCCCTCTGAGGGCTCCATGGGGTGGTTTCTACTTCTCAACACAGCCAATAGTTCCTAAGTCTCTGACACCCTCTATTCATGAAAGGCCATAGCACTTAGGCAACTTTTCTTTTTTCCAGGCGTCTACACTAATCCCTTCTCTCCCCCATGGTTTTCTTTTCTCCTAGGCCTGATGTTGGCAGCAGACACATTTTCCTTAGGTTCTGCTTTCTTGTGGCTTGTTTATTCAAGCACACCAACCATTTTCACATTTGAGGTTTTATTGGTTACAAGAAGGCAGACTTAGGGAAACAAAATTAAGAAATACGTAGGACAAGATTATCTTAATTTCTAAAGCTCTTTTAATCATGCCCATTCTTTTTTCTTCCTGTTGTGTTGAATGGGATTCTACAATGGAATTTAATTCCTGAAAATGGGGATTACCAAATCTCCTGTCTAGTTCCTGACTTGCCTTTGGGAGAAGCAATGTGAGCCTCTTCTTACTGAAGGCCTCCTTTCCTCCACCTTTGGTCCCAAAGTTGTAATCCCTGATGCTCCCTTTGTTTTCACTGATGAATTATACTTTCAGGAAACTTTCATTGTCTACTCAGCCTCTTTCTCAAACTGGAATATTCACAGTTGAGAGTTTCTTCCTTCTCCTCTGAAGAGTTAAGTTCTTACAGAGGAGGCGTCATATCTTTTTTTTGTGTCTATATTTAATGTATTTTGTAGTTTATCATTATATTATACATAACAGGCTTGCTGTATATTTACTGAATAATATGATTTGGGTGTAATTAATATTGCACAAAGAGTAACATGATATTCCAGGTTTCTCTTCTGTCCTGTGGAAATACTTTGCCTTGGAAGACGGTGCATGGCTGACAAATGTTGTGATATTTTAGGACTCAGGAAATGAGCAAGAGCTCTCTGCGGGGCACATATGTGATGAGTTGGTGGTGTGATTAAGAGAGATGTTTGTTGGTGTTCAACTCACTGGGAGAGTCTGAGTAAGTTTAGGTTTGTTTTGTAACATAAAGTTTTAGGACACCAAATAGACCATAAGGACAATGGTTTATGCCATTGAGTTGCTTACTGAAGAATTGGAAATAAATCCTATGCTCTAAATTTAGCTCATGGCAGGTACTCAATATGCTTCTTAATAGATAAAACTAAAATATCTCGGGTAGAATTATAAAATAGAAATATTAACATATGTAGGTTGAATACTATATGCTGAGACCCAGGTCTCTGGTTGAAGAAGGATAAAGTACTCTTTAGAAAAGGAGTGGGGCCAATTAGGAAAGCCCTATTAGACCCAAATCCAAATCTTCTATCGAGTCCATTTCCTATTCTTTCCTCACTAGAGATGAAGAACAGCTGGTTTCTGTCCTCTGTTTAATAGATCATCGTATTTCAAGCACAATTCTCAGAGCACCCTTTAGTTTCCTCTTTGCCAAGCTAAACAACATCACTTTCTTAAACTTTTCTTATGGGACCTATTTATCTTTGAATCATCGTGAGCATACTTGGAGTAGATTACCTTCCAAAATCCACAGATTGAGCCTGCTAATTTTAGGAAAACAGAAAAGAAAAAAATGTATTGTGACAACAACTGTTATGCCTTTAGTAATTATTCCATTATCAAGAAATAAAAAATGCTTACATCATGGACACATCGAAGACAATTTAACCTGAAGGAGGCACACTCATGTTTCCTGTCCCAAACACATTCTCACAATACACTCATCAATTAAGGAGAATTATGGTTGCCTTGGCCATCACAGTGGCCTTTCTGGCCTCTAGTAACAGCCACGCCTGAGTGTACCATGTGACGATCCATTTGGATCAACAATAGGATTAGGTCAGACAATCTATTGACTTTAAAAAATGGACTATTTTTAGAGCAGTTTTAGGTTTATAAAAATATTAAGAAGAAAGTAAAGAGAGTTCCCATTCCCCCCCCCCTTTCCATCTTCATTTACATATACAGTTTCCCCCATTAGTAATGTCTTGCATTCAGTGTGGCACATTTGTTACGACTAATGAGCCCAAATTACTTTTTTTTTTCATTCAGTTAGAAGCTATTTCCTACCAGAAGGCTTGAATCTGAGCCCCCTAAGGCTGTTCTGAAAGGGAGGATGGTCCAACCCAAAGGCAGTAAATAGGTTTAATCCTATTTACCAAGTGGATTGCTTAAGTATTTTGATGAGATGCAATGTTTTCTGAAGCTTCTTCCATATCATGGAAAAACAAGTCCACTATTGATTAATAATGACTACCAAGCACATGCATGAAGACAATGGTAACATATATCATATCTATTTGTTATACTAGCATACCAAAAATATGCTATATTGTGAAGTTGAACACTAAAGTCTAGATCTCTCCAGCATAATCTTATGACCTCAAGGTGCTAATCTAACCTTTCATTCTGAACTTCAGGTACAGTGAAACATAAATGTTATTTTAACTTCCTGAAAGCAATACTCTGAACTATATGAAATCTTAAAATTACTTATAGCTCTAAAATACCTGATTTTTTGTGTCTTTGAAGAACAATGCTGACTTAGTTTTCACCAACTCAACCAACAGACATCCAGCTGGTATTTTACCACCATGTAGTCTTTTTAGCTGAAAGGAACTATTTCCATAATTGAATCCAATAATTTATTCCTGGACTAAGTAAATCCAAAATTAGACATTAAACCAGAAAACCAGAAAACAGTGGGGAAGGAAAATAACATTTCCCATTTGATCATTATACTCTTTTTTGGTGACTGTCAAAAACAATATATAATTTACAGTACTTTATATTTAAGCATCTGGCAGTTTGATTAATTTTATTAATTAATTTCTTAGAATTCTATCAACTCTGCTGCACCATAACTTGTATAAAAAAATCTACACAGTGAAAAATAGCTTTGAAAGGAATTAAAGATGTCATTGTCAGAGATTTGATGTTATTAAGTTATCATGTGGAAAGGGCAAGATAAAGTAAAATTAGAAATTTAAGAGACAAAAAAACAATTTTCAAGCTAAATGTTCATTTCAAAGATATGTAACAAGCACTTCAATTTAATGTGTTCAAAATTACATAGCCTCTGAAAGATACTAGGTTATTGGCTTTTTTAAAGAAATATTTTGGTGGGAAATATGTTCTTATATTTTGGAGCTAGTCTTTAAATTCCAGTTAAAAATGAGAGTGGCTGGCACTTCGGATTCTGCCTCCTGCTTGGCACTCAATGTGGTCAGTCCAGCAAGACCCACACGGAGAAATTCTGCTCAAGCTCTGGATCACCTCCTTGTGTCAAAGATTTTCCTCTAGGGGGAGAAAATCAATCCATTTGCTGCACTAGTTGTTATGCAATCTGCTATCTGGACATCATACCGCTGATATGTTGAAAACATCTCTCAACTGACAGCTCTCTGAAACTGGTTTTCCAAGTTATCCAGCTGATGAGCTTATAGCCACCCCACATTTTCCTGACCACTGCAATTTCACAAGCAGGGCCTAGTGAGGTAATCACCTGACCTCAGCAAAACCACTGCAGAAAGGAAATTTTGTGAACATTGTTGTCAGCACAGCTGGATGGACTCACATTGCTTTCCTTTGCAGATTTGTGAATTCCAGCAGCCAGAAATGGTGTTCCTGGGTTCTTGCTGGCATGTGTCTGCATCTGGCTCATGCTTCTTTCTCAGGTGGTTAAGCAAACTGCCCATTTCTGGAAAAGTTCAGCAGTACAGGAGAAAATTTGCATGTGGCCTCTGTCTCGTGACAAGGAATTGCAGAATTGACCTATTATTTCAAAACTGGGGTAAACAAGTATGCTAGAGGGCAAAATCCCTCTTCTTGAGTGCCCACATGCAGGTATAAATGCTGCTTAGGTCTGTGTGATCAATTGAATAAAGGTTGCATAAATTTGCCTATTTTATTCATACCCATATAGACCGCTACATAGTCTAAAACAAGATTACCATCCAGAATGGTAAATACATGTGAATAATCTCACATGTATTTTGAAATACCTTTTCTATTGATGAGTGCTTCCTGAACATTGAATTAGGAATGGTTATACACACAAACTGAGGGAAGGGAAGAAAGGGCAAAGACCCCAGAGACTCCAGCAAAGGAAAAGAAAGCCTAAGATTCACTCACGTTGGGAATGAGAAATGAAAAATTGGAATGGGAGTAGGGGGGAGAAAACTGTACTTGAACAATGATTAAAATTAAAAAAAAAAAAAAAGAAAGAAAAGTTGGGAACAGGTACTGATGGAGTGGTACAAGCTTTTGCAAATTTTAAGATTAGTATTTGTCTTCTCCCACCTCCCTTTGCTCTCATCATGTCCTTGTGTCCCATCTAAACTCCAAGTTCACAACTGTTTTTTTCCTCCCTGAAACTCCTAGTCTGGCTGCAGAATAATCCAATGACTTCCTTCTGCCCCTCAGATTCAACAGTTTAGCCCTTTAGTTATCCTATAAGAGAAGAACTTATTAACTAATAACCCCAAAACAGTGATTACCTAACAGTGTCTTAGAACCTTAGATTTCAGTGAGATGTTTATAACTATATAAGAAATTAATAGAGACTGAGGTGCCTTAATTGAAATAAACAGGGAGGGCAAAATCAGTCTCTGGTGCTGTGGACAGAGGGAAGCATTGGTCAGAGAGATCATCCTGATGCTTATGAAATCAAGGCACAGGTGTCTAAAATTATAAACCAATGTCCAGTGTTGTTAACAAATTACAGGTACTGTAATCGAGAGGTGCTCACTAAAACTGAAATAATTGGTTTTATATTTAATAAAAGGAATTTGCCTTATCTCATTATACTTGTAACCAGATATGGTCTCCAAAATAAAGACAAAAGGAGATTCATGAGAAACCAAGAGGAGCTTACAGGCAGCCTGATGAGATGCGTAGGTGTTAGGGGACAGTTTCGCTATCCAAAGCCGACACAGTGAAATGAACCTTGACCACCCATCAACCACCCTTCTGCGGCTCTAAATCATATGGCTCACTGTGCAGAAATGGAGCAGTTGCAATGTGACTACACTCTAACTGCATTTGAAAAATATATATATATATATAAAGCCTGAAATATTTTACAGTCAAACAATTGCTCTCAGGATCCACTTTCCATCATGAGACCATGTGAGACCACCTGTGAGCTCCAGGACTTTGAAGCACAGGGTTGGTCACACCCTTCCTCAAATATTTAAGAAGTCTTGTGCAGAGTTGTAAATCAAGACAGAAAAATACTGTCCTTGTTCTGGGCCTGAACGTCTAAAGAAAAAGAGTTAAAATATCTAGTATGTCTCTTCCAACAGGGCTGGTGATATATTTTTCATCTAATCTATATTTGCTTTCAGTACTACAAGGCCAGTCTCCCTGAGTTCTCTCACCTTGTGACTACACTAACAAGTCTCTTGAATATTGTTCTTCATATGTGGAGTGTTCAATAAAGTGCCTTGACCCATCAATTCATCTTGGGTCATTTGCTCCCCCAGCCATTTCAACCAAGCCTCGATGAGGTAGCTCTGGGGCCCCTTGGAATCCTGGCCTGGGATGAATTTACCTCTTTACTGTGTGGTCCTTAACATGGCTTATTTTATTAATTGCAATGAACAAGGGTGGCTGGACCCTGCATCTTTGTTTTAAGCACTTTGAGTAAGCAAATGAGAACATTTGATGACTGACCACTATAAGTAGGGCACTCTACTAGAAAGTGAATTTATTCAATATAAGCAAAGCACTTAAATATTAAACACACAACCATTGCTTTCCTGGTTCTAAAGTTGGAATAGAGGAGGGATGTTATAGGTAAAGTTAATACACACATCCTATTCTAAGTCATAATCAGAACTCTAATTAAAAATCATCTTCTGAGAAATGAGTCCCTCTTCTTACTAAGATTCAGATTTTTCCCTCAGGTCATTGTCACTGCTCTGCATTCTAGTGCACTCTATTCTCTCTCTCTCCCCTCCCCCCCTCTCTTCCCACCCCTCAGGTCCAATTTGATGAAACATTCAATAACTTTCCCAGGACTGATATTTATTTTTTTGTGCATGCCCCACCTCCCTACTTATATGGTGAAATTTCTGAGATCACGGATTTAGGTTTACACCTCCTGGTATTACTCATTCTTGACATAAGACCCCCACCCAAATGAATCAGTAATGCTCTCTTTTTCAGGCTGCTACAACACTAGCCACTTTTCAGATATAAGGTCTCAATATAAATGTCTTCTTATCAATGAGGACTTACGGGTCAGTGTATATCTAAAACATTGCTAAGCATCGCCAATGAGTTAGTCTATCCTTCAGCATCCCATTCGATTGCTTCATAGCAGCTCTTTTGTAATAATTTACTTTATGTGCTTCTTTATTTTTTTTATTTTTCTACTGGACCAAAATATCCATGAAAGAAGGGACTTTGCTGGTTTCCTTTCCTATCATATAAACTAAGTTTAGTTCATTCTCTACCACATTCATTCATTCAAAAATGTTTATTTCAATTTTATATTTCAAAAATAAATAATAAATATTTGAAAATAAGGATTTATTATTGAATTATGTATTATTCATTCATCTGGATTCTCAAGATGATGATGAAGAAGATAATGACAGAAATAAACCTTTGGGAAAATCTCCTGTATGTAATAAAGGAACTCCAAATAGAGTTTTGATTCCCATTTAAAAACAAAATTAAAAACTTTAATTAATTTTAAATTAGAAGCAGCATTTGCTAAAAACAATGAGTACATTTAAAATAGATAGAAATGGATGTAGTTTTTGGTGAGTTGGGCACAAAAATGACGTTGAATAGAGGTGATCAATTTGAGTTCCATGGAACAAATCAATCCAGGCTTTACAGGCTCTGGGCCTGGAGTTAAATGGCCTAGAGCATGGCCTAGAGTTAAATTTGACTAACGAGAAAAGGTGATATTAGGAGTAGCTCTATTCAGATCATTGCCTTTATTTCAGATCATGTAGTCTGTTTCTTGATTGTCAACCATCTTACCATTGGAAATAACCATCCTGTTTTTTCCCCCAATTCAGTTGACAGGCATGATTGTTTTTATTTCTGCTGCCAGTGGTTAAATAGCTACTTACATGGGGTTCTTGCCAAAATGGTATTGTTATTAGTTACCACCTGGGTAACCAATTTCTAAAACCTATGTATTTGGCAGCAGTTTGGCAGCAACTTTTCATGTTTTTCTCTCTTTCTTTCTTTTTTTGCTTTGCTTTTATTTCTGTCTATAAAAAATGAGGTCAAAGGGAAAGGACCTTAAAATTTCATCAGAAAAACACACTTTCTTCCCATTGTTTCTTTGGTTATAGTTAAATACCCTCACAATGGTTTTGACAGTATTTTTGAACCAATATGGAAAGATCGAAATCAAATCCTAAGGTCATGTATATGGGGACATTTTCATTCCTTGACCGTTATCAGCATGACTTTAAGAAAAGCCAATGGTTTGACTCAATGATTACCATAACTGTCATCAAAGTAATCAATTAATCAGCACTATATGTTTAGGAGACTCTTAGGATACAATGAAGTATAAGAAATTGTTAGAGAGCTCAGGGAACTCAGAAGGCATGGGAAGGAGGTGCTTTATTGGCCAACTAATGGCATGGACTATATGACCATAGGACTGTAGGCATCCTTAGAAATCATCTAGTCAAACCCTCACTTTATAGCTATGCAAGCAGAGCCCAGAAAATGTAGGTGACTTGTTCAAGGTTATTAAATGTGCCAATGGCAGAGCCAGAGCCAGGGCCCTTGATTCCCCACCAGGTAACAATTTAGAAGGAATTAATTGACATCAACCAAACACAGAGCAGGAACTGGGACAGCACCTTGGGGAGTACAGAAATGGTTTGGAACTGCCAAATAGGAACCCGGAGAAAGGAATTACAATAACAGCCACCATTTATTGAGAAGCTATTATGTGAGAGGCACAGTCTTGACATTTTATAAAATGATCTCTAATGTTCACAATAGCTCTGAAAAGTGGATATTTTTCATTTTATTTTCCAAATGAGGAAATGAATTCAGCAAAGTTAATGAACTAGCCTAAGGTCACAGAGTTAGAAATATGATTCACAATGAACTACGGTGAACCAAAGCCCACATTCTTTCTGCTAAGCCAAATTTTCCCAAGGGAATACTAAAGGTGTAGGGCCATGTTTCATCTGACCAGAGGGCTCATCTAATGAAAGCATGTGGAGGGTAGGTTCAAATGATCCCATGACTATAGGAGGCTTGCATGATGCAGTAACAACTGAGGACTTTAGAGGATTCATTAACTAAATAATATTAGTCTTGAAACTTGGTCTTTGGGAAAGGGCCTCTTGTAGTGAAGCCCATGTGATCAATTTGGTTAGAAGACTGATGAAGACATGGATACCAATAATGCAGTTTAGATTTTTTTCTTTTTCTCCTGTTTATTCACAATGCTAGAAATATTCAGGCAGGAGGATTTGAAAAGTGATCCCAAGTCCTCAGCAGCGTTTTTCCTTCCTGTATAGCCAGTATTGATTTTCAGTGTGTACTTAACTGCTATCAGCTGTTCTGATTGGTTACGCACCTGTTCTGTTGGAGGGACTCACACCAAAGCTGATGTTCCAATTTTGTAAAGAACTTCTTTGTCTATCAAAAATAAATCTAGATTATCCTTCAAAGATACAGTTCTCCTGAACCATGTGTGTCTCTCTGAATACCTCAAATCCAGCATCTTTGCTAATAAATACAATATTAGTTAACCTAGTGTCAGTGTTGTAGAAGGTCCTGGAAATTTACATTTGGTTCAACAGCAAATAAGGCTGTTCAGTATTTTGCAGGTGTTTACCTTTCACCCTCTATCTTCTTACCACTCATTAATAGGTGTCAGTCATTGCTAACCACTCAGAGAGATCTTGGCTTTTTCTACACTATCTGCATGGACTCCTCATGGAAGTCCTCCTGGAACACTCTCTTTTCAAATACCCTTGAAGACAGCCTCCTGCAGTGACTCACCCTATTTATGCTACCACAGAATCCTGTGCTGAAACATCGCAGATCAATTATATTTTATGACTATTATTGAATTGGTTGCACGGTTACCCTCTATTTTGGAAATTTCTCATAGATGCAATTTTGATTTTCAACCTTTGATTTTTTCAACCTATAAAAGACTAGGGACTGCTTTATAAGTAGTTTAGAAGAAAATATTGAAGAAAGAAAGAATAGAAAAAAGGAAGAAGGAGGTGGAAGAAGAAATATCTACGTGTGAGTGAATTAAATCTACAAGTAATTGTGATTGTTCTGGCATTTCTAGTTTATCAATTTGTGGTTGATTAAAGAGTTAGGTTGGTTATGTTACCTCAACAGGGAGGCCAGTTAGCTACCCTATTAAACCTGAGCTGCCAACCAAAAAAAATATCGAAAAAAATGTGAATCCTTGGGTACATCAATCATATATAAATATTGAATAAATGAAGAGGAATACAGATTCAAGTAAAGTTAGATCATTGTTTAGTCTGAAACAATTAGTGTTCTTAGCAGTCACCCAGTGCCTAGCAAAAGGCTGGGGACGTGTTACAAGGGAAGAGACGATAATGGCTCACTCGTCATATGTTTTAACCTCTGTGCTGAGCACAGTGTCTGACACATAGCAACTTTTTAATTAAAATTTGGGTAAATGTTAAAATGATATTCCACACTTTATGCCTGTTGACAGATCCCTGGTTTTATCACTTACAGTCCTGTGACCTCTGTGAGCCCCAGTTTCCTCTTCTGGAAACAGAAGCGAATACATATCTACTCACTTCTGCTATTGAGATTACCAAAAGCAATATGTTTTAGGAGACTTGACATCAGTTGGCCACAAAGCAGAAATGTCTATGAAATATTTATTGTCAATTACTACAGGAAATATTCTTTTAAAAACCAAGATTCATCAATATGTGTCTGATTGGATGCAATTCTATGAAGTCTATTATTAGAAAATTACTATTCCATTGCTGGCTTATTCACTTGATTTAGTGTTGATCTGAAGAAGCTAGCATTGTGGGTTTAATTACTGAACAAGTGCCTTCATATTTTCTCACAAAGTAAGGCATTCCCTTTGTATATATCTGATGTCTGTCAAAGGAGAAACCAGGGAGAAAGTAAGACTAGTTATATACAACCAATTGCTGCTTAGAAAGGGATTACAGAGGGAGAAACTCATCTTTTCATTCTTCCTTTACTCTACACACTGGGTTTGGTGCTATGTACATAGTCTCTCATTTAACCCCTGCAAGGGAGTAATTAGAGTCTTCATACTGCAGAGGAGGAAACTAGGGCTTAGTTAGCCCCGGTAATTTGCCTAGGTAACTCGCATGCTAAGTGCCAGAGTAGGTATTAAAACCAGTGTGTCATGTGGGTTATGCCAAAAAAAACTTCCATTTGCCTCTGTGACCTCTCCCTACCTTCTCCATCTTTCTGTCAGTCCTGCAAGGCTGATATGTGATGGATCACATTAAGGAGCTCCCATGACCTCTGGTTTCTATTGGGTTTAATTGACAAAAGCCTCCAAAGGAGATGAGAGGAAAGAGGAGGGAGAAGGAGGTTAGTTATTTATTACCTAACTCCTTCCCTATCAGCTCTCCTTGGGATGCCAGTGTTTCTCAACAGAAGACCACCCACTGCTTTGGTAGTTTGTTTAATACAACAGTGTGCTTCCGAACCCTGGTAACTTCTCCCTTTCCTTGTCCTTCAGGCCTAGGGGTGGTGACAGATCTCAGGTGCTACTCCCAGGTACCTGTACTATTTGCACTTCCTCTGTAGCAGCCCACACCATTGTGTTAGATCCTCCTGGAATTGCTGTAATTGGAATATGCCATCTATTTCCTACTGATGCTCTGGCTGAAACAGGTATATCTGGAATGTGTTACTTGTGCACAAAAGTTGCATGAAAATTCAATCACAAGGTAAATTCTTTGTCAAAAACTCATAGTGCCACAATTCTGTTGCTAAACCTATGCATTTTGAAGTGAATCAAAGTTTAAAACTTTTTGTGACTTAGGAATTCGTAGCTCAGAAGGACTGCTCCCCTAGAACTATGTTTCCCAGACAAAAAGCAAGCTGCAAGTTTTAATCATGAAAAATGCATTCACTGCAGAAACTTAACACTAGCTCCCTGAAGTTTATGTAGAGAATGTTTTCAGTCAACAAAATGCGTCAGAACAGTGAGTCAAGTTTTAGAGGGAAGGCTGAGTTTGGGGATGCTGGGGGAAATACAAATTGAGGATCACACATTTTGCAATGTCTGTCTCAGGCTACAGCAAACAAATGTATCCTTTGGGAGTTTACAATGATGTAGAAAAATCATTTAAGCTACTGTTAAATGCTTGTGATAATTACTTGCTTTGTGATAAAATCAATTTCTTAAAAAAACTGAAAAAATATTTTTTAAACAACTGTTTTTTTAACGCAAACTACATGTGTTCCCTGGTAAAAAGTAAATGAATAAATAGAAGTGATTCTTGGATAAGCTGGGTTCTTTTTTTTTCTTGTTTGTTTATCTCTTCTTTTCTTTTTCTTATAAGAGTCTTTAGATAAAGGGGCAAAAGCATTATGTGAAAATTATGAGTGCTTATTAGATACACCATTATTAGTTTCAGGGGAGTTCCAATTAAGCTTAAAAACAGGTAGGTTTAATGCAGAGATGGCTATTTTAATTCACTCATTAAGGAGTAAATATTTGGACTTTACCTTTGAGGATTTAGACAAATTCACATGTTGAGCTCCTTTAAAGTAAGTAAGGAAGTTTATTTTCCTCAGATTCATGTCAAGAAAGTTAATCATGTTTTAATGCTTCTTAGAAATAGAACCCAAGACTAATTATCTAAACCAGTGTTATATTTTTATTTAAAAGTTTACTTGCTTTTCAAGTTATTTTGAAAAGCTATAAACCCCTAAAATACAAAAACAAGAAACAGGTAAATCTGAGTTACTTTTAAGAGTATACATGACAATTGCAGCAGTGTCACCCAGTGGAGCATCCATTCCTGCCCGCCTCCTCACACCTGGTGCTAGACACTCCCGTTGCGGGTGCCCCATCCCCTTGCCAGCGTTTTTTGAGTCCTCCCTGAAAGTTGAGCTCAATGGCTCTCAAACTTCAGTGTCCATACGGAAGTTGTAGAGGATTTATTATAAAGTTTCCTGAACCCCCCCCCCCATTGATTCTAATTCAGTAAAGGTCTAGGGACCTGTGTTTGGATCTCGGGTTGCCTGATGAGGATGTTTGGAGAACCGGACCACAAGGAACCATCGAGTTAGTATTCCCTAGAAGACTACATTCATCTTGGCCACAGGCACATGCGGGTGGACTGAGGTACCTTATCCAGCACAAGTCTTGACTCGGCAATAAGACTCACTTTCTACAAATGTAGCTTTATCTGGGTGCCCTAATGCTAAAAACAGGAATTCCACTTTGTTCTCAAGGAGTACAAAGTCATCAGCAGTAACTGTAGTATGCGATTTGCCCAAGGTACCTCTGGGACCAGTGCTCTGCCTTACTGTTGCCTATCTCTCTTAGAAATCGAAGTTCTTACTGAGAACTCAGTAGCTGCTTCAAATACTTGGCTCATGCAAGTCTCTGCAAATAATATCTCCCCAATTCTTTCTTCCCCTGCTTTACCATTATTTCATGCTGGGTTCTCTCTATTGAAAGCAGAATAGTGGGTTAGTTGACATCATGTACATTAGAGTTAGACCACCTGAACTGGTATATTGATTCTGTTCCTCACTAGCTGGCTAACCTTGAATATGTTATGAACACCCTGTGACTCAGTTTCTTCTGTATAAGATGGGAATGGCAACATCAGTGACAACACCATAGCACTGTTGTGAGAATTAAATGTAGTAATATACATAATGCACTTAACTCAGTTCCTGGCACATAGTAATCACTAAATTAAGTGTTAGCAACTACTATTATCAAAGAGGTTACTTTACAGGATTAGGTTATTATCATGTTGTGACAGAATGGACTCTCTCTGGCTAGATCTCGTGTCACTTTCTGTCTCAACCTAGCAGAAATGCAGAGCTACTGCTGGCCTGTCTCACACCACCTCAGACAATTGGCTACTTGAAGCCTCAACTACTTAAGATCATTAATAATGTCTTCATATTTTTTATCCTTTGTATTGGCCTGAAAAGAAGCTTATAATCCTTTATTAACTTAACAAATGAGCAAATGGATAAGCTTCCTAAAATGTCAAACTGTTTTTTCATGTGTTTCTTTGTTTGTTGGTTTGTTAGAGTCATTGTGCCATCTTAAATTATTTGACTAAAGTTATCGATTCCTTTGACCTAAAAAGGAAAGTGAAGAAAGCTGAGATGAAAACGATGAATAAGAAGAGCATTACCAAGCGGAGAGGTAGCACAGACTGCCCCTGACCCTTAGTCACTCACAGATGGTCCTTTTACGCCCCTGGAGTGGACATGAACACTGACAGGTGATGGCCGTGCACAACGAGCCTGTGCTGGACTCCTGAGTTGTCAGCTGACGTGTAATGGCAGGTAAGGCTGTTGCTAAATTCTCTTCCTTGGAAAGCAAACTGTCCCTGTTCACACATTCCAGCATTGTGTAGATCCTTCCACAGACTGGGGTTCAGATGTAGAGGAAAGAGTGGGTGATATCCTGACCCTGTATCTTGACCTAGTGCAATGACCATTCACCCACCCCTCTCTCCAGGTCCAAGTCTGTGATGTAAGCTGCAGTGAAGATCACATTACAGATCCTGGGGATTTCTGAGAAGTGTTAATGCTGCCTCCTTCTCATACTCCGGTGACTCGGAAAGGCCTTATTCGCTCCCCCTTGCTGAGGAGGCAGCTGTGTTGTGGAGATGTGGGTCCATCTGACTTTGCAGTAGCCTGGGAGGCCTCCTGTGACACGGAATACTGTTCCAGAAATCCGAACAGAAGGCAAGGGCTGCAGATCAGCAGAGCATTTGTGGTTCTTGGGGTCCGGGTCTGACTGGGACATCTCTATGTAAATGAATGCTGCGGATGTTCGGGCAGCGTGATCCTGCATTGCAAGAAAGGCTGAAGTGAACATAAGCTTCAGACTTGCCTTCCTTCAGAATGAAAGTAAAATTTGACCATCTCAACTTTTATTCTCATTATCTCCCAGAGACCTGAAACACTTTACTACAAAAAATGGGGGGAAAAAAAGAGAGAGGTGAGAAGAGAAGAAATCAGGCCAGTCTACGTTCCCCCTGAAATCCTGTTCAGAGGATTTGAGGCAATGGCATTCCAGCTCAAATAAGACTGATTAAAATAAAATTACGCAGTCTCCTGACCCATAGCAAATTTCATGAGCTGCAATTTGTCCAGCAGTTGAGCTGTGAGTACAATCTGATTGGCCATAATTTAGGTTTATAGTTCCTTTTCCCCCCTCAAATGCAGTAGAATCCAGCGATCCTGAAATAAAGAACTAGAAGGAAAAAAAAAGGGGGACTTAGTATAAGCTAAGAAAAAATGCAAAGGAAAAAAATTAAATATGATAACATTGTTTGTTTTTCAACAAGCTTGAATTCTCAATGTCTCTGGAGCTTTGCAGCTGGAGACTGTCCTTGCATTTGCACTTGTGCATTCCAGTCTAAACTTCCTAGCTGTGTTTGCCCTGATACACTGCCCTTGTCTTTTTTTCCCCTGTAGTATCTAATTTCTAGGTCTGTGAATCATGAGGATTTTCAGCTCTGAAAACACTGAAGCTCCACAGTGCCAAGAATTTCCAACCCATTATCCAGGGGGAGCGGCTCTTTCTTTCCAGGTCCTGCCATTTTGCTTCCCCCCATGGTTATCAGTGATCTTGGTGACAAACTGGTTTCTTTTCCAAATGCCCAGGAAGGTATATCAGCAGCTCTGGCTGGAGGAAACTGTGGAGAATACATTTGAACTCCTACTGTCTGGGATTGATGGGACAAATCTTTTCAAAATGCAGAAAGGAAAATGTATGCTAATAGAAAGAGAAATATTAGGCAGCAGACATCTGTTTAATTCCCTTCTTACCGAGCAAAACCGCGGAGGTTATATAATATATAGAGTAGGCCTTCTTTGGCTTTAGAACATCAGCCCTGCTACTCAGATCTCTCAGATGAGTTAGAGGGAGGTGTGCTGCTTTGAAAGGTAAAGTAGAGAGAGAATTTGAAACCCAGGCAGGTGTTTAGACTTCTCAGTAGTGCATCAAGGACTGAACCATGATTATATATGCTTTTGGCAACAGAATTTCTTTAATTCTCTATAAGATGTGGAGGGACTCCAACTCTTCCTTTTTCTACCTGAAGCTCAGTCCCTGGGAGTTTGGGAACAAATTGCTTACCGAGGTGTTGCGGCTAAGAGCCAATGGACGTGAGCACAAATCCCTGCCACTCTGCTGATCTCCTCAGGATTCTAAGAGGGGGGTCAGCAAGGCCTTCCTTACTTCCCAGTTAGAGGTATCTGTGGTATTTCTTCTGATACATGAAGAATTTTAAAGAAACAACTCCCGTCTCATTTTACTGTCCTGGGAGAATCTGGCTCTCAGTAGATGCTCAACTAAAGTCTGTGGAAAGGTGAATGAGTGAACAGAGCCACTTCCTTGTCGATCTGGCCTTGCTAGTGGAGAGGGGAGGGCCCTGAGAGCCCCTCACTGCCAGGGAGGCAAAGCAAGGACGCTGGAGTGCCTGCTTCTGGGACTTTGTAAAACCATCTGTTGCTAAGAAAATACATTTTGAACTGCTCTGTTAGAACAATGGGTTCAGGATTTTTTTTCTCTTCCTTTCTTGGCTCTCTAAATGAAAACAGGTTACTTCTATGGAAAGAAAAACAGCTTGGATTCAGACAAGACTCAGTCTGAATATTAGCTCTACAGGTTGTGTGTTAACTGGGACAAATTGCTTTGTATCTCTGAGGCTTAGTTTCCTTTTCTACAAAATGAGAATAATAAATTCTACCTTGCAAGAACGTTAGGAGGATTAAATAAAATGAAGTATCTAAAACTCTTGGTACCTAGTAGGATCTTAATAAGTGAGCACTGTTATAATAAAAACATATGAAGAGCATTTGGTGCTTTTCTGCAGAAATCTTTCTCTCTCTCTAATTCGCTTCTTCTCATACATTGCTTAAGGCCACTCTAAAAAAAGGGGAAAGTTTATTGAACTACCAATGCTTATTTTAAAGTATCGAATCACAAGAGAGTCTAAAATGAGAATCCACCATTCTTCTTATGTTTCAGGATTGCCATTGAGTCTCATTAATGTGATATTCAGGAGAACATGGAAATTGATTCCAACTGCAAGTTATTTAACTTTTTTTTATTATTTAGAGATTCAAACGTATGCACAAGTAGATAATTAAATCTCTGTTTCTATCCATCTTCTTTGGGTGATATGGAAACCCAAACCCTAACAACCCCAGAGAATTTTAGATTTTCATTACTTTTCCTCAAGATGATAAAGAAGACCTATACTTACATTCTTATTTTATGGTTGAGAAAACAGGTTCATAGAGATTATAAGGTATCCAAAGTCACACTTTAACCTGAACAAAAACCCAGCAAGCCCAGGACCCAAATCTGATTACCACTTCATAACATTTCTCTTTTATGACACTTTCCAGTAGATAAGGGTGGGGAACAGGACTCTTAAGACAAAAATCAATATGTTAGGTCAGTTAGTACCTCTTTAGCCCTTCCATCCTCTTATTGGAGCACTTCGCAGAGTTAAGGATTTCATTATAAACACTTTCTATAGAAAATTTTACTTTGTGTAACTGAAAATAAATTTCAGATTTTATAGCAGGCAATTTTCATATTAGCAAGTCACAAAAATATACTGCTTAGGTGATACTAGTTCCCCTTAGATGCCAGGTGAAAGGTTTTTCCCATTGGTTGTATTCTCTAGCCAACATGAATGGTGAAGTCAGTTAAAAGAAAGGCTCTCTCTGGATTCCTGAACATCACAAGGAGGTACACACCTTCGGGCAGGAATGATCAGTTACCTTTTAAAAAACCCAGGAGAATTTTGGGTTTTTGGAAGACTGGACACCAGAGGGTGCTAAAGAGCTGCATAATTTACTTTGGGGTCTTTCTCCACCAAGTTTCTATGGTAATGGGGTCAGCTGGCACTACGAGAAGAGGTTGAGCATGTTTAGTGCTAGGGGATATATTCCCTGGCCTGGGGCTTATTGGAGGTGTACCCCCATCTGGAGCCACAGGCCACATTAATGGGCCTCAGTGTGGTTAGCCTCTTGTTGCTGCTGACTTGACAATTGGTTTGGTCAATCCCATTGATTGTGAGGAAGTCAACTGTTAAAAATAGAATCAATGGTGCTACCACCAGTCACTAGCCACTTACAGACACGCATACATACTGGAAATGACTGCCCAGAGGCTGAGCTCCCAGGCCTCTTTTACCTTTACTTCAAATTTGCTGCTTCTCACTACCTCAAGAGAGGACCTGAAAGAGCCGAAAACAGCCCAGGCTGCATGAGTCTCTCAAGAAAGACGTTATTAATAAAATGCCAACTCCTATGCACTAAGCCTCTTTTGCAAAACTTCCCTCAACTCATGAAGTGCTGGGTGTGCTGCTTTGGGCCTGCTCTGTATTCCTGGAACCCACCCTTCCGATTTTCGAGAACAAATTACCCCTTTACTCATGAGATCAAGTTCATCTCCTCACATGAATATAACTGCTGAGGGCCTAACACAATGCTTGACACAACATAGAATGTAAAATAATAACAGACTTTGATCTCAAGAATCTTACAATGACTTAAATAGCAAAATTTCTAGTGAGCAATGAGGACTATTTCATAAGCTGAAGGTCTGCTTGGTATATGGAGTTAGTGCACTAGTGGAAATCAGTCTAATTTATACATTAAGAATATGGGAAATGTGTGTATACATATGTATGTATTTTTGTATGTGTATATACAAAATGTGGATACACTTAGTCCTTGCACAATGTAGGGGTTAAGAGCGCTGACCTGCATTAGTAGAAAACTCACTTATAACTTTTTACTCCCTCAAATCCTAACTAAAGATAGCCTACTGTTGACCAGAAGTTCCACTGATAACATAGATAGTCAATTAACACACATTTTGTTTGTTAAATGTTTATATTCTGTATTCTTAAAACGAAATAAGCTAGAGAAAATGTTGTTAAGAAAATTAGAAGAATGGAAAATCCATATATAGTATTGTACATATTTATTGAAAAAAATCCACCTATAGTGGACCTATGTAGCTCAAACCCATGTTGTTCAAGGGTCAACTATATATGTATACATATAGAGTACACACAAATATTTATACAAACACCATATGACTGACTATAATTTGTGTGATTTGAACACTAAGTAAGAGACAATTTTGAGAAAACTTTGGTATCATACTCTAATCATTCGATATTCCCTTATAGAGTCCTTTAATTCTACATTCACGATGGCACACACATTTCACTGATTTTATCCACACAGTATACTCTTCACTACTCATTTATTTAATCATTCATTCAGGCTTGAACTTAACAACATTTGGGAAAATCACCATCTACTGGTCAAAAATCTGCCTTAGGATACCACAATGAATAAGATGTGATTCCTGACCCCATGGAATTGACAGTGCACCTGGCAAAACAAATAAACTGTTCCATAGACAGACCCTAAAATAGAGGTACATTTAGTGGGGTGTTACAGGAGAGATGGAAGACTATCAATCCTTGAAATGTGAGGTCAGACAAAACACCCAGGAAGAGGTGGCATCTGGACCAAGTCATCGACAATGAATTGAAGTTAACCAGGTAATAAAGGGAGTGTGAGGATATCGATGGGGGGTGGGGGGTCAATGTGTGAATGGCCCCACGGTGACAAGAGTTTGCTACATGCTGGGAATAACAAATCATTCAGGATGAAGAGATGAAGTGTCAGGGACCAGCAGAGATGAGCCTGGAGGGACAAGGAGAGAGGATTGATCACAAAGAAATCTGTGTGTCATCTTAAATGGTTAGGATATTATGCTCTTGGAAATGGGGAGTCATTGAAGTATTTTAGGGGGGAGATTGGTAGGTTCAGAGGTGAATTTTAGAAAGATCACACTGGGTAGACTGATTAGAAGAGGACAAAGCAAGAGGCAGGAATAGCAGTTAGGCAACTGCTTCAATAATTCAAGCAAGACTTCACAGACAACTGCACTCAAGTAATAGCAGTGGCAATGAAGATGAGTAAAGGTTTTCTGAGACGTGGAGCTTTGGGTTGCTACTGATGAACTCTGGGGCATAGGCGAACAGTGGGAAGTCAGCAATTAAGCCCCGGACTCTGGATCAGTCCATTCTCTGGGTGACTGGTAGTGTTATTGTCTCGAAAATATGAGGCCACAGGTCTTTTGGAAGATTCACTTTTTGGATGAAGTCCTCTGTGCTTCATACTATTATGTCTGTGAATTTATATCTCAGTTAAATCGTACCACTGGACACCTACTACACATTATTTTGTATTATACTCTAATTGTGTATAAAGGGGGTCACATCACCACATGGACAGAATAACAAAGAAGAATCCTCTACTTTGTGCTTATCTGCACAGCTGTTTTTTTTTTTTCACTGCAGCACCATAATTGTATTCAATATTTCTCTGATTTCAGCTTAGGGCTTAGGTTCAGAGTGGGTGATTACTGGTTACAAAAAAGACAACCTTTTAACCATGGGATATGTATCTTCAAGTACCTTTTAAGGTCTTTCCTAATGGACTTCCAAGTGGACTCTTTTTTCTCATGCCATCCTGACTTCTTGCACATCCCGTCCCATACTCTTTGTGTTCTTTGGATTTTAAGGAAAGGCAGAAAAATAAGTTACAATCAATAGTAGCTTGGAGACCTTAAATTCAGTAAATACCATGTATTCAGAAACCCAACTAAAGTGATAGTTTGGAGAAAAAAATTAAGTTTCTTTACCCTGTTTTCTCACAAATGCATTTGGAGAATTCTTCAGTGTTGCATCAGCACCTACTCGCAGAGAGCAGTCTCTCCCACACCCCTGCACTGTGTCCCTGCCCCACACGCAGTGTCATCCTTTCCTCAATGCTCTGCTCGCTGGCCCCATGGGTGGATTAACCAGAGGCACAAAATCATAGTCAGAATCTTGCACCTCTGTGGGCAGAACTATAGATGATTTTTCCAGTTTACTTGGGGAGTAGGAGATTGATATACAATTTAAGTTCCCAAAATAAAAGTTTTTGTGTAATAATATTGTAAGCTATTCTTTTCTTTGAAAGGCCAAAAAGTATAAATAAGGAAATAAAAACTTTACCTCAATCTTGTCAACTATTATAATGCTGTTAACTTTTTGAGGCTACCTTACAACTATCCTCTTGTCTCTAAAATGTATTAGATATCTTAAAGAGAGAAGTAGGTGTCTAAATATGTGTATACACATACCAATTACTATTTTAAAATGTGAACATACTCTAATTTCTATTGTATAATCTTATTTTTCTTGGTCAGTAATTCTGAAAATACCTCTCCATGTCAATAAATACTTATCTACACCATGACTTAATGACTACATAGCATACTAATGTGTGTGAACACACTATAACTTATTTAACCAGTGCCCATTGAAAGGTTTTTAGTCTTTGGCTCAACTTTTGCAAATATACACTCTGATGCCATGAACAAATGTGTACACTCACATTTTTACCCTTCTTCACAATATTTTTAAGACTAATTTCTAATTGTGAAATTGAAGAGTCAAAAGATGGACATAGGTTTTAGTAACAGATTCACTTTGTCAAATGTTTCTCTAGCATTGTTGAATCAACTCACTGCCCCATGACACCATGAGGACACACTCAGTGGTCCCATAGTCACAACACAAAGCCTGGTCTGTCTCTTTATCAGTGATTAATTCAGTTTCTATGCAATAATAATGTACAGTTTTCTCAAAGTGGGGATATTTATCTGATACTTTAATTGTATTTTGTCCATTTATCTTTCTCCCTTTATATTTGCCTCATTTTATTTGTCTCTTTCTGTAAGAGTATCTTAACTGTATCTCCACCAATGTGTCTGTTTGATCCTGACCAATAGTTTAATTATTATTGCTTTGCCATTTGTTTATAAGTAGTAGAACTGTGGCAGAAAATGCATGTTTTGTAAAGGGTTGAAAGGAAGGAATCATCAATGAAATAAACAAAGTAGGCCTCATTTAAAAAAAATGACTCTACTTAATTAAAAATTTCTACATTTCCTCCATGGTTGAGTTTTGTTTTTCATTTTTAAAAATCACTTTTGGTGTCAGTTTTGTTATTTTCATTTCCTTAGAACCTTATTTTTACAGCATTTGACAATTTTTTTTTAATGACTAGCTTATTAAAGCAATGACCTCTTTCTTTTTGTTAATTCTTAAATTGTGTGTTTTTAGTTTTTAACATTTTCTCTGTTATGTAAAGTGGAAGTTTATGTATTTTTTCTTTATATAAAGAATATCTTTCTGGTTTACTTATCAACTGTACTTTTCAAAATTTATAATCCTTTTATATCAGTCTCATTTTTATTTATTCTTTTCTTTTTGCTTCAATGGGACTCAATTAGTGCTTCGTTTGCTGACCTCTTGAACTGATTAACTCATATATGTTTTGTTTAATAATAATTCACCTTTAGAAAAATTCTTTAGCTTATTTGACCTACTTTACTGAGTCATACCTGACAAGCAACAAATATCTAACCTGTCAAATGGATGTGCTGTGAAATAATGATCCTGATCAAAGTCATGGGCAGCTCCATTCCTCCCACACGTTTTCTAGTCCCTCTCTCCTGCCACATCCCACCCCCTTCCTGTTCATTCACAGACAACTGCTTTGCTTTCTGTCATTTCACATTATTTTTCAGCTTCTAGAATTTTCTATCAATAGAATCATACAAGAGGTACTCTTTTTTCTTCTTCCTTTGATCTGTTTACATGGTTCCTGGTTTGGAGCTATTACAAACAAAGATACTAAGAGCCCACATGTACCCATCTTTGTCCACAAAAACTTTTTTCTTTTTTTTGAAAAATACCTAGAAGTAAAATGTCTGGGTCCTGTAATAGGTGTATGTTTAATTTAAGAAATTACCAGTCCTTTTCAAAGTGGCTGAATTATTTAACCTTCTCTTGGCTGTGTATAAGAGTGTCAGTTCCTCCACATATTTCACAACATTTTGTATGCTCAGTAGTTTTTTTAACTTTTGCCATTTTAATAAGTACATAGTGGCATCTCATCGTGGTTTCAATTTGCATGAAATTCTACATGTGTTAGTGTATCCCAGATATCCTGTGCTTTCCTATAGTTGGGATATTTTATTTTCATTAGGATTATAATTATTATATAGTATCCTAAGTTTATAATTTATACTTTTTCTCTGGAGACAATAATAGTATTTATGTAAACTGACTTCAGAGAGTCATGAATTTAAATGTAATTATATGAAACAGTGGAAGGAGTAAAATTAAATGACTTATGCAAGTGCCATACTTATTTAATATCATCAATGAAAAAATGTCTTATTTATGATGGGACACTGAGGAGAAAGAACTGGAGATGTGAGAGGAACCTTAGATTCCAATTGTGAGTCTGTTTACCCAGTATTACTGCTTGGATGGCAGACCTTGGAAATTCTCTCTCAAGAATCTGGATACTCATTACCATTCTCTTGAAGGACTAGCTCAGTACTACATGAAAAGTTATGAGTCTTAAAGCATCCCAAAATTCTTAAATTCCATATTAAATACTATTTAGAATGATAAAGTCATAAAATAATAGTTGTATTAAAGCAATAATTACAGTAGTTGATATACAAAAGGTTGCTTATTGAGTGCTAAAATGTCTAAAATTAAAAATCCTAAACCTGTTCATCAAAAAATTATATTTCCACATTTTGCTATATGTATTTTTTCCAACAGCCAGGACTTACCAGCCTGTATATGTATGTGAAGATAAGTATCCGAGGACAGTAATAACTATTTCATAGAATAGTTTTAAAACCACCAGTTTAACAATTTAGACAACTGGTCATTAAGGAATGATACAGATATCATTAGAAATATCATTGTCAAGTCAACAGCAGTCATAAAACTAGAGATCCTAATAGATTTCAAATATATATATTTTTTTTTCCTTCAAAGAATCATAGGTTTATGAGACGCTACAGTCATATATGTGAGTACCTGAAAGAGTCATTACACCTATGGGGGAGACTGCCCAGTTTTCCTCATTATTAGAGGGAAAGTGCACTTACATGTTCTCCACTTTCCATTAAAGCTCATGGTCCACGATGTTGTACGCTACTTTGATAAGAGGTAAAACATACATGGCTTCAAAGGAACTACTTACGGCTGCAATTGGGAACCGTGGCCAGGAAATGTAGTACTGTAGAATCAACTCTGCTAAGAAATCCTGGAAGAATTAGGTCATTTAGCCTGGAGAAAAGAATACTGAGGGAGGGTTTATTAGGATCTCCCGGGGCATTTTCTCAGCATCTAAGCCAGATGGCTTTCCTTACTTTTCTTGTTTAGGCCATGTGTAAATGAAGTCATTAATATGACCTGATGGCAGCTTGCTTTCTGTCCATTGGCCGTACGGAGGCTGTTAGAATGTGTGTGGGCTATACTTGTCAGTGAACTGTATCTTGCCTTGGATCTGAGTGACAAGTGTATACGAAAAACACAATGTAAGAATTCTGTTTGAACAAAAAGAATAATCCTCCCCACAGATCCCTGAGGAGCCTGGGACAATAAGCAAAACCTTAAATCAACACAGAAAATACAGTTTTGCTTTTTAATATACACAAGTACATCAAAGACTCTTTATTTAATAAAACAATGAGTTAGCCCACTGAGATCAAGACTACACTAGCTAGTGTTAACAGACAAACATTCCCACACACATAACCACTATTTTAGTCATGACAACTCTTTTCACAGTGGACATCTTGATCCCATTAAAAAAAACTTACTGAATATTCATCTCTTTACTTACTTCATAAACATTTTCTTAGACCCTACTATGGAGTATGCACTGTCCTGAGAACCTAGCATATTGTTAAGCAAAAACATGTAAATTTTTCTCTTGAAGTATAAGTGCAGCCAAGATAATGATCAAACTTTTGCAAAATTAAATGCAAAATTATCATAAAAATGTTATAAATGGAAATGGAAGATGCCACGAGATTCCAACAGAAGGAACTAGCCTGGGGGTGTAAATCATCGTGAAGTGATGTTTGCGCTAGGCTCTGAAGACTAAGCCGAAGTAAAGGTGAACCAGGAAGATTATTCGAAGTAGATGACACAGGGCTTCAAGCACCCTGCAATCTAAGAGATTTTTTGGGGTAACTTCTAACCCTATGTGAGTGGTTAATATTAGATGCTACCCAACACCCATTCATTCACTCATTCCACAGTGTTTAATACATCTACTGTGTTACATGGAGGCATTATGTGCTATGTTGGGAATAGGGTGATGGAAAAGGAAGAGAGGTCTGAGACCTCATGGAACTTTTAATCTGATGGAAGAGATAAATATTAAATTAATAGAAACAAAAATGAATGAATTATAAGAAATCCCAGGAAGCAGACGGCATAATGCCTTGCCTCGGGTATGGGGCACAGTTGTGAGGTGGGAATAGGGAGAATCCCTTGATGAAATGACGTTTAAGCTGAAGCTTGGAATTTAAAGAGTAGGACTGATTCTTCCAAAAACAGCAGAAAAAGATCTCCAGGAAGGGGAAATTATTGATTCAAAGTTGCTGAAACAGGGAATATCTTAGTGCATAAGTGGAAAAGAAAGATGACCAGGGAAGTTGGAGCAGAGTCGGCAAAGAGATGGTCAGGAGAGTTGGCCTAACCTTGGGAGAAATAGTAATGAGTTTGGTCTCTGTTTTAGCATTGTTAGGCAGCTACTGAAATTGTTTAAAGAGAACATATAACAAAATTTGTGTTTCAAGAATATTTTATCACTGCTGAATGGAGAATAGGTTAAAAGTGGGCAACTGTAAAACCAGGTGATCAATGTGGAGTCTATTGAAATTACCCACATGAAAGAAGATAGTGGCTCAGGGTAGACAGGTACAGCAGGATTAAACTTGACACCTGTGCAGGTAACATGTTTAGGGAAGATTCACATCTATTTTGATGCCATAATCTAGACCCTGTCACCTTGTTACCAACACAGACAACAGTATGTATCATACTCGAGTTTTCCTTGTCATACTATTGCATGGCAGGGTTATATTTCTACTGATCACTGCCTAGTGAGCTTATATTTAGCATTGATCCAGATGTAAGTTGCACTGATGAACATATTTACAACAGTGCACCAAAGTTTAGTCATAAAAGTGCATTTTCTGGACCAGGAATCACTGTTTATCTGAAATAGGAAAGAGTTTTTTTTTTACCAGTAGAGGTCAATATCACAATAGCACATTTTCAAAAAGTATTGTATCTGATGGTAAGAGCCTTCCATAATACAAGGAAAATTCGGTTTAAATTTCAATGAAAAGAATTTAGATCAGAGATAGAAGAGTATCTCAATAAGAGTTAAGAAAATTAATACTTAAAGGAAATGTGTTAAGAAAGTTAAAGCCATGCATGATACGGACTATGAACCCTAGAAACACCTAGGGCTATTACAGGGGGTTCTGCAGATTGTTTCCTGTAGTTTTTATGACTGGCACTTCTTAGAGTGATGCAATGAGCAACCCGATCAAACACTTGTCACTGTCTTGATCTAGCTCTGCCCCTTGTCTGCTCCTGATTAGGCCAGTCTTTTCACCTGTTGGATCTTTGGTCTAATTTCAAAGAGTTGGGCTGTATTGCCTGAAAATGTTAATCTAGCTCTACGATTCTATGATTCCAAGCCCATATATCTGAAGTAAACAATAGGTGTTGAAGCAGTATTTTCTTTCTAGATCTGAGATAGATTTCTGCTCATTCATGGGTTTTTCTAAAGGTATCCACACCAGATTGGGAGGTTTAATACAGGTGAATATCTGACTTCTTCGCATGAGTCGACCTCAGCATGGACTCACTTCCTGATCCTGCGGTTCATGCAGGTATGCTTTGTCTCTCTGTGTCCCAGATTAGCGAGTGTTTTACATGATGAGGTCTCAGTAAATCTGCCAACACAAAAGTGTGCAATCCTCAATTCTCAAACTCAGTTTTCCATACAACTTGACGAGATTTGCTGTAGACCAAAATATATTTTCAGCTGTTACAGACAGCCCTTAAACATTTGCAGCTCCATGTAGTTGAATATTCACACTGTGTTTTTAATTAGGCTAATGTGTGCTTGCTCCAATGTATAATAAAAGACATAATCCATAATTATAACCCCTTTGCACTGCCTCCTGTCAGAGGGACTGGTAAAAAATTTTTGTTCTATCTTTCAATTTGTTAATGGGATTATGATGAGCAAAAAAACCTGATTACCATGGCCGAGCAGGCAGGCCTTAGCAAGGTGAAAGGATTAATACTACAGGTCATCAGTAATTTAAAGATGTCAAT
This sequence comes from Phyllostomus discolor, assembly GCF_004126475.2. Taxonomy (NCBI): domain Eukaryota; kingdom Metazoa; phylum Chordata; class Mammalia; order Chiroptera; family Phyllostomidae; genus Phyllostomus; species Phyllostomus discolor. The sequence continues at coordinate 24,912,757 of NC_040911.2, forward strand.
TGCTAGGCTCATTCGTGGGTTTCTGAGAATCCAAGAATCTAGAAAATGTTTGCTTCTAGAAGATGAGCACGTCAGCTACCCTTAATAAGTGCATAGAGAAAAAGCATCCTCACACAGTTCTGCAAGTGAAAACTAACACAGTAAAAGGTAATGCTACAGACAGGAATCTACATATTGGGAAAAATAACAGAAGAGAAAAGGAAAAGTGCTTTTCAGTGTGTAGAGTTTAAAACATACTCTACATTGTGAATCTTATTCTGGCTTTTCATCATAACTCTTATCATCTAATCCTATGCTCTGTTATTGGTATTTTCATGTGTAAGATTTTTTTTCCCTAACTGGATTTCATACTCCACAAAGGTAGGGATTTCAGCATGAAGCAGTGGATGCTACCCATGTTGGGTGCAGGGCACAGCTCACTGGTAATTAGGATATGAGCACCTTAACTTCCCATAGATATGCAGACCAAGAAAGCCATTACAAGTCAGTCTTAGTGGCCTTAATGGCAGATTTATTTTATTTTTAAAAATGTATAAATTACTGTTCAGTGAACTATAAAAGAAAACACTGATTCCTGTATCTTTTGCCAAATACCTTTTTGTCTCCTGTTTTTTTTTTTAATAAAGAGTCTTTTGTGGGTGCTTACAAACTTCATAAGCTATTATAATGTCATATGCCAAAGCTGTTCATACTATCATGACCATGTAATTCTATTCCCTTAGATGACATGATGATGCAAGCAATTCTTGGGTTGCACAGAATAAGCATTTGGAGTCTAAAATAATTAGTGTTATTCTCAATACATATAAAAATCAATTCTCCAATTGTTTAGAGACCAGAAATTTTTAAACCCCTCCAAACATTATTTTACTAAATTATCTTCTCTTTTCCTAGGTAAAAAAGTTTTTTTTTCTTTTTTTTTTACTAGACTGAAGAAGAGCAGAAGGGGAAAGCAGCACAGCTGGAAGTCTCCATGCATGTGATGGGCAAGAAAGCACAGTCCATGCTGGAGATAGAAAAATAGAGAAAGTAAATACTAATTCTTTAGAATATGTTTTAAACAATTACTATTTAAGGAAATAAAATTCCAAAAATAATCATTTAACAATAAAACCGGTGATTTAAATATCTTCATGTCGATAAATCAAGGAATTTTTAATTTATTGCTTCTGACTTCCTATAAGTAATAATAAATCCTTATTCTAAGACTGTTTTTCAGGTGTTTTTGCTGGATCTTTGTTGTCTTAGAGGAAGATAAAAGCACAAAACTGTGTGGGTTACTTTTCCTGAATTAATTTCTGTCAATACCGTCTGTTCTCTTTATTATACAATATGAGAACAATTAAGTCATTTTTAAAAAGAAAGTAACTTGGAAGATAACAATTTTAAGCTATTGCCTTTCTTTAGAAAAAAAGAGAATGTGAGACCTAATAAGGAAATGTATTTTATTACATTTGTTATTGATGCTATAAAACACAATTTTAACAGCCAGGAAATGTAATACGATTGATCATATGTTAGAAATACATTAATTTGAGTTACCGTATTTTTCATATGTAATTTGAAATTATGTATAGACATAAAAATGTCTTATTGCATGGAATAAATCTATGCATTACTATTTCATTACATTAAATTAAAACCATGTCTGTAAGAGATTTACCCTAAAATTTCCCTGAATATGTGGCACGATGTCCTGGAGGACATTCTCCTAGATTGAGCTGACCACGGTCTATTATTCAGGATAATTTTCTCAAGAATCCCAGCTCTGGTCTACAGTTTGTTGCTTTTGACCTATTGTTTCTTGAAACAGTCATCAGACTGAAATAATGTTGTCCGTAAAAATGACCATTTAGTAGTAAAAAATAAAGGACTTTACCGAGGACAGAATAATCAAACATGAGACAGCAGTTTAACAGCCCTTTTTAAAGGTTACTTTGTTTTCAGGAAGGAGATGCTGCCTCCCAGATCCATCTCCATCAGTCAGCATGTCAAGAAATGATGGCAAAAGAAAGAACGTGTTCCTTGTGTATCTGGGTTCCTCCTGTACAGCCAGGTGAACTCAGAAGAGAAAGAACTCTTTCCGTCAGCAGGGTCAGAAGCATGTTTCAGATCGCCTTCTGAAGTAATGGTATCCCTTTAATCCAGCTATAATGAAACCATTAGTACATTTACAAAATATCCTGATTCTAACTATATATTGGACCTAAGTAACCTAATTATTTACTAGGTAAATGCAGCGTGCTGTGAGGGAGTGTGTGCAGCTGTGAGTCCCCGTGCTCCTTGAAGCCCAAATGTTTTAATTAGTTGTTAATCCCTCCTTTAGGCGTAATTTCAAGAAACATGTTTAAGCTGATATTGCACGGATCTACTTTCATCACCTTGGCCGCCCAGAGCAAGATGATGTTGGTATCTCACGTTCTATCTCTGTGTATCTGAAACTTTCCTAGAGTTAAATCTGTAAGAGAGTCGAGTTTCTTTGGCTTCCAACTGACTGAAGAATGCTTCACATTTTACTGTCCCTTTTTCGTGTGATGATGCAGTCTCCTGCTCAGGTTCATAACCTTGGAGGTCATCTTTCATCCTGAACACCCTTTGATTATAAATTTACATCACACAAATCTCCTTCTATCATCTCCAGAACATAGCAAGGCTGTGACCAAAGCTGTCTCAGGAAGATGCCAATTCAATAATTCATACGGTTATTATATCTCGGCTGGTCACAGTAATTCATCCTAGTTGTAACACCAGTAACTCTCAGCCCTGTATTTTAGTAGTGCTGAAGAAATCTCCCATTTATTGCCGGTGCTGTCGCTCTAACGTATCTCATCTATTTGTCTAATACTGTTGAATTATGCATCCAAGTGTCTCCAGTCCATTAATTATTTATATAGCTTTTAGCACCTCAATACCTAAATTCTTCAACAAAAGAGAATATAATCAATGGTTATGAGGACTGTGGGTGGTTATCATAACCCAAGAAGCGGCTTCGGGAAAGCTAAACATTGACCCTATTTCTGTCAAAGGACCCACACAGAGTGTTACAAAGCAATCAAATACATAAAGAGAGTAAGTGTAAAATCAACCAGATTAAAAGAAGAATCGAAAATTCCAAATATAATGGAATAAAGGAGAGCCATTTGAAACTTCTTTTTAAAGTTTTGAAAGCTCTACATTAAGCTAAGAGGGAGAATAAAGTGTTAGGAAAATAAGGCTGTTGTTTATTCCATTATTCAACAGATATTTATCAGACAGCTAATGTATGCTGGATGTTATTCTGGAAACTGGAGATCCAGCAGTAAACAAAATAGACAGAGTCCATATGCATAATGGAAGTGAATGAACAAAGAGACAACTACTATGTGACCATTCTTTAATGAGACCCACCTGAAGATGGAAATACCTTGGCTGTAGTTTTTGAATCCCACTCTCACTTTCTAATAACCCTAATAGAATGTTCTCTCTTGTTCATGTGGGAGCTTCCTATTTATTTGTATCAAGGAAGAATATGAACAAACATCTGTCCAGTTATGTAAAATAAATGTGCTGTCTTGTTGTGTGCAGGTCTATTACAAAAGAATGGGCCAACAAATGAGAAAGGGACTATGTAAGAATGTTTTAAAATTCAATATTAGTCAATGCTGAGTTTAAAATGCTATAGAGTAATGGGAAGAAAACAATCTACAGAAAGTAAAAGAAAATCATTAAAAGTTTTCCTTTTGATGAACGGTTGTGGAGAACTCTCAAGAGAAGGCTTAGATTTTTCATTATGCCTCAGATTCAGATGAAAAATAAAGTAAATTTTTATGGTAAAGTGTAGACAGTTCTTTCAAGAAGTATGACTGACTATTAAAGTAGAGTCAAACGAAGCAATATATTTGAGAATGGAATTTTTAGAATGGGAGAGAACTGAGCTTTGCGTTCTTTGACAGGGATAGATCAACTTGAAGGAAAAATGATGAAACAAGCAGCAGAGTGCATTATTTTAAAAAGCAAAGTCCTAAGGAAGTAGTAGAAGTGGGGGCACCAGATGAAGATGAGATTGAGCGGTGCACTTTAATGGGAATACAGAAAGCGTGGATGGCAGGGGAAAGGTGTTAAAGAGGAGAAAAGGGCTCTGAGATTGAACTCCCTTTCTGTCATCAGACAGCGTCAGTGTCTCATAAAAGGAATTCACACTATCTTTGTTGAGAGTATTGTGTGGATTTACATGAAGATATGGTAGACTTGTAAAGAAGAGGAATGGTTTGAAGCAAGCAGTGTGTATGCAAAATTTCCACATGGAATATTTTGGTTTCCAGCATCTTTGCTGACCCCACAATAAGAAAAGATATTAGCCCTGGCTGGCGTAGCTCAGTGGATTGAGTTCGGGCTGCAAACCAAAGTGTCGCAGGTTCAATTACCAGTCAGGGTACATGCCTGGGTTGCAGGCCATACCCCCAGCAACTGCACATTGATGTTTCTCTCTCTCTCTATCTCCCTTCCTTCCCTCTCTAAAAATAAATAAATAAAATCTTTAAAAAAAAAGAAAAGACATTTACAGAAACAAAACAATAGCAGTAATATAATAAAAATGCTGGTTTAGTAATGTAGTCCAACTGAAGTTTCAAAAAGCTGTCTATCTTATGGTAAGAAGATGCTTAATGGACATTTACCTTTTTGTTATAGGCTATGTAACTATTTGATATGGCATTTATGTACAGTTAGAGGATCTAAATTCTAGTCTCAGCTTGTAAATTGATGGTCACTTTCTCTCAACCTCATTCTGTCTGGCCCAGCTTCTAACCCATGCTACACACTCAGGAACTCCTCTTTCAATACCCAGAAAATTCCCTATTGTCACTCAACTCTTCTTAAAATTATTTGTACCTCTTCAATAACTCTAAAATGTTAACTTTTTTTGAAAACAACACCATTTCTTAGGACTTCTAAGTAGTAGATTTTCATCCTTCTTTAAGGATTCTCCTAGGACCAAACATCAGCTAGAAGTTCCCTGGGTCCACATGACTGTTCCTGACTGCTAGTCACCCACTGGCTCCTCCCTGACTCCCTATTCTTAGAAGCCCATCTTTAATTATACATTCTCATCACCTTTTCTCATCACTGATTGATGTCCAAATGACACACACAGTCAGTGAAGGTTTTGTTAAACCCACCTCATTTTTGGACCCACCTCTATTCTTCTATTTATCCTGTAAGAATTCAATATTCACAATTATGTTCAGTTAAGAACTCTGGGCTTTGAGTTTGATTCCAGTGAGATTTTCCATCCATTCCTACTTTAGTAGTTCAAGATGAGGGCCACATTTGGGTTTGTAGTGTATATTAGTGTCATATGTTACCTCTTCAGTTTATCTCAAAAACTACCTCCACAAGTTTATTCCTAACACCATTGTTCATATTATTACCCCAAAACATCTTATAGGTCCTGACTATGCATTAGAAAATATTATTTGTGCCCCTTAGCATGGAGCCTAAGACACTTCACAATTTCGCTTTGACCTTCCATATCACCTTCCATGAAAATGCTGTTTTCTCTAGAAATGAAACAGTTCACTTTATGCTCTCTGAGTAAACTATGAAGCTTTCATGCCTCCACGCCTTAGCAAATTTTGTCTCCTATCAGGGCAAAGATTTTACTCATTTTTCTCTCTTTCTCTATCCCAGTTCTTCTGGGCCCACCTCTAGTACCCCACATTTAACTTTCCTGAGATCTTTGCTTGTGACCTAACCACATGTGTTTCATCATGCTTTCACAGCACTTGGTTTATATCTCTCTCCCCCTTATTATAATGAATTGTTATTATAAATAAAGTAGGTGTACAATAGTGATTTGCTGATAACCTCCTTTGGTTTATGTTCTCATACTTACAAAAAGAACTAGAATAGATGCCATTTAATGTTCCTATTAGCTCAAATGTGCTATGATTTACTAGTAGAATATCAAATTTTCATCATTTTGTACTTCCCAGTTATCATTGCTAAATATTTTGTATGACACTTACATTGCAATGCCCGATCAGCTTCTTTAACCTGGTTCCTATTTATTGAGAGCTTGCTACATACAAAGCATAGTATGTGTAGTGTGTGTGTGTATAAAGTCATGAGCCATCACCTGAAGTGGCTTATGAACCAGTTCAATGGAATTCTATCTTATTGACATTTATGAACACTGTCAATTCTTTCTGTAAAATACAGTTATGGAGACCTATAGGAGGCTGAAAATTATTCTTATCAATTGAGTTGTATACTTCCCAAGACTTAGCTGTATTTATCTGTAAATTGGTTTGTACTCATGTATTATTCTAAGTATATAATTTAATGATATATAAGATAAACTGATGAAAGATGAATACAAAAAATTATTTCTAATAAAAGTAATTGAATTTGAATGCTTGTGATATACATATCTTAAAGTGACCCCACACAATCATTGTCTTGTATAATCCCTCACCTATAGTGCAGGTGAAGCCTGAGACCTGCTTCTAACCAATAGAATGTGGCAAAAGTGATGGCCTATTTCTGCTGTGATTATTATATTATATTATATTATATACTCCATTTTATCACGTATAGATAGCAAAGAGTATGTTATAAACAACTCAAGGAGAGAGCTATGTGGCAGGGAACTATAGGCAGCCTCTGTGACTTGGGGGTCACTGCCAGCAAGCAGCCAGTAAGAAGCAGGGACTCTCAGTCACAAAACCACAAGGAAATAAATTTGGCCTACAGTTTGAAAGAGCCTCAAAGAGGATTCTTTCTGGGTTGAGCCTCAGATGAGAATGTGGCCAGGATAACACCCTGATGCAAGCCTCTGAGCAGGGGATCCAACTAAGCTGTGGCAAGGCATTCTGACCTTCAAGACCTGGGAGATAATAATGTGTGTTATATTAAGCTGTTAAATTCAGGGTGCTTTGTTAAGCAGCAATAGAAGACTAATACAATGCCTTAGAAAAATTTATTAAAGTCAATTTGTTAGTCACCAAAAGGACCACCATGTAATCTTTTTGACAAATTCAGCCCAGGCTGACAACAATAAATACTTAAAGAAAAAATGTAATTGTCAATAAGTGTTTTTCTTTAGATTTTTGCAAAAATATATTTAAGATGTTGGCCCGCTTTAAAGATAGTCAATATAGAAATCATAAATGATGCATTAGGGAATAGTTCGTATCAGAAATATAGTGATGAATTATAATCACCAGATATATACTCAAATTGAAGTCTTGGGCAATCCCAAGAGATTTAAGAATTATTTTATGTATCTCTCCTTTCAGGTAGAGTAACAAATTAAAAAGTAATATCTTTTTAAAAAAATTATTTCAGACTCTGAATCTTTCAGTTAGCAAACCAACAATAAGTATTGACTATGGTGGATAGAAAGGCTGGCTTTGTCTATGGTGAAGAGAAGACCCTGGCCTAATTAGTGACCATAGGATGAACATCACTGTAACACCTCTCCCATAAGCATTTTTGTGGGGAATGGAAAAAATTCTGGCTGAGACTATCGGAGCAGTTTTCACAGAAATGAAGGCCTTTGATATGGGCAGTTCATGTGGAAAAAAACAAATGAGTAAGGCCTCAGCGAGTTATGACAGTGAAGGAGAATCCCGACATGATGTCAAAAGTAGTCATTAAACAATGGAACGTGTTCTCCTCTTAGTCTAACAACTTTGTCTTTGAGTTTGCAGAAAACAATGTTCATTTGAAAAAAATCAGAAAACTATTGAGTCCACTACGTTTTCAGGAAAACCCAGTTTGGAGCTTTTCCTGTAAGTACAGCTAAAATATAATCCAATCCCCAAAAGGTACAATTTAAATGAAAGAGCCTCAAAACCTGAAAGGATTTTGAAGTTTTGAGAAAGGAGCTCACTAATATTATTCTAAGTGGGAAGAAAGTTAGAGGAATGCTCATATTGGTCACCCTACCCAGGTGTCTACAGTTGGGGAAAGCTCAGCTAGCCAAGAACTCCATTAAAAAGTGTGGTACCTTTTGCTATTGAATATCCTTTGGTTATTGAAATTTGTATTGCTGCTATATTATCCTTACACTGAATGACCATTATCCCAGCTACTGGTTCTCATAGTCTTCTGTTAGCTGCTTTATCATGTTGCAGTTTGTACTACTTAAACAGGCTGTGATGATATATTACAGTCAGCCAAAGTGTAGAACATTCTTAGATTTATTTTGACACCTAAAGCAACTTTTCATTAGGCTGGTAACAAGCCATATAGATGCCATAGTCCTTGCAAAAGCATCATTAGGATGTCTAAAAAGTGCTGACATAAATGTGGACATTCTTAAAAACTTATTTAAGAAACTGATAGGGTGGAAGCTCTTAATTTTCTCAGGTGGCAGTAGTGGGGGGGGAATCTCTACGCAAATGACAAACAACGGTGCCTATTTTTCTTCACAAAAAAAGTTCTCATTATGCACATCTAGACACGCTCCACCCACCCTTCTCTGACTGACTTTTTATGAAATTACAGAGTGCCCTGGGACATTGTTGAGCAACACCAAGTGACTCCAACAGCTGCTATGCCATTCTTGGAATGGCAAATATTCCACGGGACACGTAAAAGACTCAGATGAGATAGGCAGAGGAACTCACTGAAATGTATTATTAAGTAATGAAACTTAGAAACAAAATCAAAGTCATGAAATGTATTATAAATTTATCCGTAAATTTGTTTCACCACCAGGTGAAAAAAAGTAAAGAAGGTAACAATCCACATGGACCACTGTGCCACCATTAGTTAGTAATGTAAGGGGATTCTGCACAAATCACTGTGCAATGATTCCACTAGAATTTCTGTAGATGGTAAATTAAGTGGGACTACCAGCTTACAAGGTGCATTTGCTTTAAAAAAAATAGGGCCATCTCATACTTTAAGTAAGATTATTAGAGTTATATTTTAAAAATAATCTGCCAGATTAAATTAAGTTTATCAGAAGAGAGACATAGCATCCCATCTCTCTGTATATATGCATATATTCATATTATATAACAGTAATCACGGCTGCCCATCCATATGCACTCTGAACTTTATTAGTGACCATGTGTTTTAACTCTGTTACTTCTGCTAAACCAGTCTCATCATTCTTTAACATTATTGATATCTTCAAAGTTTGAGCTATTTTTAATTATTTTCTTGGGCCATTTTGCCTTCCATTGTACCAAGTCCTCTCATATTTTTTCAAAACTTGGCTCAACAGTTTTGAGAAACCATTTCATTTTATTTTCACCTTTCTATTCAGTGCCTTTCAATGGCTATGTATGTAGTTTGAGTAATTTTCATTATTTAACACTTACCATTCTATAACATATAATTTTCTCCAATTTTCTCTATGAATGGCTTGTTATGCTAAACGTGGTACTTTCTTGCTTAGTGGAAAGCACCTGAAGCATTTCATCCCCTACCATCTCCCCATCGAGAATTTAAGCAAAGTGCTCACATCCAATTGTTATTGATTGCCATTAGCATTAGTGATAGTAATTAGCAACCAATATGATCCATACTGTACTGTTCTGATTATGCTGACTATGCTGTGGTCTGTGTTTTGGTACAGGTATGGAGTCAGCCACAGTGCTACTGACCACACGTTTTCTCTCAGTGTTTAAATACCAAGATTGCAGGTCATTTTCCTCTGGCATAATGATGTATCTGGTATACTTCACCATCTATTTAACTACATCATAACTGGGTAAATCAACATAATTGACAAGTTTAAGTTTCTTGCTAGAATTACATGTGGTAAGTTGAATCATTATCTGGTGAACGTTCTTTAATTTATTCATCTTTTCATTCTTGTCCCAGGTGACTACGAATTGACCAGAGAAAAAAGAGAACAATTTCTTGGTACAGAACAAATAAAACACAAATAAGGTCTAGGGAATCACAACCCAGAGATATGGGGAAGTTTTGAAAGGTGTTTAAAAGATCCTTTTATGTGCAGTTTTTCCTGTAATTTAATCTCAGTCATCATATTCAGTATCATATAAATTTTCTGATTTCCTGTGTGTCTCTGGGTTCTACTATGAATACTTGCTCTTATGAGAGCCCACAACAGCCATTGTGTCTCACCTCTGTGTATTATTTCACCATAGCAGAAGTGTCAGGGTCAATGCTCAGCTCATGGGAAGCTCTATCTCACCGATACAAAGCACTCTTTCTTTCACAAACTAACACACTATGCACATTCAAATCATGTACTTTTGGGAGTAGTTTATGGACTGGGGAGACAGTGAATTTAAAGGTAGATAGCACGAGCAGATGTGCTCTGACCCTCTGAGGAGAATGCTATTGGCCATGGAAACAATGACTCTCTTAGATAAACCTTCATCTTTACAAAATTGTCACTGAATCAATTCTCAAAGCATCTCATGAGCAGACCAGGTGCTCACCACATTGGGTCAGCTTTTATTTTTTGTTAATTAGTTTTTATCGTTATTCTATTATAGTTGTCCCAATTTCCCCCCTTTGCCCTCCTCTACCCATCCCAGCCCTGGCTCCCACAGGCAATTCCCACACTGTTGTCCATGTTCGTGGGTCATTCATACATGTTCTTTGATTAGCCCCTTCCCCCCTTTTTTCTTTTTCCTCTTATTTATTAATTATATTCTTCTATAGTGTTATAAAAAATTAAGATCTGCTCATAATTCATCTTTGTTCTTTAAAATTATTAAATCAAAATGATATTTCTTTCATACTCAAAAGAGTGGGGTAGTTCGTATGTTTCGTATGGTTTATATTTTTTTCTTGCAAGTAACATATGTATGAATAACCAAAAAGACAAAAGTATAGACTAAGTGTGTATATGTTTGCACTCTTTTAAAAATTCAGACTATATATCAATTCTAAACACTTTTAATTTTCCATTACTATATTTTCTTTTCCTAATATTAGATACTTAATTTAAAAAATGCCTTTATAGGTGTAGGTGTTTTGTTTTTGAAATGAAAGAATATTTAATCAATACTAATAAAAATGAGAACCTCACACTGAAAAATCCTAGAAAGTTGACCCAAATATAAAAATAAAATGGTTTATAGCTTCAGAAATTTAAAAAAAAATCAGTGAAAAATTGCAAGCCCAATACCTGTAAGAAGGAAACCCAGAGAGGTGAGGCCAGTTTTCAACAAAAAATAGACTGACAGGAATTAAAACTCAAATCACCTTAATTTTCAGTCAAATTAAAGTCATTTGGAAATGTTAGTCTCCATCTAGTCATGGAAATTAAATTGTAAATATTTTCAGAGGGAAAGTAACATTTTCCTTCACCTTGAAGTATCAATATACAATGTCTAGCACTCAATCAAAAATACTTAGGAGAGCAAAAGATAAGATAGCATAATTTACAAATCAGGAGAAGCTGGACTGTAGAAATAAACTCTCAGATTATCCACAGCGGAGTTAATGGTTATATGCTATTCATACACTATAAAATCAGTAGGCTTAAAATATCCATGAAAGCCTCCAGCTGGCATAGCTCAGTGGATTGAGCGCGGGCTGGGAACCAAAGTGTCCCAGGTTCGATTCCCAGCCAGGGTACATTCCTGGGTTGCAGGCCATAAACCCCAGCAACCGCACATTGATGTTTCTCTCTCTATCTCCCTCCCTTCCCTCCCTAAAAATAAATAAATAAATAAATAAATCTTAAAAAATATCCATGAAAAAATAGAAATTGATTACAGAAAACCCAAAAGCTAAAATGTGAACCAAATAAGTTATACCTGAAAAAACAGTCAGATTTACTAGGGAACTGTGCTATACATACATACATACGTACATGTAAATGTTAATTCTAGAAATGAAAAAAAAAAGACTTCAATAGAAAAGCTTAATAGCAGACTAAATATAAAAGAAAAAAGGATTGATCATTAGAAAATATTAAAGTTAAAGAAGATGAATACAAAACAAAAAAAATCATTAAAATGCATATGAAACTTGGTGAAACATCCCACTGTTTTCTGCCTTCATGGCTTCTGATCAAAAACTAGAAATGAATTTTACTGAAGATTGTCATATATGATGCATTACTTTTCTCTTGCTGCTTTGAAGATTCTCTTTGTTTTTAACTCTTTTATTATAATATTTAATTATATTAATTAAACTATAATATATACTTAACATTATAATTTAATCTTTATTATAACTAATATAATAATATAGTGTTAATATTCTGTATTATTAATGTATTTAATAAATCTTTGAGTTGATCCTTTTTATAATTTGTTGAGTTTCTTAACTGGGTAGATGAATGTCATCAAATATTACAATTTTTGGCCATTACTTCTTAAAATATTCTTTCTGTCCCTTTGACTCTCCCTCTCATTCTGTGATTCCTAAATGCATATCTTGGTTTATTTGATTATGTCCCACAATCTCTGATTTTCTATTCACTTTTTAAAATTTTAAAAAGATTTTGTATCCTTTAAATTAATCGATGATTTTATCAGAGCAGCTTCACAGCAAAATTGAGTGGAAGGAACAGATATTGCTCATACATACCCTATTCCCAAGCCCTGAGAATGGGTTTTCCAGGGAATTGGCATGCAGGACAAATAATATATGTGATCATTGTCTGAGGGTGGGGCTTCCGTGATGGTCCGGTGCCATTCTGCCACTTTCAGCAGCTGTTAGTTTGCTGGCTTCCACCTGATTCCAAAATGGATGCCCCTCAAGCTATCACAGAACTAGGGGTGGGAGGTGTGAGTAAAGCAAGTTAAAATGTCATTAAGCATAGTATTATTACCAAATTCAGCCAGTTTTCTTTAATGAATGATCTCTAGCTTTTGACATCCTTTGTTTAATTTGCAGAATTCTGAAAAAGTTGATTTGAAAGCATTTTGCCAATGTTCTCATTATTTTAATGGATATGTTTTTTTGCAAGTTTTTACTCACAAGGTTCAGAGGTTCCTACTACAGCCAATCCTCCCAAGACCAGTAAATATTATTTTTAGTAGTGAAATATTAGAAGTTTTTCCCCTGAGGTCAGGAAAGAAGGTTAGGATGTTTACTTTCACTATGAATATTTGTCATTATATTGATGGTCCTATACAAAGCATAGTGCAAATAATAATAAGTGTATAGAATGGAGAAATATATGTAAGTACCTATGTATAGAAAGTCAGTTCTAGTTATTTACGTTTATCATGTTCTATTAAGTCATCATGAATACTGAGCTAGCATACACTGAACCGTTACTCTAGAGGAAACATAGAGAGCCTCTATTCACATTATTTTCATTAATTAATTAATCCATAATCTTGTTTTATAGGTATTGCCATTTAAACCCATACTATTTTGTATATATTCATTCATTTGTGTGTATATATAGGCAAAGTAGATTAATAATAATAAATAATACAATAATTAATATAAGAATAAATTCTTGTGATTCATGTACTCACAACTGTAAAGCTACTTTTGCCAACCCATATATATATTTGTATATATATGTATATATATTATTCATTACACTGTATTCATTATCACTACTGCACAAAGCTTACTTAACACATTTATCTTTTCTGTAAGGACATCACACTCTAATTACACTTAAGAACACCAGCACACTTCGGCACTAGGCTTGGTGGCCACTTGAAACAGTAACATCTCCAACAAAAATGCAAAAATTGTGGCACCAAACAGACTGCGAGAAGGACACTTGTTTACAGCACGAGAGGTGAAACAAGAGGGCAAAGTACCACTTTGTCTACATGGAAATGCATGTGCTGGTGGCTCAAATTTTCGTTCACTCAGTGCATGTTCACAAGTGACCATGAAAATGACATGAGTATTTACTACAGGATTAAAAAATAAATTGTAGTATGTGAGTTTGCAAATGTGGAATCTGTGAATGAGGACTGACTGTATACACACACACACACACACACACACACACAAATCCAGATTAACTATTTCAACTGATCGGTAAAATTTTCAATTGATAAGAAGAGTTGCTAGATACATAGTTGATTTACAAAAATTGATTTTTCTCTAAATAACACCAAACATCAATTAAAAAATATTTTTTAAATTATGTTATTTTCAATAGTCTCAATAAAACATCTGATTCCTATAAAAATATAATGAAAGATGGGCAAGACTTTCTCAGAGATAATAGAAAATATTATTACATTAATGAGTTGGAAGAGTTTTTATTTTTAAGTCAAGTCTCCATAAATTGATGTACAAACTTAATGCAATTATGCCATCACAATGCAAACTGTAGTAGTTTATTTTTGTGGAAAATGATAACCTATGTGTAGGAATGCAAAGGGCCATGAAGACTCAAGATTAAGTTGAAATAAAGAACTGAGAGGAAGATCCTATACAACAAGATAATCAAACCTTCCTAAAAGGCTGTAATAATTATTTAGTATATATTTTTACAGTTTTTCTATTTGTTTTTTTTTTTTTTACATTTTTTATTTTAATTGTTGTTCAAGTACAGTTTTCTGTCTCTTACTCCCATCCCAGCCCACCCCCCAGTGCTCCCCACCTCCCTCCCATTTCCACCCTCCCTGGTTTTTGTTCATGTGTCCTTTATACTTGTTCCTGCAAACCCTTCCCCTTTTCCCCCTGAAATTCCCTCCCCTCTCCACTGTGGTGATTGTCATTTAGTATATTTTGATATTAGCACAAAATCAGAAAAGTAGACCATTGGGATGAAGTAAAGTTCATATTTCATATTTATATCACATTTATGAGAAGGTAGTCCCACAGAACAGACAGGAAAAGACAATCTTTTCAACACATAAATTGATTGAGTACATTACAATTTAGAAATTTTCTTTATTAAATAACCTCATAAATATAGTGAAATGGAAGATCCAGAGTAGGAAGAAATATCTATATTACACACGGTGTGTAGTTGAATCCAGTTATAATTGCCCTCATGAACAATGTAGGCTTTAGTGGCACCAACCACCTGTGCAGTCGAAAATCTGTGCATAGTTTTGATTTACCCAGAACTGAACTAATAGCCTATGATTGCTTGAAAGCCTCACTGATAACGTAAACAGTTGACTAAAACATATTTTGTATACTATATGTATTATATACTGTATCCTTACAATAAAGTAAGCTTGGGAAAGGGAAATTTATCAACACACTCATAAGGAGGAGGAAATACACTTATAGTACTGTATGTTTGTATGGGAAAAGACCCCTGTGTAAGTAAGTGGGCCTGTGTGGTTCTAGGGTCAACTGTTCTTCTAAGGCCTTTCAGCCCTGTATTCAGAGGAATTCAGTGGACAATAAGCCATGACAGTTTTTGATTCACCAGAAGGAAACATATCCAAGGTCAGCATGCAAACATACATTTCACCTTGTTCTATTAAATTCAAAGTATTTCCTTAGCTGTAGGAGGCAATCAAAAGGTGACTGAGTAAACAAACATCCTGGTCTCAGTAACTTTCAGTAAAGTCACCAATGCCTCCTCTTTGCAGGCACTATGATTTCTGCCACATTCACGTGGCTAAGCTCTTTTCTTCCAGCCCCTTCTCTTTCCCTTCATCTCTTCGTCCTCTTTAATTGTGATTATTTTTCTCTCCAATTACACTGCAATCTCAAGTCCTTGAAGCTTGCTTTTTACTGTTTAGAATGAAAAAAGCCAGAGTCTGTTTCCTTTACATGACTGGCTGCTCAGGTAATAAAATGAATGCCCAAGGGAATTGCACATTTGGTTGTATATACAGAATAATTCTCTGAGACATTTTCAAAAGGAAAGCACCTAAAATGTACCATTTAAAAATCATCCTCTAATTCTTTCTTGTCTTTTAAATTTTCCCTGAATTTTCCCCCTAAATACTTAAAAGCTTTTCATTGTCTCCTCTTAGAGGATCTAGAGAAATAAAAGTATTTTAAATGGGCTGTTTATGTTTCTACCTTAAACTGCCATTTTTATTTTCTTTTTTGCATTGATCCATATCTGCATTTCCCTTCCCCAACCCTATCCCTACCCTATATATGTGATTGAAACCTCTGCATTGCTGCGGCAAAACTACCCAGAAGGCAGGGGCAGTGCAGGTCCAATCCCATGCATAGAGTGGATTAAAATTTATGAGAATTGTTAAGAAGAATGTTGATTTGCTATTTTTCCTCTGGCCACATGGGCCTGAGGAAGTTAGGAAGAACAATGAAAAGGATGACAGAAATAAAGCTAGGCTTGTGTGATCCCTTTATGACTTCTTGTTTCTAGGCCTCCAGCCTTCTCCCTATACCCAAAGGAGAGTGTTTCCTGTGATTCAGAGTGCCTGGTTGTGACCAATAACAGAAAGTGCCTCTGAAGGAGAAACTGGAATCAGTCATTTGCTGGATCTTATTCCAGGCTCTCCCAGAAGTAATCTCTTGTTGAAAATCCAAATAACCATTTTGATTTGCAGAGTTTTCAGCTGTTGTATAAGAATCACTCTGTTCTTTGCTTATAGACTTGTCAGCGAGGATTCAGATGAAATAGAATGGAAACATTTTGAAATGCATAAAAGATATGCAAGTTGAAAATGTTATCATTATCCGGGTAATCATTAACATTGTCATTAATACACAAGTGTTAGTTATAGTAGAGACTGATGCTCAATTGCAAAACAGAATTGAGCGTAAGTAAAGTCAGGCATGACTACAAATGCTTCTTCAGTATCAGGGAGTCAAACACAGACCCTCAAGGCAGGAGCCTGTGAGAGTTCAGGACTTTCGGTTAAACAGAATGCCTTCCAAACTTTTTCAGGTGCTTCCATAGTCACAGGAGCTCAGCCTAGGCTGGACAGGGTGGAGCTTACATTTCTGAACAATGCTAATGGGGAGTGTGTCTCCTCGTTGGTCTTTACAAGAGCAGAATGACAAGAGAAGCTCACTTACCCTTTTCCTATGCAGGGGAAAGCAAAGGTCTTCATCCCTAATTTCTAAGACAACGATAAGCCTGTCTTTTAGTTTTGTGTTTCAATGATGATTTTTTTTTACTAGCCTGTAAACTAGAACCAAATGGCTTTATTTTTAAATTTCAGTCCTTATATATTGGTAATGGCTCTTTGAACATAAAAAGTCTCCAGAATGATTGATCAAATGCTCATTGTTGGCCTTCTGTTTACTTTTATTGTGTAAGAAACACAAATTATCAGGGGGCAGCCCTTAGATTTCTCAATTTTGACCCAAATGCAGGCAATCTAAAAGCTTTTATCTGAGTTTTAGAAGCAAAAATTAGGTAGCCAACAAGGAGGTTTTCTTCCTGAGACATTGTATTTGCATGATAGCTCTGGTATACATTTCAGAAGGAAGAAAACACAAATAAGTAAGAAGGTGCTGTCCCCAAGAGCTCCGGGAGTGATGGCTGACCTAACGCCAGTCCCAAAGCCGTATTTACAGTCATTCTGGCAGAATCAGCCACTAGGGAACCATTCTGTTTTCTAATTTTGTATCATTTAACCATGATACCTTTCCGAGCAATCTCAGCATCTAATCTGGTAACAAAATGTTGTCTAATTGGCAAAAATTAGAACAAGTAGAATTGGATTAATTTTATACATATTTCTCTTTCTTGAGTGCTGCTAAATAAGCACCGACAGGATCTTATTGTTAACTGTTTTTAATAATGAAAGATTATTTTCTCTTTTAAGTTCAGTTAAGACATAAAAACAGAGATTACACTTTTCATCAGGCTGACCTAGTTGGTCTGATTGTGTTGGGGAAAGAGCTTATTCTCATTTCTTCAAAAAACTTTATTTAAAATGTTACTTATTAGTGTAGAGACAAAGGTGGTTTCTGGATATGACTGTATTCACTCATTTTATAGTATATTATGACTCATTTAAATAAGTGTTAACTCACTTAAATTTCTAAAGGTTTCTGTTTTCTCTGATTTTGTATTTACTTTCTCATGCTGGAGGGCACTTTTAACATCTCCAACCCCCTATATACCTAACAAACTTGTGTGAAAAAACAAACAGAAAAAAAAAGGTCTGCCCTATTTCACTCCTGCAGAATTCATAGACATTCATTTTTCTACTAGAAAATTAGTGGCTACTTGATAGAAATGCTTCCTCCAAGATTGATCCCTTCACTTACCATCTTCCATAGTGAGAGCTACCAAGGTGAGCTTAATTCTATTGACATAATTTGAAGAATCTAAAAGCCCCAGAAAAAACACATATGTATTGCATGTGCAAATTTTATCCTTCTATTAAGCAAAATACACTTTGATTAAACCAAGTACACTCCCACATATCTTGGCTGAGAACTCACTTTAGATTCCCACTCGTGCCTCTTGTATGGGAGGACTAGTCCTTTTTCTCCGACATCTGAAGCAGTAAAGTGGTGATGTCAAAGAGAAGAAGAAATATTGGAGAATGAGGGGAAAATGTCTCAAGGAGATCATTTAATTTTTAACCGCAACAATAATTCTTTTCAAAATTACTTAGCTAAATGTCTTATTTAAACAAAGTTTCTTTCTGGAGAAAAGCTTTAGATTCTAAAAGGATGCACTGTGTGTAACATCCATGGTAGAAAAATATACTTATTTGGAAAGAATTGCAATTTTAAAAACTCAAACCTTTATTTTAGGTATTAAATAAAAATTTCCAGTAGTTCAAAAATGATATATTTTACTATTGTGAAATATTCCTGAATCCTTCCATCTCAAATTTGTAATAATTTAAGTTCTTCCTATGCCCCTCAAAAGCAGCATGACAACCACTCCCCAGGTTCAAGTGTAAGTAGCCACTAACATTTTCAATTCATAATAATAGAAACTATGTACCAGTCATCTCTCCTTCTCTTCAAGTGCCTATCACAGTACCTGGCCATAGTAGGCATTTGCTGTGGAAAGGGTGAATGAATTGAAAAGTTTTCTAACTACAAAGATATCTCAATAAAGAGTCAATGATTTATTGTGACAGAAAAACTGAAATCAAAGTTCAAATATGACACATTTTCAGGTCAAATTTGTATACATTTGAAAATAATTTTGATTCCCAGTGAAGAGAGGATCATTATCAATTATTTTCTAAGCAAACTAAATCCAAAATATCCAAACCAGTTGTTTAGGTATATGAAACAATCTTCCCTATGTTGAAAGGTTTCATAGTTCTTTGCTTGTTTTTTGGTTTGTTTCTAACCATATTTTCTGAAGCATGCCTTCCCCAGAAAAAGCAACCACATTTTATCATTATGAAAAGTCTTTCTCTTGAAGTCCTCTCTAATATCCAATTCACATTTCTGTATATTATGTTGAATAGATAATTAAGGTTATAAATGGAAAATAACTCTTAGGAGAAAATACTTTATTCCTGCGGAAAAAACCTTTGACGTTCCCCTGGTACCTGAATTTTTTGACATCTTTTTGGCTGAACGTAAACATAAAAGCCTATCCTACTCTTAGGCTGACTACTTCCAAGAGGTAACAAGTAAACCTGTGATGAATGTATTATTACTGTATGTAACATAATTGGCTGAGAATTCAGTGCTTGGTCATCTAGATATGTATTAAATGTGTGTGAAATGAGACAATTACCCTTCCAATTTTGCTTGTAGTATTAAAAGCTGAAAATATCTTTTCTAACAATATTGTAATTTTATGTTTTGTTAGGAATTTTCATCCAATATTGACCAAAAAGATCAATAGACTATCTCAGCATGTTGTGCTGTGCATTTATTTAGTGTTGCCACTGATGCAATAAAATTAAATTACAGTACTTCATCAGCCCATGCTATCCTGTACTTAAATTACTTAGAGTGTCATTTCCAACTGCATCAGGTTGGTCCCATGAAAATTGTGAAGACAACGGCCTAACAAGTGAGACAGGTGGGAGTCTGCGGGAAAGGAGGACAAATAAAAGCTTATGAAATATATAGCAGAAATATAAGGCCTCGATTCACTATGCCTATTCCAACAACCTTCTTAATCCTGTTTTATTCCTTATATTTGATACTGTCATTGGTGTCAAGGTTATCAATTAAAATACCACAATTGTCACCACCAATATTAGACTATAGATCACACAGGGGTATGTGTGTTTGTATGTGTGTGTGTGTGTGTGTGTGTGTGTGTGTGTGTGAGAGAGAGAGAGAGAGAAAGAGTGGGGTTGGGGGGGGGGAGATACAACGGGAATTCCAGGTAGTTAGATATTGTTGAAGCCTGGCTCATGGTAAATGTTCAGTACAATACGCATTGTTGTTTTCCTGGGTGTGTGCAGAAGATGGAGAGCAAGAGAAGAACCTGAGTGGGTTCCGTGATAGCCCTTTTGTGGATGTGATTGCCTCCTGTCTTAAAAGTGGCACTAAGTTTTTTTCTTTTCATTTAGTGTTAAAACCATAAGGTCAAGGTAATATTACAAAGAACTTGAGTTTAATTTATGCAAAGGAATCCACAGAATTAGATTTATATTTATTTTAGGTCTCTTCCCTTTCCTCTTCTCTGCCTTCATCCCTTTCCTTTTCACATCTTCCTCTTTCTCTCTTCATTTTTGTTTTATTTTTTAAAATTGTGTTAGATACCATCAGAGTCTGGGGTTCTTGCTTTTTACTTTACGTATGTAAAAAGAGATAAGAGGTGTTTCTAAAATCCTAAGATAACATACCAGCTTTCTATGGAGGTGCTCAGGGTAAGGCATAGTTACCTTCATCATAGAAATTAACAGATTAACTGCCCCCAAGAAACTTCCAAATTATTTTTTCCCCTGGCTTTTATCTAATACCTTAACTTCTGCTCTAATGCCCTGAGTCCCCTAAATCAAACTCTGATCTTACATCAGCTCTCTCTCACCACCATTCCTCCTCTTTGGCCTACAATCATTTGTACCTTGGGCACTCTTTTTGGTCCCTGTCACAGCCCTGCAAGGCTGCTTGCAGCCCCATCCTTCAAGGATCCATAAACCTGTGCACACTCAGTTACAGCCACAACTTCTGCCTCTAGTCCAGTCTCCATCCAGCCTTAATACCAGAGTCCGTGATTTTGATCATTCTTATGTCAGTTACGTGCACACTCTTGTCATCACACCCCCTCTGCAGAACCTTCTTTTTCAGGTATTTAGAACTCCTGGAGAAAAATACATGCCTGTGCTGATGAGTGCCACTAAAAATTTGTATTTGCAACCTAAGCTGGAACCCTCTAGTTTCAGACATTTCAAGACCCTTCATGTAATTTCTCTCTCCCTCTCTTCCTCTCTTTTTTCCTCTTCCTGATCTTCTAAAGAAATAAAAGATTATATTTAGTTATCTATGTTTCCCATTGAAACTCTGGGAATTAAAAGTGAACGAACTTGCCTATGAACTCTTACATATTAGATAGAATTCTTCACTGAACAATAAATAATGACAAAGTACTTACCACTTAACTCTTTTCCAATACATGGACTAGCTGGACTTGGGTCTTTTGGAAAGATTTCAGGTGAGAAATAGAAGCATGGATTAAAACATTGTAGTGACCACTACCAAATTTCATTTCCTTGGTTGCTGAGGCAGTTAGCTGTCTTAGCTGAATTTCCAAACCCAGGAGAACCTGAGAAATTTCAGACTCAAATCATCTGGCTTTTTGACAAGGCTTCAAAATCATTTGACTTGAATTGAATGTAAACTCTTTTGAACACTCTGAGAAAAGGCTAAGTTTTATGAGAACACAGCTTGTCTGTCTCCAAAACACTGGAAACACCTGACTGGTTAAAAGATGCCTTAGTCATTAGAGTTAATTCGATTTCTCAGCCCCCAAACCAACACTTTGAATTATTACTTTGTTTGATGTCCTAGATGTAGGTTCTGACACCTGAAGGTGATATGCCTTAGTAATTTTTCTTTTTTAAAACTAGAGAATGACCACAGTGAGAAGGAAGGCAGAAAAGGAAAACCCAGGAGAAAGAGCAGTTTCAGGACAGATAACTCATGAACTGCTGAGGATCTGGAAGTTGGTATCTCCAATACTCTCCAAGCCTTCATATTCTTAGGAAAAACATCATCCCTGAGAAGTATGTGAATCCTAATAGAAAAACTGTTGCACATATACCCTACTCAGCCTCAATGATTCCCTTTATCACACTATATCATAATTATCTCATGTTTGTGTCTTCACTAGAAGGTGCTTTCCTAAAGGACAGTGACTGTGTTTTTTCTGTGTCCCAGTTTCCAGTGTCACATCTATGAAGTGTTGAATTAATGGTATTAGGATGAATGTAATCAAAATTAAAGAAGAAAAAATAAGCCCTGGCTGGCGTAGCTCAGTGGATTGAGCACAGGCTGTGAACCAAGGTGTCACAGGTTCAATTCCCAGTCAGGGCACATGCCTGGGTTGCAGGCCATGACCCCCAGCAACCACACATTGATGTTTCTCTCTGTCTCTCTGTCTCTCCCCGTCCCTTCCCTCTCTTAAAATAAATAAATAAAATCTTAAAAAAAAGAAAAAAAGAAAAAAACTACCCAAAACTCACCTATTGGGTTTACTTCCTGCTTTGTGCCTTCCTTAAGTAAAAATTCCTCTGGAAAAAATAATATTTAAATCATCTAACTTCATCATAAATTAGTTATTACTTCATTTGCTCACAGCAGCATGTGAGATTAAAACAAAGAGGTGGTCCAAGGGACCCAAAAGGGAAGGAATGAGTGCAAAGCAGAAGAAGAAAGATGATATGGCCAATTTTATAATTGGGCCTTAAACATATCCCCTAGCTGGAGGAAAGTTAAATGGCTGAGGAGTTACTAGGATCCCAGGGTAATGCAATCAAAGAAACAGGCAACCTTGAATTCAGTGTTTTCTGAGGTGCTGCAGAAAGATAGGAGATCTCAATTAAAAGTGAAAAATGATACTTATGCACAAATTTAAGGTGGCTTCATATCTGAAACTGCAAATTTACTGCAATAAAATCCATCCTTTTCCCTACCTGAGCTTATTCAGTTCAAGGTGAGTTTATTCTCATATAGCTCCAAGGCTGATCTCTTGGACTGATAAGGTCTTGGTTGGATTTCCATGCAGGAGAATGAAGTTGAGGATCTTGTGAAATTAATGTTTCTCTGTCACTCTGAAGATAAGTGCTTGGCTGACCCCAGAAGTGCAAAGCTGACTGTAAAGTTCACCTTCTTTCCATATCCCAGTGTTGAAAGAAAGCTAAAATTGTGAATAATTCATCTGGCAGTGATAAGCAATGTGGCCTTATTGGTGAGGTCTTTGTGATGCTATCACTATCCATTCTCTGCATGGAAACCTATCAAGAGGTTTTACTTCATGTCTATTCCACTTAGGAAGCAAACAAAAGAAGCTAATGGAAGTCAAAGTGCAAAGGTTCAATTGGAATAACTTAGGTCATTTTTAAAAGTCTGATATTATTTCATTTTGGATCTTGATTATATTTTAAATCCCAGTTTCTCCACATGGAATTTGTTTATTTCTATAGTTTAGTGAGTCAGTTAAAATGCTGCAATCTACTGTGGACCAAGAAAATCCACTAACACTGTCTTTCCACACAAGCATGTTGACCTTCAGTGCACTGCACTTCAAATTTTGAAATTCCATTTCCCTAAATTTCTTCAATCTCCCTCATAGGAATTTCTCCTTTGTTTTTCAGGAGTGCATGTGCTTTTGTACCCATCACTAAGAAACTTTCAGTAATTTATCAGAAACTTAAAAACCAACATTAATCAAAAACACTGATCCTGAGCACAGGGTGTGATCAACTTCCTCAGGCTGCATATTTAGACCAAAGGGAGCCAAGGAAGAGTAGGCAAACCCACGGGAATGAATTTAGTTGTCAACATGCTGCATCTAGAATAGCTTAGAAATGGCTAACAAAGAGTTATATTTTCAAGGAACATTTATATTTAACCAGAATCAAAGCCATAAGTTCAAGAAAAAAGAATTGTGACACTTAAATACCTGCATCTAAATAGGAACCTTTATGTGTATTTTTCAGAAGCATTATGTAGTTACATGTAAGTGTGTGTTGGCAGTGATAGGTAGGTAGAAGTACATTCCAAACAAAAATAACATTATATTTTAAAACAATTAGGGAAAATACATTATAGGAAGTACACGTGTTTTATCTTTGTTGAAGTGTCAAGTAAAAAAAAATGTCCATAAACTGAGCTAGTCAGGTAGGTAGGTAGAGTAGTATTTATGAGGATTGCATGCTGTGCACAGAACTGAATTTTATTCTGTAGGTGATCGGAAGCCATGAGAACAATGACTAGAAATGTGGCCAATTCACTCACCCCATTACTTTCAGGCAAACCTTGCTCTATTCATAGGTACTTCCATTCTACTTACAGAGTCTGCCTTCCTTTAGCAATTCTGTGTCCTCATCTCAAATTTTATCAAGTAAGCCATAAGTATGAGGTGTATACAAATTCATTCATTTTGTATTTGGATAAGCCCACCAGGACGACAGGATGGAATATATATTGTTATTCTCTGAGTCCATGAAATAACCTTATGAAAATCAAAATAGTTTCTATAGATATATAAAAATGAGGCAAAAAAGAAAATGTAGGAAAAAGTCACAAAAAGAACAGAAATGCACTAAAATTTAAGCCTGGATAATTCAGTTTTGAAGAACATAATTACAGCTAAAATGTTGCCTTTCATTGTGTTCCTCTGAATGAGAATCCTTGTCCCACTTTTTAATTAAATTTTAGAAATACTTAGAAACATTGACTGAGATTCTTAAAGGATTACTTAGAGCTACGCCCTTCAGAATCCACATGATGCTGTTAAAGAGCTTTTACCTACTTCCTGACCTGGACCTGCAAGTCTTTCCTGTCCTTGTGAATTCATTTTAGAATTTTTTTTTACTTTTGTCACTCTTAAGTACCACTCATCTAAACTTCTTCCTGGTCTTAACTGTCTCCATATCTTCCCTGACATTCTACCACAATTGCTTCCATCTACCTCTGAGTCTCTTTAGTTTTCACCTTCTCCATAGCTGTGAATCCTTATTTCTCTAAAAACCATCAGAAACTGACCATTTCAGAGGTATAGAATTATAATTTAAATTTTAAGTTGTCTAGAAATATTCCAATAATTACAATCTCCTCTTTTTATAGTAGTATTTAAGAAAACTATTGGTTTATGGCTCCTGACTGGAATGCTTATAAAAACGAGAACAAGTTACAGAAAGAACAACTCAAATTTACTTAAACAATAAAAAGGATTTATGGTCCCATATACCTGGGAACGCCAAGAGCAAAGCTGGTTTCAGAATCTGTTTGATTCAGTAGCTTAAAGATGCCAAGAAGACTTTCTTCTGGTCTTTTTGCTATGCCTTATATAATGTCAGATTTATTTTCATAATGGCAAAATCTCTGTATCAGTTTCATGTTTTGTATCTCCACACCAAGCTATCTAGTGGATTGGATTTGGAATGCAATTAGGCTTTTAGGTAGAGTCATAGATCTTGTCTTATCAGAATACTTGACTCCTGGGATCTTTGTGCACTAAGGAAAATGTTCCAAGCCGGGTCATCTCTGAGGCCCTTACTTTAAAAGTGCATATACCAAATACAGCCTCTGCCTTTAGATGATTCACAAAGACAGATTCTGGTAGAGAGGTGCCATTCATGTTCCAGTCCTCAGGCTGCATGTTCCTAAGTAGCTTGGCTGTCCTTTTTGCAATCATAGAATATTTAAAGGCAATCCCTGGAAAGGCCTCTGTGTGAAGCTTGGATTGTGTCATATTATGTTACGTAATCTACCACCTAACTTTTATTATGCAAATTTTAGCTGGAAGAAAAAGAAGTTGTTTCCTTTAGTCCTTCTGGACTCCATCTGTCTAGAGTTTGAGCCATTTGGTTCCGTCTGCAGGCAGAGAAGTTAGCTGATTGCCTCCTACTTACCACAGTGGTATGGAAGTATCTCCCACCCTAAATAGTACAAAAACCGCAGAACACAAGACATCTGACACTGGACAGGTAATAGTGACAGCAGTTTATTTATTAGTCACCAATACTCTCATCCTTGGAAAGGAGTACACTGCATGCCATGCAGGGTCATAAGAGTTGCAAACTGGGAATCACAAGGGATTTTAGGAGGCAAGCTTTGTAATAATAAGAGGGTGAAGTGGTCCCCATGGGAGTATGTAACTGATTTCATTGAATGCTTTTGAGGGCTGGCAAGAAGGTGTAGCCTACTAGGTTGAGGACTAGGTGGGGAGCAGCTGGCCTGACTAATAGAAAAACTAGCTTAGTGGGAGCCTTTTCTACTTAGAGGGAGGCATAGGTAACTAGAACAAGGGAATTCCCATTTGGTCCTTTTGAACAATGTAAGGATCAAAGATCTTACAACACAAGATGTTCTCTGTTAACAAAATTTTTATGATACAAGAGGTTCTCTGTTAACAAAGATGTATTTTAGCCCTGACCGGCGTGGCTCAGTTGGTTGGGCATTGATTCCCAGTCAGGGCATGTGCCTAGGTTGCAGGTTTGTCTCTGGTCAGGGTGTGGAGGAGAGGCAACCAATCAATGTTTGTCTTGCACATCGATGTTTCTCGCCCTGTCTTTCTCCCTTTAAAAATGAATAACTAATTTTTAAAGGTGTATTTTAATTCTTACTGCTTTCAAAATAGCCATTATCAGGCTAAGCTCACATCATTGTTTCTTTCTAAAACTGGCAAGTATTCCAAAATACTGCTTCTTTTTCTTCTGCTGCTGTTATGCTTGGCAGATACATGATCTGACTCCCAATACATAAAAGTTGTGGTTCAGACATGGTTTTTACTATCAAACAGTAAGTGTTTCAAATACCCCAGACTGGAACACTGAGGCCTCCTCTCTCTTATACTATGTATTGCCTGATTAGCTGGTTTTACATTTTAGGGGTAGTAATCTGCAACTTCTGATACTTTTCCAAAAAGAAAAAGAAAACTGAGATTCTTGGTTGCAAGAAACAGAAATCAGCTCTAGAAAATGTATGCACAATAGACATTATGAGATACTGAATGGCTCACAGAATCCAAGGGAATGCTGGAGAACCAGGTTCACAAAAATGGGCAATAGCTAAGGAAGAACAGACAGCAAAAATCGCAGGCACATAATAGCACAGGAGGAGTATTGATCTTGATACTGTTGGCCCTCCCATGCCACCATTATGATGACAAGCCCGCTAATGATGAGACTTCTGGTAAATTCTCAACTCTGCTGTCATCACCATTCCCTTAAGGACTTTTTGCATTACTACAGGTTTTTAAATGTGGTGAAGCTTAACTCATCAATTTTACTCTTGTGTTAGGTTTTCTGGTATAAAGTTTAAAATAATATATTTGCTCACCATCAGTTCTTAAAATATTTTCTAATATTACTGCATTATTTTTATTGTTTTTTTATTTATATCGGTGATTCAACTGGAATTTATCTTTGTATATGTTGTGAGGAAGGCAGGTCTATGTTCATTGTTTTCATACGATGATGTCCAGTTGCTCCTTGCCATATCTGTGGAAATAAACAAGCAAGACTATTCAGTATTACTATAACAAGTGAGTCAGCCCTCTCACTTGCATTTGGCAGAGGCTCAAAAGCAGGCAGAGGACTGGGAAGGCTTTATAGTAGAAAAAGGGGAAGAACTGGGGCAGGCTCTGATTGGAGGCTGTCGGCATGCAAAAGCTGGACAAGCAAACTAGAAGGGAAGTATCCTATGTAATTAGAGAAACATATTTGGTTTTCTCCAGTGTTCATGCATTGGAAGCAGTGACCAAATTTAGGAAAACTGTCAGTTAGTGATTAAGTAAGTGCTGCCCAGAATGGGCCCATTGCTACAGAGATTGTGGTTTGACTTCCTGGACATTTATTTATTATTATTTTTATCATCATCATCATTATTATTTTATCCTCACCCAAAGATATTTCTTCACTGGTTCTACAGAGAAAGGAAGGGGGGAGAGAGAGAAAGAGAAAACAAAACATCAATACGAGAGAGAAACACTGATTGGTTGCCTTCTCATACATGCCTGACTGGAAATAGAACCCAAAATTTGGGCATGTGCCCTGACCAGGAATATAACCTGTGACCCTTAGGTCTATGGGATCATACTCCAACCAACTGAACCACACTGGCCAGGGCACTTCCTGGACACTTTGTGCAAACACTGTAGTTTGGCTTCCAGGCTAGTTGCTATCAGTTGTGGGTCAAAGTTCTATTTGTATATAGAACTTTGTTTATATTTGTTCATTTTGTGTATATTTGTTTGCATATTCAGTCTCTTGTGTCTGAAAATATCATCCATTTCTCTGCATTCCAATAGCACCTATAAAATAAATGGACGGTATTCATGTTCTTCTGGGATCTTTATCATGTTCCATCAGGCTATGAGATTCTATTTGAGCTAATGTCAGATTATCTTAATTATTATAAATTCTTAATGAATCTTGATATCTGGTAGCTGTCCATTCTCCAGCTTTGTTCTCCCTCAAGATTGCTTTTTTTATTCTTAATTTTTCACATTTTTATTTGAAATTTAGAAATACTCTGTCAGTTCTCATAAAAATAATCTGCAAGAATTATAAATACTGTAACTTTGATTAAAGCTAAATTATGAGATAATATTTTTGCAATATTTAGTCTTCCAATCCAAAAACATAGTATAGCATTCCTTTTATGCAGGTCTTCTTTCATTTTCTTAGTAATGATTTACTTTTCTTCTTAGGTATTTAATAAATTTGGTTTATTTTAAATTCTATTTAAAAATATCTTCTTCCCTAATTGTTACAGAACAGTTTGCGGGGGCCCGAATGATATAAAAGACCCCACCCCCTTTTTCTCCAGGGATTCCTCCCCACTTACTGGGTTTGTTTTGCCCACTGCCTGAGGGAAGATGTCTCTTAATACCAGAGATCAGTGAAAAGGAAAGGAATTTATTATTTATTTGAAATAACACAAATTAAAGTTCCGCACAAATGCACACAGTCCTCCTGGCACCCTCCACATGGCAAAAGGGAGCATTTCCAAAGCCTGATGGTCCTGACTCTTACCCAAGCCATATGGTCCCAACCAAGACACCAAAGCTACATAGTCCTAAACAGACATGCGGTTCCCCCCAAAAGAGACGCCCAATGGCTGCCGTGCCTCCATTTAAATCCCAGCACCAATTTTCCTCTGTAGCCCTATTTCCAGCTCCTCTCACAATTGGCCACAGCTACCATCATTCTGGGCAGGTGTGGCCCTGTGGTATGGAGCCAATTATCTCCAAGCTCTTCTGGACCCTATTACAAATCCCTATTTGGGGCTCCCCTCTTGGCTGCACCCTGTTACATAATCATTTTCTTAATGTACATATTAAGTCTAATAGTTTATCTGTAGAATACATAACTATAGATATCTGCTTGCTTTCTGTTACTGAGAGGGGTATGGTAAAAATCTCAAACTATAATTGTGTAGTGTGAGTCTATTTCTCCTTTTACATGTTTTAAATTGATTTTGAGAGAGAGAGAAACATCAATTTGTTGTTCCACTTATTTATAGTTCTTTGGTTGACCCTTGTATGTGCCCTGACCAGGGATTGAACCTGAAACCTTGTCCTATCAGGATGATGCTCTAACCAACTGAGCTACCGGCCATGGTTTGTCTATTTCTACTCTTAGTATTATAAATTTCCTGCTTTCAGTATTTTGAAGTGGGCTTCTGCTTCTGCTTAGGATGTAGAAAGCTTCAAAGAAAAACATTCCCATCTTAATAAGGAATAAAATCCAGATAAACTATAAAATTATTATCTTTATGCCCACTAGTGTACTGAGTTGGCAAGGCAACCCAATAACATATAATATTAAGAGAAAAAAGCCTCTCCAGTGAGAACTGGGATAAGTGATCTGTCTTACCTATG
This sequence comes from Phyllostomus discolor, assembly GCF_004126475.2. Classification (NCBI taxonomy): domain Eukaryota; kingdom Metazoa; phylum Chordata; class Mammalia; order Chiroptera; family Phyllostomidae; genus Phyllostomus; species Phyllostomus discolor. The sequence continues at coordinate 24,942,542 of NC_040911.2, forward strand.
GCAGAGCATAGGAAGAAGGACTCCTTATAGGCCTTAAAACAAGCAGATAAGAATCAGCTAAAAATTTAAAGAGCTCCTAATGGGGACTTCCAGCCAAGATGGAGGAGTAGGTAGACACACTGTGCCTCCTCACACAACCAAAATTAGGACAACAATAATTTAGAAACAAAAAACAACCAATACTGACTGAAAATTGAACTGTATGGAAGTCCGACAACCAAGGAGTTAAAGTAGACACATTCATCCAGACCGGTAGGTGGGGCAGAGTTGGGCAGAGAGGGGTCGAGGCAAAAAAAAGTGGTGGCTGGTGGACCCCAGGCATGCAAGCAGCAGCAGATAGACCCAGCAAGGAGGAGGATTGTGGAGGGGCACGGCACACAAGGCAGCTGGTGGACTGGGCAGTTCCACATTCACTCCAGATAAACCAGGCGAAACTGGGGAGCAAGACAGACCAAGCAACCCAGGGTCCCAGAGCCAGGAAATAAAGCCTCAAAACATCAATTAAAAATGCCTGTGGGGATCAATGTGCCGGGAGAAACTCCCAGCCTCACAGGAGAGTACGTTGGAGGGAACCACGGGGTCCTAGAAAGTGCACAAACCCACCTACCCAGGAATCAGCATCAGAAGGGCCCAATTTGCTTGTGGGAAGTGGGGGAAGTGACTGAAATCCGGCAGGGAGCAGAGCAAGTGCCATTGTTCCCTCTTGGACCCCTCCCCCACACACAGGGTCTCAACGTAGAGACTGGTTTGCCCCACCCTGGTGAACACCTAAGGCTCCACCCCTCATACGTAACAGGTACCCTGAGACCAAAAAAAAAAAAAAAAAAAAAAGGCCCAAATGAAAGAACAGGGCAAACTTCAGAACAAATGCAACTAAGTGGTAAAGAGATAGCCAACCTATAAGATGCACAGTTCAAAACCCTGGTGATCAGGATGCTCACAGAATTAGTTCAATTTGGTCACAAATTAGATGGAAAAAATGAAGGCTATGCTAAATTAAATAAAGGAAAATGTACTGGGAACCAATAGTGATGGGGAGGAAACTGGAACTCAAATCAATGGAGTGGAGCAGAAGGAAGAAAGAAACATCTAATCAGGAAAGAATGAAGAATCAAGAATTAAAAAAAAAATGAGGAGAGTCTTAGGAATCTCCAGGATATCTTTGAAGGTTCCAACATCCAAATTATAAGGATATCGGAAGGAGGAGAGGAAGAGCCACAAGTGGAAAAGTTATTTGAACAAATAATAAAGGAGAACTTCCCCATTCTGGTAATGGAAATAGACTTCTTGGAAGTCCAGGAAGCTCAGAGAGTCCCAAAGAAGTTGGACCTAATGAGGAACACACCAAGACAAGTCATAATTACATTACCCAAGATGAAAGATAAGGAGAGAATCTTAAAAGCAGCAAGAGAAAAGGAGAGAGTTATCTACAAAGGAGTGCCCATAAGACTCAGTTGATTTCTCAAAGGAGACCTTACAGGAAAGATGGGGCTGGAAAGAAGTATTTCAAGTCATGAAAGGCAAGGACCTCCATCCAAGATTACTTTATCCAGCAAAGCTTTCATTTAGAATGGAAGGGCAGGTAAAGTGCTTCCCAGATAAGGTCAAGTTAAAGGAGTTCGTCATCACCAAGCCCTTATTATATGAAATGTTAAAGGGACTTATCTAAGAAAAGAAGATAAAAAACATGCACAGTAAAATGGCAGCAAACTCACAATTACTAACAACCACACCTAAAACAAAAACAAAAACAAACTAAGCAAACAACTAGAACAGGAATAGAACCACAGAAATGGAGATCACATGGAGTGTTAGCAACAGGGCAATCGGAGGAGGAGAGAGGGAGAAAAAGTACAGAGAATAAGTAGCATAGATGGTAGGTAGAAAATAGACAGTGGGAGGGTAAGAATAGTATGGGGAATGTAGAAGATAAAGAACTTGTAAGTCTAACACATGGACATGAACTAAAGGGGGAGAATGTGGGTGGGACGGGGGGTGCAGGTTGGAGGGGAGTAAAGGCGGGAAATGGGACAACTGTAATAACATAATCAGTAAAATATATTTTAAAAAAGAACTCCTATTGGCCAAATGTGGGTGAGCATGTCATTGTCAAGTGTTGCTGAGGACATCTGACCAAAAGAAATTCTATATTCACTTGCAAGCCCCCACCATATATGCTCAGGAGCAAGTGTGGGACAGAGCTGGAGACTGAGTAAGCCCACTGGCAGTTCAGGAATTGTTGGGGGCTGCAGTAGAGGGGCATATATAAACTATCTGCATGTTCTCTACCACAAACTGAAAGTTTTATGTCCACAAATAAGGGATAGAAAAGCCACTTGAACAGAGAGCACAGGCAACAAAAGTGCTGCTGGTAGATGGGCAATAGAAAACTCTCTATCCCGGAGAGAGGGGCAAGAAGAGTTCTTGGACCAAATCTGCTGTTGAAGATAGATGTGCTAGTGCTGGGGGAAGGCTGGGCAGAAGAGGGGCAGCAGCACACAGGACTCGTCAAATTCAAAGCAGTTGGCTTCCAGGGAGGTGGAACAGGGATGCTGAAAAAATCCCACCCTAAAGTGGGTGCGTAGGGCCTTGCTAAAACTGCAGCTGGACCGAAACGACTGAGATGCTCCCCTGCTCCATCTGCCCCAGCCAGCACCAAGGCTGCAGGGGTCGCCATGGCATTTGCAACTATGTGCTTAGAGTTGCACACTGCAGGCATTTTCACCAAGATTCCCCTGGGTATATGTGGAGACTGGGCATCCAAAAGGAGATATTCACTCTAATACTGTCCCCATCATTTGTTTAATGTGGAAAGTTCCAGCTCTAGTGTGCTTTCTCTCTGAAGTCCTCTGCTTCATCTACAGGAAGAAGACTGTCATTCTTTTGTACTACAGACCTCTCTCACAGTTCTGTTATCCTTGAGCTGTAACTGATATTTGCATCTCAAAGGCAGGAGTTGAACATCTTTCATCTTTCAATAATTTCTTTCTATACTGTCACACTTCGGTGTTATCTGTCATCTACCAATGAGCAAATCCATGGTTATGTAACTCCTGTCAATTTTCTTGATGTTTCTCAGTTTGGGTTTATAAATCAGTAGTACACATGCTACCTTATTTTTAACATCCCAGGTATTAATTGTTGTTTTTAATATCTTTATTATTTTCAAAATATCTCTGGTTGACCACTGTGAATCCCCAGAGGTCCTGAGGTGGCTACTGTGTTAATTTGGATTCCCTAAGTCTTAGGTGATCCATCCACATAAGTTTTTCATGATTCTGTCTAATTGTAAATTATTTCAAGGTACCCAAAAAAGACTTGAAAGGAATGTAAGACAGAGGGAGCTCTCTCTGGGACAACAAAGGTATTATCTAAAGGTGTATGCTTTGGGTTAACAAAGTAAAAAAAAAAAACAAAAAAAAAAAAACGGTACTGCCCTGGCTGCGGTAGCTCTGTGGATTGAGCATGGGCTGTGAACCAAAGGGTTGCCAGTTCAATTCCCAGTCAGGGCACATGCCTGGGTTGCGGGCCAGGTCCCCAGCGGGGACCATGTGAGAGGCAACCACACATTGATGTTTCTCTCCCTCCCAACCACTCTCTCTAAAAATAAATAAAATCTTTTTAAAAAAGTAATACTAAAAAAATTGGTACTAATCTTTTCTGGTTTCTAAAGTAAACATAAACCAGTTCTTTTACCCTCATACTAAGGGGACATTTAGACAGAGGCATATACTCAAGTAAGCTATCTCAAAGAGGTAATTAAGATTATAAAAGCAGACAAGCCTGGCTAGAAAAGAGGAAGGCTAACAGGCAAAGTGGGGTAAGGCTGTTGAAAGCTACAGGTCCTGGGAGAGCTGGGTCATTTCCATCCGTCCAAAGAAGAGACTGTTGCTGTTAGTGTAATCTACTTAATGTCAAAGTGGCAGCTCTGGCCAAGTGCTAGTCTGGAGAAGGGCCATTAGGGCCCCCCCTAGGACTTACTCAGGAGCTTCCAAGAAAGTAAAAATCTGACCTTTTATTTTATCAGGTGCAAGTAGGTATTTAACACTGAACTGCCCAGGTACATCAGATGTAATCAGTACTTCCCTGGATGAAAAATAAAAATAAAAAATAAAACTCATCAATTCTTTAAAAGCACATGGCACTCATTTTTCACATACACCATTGATAGCTAAGTTCAAATTCCATATTATGTGGAGTTGTTCAAACAGCTCAATATCTGAACTTCATGAGCTTTAATCTAGGAGAGAGTGTGATTACAAAAAAAGAAAAAGTCATATCACAACATAATGCTTTCCCAGAAGGGAGTGCATTCCAGGAAGGATTGTCCCACTGATTCTTTGTCATTGGAACAGAGTTGCCCCTGGGCATGTGCAGGTAGGGATGAGTTTGAGGAAGGTGCATGTGTAGCTGTGAATATGTGTGTTTATGTGTATATATCTCTTTGCCTTCTCAATTAGAACAGAAATTCGCTCAGGGTTCACTTGAAACCAATCCTAATTTGGTTCATATAGAAAAACATATGGCAGGTTACTTACAAAAATACATTTTAGTAAGAAATGATAGTCATCAGAAAATATTTATGAATCCTATACCATTTCCTGCTGTACAGGTCTTTTAGTCTTCTGGGATAGTTGAGAATGAATATGGTAAGAAATTTGCATTGGGTTTTAACTATTGTCCTGATGTTGCCTCCAATGCTGGAGTTGATCTGATTCTGGAGTCCCCTCTTTGAAAGACAAAACACTGAACAAGAGACTTGAAATGCCCAAACCTTCCCCTTTGAGATAAAACATATACATGGTGGTTATTCATTTCAGTTTAACCTCCTAACTCTGTGTCTGGCCTTTGCCTTCTTTAGAAATTCTCTCCTGAAAGACTTCTGTAGGACTGATTGGGTTTTGTTTCCCAAAATCGTGACTCTCCACCGCCCTCCTCTGTCTTTGTCCTTAACATCTGACACTATAATGATGATCTCTTAGTCTTATCTTTTTTAAACTGGAGCTGTCAACCCATTGCTCATTAAGGAAATCTAAAATATACTCTCTGTGGGAGTTCTACAAATAGAATGATTTGCAAGTCCTTCCTCCAACTCCTCCCCTTCCCACCACGGATTTTTACATTATTCAGGTCTCCATTGCATACCACTATTTTAAATTTTTAATTTTTTTCCATTTGTGTGCCTGACTTTGAAGATCTATAGTTCTTTTCAACATTCAAGGTCTTTGGTCCCTTACATGTTCACAAAGCTATGCTTTCAGGATGAATATTAACCATCAAAACTTGCCGAATCCCATTGACAGTAGTCGTTGTGTAGTCAGCTTTGTTTAAATGCTTATTGCCCACACTGTCTTTTGGTTTTCAGTGGCCTTACCATCTCTGTGACCAAAGAAGCTATTTGATTGAAAACCTAACTGTTCTTCAATAGGGAAATTTTACATCCCTGAAAGAGCAGAACTAGGATCTCCTTCCTGTTCCCTTTTTTTGAAAGACCATAGAGGTTGGAGGAGTGTGTCATCTGCAGCAAAATGTGGAATTAAAAACAATGCATTACTTTCAAAATAGAATAATTAATTTAAAAATGACAATCAGGAAAACTTTTGGCTCTAGATGGATGTGTCACACTAGCAATGCTTCAAAAGATGATTACAGGTTCCTAAGTAGATGGGGAAGAGAAGACAGGGCATTACCATCAGGCACTAATTCAATTCCTCATTCATCCATTCCTTTATGCATTCAATTTCATTTACATATATTCTGAGAATTCACAGCAGAAGACACTTCATTAAATGCAATGGGGACTACCAATTTTCAAGGAAGAAGGAAGAGATCAATAAAATAAAAGCAGAAGGAAGAGAAAATTAAAAACAAGGGGTGAAAATTAACATTTACTGCGTGATCCTGCATTGCTACTTTTCTTAGTATTTTAAACACGTGACTTTGTGCCAGACATAATTCTTTGTACTTTTAAACCATTAGGTCATTTAATAAAAATAACTCCATAAATTGTTATTATAATCACCACAGTAAAAAGGTGAAGCTGAATAGAGGTTTCATGACTAGAATGTGACTATCAGGATTATAACCTTGGCTTCTTATTCGGAAGTTAATATGACTTCAGGCTCCCTACTATTTCAGTAGGAAACCTCTCATGTCAAACAAGTAAATAATCAACAACCATTTATACATTTTTTGTACAGGCAATTGAGATTTATTCCTTGAAACTGGTTTTGCTACTGAATCTTGCTGGTGGCTTGAGGGCACTTGCCATTTAGGAGTTGAAGTAGAGGGTATAAGGATCGCTAGGAAAGTAAGACAGGGGGTCAAAGATGAATTTGGCCAGGTCTCCCATTTTGACCAGTTATGATAAAATGGCCTCTTCTCATTCTCTTTTCTCTCTTGAACTGTTGTTGGTGTGTCATCTCCTCTCCTACCCATCACATACTCAACAAACACGAATGGTTACCCTGTGCCAGGAATGGTGCATACCTACCCCTGCAGGAGACTTCATCTTACATTAACACTCAGGTAACTCTAGAATCAGAGTAAGCATCCAGGTTGCAGGCTCAGAACTAATGTAAATGCACACAGAGAGGAAGAAATAACAGTGGAAATAATAAGGACGCAGCCTCCTAACCTGCTCTGGGGACAGGGCCACTGAAACGTGAAGTTTGGAGCAAGTAGCAGAAATACAATTTCCAAATGAAGAGCAGGAGCATGTCCCTTTGCTTCTTGCCTTATGGTTGTACTTCTTTTTTTTTAATTCTCACCTTTTTTTAAAGATTTTATTTATTTATTTTTATAGAGAGAAGGGAGGGAGAAAGAGAGAGAGAAACATCAATGTGCGGTTGCTGGGGGCCATGGCCTACAACCCAGGCATGTGCCCTGACTGGGAATCGAACCTGCGACACTTTGGTTTGCAGCCTGCGCTCTTGGTTGTATTTCTTGATGCTTGTGTGCCTGGATTAGTGACACTGTAACTGCTTTACAGGAGGAAGAAAGGAGGAAAACCTTGGCTCTAAAGAAATTACTGTGGACTGGGTTCGACTAACTATGAGAAAGGTAAGCCAAGTAAAGTCACTGACAAGAAGCAATCCTCCAATAAGTGGTGCCTGGAGAATTGTTTCCCTTTCTGTTCCTGTGGTGCCCCAGTCGCTTTCCGTATTTTGCCAGGTATACTTCTCTCTTTATTTCTGTCATTTAACTTCTCTTGCTCCCCCTACCCCAACTACCCTTACTCATTTACTACCCTTTATAGACTGAGTAACTCATCAGGAAATAATGAGTACACTTAAAAAATAATTTACCAAGGACAATCAGTTTTCTTAACCAGAGCATGTTTGCTGATACTATATGAATGCACATGCATGCACACATGCATAACATTTTAAGATCATGTGAGAGTGTAAGAGTTAGAGACCAGATAGCAGCTCCTTGCTCCAGTTAAATCTGTTGATCTGTTTTCCACCCAATGTACACCTCCTTGTCTAAACGTTTGCATTCATTTTGATCTTTCATTCTATACTACCCTGCTGTATACTTAACTCCATTGATAAAATGCTTCACCAACCTTAGAGGACCAACTCGGGGATCAGTAAATATTTAGTGAAAGGATTAGTTAAATGAATAACAATGCTTTACTCTGAGATAAGCTCTCATTTCCCTTTCCTACATGCTTAAAGATTTCACAATCTACACAGAAACTTCATGGAGGAGAGGAAAGAAGAATCGTTCCTAAATGTGATCCTGGTGGGGCTGGAACATCTGTCACTTACTAATCACATCAGGAATCTCACCTGGTTGGGTTGGTTGTGCCATCCTTCCCCCATTAAGGATGGCTCAATGGATGAGCCTGGACAGCATCATGCTCAGTAAAATAAACCAATCAGAAAAAGACACATACCATAGGATTCCATTCAAATGTGGAATCTAATGAACAAAATAAACTAGCAAGCAAAATAGAAACAGGCTTAGAGAAGAGACTGACACTTTTCAGAGGAGAGGGGGGTTACAGGACTAGATGAAAAATGTGAAGGGATTAAGTAAAAACAATCAAACCAAAACAAACAAAACAGCACCTCATAGACAGACAACAAACAGTATGATGATTCCAGAGGGGAAGAGGACTGGGGGGAGGTAGAGGAGAGTAAAGAAGGGATGGGTGGTGATGGAAGGAGACTTGACTTGGGGTGGTGAACACCTGATACAATATACAGGTGATGTATTACAGAATTGAACACCTGAAACATATAATTTTATTAACCAATGTCACCCCAATAAATTCAATTAAAAAGAAAAAGAAAAAAGGATGGCTGCTCATTTTATTCCCCCATCACCATGAGCCCAGAAGGAACATCTGCTAATTAGAAAAGACACCGATGATTATACAGGTTGTGGACATTTGGGAATAATCTTCGGAACTTGGTGACAGATGAGGTAGAGAGGAGGAAGGAATAAAACAGCCACAGTTATTAGGGTGAGATCTCAGGGAATACAGGAAGGGAGTGCTAAATCTGGGAGTATTTTGGATCATGGTAAGGAGGGTAGATGATATTCCTTCTTCCTACAAAGGTGTCCTGGTAACACCTTTGGGTAAAGATATATGGAGCTGGATTAGTGGAATGGATGAGATTAATTCTGTAACTCTGATGATAAATTTAGTTTTTGTCTTTGTCCTCTTTTGCTTTCAGTCTTATTTAGACAGGAAGCCCACCGAACCGAAACAGGCACCCCCGCCTACGTACAGAGCTGAGTGCACTGTCACTGCTATATAAATCGACCTCTTCTTCAGGATAATAACAATATAGATCATTCCTCGATTCTGGGGTGGCAGATCTCATGTTCATTTATAACATTTTGGACATCCAATTCAGTTGGCATGTTCATATTTAAACACCTTTGCATTTGTAATAATAATAATAATAATAATAATAATAAACTGAAGATGGTTGATATATTTCACATTTGAGACATGGGGTTCAAAAATCCCAGGGAGAATTTTCTCTCCTGTCTCTTTACTTTGTATTGTCATGATGATTTGCTGGATGTATATTCTTTACTTTAACTAATTGGTGGAATTTATTCTGTCTTTTGAGGGAGTCTTCTTGTTCCCCAACTTAAATTCTTTAATTCATTGTCATCTGTGCCATAACCCATGCATGCACATAACATGAATACTAGAGAAGTTTCTTAAGTTTAAAGAGGGTTTATATACCTTTAAGGTCACTATAACAACTCCAAATGATCTGACTACTTGAATTAGATTAAAAATTAATCCAAATAAAGGAGTTCTCTTCTATCTCTGTATATGAGTATTCCTGTGTAGAATAATTGCTCTGTAATTTTTTTCTTCATTTGAGTAACGGCTATCACTTTTGTGAACTACCACTGAAGTTTTAAGTCATCAAACATTCCTAGCATATCTCTCTCTTTGTGAAATCAAAACAATCAGTTTGTGAGAAGGCCTGTGAGTGACGATTTGATGTCAAGGAGACAAGAGCAACCTCTCATGCCATTTTACTGAATTGAATCTGATTTCAGTCAACATGGTATTTGTATAAAATATCCTGAAGTCCCTAGCTGGAAAACAAGTCCAAAACCATTCTCTTTAAAACTTTATTCTGTATGGGAACCATTTTGGAGATATCTAAACTTCTTCAAAAGAATCAGTTTTGAGAAGGAAAAAAATTGCCCATTACTCTGAATTGTGCATATCAACATATGGATGACATTGATAAGACATTACATTTTTTTTTATTTCTCACTTGGCTAAGTAAGTAGTATATTTAAAATGTTCATATATGGCTACTATTAAAGCATCTTAAATACATTCAGGAAGTCTAAAATAAGTAAGCCGTTTGTACCTATTTCTATACTAACAAATAGCATAGAACTGGGGAATTAAAATAGAAGCATCTTGTATGACCTTTATCTTAAAAGTTGAGGTTGTATGAGGTAAATCAGAGAAACTGTTATATATATACCAGAGTAAAGATTAACTATTGTGTTATGACTATAAAATAGGAAAGTGGTTTTGGTTTCAAAAATTCCCAGTCTGAATTCCTGCAGGTGAAAAACAATAGCTAACTCTCAGCTTATGTTCCTCAATACATGTGTTCAGCTTCCATTGCAACTCAATTGCTCACCAGAAAAGACGCAATTGATGACTTGGTCTGTTTCTGTATTGTAGTGAAGTTGCAGCTTTATAAAGTGAGAACCGTCATTTGAGATTCTTACCACGGAGAGTTAAAATAAATTAATCTTGTCAATTTCAGTGTTTTCTCTTGTTTTCTTTTTACTGTAAACTGTTCTGTGGAAGAGAAAAGTACGGTGGCACTAAAGGTCCATCAGAGTGGAAGCTAAAGGTTAAATGACTTTCTCAGACCGGGCTCATTGAGAGGGAGAAGGCACACATATCTGCATGTAACACACAGATTACTCTGCATTTACTGGACACCTAGCTAATTTGGCAGCTAAGTGTTTGTGATTAGAATATTAAAAGCCATATTTCTATTCTTGAAAACAGCAGGAGACAGTTAACATTTATATGTATATATGTATGTATATAGACACACACACACACAGGGTGGGCAAGAGTAGATTTACAGTTTTGAGTATGTGAAACACAGGTTATTCCTGTACTTTACTTACTGAGTATTGTATTATTTTTCATATGAACAACTGTACAACTGTGTGTGTGTGTGTGTGTGAGAGAGAGAGAGAGAGAATGAAGCACACAGAGCAGAGGCAAAGCCTTTGTAACTTTTCACGTAGAATAACTTTTGAAGAATACTAGTGAAAAATACCACGTCTCTGGTTCTGTCATGGTGGCTAATATATTTATGATTTCAGAAACATGGATTGATAGAATGCCATCTTGGAAGACACCTTAGAGAATCTTTACTTCGGTTTCCTCTTTCTTCAGCCAGAGGAACTAAGCTCTCTGCCAGAGTCTGTGGACCTGGCTAAATACACAACGCGAACTGGAGAGTATCTCCTGGTTTCCAGGCCAGCATTCTTTCCCTGGTACTTACTGGAGATTTCTACCTTTGGCTCTAGAATTGTGAAGACTTCAGTTATCCATTTAAAAAGGGAGAATTTTGCATTGTTATTCTTAAATAAGTTTGCAGATATTTTCAGTTTTGACAATTGACTAGCAAACAAGTTCCTGAGGGAACAGGATGTAGAACTCAAGTGCGGATGATAAGGATTCTAAAAGGCAGCAGGGGGTGCTTCTATTTTTTAATTCCATTCTAGATGCAAAGTGAACAAACTGATTAGTGAAATCCTATGCTTTCAATATGGTACATAATCATGGTGAGTGTGTTAATTTGTGTGTGTGTGTGTGTGTGTGTGAATTTTCTGACCGACACAGAGGAACAAAGCACTATACTTAATTTTTTATGTATTGCATATTACAGAAATCCATTTAGCCTTTAACGTTCCTTGAGGACAGGCTTCATAAGTGTTGCATTATACTACATCCAACTATATGCAAGAAAATTGGGCTGCTGGTTTGGGACAGGCCTGCACACAATCATCTAAGTTTAAATACTTTAACCTGACCTGTTCTTTATTCTCTGGTGGTACTTTTGGATTTAAAGTAAATGTACTTTTTTCCTAGTTTGATCAGAGTCCCTAAAGACCATGAAAATACTGCCTGAGTGGAATAAGCAGAAAAGTCAGTAAGGGACACAGCATTTGATGCATAAGAATCAAGTAAAAATGAACAAATGCTGAAGGGTGTGAAGCAGTCGTTCTAACTTAACTCAGTTCAAGCTTTCGATGTACTTCGAAGGACAATGGGAAGATTTTCAGAAGGGCTCTCAGCTCCTGCTCCTTCAGCCTCTTTTGTGGAGTTAATCACAAATCCTAGTACCACCCTAGTACCTCTGGTGTGTTCAGAACAAAGGCAACAACTCAAGCCTGTAGATTGCAGAACATTACCCCCAAAGTAAATAAAGTGGCAGTTGCTCTGAAAGCTGAACCTTGCTGCCTCCAAGCAAAGACCCTAAAGATGGCTTTCTGCTGCGGACCTACCTTCATCAACACCTTATGGAAGCTCAAACACTGAGTTCGCCTCCTCTTCCTGCCACTTGCTACCCAGGTAAGATGCGTAACTTCTTAAAACAGAGTCACTTTAAGGATTAAATAAGATAAAAAGTAAAAGTGCTTCACACACACACACACACACACACACACACAGCCTTATGAAGGGCAAAGGGAATCTTCTTGTAATGAAAGGTTTTTATTTCCCTGTTCCACATAGCAGTTACCACTCTATTCCGTATAGCTCCTTTCTGCCCATTCCAGCTGGGAGGGGTGACACACTTTTCTACCTCTTATCTTTTTTGCTGTCTCAAGAATATGCCCAAAGGCCCTTTTCATGCAAATCCATTTACAGCAACTCCTCTAGGAGAAAGTATCTTGGTAGGCAGAAATTATCAACAAATCTGGGGCCCCAGTGATTTTAAAAGTTCTTAGGACTATTATTAGTAGATCTATTACTTTCTGACATATTTTTTAAATGTATGGCATTTCATGCCTAACTACCATTTCTCTTTTGTGATAACAGAGTCATCTTAAATATAAATATGCTCTCAAGTTGTTGATCATCATACACAGGACATTTGTCGTGGTTGGGATAGTTGTTTCTTGAACTATACTGAATCGATTCCACGGATCCTCTTCTTCCATCATCGGAGGTCTCCTCAAGCACTGCTAGACTCATGGCAATCAAGTGCTCCTTAAGTTCAACAGAGCAATTCTATTTCAGGCAACTCCAAACCACAAAGCCCACCTCAAGCACTTTCCCTGTCGATAGGAAAACATGCTCCTTTGGATTTTGTTGCATCTTTTTCTCATATCAGACAAGAAGGGCCTGGTCATCTTTCCAAGGGCCAATAAGAAACATGGCTGGAGAAAGAAGCATTTTGGAGTTCCATAGCCAATACACTGACTTTGCAACCTACAGAAGGCTGGGTGTCAGGACTTACAACAAAGCCAGAAGAAAAAGTATCAGGGTTAGATTGGAGCAACCCCTGGGCCCCTCTTTCTGAATCAGTTAGTCTTCATGTAAAGTTTGACACTCTGAGACACTCTGAGACCTGGTAAGAGAAGGGGTCTAGGTGGCATATGGGAGGAGGCAACAGGCAGGGTGGCTTCCTGATGGCCCTGGAATTGTCCTGAGTGGGTGTTGACTGCTCTGCCCATCTGCGACTTCCTTCGCTGCAAACACAGAATCCAATCTGACTTCTTACTACCACCAGAGTGCAGCATGAAGTGAATGTGTTAGCTCTTCCCTCGCCTTTATAACCTGCTTTTCATGAGCTTTCCTCTGCTCGGCAGAGTTCGGTGACTGACTTACCTTTATTTCTCTGCAGCAATCAGCATGTTTCCCTGCAGCTCAGCAGAGGCGCAAACCTGCTGCCTCCTGACTTTTGAACTGGAGGACAGACTTTCATGGAGGTCCTAGGGTGAGCTGTGCACTCCGTGGGTCCCTGGGAAGATCACAGAGCCACCAGATAACGCCAACGACACAGTTGGAAGCATTAGCAAGGAGTGGAGAGTTCATGGCCCAGGGAATCAATATAACACATTTGAAGTTTTCAGCCTATGCAGGCATTAGTATTGCATTAATGAGAGACTAGAATGTTGCGATTAGGAAAATAAAGCAGAAATCCAAAGAACTGTTGAAGCGTATTCTCTTACAACTGATTAATTAGGAGTAAGAAGAACACTCTGAAATGCTTGAGTTCATTTACCTACAAATTATTAACCTTAACTTTATGATATGCCAGTCAAGAAAATGAGGTATTATAAAGATTATAGGAAAAAAAGTCATTTGAATTCACTTTTAAATTTGGAAAACAATACATGGTGTTTGAAATTCTATTATTAATTTTGTGTTTAGTTGACTAATATCAATGTGTTTCTTAATTCATGTTCTCCTTGTGCCCTCAGAATAAATGATCCATAAACACAAGGACAGCATCTGGTTTGTTCACTTCATGCAACTTGGAACTGACGTTCTGAGACAGAATGGAAAAAAGGTGAATGGGACAGGTGAGGAGCAGGTAGTCAATGCGGCTCTCTAGGGAGCCTGGAGTTGCCTTGTGAGCAATTGCCTGCCTTGTTTGCTCTCTTCCAAACAGAAAAGAATACAACCTAATTTACTATTTCTTAGGGAGAGCAACCTAAAGCATAGAAGGGGCTCAGTGAATTCATATTTGTTGAATGGATACACACATGAGTAATGTGTTTTACTTTTTATAAATGGAAGACAATCATTACACAACCAGTTAACAGAGAAGCCAGTCCTCAGCAACACTTCAAATTCCTTGGCTTTTGGTAGATTATTGTCCTATTTCTGAGTATTCCCCTTTCCTAATTATTATCAGTCTTCTTTCTGGTACTTAAGAGCTTTACCAGTTTCTTCTCATCTATTATCCAAGTCTGCCCACCTACAAAGCTCAGACACCTACTGGGAATGGAAGTCACTTTGTTTCTTCTCACATGGTTATTTCTATATTTTATTTTATAATTGCTCTACGTGGCTTCCTAGGTCCCTACACCTTGGTCTCAAGTATTACTGGCCTGCAACCTCTGTCCTTTGAAATAACCCTATCAGTGTCAGGTAATACGTTCAAATCAGTAACAATTGAGATGACTTAGTGCCGATTTCCATCTTTGACTGGGAAAAAGAAGACTCGGGTATATCACTGGTCTTTTACAAACCACTTTCTTTCCTAACCCGAGCTACCCCTTTCTTGCCTCTTAAGTTCCTAGTCCTGAGGACGGTGTTTCTGCACAAAATCAAAACAACATACATACATACACACACAAAAGTCTCCAGACACTGCTATCTACTGCTTCTTCAAATAATATCCAATTCATCAGAGTAATCTTGCATATCCAAAATCAAAATCTGTTTTAAATCTCTTCATTTCTCTTGTCTCTTAATCATCTGCTAGATCAAGCCACCAGCTTATCTTGCATGAATTCTACTGCAAATTCTCTGTTGCTTTCTCTGCATTTTCTCTGACTCAGCCCAATCTCAGTCTCCAACTAAGAGATCTACAAAACACGAATGTCTCATATCCCTCATCTCCTACAGAGTCATGCTGGTCCAGTCTTTCTGTCCAACATCATATTCACCCCATTTTTCCATTCCTTACCATGCCCCATCCACTATGGCTCCCATCATTTTTTAGAGAAAAAAAATAAGCTCTTTCCCATTCTAAGACCTATGTGCACATTCATTTATAAAATAGGGACAATAGTTTGATATTTCTTCATATAACACCTTTCTTTCTTCTTTTACCTCTCAGGTCTTCTCTGTACCTTTCCTGTATCCACATTTACTCCTATATCACCTTTATTTATATTCTATCACTGCACTTGGTTTTCATCATAGCATTTACTTATGTTACTTACCTGTTATTTGTCTTCCTCACTGGAACATAAGCTCAACAAATGATGTCTCTGACTGTTCAACATTTATACAACCAACACAAAATACTGTGATCAGCACAGGTTGATGTTCAATAAACAATGGCTGAATGAAGAAATGAATGAACAAACTTAAATCTAGCTTTTTTGGGTGGGTATTCATGCAAATTTCTCTTAATTCCCACCAATCAATCTTTAGTCTCATAAACCTAGGTATTTTATAACCTGGCTATGGAAGAATCTACACACTCCTCCATTAATCCAACTAAAACATCTATCTTTAAAAATGTAATAGTTTTCAACTATTTTTATGTTTTTCTTTTTCAGTCCTGAATACCTGTATATTTGGCTTGACAAATAGGTTTTACACACACACACACACACACACACACACACACACAAATATCCCACAACTGAAATTTAGTTATTAAAAATGTATACTTAGTATTCTTACATGTTTAAACTTCAGTCACCCTCAGAGCACTCTCCATTTGATGCAATGTTCCTGTCAAGACATTTTTTTCCATTGCACAAAACAGTTTTTGAACCCATCAGTTTTGATGTTTTTTAGTGCTTCTGCCATGTTTTGTTTCACCTCTTCCACACTGGCAAAATATTTCCTTTTGAGGACTTTTTTTCCCCATCTGGGGAAACAAAGAAGTTGCTTGGGAGGAGATTGGGTGAGGAGGGAGGGTGGGGCATGGAGAGTGTGCTGTTTTTGGTGAAAAACTGCTAAGCACTCAGCATGCTATGGCAGGTGTGCTTGTAAATCACCCATTATGAAATGGGCAAACCCTTTGAAAGAGTCTTCAAAAAAAGTTTACTGAAGTCGGACACATCGTCTCACAACAATGCTAGTTGGTACAGTGTACAGATAAGTTCCTAGAACACTCACCAAGTCGCGGAAGATTGTACTACAAGGGCCCTTTCCTCCAGAAAATAATGATGATTTTGTGGGGTCCTTCTTCATATATACTATTTAAGGAGCATTAAGGTTTTCTGTTTCTCTCAGGTGACACATTGCTTAAAATTATACCTGTAGAGAAATAACACAAAAAGAAGGGGAAAGTGACAACTAATTGCTTTTCCAGCATGTTTTATGTGCCATTTAATAACATTGGACTCTCTTTATTTCAAAGAAGACACAACCAGTATTTTAACATTTCATCCTGAAGGAAATAAAGTATTTGGCCAAATCACAACTTGTATTTCTTTTCATTGTCATTAATAAAGCAGACATATCAAAGAAGTTAGAGGGCTAATACTCTAACTGTGAAGACAGAGAGAGAGGGACTTGTTTGCTACCATTCCTTCTTGCTTCCAGACAACCACTACATCCCCTTCTTGTACCTTGGCTTCCTCTGAGTATTCATTTTATAATTTGATTCCATGGGATTTTGCTTTCAGAGATCACTGAGGTAAATTGCCACGAGCTTGGTACCAGGAATAGCTGGGTTAGAGCATCAGCTGTACCACTAAAGCTGAGTGGTTTTAGAGAGTTTTGTCATCTGTAAAATGCTACCACTAAAACCTATCTTCTTGGATCTTTGTAGCAATTAAATGAGATATTGAGTGTCCAGTAAGAGCATAGTGGCATAAACGTGGTAAACCTTAATTTTTACCTGTTTTTATTGATTAACACATTTTGACGAGGGAGCCAATGACCAGAAGAGCCTTTCATTACCAAAATAATTGATAGCAAATCTTAGAATATCAGGCACCAACATGGAATGTTACTGGGGGATTGATTCTTTAGGTGACTCATTACTTTTCTAGACCTTTCAAGACTTTCTTAGTTATTTCTCAATGCTCTTGTCTATACATAACTTCAACCCAACTTCATGCAAGTAATTAAGCCCAAAGCAGAGTTTGTTTACTCAGCAGGTCATAGATAAAATATAGTTAATGGGTTCAACACTTACTTAAAAGAAATGTGTTTGGCTACACGGGTGATCAGAGTTGACTGCAATCAAGATTGTATATTTCATTCATTCGTTGGGAAATTCTTGCTGTAATGGCAGAGACATTTTGCCCCAAAGCAGGAGAGTATGTATACAAATGTTTATGGCTGATGACCCCAATTTATGTTCTTGCTTTCCTACATTCCTTTTAGCAGGGATAGAACAAGAATGACAGTGCAGGATGAGCCATGCTGCCATTCATTTATAGTGCTTAATTAAATGCCCTGTCCTTGCACTTTACCTATTATTTTTGGCCTCAAGGGACACTGGGCAGTATGAAGTTTTAAGTCACAATTCCATTCACTAAGTGTGTGCTGGAGCTTGTAATAAGTTTGTCTAAAGTCTTTCACACCTCTGCTTTCCATAGAAGGTTCATTTACCTTTCTGAAACAGAACAGAGCTGTTTTTAGATTTCCCTGATTTCCACAGACAAGACACTCCTGGGAGCCCACTGTAGAAAGTGTTTGCTGAGGCACATTCTTAGCTGACTGGCTGATGAGGGAATAGGGAAAAGCAGCCAGAAAGCCCATGTACTATATGCCTCATCCCAGCCTCAGAGTTATTAATTGTACATCACAGCATTCTCTTTTCTCTAAATACATGTCTAACTCATTTATTAAAACTTCATACTAATTACTTCCATTGCATCCCTCGATGAGTTGATTCCATATGCAATGTATTAATTATCCACTCTGAAAAGACTCTAACATAAATTCCTCTGGTGTCTGTCCATTATCGCTTCTTAAAGCCATGCCCCTTCATTCTTTTACTTGATGATTACTTATTCTAGTTGCTTTCTCTCCTGCTCTGCCTTTATCTGGACACAGCAATCATGTCAGTAAGAGAGATTTGCCACAAAATACTGCTAGAAGTAAGTCCATATCCTTGCATATACTCCTCTATCTCAGCAAACCATAAGGTGTGCTGGACCTTTTGTAATAGGTTACTACTTCTTCTCTAGGTTTTTAAAAGCATGTGAACATGAGTGACAAAGACCAGATTCTTGGGTCAGTATAATTTAACATAATCATCTTCCTGTGTTAATGAAAGAGTAAATAGCTACAGCAATAAAGGAGGGAGAGTGAAGGCCATAGGAAGACTGATAAGCAAAGGAGAACACTTACTGATAAGTAATGTCCCATGTGTTTTACTCTTGAAAAGCAAGAAACAGCCATCAAACACCCCTGGAGGGACCCCAGCACACCACATGTTCTCTGTCCATCATGATAATGGTTGTCACCAAAGGCAAAATCAGAAAGGTTTCACTCCTAGTAAAAGAGCAGCAAACAATCAGCTTCTTGCAATCATTTCCTTTGTGTTTCAGGAGAAATACATGATTTTTGACTCAGATCAAAATGTATAGACTTCCTAATGACTAAGCTGGATGCTTACCTCCCTGGTATATAAATAATTTTAGAAGACTGAGAGGCAAGTCTGCTTCTCAATCATCCAAGTGGTTTGTAAATGTGACATAGTTTTTGATATTTGGAAACTATCAAATATTTGGAAGACCACTATTCTGAAAACTTGATTGCCATTTTATTTCCTGGTAATTCACATTGACCTATAAATACTATTTCTTGGAGCAATTGATAATGGTTGGTCAGCATGTGGCCAATAGTCTGGAGAGTAATTTGGCCATATTAGCATGGAAAGTAAGCCATAACTTACCTTTCCCATCGGCTTAATCACCATGTACAATGATCACAACTGATCACTGCATGTGACTGAAATGGACAGAGGTACCAGGTAAATTTCAGCTGCAAGGAAAATATGACATTTAAGAACTGAGGATATGTAAAGGCACTGCATAGGAACCCAAACACATGAGATGTGTCTCTGATTTAACTTAATCCCTCCAAGCTTCAGTTTTATAATCTGTACAATAAAAACAATGCCTGCTTTACCAATATTTTAAGGATCAGTTGCTTGATGATCATAGTGCTTTAATGCTGGGAAGATTAGTAGTTATTATCTAATATGTTATATTATTATATTATTGGTCAAATTGACCAGTGTCTACTTGAAGATTAATCCTATATTAATGTTCTTTTTCCTCTTTATTTTGGAAGTATAGGTGCAAATTATTAAATTCCAGACATCTATTGTTTGATTCCTAATCTATTGTAGTTTATTTTGTTGTGCTATTCTGTTCTATTCTATCTACATTTTTATATTTTCTTGATTATTTAACTAATCTCATTGGGTACCTAAAGCCTATAAATCAATCCTGGAAATATCTTGGAGCTCACATTTAATTAGATGGAAATAGTTTTTCTCTATCTATTCTGTGAATAACTGGACATTTAAAAAACCTCCCCAAAGATCTGCATCTCAAAATATGATCCTGTCTTGAAGGAGCCCTTCATAAGAACTTGGGTCTGAAAATGGGATCGCCAGTGCTTTATTGATGTTGTAGGCCCACGGCAGCCTTCTAGAGAGATTTTCCATGTTGTATTTCACTATTATAACTCCATCATGGTCAATTAGCAAGACAGACTCCTGGCTTTTAGGCTTGAAAATGAGGCTTCTTGATTATTTATGTTTCTAAGATGTTATTGAGTAATTCAGCTTAGTAAATAACTTCAATGTGTTCCATCATGATGACTGTAAATCCAGGTGTTAATACTCTCAGATGGCCCATCATCTCACTGGAGATACCTAATAAAGCAGCCATTAACCGACCGTATATGGTGATGTAAACTATACCGCTCGCTGAACTTCCCATTATCAAGAGTACCACTGTGGAGGTGGAGGAGATTATCTAAGTAGGGACTTGCCATGATCATAAAGAAACCATGGAAACAAGGATATTTCCTTTACTCAGTGAAAAATGTGTGTGAATAAGGCATCAAGCCTGAAAGGTAGGTATGAAGGAAAAATTTGATAGGTTGCATTATAAAATTAGAAGGATAAAGTACTCTCACACTCCAGACATTAAGCAAATGTGGAATGTAGCAGCTTCTAGTGATGCTGATTTGTCCCAGAGGGTATTCAGTTACATTCCCTTTGGCAAATCTAACATCTCAGAGGATTGAAAATCAGACTCAGGAGACAAAGGGTGCTTGTGTTTCCACCCATGAATATACCCAGAAAAGCCTCTGACATTATAAGAATTTGGGTCAAAAGTTGTCAAGTGGCCCTGGCCAGGTACTGGGTAGTTCAATTGATTAGACCATCATCTCATATGACAAGGTTGTGGGTTTAATCCCCAGTCGAGGTGCGTGCAAGGATGAGCCAATGAATGAATAAATAAGTGGAAAACAACAAATCTCTCATCTCTCTCCCTCTCTCTCTTTCAGATCAATAAATAATTTTTTTAAGTTATGACTTGATTTTATGCTTTGGGGAGATGAAGAATAAAGAACTCACATGTCCTAAACAAAACAGCACATGGAATATGGGAACAGTGAACAAAAGCTAGACTGCGACCCTAGAAATATGGCTTCTAGTCTTAGTTCTTCCTTCAGACTAATCAGCTGTTAGAAACTTGTCATTTCACCTTGGCTGTCGGTTTCTTCTAGTTGAGGGAAATTGGATTTGTACAGGCAGGGTGTGTGGGTAGTTGCTGTCTTATCTTTTACCAGGGCAAATATTATTGATTTATTTATGTTTCAAAAATGTTGAACCCAGCCATGATATCACAGTCCTCTACACGGTGCTTGCTCCATGGAACAGCTGCCTGCCCTGTGAGCAGATATAAGATGTGCAAGAAAACTCCTGGGCTGAGACATAATTACAGGACTGTATGATCTTTTTAGTTGTCAGTCTTGGATGATTGGCAAAATTACTCAATCTCCTACCTATGTGGAAATCAAGGGCATTTTCCAATATTATTGGAGCCCTAAGAAGCCAGAATTTGTGTTGGCCCACTTCATATCTGCTTCTTCCTTCTCTTCTTCCTTCTCTTTCCACTGCTTCTTCCTTCTCTTCTTTTTCCTTTTAGCCTTCTCCTTTTCTTTTTTTTTAAGATTTTATTTATTTATTTTTAGAGAGGGAAAGGAGAGAGATAGAGAGAGAGAGAGAGAAACATCAATGTGCAGTTGCTGGGGATCATGGGCTGCAACCCAGGCATGTACCCTGACTGGGAATCGAACCTGCGACACTTTGGTTTGCAGCCCGCGCTCAATCCACTGAGCTACACCAGCCAGGGAAGCCTTCTCCTTTTCAATTATTTCTGTCACTGGACATAGGCTTCTGAAATTTCTGACTTAGAAGAAAAAAAGGATCCTTTTAATTTTGCCTGGGGAAGATACTGTTGCTCTGTTCTCAATAGCATTAAATATTTGACTATCCCTGATCATTAGGTGGCATATCTACATTTTTAATCATCAAGAGTAACAGACCGGCACTGGGCTAGATGCTGTGGGAAACTGAAAGAGCAGCAAGCATGGTCTCGGCCTTACCAGAGTTTATAATCTTATGGAGGAGAGAAAAATATATACAAAACACCCCCAAGGAAACATAAAGTACTATAACAATATACAATCTTTAAAATAGCATCTATCCTGCAAACTGTTGACAGATTAATCTTCCCCAAGCACTGCTTTTATCATGTCCTCTGCCTCTCAACAGCCTTCACAGCCTTATTTCTTATCGCATTAAGTCCAAACCCTCTGCTGTTTTTCAGGACCTCCTTAATCTGACTTCACCTAGTTTGTCCAAATTTATGGCCTAGTCTTTCCCCACCAGGCCAGAATGCCTCCAAACTTTTGATCACAATGTCTTCCCCAGCTCGAATATAGAAAGTACGGCCCCAAGCCCACCTCACCTTTCAGCTCCTTAAAATATTAGAATATCACTCCGTAATTCAATACATACATAAAATAAGAACAACAAAAGGTTAAATCGAACTTCCCCCTTGAAAATATATTTTTGTGGAGTAGGTCATACTGATCTTTCATTTATTTAAATACCAATATGGTGTCGATAGCCTTTAATTATGTATTTTTGCTTCCTGGGCTTTTCACTTACTACTTCAGTGACTGTGAACTGTAATCTTAACCTCCCTAAGCCTGGTTGCCTGAACTATAAAATTGGAATACCCTGCAGAATTACTACTGTGAGAGCCAGAGATCATATATTTAAAGAACTGGTAATTGGGCTTGGCTAGTTAGCATTCAGTAAATATCCTTAAATCACTGCAAAAGTAAAAATGTAGAACTACAGTAATATCAAAACTGACTGAATCTACCATGTTTATATATTTTGACATATCAGCAAGATTATACATTTCTTAGATTTAGAAAACAAATATTTTGGGTTTCATGTTGCATAGCAGAGATAATAAATATTGGACAATCAGTTAAAATGTAAGTTTTCAAGTTCAAATTTGAGTAGCAATGTAATATAATGAATAAGAGGCTCCAATCTGGCGCAATATTCCTGAGTTCAAATCCCTGTTCTTCCCTCACTTACTGTGAGGCCTTCAGCAACTTACTTAAACTCTCTTTGCCTCAGATTTCCTCATCTAAAAGTAGAGACAATAGTACCTTTCTCATAGGGTTGTTATGAGAATTATGTGAGTGAAGATTTATAGAGTTAATATGTGTAACATAAAATATTTATGCTTAGGATGGTAATTAGCAAGTAGCAAGTACTATATCAGTATTCATGAAATACAATTCTAAACATATATGACTTGCCTTGACCAGCATTTCAGTTCTTTTATCTCTTCTGACTCACTTTTCCCATCACCAAAATATTAAAAGCAATCAGAAAAAAATATACAGATCATCTGATGCAGAACTTTTTTCCAGAAAACAGAGTTAAATTACAAATATCTATGGCAAGCATAGAGCACAGGACATTGGTCTTCAATGCTGTGTAAATTTAATTCAGATAATAAAGGCTGGCCATAGGGCAACTAGAGGAAGAGCAAGGCATTGCAGCAGGTACTCTCCAAGTCTGCCTGGGACCTGGAGCCTCATTCATCATCCTTCCGGACAGAAGCAATTGTTAGCATTTCCTTTTTGTTAGCTCTAGAGAGTTGACAGAATCTCTTGTGACTCAACCACAAGTCTTGGGGTAGGCACTCAGTAAAGAGTGCCAACTGCCCCAACTCTGATGTTCTCCACTATGGTCATTGAATTCTCCCTCTTTCTCTCTTTTTACTAGGACCACTTCTCTAGCCAGGAGCAGTAAATTCAGTTTCCTCCCCTCATAATCTCTTACTCATAGCGTCTGCACAGTAGTTTTCCCCTTCATGACCCATTGCCTTTGTGCCTTGGTACTCTATGCCTCACACTCACACATTCTAGGTGGCTCTGTGGGTAGTGATCTTGGGTGTGTTACCTCACGGGCTGTTAGACCAGCCATAGGAGTTCCCTGTGGTTCAGGAATCCTCCAAGTCAGCTTTGATCTAGGTAGGGGCACAAGGAATTCGCAAACATCCAAGCCAGTACACATGGATTAGTTCATGCTTGGGTCCATGCGGAAGAGACCAAGCAATTTTAGATAATATAGTGAAGTGTTCGACTCTTAGGGCTAGTAAAGGATTCTAGGCATTGGTTGTATAAGAAAGGGGTTAGAAAAATCAATTTAAATCTGGCCCCAGATGGCTAAATGGCCTTTGCACCTTCACTCTTCTTTTCCTCATCTCTTTTTCTTTATTTTTCTATCCTCTGAAACTTTTTTTTTGCTATAGTTCTGAGAATTAGTATTCACAATTTGTTCACAACCAGATTTTATTTCCACACCAAAGTACCAGGCATCTGCCATTTAGTTTAGCTATTAAAAACTTCCTTCCAAAATTGGAAGCATGGCCAGTATGTTTAACAGTATGTTTGAGAGAAAGATCATATCAGAAGAGGAAGTGCAAGACTTTATACAGCGGTATTTGACGTAGCTTGACCAAAGGCACTCCTAAGTCTAGGGGTGCCTAGAACCAACTGGGGGTGAACAGAATTCTTCAGTAGACTATGGTTTAGGTGATCTCTTTACCTCCATGATGAGTATTGGGAGCAGTAAGAACAATCACATGGGTCTTTTGGATCTGACCAGTTTCTGAACTTGATTTTTCAAGCCAGGCAACATCAAGTACATCCAGATTGGAATGCTGTTGTCTTGCTGTTACTTTGCAAAACTACTCTCCGGTTTTCAAGTAGAATGTGCATGCCCATGGAAAACTGGTATGGAGATGCAAATTATTTTATTTTTCAAAATAGTATTTATTTGCATAATAATATACAGGGATGTGGAAGCTTGTTCTGGCACTGCCTCACAAAGGCCATATGACCTTTGGCAATTGACCCCTAACTCAGTCTCCAGGAAAGCTAACTAAATCATTTCTCCAGTTCCTCTGGTTCCCATAGTGCAATGATTTCATTAATCTCCAAACAAATAAGGTTGAGTTAATTCTCAAAAACTCTTAACCTTTAAAATGAATTTTAAGGATATTATATAAAGTGATAGTACTTTGTCAAGTTCCTGCTGAGTTATTTCATGTGCTCCAGTAGTCTGGTCAATTTTATAAAAGACTGTGCGTGCTAGGCTTCATATGGAATTCTAGGTCCATATTCAGGCCAACATACCAAACCTGTCTTCTGACTTCTGTGCACCCCTGTGTGAGAACGTGTCTGTGTTTTGCTGATTAGGTGGCTGCTGGTGAGTAGGGAAGAAGCATGTCCAGGAATCTTCAATGATAAACAACACAGCCTGTTAAAGGGGGTTGGAGGCCACCACATCCATCCTCATGACCTTTTGTGGTTGGCTTAGGGGCCCAGAAACACTTAGCCTGGCAGCTGTGACTATACTTGGCTTTATTCAAGTCAGCCATCAAAAAAAAGAGGGCAAAACCAATGTTATATTCATTGTTTATATTTCTGGTGGTGAGAGGATAAGTTTTAAAAATGCCCTAATGAAAGTTGAAAGCAAATGGAGTAACATCCAAGGAAAACGTTGGTCCTGTATTAAAAGCGACTTCTCCACATCAGCTCATTCCAGATGCACAGCTGGTCGCCCTGCAACAGCCACCGTCACTCTGTAAAAGGCTCCCTTACAGTCTGTGCAGCCTGTCTGCTTTGCGTCCCCTGCGGTGCCTTAGCCCCTTTTTACTGTTTCTGTGTTTATCCCAAAGAAAAGTGCAGCGTGAAGCAACATATCTACTGTGCCTAGTGATTCAATTGGGAACTATAAGACTATACTACATGCCATAGCTTTGGCCTTTTATGGCACAATAAATTTGGGGTTTGTTAATGGATCTGCTATAAAAGATTAAAATTCATTTATAAATATTGATTCACAGTCTATTATGTTAAGATTATCTACAGATTAAAAATGAAAACTATGTTAAAACAACATTAAAGTATTAGACTCAGATCTTCGCTGCCTGGCACAAATCATCTTCGGTCTTGAGAGCAAAATGGAAGGACAGAGAAGTGATTCTTTTGTTGGAGAGAGAAAAAGAGGAAATCTTAACATCCTGGTCCAATATGCACCCAGTTAAAGAGTCCTGTGATGAATATTTCTTCCTGTCTGACCAACTTGAGATTTCTGCGTTTGAGAGGAACAAGTGTTATTCAAACAGGAGTTCCAATTACAATTTAATGGCAATAATCAAAGACAACCTCACTTATTTTTAGATTAAAGCTGACTGGCATTAGTCATTCAGCCGACCTTCTTATAGAAACAAAAATCTCATGCATGCTACCCAAAGGGCAATTGTTTTCATTCCATTGACTTGTCAAAGCCATGGACGTGGTCACAGGCTTCAGACATAATGGAGCTCTGTCACCATTCACCAAGCTAACATGGATTTTCTTTTCAGTCTTTTCCCTTATTTTTTATGATTAGCAAAAACATGTCAATCTTGAGTTTACTGGTTAATCATCAAGTTGAGGGTAACAATGCCCAGCATTTGTAGAGCCTTTTGTACTTACAAAAGGGATTTCATAGATGCTGTCTCGATGATCCTCACAACGTTTCTGTGAGGTGGGTGGGGCTGAGCTTACCCACAGTCTAAAGGCAGAGAGGATGAAGTGCCTGTCTCAGGTCATCACACCATCATTTGCATCTATTGCCCCTTAGCTCCCCACACCTGACCACTCTCATTTTTGCAGATACATATTCAGAAATCCATTCTTGGTCAGATACCTAAAAATATCTTCTTCCCTAAAATCTAAAATTTCACCAGAGAATTTCATGTAATGCTGGCTAGGTTAATATTATCTTAATGACAATTGGTTACATCTGATAATGTGACGACATGACTCTAGGATACTCAAGGATAGCTTGTGTCTTTTGTGTGTGTATATTCATTTTACATCTAGACTTTTAAATTCATATCGACTAAACCAATCATACAGACTCTCCTGTGTTTGAGTGTGTGTGTGTGTGTGTGTGTGTGTGTATAAACAGGGGAATAGTAATGCTGCATTTTCTGTTCTGTAACTAATATGATTTATTTTAGATAAATTTGTTTACTCAATTAATGTATGAATGTGTTGTCTTTGTTTCAAACAGTAAATTTAAAAAGCTACACCTAAGACAAAAGTTTCCTTAACCAATCATCCCCAATCTGGCCCTCCACAGATGTATCAATTACTGCTGTATCTTTCAGATACGTTTATGTGTATTCTGTGCCCGATTGTTTTACAACAAATATATTATGCTTTGTGCAATATTCTAGTGCTTTTGTTTGATTTTTCAGTCAAAAATATGTCTTGACAATCTATAAATGTACCCATTTATATATTTATTGATTGTCGCTATAATGTGCTATAATATGAATGTACCACATTTAAAGTCATTTCCCTACTAAATTAATATTTGTATTATTGCCAGATTTCCCCCAATATAAACAATGCTGGCTGAATATTCTCCTACATGACTCACTTGGCACATGTGCTTATTTTTCTAGGGCAGAACCTGTTAAGTGCTGATGTTAGATCATAGAGTATGTAGGGTTTTTTTATTTAAATAGCTATTGCTCAATGTACTTCCCTTCAATGATTGTACCAATTTACATTTCCATCAGCTGTAAATGAGAGTATGCTATACCCCCACATAGTTGCCAATATGTGATTCTAACAGACCTTCTGATCTAAGCACTTAAGAATAGTTGAAATAACAAATGTACAAGCCATAAGTACCAAAAGCCTACTATTATGTTTGGTTCCCAAGGTTACGGAGATGCAACAGCTAAATGGAAACCTGGATGGGGAGAGCAAGGAGATGCTTTAATTAGGTTGGAGTGTGAGCCCAAGCTGAGGCTGTTTATCTGGGAGACAAGACTTAAGAACAAAAACATGCAGCTGTCCTCAGATGTTTGAAAGGCTCATGCAGCAGAGTTTCCAGAATATAGAACCAGGACCAAAGGACAGAAAGAGGAAGGACAGAGGCATATTCAATTCAAGTCAGTGGAGCCTCACACATCAGGCAGAACCCTTCACTTGCATGGCCTGGACATAGCAATAACCCATGCAATAATTCACATGATCATATATATCCTTTTGTAGAATTTGCAAAGACATTTTCACCTCAATAGGTTAAGACCACATTCTCTTTCCACTCTAACTTTTCTCCTGCCAGTTTAGCCTTTTGTCAGGTGACTTTAGAGTAGCTGCAGGCTTTCTTGAAATTTGGGTACAGGGAAGTTAGTTTGAAGATATATTGAATGTGGATTTAGTGGGTTAGAGTTATGTGGTACACAGTCACTTCTGGGTACGGCTAAATTACCCCTAGCTAGGTTCCACAGGCTAGTACAATTGCAAGAAATGAATCTGTGGAACTCAAATAAAAATGATCATAAGGCTATACTTCATATACATAATAGTCTATGAATGGGCTGTCCTTTCCATAACTTTAAAGCCTGACAGACTAAACACCAATATTCAGCATTCAGCGCTGCCTTCCAGCTCCCTACCTGGCTCCACCCAGTCTTGTAGTCACACTGCCCTGAGTGTTCTCCATCCACTACATTCAAACCATTCCCCTTGTTTGTGCCAGGCCATGCCATTGCCACATTCGATCCTGTCCAACACGGCCTTTCCCTTTGCATCTGTATAGGTTCTTATTAATTCCTTGGTAATCTGTCACAAAATGTAAACACTGTGGAAGATGACATAAAACTCTTAAATGTCCCACTGAAAGGACATCTATCATAAATTGGTCAATGTATGTCATCAATTCACAGAGAACTTTAGGTTTTTCACTACATCATACACTCATACACACAAATTTAAACACCCTGATATCTTATAGCTTATATATAGAAAAAACTTGAGAGACGTTTGCCCAGTTTTTACAACAATCTTATTTCATGTAAAATTGGAGACAATACGTTATGATGCTAAATCAAATTGAACAAACTATCAATGATTTTTAAAGAACACATTTCCATCAAACATTGCTAATGGAAAGACTGAATTATCTTCCTAGTCACTCCGTAAAAAAGTGACATTATAAAATTATTGTCACATGGAGATGTGATCAAAGGGACAGCCATCAAAGTTTCAGGAAAACAGTAGATAAGTACACTATACAATTAATAAATATATTATAAGAAATACAAATGTGCAATTTTCTGGATTTAGTAGTTTTAAAAATGTATAATGTGTTATGTTTCACTTACCATTAACTTTCATACTTGATTTGGTATTTATATGTATTAGTCTTTCCCTGAAAGAAGGCCACCATAACACACAGACCTTTAGCTCTATAAGCGCTGGGTATTTTCCTGGAGAAGTGGATATGTTTTGCTGTTTCTTCAGGATGTGTGTTCCTCCCCGAGGAGGCAGTGGGGCTTGCACATCTGAAATAAACTAGAGGCTGGATTATTTTTAGCATGAAATTTAATAAAAAAAAAAGTGTGAACTAGTTCAAAAATCAAATATCCATGATTTTTAAAGCTGCTCTATATCCCCATTTCTCAACATGAGAAAGAATATCTTAAGAGAATAGATTAATTAGACCCAAAGACTTTTTTCACAGAATAAAGGGCAAGAAGGAGAAGGAGGAGGAGGGGGTGGAGGGAAAGGGGAATATGCTATCATCTAGCTGTACAGGGAGCTTTTCTAGACTGAGATTTAAAGTGTCTTTCTGTAAGAGGATCCAGATCGCCTACGTGACTGTACAAAACAGAGATCCCAGAGTGTGCACACACAGCACGCCACTAAGAGTTCTATTTTCCACCAATTTAGATATTACTCAAAATCACAAGTTCACAGCGAAGTAGCACCCTGCTCCCCTGGCATTCACTCTAGTTTGCCTTTGGCAAAATGCTACTTCTGTTACTTCTTCTTATATTTAAGGGGAGCAAAAAAAAAAAAAAGATTTTCCAAAGCATCTTTGAAACGGCCCAAGGGCTCTTGAATATCAAATAGCTGATATTAAATAACATGAATGATTGAAGTGTAAATGAATAAAAACATTTTTAAGTATTTTCCCCTTTACATTAAATTCCTTCAGAAAGCTAAGAGAAAAGGGAGCTAAATATCTGAAAAATGCTCTGAAATATTTGATGAACAAAACCAAACCATGCTTATCTATGCACACAGAATGCATGGGAATACGGGGTGGGGTGAGAGCAGGTTTACAGTTGTGAGTACGTGAAACATGGAGTTTATTTTTGTATTATTATTTATTAGTTATTGTATTATTTTCCATACAAACAACTGTTAACCTACTTTTGCACAGCCCTGTATGTAGAAGCACATAAGTATATGGGTAAAGACAGAACTAGGTTATATTTATTTTATAGCCTGAAAAAAACTTTGATAGTGAAAATTTTGTGATAAATGTTGATAAAATGGGAAGTGATTTGTTCCATTGTTCTGTTGTGCCTCTGAATAATGAGATAGTTCCACTTTTTGTTGAAAATAGCACTTGGAACTCCCATAAGTCAGTCTCCCCAGTTTGATTTTTCTCTCCACCACTCTCCCCACTGGCATTGCCCTCCTTTCGCCAGCACTCTTGAAATCCTGCTGATGAGCAGGAGATGGCAACTGGTTAGTGGGCTGGACCCATGAATGCAAACACTTCAGGTTTTCTTTTCACAAAAGGGCAACTTGGTCCATGGGATCCTTAATGTCAGCAAGCAGGTATGCAAATGTATCTGCCCTCATGGCCCACACACATTAAGTAAAAATACAGAAGGCATTTTCATTAGATGATAAACCCAGCTGAAGTTCAGGTTCATAGAATTCCCCAAAGAATTTCTAAATTCTTAGCATTTTTTTTGGAACTAGCAATATGCAGTATCCTTTGAGCATTTTTTGCTTTCCTCTTCTTTAATCTTGTGCATTTTAAGTCTGGCAGTGGCTGGAAGAGAGACATATCTAATATTTGAATCATAAAATTTTATGGGCAAGTTTCATTCTTCAAAGTATATGTGGATATTAAAATTTAACTTTTGTCCAAAATGTCCTGTTTTAATCACTTTGAGAATTGACTTGATCACAATTTCAAAGTTTCATTTATGTCTCAGATTTTTCTTTAAGCTCCTCTTTTATTCTGCAAACTAAAATGAATATTAATCTTTTTGTTCTCATGAGGGACACAGCATGGGTGCATTTCAAAAATGCGTGTGAGCACTTTTGGTTTTCACAATGACTGGCATCGGGGGGTGGCACAAAGTATCAAGGGCTGACCCTGCACAAGAAAGAACTGGTTTGCATTCCATGTTACTTTGGAGTGTGTCAGTAGACATCCGTGAGGGTAAAACATCAGCTTATTAATACCTAAGGCTAGAACACAACCCAGTTTTAGGTTATAAACTCAAAATATTATATTCCAAGTAATAATGTTCATGACAATGTCAAAAATGCAACTATTGTGAAAGTCAAGGGTAGATGTTACTTTGTTTTATTTAGAACCTTTCTAGAGATGTCACCATTGCAGGAAATCATTCACTGAGGGTGACACTGCCTTTAGTATTGGACCTGTCCAGTCAGTCCAACCCTATCTGTCTGTACTCGCAGCTGTCACCCATATAGTACATACCACCTCTGCACTGTGACTTCTAGGGTTAATGTGCATGACCATTTATGTTTTGACACAATTCAATGACTTTTCTTTTTAAGTCATGATGCATGCAGGCTAAATTGTCTATAACTTTATCACAAGATGCAAAGGAGTAATATAAAGTATTTGTTATAAAACCAGGTCACTGGGACTGATAGGAATGAAACTCACTGCTCAAAAGGAAGTCAGGCTTTTCACAAAGATACTGATTCTCCAGCAGCACTTTCAAAGGGTGACTAGTATCTCTTCTCCTTAATCTCACGCCATCCATCAGGTTAAGAAATTTTCTCCTCATCAGTGCCATTTATCAATTTGGGGGCCATTCTATTTCATTCCTGGAACATTTTAGCTCCTGATTCTTTCACATCCTAACGCTTCAATATTATCAGGCATTGTAATTTCAGTATGCACCTAGATGATGTCTCCAAAACCCTGTCCTCTGGGTTCTTTGTAGTCCTGCTTTTGCAAGAATCTTGAATTTCATTTTATCTCTGCTGCCAGCATAGATACACCTTGGACCTTACCAACATAGTTGACCCACTCTCTATACAGCTTCCATTTTACAAATCTTATTCTCTGATGATTATTATCCACTATTAGAGTTTACACTCTAGAGATTTTATTTTATTTTTTAAGATTTTATTTATTTATTTTAGAGAGAGGAGAAGGGAAGGAGAAAGAGAGGGAAACATCATTGTGTGGTTGTCTCTAATGCTGGGGACCTGGCCTGCAATGCAGGCTTGTGCCCTGACTGGGAATCGAACCAGTGACCCTTTGGTTTGCAGGCCAGCACTCAATCAACTGAGCTACATCAGCCAAGGCAAAACATCAGATTTTATAAGCCTTTGGCTGCACAAGGACCTATGCTTGATTCTGTCACCCCTCCAGTGTCCCTTACTTCTTCTCCATGATTTCATTTCCTTCAGTCCTTATTTGAGATTCCATTTTTAGAATTAGTTCATTGTTTACCATAATTCTCAACTCTCTTGATCCTTTTTCTCTTTATTATACTCATTTGGAAAAACATGCTAAACTTTGTTAAATTTCACCCCTACCTACTCTGTGTCCTAGAGCCCTAAACAAAGCAAACAAAAAACATAACCATGCTGACTGACACCACTTTAAATTTGTGGCCACAAACATCACAAGGATCCTGGTATTGTCTGATAAAGCTAAAATATATCCCTTTCACTAGCTTTTTCCTGTGCCTGGAGGATGCTTTCTCCAGATATCCTAATGGCTCTCTTCTTCACATCTTTTTCTGAGAGCTCGATAACACAACATCAGTAAAACCCATCTGGACCTTTTTACTTGAATTAGTGCACCCAGGCTTGTCAGGCAATCCCTAACCCTGTTTTAGCTTTCTCCTAACCTTATCAGCATCTACCATACTATATATTCTATTTACTTGTGTATTGTCAACTCTTTGATCGCATTAAAAGGTAAGCTTGATAAGGGCAAAGAATTTCCCTAGAATAGTTCACAGCACCTCTGCTTTTGTTTGTATGACTGCCAGATATAAAACGTATCCTCGCTTTCTAAGATGTAGAGATCAATTTCCTTGCTCAAGCCATCGCAGTTGTTCTGTAGCTAACTTAGTCTCAGGAAACATCTTTGACCAATTGATGTTCAAGGACTCCGTAAAAATTTCAAGCCTTCCATAAATACGTTGTAGATATCTGCATGCCATACTGTAATGCAATCTCCTCTCAATGCTTCCCATTCCTTCACCACAATAATTTATAATCCATAATGCACAAACTCCTTTAGCAAATAGGAGGGACAATACAATGGTGCATTCCTGCTGCTGGCATGTTTTTGGCATTCTGTGATCTATAACATTGACAATTAATTGCATGGATTCCAATTTTCACCATCTTTTCAAATTTTCCATCATAACATGTTGCATTACCATTGAGTATAAGATTTGAAGTCACTTAAGGATCTATTTTATGTCATATTTATTTGTCTTTATCCATATTTATATATCTGATGGGGAAAACAATGTATCTGTCTAGGGAAGCATAGAGGCGGGCCTGTGATGGGCAAAGGTAAGAGTGTGAGCAATACTAGAGGGTGGGAAAGCACATGGTTTTTGCAAGGCAGTCATCCAGGGGTGGGAGAAGGAAAGGATTCCAAGATAAAAGGCCACGTTTAACCAGTTTGTGTTCTAGGCAGTTCATAAGAAGTTACTTCAGAATCAAGCATAGAATATTTACCACCAGAAACATCCTTTAAATCAAGAATCAAGAAGCAGGAGAGAATAAGAAGACTGGGAAATGAATCCAGAAATTATAAACTGATTGAATGATGCATAGAATCGAATTTAAAGTAAAAAGAGAGAGCATGGTAAGAAAAGGAAGGTTTGGGATGGATTTGAAATATGTCTAATGTAAATGGTAACTATGGTGCTTTCTCTATTAGTGGGTAGCCAGATTTTATTAGGTGATAGAATGATGTCTTCATTGCATCAGAATCATACTGTGTACCAGTGTTTGGGGAAGATAATCATTAATGAATGTATGAGCACTACCACATGCCTAGAACTAGAGAACACATTAAAGCTTTGATAAAGTGTAATGACAGGGTCTTTCTTCATAAGAAGCTTATAATTTAGTTAGAAATAAAAGGCAAGCTTTCTACATGGCATAATCAGCAAATTGGCTAGGGTATAACATAATGTTTAAATTGCATGATAGGCAATAAGCTAAACTGATTATCACAGCTGACAGGATCTCAGTTATCTGGCATTCAGATGGGCTGGTCTTACTCCCAAGAGAGGCATCACCACACGAAGGGAGGGATGAAAAAAATCTTCACCATGCAGATTCGACTTGCTATTCAAATTGCTGCATGAGATATGGCTGGGTGGGAATGGAATTAGGGATTTTAGGTGACAGTTGTTTTTGGTAACCAATAAATGACTTGTCCTTCAGAAGGTCTATGCAAGGCAATGCAAAGGACCCCAGAAACAAGGCACAGCACTGCAGAACGGCAGGAGCTGTGTTAGAAAGTCAGAAATGATGTGAATGCACTGAACCATGGGCAGAGACCCAGGCACAAGCCAACAAAGAAAAAGGAAGTCCCAAACAAGGCTGGTCAGATATCATTTAATGATAAAACTCGTGGTCCTAATGTACTTCCAGGGTTTGTTAGTTCATTAAAAAAGATAGGTAGGAATGAATACATTGCACAGGGCAGATAACAAAAGTAATAAAAACTCAAAGGCAGCCCAAAGCTGCAGGTCACAGGTTTGATTCCTGGTCAGGGCACATGTCCGGGTTGTGGGTTTGGTCCCCATTCAGGGCATGTACGAGGGGCAACATCGATGTTTCTCTTTCATATAGATCTTTGTCTTTCTCTCTTTTCCCTCCCTTCCTCTCTCTCTGAAAATAAACAGAGTCCTTTTAAAAATCCTTGAGGTACAGATCAATGCGGATTAGAGGCATCAAGGAAAGGCCCGTGGAAGAAACAAGGCTTGAGGATAGCCTTGGAGCACAAAAGCTACAGGAGTAAGGCACAGAGTGGAAAATGTCCGAGTCTGTCATGGGTAGAACAAGTATAAGCATCTTAAATTGAGACATGAAAGAATATTAAAATGAGTATGGCCAGGAAATAGTGAGAAGCCTTGGCTGGAGAAGGACAAAGATGGCCCTGTTGCTGGTTCTTTTTCAGATGGATCTAGGACTTGGTTGCTGCACTTGGCTGTCACTCTTCCTCCGTTCTTATCAGTCTGGCTGGGTAAGCTCTGTGCTCAGGCATGTGCATAAAGCTCCTAAAGTAAACCCATACACAGCCATTAGGAAAATGAACCAGGTCCCCGGGGAAGCATTGTGATATACAGTGTCTGAGCTTCTTCAATATCCTTATGTAATAAGGTGCCTTATAAATGTTATTAGCTGCAGGTTTTATGGCAAATTTTATGCCATTTTGATTATGATGCCGCTGGATGACAGCTAGTTTACGTTGCTTAAACATCCTCTGTATCTAATGTCGAAAGGAAGCTAATTAGCTATAACCATGAAAATGGCTGTGTCATGTGAAAAGGAAACTGTGTAGAGTACATTTCTTTACCCCAGGATGGAGGATGTTATACAATGATTACCTTCAATTTTAAAACATTTAGGCAAGCTGAAAGTCAGAGAAAGGGAATTTAAAAATGAGAATGTATGACTGTTGCTTTCTGAATACGTTTGTATTTGCGGCGGGCATTCGTGACCCAAATTCTTTAATGGTTTATGGCCCAATGAATCACTTTCTCTCGGTCACCAAATTCCACGTGCTTGTCTGTTTATTAGCGGTTCCTGACAGATCATCGGTCCGCATTTCTTTAGCATGCCCATGACAAAAGATTCAGAACATTATTTAAGATTCATTATTCACTGAAATCAAACGTGGAAAAGCACAATCTGGGTAGTGGGGATATTTTATTAGTGTGTGTTGTATTCTAAGTTCCTCATCAACATAAAACACTATAAAGAGTCTATAAATCTAATTAAGAGCATTAGAGTGAAAAAAATCACTGAGTATTTAGTTAGGATAGGCAAAGCTTATGCAGAAGGAAAGTTCTCAGTTGCAGTTATGAATGGCAATTGAAAAATCCTTCTTACTTTTTAACACTTAAATACAGAATTGACACAGCGTTTACCATAAAACAAGCATAAACACGGGACACAGGTAAAAAATACTACTTCTTTTGTTGTGGAGAGCAGATTTTTATCCAGAAAAGCAACATCAAAAGTTTAGGGGCAGGTATTTCAGATTTTCGCATGCACCATCGAAAAAGGCATTTCTTTAAGAAATAGGTTTTCCCTTTGTTGATAGGCAAGGCATCTAAGGGGGTCAAATCAGCCAGGAGGGATTTTTGAGAGGGAGGAGTGAGGTGACAACTGCTTTCAAGACAGCCTCTATCATATCACACGTTGGCTTTTGAAAAAAACGGAGGTGGCAAACTGGTGGCCTACAGCCTGGATAGGGCCCACAGATAGATTTTGTTTATCTTTAACAGTATATCATTATTTTTAAGCCAACATTTAAATTTAGGAGATTTCACATAAAAGGCCATTTTCTGGCTTTTGTGAAGATCCTGCAACACTGAGCCTGCATTCTTGCATGGCAACAAGCAGCTGCCGCCTAGAGGTGGGGCCTGTCTTCTCCAGCCGGCTGCCCTCTCACCCCTCTCTGCTCATCCCCGGTCTGGCTTCCTACTTTGGTTTATTT
This sequence comes from Phyllostomus discolor, assembly GCF_004126475.2. Taxonomy (NCBI): domain Eukaryota; kingdom Metazoa; phylum Chordata; class Mammalia; order Chiroptera; family Phyllostomidae; genus Phyllostomus; species Phyllostomus discolor. The sequence goes on from NC_040911.2 coordinate 24,979,135, forward strand.
GTTTGTTTTGTTTTTTAAAATTCTACAGGCAAATGGTCTAGCTTTTTTTTTTAAGATTTTATTTATTTATTTTTAGAGAGGGAAGGGAGGAAGGGAGAGAGAGAGAGAGAGAGAGAGAGAGAGAGAGAGAGAGAGAGAGAGAGAGAAACATCAATGTGCGGTTGCTGGTGGCTGTGGCCTGCAACCCAGGAATGTACCCTGGCTGGGAATCGAACCTGGGATACTTTGGTTCCCAGCCCGCGCTCAATCCACTGAACTACGCCAGCCAGGGCCCTACTTTGTTTTAGGAACTGCCCTACACTTGGAGGGGCCCCTTCCTCCAAAAATGAGAGAATCCTTCACCAAAATTCGGTATCTGAGAGAGAACACTCAAATAAATTGTCTCTCAACAGAGAATGTTGTTTGCTAGTGATGCTCTGGCTCCCATATATGGGGAAGACATTGGACATTTCTTTCAAAAAAAAACCCCAAAAAACAAAAAAACATATGGATGGTGGATGCCCCTTCTGCCTTTGAGGTCATAATGCCTTATTGGATTCTTTGTCTATAACTGAGGTAAGTACCTGAACTTTAGGAAACTAATGAGTTAATGCAATATAATCACACAAATGTCTATTGAGCCCAAGTCTCTGGGCCATGTTGACTTTTCCACAATGATTAAAATGTTAGTTTCCTAATTAGTCTAATTTCTTACCCACCTTCCTGGTGTCTGGCATTCCACAGATAGTGGTAAATCCCTTAGAATTTCTCATGAACTGTCTTCCAAGAGCAAGGGAATTTATCTGATGTTTTCTGATTGATCTCTGTTGGGGAGAGAAAGAGTGAGTTCAGAGAGCCTCAGACAGGGGAAAAAGCGGGAATTAACGAGGAAGAAAAGGAGGCATCAAGAGGCATCTCTATGGTATGAAGCACAGTGAGGCAAAGTGGGCCCCATGTATCCATGTATTTCTGTATGGTCGTGAGTCTCTTAGTTGGTATCAGACGCCACCATATCCCTTGCACTTTGAGGACTGGCTCCAGGTTGATGCAGAGCTCAACAGATTGTGACTGAGATTTTGGATGACTTTTACAGTTCCTTTTTTTATTTCCAGACCAAATGAGATATAGGGATCCTATCTATGTACCTTTGCTCCTGCTCTGTGACTACTAGCAATTGACACAGGTGACTGGTAGAGTACATATCTGTGTTTTAAAAAAAATACTAAGCCACATCTCAACACTTGGTTTTCTTGATTCAGCCTAGTTATGAAAATATCCTGACTCACTTTTGGCAAAAGGAAACCAAATACAAGAAGTAAAAACAAACAAACACACAAAAATGTCTATCACTACTGCTGTACAATAAATATGCAGACAACCAGCGAAAAAGAAGAAATTAAACCAAGGAACTAAGTGTTTAATCTACATTGACACAGGGTGACCTCTTTTGATTAGTCTTTCCCAGACTTAGATGTTTAGTTTTCTTGAAATCATATATACATCACTCGATGCCCAGCACGTTATTCTGCGAAAGCTGCAGCATATTCAAAGATGAGTAAAGCAAGGTCTCAGCCCTCAAGGAACCTACCCTACTATGCTGAGATGAACTCCATATACAAGTTGCCGTAACCTCAGTCAAAAATACAGCACATGTTATGTGAATGATCCAGAGAAGGAACTGGTATTTACTAAGAAAGGGCAGATCCTAACAAAGAAAGAACTACTGTAACTACTGTTTCATAAGAAAGAGCAGATCCCACCACAATGTGTGGTACACATTTGTGTTGAATGGGTGAATAAATGAGTGAATGAGACACTGTTTTTCAACTAAGTACATCAGGAAATGCCTTATAAAAGGGCTCGAATATGTGTTGGTCTGTGGAGGACAGTAGAATTTTCATAGCTGGAGATAAGGCAAATGAGAATAATTTCTAGGTGGAGGCAGTGACATGGAAGAGAGTGTGAGAAATATTTGGAGGACAATGAATCAATAAATTTAGTTAAATGAGAAAATTGGTAAAGTATAATGGGGAGTAGGACTAGGAGTATGGAAGTAAGTTAGAGAAAATTTATGGGTATACTAGTTACATTAGTCAAAACAAAGACAAGCTTAAGAATGCTGGAGATCAAGCTTTGTATCAAATGTCTACCAGCCAATTTGGGCAGCAGCATACCAAGACAGATGCTAAATCTGTTTTCGGTTATTTTTTCCTATTTTTCTCTTATTCATGATATCACACTGTTGAAACTCACAAAAAGCCAACAATATATGTACCAATGAATCAACCAGAGAACATATGTGGCTATGATATATTTGCTATATATACCCTTTGATTTTTTGCACTACATCATTACATGGTTGCTTTTAAAAATTAGTTAACTTAGTTTTTAAAATTGTTCACATTTATAGCTCCAGCTAGTCATGCTTATCCTCAGTGTAGAAAATCAAACTGGATAAGTGTTATGTAGCCATGGTAAACTGAGTCTGAAATTTTAAGTTTTTAACTATTTTATTGTCAGCTAGACATTTACACAAAATAATCACTGGTTGATTAAAGAATAATTTCCTAAATTGTAGTTTTTAGCTTTTTTCCTTGCTTGGCCATTTTACGATCTTTTTCAAAGTAATTAAAAACAAACCTTCAAAAGGTTAAGCACACAAATCTGACTTTTCAAAGCAGAAAACCTACTCAGGGAGGAACAGGCATAGAGGTAGACAATTAGGATAGACAATTTTAAATTTCATATGCCACTTATAATCTTTGTCAATATCCAAAACATAATTAAAAAGTTTAAGAACACCCAATACTCGACACTGTGAAATTGAAACTGAAAAAAAAAAGAAGAAAGAAGAACCTCAGAAGCTAGCTTGGTTAGCTATCCTCCAACTTTATAGTGAGATGTCCCTTTAGCTGCGGTGATCGCTACAAGTCAGTTGTTTTATGGGGAACGCATTGTCTGACCCCGGTTGCTGCCTCCTCGGTGAAATGTTTAACAGTTTTCTCTTGCTAGAACAGAGCCTTAGTGTCTTCTGTGCTACTTTTGAAATTAATGAAAGACATATCTCTAGAGTTCTGACCAATTGCCTCATATTCTAGCAAAACAAACACCTCATGCAGGACTTGCACAATCCTTTGAATGCACTAATTACAAGTCTACTATTGACTTTTCGCAAAAGAGTAAGAATCTTACAAAAGCATGTGTCCCTGCAACCCCTACAGCATCAGAACAGAGTGCTCTAGGCTCCATTGCTAATTGTTTTATTTCTTTCTAAATTTCTTTTTATTTTTTCTTAAATTATTCATCATGCTGCTTAAAGATATATTCACAGATAAAATAGGAACATTTTCAAACAAGGAATTTCATGAACAAAATTATGAAAGGTATATACTTGTCTCTCTTTTTATTATCTTACATAGTTTCTGCTCTGTTTAATTATTTAGAGGTAAGTACCACTTTAAATGAATATCAGAATTGACCCAATGGGGAATCCAATGCTTCCAAAAGGAGAACAAGAATCCTGATTGCAATATATCCATTAAAATGTCCCCACAAACTGTTCCAATCTAAATTATCTCAGGCCGCTGTGTCTTTCCAGCCTTATTGATTTGAAAAATAACAAACAAGTATAAATGACATTTACAGCTCTTAATTGGTGTCATTAGCAGTTCTTATTATTCTGCAGGACAAGCACTAACCCTTTATTGAGAATTCAGTGATGCAGGTCTGCTTGGGACTCATCAGCCTTAAAGACAAGTAATAAAACAGCTGAGTGACTGACTTAGAGACCTATTCATCAACAAAGGCCACAGGCAGCTGGGCCTTATTTTCCCTTGATTTGTTTTATGCAGTTATTGAGACCTTGGAACTACAAAAGGAAAAAGGCACAGCAATGAAAGGAGTTTGAATTGATTCCTCATACCCTTTGGTGTTAGCAATGCATGGGGCACATTGTAGAGGCCTTGCATCTCCGTTCTGTGTTTGCTCATTGATGGCATCAGCTAGGCCCACAAAACAATGGGTAGGCAGGTAAGGATGGGGACTCCTCTCAGTCCCGCACCTGAAGTTGTCTTCGGCAGGCATTAGGTTTTCACTGAGGAGGTAGTCATTATGGAGGGGTTTTCCGTTTTAACAGGATTCAGGGTCTAACTTTGGATGTTCTAGATTCAGCCACTGACTGTGGCAAGATATTTGGAGATACTTGGCCTTTCTGGCTCCTAGAAGTCATGACTTGTTTTCACTTGACCTCTAATTGATTCCTGACGATTGCCTGAACTTCTTCAGGCTTCTCGTACTTCTAAACCAGCCGAGGGTCAAGGGAGAACTAAGTAGGTATTTTAGGGCTAGTCATGTTGTCAGGCTTTCAGACCTCCCCAACTGCTCTCTGCAATGATCTGTGGCTCCCACACTCTTAACTCATGTGATTGCCTTTTGATTTAGTTTAGACTCGCTGCTTGTTTGGAGAGTTACTAATGTTCTACTTGGATAGCTGTGATGGATATATGTTTTTCTAAATCTTTTATATTCACTTCAAGGCGATTGCATCTTGATACCTAGGTAGCTGTTCTTGTTACATTAACAAAAAATTCAGAAAGGTAACAGAGAATGTGCATCCTTCACTCTTGTCACCCTGTCTTCATGAGATTGACTGAATAATTGAATGTAAATAGCTGTGCGTGAAAATGTAACAGTCTATGAATCAGTTTCCTTATAAATGAGTTGCACAATCCATGTGAGACAGTTTATCTCTTTTAATTTCATAATTTATTTGCCATGGAAGTCTCAGCTGAGAAGTGGTATCTGGTTTTCACTGACAGCCTACTTTTTACATAGCTGCATAAGCTTGACTGTGGGAAGAAAAAGCAGGTCAAGGGGCAGCCTAGGCAAGTGGCTCCGTTAAGAGCTGGACCCTGCTTTGCTCCACAGCCTCCTCAATGCCCTTTCCTGCCATTAGAGCCTCATGCAATGTGACTGCTCAGCCTTGCCCTCAGACTTCAGTGCAGTGGTCTGCAGTAAACTCAGAATGACACGTTCAAATTAATAATCCAAGAATTCAAGAAAAAAAATACTCCATTAAAAGCCCAGTTTCTATTATATGAGATTGGGAAAAGTATATATCAAGAAATCAGAGACCATTTAATGAGCTGGTTAAAAATTACCATTCAAAAATTGAGTAAATATATGTCTGCTGAGTAACTTATATGAATCTCCTTACAAGTATGGAAGTCTAAAGTAAATTTTAGAGTTGGACGTGTCAATGTTATGACTTGTCTGTGAAAAGCAGAGTATAGGTGACAAACGCAAGGCACTTTGTGCTTCCCGCCGTGGACCTGTGAGCTCGCAGGATGCTGCACTTCTCTTCCGGGGCTTATGCTGCAGGAAGCAGCACCCTTTCATCAGGAGGGTGTGGTAACCAGGGGTGGATCTTTTCTACTTCTTTGTGCAGAGTTCATTCATGGGTCAGAAGACAATCTTAGTTGGTAATAAAAATTCCAAACTCCCAAACCCAGCCCTTCTGGTCTTCCATGATGCCAGCAGGAGAGTAGGGGTTTTCCTGTCCCTGCATAGCACTGCTCAACAGCCAACTGTTGGCATCATGTCCAGAGAACCACTAAGGAGTATCACAAAGGACTGGTTTTAAGGATGGTCAGCCACATGGGAGCAGTAGAGAGAGAAGCAGGTGGGATGGCATCAGAGTCCAAGCTTTTGGTTTTGGTTCACAGTGACAGTTTTCGTGGGCTTACTGTTCAGTTGGCTATTACATTTCTTGGCTTAATTTTCTATGGTTAGCCCTGGCTGGTGTAGCTCTGCGGATTGATCTCAGGCCTGAGAACCAAAGGGTTGCCAGTTCGATTCCCAGTCAGGGCACATGCTGGGGTTGCAGGTCTGGTCCCCAGTAGGGGGCATGTGAGAGGCAACCACACATTGATGTTTCTCTCCCTCACTTTCTCTCTCCCTCCTCCTCTCTGTAAAAGTAAATAAATAAAATAACACTTTTTTTCCTATGGTTAGCTTTTGTGTACTTTTTTCTTCAGGCCAGCTTCCTAATATTTATGTACTTTTTAAATAGATGTCAATAGAAAAATATAAGGTGATATAAAGGGAAAAAACATCTTGTTGCCCTAATACATAAGCAGCAATTTTGAATTCTCTCAAAGTTAGATCTACCCAGAATTTGATAGCACTTCTTAATGATTAGTTTTATTTTCAATTACCATCACTATCCCTTCTATTTGCCAAGTATTTTCTGTGGCCCGGTGCTATGCTAAATGGCCTGTATACATGATTTCATATAAATATCACTATAACCTTCAGAGGTGTGTGACACTACACTTAGTTTCTAAAAAATTGTTAAAAATGAGATTCTCAAAGATAACATAATTTGCTCGCCACCATGCAGTGGTGATTAACACAGACTGGATTTTAAGGCCCATGCTCAAATTCAAAGCCCATGGTTTTACTTAGTATTCTGTAGGGTTTCATCTGATTAGAAACCTCAGTCCCTAAAAGGCATCATTTCAGATATTCCAAACGCAAGGCTCTTGGACCCGTCAGAGTCTATAGATGAACTTTTGAGGGCTCTGAATCCACTGAAGGACAAATGTGTGTAGCTGTTTGAATGTGAGACGGCACTCAGGAGATTCGTAAAAGGACTCTAACCTCAGAATGGCTGTGGACCCTACATGAGCGTAGCTGCGATGGAGGGTGAAGTGAGGAGGAACACTGCAAGCCTGGGTGCCCCGGACTCAAGGGCCTCTTTCCAAATGAAAGTGCTGGGAAGCTGGTGGAAAGCATTCATGCTTAATGACATGCTGTGGACTGTGAAACTTCGAGAAGATACAGACAGTGGAGATCAGTGCTTCCTGTCACAATGTTGAGAGGGCAAGTACCACCAGAGCAAAACTTTTCACATCAGTTCACAAAAAGTGGTTAGGCATCAAGGTCAGCAGGAGCCAGAGGTTGATGATGGAAGCCGGGGTATGTAGAGGGGTCTGGGCCACAGGCTCTCAACCCTCGATGTGTAGTAGTTTCCTGGAGACAATTTTAAAAATGTCAGTGAACCAGAAACATGGGGTTTGGGCTCAGTTACCTGTATTTTTGATGCAGAGAGGACTCGGGAATGCTAATGTGGTGGACTCTTCTAAGACAAGAGTTGCAAAGCCTTTGAGGGAGAAAAGATTATAGATAAATTTCACTGTTGGAATCTTCTTTTGATTTCTCACTGTCTCCTAAAACGTAAGTAAACACACACACTTATAACCTCTAGGTTGCCTTCTGTCTACTATTCCCCCCTTAACTCTATCTGCTTTAAAATTGTACTAGGATATTTTCAAATAAACACGTTCACTCTAAGTTGTAAATGGCAGATAACTTGATTCGCTACCTTCCCAGAGATAATCACATGGTAAAATTTCAGGCATTCAAAAATATGGGGTTTATCGAAGAATTCCATCAAATTCACATTATCACATTGCATGTGGATTTATATGTGGGTAACAATGGTTATGAGTAGTTATCTAATGAATTAATTTCCTATGACAGCTCAAAAGAAAAGATGGTGAGTAGATTTGAGATATTTCAAGTTTAAGGTTCCTGTGGGAGGGAAATGGAGCTGGGGAATGGGGATTATGTATTTTAAGAGAGACCCTGAGGGTGATGAAAATGGAATTTGAGGTTATGGGTCCTGATTTGAAGAACTGATGGTCAGACACCTGTTTTACTTGATACAATTGTTGAAAAATAAATACAAGGTTCTCAATGACTGGCCATTTGTGGTGGCTTATTATTTTGTGGAAAAAAATATCGACAAGCTCCACACTTGAGCACTCAGCATTATATCTAGCAAAGCCTTCAAACATCACTTGGTGCTGAGGAGATCCATGAATGTAGATCTACAAAACATTTCCACATTCCTGTTCACCAGATTTTGTGAAGAGGGGATTCTTATTAAGCTCTCCCACTCCATGCTTCAGGACAATGGGTGCCAGGCTCTGCATGTTGCATTCCGCAGGTCCTTGAACATTCGCAAACCTACTCGGTTGTGATGAGAACCGGCTCAAAAGCCCTCCGGTGCCAATGTGAAGATTTTCTTTGATGATAAGAGGTACTTTAAAGTGCTCAATAAAGGATACCAAATTGGCAGCATTTATTTCAGCAGGCTGATATTGCTCTGTGAACGGCACCAGGCCCCTTCCTAAACAGATCGGTATCTGTGGGATTGCCATGAAAAGCCAAGGTGGAGCAAGGAAAGGCTATGAGGCCTCCATTGCTCAATCTGAACATTCAAGGGAAGGAGAAGTTTTCCCAAATCAACCGGGGGGTGGGGGGGATCATGACCTATTATCAACAGGTCATTAAATAAAAGGTGGGTACTGAGGATACTATTTTAAACAGTATGACATTTGAGCCTTTTTTTATTTTAAAAGGAATTGTTTAAAGCTACGCCTTCAGAACAAACCCATGTGAAGAGTGAAAGGAGAACAACCAAGAGAAGCAATATTTAAAGATTTTAGTATTCTTTTGGCTTATGAGCATCCTAACCTCAAAGGAAAATTGTCATTTACTCCAATGTCATCTTAACTAATGATTTAGAAGGAAGTACATTCAACCACGGTTCACAAAAACCTGAGTTTTATACCTGGCTTCCTCACTGATGGACTTTGTGACCTTGAACTATTTACTTAATATTTTAGGACTTCAGTTTTCTCAACATAAAATGAGGGGATCAGTCTAAATGATCTCTAATATTCTTTCCAGCATTAACATCCTGCAAATGTATTTTGTTGAAGATAGGAAACCTCAAATGAGCATTTGGTTTAAAGTGTGACTGGTTTTACAATCAGATTTATTGTCTATGACCTATTCAAAATCCAATATCTACCTGAGGAATTCTCAAGTCTAGTTTCAGACAACACAGCATTCAGAATTTTAGCACTGAGAGACTTTAGAGGTTTTTCAACTGACCCTTTTTTAACAGATGAGAGAACCATGTTCCAGGGAGAGGAAATCTGGCTGAGGCTGCTTAGCAAGTAGACTGAGCTGGATGTAGTGCTGGAATATTCTCATTAAAAATCTAATCCAAACTTTATATCTTTATTTACAATTTTTATTTCTATTCCTAAATAGAAATCTAATCCTTGAGTTCACCTCATTTAAAGGAAAAGTGACAGAATTGAAAGCAAAGGTGATGAAAGTTGGAGGTCACACAGTGGTCACTCTTAACATTGTTGTACCTCTCAAACTACATGACAAAAACCACACAATTAATGCATTTAAAATTGGTCCAACTGCTTCACGCTGCTCTTAAAGTAAACACTGGTTAATCTTCCAGACTGTCAGTTACCTAGGTCTCTCCAAGTAAGATCCTTGAAGGCAGGGGCTCAATGTTTCTCTCCCATTTTATTATCGGCTCTGTACCTGTAGGTTAGGCAGCCAGGGATTGAGACTAGAAATCAGCTTTGGGACAAACTGTCCGAGTAAACTTGAACAAGTCACTTCATATCTCTTCGAATATTTTCTCCATATCAGCAATAAAACATGACCGGAATACAAAGCCTTTAATGTTCCTTCAGCTCTGAAATTCCAGGATCCCAGGAAAAGAATAGATTAGACAGATGGATGGATAGATAGATAGGTGAAGATACAGATATAGATACAGATACAGATATAGATATAGATACTTGATGGACAGAACTTTTTTTCTGAGTTAAAGTGGATATAAGCAAAAAGTCAAAGTGAGTGAGACATTCGAAATCCCAGCTCGAGAGAATGTTTTTCTTCTCTTCTTCTCTGGTATGCAGGAGGACGTGGTTAAACTAGAAAAATTCAAGTTATAAATATTTAAACTGCTTTTTTACAACAGGGAACTTAGATGCAAAGGCGTTAAACACTTTAAAAAATAGATTGAAAAGAAATGTCATTATCTTGATTTTCTGAATTGATTTGCTTAATAGCAATACTTAGCATTTATATAGTGTTCTGTATTTTCAAATTGCTTTATAATCATTAATCAGTTAATTCATGCAACCTCTCTGTGAGGTCAAGATTATTATCCCAATTTTACAGACAAAGAAATTGAGATGTGGAGAAATTAAGTGACTTGCCCAAGGTCATTGAGAAAGTGAGTGACAGGCCCCGGATTAAAACTTTGAGACTGAGGCTACATGGGCTAAATGAATTCTAGAATTGACAATCAACTGAATAATTAAAGAAGAAATAACCGTTTTCCCCAAAATAGCTAGAAAATTTATATAACGATGGACACTTACTAGGCTTGAATTATCTAAATGACTGTTATCTTACATTTCACATAAAGAAATAAGCCACAGATATACTTGTAAACAAAATCTAATTTGCGATGCTTTGTTCTCCTTAATCGTAACAGTCCACCCCAATCTCGTTGACATATTGGTGTTCTGCAAAGCATTTTCTCTTTTATTTGAGAAAACCTCAGAACAGCCCCCATTAAAAATTCTCTGCTTTAATCCCGATGTTCACTAGTGTCCTCCCCTGTGATGGGGTGGGGGGAGGGGAGAACACTAGTGAACATCTGGATTGAAGCAGAGAAGTTTTAACTTGAAGACCAGAGTTCTTTTTATTATACTGCCAAGGTTAATAAGGAGATGAAATAAGAAATATTGTACACCAAGGCACATCATAATTACATTAGCCAAGGCAAAAAACGAAGGAGAGAATCCTAGAAGCAGCAAGAGATAAGGGGACAGTAACCTACAAAGGAGTTCCCATCAGACTGTCAGCTGATTTCTCCAAAGAGACCTTACAGGCAAGAAGGGGCTGGAAAGAAATATTCCAAGTCATGAAAGACAAGGACCTACATCCCAGATTGCTCTATCCAGCAAAGCTCTCATTTAGAATGGAAGGGCAAATAAAGTGTTTCTCAGATAAGGTCAAGTTAAAGGAGTTCATCATCACCAAGCCCTTATTTTATGAAATGCTAAAGGGACTTATCTAAGAAAAGAAGATAAAGAAAAGACATGTATAGTAAAAGGACAGCAAGCTCACAAATATTAACAACCACACCTAAAGCAAAACCAAAAGAAACTAAGTAAACAATTAGAACAGGAACAGAACCACAGAAATAGAGGGCACATGGAGGGTTAGCAGCAGGAGGGTGGGAGGAGGAGAGAGGGGGAAAAGGTATAGAGAATAAGTAGCATAGAATGTAGGTTGAAAATAGATAGGGGGAGGGCAAGAATAGTACAGGAAATGTAGAAGCTAAAGAACTCATAAGTATGACACATGGACATGAACTAAAGGGGGGAAACGTGGGTGGGGGGGTATAGGGTGGAGGGGAGAGAAGGGGGAAATGGGATAACTGTAATAGCATAATCAATAAAATATATTTAAAAAAAGAAATATTGTATGGACCAGCTAGATTTTTATTTGGTCTTTGAAGGATGAGTTATATTCTGATAAGAGAAAATTAAGGTGGAAAGAACACCCTGTGTGAGAAGAAAAAAGCAAGAAAGAAATAGTTTAGTAGGTAGAAGTTTTAAGACAGAAATCGGGCTGGGTGTGAAAAATGTTGCAACAGCGAAGGAGACAAGGATGTATAATACGATGAGGCAGGGACGCATTAAGCAGACCATAAGCTTGATTCAGAGCAACATCGGTGACTTCCAGGTATGAGAGTGGAAAACCATAGACCGGTTTATTTATTCCTCTCAATTAGTTTTCACTGTTGTTATTGTTTCCCCCAAACTATCTTTAAAATTTTATAATGAAAACAATGCTTGGAAGAGAGATGCTGGCAGGCTTCTAGGTTTTGCTGCGCTTTCAACCAGCTCGGCAACCTGGGACAAGTTGCTCTTGTCTGCAGACTCAATTTCCTCATTAAGCTGGGTATAATGGAGGCAAGGAGAAAGGCATCCAATATTACCTGAGAACCATATCGTATTGTGCCAGGTCCTACCAATCTATCATCTTGTTTAATGCCTGAGGCCATTGGGAAGTGGTTGTTATTTATTCAGGGGTGAGGAAACAAATATTTAGAAATGTTAGATAATGTAGTCAAAGAAGTGTAGAGCTGTTTTTTAAATTCATGTCTACACATTCTTTAAAGCCTAATCTCTAGCGTATTTATGTGACATCTATCTCTTTTAGGAAAACAGAAAATTAAGATAAATTTGGGATAAAAGAAAATTAAGTTCGTTCTCAAGTAAGCTGTTATTTTCCAAACACTGTTGCACAGTAGAATGACCTTGGAATCTTTAAAAACTGTTATGCTGGACTCCTATTAAAACTTTTTCATTTCATTGCTGGAGTGTTACCTGGACATTGGGTTAATATAAAACTTCCCATGTGATTGCGACCCACTGATGTAAGCAAATCATTTGCCTCATCTGAGACATACACCAGAAAACCATACTCAACATGAGAAATGATAAAGGCTTATTCTGGGTTGAGATTTTTTTTACCAAATTTAAAATAGAATTAACATAATCTATTGGCTGCTTTTTGTGAAGAATCTAAGATATATGAGGATTTTCAAAAGAATGAAAACCATTTTACCTGGCTCACAATAGTCTCATTCTCTTCCTCCTAGAAAAATTATGTATGAACACATACTGAAATGAGGGGACTCACATGGGCTTCCTTGGTTCCCACCCAGGCATACACTGGCCGTCTTTCTTTGTTCTCCATCCTGTCACTAAATAACGCCATTCCAGTCATTCCTTCCCTCCTTCCATGACACTGTCTTTTCCACATACTGTGGCATTAACCTATAGTTTCTTTCAAACTACATTGTCTTATTTCAGACTTACTTACTATCTCTTAATGTCCCTTCTTGACATCATGTTTTTACTTTTGTGTGTTTCTTGTGGAGTTACTTGTCTCTGCAAATAGTTTATAAGTTGTTTAAAGATAGGAGACTATGATATTCAAAAACTTGTTTTTATTCAGACCTCCAGCCCTTTCCTCTCTCACCCCTCTCCTCATTCGTTGTCTCTGCTCCTGGGCATCACACAAAACGAAACATCTCGTAAGATCTACATCTGCAGTTGGTGAAATACACGAGAAACATAGTTTACAGTCATGTTTTCTGAAAAGCAATGAAATTCTCATTATTGACATCATTTTTCCAGTTGGTCTCAGGGAGGAGGATTTAAACAAGTGGAGACTTTGGAAGATTATCTCAATCTCGAGATGCAGGAAAGTGAGAATATGTCAAAGTCCACAGAAATATATTTTTTGTCTCAGGCTGTGCTCACACAGGACATCAGTAACCTGATCTTGAACATGGCTTTTTCTTGATGTTACATGAGGATGAGACTAGGCAAAAATTCTCACTAGGGCCCTACAGCAAAAACCTGATGCCCTAAAGCACAGGATTTGATCACCCCTATTTTAGCGCAAAACTTCAAATGTTGTTTCACTTTAAAATTCTTTTAAACCCCGCTGCTGTGCTTAACTGGAAGGAGATAGTGAATTTCAACAGCTGACATACACTGTTGTCCAGAGGAATTCACCCTTCTTTCATTTCAAATCATCTAGGTAATATCTTGATTCAAGATTCTTTATTTAAATTTTCTGGGTAAAATAAATTAAGTTTGCCTAACTTCTGACCCCAGATGATAGATATTTATATTGTATAATGTATTTCCAAATTGTTGTTTTTTTGGACACTGGAATCTGGAATCTCCTTCTCTCTTCGTTAGTTCTGTTTATTAAAATCCTGCTCAGACTTTAAACTTCATTTCAAATACCCTTGTGAAGCTGTTTCTCACTTTAGCAGCTCTTACTGATCTCTTCCTTTAATCTCTTACAGCAAGGATGCTCTGAGCCACAACGACTGAACAATTAATTATTATATGATATTTTTATGAGCTGAAATCTGTTAATTTCTTCCCTGTGTGTGTTTTAGCTTCATATGTCAGCACTGATTGGAAGCTTCTGAATGGCAAAAAACTTATTTTCTCAACATTCATTCTGTATAATTCTGTATTTGTAGATAGTACTAACAAATTCAAGTTTATTTGTTGATCTTTAGTGACTTTGGTTTTGAGGAAGAGAGAAATGGAAAGAATTTTGAGAAAGAGAAGTTGGCTTACAGAACAAAGGGTAAATTTAATGAAATCTGGATTATTTACATACAAATTTACTTTATGAATTCTCCATGGCATTTGAAAAGCTTATCCTGGTTCTCTCTCCTTTGCTTTTTTCTAAGTCCCTTTCCTCTGCTGTGACTTGGTGTGTGCTTTGGGAATGCAAATTATTTCCTTAACGTTAGACCAAAGCAAAACATAATTAGAAAGGGAGATCAAAGATGCATCCTTTAATACATCTCAAGGCCAAATATGATTTCTGAATGATCTGCCATTTTACCAAATCACATCACAGAGATAATAAAAAGTTATGCTACCATATTTAATCTTACATTAACCCCTGCATTTTGAGAAGGATAGTGTGACTTTGTCCAAAATAGTATTGATCTCCTTTAACACTGTAAATGGACTCTTTGTCTTGGCAAACCAAGACTCAGTCTGAAAGCTAAAGACTATGAAGATATGTTAAAAGGCATAAACAGAAATAAAAAGTGGAAAGCAATATAAAGCAAAGCACTGACTAGAATCACCAGCTCTCAGGGTGCCTTCAAAGGTTTGTGGATTGGCAAGAAGGGGGAGCATTCATCATAATAGCAGGAAGGGAGGACTATTCTATGTATTGCCTGCCTGGCCTGGCCAAAATTATGAAGCCTGATGAAAGTAAACACAGTGTTATTTCTTAAAGGAAAATATACTTTAGAGTCACACATACACTTTAATCTTTGTATATGTAAAAGACTATAATAAATAGGAGTAGGAAGACCTTTTTCTCAGCCTTTTAATATATGATAGATGGGAGCAAATAAACACAATCAACAAACGACCAAGGAGGAGAAAACCCACAATATTTAGAGGTACATCACATCTTAGAAATCAATTAATACAATCTTCTTATTCTGCACATGAAAAAACTGTGCCCTAAGGAGGTGAAGTAACTTGCCCAGGTAACACAGTCCAGTCAACTTGGCTAAATATGGCACAAATTGAAAATGGCTTATCATTTCTTATCCAATTTACCATTTCTTTCACTATTTCATCATGGGAAAAAGAAACTCTAATAGAAGTAGTTAAGATTGTGGGATGTATTTTCAAAGAACAACTTAGATGCACTTTTTTAGAAAAGTTTTGCAAAGTGTAGACATATACTGAATGGCTATTTCAATATGCAGGATTATTAAGAGAAGAGAAATTGACTAGATGGTATGCAAATTAATAAAGGAGACCTCAACCAAGATTGGAGACCAGAGGGCCTGTAGGGGAAGCTCTCACACCCTACCACTCACTGCTGGTTACCCCACACAAGAAGAGATGTGCCTTGCATCTCCAACAGGAAGATGTTTTACAGCAGAAGGAAAGAAGACTTTCTCCTCTCCCAGCAATGGCCAGCCAATGAGAGATTTTCACAACCTGGCCTGTGAAAAGCCACTACACTTTGAACTTCCAGCATCCTCCAATAGATTCTGTATAATTGTGGGCCTCGCCTGGCTGAAATTGTGAGGCATAATGAAAATAAACCCAGTATTTTTTCTTAAAGAAAAATGCTGGCCTTTTCCTCTATGGTTTTGCCATAGCTTACTTGTCCTGAATTATAATTCTCTGCTATTCCTGGATATACCCATTTTTGCTGGTAAAATAACTGTTTTATTTTTAAGGTCAACAATATCTGGCATGTCTTTGTGTCTCAGAAAGGGGTTTCAGTGATATCTCTTTTGGAAGTAGGCCAATCAAAATGTCAGCAGATTTCAAAAATGGTCATATGTGCAAATTTAAGGTAAATAGTAGTTCCCTGTTTCTATAGCAACTATAATCAAAGGCATTCACTTCCCCAGAAGAAATGTCAGACTGGAATGGAAAATGTTCAACACCCGACTTGCACCCAATTTTGTGACCAATTGATATGACGCCTCAGAGGAAGAACTAGTTATCACACCTAAAGTTGTTGACACTGGAGAAAGCTATGAGTGGAAAACTTCCACCATCCAGAAATTCCAGTAATGAATTCTGTATTACTTTTTGTCTCAGCAATTGGAAAAGTTGAGTTACTATTAGTTTCATTTCATAATTCATTAGCTTGATTGAGTGTCACTAAGCTGAACATCTGGAGACAAATGAAAGGTACATAAATAACAATCACATATTTAGAAGATGGGAAAATAAAAATCTATTTTGGAAAATAGAATGGTAATAAGCTGCTCTAAAAACTGTGCAAATGGAAGGAAGCCATCCATATTCCACTTTGTCATAAATCCAAGCAAAATAGCTTCATAAGAAATATTTACGACATTCCAACTGGATATATGTTTTACTTTGGTAACCTCTGTTAGTGTGTCAATATCTTCCTGAAATATGTAACTACTTATTACATATATAATTACACATATACATAATATATAAATCTACTCATCTCTATATTCCCCAAAATATTGTTACAGAAATTTCTTCTCTACTCTGAGTTTTGTGTCAGGACCCTAAAGTGGAAGGGAATTGTTAAATCCACTGACTGTCCCATCATGAGATTCCCTGCAGTATCAACCAGACCTCAGAATCTTGTACACATTCAGCTGCTATATGAGATCATATTATTTCT
Source organism: Phyllostomus discolor (assembly GCF_004126475.2). NCBI lineage: Eukaryota > Metazoa > Chordata > Mammalia > Chiroptera > Phyllostomidae > Phyllostomus > Phyllostomus discolor. The sequence continues at coordinate 24,995,767 of NC_040911.2, forward strand.
TTTCTTAAACCCTTAGAAGACTCCAATTATACTTCAAATCAAATCCCCACTTCTTATTGTCATCAAAAGACCTTAATTCAGCTGGCTCTGCCTATCTCATTTCAAGCAATTCTCTCCCTTTTCCCCTCCTTTATACTTTTATTTTTTTTTTCTTGTTGAGCACCCAAAGCACTCCTACCTGAGGCCTTTCATCCCTGCTGCTCTCTGCTTGGAACCCCACAGTCTTGGGCCTCTACCATGCCACTTCCTTAGAAGGGCCTTTTATGATGCCCTAACTTAAAGAACTCCATCATTCTATGAACTCTCCTTTCCAATTGCCTTGGGTTCTTATTTTTTACAAGCTTTTTCTATTTTTCAGAGTTAAAAAAATGACATATGTATAGATTTTACTTTTATGTCTATATTCCCCAATAGAATCTAAATTCCTTGAAATTAGGACCATTGTTCTTCCTATTACCACTATATCCCTAGTACGTGAAAGAGTAGGTACCAAGGAACTATGAAACAAATTAATTTACTCATTGAAATATGGGGCTGAGAAGAGAAAGAGAAATGTATCCACATCCTAGGGTATCTTATAATACCACACAATCTAGGTTTATCTCTCTAGTAGGGGGGAGTGGTAAGGGCTGAGCTCTTTCCTCTACCACAAGGAAGAGAATTACAGGATCCAGAGAAACAAATGATTGATGAGTAACAAATGATTTCCCACTGAGACCTTCTTAAGTTTTATGAGAGCTGAGGAAAACCCATTATTGGACTCTGGAAGGTGAATGCTGCGTTCTTTATTTAATAGCTTTGTCCACATGATTCTGCTTAAGTTAGTATGAGATGCGGTAGAAACAACTAAGAGTTCAACAATATCCCCAGCTGTTTCTAATGTGCGAACATTTTGGGAATCAGAGAAGGAAAACTCCCATTCCTTCAACCATTGGACACACAATATGCAATCTATCTTCACTGATGCTCTGGCACAAAGAAATGTCTTTATTCAAGTTTCCACAGATATGCATTTATCAATGTGAATGCACCATGATGGATAGAGTGGCAGGTGCCTCACTTTAACAATATCCCTTGAATACCTTTTACATTTCTGGTAATGTGTTGAGTTCTTTATGGTTTAAAAAAGAAAAAAAAAAAACACATGACATGGATTCTACTTTAAGTAACTGAATGGTATTATGAGGAAATAGTCTTATAGGACACACTCAGATAACTGCAAAGTCAAATTGTGTGCTGTACAAACCTAGCCCATCTTTCCTTGCTATATTCAGAATCATGAATCTTAACTGAGTGGACTCTGAGTTAGCTGACTTTAAAAGTTATGTGTGTGTGTGAGTGAGTTGTATGTGGTACAAGAGGGTTTGGATTCCAAATGTGGATCTATGAGGTCTGTCCAGAAGGTATACAGCCATGCAATTTGAAAAATAGAGACATTTATTAAAGAAGATAAAAGATATAAGAAACATTGTACATAGGACAATGATACCTCAGTTCCCTTTAAAGTAGGCATCTTGGGTCCTCATACAGTTCTCCCACTTGCCATCAGCTGCCACATTGTATTTTTCTGAATCACATCAGCAGTCTGAAATCTCTTCCCTTTCAAAGGTGATTTTAGTTCGGGAAAAGCCAGAAGTCTCAAGGCACCAAGTCTGGGCTGTGGAGGGGCTGAATAACCTAGACTATTTGATGTTTCACCAAAAAATTCTGCATGAGACAGGATGCATGAGCGAGTGTGTTATCATGATGAAACTGCCAATCACCAGTTACCCATAGCTGTGGCCTTCTGAATCATGCATTTCCATGGAGGAATGTTCAAGTTTAGCACAACATTTGATGCAGATTCATTGTTCTACTTGCTCAGTCATTTTGAATGCAACAGCCACACAGTACACATGCTCACTCAACAGTGCTACACTAACTGTACAATGAAGTCATCATTGTTCATGCATGCACATTCCAGTCCATTATCCTTGGCTGCCAGGTCACATAGATGTCATCAAACTGTTCTCATTATATTAACAATAGCTGTACTTTTCTGGACAGACCTCACATACAAGGTAAACAGGGTTAAACTTGGCCAGAGCCAGAAATCATCAGGTTTTAAGGCTCGCTTATTACAAATGACCTTCAGCAAATCATTCTAATTCTTTGGCATAAGTTTGCCCATCTCTAATCAGAAATAAACCCAAGTTTAATTATGTGGTAACTAAGAAAACCACTCAGAATCAAAATCTTTCAGAAATTGAAATATAAAACAATAATTTGTGATGACAGACAGTGAAATCAATGTGGCCTGAAGTAACCATGAAGTGTTTGATATGCAGGTGAGACTGGCATTGGTTTCTGAAAGGTTCTTAGCATTTGTATGGGTGAAAATAAGTGAAGAAGTCAACTGAGAGAATGAAGATGATATAGATGTTGTTAACAGTGACAAGAGGATATAATATTCCTTTTTGAAAATTTTCTCAAACTATTTATTCATTTATGTCTTAAAAGCCCTTGTTTGCATAACTGGCACATCAAGGAAGGCAATGGAGACTCCCACAGGGACCTCAAGATCAGGATTCAAATGTTTGCTGGCTTTTCTGCTCGTTTTATGGCCTTGGCTACATTACTTAATGTCTCTGAATCTTATTTATTTATTTATTTCTATGAAATGGAGGCAACAATACCTACCCTACAGAATTACTTAAAGATTTAAGTGTAATAAATAATATTGACCACCTATCTCAGTACTTGGCATATTCAATAAATCTTACATGCTTTTCTCTTCACCCTAAGGTGAGAGGTGGGTTGTGTCCCAGGCGGTGGGTCACAGCTAGCTGATGAAAATGCCATCACTATACCAAGTTAAGAACCACTCATGATGTTGGAAGGACCCCTCACAGACTGTTCTTTGTCCCTGGTATCCATAGCTAGAATCCCATTTCCCAGAATTTAATCCCATTACATATAAAAAAAAGTGTTTAGTAAACCCTACTGTGATCCAAGTTGTATGTTCACAAAGGAGTAGATAGTTTTCACATCCTTAAAAATATAACTCCTCTTGGTGGAGAGACCATTGTGAATCAACGTATAAAGCAGGCAGACAGAAAGAGGAGTGTGACTAAGTCTTTCAGTGACTGGTGTAAACTAAAAGGGGAAAAGGAGAAATTCATGAGGGGCATGAGTTCAAACTGGTATGTGAAGAATTAACAGTGATTGGATGAGAGAGAGAGAGAGATGGAGAGAGAGAGATTGATTGTTCAAGGTGACAGAAACTGCTGTAATGGGCTGAAAATGAATGCGTCCTAATTTCGGGAAATGAAAAGCTAGCCTGACTATATAGTGTGAGGAGGAGGAGGAGAGTGAGAGATAAATTGGAAAAGCAAACCTAAAGTGAGATTTTAGAAGGCTTTAAAAGTCACACTGTTGTGTTTGGAAATTAACTTCCACATGAGATATAATAACTAGCCTCACTTTGTAGATGAAAGAAGAGGATTTTGAGTCAGCTAGTCTCCTATCTCCAATGGTGCTCTAATGATGAGTTTCCAGACACAACAGTGAAATGCACAGAGCCCAGGCCTATAAAGCTATCCCACAAAGAAGTTTAGAAACAGCACCTTCACCAACATACATTGAAAATATGATTTGATCATTCAGAGATTTTATTTAGACACACTTATATGCTTTGTAAAACATATGGCTCCCTCTGTAATAGTAACACAATATCCAGAAGAGAAAAAAAAAAACACTAATCAAGCTCATGTAGTTCTATTTGATGCTCATAATCTCAGGACAGTGAAAATCTGATGGATTAAAATAGCTAATAGACCCTCAGCCTTTACAAAACTCTATGGCATGTTTGTGGTGTGAAAGTCAGCAATTTTAAATTCTGGTGAGCAGCAAATATTGTTTGGGGAGACTTTTTAATACTTCTGGTCCTTAGACACCTAATCTTTTCCCATTTGGGGGTGACAGTGACCTTAAATCAACTATTCACAATCTGTTGGCAAGTGAAATCAAAATGTATGCTTAGACAACCTTTTTTGCACATCTTCATGGAGGGGAAAAATAATAAAAGGAGTTCTCTGCCTGGAATATAAACTATGCTGACAATTACACTTGGCCTGCCTAGACATTTCCTGTGCTAAACTCCACGAGCAGAGTAATGCAAAGCTGCCCTGCACATGGAGAAAAATCAATTTCATAAGAGATATATCTTTATGTGTCATGATCCAGTGTATGATTGTGGCCTTTGATGTCTATTTAGCTGGCAGCAAATTTACAGCCATAACTTTTAATTCCCAGCAACGAGTGCAGCAAAAATAACTTAACAGTTAAATAGGAACCTTGTGTTCATTGGGTGACTGTAATCAACTGCCAGGAATGACCTTGAGATTGGACATTCCTCTCTGCTTAAGCGCCATTAGCAATATTTTTCAGAAAGCAAACCATTTAGTTGGTTGGCAAAAAAAAAATACCGATAAAAATCTATTCTTGGCTACTCTCTAAATTGCATTGCACTGTCTGTTCGCCAGCTGAGGGTGAAGAGCATTGTATATTAAAAGATTTTCATTGTGTAATAATGTGAATACCAGCAGCAGTAATTATAAAATCAATAATTCGTAATAAATATGTCCTCCTTATATAATTACTAAATGATTGCAAAACCAATATTATGCACTCGTTAGAATGGAAAAGGTTGCTGTTAAAGACTTTCTATATTACACATTATTGTTGAAATCTTAAACACCCAGGTCAAATGAAGCAAAGCTTCATCCTCATCAAAATTAAACTAAATGCTATATCTTTTCAAGCTACAAAAATGTATTTGATTCATGGTGAAACTAATTATTAGATTAAAGTACCCATCTTCAACATGACTGTGTATGGTACTTCTATTGCCTCCTTTGTTTTGTGTTGGATCCTGTTGTGATTTTTACCTCAATAAAGGTACATTTATGTATCCACATTCATCTTTATGAATTCATCTAATTGCCATTTATCATGTCTCATAAAGCCAGGCCAAAATTTTCAGTAGGACTCACATTTTATTCAATGTACAAGGGAGCATGTTTACATTGGGAGAAATCCATTCAAGTTCCCTATTTGGAAAGGCAAAATGTGTGCCTTGGTCTTTGATGACATTACTTTTCAATGCCCATGACCCTGTGAGGTTGCTTAGAAGAGGTCACCACTGTTTGCTGCTGGTCCTACCAACATGCCAGGGCTGCGCACTCGCCAGAGACACCACTCATGTTGGAACACAATGCCTTAGGCAGCAGAAGACTTAGAGTTTAGGCTCTGAACTCTGCACATTCTTTTTCTAATTCCTCAGGAGTATTTGATGTGTGTATTTGTTAAGTTCCTTCTGTGTGTACAGCCAGCCCTGTGCCAGGAAAGAAGAGGAAAAAAAAGAGAGAAGAAACAAAGGACAAATGTGGTTCTTAGTTTTATGCAATTTGTTATCTAATTCAGATCATAAGAATTTTGGAAATATTCCAGAGGAAATCATTTTTATGTCACAGGGACTGTGATGGTAGTCTTAATTCTTATGAAGAGAATATTGATTAGCTCACCTGATTAAAACCCTTAAACATGATCACATGGCAAAAACATCTGATTGGTGTATACTAGGCTAATGTGAAAATCAAAATGGATCCTGTGGGCCACAGTCTTGACAACTCAAATATGTATCATGGACTCCATTTTTTCTAAGCTATTTCTCCAACCAGTGAGCCCTAACCTGATAACTTCCTTTCCTGACCTGCCACAGGACAGAATGGTCATCAGTCCTGCCTAGTATTTTTCTCTTTGCACTCTACTTATTGCATTAGTCAGAGTTTTCCAAGGAAACAGAACTAATAGGGTGTGTGTATGTGTGTAGATTGAGAGAGAGAGAAAGTGAGTGAGTTTCTTTAAGGAATTGGCTCACACCATTGTGGAATCTGGGAAGTCCAAAGTCTGAAGGGAAGTCCAAAGGCGGGTAGGCTAGAGACTTAGAGGAGAGTTGATATTGCAGCTCAAGCCAAAGGCAGTCTGGAGGCAAAATTCCCTTCTCCTCAGGGAACCTCAAGACAGCGATAAGAATTGTGTCTTGAATGTATTTAATTTTACAGAAGTTAAAATATTTTTCATATGGACATCGTTTGGTTGTCAAAAGAGCCAGATAAAATATTTTTAGAAATGAGACTGAGAAACTCAGAGACATAAAGACATTCAGTGAACCTCCAGCCCTTACCATACAATGATTCTATCAGTGGATGCCCCACTTTACTGGTGACGGTACCCCCTTCTACAAACATCTGTTTCTCTGTGCCCAGCAGGGCCCCTGAGATGCAAGGATGCTGCTATATTGCCCCTTTACCCACCGTGTCCTCCAAGGTGAGAACCAGAGGTTGATGGTGGCCCAGAATCGACTGTTATGGTTTTCTACAAACGGACACCGAGTACTAGCAAAAAGAACACCCATCTTTTGATTGGATAACAAAATAATAAATTATGCAAAGCAACTTTGCCCCACATTTTTTTCTATTAACTAGGTGCAATATTAAATTACACTCTATTGTATAATGGTAATATTAATTACCACAGTTTACAGAGATGTGTTTTTATAATTTTAGGTACTTGGTTATTTGCTTTATATACATGATCACATTTTATTCCAACATAATTTGAAATTGTTATTAGCATCACTTTATGGAAGAGAAAACTGAGACAAGAGATTTTTGGAAAAGTCTCCCATATCCTACAGTTAGCAGTAGGTAGAAAGCTGACTTCCACTACAGGTTTGTCTGAATGCAGAGCTCAAGCTCCTACCTTCTACCCTTGAAAGCCCACTGTGTTATCCACCTAACAAAAGCATAATGTACTGAATTGTGTCCTCCCCCAAATTCATATATTGTAGCCCTACCCCCAGTTGTATTTAGAGATGAGGTCTGAAGTCATTAATGTTAAATAAGGTCACATGGGTGAGCCCTACTCCAATACACCTGGTGTACTCATACGACGAGGACCAGAAACCAGGAATATGTGCACACAGAAAAAAGGCCATTTCAGGCGTCGGCAAGAAGGTGGCCATCTTCAAAGCATAGAGAGAAGCCTCAGGGGAAACCAAACATGCCAACGTCATCATCTTGGACTGTCAGCCTCCAGAACTTTTGGAAAATACATTTTTGTGTGGCAACCACACTATATGGTTTTGTTATGGAAGCCCTAGCTAATACACACAATATTAACAGATTTTTGTAAGTATTGACCTGCCTCCACATACATTTACCAATCTTCATTGTATTTTTGTTAAAAAATAAAAGCTGCATGGAATCAGCTTTTCCATTGCTATGTGTGTACACCCCAATGTTCATAGCAGCACAATGTACAATAGCCAAGTGCTGGAAGTAACCTAACTGCCCATCAGTAAATGAGTGGGTCAAAAAAACTGTGGTACCTTTACATAATGGATACCATGAAGCAGAAAAAAAGAAGGGGCTCCTACCCTTTGCAACGTCTTCGATGGAACTCGGGAGCATTATGCTAAGTGAAATAAGCCAGGTCGTGAAAGACAAATACCATATGATCTCACCTGTGAGTGGAACCTAATCAACAAAACAAACAAGCAAGCAAAATATAACCAGAGACACTGAAATTAAGAACAAACTGACAGTGACCAGAGGGGAGGTTGGAGGGGATAATGGGGAAAAGGGGTGAAGGGTTTTCAAGGAACATGTATAAAGGACACATGGACAAAACCAAAGCAGGGTAGGGTAGAGGGTGGGAGGTGGGGATGGCTGGGGTGGGGGTGAGTGGTGGGGGAAAAATGGAGACAACTGTACTTGAACAACAATCGAAATATTTAAAAAAATAAAGGCTTGTATCTTTAATACAATGGTACTTTAATTAAAATAAACCTATGTTATAAAAATAATTCAAACATTATAAAAGTGTGTATAGTGAAAGATAATTCTCCCACCCACCTTCAATGCCAGGAATCTCCCCCCAGAACAGTCCCTGTTAACGTTTCCAGCTTATACTTTCCAAGCATGCTGTGGTGTGTGTATCTACTAAAGTAGGAAAATATTATTCATATTCCTTCCTCCTATGTTTTTAAATTTAACTATATGTCAGAAATAATTCAGTGATTAACAGTTATGTTTTAAGGACATTTTCAAGTTTTAAACAAAGGTTAAAAAAATAAAACATCATTGAAGCATATAAAGAAATAGACAAACCCTGGATCATACCTCCTCTCTCCAACACTATCTTGTTTTCCTCCTAATCATTTTCCCTAGTACTTATTTCCCTATTTTATGTAATAATTTTTGCTGCCATGTCTTGATTTATACATCTTGGACAATGTATCTATTGACTTACACTTACAGGACAGAAAGCTTCAGCTTTCTTGAAACACTTTCCCCTACTTGCCCTAACCTATTCTCCCAATGTGGGAATTTAGTTACTACATCAAATTTATAAAGTAAGAAAACTAAATTTTTTAAAATGTTACAACTATAAACAGGGTCTAATTATTATAATGTAGAAACATTGTTTGTTGACTGGCCAAATGTTTTACTATGATAAGTTTCTTAGAACAGTTTTTGTTATTTTTGAAGTTATAATAGTAACTGAGTTTTTAAAAAATAATTTTCTATATGTTTATTCATATTTTCCATAAAACTGTTATACATGTATCAACAATTTTTTCCAGGTTCCCAAACATATCACATGATCTACCAAGTCACCCTTCCTTATTTCCTCCCTGGAGACATTTCTCCTTCTTTTTCCTCCCTCCCTCTTTCCCTTCTTTCCTGTCCCCTTTTCTGTTTGTATGTACATGTGCATGCATGCATCTCTCTATCCATCGATCCAACTTTCCATCCTGGAGACTATCTGTCCCATACCTGCTATGTTCAGGAACTATTCCTCTTTAGGCCCCCAACTTAGTTGATATTCTGAAACTTCTGTTTGCTATTTATTTGTTTTGTGATTCCTGTTTCCAGTAGCTCGTACCTTCTTTGATAGTTTTATCCTCTTTTTGTTGTTGTTCATACTCAACACATTTCCTAAGAGAGTCCAAGGGACATACATTTGTTGAGTCCATAGGTATTTTAAAATGTCTCTGACTGGTTAGAATTAAAAACAGCTTTAAAATGATTTTCATGCAGGTCTTTCAAGACTTCCTTCCCCTATATTCTTGTTTCCAGGGTTGCTTTTGAAAATTCTAATTTTTCTCCTGTCCCACTTCTTATTGTATAACACTACCGACCCTAGTTTAATTGATTCTCTCCATCTCTGTTTTATAATTTTTCAGTTTCACGCTTCATTGTATTAATTTCCAACCCTTACTAAGAGAAACATCATCAACCTTGTAACTATTGTATTGGAATATTTCTAAGAGGCTTCCCTTTGACAAGCAGAGTTTAGAATAACCTTTTTGGAAGCATGTCCACAGCAGCCATAGTATGATGCTCATTTGAGATTTTCACGCTTCAGCTGGGTTATCATCAGCATAGATATTGTATAAGAGCATCTAAATATTAATGGAGGCTGGACAAATCAACTCTAGTGTCCCTTTCAATTCTTTCTTGTGCAGCTCAGACCTAGCAATGCATTACATTGTAGCATAATGCTATCTTGTTAAGACTTAATATATGTCTCTCTTGTTTTCTCACTAGATTGAACATTCCTTTGTAAGTGGAGACCCTGACTATGGTTGTGTGCATTGCACATGCCTAACACTTTACAGAGAATGTAGATACTTTTTTATGGGTTTCTGTTGATTATTGTCTCATGACTCCATTCATATAGTTTTAACTCTGATCCTTCACGTGGGTTCTTCAATAATCGTCCACAAGTCAAACCTGATCTTAACAAAGAGGAAAGTGAGGTAGCACAGAGGATCTTGTTATTTTCCTGGTTTCCTCTGCTCAAATACACTTTCTTCCTTTTTTGTCCTCTTTTTCCTATGGGATGGATGCTCTTTTACTGTCACTTAACTTCTCAGTGCTCTCAAGTGTGCTAGTAGCACCTGCTCTTCACCTAAGGGTGCCCAAGGAGTTGTACAAAATGGATTTTATAGGAACAAGATTGTGGCAGGAGAGTTGTTAGTAGAATAAAGGAATTATTTTTAGACCAGGACATCTTTTATTGGGGGGAAGGGAAGAACAAGGGCTTCATTACACATATTGTTCTTCTTCCTGTAAGGGGGAGAGGGTGGAGGACCCATGTAACAGATTATGTCATTGGCATTGGCCAGAAAATTCCAGTCTGGTTTATTAAGGTTACATTTCTGGGGAAGGCTAAGATTATAATTAGGTCAGGTATTAAGTCTGGATTTTGTATCATGGACTTTAACACAAGTGACACCATTTTGGATGTGCGGTTTTCTCTTTAATACTTCCAAGTTATTGTACGCGGCAGTTTTACCAAATATTTGGCTGCCTGTTACTGTCTATTTTCTTCTTGTCCACTAATGCTTACCTAATACCATATATTTTAGGTTTTTTTATTATGACAATATCTAGCTTCTATTATCAGTTTATTTTTTTGTTAATTTAGTATCACTAACTGCTATTACAAACAAAACCCTGAAACTGTGAGATCAATTATGACACATGTGTTTTTCCATACCACCAAGCGTTTAATTCAAGTCTGATACTGTCACCCTAGAAATAGCATCAGATCCTACAAGTGGGCAGTCCCATAAGACTGCCCCCAATTCAGATGCCAGTTGCAAGTTCAGGTTGTTAACTGTTATTTCTGACCAACAGACTACAAACTGGATGTTCCCAGGACCCCCTTCTTGGGTTTGATTAATTTGCTAGAGCAGCTCACACAAGTCTGAGAAGCATTTTACTTGTTAGATCGCCACTGTTTTATAAAAGAATGCAACTCAGAAACAGCCAGAAAGAAGAGATGCCTAGAGCAAGGCATGGGCAAGGATGTGGAATGTCCATGACGGCTCCAGGTGCCTTTCTCTCCTAGCACCTCCGCATGTTCACCAGCCCACAATCTGCCCAATCCCCGTCCTTTCTGGTTTTTATGAAGATGCAACCTAATAGACATAGGGAGCCTAGCAGGTAGCCTAGCACTGACTGTTACTTAGAATTCACAATTTTGCTTAGGTTAATCTGTAAACCCACTTAAATCACACTAAATGTTATAAGCTTTATGTAACCATATCCTGTAATTTCATAAAAGTTTAACAGAAGGCCTGAGACTTAGTTAGTTAAACTCTTTCATACCTATGCCATTTCTGACTTTCACAATTGCCAGGCCTGTTTTTTCAGGATGATGCCCAGGACGGTTTGCAGAACCAGGGGTCTGATCTGGCTCAAACCACCTGGGGCTGGCTGAAGCTGCCTGGAGGACCTAACATGGGGAGAACAGCTCCCCATGAACTGTTCTCATTATACCCTCAAAATCCTACCAGGGGCAGAGATTTTCCACCATTTTTGAATATGTGGTGTACGTGTAGGAATGTTTTCAAATTGCACATGTGCAGGAATGTCCCCATAAGTGTGACTGTTACCATCAATGGCCAAGGTCCACTGGCCCTTGGTCACTGAACTTAATCTGCATCCCCCACTTCTCTCCAGAGGTGAGGCATAGAACTGAAAGCTCTAATCTTCTAATCACATTGTTGATTCAATTTACAACTAGCCCCAATCCTTAGGTGCTTTCTAAAAGTTGCCTCATTAACATAACAAAAGATACTTTTATAGTTCTAATCACCAAAAATCCAAGGGTTTTAGGAGCTTTGTGCCAGAGTGGGGATGAGAACTAAATATTTATTTCTTTTTATAAATCATGAAACTACAATCCTTATCTCAGTGGCTTAACACAAACAAGAATTTATCTCTTCCTCAAGCCAATTGTGTTGCTGGTGTTAGCATGGCAGCCTTCTACGTGGGAGGCAAGGATCCAGGCTCCACTATTAGTGGGAAGACTAAAGAGAGGACAGACACCAGCTTCTTCAAGAATCTCTCACATAATCATAAAGGGGAATAAAATTGGCCACCCCAAAATATATGTCTTTGTCATCAGGATTATTTGAGGTTAACTATTTTTTAAGAAATGACAAACATAACAAAAGCCCAGAAAACTGATTAGAGCTTATTGTTTTATGAGGAAAAATGTCCATTTGTGTGTCTCCCTGTCTGTACCAAAAAGGATAGCTCCAAATGTGTACCAAGTCTTATCAATGGAGTTTCAGCTGCATAACAATCTTATCCTTGTTCATTATGCTTTTCCTGATAACCTCCCATAATCGGTCTACTCCTCTCCCAGGATCTTTAGTATTTAGCCAGACATGATATTTAAGATGGTGGCTTTCACCATTTTTGGCCATTTTCCTGGGTATCTCCCATGTATACAGGAGGTACACCCGTCATTAAACTTCTGTTTGTTTTTCTCCTGTTAATCTGTCTTTTATTGAGAGGGAGGGTCTCAGCCAAGAACCTAGAAGGGGAGAGTAAAAAATTTCCCTCCCACCCAATGGGAGAATTTTCCAATTCTGATAATTCACTACACAGGTTTCCCAACTTAGTCCAAAGGCAATAAAGTAGTTGAATTAGGAGGCTGATACCTAATTTCACCCACCACTTCTGTAAACTTTCCTCCAAGTCCCTATCATTTGCCTTTTATTATTAAAACTTTGAGCAAGTGTGTGTGTGTGTGTGTGTGTGTGTGTGTGTAGAAAATATGGTGAGACAAAGAAAATCCCCCTATTTATATAGAGGCCAGAAATCAAGAAAGCTTTGCTGTGGGCCACCTGGCATAAAGGAGAGACACAAGATGAAGTCACTGGCCACTGAAACAATGAGGTTCACCCAAGACTCTGTTCTCGTTCCAGAGGGGAGCTGACAATACACCCTGGTCTTATAATGCAGGCACATTTTCCTAATTTTATCTCTTTATGATTTTGACCTAAGCATATGTATGCTTAGAATTTCTATGATATTTGCCATCCCTGCAATTAATTTTACAATTCAGAGGTAAGCATCTTTTAAATATATTTTTCAATGACACAAATTGTCTAGATCGGTGGTCCCCAACCTTTTTGGCACTTGGGACTGGTTTTGTGGAAGACAATTTTTGTATGGACCAGGGGGTGGGGTGGGGGATGGTTTCAGGATGATGCAAGTGCATTACATTCAGGCTCACTTCCTGCTATGTGATCCGGTTCCTAATAGGCCCAAACCAATATGGGTCTTTGGCCCAGAGGTTGGGGGCACTTGGTCTAGATGTTCCTTAAGGGCCTTCATCTAAACTAGTTTGCAACCTCTATAACATCTAGCAGAAACCTTTTGACATAGTATATATCAAGCAACTCTTTTGAGTAATTGATTAGTTGTTCTGAATTCTTAGAGACCCACAGATTTTTTCTGCTCCTGACATCACCAACATAGTGTCTTTTCCAACACTTCTCCAACTCTCTGACACCAACAAAATGTAAACAATTCAATTTAATTCGGACACTGTCTACTGGAATTAGGGTCAGATCCCCCAAGTTAAAGGGCTCAGTCTCAGAAGACCACCTCCATTTTTTATGTTAATTGCAGGTCCCAAACCCCATACTTCTGACTGATCAGAAGGGCCCCCATGACCCCTTATTCAGGTTTGGTAATTTGCTAGAAAGGCTCACAGAACTCAGAAAAGCACTTCAGTTTTTGTTAATGATGTATATTATAAAGGATAAAACTCAGGAACAGCCCAATGGAAGAGCTGCACAGAGCAAGGTGTGGAGGGAGATGAGTGCAGGTTCCATACATGCCCCACTGTGTGGGCCACCTTCTCAGCCCCTCTGCTCTTCAAGGAGGGAGAACCGGGCTGGCAGTTCTGGGCTTCTAATAAAGACTCGGTCATTCTTGCTACCAGACTCCATCTTGGAACTATCTCAGGGCCCACCGAGAATTGCCTCATTAGAAAAAAAATGCTCCTATCACTCAAGAATTCCAAGAGATTTTGGAGCTCAGCATCAGGAACCAGAGACAAAGACCAAGCACATGTTTCTTATTATACGACACCCACTTCCTGCACTTGGTACATATAAACCACCACAGGTGCTGGGTACTGAGGAATCTGCTCTTCGGTGGTGAGTGAAGTGAATCTGATGACATGCATGCTGTAAACAAGACGGCAGTTTTCTAATGGACAGACTGTACTCAGTAAATTAAAAGGGTTTGCTGCTATGCTTCCATAATTCTTTTTCAGTCCTCCAAGTGAATAAAACAAGAATACAGTAAGTAAATAAATAAGTAAATAAAATCGACAATAAAATTTTTATCACTTCTCTCTGTCTAGAGATATTATACAGGATACATCTCTCATAATATTATTTTTTCTTTTTCTAGTATATAAATGTAATTTCCTCTTTGGTGGAATGACCTATGTAGGAGTCTACTAAATGTGTTTTCTTTTTTAAGTGAAAGGAGTCTTTGAAGAAATTAATCAATAAGTAAATGAATAAATATACTATGAAGGTTCGGTGTCAATGGAGTAGATAAAGTGGAATGCTACTACACTTTTTGTAAATGTATGAAGCCTCATGCTTTCACCTGCCACTTATCTGAAATTAGTGTCATTCATTCTTGTTGGACTGAAGTTAGCTCTTATTTGACTACTTAAAAACAAGTTAAATCGATAATGTTAAAATGGAAAAGTATTTATCTCTTTCCATACAGAAGGCCAATAAAATTACCACTTAAGCTGCATAAATAAAAATAATGGTTTCATTAAAATTGGCTCCTCTAAATAGATAAGCATGTCTTTGCTTTGTTAAAATATAAGAACCTGTGTCAAAATTCCTCCCAGCTTTAAAACAGCATCACTATATTACTCTATACTCAAAAAATGTTCTACAAATAAAAACTTTTATTGAGCTTTTAGTTTTCTTACCTGTTTAAAAGGCAAATTTACAAGGTTTTACTGGACTACACTACTTTCTATGAAATTTAATCATTTTTATATTAAATTTGCAGATTGTCACTTATTTACTGGCCTGGGGCAAAACATGTTTTTACTTTTCTTATCCAAGTGTTAAAGAACTCCCATAAAGTAAATGAGTTTCTAATATTAGATATTCCAGAGAAGCAAAGGAATAAACCACGCTGTGAGCTGGAACATAAATGGTTCATATATGTTAGGCTGCACTGAGATACATTCCAATGGAAATCAGAAAACTGGGCTTATAAGATGAATTTTTGGGCAAAATAACAGGAGTTAGGAAAGGCTACCTATGTGGGTCCCCTAGATGTAGAAATAAATTAAAACAGCAACATGTCTTGGATATTCTGTCACTTTTATTGTTTTCTTTGTTGTTACCCTATTTATGGCGAGTGTGCATTTTTTCTGAGTGTCTGTGCTTCCCTAGTAGAATCCTTGTTATGAGAGCTTAATGTGTCACTGACTCTGGAGATTTTAACTGGAAACCAAGAAAACTGTGGGGCCTTCCCATATTAAGATAAATCATGTTAAACATTTTTTCTTAATAGACTTTATTTTTTAGAATAGTTTATATTTTCGGAAAAATAATAAAGATAATAGAGTTCTTATGCACCTCTTAGTGAGTTTCACCTATTATCTCGCATTATTATGATTCGTTTCTTGTAATTAGTAACTTAACACTGATACATTATTATTAACTAAAGTCCACATGTAATTCATATTTTCTTAGTTTTTCCCTAATGTACTTTTTCTGTTCTGTGATTTCAGTAAGGATATCACGTTACATTCAGTGATCATTCCTCCTTAGATTCCTGTTGTTTGTGACAAGTTCTCAGGCCTTTCTTACTTTTGACCTTGAGGACTACTGGTCAGATATTTTGTAAACTGTCCCTCAATTTGAATTTATTTGATGATTTTTCTCATGGCTAGACTGGAAATACCGGTTTTGAAAGGAGAACCACAGCGGCAGAGTGACATTCTCATCACATTATGAACACATACTATCAACATGACTCATCCTTGCTGGTGTTGACTTCCATCACCGGGCTGAAGTGATGTTTGTCGGGTTTCTCTCATGTAAAATTACATGTGCTCACTCTCTCTTTCCCTCTCTTTTTTGGCCTCTTACTCTCTTTGGAAGGAAGTCACTGTGCACCATCCACCCATAAGGAGCAAGCAATTATGCTCCATGCTTTGGGGGAAGAGAATCTACATGAATTATTTGGAACTCTTTAGCATGGGGTATTTCCCTTTCTCTCCGTTTTCTTACTTACTCACTTATTTATCTATATCAGTATGAACCAATGGGTATTTATTTTATACTTTGGATTATAAAACCCAACATTATAGCTTTTGTTGATGACGTTTTTCCAGATTTAGCCATTGAGAACACATGATGATTTGACATACCTAATCTTGATATGTGTGTGTGTTTTTAGCACTTCCTTTCTGTCACTCTAAGATGGTCTAAACTCATCTTGTGTATTTCTTGCCCATACTACTATCAGCCATTTCTCCATGATCCCTGACTCTTTTTATTCAAGAGTGGTATTAGAAACCAATATGTGGGCAATAAGTGTGCTCATTTCTACTGAGGTGTGCTTTTCAGGGTTCCTCAGAGCAAGAAAAGGTATGTGTATACTAGCAATGTAAATACACATATCTATAAATATTTCTATATGTAATGATCAAACTAAACATAAGTTAACAATGATATTTCTAGCTCTAATCCATTACCACAATATAATTCTAGCATCCTCCAGGTACTTATCTATAAACCACTACTCCAACAGTGAGACACACAGTTCTCAACCCCTTCCATCCACTTACTTAAGTATTTAATTCTATATTGAATGTTTGTTGTGTATTACATTATAGTGGTACCAAAACTGTTAACTCCTATCGAAATAAGAACAACTTTAACAACTAGTACAGAGCTTAAACTATTTCTTTAGCCTTCAGCTTTGCATATTTCTCCCATTTCTAAACTGACACCTTTGCCCCTGTATATCTTTCAGTGAGATCATTTTATACATCTGCAATAGTTATCATATTGTTGTGTCACATTCTGCACTTTATCCTGTGATTCCTCTGACCTCATGAATAACTTTTTAAATATGCATTCATTAGGTTCATTCTTGTATTGTACAGTTCACCAGGCATTGACATACACATCATCTCATGTATTGACATTACAGCATCACATGGAATACTTTCTTGACTCCTCCCATTCAGAACCTGGGGGGGTCCTGGGAAGTGAAGCCTACAAAAATGTGCTGCCAGGACTGCAGCCCCCATAGGTTTCTTACTTTCATAGTGTACCTCACTAGTAATTGTGAGGAAGTGTACCTCAGCCCCTAGTAATTTGTGAAAAATATTTAAGTACTGCCACCAGTTTATAGCTCAGAGGATCTTTCCTGGGACACTCTATATTTACCTCTCTCTTCAGATTTCTACTATGCCAGAGACCTTAGTTCTCTGGTGAGTTCAAGACAAGGATAGTTGATTTTCAGTTTGTTCAGGTGCGTTTACTTGTTTGTTTGTTTCAAGAATGGAGGTGTTGACTTCAAATCTGTTTAGATATATGAGTTAAAACTGGAAGACAACATGTCAAACAATTTTATGGGGAGAGGGGAATTTATCTGTTTTCTTAAACAAATACTCTTACCTCATTGGTCATGCATCATAACTTTGAAAGTACCCATATGATAACTAATGAAGTCTTGGCCTACAATATTGGGCAAGTGAACACTGTCTTGTACTTAGTTTACCTTGCATTTACATCCAGAAAACAATGTTAAAAACATAATTTTACAAGTCTAAAATGTTTTCTGATTCTTATATAAAACATCCACTAATATATTATTAACAAAAATAATTTAAATATAAGGATAAATCTCTTTCAAAACTAGCAGAAGCTCTTACCCAATGTAATTAAATATTTTTCTGAATCATTTTTATGAGCCATATTTTTTGGTAGTTGTCCCTACTTTTCACATTTTCTCATCATTGAATTATCTTCCCTGAAAAACCATACATTGCACATTTATCATTATACTTAGACTGATTCAGACAATACAATTTCATCTCGGGAAAATGTTCCTTTATTATCTTTTTTGTTTGTTCATTTGGTACTATTCTAATTCTTTTTTGTTGTTGTTGTTTTCTTCTTTGAGGACTCACTGATAGAATTAAATTCCATATTTACCCTTTTTTCTGATCTAAGGAATCTATGTCTAGAATTGCAGAATCGTGTGAGATTCCTTTAGATATTCTCTCTTACACACCTCAAATAAGAAGGGATTGTCTTCTAAATACATCACTTAAAACTACCCATCTGTTATTTACATGCCTGCAATGGAAGATTCTCTAATGATGTTGAAAGAGATGGAATACTTTGTGAATCTTTCTAAATCCTCCTTCAAAAAAAATTGTGCCATGAGGATAACAAAACCAAAATCCATGGGTAGCTTCAAAAAAAAATTAGGTGGCAAAGTAGTCTCATTAACCCCAAATGTAAACGACATTATATCAGCTTTCTGACAACAGTAAGTTTCTAACTATTCCCTCCAATTTAATTTTTTTTTCTTCTGGTGATTATTTCAGACTAGGTGTACTCAAGACTACAAAGTGAGTGTTTCTTTAATTGGTTCTTGAATTTAAAAAAACAAAAACAGAAGCATACAGAGATCTCATAATTAAGCAGCTACCACCTATATTTGCTAAATATTTAGTGTTTATTTAATGTGACATTTTAAAAATCAATACTTATTAATTACAAAAAATAAATGAAACGTAGTAGAGCATGTATTCTGCAGTGAGGCCTCATAAACACTGATGGCAGAGCTCTAAAATTTCCAATTTGTGTGCTCTCCTCTCTGGGTAGAAAATATATTTGATATGATTTTTAAACAGTAAAATACTTTTATGTATTTCAAATTAATGGCAGGGATGGGAGAACCAAATTAACAAATAAAAATAAAAGATATCAGAAACTCATTTGTTTTTTCTTCTCCCTGCAATGCCTCCCACTCTCCCTGCTAATCCAGACTCTCAAGGCCCTTTGCATACCAATTCAAATTCTAGCCTACTCGAAGTCTTCTTTGGTCATATTATTCTATAAACAACCATCTTTTAAGATTGGTTTAGTATTAACTAATTCCCATCCTGATTCCTTATGCTATTAAATTAATCTTAGTGATTCTATATGTGCATGTCAGGCTCCCCAGTTAAACATGAGCTCTTTTTTTAATATATATTTTATTGATTATGCTATTACAGTTGTCCCATTTTCCCCTTTCACTCCTCTTCACGCTGCACACCCTCTCCCACCCACACTCCCCCTCTTTACTTCATGTCCATGTGTCATACTTATAAGTTCTTTAGATTCTACATTTCACATACTATTCTTGCCCTCCCCCGTCTATCTTCTACCTACCATCTATGTTACATATTCTCTGTACCTTTCCCCCTCTCTCTTCCTCTCACTCCCCTGTTTCTAACCCTCCATGTGATCTCTATTTCTGTGGTTCTGTTCCTGTTATAGTTGTTCACTTACTTTGTTGTTGTTTTAGGTGTGGTTGTTAATAATTGTGACTTTGCTGTCACTTTACTATATATGTTTTTTGTCTTCTTTTTCTTAGATAAGTTCCTTTAACACCTTTAACATTTCATATAATAAGGGCTTCAAGAGTAAGATCACCTAGTGATTATTACTTGGCTAAGCACATATGTCAAAATTAAAGGCTCCAAACTCCTGTTTCATTAATCTTGGCATCTCTCTTCCTGATATAGGTACGCCCTCTGTTGTAACAAAGTTGTCTACTTACCCACACTTAATACCTGTCTCTAAAGCTTTTTCCCAACATTCTTTCCACCCAGAACACTTTTACCCCCTTTGTTTTGGTTTATGTAAGTGTGATTCATAAACTCATCTAATATCTCCCCTATTCCAGAAGAACTTCTCACCTTATCCCACAGGATCCACTGTTATTGCATTCATTGTCTACATAAAAATCAATTGTATTTTGCATTTCATGTTATCTCTAATGCTTCCTTTTACTTTGTCATTTAAAAACTTCATGAAATTTACTCATTTCCAAAATAAATTTCAAAAGATTTCTGATATAAAGATTATTTCTTTGATTTGTTATGTCCTTCAAATGCCTAAAATGAGGGATCTACAAATATGTGATTCATACTTGGTGAATTTAACTTCTTTAGCATCAAATATTTCATCTAGTAATGGTAGGATGACCAGTTCACTTCAGGTCTGAAGATACTATGCAGAGAGTTCAACGTTAAAGATACAAAAAGGAGGGGGAGTGGTAATGAGTCAGGACCATCTAAAAGGAGTAAAGAACATTTGTTTTGGGGAGTTTTTTTATTACTGCTTCAATTTCACTAGGTATAATCTGCCTATTCAGATTCTCTGCTTCATCCTGATTTAGTTTTGGAAGATTGTGGAAATATATCCATTTCATCCAGGTTGTCCAGTTTGTTGTCATATAACTGTTCATAATACATCAAAGAGTTGATAAAACAACTATGGGACATTTACACAGTGGATTGCTACTCGGCTGTAAAAAAGAAGAAAATTTTACCCTTTGCAACAGTTTGGATGGTCCTGGAGAACATTATGCTAAGTGAAATAAGCCAGTCAGGGAAAGACAAATATCATATGATTTCACTTATATGTGGAATCTAAGGAATAAACTGAACTAACAAGCAAAACAGAGACAGACTTATAGATGGAGAACAGATGACAGCCAGTGGGGGGAATGGAATTTAGGAAGTGGAGTGATTGAGGAAAAAGGACTCATGGACATGGACAACAGTGTGGTGATTGTTGGAGGGGATGTATAAAGGGAGTAAATGGTTATGAAAAAATATAATAAATAAAATAAAATTAACACAGAACATAGGCGGAAGTAGAGATAATGCATTTCTTCTTTTTCAAAGTCACAGGAAAATACTCAACTTGGTTAAGGAAAATGGCTTGATATAAGGAGAAATAGAAAATTAAAGGTAAAAAGTAGATGAAACATGAACCCTAGACTTAAAATAGCAGAGGATAAATTAAATTTAACTAAAAAGAAATTAGGAACTGAATTCACATACTGAGAATTTCAGTTAAGAATCAATCCTTGGATCACCCTATCTTCCGTCAAAACATTTTCTTATCATTTATTATGGACAAAGCACTACTTTATGAATTGTGGAGCTTCAAAGATATATAAATCATGGCTTTTGTCTTAAAAGGGCCTACACTTTCTTGATGAAGTGCCAATATCACCTCTCTCACCAACATTCTGTCAAATCTTGGATTAGACAATTTGCCTCTCAGGTTTTCATGTTTTTCTCTAGTACATGATGCAGTTAGACTAGATCAGCTTTTTCCTTTCTAACACTCCACAGCCGAATGAAACAAATAGCCCAGTCATTTTCCTTCTTAGGATACTTCTGACCCTCGTGCCCCCAAACATTTGTTTGCTGTCATAGACAAAGCTTTGAATACTAAACTGAGTCTGCCAACAGGATGGGGTTTTGACATTTACCACCCCTATCGCCAAGGAAGAAGGAAGCCTTTGGGAAGGCTAATTGTGGGACCTGTCATTCCAAGGGCATGGGCAAATGAAAAATTAGCTGATGCTTAGTGGGAGGTGTGGAAGCCTGTGGGTGATACATGCAGGAGATGCAAGTGTTTCAGAAGCTGCCAAGAACAACCCTACAGTTATCTCAGCAGCAAGAGCAAAGCTTGGGAGGGAAAGCTTTGTTGGAAAGAGAAGTCCACCTGTTGGAGTACAGATCTGTATGCACCTGCAGTGTGTGCAAGGAGAGGAAAAGTGCTGTGAGGGAGGCAGGACACACCTGTTAGACTTCACATTGACAGTTCACTGTAGCTTCTACCTAAACAGTACACTGTAAACAGGATTTCTCTCATACCTAATGAAAACTATTGTCTTGGTTCTCATTTCTACAGATTCTACCAACAATTTTTCATTTCTAGCTCACACATTAACTCTTTCCCCAAGTTGCAGTGGTCAGGTACGTAAAAATAGCTGTATAAAAATATTTCCTGTAATTCCAGCTTCTTTGTGTTATGCACCACATTTCCCCCTCCCTCTCTAGACAAAAGTGATCCTCCCTTCTTCTCAATCTATTAACATTTATAGATTCCTAGAAACACAACCAAAATTCCATTTATTATGTTTGTATTCTCTTTGCTTTCATGATGCCAAGTACATAAGATATAATTTTTGAAAGGTAAGGAGTGACCTTCCATAAATACTGTTTTCATTTATTTCCTCTTTTTGGTTATTAGCTAATACTTAAAGTCTTATGTTTTTCTTGGGTTTTAATCTGATGTCCCAACTGTAGTATAACCAATAAGTATCTTGAGGGCATGCAGCAGGAGGTCTCTCTCCCTCTCCCTCTCCCTCTCCCTCTCTCTCTCTCTCTCTCTCTCTCTCTCTCTCTCTCTCATCTGTATCTGCCATAGCACATTGTATTGTTTGGGGCACATATTGGATATTTAAATACTTTCCTAGAGATTGTTGGCTTGATTTCCTCAGTTAAAAAAAAATTGAGAGCCTACTACTCTAGGGACTTTTATGTTTGATTGACTGCCACAAAATGGACTGGGTAGATTTTAATGATGTCAAGTCATTGATAAAGGTTTACAAGGGTCTGGGTTAACCTTTTTCATTCCTTTAAAAGGGCAGATTACCTCACAGGCCACAGTGCAAATGTCAATGACTCACTGCAGGGAATTGGGTCCAGCTGGTACATAGCTTAATCATTAGCTCTAGAGAGTGCTAATGAAATATTGATCTCAATATAACACTCTTTGGGAGAGTAAGTTAATTTCTGCCCCCTAATATGTGTAGGTATATTAAGATTATTGGGCTGTGAAATCTGCAGAGATGGAAGTTCATGGCTCTCTTCAGTACATGAAAACCACCGATTCAATGTCGTTTGATGCAATTCACCACTAAAGCAGAGTCTATTGTAGGTGATGCATTTAACCATACCAACAAGCCAAAAAAAGGGATTGGGGGTAGATTTGGGATGTTCCATGTCACACAAGTGGTTCTGGCTCAGCCAATATCTGATTCAGCCTCCCTGTAAAGAAAGGGTCACTAATTCAGTGGACTAAATGGTATTGTATTTTAAGGGGTCATGGAGTCTGATCTGTACACAGAAAACCATTAATTGTATTTAGGGAAAGAGTCAGAGATGAGAGAAGTGCAGACATTCTAATAACTTTCCATTTATAATTCTAGTCCCTCCCTGAGGACTGGCACTTTTTTCCCCTGACCTGGGGAAAATATTCCCTGAATAATAACTTTCACCCTCTTTTGACTTGTCTTAGCTTGAGTCTATCTATTTATCTTGATTCTAATAAATTCCAGCTCGATACAAATGAAGCGAAGTAAATGCAGAATGGGCTGAGTTGAGATGGTGTAGTTAATGGTGCAGAGTCACTCTTCACAGAGGGAGCAACTATGAAAACATGATATTGATGGTGAAATAGGTAAGATACTATGAGGTTTGTCCAGAAAAAGTCCAGCCATTCTTAATATAATGAGAGCAGTTTGCATGACAGCAAGGTATCCTGGCAGCCAAGGACAGTGGACTGGAGCGCACATGCTGAACAATGACGGCTTCACTGAATTAGTCAGTGGGGATGGTAGATGCTGTTGAGTGAGCATGTGTACTGTGTGGCCATCACATTCAAAATGACTGAGCGAGTAGAGCAATGAATCTGCACCAAATTTTGAGCTAAGCTTGAGCCATCCTCTGAAGGCTGCAGCTATGGAGAAGTAGTGATAGGCAGCTTCATCATGACAATGCGCCTGCTCATGCATCATGTTTCATGTAGAGTTTTTTGGTGAAACATCAAATCACCCAGGTGACTCAGCTCCCCTACAGCCCAGATATGGCATCCTGTAACTTCTGGCTTTTCTCGAAACTAAAATAACCTTTCCAAGGGAAGAGATTTCAGAATATCATTGAAATTCAGGAAAATATGACAGAGCAGCCGCTGATGCTGAGGGAACTGAGGCATCATTGTCCTATGTACAATGTTTTTTGTATCTTCTCTTCAATAAGTGTCTCTATTTTTCATATGATATGGCTGAATACCTTCTGGACAGGCCTTGTATCTGTCATTTACTGAGACTGGTCACAGGGACATAATTGGTGAGATCTTGGAGGGCTAGAATCAAAACAGCAGGAACATAGACCCCGTTAATTACCCCTGGATTTCTTTAGTAAGTAAAGCATCCAAGAAACAAGCTCTAAACTGGAATTTCTCACTAAATGCAAATGCAGAAAATCTGGGTTTCTAGATTATATTTGTCAAATGCCAGAAATAATGCATCTGACTGATAGTATTATTTGCTTTCTTCTCTTTCCAAAGATATGTTTTTAAGAATTGGTAGGCCACTGCAAAGTAGCATGAAAATATTTGGGATTAGGAAGAAGTATGAGAAAACCATACCTACCAACTCTTTCATGAGTAGCTCTTGCTGCACCCTTCTTCCATCTTCTTCACTTGTCATTGAAAATTATATCCTAGGGCCCTGGCTGGTGTAGCTCAGTGGATTGAGTGCAGGCTGTGAACCAAAGGGTTACTAGTTTGATTCCCAGTCAGGGCACATGCCTGGGTTGCAGGCCAAGTCCCTAGTGGAGATCACATGAGAAGAAACCACAGATGATGTTTCTTGTCCTCTCTTTCTCCTTCCCTTACCCTCTCTCTAAAAATAAATAAATAATTTTTTTAAAAGAAAAATATATCCTATGAATAGACTCAGAATGTAAGAAGGGATCAAAATTCTCAAAAGATTATATACTATTTCTTTTTAAGTAAATTTAATTGTTTATATTATTATAGTTTTCCCAAAATTTTCCCCTTTGTCACCCTCCACCCAGCACCCCCACACACCCTCAGGCAATCCCCACACTGTTGTCCATGTCAATGGGTCCTGTGTATATGTTCTTTGGCTACCTTATTTCCTATGTTGTACTTTACATCCCCACGACTATGCTATAACTACCAATTTGTATTTAATTCCTTTACCTTTTTCATCCATTCCCCCAACTCCCCTCCCATCTGGCAACAACTGAAACATCCTCTGTACCTATGATTCTATTTCTGTTCTGCTTGTTTGTTTATTTTTTTTTCAGATTCAGTTGTTGATAGATATGTATTTGTTGCCATTTAATTGTTCACATTTTTTTATCTTTTCCCCTTTTTAAAGAAGACCCATTAACATATCATATAATACTGGTTTGATGATGATGAACTCCTTTAGCTTTTTCTTATCTTAGGAGCTCTTTATCTGTTCTTCAATTCTCAATGATAGCTTTGCTGGGTAGAATAAATCTTGGTTGTAAACCCTTGCTTTTCATCATTTTGAATATTTCTTGCCAATCCTTTCTTGCTTGCAGTTTCTTTAGAAAAATCAGCTGATGGTCTTCTGGGGAATCCTTATAGGTAACTAACTGCCTTTTCTCTTGCTGCTTTTAAGATTATCTCTTTGCATTTAACCTTTGACATTTTAATTATGATGTGTCTTTTAGTGGGCCTCTTTGGGTCCAACTTGTTTAGGACTCTCTAGGCTTCCTGGACTTGCATGTTTATTTCCTTCACCAAATTAGGGAAGTTTTCATACATCATTTTTTCAAATAAGTTTCCAATTTTTTGCTCTTTCTCTTCTTCTTCTGCCACCCCTACTAGGCAAATGTTGTAATGCTTGAAGTTGTCCCAGAAGCTTCTTACACTGTCTTCATTTTGGAGGGTTCTATTTTTCTGATTGGTTGTTTTTTGCTTCCTTATGTTCCAAGTCACTGATTTGCCTCTCTCAAACTTCATGCACACTACTGTTGATTCCTTATAAATTGTTTTTTATTTTGACTAGTGTACCTTTTGTTTCTGATGGGCCATTTTTTATGCTGTTGAAGTCCTCACTAAGTTCCTTGAGTATCCTTATAATGAGTGTTTTGAATTCTGCATCAGGTAGATTGCTTTACTACAATTTGTTTAATTCTTTTTCTAGAGATTTCATTCATTTGGGTCATGTTTCTTTGTCTCTTCATTTGCCAGCCTCCCTGTGTTTGCTTGTTTTTTTAATTGCATTTTTTCCATTACCACTTATTTTCCTTATACCCCTTCACCCTGCAATCACCATACTGTTGTCCATGCCCTTGGGTCATTTTTTTCCTTTTTTCTCAACCTCTCCAACCCTCCCACCCCTCCCTTAGCTATGATCCTGCTTTCTATAAGTCTGTCTCTATCATGTTTGTTAGTTCAGTTTGTTCATTAGATTCTACAAATAAGTGAAATCATAGGTAGAGCTATTGCTTTTCTCAGGATTGATAGTTGGCTTAATGTAGTAATTATTCTGCAGGATTCTATTTCAAAGCCTCCCCTATTACCCAAACTGGGTACTCAAAGTACACCCACTGTGTGAGCTGTGTACACCTTCCTCTTGTAGTTGAGCCTTGATTGCTGTTGGCATGCCCAAGGTCAGCCACACCTGTGTTCTCTCTTAAGGGCTACACAGCATTAGCTACAAAGTGATCTGCAGATGGCTGCTACTTGTGCTGGGCTTGGAGGTGCCCAGGAGAGGCCAAGCTGTGATCCAAGGCCAGCTGCTGCTAGTGACAGGCTTGGGGAAGCTTAATGAAAGATATGGGGCTCACTAAAGCCAGAAGCTGCTTGTTTGAGAGAATTTAGGAAAATCAGAATCATGGGCCAAGACAAGTGATTCAAATGGATAAGCCATTGGAAACAGCTTGGGTGGGCCTGAAAGTTGGGTGGAGCAGGGCCTTAGGAAATCACTAAGGTGGGGCAGACAGTGTGAGCCAGGTTGATGAGTCTCAGATATGGTGCCAGCCTGCCAGCTTTGTGTCTCTGTTGGAGGAAGGCTCAGAATAGGAACATGGTCTCTGTCAAAACTTCTGTCTGTGAGAAATCTCCCCCCCACCAGTACTCACCCTGATGTGGGACAATTCTGTTCCTCCCCTTATGTGTCTGATGTCTTTCAATCTGCTGCCCTGGCACTGAAGGTCAGTGGGAGTAAGTCCGAGTAAGTCTGTGTGCTGCCCCATTAACAGGAACTGCCTGGGATTCCTGCAGTTTCTGTCTTCCACAGTCTAAATTGTCACTAGTTTTTACAGCCAGAAGTGGTAGAAACTTATCTTCCTGGCACTGGAAACCTGGGTTGGGGGGCTTGGTGGGGGGCTCGGACCCCTCCTGAGATATCCCTCCAGATTTTTATCTACCACACAGGGGGGTAGGACCAACCAATTTCATGTCTCCACCACTCCTACCATTCTCAGTGTGGTTTCTTCTTTAATTCTGTAGTGCAGGAGTTCAATTCAGCTCAATTTCTGATGGTTCTGGATAGTGGTTGTTCTGTAGTTTAATTGTACTTTTGATGTGGTTGTGTGAGGAGGCAAGTTGTGTTTACCTATGCTGCCATCTTGACCAGAAGTCCCTCAATGAGTTTGATTATGTACTATTTGATAACTCCATCCCAGATCTTTATTCCTCCATCAAGTACTGAATCTACTACAACTAAGCTAGAAAAACAAGAATGGGAAGAGCTCTGGTACAATAACAACTGCAAATTAATTGAAACAAGGTAGATATTACACTGAATAACAGAAAATTAACACATCTAATGATTAGGGTTCTCAAATTATTCTGACCAGCAAAGAACTTGGGAGTTACTTTTCAGCAAATGCAGTCTTCAAAATATTAAATTAATGAGTAGCTAAATAAATTTAAAGGTTTGTTACTAGAAAATTATAAGCCTGGTAAACAGAGCATCAGAATTAACTTGAAACCAATAAGGTAGGAAGTCTCAACCCCTGATACAGAGTAGTTTGAATTAAACACTAAGGATTCCAGTAAAATTTTGACATGGACTGCTAAGTCAATGCCATCCTCTACTGGGACATTTGCCAATCTTTCTTTCAGGTCAGGAACAATTCTCTGAGCAGATAAAACCTTGGACAGCTGAACAAGGAACTAATTCCCATGACAACTAAATAAGACAACTTAATGATGTCTTTGGACATATGTGGTCCTGTCATTTACCTTTCTATATATGGCCAATAGAGCACAAGGCATCTAGATATATTGCTGTCCTTGAAGTTTTTTTCTCTTTGCCTTTATTTTTTACTAGTCTATGAATGCATATATACACACATGTGAGTTATTCTTTCTTTACTCCTGTATTTTTGGTATCAGAAGAGACAAAATGTGTTACTTTATGACTTTCATTCTAGGATACGGTGAAGTTACAACTGTCCAAATCCTCCTTCCATGATAAATTTTATCCCAGCAACAAACAGAATGCAAAAAGGTGGTAAATAAATGGTTTGGATAAATGACATCTAGAGAGAAATCTCAGTATACATTGTAGAAGAGAGTGTGACTCTTCAAACTTTTTACCAAATCATAGTAATATCAGAAAGAAGTATACAATAGTGTACAACAGACTGAGGTCTGTAGTTAGAAGCACCTTGCCACAATTATGATAATTCTGCGGTATTGTGCCTTAGGTGATAAATTTAGGTAAATTTTTCATGTTGTTCTATTACCATTGACTTAAGATGATTCTAGGAAGATAAGCCATGTTTACCTGTGACATTTTGTACTTCTGTCATACTGTTTGATGCCCTAGTTTGAGAGGCATAACTGTAGATGTTAAGTGACCAGACTTTTGGTCCAAACAGCCTAATTGCAAAGGTCCCCCTTAGGAAATACATGGTCTTAAGCAAGTGTCTTACCTACTCTAATGTTTGGTATCGTTTTATCTAAATTTCAGATAATACCTACTCAAAAGTGTTGTAAGAAAATGAAATGAGGTGCTATATGAAAAGCACATAGCACAATGCTTACAACATAACTGATACTGGACGATTAGTAAACAACATTAGTACCATTTGTAGTTAATGTCTCCTTTAGGGTATGTTTCCAATATGTAGACATTTACTTTCATTGAGGACCATTTTCAGACAACACATTTTAAAAAATATTTTCTTAATTTTTTCAAAGAGAGGGGAAGAGAGAGAGAAAGAGGGAGATAAACACAGATCGGTTGCCTCTCACATGCAATCTTACTGGGGACAAAACCTGCAATCCAGGCATGTGCCCTTATGGAGAATCAGACCAGCAACCCTCACTTTATGGAACAATGCCTACCCAACTGAGCCACACCAGTCAGGGCCAGATAATATATTTTTGAACATGAATAACATCAAGGCATGCTAGCACTTTCCAAAATGCTTAATTCATTGACTATGTTCATTGCAACATGTCATTTACTGTGTAAGTCTTGTGTGTAAATATTGATACTGTTGGGTATATTCTTAAATAGTTGGTATACTGAAGGCATATCTAAGGCCATTTACATTTTAGTGGGGAATAAGTGCCTCTTCAAAGAAAATAGATATCCCAGTGTAAATCATCTGGGGGGAAAAGGCAGGACCTCAAGAGAAGGAAAAAAATGCAAAAATGGGACTTTCATAGAGAAAAAGGGAACTCTAATCTTGGTTTGGGGCTCTTTAGTTTTGGATATAAAGGGATAAAATAGTGTTGAAGACATTCTTTGGTGATAGGACCAGATGGCTTTCCTACATGGATACTGGCCATGAGTAGGCACCGTGGCCTCCCATGATTTCCCTCAGTCGACTTGCATATTACCTCTAGATCTAGGTATTTTTAATAAGTTGTCAGTTAAATTTTCCACCCACGCTTAGATATGGAGGATTAAGAGGGTCTATGATTGGATTGCACGGGAAGCTATGACACTGAGTCAGTGGGAGCAGAGGTAATCAGCAGGGCATCCCTAGGGGAAAGAAAATCTCTTCATGAAGCAATACTCCATTGGTGGCGCCTGTTGGTGTGTGATATTAACAGACTCAGCATGTTTTCTTACAAATTCACCTGTAAACCTCTCATCTTCACAGAGGTACTTGGTCAGCCCTAAGGCTATCTGGCTGGAATATGTGTTCGCAAAATCTATTGGGCTCAAATTATGAAGGTAAAAACTTTCCTAACTCAGAAGCTCTTAAGATATGGTCCATGTGGCTCAGAATCGTAAAGTGGGAAAAACATAATTAGCGCTTTTCAGCTTCAAAGAAGATGATAAACAATGGCTAATTAAACTTCCCAACACCTCCTTTGTGCGGATGTAGCTATTTCCCCTTTCCAGGCAGGTTAAGATATCTCTTTAAGGGAGGGGAACACAGCTGCTTCTCTCCTGCAGGGCAGCAATGAAATCTTTCTCCACTCAGCAGGAAGCTAGGCTCAAAGTTAAGTTTAATCAAACATTTGATCAGTATCATTTTACTAAAAAGCAGCGTGCCATACTTAGTGCTCTTTGGTTGGAGAAATAAAAGGTGTCACCATCTCCTGTCCTTAGACAGTTTAACATGAAGTTGAACAGACAGGACATTCACACATCATACTAAATATAATGCAAATAAAAATATAATTAGATGTGAAATGTCCCCTTCCAGACTGCCTTTCTGTCCTCCATTTTGTGCCCTTTTATCAAATCAGATCTTTCTGGAATGTAAACCCAATATTAGTTTTCTGCTTATAGTCCTTCTATGATTTTGTATGATTTGAAAGATAAATATCAAACACATGGGGTAATCTTCACTAACCTTCATGATCTTGTCATTATCCACCTGTTTTGTTCATTTTCTTCTATGCCCACATTTGCACAGCAAGCCCTGATCCTAGAAAATTGCTAATCTATATGTGCGTGTGCTTTGATAATCCCCATGCCTGTTATTGTCATGCCCATTTTGCCCAGAATGTTTTCCTTATTTTTCCTTCATGAACTTCTCTTCTTTTAAAAATCAGCTTAAAGGTCATGTGTTCGCTGGCAGCTTTCTTGACCCTGCTTTCTCCCCATTCCTGCCCCCTCTGAGACTCCATAGCATTTTATATGTAATAAAATGAGATAAATGG
Source organism: Phyllostomus discolor (assembly GCF_004126475.2). Taxonomy (NCBI): domain Eukaryota; kingdom Metazoa; phylum Chordata; class Mammalia; order Chiroptera; family Phyllostomidae; genus Phyllostomus; species Phyllostomus discolor. Next base: position 25,026,695 of record NC_040911.2, read on the forward strand.
TTATTACATTTTCACGTCCTACTGTAATTATTTGTCTCTCTCTAATTAGACTCTGAATAAGGCCATAAAGAGCATTAGGTTTTGTATATTTTTTCTTTCCCTGGAGTCTGGCATGGTGTTAGGCAAATCACAGTCATTACTAAAGGCCGAATGGTTTCTCCAGCTCATGTCCTGGCACAGTATCCTTCTCACAATATACCGCACACTTAGTGACTGTTCTGTCACCCTTGGTCCTTTGTAGATACTGTTCTCTTGGCAGGGACACTCTTTACTTTTCATGTATGTCTCCTGACTAACACCTACTTCTGTATCAGGATTCAGCTTTTGAGCTCATGTGGAGTGCCACTCTAAATAACATCCAGTGACTAGATTAAGGGCATTCTTTCTGTGCTTTCGTGAAAACAGTACACATCCATATCACAGAACTTTTCACTTACTGGTTCTTGGGTGCTCATCACTTAGCCCATAGTTGGTGATTTACATTTTGAGGTGGGGGACAACTAATGAAATAAATGAATAACAGATTCGAATGGGCATACAAAATCTGAGAAGTTTCCATAGAACAGAAATATAGTAAATTAGTATTTGAGTGATGGAAGGAACATGGAATGCGAAGAGGAAAGAGATAAGCCCATCTACAAGATAACATCAGCAGAGACCTATGTAATAATTATTGTTATTGCTGCAGGTGCCCAAGAGACACCAGCCTTATCTTTGGAAGGGGATTCATTCATAGTGTGGAGTTGGCCAAGAAAATATGTAGATAGTTATGGTGAGGACAGTTAGAAGAGAAAACAAAGAAGACACCCTCTATTAATAAATTTAAGTAAATTCTCTAATTACCATACATAAGTAAAACAAAGGTTTATTTCTATGTTGGAGTCTAATGTGAATCAGCAGTAGGGCAGGGAATCTTCCCACACAGACATGCAAGAACCCAGTTTCCTTACAGCTGGTAGCTTCACCATGTGATAGGGCTACACTATCTTCTTAAATAAATCCACACTTGATCATTTGCATTTGGTTGCAGATAAGTTAAAAGAGAGAGTGTGGAGAAATGCAAAGGGTGTCCTAAGAGCCAGGCTTGGATGAAGCATCCAGCACCTCCATTCACATTTTGCTGCCAGAACTCAGTCATATGGAAACACGTAACACTAAAGACCTCTGAGAAACATAGTACACCTGTGTTGCTAGGACCAGAAAAGAATTGGGAATTAAGAAACTTTTACGATTGTGACTGCCATGCACATAGGAATTTTATTTCATGCACTAGGGAATAGGGAGCAACTAATATATTCCAATGGGAGAAGAGTGATTTGTAAGAGAGCTCAAGAAAAGCCTACTCACAAAGTTTTGGAGAAAGAATTAAACAGTGAGGGAAACTAGAATCAGGGAAATTATATAAAGTTTCTGCAAGTTTAAGGAGAAAATTACAACATTAAAATCAACACAGTGTGAGTTTAGAAGAAACAGAACAGGCGTCGTCAGTTCACGTGCAGTGACTCTGTCAAACTCGGCCCTGCACCCTAGTCTTCTAGGGAAAGGCAAATTTAATGAAAATATCCAAATTATAACTGGAGCTCCCAAAATTACATGTGGGATTATATTTGGGCAATATGTGACATTTGGGGGGTTTGACACTTAACACTTCTTTAATGTATACACGTGTGAAAATATGCATATATTTGTATATACACATGCATGTGAATAGATATATATAAAACATGCAAAATACACACATCTGTAAATGGGTTATATATTTTTATATTACATGGGAATTTGCCTCTGAAGTCATCCCATGGTAGTGTTTGTACAAATGCTGCAAATGCCCAGCTCACAAATGGGAGCTGAATGTTTTGTTTCACCAGGTTCTTCCAGGTGATGAATGGTTGGGTCAGGATGAGAACTTGGATTCTCTCATGACCTGCTCAGCGCTTGCCCCGCCTAGCCACTGCTCCACTGGATGACTATCATGGAGATGCCCGAGCAGGACAGTGAGCAGTTCTCATTTTGAGAATGCTTAATTTTAACCTCTTAGCATGCTTTAATTTTAGCATATTTCACTGTGGTTTTCTAAGACACTCATAAGAAGATATGATAACCTTGGGTAGTATGGTATAAGGTGGGAGAGCTTGGGTTTGGAATCACAATTAGAGCTCCCTGTGAAAGTTCAAAATGTGCTGCTCTGTAAAACACAGGGCTAGAACCGTGGTTTTCCCAAAAATGAGCATGGTGTGATGATTCAAAACACAGGTACAACTGACAGCAATGAAGACCTAGGTGTGCACTTTGGTTTTCCCCTTGAGTGGCTGTGCGACAATGGTGGAGGTAGATAGGCTCTCTGGGCCTCAGTTTTCTCATCTGTGTAAAGCCTATAATATAATAGCACATACCTGATAAGACAGGTATAATGTTCAAAGGACAGAGTAGCAATGAAGTCCTTTTTTCAACAATGTCAATCATAAAATAAGTGCACAATAAATTAAGCTCTTAAAATTATTATTAAAGACAGTTGTGTGAATTTGTGACTGTTAAAAAAAATGGCCTTTGGCACTCAGTTTCCTTATCTGTGTGGAACTCAGGTGTGGTGGAAACTCCGCTTTCTGTTCTGTAAGACGCCTTCATTGTTTTTCTAGGGCAGAAATCCTCAAGGTAGGTCCCCTGAAAGGTAATAGGTCCCCTGCTAGTTCCCTAGCAGAAGCTAGGGACTTGTTAGAAATGCAAATTCTCTGGCTCCTAGTAAGTCAGAGACTCTGGACATAAGTTTCACAACCTGGGTTTAACAACCTTCCTTGAGATCCTGAGGTGCTTTAAAGTTTGAAAACCACTGCTCCATTGGAAAGGATAACTGTGAGAGGAGCTCTTATGGGTTCTAATATCTATGGTTTCTGACACCCTGGAAACTCTAAATGAAGGGTCTGTGAACCTTGAGCCTTGTGTTAGCCACACCCACTTATGGATCAGAAGCCTGTTGGCATAAGTCCAGTCTTATACAGACTTGAAATATATTGAATGACAGAGAAGGTTTTTGCTACTTTTTCAATGGTTGGTCATGCAGCTGTCACGAGGCTGAGGACTGGAGAGCTGTGCTTTGTCTTACTTGTTCTGTTAAACCACAGGAGGAAGAGCAGAAGGAGAAGCCTGGCAGTTTCCAACATCAGAAGAAAGATAGCCCACGTGGATGTTCCCTTGTTCCTAGCAGCTCTGTCTTTTTGCTATTCCTGTTGTTTTTTCCCCCTCAGCCCTTTACTCCCTTGAAACAAGCTCTTGAGCCTTTGCCAAATTCTGCAGTGGCTTTGGAAACTGCATTTGGACTCGTGGTGGACTGTGTGAATGAACGAAGGGGTTGAACACTTAAATCCAACTTCAGTCTTGTCACCTGTCGTGGCTACAGCCCCTTGGGATGCTAGTTTTCTTAGATAGAGAGTGCTTCGCTTGAGAATGTTTCAGTTTTGTTTGTTTATTTTCGTCTTTAAATTTCACATATAAGTGAAATCATATGGTGTTTGTCCTTCTCTGAGTAACTTATTTCACTGAGCATAATACTCTCTAGGAGGATCCTAAAAGCCTTGCCAATCACTTGCCAATAATTGTTTATGTAAATCAGTCAACTGGCTAATTGATTTTTTTTTGTTTTAACAGACTGTCCTTATGGTTCTTTGTCATCATAAAGTACGGTTTAAAAAAAAAGTACCTAAGTACCTCACTTTGGCAAGTGTTCATTTTCTTCCACCAGAAACAAAATAATCCTATGCCTAAAGTATATATCTCCTATTGACATTATTTAGATGCTATTCTTTGAGGAATATTAAACCTGCTATCCTGTGCTAAGAAATATTTTGATTCTTATCAAGGCAGATTACATTTTAAAGATCATCAAATTAGCTGAATGAACCTAAACCCATTTGAGCCACCTGGAACAATAGAAGCTAATCACAAATGTGTTGTCTTTGATCCCCAAATCTCTCCTGAGGTAGAAAAGAGTGAGAGATGGGTCTTCAAATTAGATTTGTGGACTGGTTCAGGGACAATACCCCCAAATACATTCAGGGCTGATGAGCAACTGTTAAAGCAATAGTCATTAATCCCCAAGGGAGACAAATGCCTAAAGTTAGAGGCAAAGGAAACCCTAACTAGCTGGGGTTTTTTTGGCCCCCAAATCTAGGTGGTGTCTTGGGAACTGGCCTAGATCACATTAAGCCACAAGACACTTTCCTATAAGGAGCACAACTGACTAACTTGTCTCTCTTAAAAGTCAGCGCTTCAAACACTTAAATAAAATTCAATTTTCTGACTGCAGAGTGGGGGGAAGAGGTGTCTTATAAAGTACATTTTTCAGAACTTCGAGTTCGTAAAACAAATTCAGAAGATATGAGATTGCTTTCAATAGTATGCAACGTAACCAGTGCCCCAGGGTTCTCTGAGGAAGACAGTGGATTGCACTATAGCCCGCTAGATTTTAGGATTACAAAGGTAAAGAAAGAAAAACAAAAATAACAACAACACTAAGGGGAAAAATAATGGGAAACAACACTTGCCCAAATGCCAGGGCAAAACTTAGCTAATCAGCCTGCTCTAGACAGAGGCGACCTGTCCGCTCCCTGCTCCAGCTGAGGTTCGCACCCTTCTCCCACCACCTGTGGTCCTTGATTACAACAGTTCTTTGAGGGAAGGAGTCTTGAGCTCCATCTCGTGGCCAGAGGGAGTTTCTAATACTATTATGTTTATTTTGTCAAAGACCAACAATTAAACGATGCAAACATGTTTAGTGAGCCTCTTTGCAAGCATAGCCAATATATATAAAAGCTTTCCTAGAAATTATTAGAAATGACAAAAAAGAGAGCAAAGGTGCCCCAACCCCTCTGCCTTCCATTTGACATCTCTAAAACACATTGGACACAGAATATACTCACCTGAATTCTTTTTCATATGCCCTCATCTTTGTTTTGAAGATTTTTTGTTTTTTAAGGTTACATATTTTTAATTTGAGAAATACTAATTCTACTTAATTTAAAAAAAGAAATTTCCTTTATCAAATCCAAAGAGACCGGATTAAGTATGACTGAAGCACTGGCCTGTGATTCGGTGACATTTTTTTTGTAATGATCATAATTTGGTGCCTTTTTTTATAATACTCGTGGAGAGCATGGTAATAGAATGCTATGGAAGTTGTTTTCATATCTGAGGTAAAGGGGAAAATACTGAAGGATTTTCTGTAATGTAAGACTTGTATCTAATAGTTCACTGCAACAAGATAACGTCTTGTCTATTCGGTTTGTATTTCTTTTTTCATGGTCATAGTAATATTCAGGTAATTTACCTTACATGTTGCTAATACCTTCCAAGATTACAAGAGCCTAATAGAGGTCATCCATGCAAACATCGTCATCCAAGATTAAACCACTGTTTGGTGGTCTGTTAGAGAATTAAATAGAAAATTCAAAGAAACTCGATTTTACATGAAATTTCCAAGGATTCAAGGACATGTCAAAAAGGAGATTTTAATTCTTGTCTAGCAATAAATGCCAATATAAATTAATACTCTCTTTTTCCAACCCCAACCATGTCCAAATAGAGACATACAGCCAACTGATCTTACAAACACATATTTGACCTGGAATCAGTAAATATTCTCCTATCTTACCTTTGAGTCCTCAGTGTAAACATTCCTAAGGTGAAGAGAACAGATACACATATTCCTCTCTCTCCAATTTATGCTGCACTCTGGCCCATTTCATGACTGTGGTTAAAGTTTATCCCCAAACTTCAAACCAAAACCAAAATGAATGAACAAAAAACATTCTGGACTTTTTAAAATCTGTGAAGCTGTTTTTTCCCCCAAAATACGTCCATCTTTTTCCAGTAGATACCTAATAGGTACTGTGCTTTTCACCCTTAAATGAATTTTGCCTTAAGCTCAATTTTCCTCAGTTGAATACTCATCTTGATAAATTCCTTACGCTTGGTCCCTAGAGATTTTGTTAAACCTAATTTTATTAAAATTTAGGCTTTGAAAACCTTGTTTGCATAATTATCTATTTAAATATTTCTACCTGTTTCTTTAGAGACTTCAATGGTAATCTCCCCATTTTTTTAATATACTATATTGTTTAGGATTAAGACCTGCTTTCAAACTAGTAAAATCTATAAAAAGAAAGCATAGTATATTTTTAAACTGAAATTAACCAAAATTATACATGTAAGGCATTGTATTACACAAAATACTAGTGGTGTTATTTTTGTCATACTGGGTAAAAAAATGGCTTCTGTATCTCTTTTCCTAGGGAGTGGAACTAATGGTACCTGTCCTATTATATCACACACAGCTGTAAATAATCAAGAAGGTGGTTGTATTTAAAAATGCTTCAAGCATACCAAAGCATTGCATGTATGTAAAATATGATGTTGTACTTCTTATGCCAAGAAGTCACATCAGCACAAATTATTTTAGGACCTTTTTTCCAAATCAACTCATCAAGAGGCACTTACTGCAAAGCTCTCATATGCCTGTCATTGTACTGAGTGCTCTGAGATAATCCTAGTCTTCACTCATGATGAGCAAGCTGATTTGTGGCTCAGTTCCTGTACCTGACCATTTTGAAACAGGAGGTCCAAAAACTGAACTCTCAAGTCAAAGGCACATGAGCCACCTTCCCATCAACATCAACTCAAAGTCAAACTACTATTACAGTGTGGATATTTGCACTCCTTTGAAAAACCAAGTAACTCTTTGACCCAATGCAGATTTTGAAAGTTCACAGAGGAAGGGCAGGAGACGATAATTTCCCATCCCAATGGCAACTCGCCCTATGAGTGAAGTCCTTTCATGTTGCAGTGTCATCTAAGGATGGGTCCACATGAGCAGGTCTGGGGAACTGAGTACAAAGCTCCCGTAGTGCTCTTCGGATGCTGTATGATAAATTCTCCTTCTTGTAGTTTCGAGAAACTGAAATAGAGATACATAGGGGCAGTATAGTTTTTCTCTCTACAACTTGAAAATAATGCCATTCCTTGATTTACATTATAACATATTCAGACAAATATTTACATCACTAAAGCCAGTAACAGTTGATCAGAGAAGGACTAAAAATGATAATATATCTACAGAATAATGCTTACAGAAGAATTGAGTGGCCAGAAATAAAAACACAATAAAAGGAGAGTGAAAAAGGCAATATTTAATAATGTAAAGGAGAACCAAGTACCCAACACCCCTGACAGGTTCTGTGTTTTGCATATGCATAGGGAGCGAGCAAAGTAGGTTTACAGTTGTAATATGTAGAATACAATAATTAATAATACAAGAATAAACTCCATTTCACACACTCACAACAGTAAACAAACTCTTGCCAACCCCTGTAGAAGAATCTGATGTTACTGACCATTGTAAATCATATGCAATCTCTCTTTTCCTGGTCTCACCAGGCTGTGATTACATGTGATAACCCTAATGGTATCAGCTTTTCTATGCTTCTCCTCCATACCTACCAAGTCAGAACCTTGAATTCCTAAAAATTACCATTCCAGGTACCTCTGGGAACCTACCACAACACTCACCTGTGCTCCAAAAATACCTCTCAACTGCCATTCTGTCCTTAAGACCACAATGCCACTACTGGCATTGCTTCCCTACACCACACGGCTGCCAAAAAAACCACTGCAACTTCCATTGCATTCTAACATGACCACTGAGTGCCAGCTTTCTGCTTTGAGCTTCATAGATACAGAATAACATGAATTCCACTGGCCACTGCCATGTCGCCTGGACATAACTATCTTTGCCAGGCACAGCATTTTCTTCCTAGGAGCTACTGCCAATGCCCCAGATCCCAGTAGGTTATTGGAAGATCCTGCTGTGTGTTACAGTCACAATTTACAATATGTGCTAATGTTTAAGATAATTGTTTAATGAAATATGTATGGATCTTCCTCCAGAGTGCATGGCTAATCACCCTTTACAAATTCTTTCAACATCTTTACGAGGGTTCCAATGATATAACCCTATTAGTTGCTATTATTATCCCTAATGTTTTCTTAAGCTTTACTTAAGTCTAGATAAGTTCACTTTGGCTTCAAGTACTTCTTTATTACAAATATACAATAGTGTGGAAGCAGCACAAACTTTGCAGTCAATTTGCCCTGAGTTCAGATTCTAGCTCTACACTAATCTGTAGAAACTTGAACAAGTCACTTGACCTCTTTCAGCCTCATCTTTTCTTTCCTTTTTAATCCTTAAAATTGGCATACTATGTACCTTAAAGTAATTTAACAAGATAATATCTGTTTGGGGACTATTGCAGTGCTTGGTTAATGAGAAAAACTAAATAATTGGTAACTCTTATTATCACTAATAAGAGCTGTATTTTTCTGCAGCATCCTAGAAACTTGTTTCTATGTCAAAGCAGAACTCTCTGGGACATTCTGATTATAAAGAAGAAGGTAGGACAAACATATTTACAATGATGTGTTAATGACTTAATGTGGTGTTCTATGGGAAGGAAATAAAAGAGTTTGGAAAGAAAACACTTTGCACCCCCAAAATGAGTATTAGTGCTGAAATCTGGAGCTCTGGCTCTTCTGGTAAGTTTAACTTCCATAACTTTGTTGAGATGGTCTAATAGAATATTTACCTGAGTGCGTTTGGCCTTAGAAATCTTATTATTCGTCCCCAACCCCAATACAGTAGTCAGCATGGAAATGGGCTTTATTATGAACTAATTACTATTCACTTCTTATCAGCTAATGAATTGATTTACACAGTACTTTTTAAAATTCAGGAACTGCTATATGAATTTGTTGAAACAAAAAGGGTCATTATCAAGTTCTATTATCCATCATGCTGGCTCTCTACTGGGTTGTAATTATTCCATCCACAAGTAGAGATAGTGGACAGGAGGTTCTGCTGAGGTTCTGCCAGTTTGAATCATGGGCTTGGTCTTCGAAAGGCCTGTGAGACACATGGCCTTCCTTTCCTCTAAGACCCAGCAATGATGGTGGACAACAGTAAGCATCTCTGTTTCCTCCTCCTCATCATTTCAATTAACTACCACTGCACTCTCAGTAAAGCACATTGTAGAACCAAAGAGCCCCTGGGGGTTGGAAAAATTATAAAGGTCTAAAGTAAGGGGGTAATGGAGACAGGTAAAATGAGACCACCACATTAGTGAAGTGACTCTGCCAGCCTCGCCAAGGCACTTCCTGCAGTGGTTCTGTGACTGCTCAGGGAAGGCGTTTGAAGCTCTGATCCTATTTGGGGACTCAGAAACAAAGCCATTAACAGTCACTGACCAGGAGGGAGTGATTAAGGTGAATTTTGACTATACAATACTTCTTTGGAAAAATGTCTATTCAGGTCCTTTGTCTATTTTTTAAAAAATTGAGTTTATTCAGTTTTTGGTTATTGAACTGTATGTATGTATTTTATATTTTGGATGTTAACCCATTATGAGATTAAAATGTTTAGGATGAGGTTACAGATGTGGTCTGTAAAAATGTTTGCACATTCTATAGATTGCATTTTCTTAATGGCTTTCGTTGCTGGGCTGAAGTGTTTTACCTTGATGTAGTCCCATTTGTTTCTTTTGATACTATTGCTTTCTTGTTGGTGTCAAATCAAACAAACAAACAAACAAACAAATTATTGCCAAAACTAATGTTAAGGAGTTTCTTTCCCATGTTTTCTTGCAGGAGTTTTATGGTTTCGGGTCTTACATTCAAGTTTTTAATCTATTTTGAGTTTATATCTGTGTATGGTATAAGATATAAAATCAGTTCTTTGCATATGGAGATCTAGTTTTCCCTGCATCATTTGTTGAAAACACCATCCTTTCATTATTATATATCCTTACCTCCTTTGTCAGAAATTAAGACTTCCAGCCAAGATGGAGGCATAGGTAGACAAGCTTTGCTTCCTCACACAACCAAAAGAAGGACAACAACAACTTTAAAAACAAACAAACAAAAAAAAACAACCAGAACTACCAAGAAATTGAACTGCATGCAAGTCCAACAACTAAGGAGTTAAAGAAGAAACATTCATCCAGACTGGTAGGAAAGGTAGAGATGGGCAGCCAGGGTGGCAAGGTGGTACACAGGCCTGCAAGGCACAGGCTGGAGGACCAAGTGGTCCTACATTTGCATGCGGATAAGCCAGGAGAAATAACCTGGAGTCAAGACAAACCCCACAACCCAGTGTTCCAGCACTGGGAAACTAGAGCCTCAAAACCTCTGGCTATGAAAATCTGTGGGGGTTGTGGTGCATATAGAACCTCCCAGTCTCACAGGAGAGTTCATTGGAGAGACCTAAAGGATCCTAGAAGTACACAAACCCACCCACTGAAGAATGAGCACTAGAAAGGACAAATTTGTGAGTAGGAGGGGAAGTGACTGAAAGTGGGGCAAAAGCTGTACAAGAAGCATTGTTCCCTCTCCGACTCCTCCCCACATACAGTGCCACAACACAGCAAAGTGGGTTGCCCTGCTCTGGCCAATACCTAAGGCTCTGCCCTTTACAACATAACAGGTGTGCCAAAAGAAAGAAATTCTGCTAAAACAAAAGAAGAGATAAAAAATCCAGAAAAAGAACTAAGCGAGGAGAAGATAGCCAACCTATCAGATGCAGAGTTCAAAACACAGGTAATCAGGATGCTCACAGAAATCATTGAGTATGGATACAAAATAGAGGAAAAAGTGAAGGCTATTCAAAGTGAAATAAAGAAAAATATACAGGGAACCACCAGTGAAGGGAAGGAAACTGGGACTGAAATCAATGATTTGAAACAGAAGAAAGAAATAAACATTCAACTGGAACAGAATGAAGAAACAATAATTCAAAAAATTGAGGAGTATCTTAGGAACCTCTGGGGCAACTTTAAACATTCCAACATCCAAATCAAAGGGGTGCTAGAAGGAGAAGAGGAAGAACAAGAAATTGAAAACTTATTTGAAAAAAATAATGAGGGAAAACTTTCCCTATCTGGTGAAGAAAATAGACTTCCAGGAAGTCCAGGAAGCTCAGAAAGTCCCAAAGAAATTCAACCCAAGGAGGAACACATCAAGACACATCATAATTACATTAGCCAAAATTAAAAATAAGGAGAGAATCTTAAAAGCAGCAAGAGAGAAGGAGATAGTCACCTACAAATCAGTTCCCATAAGATTATTTCCTGATTTCTCAAAAGAAACCTTATAGGCAAGAAGAGGCTGGAAAGAAGTATTCAAAGTCATGAATGGCAAGGGCCTATGGAAGATTACTCTATTCAGCAAAGTTATCATTTAGAATGGAAGGACAGATAAAGTGCTTCCCAGATAAGGTCAACTTAAAGGAGTTCATCATCTCCAAGCCCTTATTATACTTATCTCAGAAAGAGAAGATGATCAACAATATGAACAGTAAAATGACAACAAACTCACAACTATCAAACACTGAACCTAAAACAAAAACGAAGTTAGCAAACAACTAGAACAGGAACTGAATCACAGAGATGGAGATCACATGAGGGTTATCAGCAGGGAAAGGGAGAGGGGCAGACTGGGGGGAAAGGTACAAGGAATAAGAAGAATAATTGGTAGGTACAAAATAGACAGGGGAAGGTCAAGAATAGTATATGAAATGGAGAAGCCAAAGAACTTATATGTATGACCCATGGACATGAACTAAGGGGAGGAAATGCTGGTGGAAGAGGGATGCAGGGTGGAGAGGGATAATGGGGAGAAAGAAATGGGACACGTGTAATAGCACAATCAATAAAATATATAAAAATTAACTGAACATATATGTATGGGTATATTTCTGGGGTCTCTATTCTGATCCATTGATTTATGTGTCTATTTTTACACTGATACATACTGTTCTGAACACTATGATTTCATAATATAGTTTGAAATCAGAAAGTATAATACGTCCAGCCTTGTTCTTTTTGTCTCAGAATTGCTTTCATTACTTGGGTTATTTTAAGGTTCCACACAAACTTTGATTTTTTTTTTCTATTTCTGTGAAAAATGCCACTGGAATTTTGATAGACACTGCATTGAATCTATAGATAATTTTTAGTTGTGTGGACATTTTTACAATATTAAATCTTCTAATCCATGAACACAGAAGGTCTTTTCATTTATTTGTGTTTCCAGTTTCCTTCATGGTGTCTTGTCATTCTCAGTGCACAGGTCTTCCTACTCTAGAAGAGTATCTGGAAAATAGTAAGTGCTCAAATATTGGTTTGATGAATATATCCTTCTCACTATTCTAAATAATGGAACAAACCATTTAGACAACTCATCCTTTTTCTATGCTAAATCCAGAGTTTGTAATTCCTGAATCCTTCATTGGAATGCTAATAAGGATCCTAGATTTCTACTTGCTCTCAAAGTGTGTTCCTAAATTGGGAATCAAGTCAATTTTCTGTTTTGACTCCTGTTTAGAGTTAAGGGCTTGCTGAACCCATCTTAACATATTTAACCCTTCTCTAAATTCTTTGCTTATATTTATACTTTTGCCATATCTCCGATTCCCTTTTATTTCTATTCATTATATTTGGTATAATATCCTATTGCTAAGTGGTTCTTGTCTTTGAACACAGTTCTTTAGTTTTCTTCCCTAACAATACATAATCTAAAAATAATCTTTTTTTAATTGCTCAGAAGACCACACTTAGCAGTATTTAGGCTTATGCAAATTATTGCATTGTCTCTCCCATGTTGATCTGTAACTGACAGAGTAGAGTGGGGAAAGGTGGATTCTGCATGCTGATCTTTGTAGCAATCCCAAGAAATTCAGCTAGCTTTCTTTCATCTTTTTAAGAGTAATGACCCCTCTATGCCTTGCAGCCTGTTGGGTCTAAAGGCAATAGACTTTATGTTCACATTAGTCAGAGATCAATTTTTTTATAAAGTCAAAGTTATGTGGAACTTTTATCTACTGAGCTCCACATCTGGATAGACCAGTAAGTCACCATTTTCCCAAATTTACATTTCTAGTATTGTGAAGATTCAATGATACCTTTCTACTGCAATGCTACCTCCTGAAACTAATTGGCATTTAATGCAAATTGTATTTATTGATGCTCCCTCGTACCTTGTAACCAAAAGGAGATAACATTTTATCCCTACTTTTAAACTCACATTTGCAATTCATAGACTCAGCCTGATTTCCTGTCCTAGCACTTGAGGTCACATTTCTAAGATTAAATGTATGCATGTACACTCACCAGCACAATGCAACAGATTAAAAAAATAGATTTTTATTCTTTCTACTGTTCATTACCTGATTTAGAATTAGAGGGATGGCATCTATTGTTCTCCATTTTGTTTCACTTAATAGTTCATGTATTTATTTTTTACATTTACTTAACAAATAATGTTTATTAATATTATTAATAACATTATGTTTATAATAAATTATTCTAAATATAAGTATCTTAAGATATTTTATTGCTTTCCTGGCTGGTGTAGCTCAGTGGATTAAGTGCAGGCTGCGAACTAAAGCATCTCAGGTTTGATTCCCAGTCAGGGCACATACTGGGTTGCAGGCCACAGCCCCCAGCAACTGCACATTGATATTTCTCTCTCTCTCTTTCTCCCTCCCTTCCCTCTCTAAAAATAAATAAATAAAATCTTAAAAAATATATATTTTACTGCCATGTTTTGCTGGGAAAGAAATATATTAAACATTTTGTATTTTGGAAACTTTCAAACAGTCTAAAAAAATTTTGGAAATTCATTTCACTAATTAAAATGATAAAGTGAAATGGATTTTTGAAAGCTTAATTTATTAGTGACAGGGACACCAGCCCACAGTGTCCGCAGCATTATGGATGAGACACGAGACAAATTCACACAACTACCAAGTTCTGTGGAGGAAAAGGGATAGCACAGCCACTCTCTCAAGGGGAGGGCAACTTGGAGTGACCTAGCCACTCTCTCAGGAGGAGAGCGCCCCGACCTTTGCCCTGACAGACTTTTATTGGGTTCATTTTGCACAAGAACACAGGCAAAGCTCATTAATCATTATCAGGCAGGCAGAAGCAAACAGACAAAGAATTCTGAGGGCCTACTCTGAGTCACGGTCAGATAGCTAAAGAGCCATAAAACTTTGAGGAACAAATTCACTTCTTGCTTGGATGCAAATCATTTAATTGAGAGCATTCTAAACAAAGCAGGTTTCACAGGATTTTACATATTCTTTCTTAGGTCTGATCACCCTAGGGAACCTGCCCTTTCCAGCACAAGGAAGCACCCACCACCAGCATTGTTTCAGGCTTAAGGCATTGTTTCAGGCTTAAGTCAGGCAGGGGAGGTAAGGCAGCCAAGAGACTAGGAGACTTCTTGCAGACAGAATGAGGACTCAGGATATGTGAAAGCCGAGGGGAGAGGGTCCATCACCACCTTTTGCTATAGCCCCCCAAGTCCTTCCCTGGGGCCCCCTGTGATCGTGCCTGTCTTACATCGTCCCTCCCTTGAGGAATCTTGCCTGTCATTGGCTAACAGATCATGCATTGGGGGCCAGGCAGGGTAAAGAAAAAGGAGCAAAAGTGGTGCTCCTGCCAGGGAGATAAGCTTTTTCTCCTTAGTGGCTTATGGTCTGAAGGTCGCTCACTCAGCCTTAGCCATGGGGGGTGGTTACAGTTTCTGAAACCAGGCAGGGTGGTTCCCAACATATTAGCTTTCTCATTTATGTAAAATTATAACAAATAATTACATCTAATATGGCAAAGCAAGGCCTCTGGTTCAAGGGATAAATGTGAATGTAGTAAGTGATTAGAAATGTCTGAGATTTCTTTTCCAGGTGTTTTTTTTATATATATACATATGTACTTATTATTATTTAACAGAGTATTTAAATAGGACCCTCTGAAGATCCCACAGAGTTTGTGTGTACATGTAGAATCTCTTCTCGGGTACTCTGTCCTACAGGCTATAGCTATTTTTGTCTCTCACATGTTTATCCTCAACTCAGGGAGCCCCCTGCAACTCCAGCTAGGTGGTAGATACCTGCTTGTGCTGTAATCTGGAAACTCTTTCAAGGCAGTAAGCAGGCACAATTATACATTCAACTCATTTGTTTCTCATCAAACACCATACTTCTTTGGCTGATGTTCAATATTATTAAAATTTTTTTTTCCACATATAGTCCAATTTGTGGTCATTTCATTGTGAGGAGTTGGAAATCAGTCCATGTTACTTAATTGTGGACAGAAGCAGAGGTCTACCTTAATATTGCTTTTCCCCTCACACTTATCAACTTCTGTGAGAAGTATATGATTCTCTATGACTTCATTTTTCAAAGTCTTGAATTTCTATTAACTAAAAATATACATGTATATAGGTAATACAGGCAATATTGTTATGTGCATATAGTTTCAGTTGGTACTTTCTTTCTATTTAATGTTACTGAATGGCATATGCTTTTAGCTATAAAATGTTCTTAATAGTTATTAGACTT
This sequence comes from Phyllostomus discolor, assembly GCF_004126475.2. Lineage (NCBI taxonomy): Eukaryota > Metazoa > Chordata > Mammalia > Chiroptera > Phyllostomidae > Phyllostomus > Phyllostomus discolor. Next base: position 25,042,134 of record NC_040911.2, read on the forward strand.
TGTTTTGAAGTTTTTTGTTTTAATATTTTAATTCCGTTATCCTAGCACGAATATTGTTTCCAGGCACATAGGCACATTTTTCTTTCACCTTTCTTGGTTGTGGGCACAGAAATAGATCACTGCTTCCATTTTCTCATAAATATGGTTGTTACACATGGGACTTGGAAAATTTAGTACAACAATTTCATGGAGAAGTACAGATTTTCCATGCTACATCACTTTATCATGATTTCTATATGAATTAATGCTAGGTTTTATGAGATGGAGTTTTGTCAGATTTTTTTCACTGATGTAATGAACATTGTATGGCATAAATATTTGTTGAATAAATAAGTAGACAAATGGATAAATAAAGAGATAATTTCAAGATTCATTAAACAAGGTAATAGTTAATAACTTTGTAAATTGTGAATGCTTATAAATTTAGGTACCAATCATTTCTGGTATGAGTGAAATTTTTAAGAAAAGCAATTTAAAAAATGCTAGTGAGATTTGGCCACTAGTCAATTTATAATATGCTTTGGAAACCCATTGTGCTTATGAATAACACAAATAAAGTTGGCAATTAAAGTTATCATTTGTGAACTCTATTGTCATAATTTTAACAATGTAAATGTTTTATCCTACAATGATTTTGAAGATTTTTTAAAAAAAGAAGAATAAATTGCTCCACCCTCAATTTTACTTTGTAGACATGTCTATTTGAGCATAGTTGAGTTGAATATGATGGCAAATATTATGTCACATTACCATGGCCACTATGGCTGTGGAAAAAGAACTCCTATGGTAGCATATCTGGTATGTCTAAGAGGCTCTACTTTCCTTGTCGATGAAAAGGATCAGTATTTTAAAGCAACCATTGTTGTGAGTACATCAGATTGAAGAATGTATATGAAGTGGAACCTAATCAACAAAACAAACAAGTGAGCAAAGTGTAACCAGAGACATGGAAATAAAGAACAAACTGATAATAACCAGAGGGGAAGGGAGGGAAAAGGAGAGTGATGAGGGAAAGAAAGAGGATTGTCAAGGAACCTGTTTAAAGGACCCATGGACAAATACAATGGGTGGGGGAACTGAATGTGGAAGGGGGGGCTGAGTAGCGTGGGGGAGAGTAATGGGGGAAAATAGGGACAACTGAAATTGAACAATTAAAAAATAAATAAATAAATCTTCTCCAAATGGAAGAATGGAAAAATATACACAGAGTCCAGAAATGACTAATATACACAGTCAAATGATTTTTGATAAAGGTGTCAAGATCATTCAATGGAGAAAGGAGAGTCTTTCTAGTGAATGAAAACTAAAATAACCACATACAAAAGAATGAAGTTAGGCTTTTACCTTATATATACCATATACAAAAATTAACTCAAAATGAATCAAAGGCCTAAAAAGCCAAAACTTTAAAATTTTAGACATAGATATAGAGGGAAATCTTCATGACATTAGATTTGGCAATGATTTCTTGGATATGATGCCAAAAATATAGGCATCAAAAGAAAAAAATAGATACGTTGGACTCCATCCAAATTAAAAGATTTTAGCACTCTTGAAAAAAAAAAGTATGTATATGAAAGGAATTTTGATGCTTTACAGTAAATAAATTATACACTATATAGTTCATAGGAGGTAATAAGTACTATATAGATAAACAGAACAAGTCAGGAGTGTTGGAGGTAGGAGAGAGGCCTGTGTTTTAACTACAGTGCCCAGGGCAGGCCTCAGTGAGAAGGTGATAATGAAATAAAGACTGGGAGGCAAAGAGGAAGTGAATCCTGTAGACATCTAGAGAAATGCTTTCTGAGCAGAGGGAATAGCCAATGCATACCACCTGAAAAAGAAATGGGCCTGATTGCCAAAGGAAAAATAAGGAAGCTAGTCAGAGCTGAGGTAAGTGAGCAAAGGGGAAAGCATTAGACAGTGAAATCAGAAATACAGCAAAGGGAAAGATCAGGTAAAGTTTTGTAGGCCGTGCACAAATTTTAGGCTTTCTTTTAAGTTAAACAGGGAGCCACTGAGAAAGAAGTACTTTCTTTAGGTGAAGAAGCACCTTGTGTACCCTTCCTTTTTCATGGAACAACCCTGACTCTGACTCAAAATCAGTCTGTGACAAAACACAAAGCAGTATGATGGCAAAAAGAAAGTAAGGAACTAATTGCAAGACATTCGGCAGATGGCATGACATGTAGGGAAAAAGTTTAAAATTGCTTATCCAACAATAGCTCTTTAAAGAATAAACATAATTTATACCTGTTGAATAAAAGGGTTTTTTTGTTATTTTTGGAAACACAGAGGAAGTTGCAATGATGTGTTGTTAAATTACACACAAAAGAAGTAATCATCAACATCTGCCTTGACAATGACAGATAATTTATCAAGGGAGTTGCTGGATTAGAGTAGGAATAAGTGTCTTCCAGATAATGAAGTAATTCAATAGGTGACTTGCGGGATAAGCACTAATCATTCCTGATACTTCTAGAGGAGTAAATGTGGTGTAGAGGGAGTGTTGGTGGTACAGAACAGAGGAAAAACAGAACCATGGACACAAAATTTTTCATGAAATGTTCAGAGGACACAAGGTAATCCAGAAACACCCTAACATTAGATGTATCAAACTGAAGTTGGAAAAACAGAATGGGAGTAGTCACCAGATTAGAAGATGCATTCAAGGCTAAGTTACTTAAACTTTATTCCATAAATGGTGGGTAATTAATACAGGTTTTTAAGTAAAAAGGACAGTGATCAGGGTGGGACATGATTTGAGATGTGCTTCAGGAAGAAAAGTCCAATACAGAGTTCAGGATGACAGAGAAAGGAGGGGATGTTTGCATGAAGAACAAGAGAGTGGAAAAACTATGAGAGAGGTCATTGTAATATAGTAAGGGAAATGTAATGTGGGCATGAACCAGAATGAGTGATGGTGGGAACTGAAGGGATGAAACAATTTAGTATGAATTTCCTATGTGTGAGTCTCAATGATAAGTGCTTTCCAAATGTTTTCTTATTTATTCTTCTCAATACCATTTTCATAGAGCCATTATTACTTTTTGAAAATTAGAAAGTGAGATTATAAAGGATAAGTTACTTGTTTAGAACTCCATAGCTAAAAAAAAAAAGAAAGAAAGAAAGAAAGAAAGAAATGTCTACCTACAACCTGAGACAAACTTTCTCCCATAACTATGCTTCCAACCTCTTTGTTTCACCACCTCTCAGGAAACCAAATTTATTAGAAGTGATATTTCATCATGAGGAAAATAGATAAAATAACTAGAAAAAAAACTAACTGTAATCTAGCAATTGACAAGGGAACTGCCTTTACTTCAGAGATAAAGAGGAGGAATGGAGACATCGGAAAGGTGTGAGGAAGGTGCCGTGTCATGAAAGACGGGATGAGAGGAGTTCAAGAGGGTAGGGCATGGTAAGTAACGATGAGAGTCAAAGAAGATGAGAAAACAATTCTAAATGGTTATGGTAAAGAAGTTATTTTGCCTTTAGGAAAGTTAACTGTCTGGTTAAGACAGAGTACATAAACAATGTGCTCACCTCCTCCCAAGACCACTTCAAAATTACAACCAAACTACTGAATGACCATTATTGAGAACTGTCTGAAGTCTAGCTGAATAGAAGTTCTACAACTAAGAATATACAGAAGAAGCCACATATGGACTGGTAGGAGGTATGGAATTGTGGGACACACTGCCACACACCCACATGCGGTGGTTAAAAATTAGGAGGGCTATCTCAGTTTCAGAGGTCCCCCTTGAGGAGTGAGGGGTCCCAGTCCCACACCAGACCTCCAACCCCATGGTTCCAATGTAGGGAAGAGAAGTTCCCATAACTTCTGCCTATGAAAACCAGTGGGGATTATGGCTGAGTGAAACAGAGGGCTTTGAGATGCCCAGGCATTCCTCTTAAAGGGCCTGTGCATGGTCTTACATGGACTTACTCATTCTGACCTCCATTGCTGGGGCAGCAGCTCATAACATGCCTGGGAAATATAGATAGGAACTGAATTATCTGGCTTCAGGACTTGGGCTGGAAGGGCAGCTTTTATCTCAGATAGAAGCACTGGCTTCCTCCTGAAGGCACAGGCAGCCACCAAATGTGTCTCCATCAGTCTGGCTAACACCATTCACCCCACCCTGGTGATTTAATGAGACCCTGTCTCACTTTCAGGCCCAACCCAGCCATTTCCATATAAATGGCCTGTCTTGGCTCATGCTGTGTACTTTACTAAAATCTCTCAAAGGTTCACAAATCCCCAAAAAGCAGCATCTGGCCTCAGTGTGCCCTGCACCTCTTGCTAAGCAGCCCCTATCCTGGCACTAGGTACAACCAGCCTCAGCTCTCAGCTTAGCCTCTCCCAGGCACCTCCAAGCCAAGCACAAGTGGCAACCTTCTTCAGATCACTTTGTAACTCATACCATGTGGCTCTGGGTAGGACAGCAGCTGACCTTGGCCTTCACCAAAGCCCCTCCCAAGTGGCCCGAGAACCAACACACTCAGTGGCCAGCTTCAGACCACACCAGAACATCACCCAAGCACCTCCACAAATAACATATCCAAAGGCAGACTGGGCAGGCTCCAGAGCACTGATAAAGTGAATCCTGATCCCTAGGGTCAGGCACGACATAACAGCTCCTTCTCTATAGTCACCACCAGTCTTCACAACGAATTAGCCTGAGGGGCAATCCCTCCTATTGACACGCCAACAACAATGAAGGCTCAACTCCAACAGCAGAGCACACACAGTCCACACAAGGAATACACCAGGAGCACCAGGCTCAGGTGATCAGGGAGACTGCCCTTGAGCCACAGAAAAGCTACTACAAAAGGCCCCTCTGTCAAGACCAGGAGATGTAGCAACTCTACCTAATGCACAGAAACAAGCACAGAAAGGCAGCCAAAATAAGGAGACAAACAAACATGTCCCAAATGAAAGACCAAAACAAAACTCCAGAAAAAGGAACACACAAAATGGAGACGAGCAACTTATAAGTGCCCATGAAGAGATAAATGGATAAAGAAGTGGTACATATATGCAATGGAATGTGACTCGGCCATAAAAAGAATGAAATCTTGCCATCTGCCATAACATGAATGGACCTAGAGGGTACTGTGCTAAGCAAAAAACAGAGAAGGAAATACCTTATGATTTCACTTACATGTGTACTCTAGAAAACAAAATAAATGAACAAACAAAACAGAAACAAACTCATAGTTAAAGAGGATGTTTTGGTAGTTGCCAGATGGAAGGGGGTTCGGGAAAATGGGTGAAAAAAAGAGAATGGGTCAATAAGTATAGATTGGTAGTTAAAAAATAGTCATGGGATACCAAGTAAACATAGGGAATAGAGTCAATAATATTATAATAACTATGTATGGTGTCAGATGGGTACTAGATTTATCAAGGTTATTACTTTTAGGTCATCAAAAGTAGGGAAGATTAAAAGAGGTGATTTGAAGGAGAATCAGGTAAAAAAAGTTATTGTTTTTTGTTACTAACAAGATTACTATACATTTGTAGATACCCATAAAATATTGATAAGAAGAAAGGATGAAGGACTTAGAGTAGTATGAAAATTTGACTGGAAGACAGGAGTAAGATTATGTCAGACGTACAAGTGAATTAGTTATCCTTGGGGAAGAGAGAAGCGCCATGGCTTCCTGTGAGTTATATGGAAAAAAGAAAGAAAGATGAAAAACACAGAGACCGACTGAAAGACTCAGAACATGGCGTGAGAAGCAGACAAGGTCACTGGAGGAAAGAAGGAGTGCAGTCACTTCACAAGAACAATATTTTGAAAGAACTGTGACTTCACTTTATAACTTAGGCAATATGCTTTCAGTTTCATCAGCCATCCAGTCCAAGGTACTGCCTCTTGGAGGGGTGCTACAAATAACCACAGGGAGCACCAGTTTTCTATAAACTGTGCCTCACAGTACTCAAGAACTCTCCAGAGCCTTGCTGCCACCCTTCCTATCACCTCTTGGGAGTGGGCCTGATACCTGGCAGCCACACGGCCTTGATCATCTCTTTCATTTTAGTTTAGAAAACCTACCTTACTCCTTGACTCATGGTTACTTCTAACCATTTGATTTATTTTTTTTAACAGAATTGAAATGTTCAAAATTCCTACCAGGGTATGAAAGATTCTATTTTTCAGCCAATCTCTCTCTCTCTCTCTTTCTCTCTCTTTTTTCCCCAGGCAGGACACATAAAATTTAATTTCCTGACCTCTTCTGCTGATGTATAGCAGTCATTTTTCCACAACATTAGACTAGGTAATCTATTCTTAGGGGAACCTCGTCGAGCCTGACTGATATTCTGCATTTTTCTTTCTTTTCCTTATTTTATATTTATTTTTTGCTCTTTCTCCCCCCTTCATGTTTTCTGCTATGGAAATATGGTAATAATAATAAAATATCTAGAGAAAGATAGAATGTATTTACCAATCCATGATGCTAAGGTGAAGAAAGAGGGAGAAAGGTCAGGGTTTCCATTTCTGAAAATAAAATAAAAAATTTGCATCTTGAGAAAAACCCATTAACTCAGCTAGTAAGAGCTCATCTATAGATTGTTTGGATACTGATTTCATATCAGAAGATGAATTTTAGTGTCAGTGAAAAGTGCTGGTATAATGACAGCCGTGGAGACCAATATCTTCTATGAAGGCAAAGAAGACACGGAAAACCATTTGGTTTTCTGCTATCCTGTCAGCATTAGAAACATTTGTTTTCAGGGGAATGTGCTTATGCTGCCTTGTTTTCTTGATAAGGCTGAGCAGGAGACCAAGCCCAGAGTGGGCACACTTTCGATTGTCACGACCATAATGTTAGGTCCTTCCTGTTTTCCTTTCTCTTTATCCTGTGACTCATCAGAAAAAGAAACAGTCAACATGTTCTCATTTTCTCTCTCCAAAAACAAGACACTGGACAGCTGTCAGATTGGAATAACTTCTACTCACAGTCAGCTTGTATCTGGTTTAAATAGCTGAGCTGGGATGAAATGACAAAGCCCATCCCCATTGTCTAGAGGAGTAGGCCAGATCTGGCCAGAGGGTGGTCAGCAATGAACTGGTGCACTTGGTTGGTGTGGAGAGTTTACTGTGTAATGATACAACAAGCAGCACTGAGCATGTACTGAGAATTTTCTGTGATTTTACCATTGTAGTGTCCAACAGAAAAAACAAGGGTGGGGGAGTTTAGTTTAGTAGGAGATCTACTTACAAAAGGATAACACAAGTGAAGCCATATCCTCTCAGCATCTAGTGGGTGATATGAGAAGTAATAGGTGTAGGAGGACTAGGAGGGAGAGCCTAGCATATACCCTGAGGTTGTTAGGAAGGCCACAATACATTGAAGAATGGATAAGGATTAGACATATGGGATATAAGACAGGCATGCCTGGATTAATGACGTGGCATAAGTGAGAGAAGAAACATCAGTAAGTACAAAGAAGAAAACGAAGTCACGTGAGCAGCATTGCCGGGCACAATACCACAGCCCTGGATTATCAAAGCTCCCCCACCCATCCTTGCTTCATGTATTGCCACATTTAGTTAAGATACATCTCAGTAATGCACAAATCATCTTTTACAATGGAAGTGAGGTTTTTAACCACCAGTTATCTGAACCTGAGATCTACCCTGTTGAATTTTACACATTTATTTTATTTGGCTAGGTAAGCCAGGTGCTACATTGTCCTTTTGTGTCTTTTTTTATTCTAAGAATATGTCTTAAAATTTGAATAAAGATCTAAAGCTGAATATTTTGATTTTATATACTTTTTGAAAGGCATTTAGTCCTTCATTAGGTAAAGCAGAATTACAGCATTAAAATGATGTCGATGGAGACGATATGAACTGAAGTCTATGCAGACCACTGGCAAGTGGTCTACAATGTTTCCTATTCCGTAGAAAAGGAATATCCCCAATGGTATAAATGACTTATGCTAAAGAGATTTGTGTTTTAGGGGAATTCTTAGAGATACAGTATGTACAAATTCCAACAATAAAATTAATTAATAGTATGTTAGACATACAAATGAGTTGTACAAATTCTCGTATTTCTGTTTTCCTTGAGTTCTGTGCAGTCAGGATCAATGTATTCTCACAGCAAACAATAATCTCAGATCAGCCTCCCCTTCTTAACACTGTGTACTATTAGCAATAATACTCATGTGTTGACTAAATACTTCAGTGTTTATATTCTTAAAGAAAATGCTTGATGTCACTTAACTGGTTTTAAGGAGAAAATATTTATCCCCATAGGAATATAACCAGGCACCTAACCCCATTCATTTGGGACGTGTCACTCAATCGAGCTGTGGTTTGAATGGTTCCTACACCATTTTGGATATTCTAGTTCCCCGTGTGAAGTATCTTTTCCTGTACTAACCAATTCTACAGTTGTTATCGTAAAGCTTTCAGCTTCTGGGGATTTTGTTTGTTTGTGGGTTTCTCTCAATTTCTTTTCTAAGAATCAAGAAACTAGACATCTATAAAACCAGAATAAATTTTTACCCCCAGCCTCTTCTTTCTCAATTTCTTACTATTCCAGATTATGATATTTTGGTCTATGTAGTTCAATGTTGCATTTTTGGATATGGTAAGTTTGAATTCAGAAATATTTCATTCAATAGTAAAGAATATAAGTGATTTCCCTTTGAGATGCAATAATTTAATTATGGTTGCTGCTACAGAAAATGGGTATAGAGTCTAAATATAAATGGAAAAAAGGAGAATAAACAGTGTCCAGGCACTGTATTGCAGGCACTTAATAAATATTTGTTGAGTAGATGAATAGATAAATTAAATTAATTTACAGTGCAATTACAATTAGTCTTGCCTGCTCCGTGGGCCTAAATACTCTCAGTACTTTTCAACGACAGTGGTACTTCAACATTTTTTTATTACTTTAGCCAATATCTAGAGTTGTAAACCAGTGTAATCTCTCAGGAGACACATGGAGAAACTGAGGCTGAAAAAAGAAATGACTGGATGACGACTGCCTGTCTTTACTGCCATGGAAAGAACCTCATACTTCAGTGATGCCAAATTTGTCTACTGGATAAATTAAACCAACCAGAGAAAGAGACAGAACTGTCAGGTGATGTTCTGGTAGGGAATGAGAAAAGCTTCCTCAGAAAAAGCCCATTGCTGGGACAACACAGTTTGTCCAGGGAGAGCTGGAAAAGGAGAAATTGCCACATGAAACAACCGAGTTTGAGTTCAGATTTAAAAGTCCCCATCGTTGGAGGTGTTCAGGACTTCAATTGTCAGTGTATTCCAAAGAGCTCTCTCCTGGCTTTGATGAATGTGTGGAATTGTCTCCTTGTCTACTCATTACCACTTAAAAAAAAAAAAAAAAAGAGGAGATCTGACAATTCCAGCAATCGTCTTTAGCTTCTGTTGTTTTCCATTAGCAACGGGAGCATATTCTTTTTAGTGAAACACAAAAGCTGGTGTCCCTGGTTACCGCTGTGCCTTGCAGCCCTGTAGCCCGGCAGCACGAGGGGCAATTCACTCCTTCGGAGAGACGCTCGGAAAGGTGGTTACAGGCTGTTTCAGCACTTTATTTGTCCCAATTATCTGCTCCCGCCTATTAGGGTGAATGGAACATCATGGCGTTGTTTATCACAGGCTTTATATTCACTAATAACAATGTTGTTTATTACTGCAAACATGGTGTGTGCTGTCAGCTTCGCTTCGGTTAATCCCCACTGCTCTGAGATCTGCCGCCCGCCCCCACTTTTTCTTTTATCCTTTTTTTCCTACCCCAAACAAATTAGATCCCACTGAACCAACAAAGTTTCCCACAGCTAGTGATTGTAAAGTTTCCTTCTTCACTTGAGCTTGGGGTTGATTGGTTTCAGGCTGAAAACCCTAAAGAAAATAACAGAGTGATACTGGCATGCAGGAATGGCTCTCCAACCGTGTTTCGGAGACGATGCCTGACTGGGCGTTTTCTTCCAGGGGTGCACAGCCTGAATTGCACTAGTCCGAGTAACTATCAAAGAAAAGAATGCAGCAAATTGTGGCCATTAGATTATGTAGTCTTCCCCAAAGTCCTCTTCTCCCATACACTGTTTTACACAAACATATCCAGGGACTCTACATGGCCTGAGGCCTGCAGAATGTGCTTTTAAAAAATGCCCCTCATTTGGGCCTGTAGGAAAGATAGTATCAATGTAGTCTGTTATTCTCGTAACCACACTGCATCGTGAGCGGTCTCTCTCTCTCTGCATATGCTTGAGGCATCCCCATACCTAGGGCCTTATTTAATAAAGAATTAAGGTGGATGATCAATACATAATCAGAAGACATGATTCCTTAACCATGCATATATTAAATTGCTTATTCTCTCTTGCTCTCCTCTCCCTTTTGGAGGACGTTTATAATCTGGGGCTACTCAGAAATGTCCTAGTCATGAACATGGCAATGGGGAAAAATAGATATTGTTTGAACTAGATGGATAGATTGAGAAGTGGTAACGTGACTGGGAAATAACATTTCTTTTTGGAAGGTAGCCACAGAAACAGATACGTTTATAAAAGACTAGGAAAAAGAGTAGTAACAGTGGGAACAATCTGTTCTTTAGACTTAGAAGGACTTTTTCATTCTAGGATCTTCATGAAGTCAATTTACTTTTTGAGCTTCAGTTTCCTCAATGTAAAAATGGAGACTATAGTCATCTTAGAACCTTGTTTGGTAATTCAAACATACGTGAAAATACCTGAGTGGAAGTCCTCGGTGGACTTCACCTTACATACTTGATTTGAACCGTGGTACCAAAAGTGAGGAATGTTTCCCCGAAACCAGTTACTTGTCACTTGTCTTTGAAGCAAGAGGCGAGTTCCGCTAAGTGTAGTGAAATGGAAACCTGCTTGAGAAGGTGAAACAGTTAGGAAAATGATTTTTTTAAAGCTAGTCTTAAAAAGTCTTAAGAGTAGAAAAAATAACATGAGGAGAAAATGAGAAAGTTAAAATGAAATTCCAAACCTTCAGGCACAAGGCAATGGCAGTGTCTAGAGTTAGGGGGTGTTCCCACTTTAGACAATGATGGAAGGGCCTGGTCCCATAACCCTACTGACGCACAACAATTAGGAAATCTAAAAATAATATTTAAGAATAACTTTTTGAATGCAGAAATGTGAGGGGTATCTACTCTTGTCAGATTGATCGAAATAGGTTAAAATTGGGGAAGTTGCAGCAATTTGCCTGGGGGTACTCTTCAATCACCAGGTACCCCCCAAGCGGCACACCAGCAGACTTAAGGTGTCAGAAGGCAGAATTTGAAGCTGGCAGAACACTCAGAAAGTTGGGAGTAAAATCCTTCAGTGCAGGTATAGGAAGGAATGAGTCCCAAAATATTAATATAAAAACCCATCCAGATCCTTTTTCATCCTGAAACTACACATATAGAGGAGGAAGGAAATTTCCAGGTAGCTTAAGGATAAGTTAGAAGGTGAAAGGTGAGACAGTCAAGTACAGTTTCAGGAGACAGATTTTGGAGTTGGAATCTAGATGAGTTAATTTTTTTCTAGCACAGAAATCATTCTTCAGGAGAACATTACAGAATTCAGAGTCTTTACACTCAGCATCCAACATGAAAACAAACAAACAAAACACACACAAACACAAATGTAAGGTATGCAAAGAAAAAAGAACAATGTGAACCATATTCAAGAAAAACTTATTAATAGAAATTGAGTCTGAAATCACACAGATTCTAAAATTAACATAAAAAGACATGAAATTAGTTATTATTTAGAAGCTTTTGAAAGTAAATGCAAATTAAAAAATAAAAATCTCTGCACAGAAATGGAAACTACAAAAAAAAAAAAACAAATAGAAATTCCTGCATTGAAAATATAAAAACTAAAATGAAAATTAAATGGATGGCATTAAGAGTGGATTTTAAGTGAAGAAAAAAGAAAAAATAAACTTATTTAAAAATAGAATGATATAGCACACATTTTGAAAAACAGAGAGAAAAAATTAAGAGAAAGGTAAGATTTACAGAACTCTGTGGACCAATTTTAAGCCTAATAAAAGTGCAATCAAATCTCTAGAAGAGAAAGCAACAATAGAACATGAAAAAAAAGCACTTGAAGAAATAATGGCTGAGAACCTAACAAATCTGGTGAAACTCAGAAACTTGCAAATGTAAGAAGCTTAATAATCTCTTATTAGGAGAACTGCAAATAAACTCACAATTAGGCATATTAAAGTCAGATTTCTGAAATCCAAATAAAAAGAAACTTTTGAAATTAGTCATAGAAAATGACCAATCACATAAAGGAAATCAAGGATGCAAATAATGGTTGTCCTCTCATTAGTAACAACGGAGTCCCAAATGCTACAGAGTAACTTGGAAAATATTGAAGGACAGGAGGGGAAAACTGTCAATGTAGAATTCTTTGTAAAGGGAAACCATCTTCCAAATGAAGGTGAAATAAAGACAGTTTCAAGTAAAAGTGAAATTATCACTAAGAAAATGAAAGCGAAATAAGGAAAATTTCAAATATGCAAAAATTAAGAGAATTCATTATCAGTTGCTGTCCATATACACACAAAAATTGCTAAAGGTACTTCTTCATGATGGAGAAACATTGCATCAGAGAGAAACTCAAATGTACAGGGAGCAATGATGATCACTGGAAATGAGAAATATGTAGTGAACATAGAATATTTGTCTATTCTTTCTTCTAAATTATTTAAAAGAATATCAATACTTAAAGCAGAAAGTATAGTACTGAAACTAAAAAAGACTTTGATGTTAATCTCAGTTAATATTCATTATCATCATCATATTTGTCATTGTTAGGTGAACTTATTAAAATATACCATTGAATTTAATAATAATAATAAAACTAGTTTCAGAATTAGTCTGTTTCCTTAAATGTTACTTTTACTTGATGAATAAATCAGGCAAATAAATAGTAGATGACTAGTATATATAATTCAACAAGGTATTGATCAGCTCCAGGCCCCACATAACATTATGTTAGACAAATATAAAGATGTAAATCAAATTATTATTATTATTATTTATAAATTGAATTATTTTGAAACTGAATGCTGACTGCTGCCAACATAGTGGGGATTTTACTTTGGTAGAGTCTTTCCTACTGTGTTCAAAATTTTATGCTCAGTCCTGGCCTTTTGTACATTTATACTAATGTACTAATAAAGCCCAGTTCACAAATACCTGAAAGCTGAAAATAGGTAGAAAACACTGTATGATAATATCCAGTGCAAATCTACTGGTGCAATTTGATTGGGTATATTTAATGAAAATAAACATTAAGTCTTTATGGTCAGATTGCCCGCCCTACCCATCATTAGCACTATCCTGAAACTAAAAAGTCTTGAAAAAGTTTTACTATGTTAATAGAAGGTCAAATATAAGGAGGTAATATAATATATAATGATTACAAAAATCTAGTGTTTTAATTTTATATAAATGATCACTCAATTCTTATTTAGCTCTTTTTAGTATTGGCCAATTGGAACTGGATTACTGTATCTTTTTTTTTTTAAGTACTGTTAGAGGAGGTCATTGAGAGGACATGGCTGTAGATTGACCCAAGAACTGGACCTGGCAATTAAAGTCTCCTCACCTACCACTCCCATCCTTGGAACACATGTTCCATTTTCAAGGATGCACCTTTGTGAGAGCAGTGTTTTGTTGAGACCATCTGGGTGATAGGCCCTCTAAGATTATAATCAACTGCTAAGACACTTGAGATTCTGGTAGGTGGAGGTGTGTTTCATATTTCAAGCAAGAAGCTCTCGAGTGTGTGAACCAATGGTATTACACTGCTGGACAAGTGTTTATAAATACTGAAAAGGTGAGGATGTCTCAGCATTGTGTCACATGATACCTCATTAAAGGACGCAAGGGTGCTATGCTGGAAATCAGAGTCTAAAGAGCACACAATGATGACCATTATTTGAAAGGCTATAATGTCGATGAAAAGTAGCTTCTACAGGCATTTCTAGAATCAATGAGTCAGAGTCCCAGGAGTAAGATTTTGGCTCAATAAAAGTAAAAAATGTTTAATAATTAATGTCTAGAATGGAATCAGCTTCCTTACAAGAGAATAATAATTTAAATCTCTTTAGGGTTTTATAGATTCTGAATAGAGTTTGTCAATGATGTTGAAGAGGAACTTAAAGCTCGATATGGTACAGGTGGAAGGGTAAGGACATAACTTGGCACAGATAACTTATAAAATATTTCCCAGTCTTGTGATCTTTATATTAGAAGTTTTATAGTTTTCTCCCAAAGAACTCGTTAGCAATTTAAGAAGAGATGAAGAAGTCTAAAATTGTTTCATAATTGGTATAAGAGAAACCCAAAGATGGAGTAATAGATAGCAAATAACAGAATATACTAGTATCAGAACAAAGTTGGATTTGATGTCTTTGAATAATCAGTTGTTAATAAATATGGCTGTGACTTGGACTCCACAAAATTTTTTTGAATTGTTCAACTAATACATCTGATTTGTCTTTACAATGTAGATTGATTTGATTTTCCTATATTTCCTATATCTCTGTTTCCCATAAGTCTAATACACTGGAAAGTAAATAATGACTCTCAAATTGGACCACAATTCTCCAATAAAATGAATCTCTCTAATGGAAATTCCATCAGTGTTTTAGGGACGATGTAGCTTTGAAATGTGAAGTTCTAAAATAGTAAGAACATAAACTGGAGCAATCTGGTCTGGGACAAACCTGGAGTACTTGAGCAATTGGGTGAAGTGGATTCCTGCCTTCAGTCAATCACAAGCAAATTGAGGTCTCATGAAAAATCATGGGACTTCTATAAGGATATGAAATAATCAACCCAAACACTTTAACTGTTTTGCATAAAATTGTTGGCTGTCAGGATCTGAGACAAAGATCACAAATGCACAGCCTATGGAATAGGTCTGCTTCCATGATGCCCTTTGCCCTTTCCCCAAAACTACTTTCGAACAACTTTAACTAAGTGACAACATTAACAGAGTAGGACTACCCTATCATATTTTTGGTTTATGATAACCTCATTAAAATAGTGACTGTCCCAGCATATTAACAGGTCACACCATAGTCAACTGGAGGGGACTGTACAAGGCATCTACACCAGGGGATGAGAGTCTGAAAGCTATGTTAAAAGTCTGCCTGCTATAGAAAGAACTTTTTAGTTTGAAGATCAGAAAGATATTTTAGTGTTAGAACCCTAATTCCTTCTCTGAGTTCCAGTTTTATCATTTGTAGAATGGAGATGCAATACCAATCCTCATAGCTCAAGAAGAAAGAGCAAGAGAGAACACACCACAAAAACAGGCCTGCTAACATTCTTGTTACCATTGCTCTTATGTTTGGTTTGGATTTTTATAGATTGGCCAGTGGGGCTTTTCATTCTAATATTATAAAGGACAATCTAATATTAAACTTTTTCTCAGATAGAGCCATGAAATTTAAACTGTCTGGTGGCACAAACTAGCTTGTCATTGAGCCTCATTTATAGAAGAGGCCTCACCAGTAAGTTGCAGAATGAACTCAGATAATTAATGGGGAACTCTTAGAATACTATGGTTATTACTAGGTTCAGGAAATTTATGTATCTATATATACATATTCAAAATATCCAAATTTATATACAAATATATACTTTATATATAATCTAGGTTTATATATCTATATACCTATGGATATAAATTTATATATAGATGTATACACATAAATTTAGATTATATATACATTTATATCTATAGGTATATAGATATATATACATATACACAGAGAGAGACTGGGTCCATCATTGCTTATAGCTTAATAATGTAGGCTCTCTCAATGGACTGTTAAAAAGCTTGGATAGCCTTATCTCCCTTAGGCCAGAAATTCTGATTTGGTAACTGGATATTTAACTTTTCCTTCCATATTTACCATTCATTGTAAAATCAGCCCTCAGCACCTGTTCAGGTCATTATATAGTGATAATCTTAGAGTTTAAAAGTGCATTCAAGCTAATGTAGTCTATCCACTCCTATAATAAGAATAGTGAATAGCAAAGAAGAGAAGTCAGTTAAGCTAGGATTAAATTTTTTTCTCAATTTCACATTCTTTGAAATATCTTTTTTTCCAGTGTGAACTTTTGGGATCACAACCCTGGACTTCAGGCAGAAATATTGGACTGCCCACAATAGGGAACAAGGATCTTGTGAGGCTGTGCAGCATCCTGTCAGTCCATTCTCCTTAAGGCATTTTTGTTGAGCCAATATTAATTATGAGGTGCTCAGAATCCTGCTGTGGTGAGTCCATTAAGGACCAGAGGAAATCTTAGACTGAGGAAGACTTGGTGATTGTGATGTGACTGTCTCTTACTATCTTTTATGTGCTGTAGCTTATTTGAGAGCAGGGGCTGTTTATCTATATGGTCCTTCATAGAAGTTAGTTCTTTGTCTTCTGAGCAAAGGAACCCCCTATGTCATTGAAGAAAATTATACACTGATGAATTTGTTGGATCCCCAGAATAACTCTGTATAGTCAAGATTAGGTATCGTTCCCATTTTGCAGAGAATGAAAACAAGGTGGACTGCCTTGTTCAAAAGTAGTAACATGAAGAAGCAGCAAAACTAGAACTGGAATTAAGGTTTACTAGACTTGTTTTGTGCAATTTCTGCTTGTCTGCTTTCAGATATAGGATGTCTGAAAGATACTACTTTACAACCATCAATGAAGACCAAAATTATAAAGCAACTTCTCAAAAGTCCTTTCAACTCGTATCTATCAAGTGGTTGAGTTTTTATTTCTATATTAGAAAATTCATTTTCTGGAATTATCTATGTAAAGTCCTTTATTCAGCAAAATTATCATTTAATTTATTAAAAGGTAGTTTGTATGATCTGCCTTAAATGCAATTGCATTCACATGTAGATTGCATTCAATGCTGAAAAGAAAATAACACTGATTATTCATCAAGTTACCATGAAATATAGAGTGGATCCTATAATTACTAATGTAACTGCATTAATCTACATGATAATTCTAAACAATGCTAATTTCTATTGGCCATTTGTAGGTTGATACTGTTATATAGTACTAACAGATGTTAAATTAGTTTATAAAAACACCTAGGAACAACTGTAGCAGCAGATTGCTTGTAAGTAATAGAAAAGATTATAAAATTCAGATAACATAAAATTCAATAGGTTTACACTGAGACAAAGGAAAAGTATGTATAAATATTAGAGACAAGGTGTTGAATGGACTGCATTAAGATAACACCAAAACAAATGGGTTCAATGTAAGTTAATGACATTGCTAATAAAGACGGTACAGCAGGTACCTTCCTATGAGGAGGGACCTTCCATGCATCTCTCATCTATTTATGAGATGGTTGTTATATATTTCTTCCAAATTCATGATATTGTTTCCTACCTATAAATACTTGTGCCATGTAGAGATATTAGTAATTCACAGAAAATGATGAGTAATATTTACCTGGAAATTAGGGGCTTGTAAAAAGTTCCATGGTCTCTCAAACTCTATGAATAAGCTGATTGTAGTTGATGAAACTGGGATATGTCAATTGTATTCTAATGGAACATTAGTGCCACCTTCACACAAGCGACACTTCAATATAATGAGGCTGGATTCGATTCCATTATGTTTCCCTGCAGAGATTGTGTTAGGCAATAACAACAACAATAGCACAACAGATGCTTAAACAAAACAAAACAAAACAAAAAAAGAATTCCTACCCTCTAGAAGTTGTTGCTGTCCACATTAGTTTAAATAAAATTGAAATTTCTCAACTATAATTACAGATTATTTGAGGTAAACATTGGTTAGAGGGAGGACATGTTTGAGAGATGACATTAATGGCTTTTCTCTGTAAAAATATGCCAGGCTTTTTGATGAAAAGTATGTATTCTTGCTGAAAACTGTTAAATAAGAATTTCTTGATAGCAAGACTTGTAGGTGGAGGAGAGACAAGTCCTTTTGGTAAGAAATTTAAAAATGTGTACAGAGTATATTTTAAACAGCACTTTAATTCTGTTCAGTAAAATCATTTATTACTCCAGCTACAAAAGAGCCAGCCCTGTTGATTCTCAATACTTTTTAATGCATTGTGACTAGCATTACAATAACTGACGCAACAATGAGTGGAGGAAAAAGTTCCCTCTCCTCCCTCTCTCTCCCCCATCAATATGCTGGAAGAAAATGCCACAGACTCCATTGAAGGTAATAGGTTTAGATCACCATTACACTTTCTATTCAATGAGCTGAGGCTGTTTGGGCCATTTCTGTTGGAAAATTCACCTGTTTGAAAAGATTCGTTTTATTCAATGCAGTAGAACGAAACAGCAGAGCGGTGAGCCTGCTACACCTCCGGCTGGTGCCGTTCCTTCTGTCTGTTGCAGACACATTCCAGTTCAAGCTATGCAGCCAGATCTAATTGAAATATATGGAAATCTCAGAAACAGGTCTATTGAGGAAAGGGAGTAGACAAAACAGGCATACTTTTCTCTTCATTACCTTCCCCTTACCTTTCAGCATCCATTACTCTTCTTTCTTCTCATATGTGGTGCCCCCTATTCTCTCTCCCAGGCTTCTCTGAATCCTCTGTCATAACGCTCCATTCTAGTCTACTTTTTGCAAGAAGACCTGGAGTCATTCCATTTCTTCTTTTCCTTGTCCTGGGACTAGTTCCATGATCCCTGGCTCTATTAAGTGATTAAAATAATATCACACCTAGTTTCCTATGTTCATGCAAATATTGGGGTAATAGCTTATCCCTTCCAGATACTCTTGTACATTAGAAGATTATCTTACCCTTAATGAGTATCTACTCCAAGAGGCTTAGGAGAAAGAAACAACTTATTCCATCTTCTGTAAGCCTGACTCAAAGAGTTTTGGCAGCAGAATTGTGGCTTATTCTTTCATCTAATAATAAGTGTTGCTGACAAGGGGTATACTGGGTGTCAACTCATAAAGCTGATCAGCCCATCTACTTCCATTTTTAGTTTTTTCAATAGTTATGTAAAAAATGATATGCAAATGTAGCTTCAAACCCTCCCTCCAGAATGTTGTCCCTAAGTCTAATCTAAAATAACACTAGAACCAACACTGGGCATGTCCAGATATTTCCATTCCAGAACCTGAAAACTCACACATGTCTGAGTTGGTTATGGCTCTAAAAAAAAATTAAGGCAATATTGCCTGGTGACTAACACCTGGGGTCAGTCAGCACATCAGTTTTGAGTCTCGGTGTGGTGACTTACTAAAAACACAACCATAGCAAGTTAACATTACAACTTAGTTTCTTCATCTACCAAATCTCTAGATACTTTATGGTGTGTAGGGACAATGTGCTTCTTACTTCGGAGTTGCCGTATAACTGAAAAAAAAAAAAGATGTATGTAAAGTACTTAAAGTACTTAGCAAATATCTCACCTGCTAAATACCTATTTTAAAAATTATTATCCTACTTTTATAAATAAAATAATCCAAATGATCAAGCCCCTAAAATGTTTATATGAATCTGTTTGTCAGAGTTCTCTCATAATATGAACCATGGTCACTTTGGAGTTTAGAGCACAGATGGAGGGGGGCAGGTGCAAGGGAGATAGAGACAGACTCAGCAGGCTCCCACTCTCTCCCAAGATAGGTATGGATACAACACATAAGGAATGCATTGCAGCCAATCAAATGATGCAGAAAACTTAGTTATTTAAAAACACTTCGACGTTATCATCCTATGAGTATGTTGAGGCTGGGTATGAAGAGGTCATTAAAGGTTCAGATTCCAAAGCTCTGGATGTCCTTAGCCCCTCAAATTATTTAGCAAAGAGAATTCTCATGATAATGAGGGTAAAAAATTGGATTCCCCAGTTTACAGAGTATACCAAACTGAACAAAATTGTCAGCATAACATTTAAATTACTTTTTTGATAAGCTTGGCTATTTACAAATCATCAGACAATTACATCTTCCAAAAACTATTTAGTATCAATTCATTCTGCCTTTTCAACAGTGCACTTGACTAATTCCAAATAAATTGGAAAAAATTACCTTGTAGATTGCAAGAAACTGACCAAAAACAATCCCTGGGGTTTTAAATTATATATTGCTAACCAAAAGAGTTCTCCTCTGCTTCATCACCCATGTTCCAGACATTAACCATTTAGAACACGGAGACATACAATGAACACAATCTAAGATGGAACTCCATCTTATACATCTTTATTAAACAATTTTTATGATCATTTGTATGTTACTTTCAATGGCATTGTATGACATCATACTCTTACATGTCCCTAGTCCCACAATTCCTAATTATTAACAGAATGATGCCAATATTTAGAGAATCCAACTCTAAGCCCTGAGAATCACAGCAATTCGTAACAAAGCAGTACAATCTTTAAAGCTGGTTCTTTTCCACAGACACTCTCAGAGTCCTTAGGAGTTCACTCCTTGAAAAATCAAGGAAGCTCTCCTAAAACATGCTCTGAGGATAAGATTGGTGAGGGAGAAATTTCCTCCTGAAATCACAGGGCTTGGACAACACTCCATCTAAGGAAGCCCTGAGGTCAGGGACCAGTGCCCGTTTCTGGGTATCAGGATGTTAGATGCTGTTTCAATATACCAGATCTGAGGTGTGTATGTATGCACTGGGTGAGGAATATTTTGCATTCAAAAGGGGTACTCCTTTTATTCAGAGTATGTCTTAGTCACCCCCATATCAGCTGGCATTTAATCAGAGAAGGCTTTGTTTTTAATGTTAGCTTTAGCATTCCTCAATGAGACAAATAGGCTGTTGACTTAAAAATAAATAGCATGTAACTCACATACTGGTAGTAAATGTGTTCATGATTTGTTTTTTGTCTCAACCCCCTCTGGCATTGTTCATTTGCCTTTGGGAATGGCGGCCTTTCCTACGTAGAAACAGAGGATGGCTGTGCCGACCAGTTAGAATAAACGAATTCCCCAGATTCAGCTCACTGCCTTCCAGGTGGCCTTGTCCTTGGGCACACATGTCCTTGTGAAGTGGACTAGCTGGAGCAATGGTTGATAGAACAACTGAGTGCATGAGTCCTTCTTGATCAAAGGGGTGAGGGTGTCAAATGTCTTGATAGATATAATGTCTATCAAATATGGCAAAAACCCAGTCAAAGAAAGAAATTCATAAGGTATTAAAAGCAGAGATACAGCTGTAAGAGAGAAATAGATTTTTTTTAAGGGTACCTACCACATCAGCTGCACTAGGTCTGTTCTGCTCCCAAAGATGTGAGAACCTGGGCATCTGAGCGGTATGTAGTCTGGCTAAATGACACACACCACCTTCACCCAGTAAATCCAGTAAATCAGGGTCTTGTGGGGACTTGAGAAAGGTAAAAAGACTGCCATTGCTCCAATTCATGCCTTCTATCGGGGGGATGACATTATAGGACAGTGATTAAGCAAAGACATATTAACAGTCCAGTAGCCAAAAATCCTCCACTGAGGACAGTTTTGGGCAAAAGTAATTAATTTGATTTATAACATCTACTGGTTCTAGAATACACTTGAGCCTCCTGTCTCTCTGTAATTGTGTGTGAGAGAGAGAAAAAGAGAGAGAGGGAGAGAGAGAACAGAGACAGGTTTTAACCCTTTATTTATAGCATTGTTGTTATTCTTATCTTAGTACTAGTCATTTTATCTACTATATGGTCCTAGGTTTACTTTTATTCAAAAGTAATAATATTTATTCATAATAATCTCTCACCTGAAGTGCTTACAACTGATCATTAATTTAGCTTCAGGGCATGAATACTAAAGAAAAAAGATACCAATTAAATTTCAACTGGCTATTTTTTAAAGCTGCAAACAGCAGAATTCCCATTTCAATTTAATTAACCGAGAGGAGTTAAACAAAAAAGTTATACTTCCATACTTTGTACTTATTTTTCCATTTATAAAGGAACTTTCTTTTCTAGGTAAACAGGAATTGAACATCCAAAACCAATAAGAAAATAAATTGTACTGACTACATAGAACCATTGCCTTTGCATTATTATGAATGCGTATTATGTTTCATTGCAGGCACAAACAATGGCCTCTGTCCTGGCGGAGCACACTCTGTTTTCTCCCTTGTTCACTGCGAAACCACCTGGAAAGAGAGAGGTCTAGGCCACCCGTGCGGCCTGAAAATTTGTCAAACTATCCCAGAGAGAAACTAAAAAATGCCATTTTTCGGTGCATGAAAGAGAGGTTATTCCTTGTAGAGGAAAGAATATTCTCCTATTGATAGGAAGTGAAGTGCAAGAAAGGCGAAGGAAACAAAAGCAGAAAATTATTTTCTTTTAAGCCATACAAACCATTTTCTTCCTCTCTTTTCACTTGTGTTTACCCACCAGGCCAAAGCTTTACATTTAGGTAGCATTCAGAACAACCAAATAATACGATAGGAAGGTTACAGGTTGCTCCCCTGACCTGAAACAGTACTGTACTTTCTATCATTACTGCTATCTTTTCAGACACGCTCTAAATGGCAAGTCTTACTGGAAACAAAAAGTAGTAATAAATTTAATGTCAATTTGTTTATTGGATATTAAGAGTATAGTAAGGGTCTAAGGAAATAGTAGCTTTTGTTGCTCAGGGGTTTAATTGGATAAATACCTGTAAAGCATGTTGTAGTTTTCAGGGTAATGGAAGGGGACATGAGGTAGAGGCACTGGGACTTAGAGATGAGAACATCAGCCACAACGAGTGGAATGTTCTATCTCTTTATCTATCTACTTCAGGGGTGTCAAACTCATTTTCACTGGGGGCCACATCAGCCTTGCAGTTGCCTTCAAAGGGACGAAATAATTTAGGACTGTATAAATATAACTACGCCTTCACTGTTAAGGAGTTGAAATTACATTCCACCTTTTGAAAGCAACTATAAGGCTGAAGTGGCCCCCAGTAAAAATGAGTTGGACACCCCTGATCTGCTCATCTAGCAAGTATCTACCTATCTCCCTGAAGAAGGAAAGAAGCAAAAAGACACTCAGTCTGACGGGCTGGGCACTGAGTACACATAGAATACACGGTGAATGACTCATGTACTTAGAGGTTAATAATTTTTAAAAAATGTGGACCCATTCTAAATAGCCTTATATCTCCTTTCACATTTGTCAAAACTCCAGTTTAGACACAGAACTCGATGTGCTTAAGTTCTGTCACGTGTTTTCACTGCCCACAGCCTGGGGGGGTCTTCCTTTCCCTGCCCCTTTCTGCTGCGGAACTGTGGCTGGCCAGACTGCCTAAGCTCTTGAAGGCTTACTTACATTATCCAGGTGACTCCATAGGCATTTTTGAGCCCCTTTAATGCAAATTTCCATCCTACACAGTGAGACAACATCAGTGAACAAAAGGAAGCTCCTGCTAGTCTAGGAAGAAAGGCAGCAAATGGATCCATTTCTTAATATATGCCAACGTGAGAAGGTTTCAGAGAAAAGAAAAGGTAGGTGCAAGGATTGGCTGCTCGGGTGGCCCCTGTGGGTGACTTTAGAGAAGTTAACAAAGGTCTCCCTGAGAACTGAAGGACTTGAGGGAACCCACTGTGGGTGAGCCCTGGAAGCCCCCAGGCCTGAGATGGAACATGCTTGATATTCCTTTGGGTGCACTAAGGAGACAATGAATCCAGAGCATGGGGAGTTCAGGGGTGAGTGGCAAGAGATGAGGACCAAGAGGTAGGGGCTTGGGAAGGATGTGGAAGAGGAAGACAAGATTCCATGCAAAGGGCTATGTAGCCATTGTAAGAACTCTGCAATTACTGGCTTTAGTAGATAAATTATGGGATAGTTTTGAGCTGCAGATAAACTTGATTGTATTCACTTCTGATTGAGTGTAAATGATAATCATACATCCTGGACTGTTATGAATATAATATGAAATGAATGCCTGAGAATCCGGCACATAAAAATTTCTAGCAGGCTCCATCAGTGCCTGCTAAGTCTAAAAATACAAATTTTTAAATCCTGTGCCAGCGGCTCATCTG
Organism: Phyllostomus discolor; assembly: GCF_004126475.2. NCBI lineage: Eukaryota > Metazoa > Chordata > Mammalia > Chiroptera > Phyllostomidae > Phyllostomus > Phyllostomus discolor. The sequence goes on from NC_040911.2 coordinate 25,066,167, forward strand.
CTTTGTTAGATTTTTGTTGTTGTTGTTTTCCTGGGTGAGATTTACCTCTCCCCTAAGCCGTAAACTCCTTGAGAACAGGGCCTGATTTGTACCTTTCTTTCTGTTGAAGGACCTAGGTTTGCACATAGTGGCTGACTTAAGATCTTTGTGAATTGATTGGTTGGTATAAGTATTAATCAAAATGTCTACCTGTAAGGGTCATCACCCAGTGCAAGCGTGGCTTATTGTCAGTGGGAGGGGATATACAAGAAAGGCAGGGAAAAATCTCCCTGTTAGGAATAATGAGAGCAGTCCTGCCCCTAGTAATTACTCACTCCTAAAAGTCTTTTCTTCCAAATTTTCCTCATAGTACCTAGCAAAGAACTGGAGAGAATTTTAAACCACATGGTTTAACATTGTTCAATGAGACTGTGAAGGAACAGAAATAATCCTATGGTACATATTTATATTTTAAAAACATAGTGAAAATGATCCCCCTCCTGTCCCATTTGAGAACCACAGTCTTTAATTTGAAGTTACTCTTCCCAAGTTAAGTCAGAACGGGTGCTGCTGATCCATCATGTATGCTCCGAGGGGCTGAGAGGATGCAGCCCGCGTGAAAGTCACGTCCCTGCCTAGTGCCACGTGTGACAGTGAATAAGAAAACTGAATCCTAGGCATAGGTGCAGGGTCCGGGCTGAACTTTGCACTTTGGCAACAGGCCCCGGGCTAAGTTTTATTGCCCAGTTTCTTCAACTACAAAAGTAGGTACGGCAAATGCTGCATAAAAAAATTTTCCAGGGAGGTGCTGATAACCAAGCATGAAAATATGTATAAAGTCACTTCTTAAATTGTCTCCAGAAGTTAGGGTGCTCCACTCCCCAGATGAAGCCTATGTGGACATTTATAACTAGTGTAGGGTACACAGAGGCAGTCTGGCTTCCTCACCCAGGTGTCTGGGCTACTAAGGGAGCCAGTTTCCCATAACCTTGAGGTTGGGCCTGATAAACTGTCCCATAGCCTTGAGTGGGCTCACATGTGTAGAATCTTGCTGTGTTGTACAATGTGTCCTGGCTCCCTGCTAGCTTTGTCTGTATTTAGTATATAAGGGAGTCGGGATGTCTCGCTGAGAGAGAGGGGACAGGTGCCATGCAGGGGACAGGTGACATGCAGATACACACAGGGACATGGGGGGAGACACGTGGCTTGCAGTGTGTGTGGCTCGCCCACCCATGAAAAAAGGCCTGTCAGGCATCCCAGCGGCTCTGTGAATATCCTTCCCTCTGCCGGAATCCCGTGAACCCGTCCGGCCTTGACCAGACACAGCACAACTAGGCAAACAAGTGTTCGGATAGCAAATACTACAGTAATTTAGAAAGAGGGCCTAATACACACTGTCATAATCAGAGAAAACGTTACTAAAGTAGTCAAGATTTCAGAGTTGTAGTTTTCCAATTTTACTTTGTCATTCAATACCAGGCTTTTGGTGAAGCCACTCTTTAGCTTCCTTTAACTTGCTCACTTTTTTTTTTGTCTTTAACGTTTAAGAATTCCAGGTGCACATTATACTCTATTTTTAAAATTAATTTCACCTAGAAGATCATATTATTTTCTTATTCTACATATTTCCTCCTTTTTCCCCCTTACATTCTTGAATTGTCTTTATTTTTCATCTCTTCAGTCCGGGTTTCCTAGACCCTGCAGATTCAAGAATGTAGCACCTGTCACATTTGCCCTTAAAAGCCTTGCCAGCAGTCCCAGTTCATATAAGCACCGTCTACTTCTGGCAGCCATTTTGCACTTCATGCTTCCCTCATTAATGTGCTAGAAATGTAGCTGATTGCTTCTGTGGCCCCTTAATTAGAGACAATTAAAAGTTGCTGGGTTTCCATGGGGATGACTGATTACCCAGTGAGTTCACATTTGAGAAGATGAACCCTCAACAGTCCTCTTGCACGGAAACAAGGACTTAGCCCTCAGGCCCCTTTATTTTATTCCCACAATATTCAGAAGTTACCGAAGCTTTTATTAAGGTTGGAACTCCAGGTCCCTTTTCAAGTGGAGTCACACCACAAAACAATTCAAGTGCCTCTTTACTCCCTTCTCGCAGGCTCCTTCTCAAATCTGCCATTGCAGAAGGGTAGAGATAGAAAAGTACTTAAAAAGCTAGTTAAATGAGTTAAGCAAGTCAGACAATTAGATATTATTGCAGTCTGACACATCCCTGAGATTTAGGGAGGGGACCTTCTAGTATGTTCCCTGTCCTGACTCTAGTCAGGTTTTATTAGCTCGCATGCAGAAAAATGTACACTGTCCCTGACTCTTTGCCATAGTCCCGAGTTGATGAAGCCAGGTACAGACTGCTTCTGGATTGCTATTTTTGCCTGCCCCCTTGCTACTGATTTTTATCTGGACTGCTCCTCAGCTTTGATGATTGGCCATGGTAAGGAGATGATGGAGAAGCAGAAAAGTTAATTTTTCCATTTAGTCTGATTCTTTAGAATGCCAATGACCTACCTGATTCTTCCTCCCAGTTCCTATATTATTTCTCCTAATTTTGCCTTAATTCCATATCTGGTCCTATTTCCTTCAGGTGTTCCATGGAGGGAATCTCCTGAATCAGTTACACATACACATGCTGCTTCAATTTCTCTTTGACCAGCCAGTTCATTCAATGCCTCTAGCAGCCTGGGTTTCCTGGCCCCTACAGCTCCATCTGTCCGATGAGTGGCTGCTCCACCCCTTGATCTGGTTTTGGCCCACTCCTAGCATATGGAACTCCCTGAAGGAGAATTTTACCATACCCAGGCAACTCTCGAAAGGTTTTGTTTTCCTTAAGTTAATCAAAAGATATTTAACTACTTTTGTCTCAAAACATGAGTAGTGGTTCTGTGGGCCCCTCTTCCATCTACACAAAAACAAACAAACACACTCTCACACATCTTACTCATTTAACAGGGCATCTGAGACTTTGGTCCTTCCTATTCTCAATGGATCCTGTCCTCAGGAGTTCTGGGTCAGTTCTTATTATGACTGTGGATGTCTAGACCATTAATTGTCTCCTCTGCCCTAATGTGTGTCTTCCCCTCCTGCAGCACCGGTTCCATGTTAAGGACAGAAATAAATCCTTCCAGAGGCCCTGGGCCTGGCGTTGGGAGCTGAGGAAGATCAGTACACTGGGAGGAAGATCTTATATTATCTAAATGGACTCCATGTGATGTTTCATTTGGTAAATTGCACCACAGGATAAAGCCCTTTAATAAATATCACCCTGTGCTGTGGTTATCAATTTTTTGTTGTTTTTTTTTATTAGAACTGTAGAATTTCTGCTTAATTCTAGTCACTCCTACCATCTAAAATGCCTGATTTAAATAGGTAGGAATGGCAACCCACAAATGTATTCAACCCAAGGGAAATGGCAGAAAGATGTATTCATTTTTTCCCTTATGTTCTTGCCCATTCTTTCTACTCCTATGTAAGTTATTCGGAAAAACACATTGCATTTAGATTTTTTTAAAAAATTGATTATTATTACAGCGAGCTTCCCAAACGCACCGGTATGTAGCTTCCCAGCAATTTTTGATTGATTTTGCTACCTTAAAACTAAAATACTCTTAATAAATTTTTAAAACCAATGAGCAGAAACTAATTTCAGGAGTCTGCTTTGTGCATGTTGTATCCAAGGCATGACACTTAGTATTTCTCACAGATAATGGAAGCATAATGGGTGTGAAAGGCTGACAATTTGGACTTGGTAGGTAGCGAGGGAAGGGTCACTCGTGAGGCCGCCTGTCCTTTGTTAACGTGCAGCACAGCCATGTTTCAAGTAGTCCTGGGGTAAGGTTCCCTCGCACTGTGCTCTCAGCAGGATGCGAGCCTGACCTGTAGAGACCACCTCGGAGAGCCTGTGTAGTTCACTTTCCAGGACCGGCTCTGTCCTTGATCTCCATGCTGTGACTGACATCAAGGTGACCAATTAGTGGGCACCGTGATGGTGTTTTCTGTGATGTTGTAAGGGCACCGAGGTCACAGCAATTCAAACCTAGCTAAATCCCAGGAGGCTGCACAAAGCCATGTCTCTGAAGTCTGACTTCGACACAGCATCCCACAAATGAAGGTATGGCTCCTTTTTTGAACTTGACCAGGAACCTACTCGCTGAGCAGGGAACTGAAATGCAGCTGCTGCAGCAATTTTAAATAGTAAAGACATTTGCTGATTGCCAAAACGAAGCTTTACCCTGTGACAAGGTAAACCGGGTCATTCTCAAGGGGAGATGAAGGCAGCGCGACTAGGAAAGAAAAGGCAGAGTTTTAGGGCCTAGGGAACTAAACTCTCTAGTAAGTGAGGGAGCATACATCAACATTTTCTTTCAACTTTCTTCTCCACAAAACAATGGGCCAATATTTATTTTACATCAGGGTAAAGTCACGGAACCTTATTTATGTCTTTTTAAAATTCACAAAGAGCTTTGCTATTCTAGCAACCTTGTGAGTTAAGAAGATTATTTGTCTTCAAGGACCTGATGAAGCAAATTAGGCATTTAGAGGCCTCTAGTCTTGTCTTTCCCACTCATGTGTATTCTTTGCTCCAGTTAGTTGTTAACAAGGCCAGTCTAGGAATCCCAAGATGAGGAGGTGTATGATTCCCTGACTGAGAGGCCAGGGTACCGGCAGGGCAGCTCCAGAAACACCGGGCAGGGGCTAGGAAGGAGGAGGCAGCTCTGATGATCACAGTCTGGCATATGGAAGGTCAGAGACCATCAGTGTGCACTAGTTAAAGAGTAGCCCAAAGGTGAATTTTTAACCTGTAAACAGGCTGATTCTGTAATCTGTTACCAGGATGTAGCTGTGGTAGGACTGACAGATTTAGCAAATAAAAACGTAGGCTATCAGTTAAGTTTGAATTTCAGATAAACAGCAACAAAAACTTCATATTAGCCTGTCCAAAATATTTCATGAGACCCACTTATACTGATACATAGATGTAGATATCTGTTCTTTACCTGAAATTCAAATTTGGCTTGGTGTCCTGTATTTAGGCCCACACTAGGGTAGGGACAGCAGTGAAGGTGGAAGGGTTCCGACAATAACTGGGGGGGCTGACGATCTGGATAAATGATGACTCTGAAATGTCCCACTCTGCTTCACATCACACAAAATTTTAATTTTCTCTTACTCCGTTTTCTTCTCAGTAAAAAGTGTATTAAAAAAGGTAACCAAACTGTCACTGATGTGGAAGTCACGTGGCTCAGTACAGGATCAGAGCTGGCTTCAGCATCTTCTACTTCCTGTTTGCTCCACTTCTTCCGCTCATGTCTAGAGCCCTCAATCATTTTTGTTTTTGGCTCCCAAAGTATGCCAACCAAGTTGTGGGTATTCCTCTTCTTACTACCACACACACTTTTGAAATCTGTTCAGTGTTCCTCTATTCTCAATGTCCTGTAAAGTGGCTAATGTGAATTCTGTGGGCTGTCATGTTAAGTCCTAATGGATGGTGATAGTTTAAATTGCCAACAGGCATCAGAAAGACTCTTCAGGGGTTTATTTTGAAATAATGGTGAATGTGTGAATCTCTAATAGCCAGTGAGAGAGGGTGTTTTCAGATTAGGGAGTCTTTCATGATTCCTCAAGTTAGGCCATATTGGAAATGGCTTGGAAGTAGGGATGGCTTTACTGTCAGGGAACAGAAAGATCTTTGGACTCAGGAGTTACTTTTAGACTAACTTTCAAACTCTAGCCCCCCCTGTTTTGCTATAGAGTGGACACGGGCATACCTACTGTGTTCCTTCAACTTGCTCCATCATCTCCAGTCTCAAACATTAGCTCACATCCTGAGGGTGCCTTCCTCAGTAGAACTCTGTTATCTTGATGACCTGGATGACAGTATTCCAAATAGCTGCCTCCTACTCCAAAAATAAAAATGAAAGAAAAAGAAGGAAAGAAGGAGGGAAAGGGGGAGAAAAAGATGGAAAGAGGTAGGAAGGAAAGAAGAAAAGAAAGGAAGAAAAGGAATACTCACTGGTATAGACTTTCAATCCCAAAGGAGCACACTCATGTACAAAAGAATCTGGTTATAAGATAAAAGTAGCTTTATGATTTTCAGATAAGAAAGGCTACAAAATGTGCAAATGCCAAGTGTCATTATAATCACAGAGTTCATCTTGCTCAAGAAGCTCATAATTTCTCAGACATTTGCAACAGCTCTCCCTACCCCCATGGAGATGAGTTATAATCAGATGCAACCACAGGCCATTGTCTCTGAGCCAAACTCAAAGGCACTCTCCACTAAAAAAATCTCTAGCATTCGTTATTTGTCTTTATTTTGTGTACTGATTATATCTGGGGAGTGAGACTCCACACTGAAACATCACACTACTCTGTGGGGCTGGGCTGCTGCTGCATATTAATCTAACAGCATGTTGCTGCTCTGATTGGCATTTATGTGGAGAAAGGAATGATAACCATTTATAACTGAAACCTCTTTCTTCTGCTTGGCTATTTACCCTTTCAGTCCATGTCCTTCTGTCTAGTCTTCCCTTCCTGTAACTTTCTTCCCCACCTTATCCTCCCTCTCATCTCAGTCCTTTCTTCCACCTTGTTTTTTTCTCTTTCTTCTCTCTTCACTCCTTCTCTGTATATGCTAGTGCCACGACCCTCACTGGTAATACCAGGGGGCTGCTCTTGAACGGACAACCAAACTGCCAGTGTGAGTTTCCGGTGCTCTGGTTTATTTTCAGTCAGGGTTGTTTTCGGTAGGATTTCAAACTGTATTTACAAAAAGGAAGAAAACGAGCCCATTAATCTCCTTTCCTTTCTCATTCCAGCTTGCACTGTTTCTTCGAACTTTTTTTTTTTTCCTTTCTCTCTGAGAGACTTTGAAAATAGACTTCGGTACCAAAAAAATTAAGTTGATAAAATTGTGTCAGCTGGAATCCCAAGATGTGCAAAGTCCAATTATCAGGCCTTTTTCTGTTATGTGACCACTCAGGCATCTCTCGTGCAAGTAAAAACCCGGAGAAGACAACAGGGGAGCTTTGCACCAGACAGCTCTCTGAGATGCAGACTTTTGCCCCAGCTAGTCCTTGTCCTCATGTTTAGGTGGCTTTATATGGTGCCTCTCCCTCTTGTCACTAGATCCCTCTCACGTATTCAAAGGCTTCCTACCGAACTAATGATTTTCTCCTTGTTGTTAGATTATTTCCGTCAGTGTGAAGGCAAGTTACAATCTTAAAAGAAAACAAAGAATGGCAAAACAAGCCTTATATCAGCTCACATCCCACTCTAGTTACTATCCCATTGCTCCTCTCCCTTTGGAGCAAAACTTCTCAAAGCGATGTCTGCAGTGCCACCTTTATGTCCTTTATGCACCTACTTTTATGCTTCGCTGAAAGGAGCCGTCTCCCAAACTGTTCCTGTCAAGGGTGCCAATGACCACCTGGTGGCTAAATCCAAAGGTCACTTCTTATGTCTTTGTTTATCCATAGAAATGTGGCCTAAGGTAGATAACTGGAGACAGATGATGTGAGGAACAGAATCTCTTCCTGGGAGAGAAGGCTTGATTCAACAATAATGTGTCAGCACTGGAGGCAGGAGGTGAGGTGATCACTCAAATCCTGCCCCTGGTCCAGCCCCCATCAGCCGAGAACTGAAAGCAGAGCTTCAGGGCCATAACACTGGAAGAATCAGAAACTAAAAGAACAGTTTGTATAAAAGTACCATGGCATGCAGGGGATGCAATTGTGGAAGAGTGGCATTAAACACATTTTTATACTAATTGTGATGGCATCAAGGATGCATCATTATTATACTGGTGGTGTTGGAACATGGACACAGCACTGCTGGTGGAATGGGGTTTGGGGATATTGGTTATCTGTCTAGAACAATTTTTTGATTATTTTATTTATGTTTTTTAATATAATACATATGACCTATCTTCTTATCAAAAGTTCATTTAATAACATAAAAAAAAGTCATTTCTTGCAAAATGAGGTGTTGGCCTGTGGGGAATGTTGCTTTCAGGGCTGCCGGGTGTGAGGTGGTTTGCCCCCCAGGGATGGCCCTAGGCTACCAGACCCGGGAGTCCTGTCTCTGCTGCTCCCTGCTTCTCCGCCACTGGCATCAGGCTGTCATTTCAAGTTGTCGGAATTCCTATTGCTTCTAATCTGTCTAAGCTTTGGAAACAAAAACAGATGTGCCGAAAACCACGTCTAAAATAAGGCCAAAGAGGGTCTGAGTGAGGACCATGAGAATGACAAAGAAATTTTGAATATTTAAGACTTCTAACTTTCCCAGTCTACCTAGCTAGCAGCACATTTCCTTACTCATTTGTGCCATCGGTAGTTTCCTGCCTGGGTCTTCCTGTCCCACTCAGAATTATGTAACCGACTAGAGATCCAGTATTTAGATTCCATCTCAACTATTAATTTCCCCTGAGTCCTGCAACCCAGATTAATCTCCTATCCTCTCAGGTACTATTGCTTTAAATGTCTACAATGTATTGGCACTTAGTAGAGACCTCCTTATATCTTTATCTTCTTCTAAATTTATACAGCCACCACAAGTAATTTATGGGCTGCTTGAGGTAAGAGACTGGTTTTGTTTTTACTTTATTTGTTTGAGGTATGTATATCTACCTTGTTCCAAAAAGGATTTTCAATGACTAACACAATTGCTCACAAGATAAATGCATAAAGAAGTTAAAAATTAGGAAGGCATAAAGTCCTGGTAGAGAATAAGATAAATTTAAGAATGAGATTAATGTGTTTGCTGTAAAGTTCTCTGCACTGCTTTAGACTGGTTGCTGTCTGTCTTATCTTTCCAAGAGCCAATCCAAACACTGAGCCTTGATCAGGTACTTAATTTACAGAAAATGTAACAGAGACAAATAAATAACCAAATAAACAAAAGTCCAGTTGCTCAGGGAAAAGCCTCATTTTCAGGAAAATTGTCTCCAGGGCCCCTCATAAACCTGAGGCTGTGTCAAGTAGTGAACAAAGTTTTTCATTTAGCGTGTAGCGCATACGCACTAAATATCAGCAAAAGAATTTCATCTGGCTCTTCCATATAATGTCCCTCAGCTCAGGCTGAGGCACATGATCAAGGATTAGATTTTCTACATTGTTACACTCACATTGATTCAGATCACTGATATAAACACTAGTCAAAGAAAAAAAAAAAAACAAGCTGCCTTATGCCCCAGGAAGAAGCCAGCAGAAATTGAACACCCACAAACACACACCCTGTGAGTGCTCATTGTAGATTAGTTTGTGCTTTTATTTGGCTCTGAGAGTAAATGGGACATTTCTAATGAGTGCTCATCATTTTGGCAGCCAGACTATGCACAGATGATATGAGCCGCTAACCACCAGGGACAATGTTTGCCCAGATGTGACTCTATCTTATGCTACAAAGCATTGTAAATGTCAAACCCCTGGTTGGCATGCAATTCTCCATTTACCATACACAAAGCCTGCAGGAGAACAAAAGGTGCCAGATATGGATGTGTAAATCATTATAATGGGACCAACAGATCAACAACATCACCCCTTAGAAATAGGATGGCCTGAGGTCACGCTTCTCAGATCGCTAGCCCCTTTTCAAAATGTCCTTTTTTGTTTGTTCTGTTTTTCAAGAGGCACCATGGGCTTTTTGTAATTAAAGTTGTATTGATTTTGTATTTTTAAAAAAGGATTATAAAAAGACTAGCATGAACCAGAACAAAGGCAGATAATGGATGGTAAACATGGGGAGAGATAACAGTCCAGAAATGTGTTCATAATAATTCTCATATACCCGTTTCCCAAAGTTGATTCAGAACCCACTTTGATTCAAATGCCATGCTATGTACCAACAGTTTTCAACAGTTATCCTAGCCAGTGACTGACATTGACTTTTGCCATTATGATTACAGGCTTTCTATCTGAAAAATCTTTAATTCATCTTAAGTAAAATGTTGATTCCAGGAACACAAATATAGGGGTTGAGGCCTGTGGCATGATAAAAAAGAACTCTTTAGAACTTCAGAAAACTCCTTTATTCTAGAACCCCTGCCTACCCACAGGTTTGTCAAGCTGACATATCCTCATGTAGCATATTAAGATCAACAATTAGTGTTGCCATAATAGCAAAAAAGGTAATTGGGAGCACTAAAGAGAAGTCCCCGACCACTTTTGCAGCTCTGTTCTCTGTGTCCAATACAACTCGTCAGTGCTTTTTTGGGTATTAATTATAAGGTGTCATGAACATCTCCAGTGCCTGAAACCTGTGGGTACAAGGTCATCAGAATAGGTGTATCAGAAATTTGCCCAACTCCAAATCCCTGAAATGCCTTCAAAGCTATATCTTCAGTTCTCGAAAGGGCATTTCATTGGTTTTGCTCAGTCCACTACTGCGCTGTGTGACACCTGTCGGGTCCTTTCTGCCATTCTCAGTCTGGCTCACAGAAGCCATGCTGCATGCCTGAGGGACATTTAAGGGGGCCTTGCTCCTGCCATGACTAGCACAGCTAACCATGACAATGTCACATTTGGGACAGAAGGGCTACCTCCTGCCACTTCCAAAGCCACTAAATTGTACAGTTTCTCATCTGGGCTATTTTCCAAGAGAATGAGGGGACTGTCCCTCTCTGTTACACTTCATCAACATTTCTCATCTTTACCTCCACAGGACTGCCATTTCCTCACGTGACTTCTGTAACATTTTTGGCTATACTCAGGCAATAGGTCACAAGCTGAACCAAGTTCAGAGGTCATGCTGCCCTCTCTGTTTTCCCTTTTCCTCTGCACTCACTCCTCAGGGACCTTTGCCCATTTCTCTCCCCATTTGAGTGAAAACCTAAAGCCTTTTGTAAGTTAATTCAGATAAACGAACAGTTGTTATTTGAATTTCAGTTTGTGTAGGAGATTGAAACTAAAAGAGAAAATGAGATGTTAGATTAGCAATGGTTTCCATCCAGCTATTGTTGTGTCTGAGCTAGAATGTATAATGGGGATTTGACTAAGACAATCAGATGGATATTTGGAACAGCTAAACAAAAGTGATGGATGTGATACTTGTGAAAATTACAAGGGGAAACTTTAACACTTAGAGTCAGAAAACCTGTGATCTAGTTACAGCTCTGCTACTAACTAGTTGTGGGACCCTGGGGAGCACAATTTAACGTTCTGGGCAAAAGTTTCCTCCTTCTATTAATGTAGGAAAATACAATCTCTAAGTCAGTTCCAGCTTCCACTTCTACTTCTAGGAGATTGAATTTCTATGCTAATTCTTGGATATCACACAGGGATCTGTTTTCTAGATGTATCTTTGAAATCTTGCAAGGTCTGAAAAAGAAAACCCATAAATAATCACTAAACTGGTATTTAAAGGAAATCTGCTTCAAGTAAGTCCTTAGAACCCTGAAACACCAATTCAGAAGAACCTATCCACCCCAATGTTCATAGCAGCGCAATTTACAACAGCCAAGTGCTGGAGTCATCCTAAATACCCATCAGTAAATGAGTGGATCAAAAAACTATGGCACATTTACACAACAGAATACTACACAGCAGAAAGGAAGAAGGAGCTCCTATTCTTCACAACAACATGGATGGATCTGGAGAACATTTTGCTAAGTGAAATAAACCAGGAGGTAAAAGACAAATGCCATATGATCTCACCCATAAGTGGAATCTAATCAACAAAACAGACAAGCAAGCACAATATAGCCAGAGACATTGAAATAAAGAATAAGTTGAAAGTAAGCAGAGGGGAGATGGGAGGGGATAATGGGGTACGGGAGGGGGTGGGATCATCAATGACCCATTGACAAAGCCAAAGGAAGATAGGATTGAGGGTGGGAGGTGGGGATGGCTGGGCTGTGGGGAAAATGAAGACAACTGTACTCGAACAACAATTAAAAACAGAGAGAAAAAGATCCAATGAAACAAAAAAAAAGGGAAGAAAATCCAAAAGCTTTTAGACATGGTCTTCTCTACAGTGATTTTAAAAGATAAAAGAGCCATGAGTGCATATGAAGTCAAGGCGTGACTCCTGACTCAAGTGAGTGTAGCATCATCTGTGCTTTGATGTGATGCGGCTGGAGAGGTTCTGGGATTTGAAACGGGACATGATGGATTCTGGGTAGGAGAGAGAAAGCAAATGCATTTGTGGGAAATTACCAAGAGAATGAGTTGGTGGTACGTCAACTGGAGCTAATATTTTAGGAGATGAGAGTACACTTGGTTTGTGGCAGTCATGGAATTCCAAAGGAAGACCTTTAGCGTTCATCCCATTCCACCGAACAAGCAGTTGGAGGTTTCGGCTCTCACTATGGAGAGTGAACAACTGTATTCTTGAGATAAAGATTTCCCTGTGAAGATAGAATGTTGATTCCTTATTAACCTTTAAAATCTGAGGTGAAGCTGAGAAAATTTCATTTAAAAAACGAAAGGAATGACATCACCACATTCTTTTAAAAACATCCATGAATGTCTGCGGTTTGAAAAGCTCACGGGGGGCCTTTTCTCGGGCAGGGAGAGATGAAGAAACAAACATGAATACAAACTCTACATTTGGTTTGTGCCTCGAAGCCATTGGCATTAATTAAGATTCTATGGCTTCCAAACAATTATGACATAATTAAAGTAAGATTCTTTCTACAGTAAAACAATAAGAAATGACTTTTAGAAACCATGGGAACCATTAAAACAGCACATCAGTATCAAAATGAGCAATATTTACTAGTATTAGCACTATTAAAATGCCTTTTGAAGACAAACTTGGGCAATTATTACTCAGAAAAACTCACATTTGGAGATTTAGAGCAGTGATAATTAAATCCCACACTCTATATATCTCTCTTTTTTGTGTTTGACAGAGCAGTCTTTAAGAGAATCTATTTTAATGGCATTGAATTAGCAAGAAATTCAAACAGAGAAAGAGCACTTAGCAGGAGGTTGGTATTCAAGGAGAAGCAACTCTCATTATTATTATTGTTATTGTTGTTATTATTCTTACTCTTTTGAGGTGGTGATGCTCCATTTGTGAGATTGGTACATGCACAAATAAGTTCAGTGTCTGCCTCATAAACTTTCCCTAATGGGTGTAGCTCACCCTTAATTAAAATGGACAATGTTCAGCTAAGCTGGATGATTACACAGGTCTAATAGATGGAGCACTTGAGACTTGAGTCATTGATTTGAATCAAATGGTGAGCCAGTGTCCAACTGATCAAAAGCATCTTGCAAAATAAAGTCAGGGCTTTTAGTGAATTGTGCGATTTTGAACGTTGGACAAGCAAAAGCATAGCTCTGATTAAAGGCAGTCTTAACAGAGGCCACACATGGCTTATGTTCGTTCTAGTACACATTGGTTTGAGCACATTCACGGGAGGCACGTGTGTGTTGGAATGGATGGTAATTAAAGTGAGAATTAGAAGGCAGACGGTGAGAAGTGAACTGCTTCCACTCAGCTGGCCCATAGGGTTAAATCATGGTGGACTTTAAGAGAGATTTGCTCAGCCTCCACCCACCATTTCCAGAATTTTTAAAGGCTAGTTCTAAAAGAATAAATGGATAAATTTCCTCCCAAAATATTAATGTCCTATAACATATAAGCTATGAACAGGAAGGATGAGAAGGGACCAATGTCACTTCTTTAAAAAATCTAAATGAAAAAGGTGAGATGAGGTCACATGTAAACTACCCACAATGCCCAGTCATAAAGTTTGTCTCGCTGTCAAAATTTTTCTGATTAAAAAAATGTTTTAGCCTGAATTAAGCAGTCCAAACCATTGTGGATGAAACAGCAATTTCCATGATGCTATATAACATGGAAAAGCAGGCACATTTCTAGAACCTTTTTCCTAACTTCTGAAGGGAAATAAGAAATTCTCAAAGTCATCTTAAACCCCCCAAATTATAACTATGGTAGGTTTTAGGTAATTGTTTTCTACACTTTACATGTTAATTGTTGTCAAAATGATGACTAGGTTCTAAAGGAAACAGTCTTAGATTTCAATAGAAAAGAATCCAGACAAAGGAGGTGTTGTATCTCCTCCTCAGTGCTCAGCAGAGATGGCTGGGGAGGTAGCAGTGCACAGCAGGGGGGGCAGAGGATTGTGGGAGTCCTCACTGAAAAGCTGGGTGATGGATTTGGTATTAGTATGAAGTATTAAAACAATTCCCACTTGATATCATGAATTTCAATTCTTAGCATGCTATCTGCATGCATGTTTTCTTCTGAGGTCATGTCAAAGAAAAACAAGGCTGGACACCAGTAAAGTGGTAAGGGCAGATTTTAGTCAGTCCAGTACCGCTGCAGTGGGGAGAAGAGTCCAGCGTGAACTGTGCTCAACTTGCATCCATACAGAGGGGGCTGGGCTGTTTCAAGAGTGAGTGAAGGACCTGGGAGGGCTGAGCAGGGCTCTACAGAGTCAGGGAAGTGGAACATTACAGCCAGCAGGCAGAGAGGTCGGTCCATGTGAGCCCCATCTGGGTTTGCCAACTAGAAATGATGAAAGTTAAACTCCTCCTGGCCCATGGAGGCTGAGAGATGGGCCCTGATATAGCTGGAAAATAACAGTATGTTCTTTTGGCAGCATTGCATTTTCTCAGGCATGCACTTTAAGGGAGGCTGAGGTCATCCTAGGGATGCAGCCTTGAGCTGTTAGAAACTATGTTAGTGTGTGTTCAAGTATTTATGCATCCAGGCTTAGTCCTAGTTGAGAAGATGCTCCGAGGAGTGTGGCTGGAGTCTGATGAGGGAAAGGTCCTTTGTCACCCGAGAGTTCCTAGGAGCAGAGGCACACTCATGGAGTTGTTAGTGTGTGGTGTGCAGGTCAGTCCTCTAAATACTCAGAGGAACCCAGGCTTTTCTTTGCTCAGGCCACACCTCATCTGGCTCTACATAAACAGAAGTATTACTGCTGCTAGAGGTTCAGTGAGAAGAGCCTATTCCTTGATCTGAAATTACTCACAGCTTATTTGGGGGGAAAAGGCATCCACCTAGAAGAGACAGAGGACATCGAAGATGGGGCTTGAAAGCCCTCACTCACTTGGAATCTCTCCTCACTCACCATACATCTTACCTATTGTCTTATTCGCATCTAGCCTTGTCTTTTCCATAGCCTGGAATCCCTTACTTCCTACTCCCTGCTGGTTCATTTCATACCACTTGGAATTCCCACTGTCCTGAAGCTTCCAGAGCACTTAGAATCCATGCTTCACAACTAAGCATTTAGTCACATGCTTGCCTTGATTCCCTTTCAATTATTTGCATCTGTCAGCCTTGTCTCTCTGGTGAGGTGAAGATTCATATATGGTAGATCTTTCATAATTCTCTTATGATATTGCACAATGTTGGGCGCATAGTATTTACAACTGACAGAGTGTCACAAACTAAATACTTGTGCAGAGTAATTGCAAAGAGTATCACTTAGGTTATAGTAGGCTGTACTGAAATAACAAATAACCTCCCAAACTACAAAGGCTCATCCTACACTCGTCCAAGGTTTCCTGTGAACCCTGCTGTCCCAGGGCAGCTGTCCTCAAGGGTGTAGCTCAGCTTTGCACCATCTCTATGGTCGTTGAGGCCAGGGAGAGAATTATGCAGGAGAGTCTCACATAAACATATATCTCTGACACTTACTCTTATATTTCATTGGTGATGGCCAGTCACAGGAAGATGCCAAGACCAAGGGTTTAGGGAGGGGCTAAGCCCTTGAAAGATCACAAAGAGGAGAACCCAAAATATTGATAAGCAGCTCTAGTATTTATACTTATAACAACTAGCATCAGACCCCAAACAGCAGAAAGAACACAGTACGGTATTTCATAAACAGTGCTAAAAGCCTGAAAAGGTGAGGAAAATATGCCAGAGAAAGAATTTAGAGGCAAAAATATATATCATCTGATTTCAGTGAGCACAGTTGAGGAATAATATTTTTAGTATAAGTGGTTCATTTATATTTCAGAAAGCAAAATCAAATGGATTATTACATTGAGGGTGAATCAGAAATGGGAGGAGGGTATATGAAGCATACAAATAAAAAACTAATAAACATGTTAACAAATGAAATAACTGCAACATTTGATAAAAGCGAAGTGGTTGCAAATTAAATTCATGAAATAAAAAAAAGAAAGCTTTATGGGGAGAAGCAAAGTTAAAAAAATGGCTAATTAGATGGTAACGTGGACTTGGGATGAGCAGCATCTGACAAAGAAAGATAAGCAAACACCTTGAATTATTGAGTGTATACAAATCAGCATGCCTCCACTCATCCCTGTCAAGGTTACCAGGAGCCAGACAAAGAGATGAATGACACACACCTTCATTATTTAGGCCAATTCTCCACTCTGGCTGGAGGTGATTGGGTTACCCAGATAAACCATTTAATGTCTATCCCCCAAGCAATGGGTCAGATAGCAATTTATCTCATTTGGTCTCTAAAGGAACTTAAAAACAGAGAGAGAGTGTGTGTGTGTGTGAGAGAGAGAGAGAGAGAAAGAGAGAGAGAGGGAGAGAGGAGGAATTTTCCAGCTTCGTTATCCAAACATCTGAATTCTGAGTCAGATTGAACTGTCACCCATTAGCTTGATTGAACTCTGGCTCACCTTTGTCTATTTTAAATGTTAAAGACATTTCCATATATGTAAATTCGATCTGACAGAATATCTAACCCCCGGTAAAAGTGCCTTCTGGATAACTGTGAACACCATTCTATTACGTTATTTTGATACAATATAGTGTCCCTGGAATAAAAACTTAAACATGGATTGTTAAAAACAGAAGTACATATCCCCAGGAAACAAACTTGACAAAGTGATTAATCTAAACATATAGAATATTTCCGTGGCCAAGTTAGTCATGAATGATGTTGCTTGTAGGTCACCAAATTGTGAAATAACAATTAACGGGACTTCAGCATATTTCAAAACATATGGATTTCTGTCACCATTTAGGTTAATCATCCCAGGTGTTGTCTACTTCCCCCCATCTCCCCTTTTACACACGCTGGCTTCTGCTTTGTAAAAAGTAGGTTTGCCTAGTAATTTTTGACTATCTTGATACAATTATACCCTTTGGAATTTTTATCTCCCTCTGCTTACAGCCATAACAATTTATTGTGTTTGGATACTAATCATCGCTTCCTTTGAATTTAAGGGTGTTTTGGGACAGTTTGTTTTAGCGAATGGCTCTTTTTCAGTTGAGTGGAAAATCCCGGTGGGTAAGAACCGTGATTTTTCCATGTTTGTGTCCTACCCTGACACAGCACCTAACAATGCCTTCTGGGTCATACACACTCCAGGAAGGCGGCTTTAGCACATTGGGAGTTGAGCCCATTGTGCATAAAGCCACAACCTGGGATTCCCATGTCGCATTCATACTAACTTCCAACCACTTTCTCCCCACAAGATATTATTTTCTCCTTGTAAGGACATATCAAGCACCTGTTTTGGCCTTATCTCCAAAATACAGCGTACAGAGATATAAATAAAGAAATTTCAGCCACTGCTCTGTAAGTTGAGCAAGAGAGGTTTCCACATTTAACAAGTTACGAATCAGGAAAACAATTTAAAAAGCACCAAAACATGTTGTTCATATTATACTACAATATTATGGAAAGTTGTTCAAGGAACAGATCCATGCGAACTGAACAGGAAACTGGAATTCTTGCCAGTAAAACCCCCCATTAAAAACTGTGATCTCAGCCACAAGTCCCCAGTCAGGTGTCAATGTCTAGCCACACCCCAAAATGCCAAAAATAGCATCCTCAGTAGTATTCAGATGTAAAAGAAGAGGAGTGCTCAATTTGTTAAGATCATTTTGAGAGAAGGAAGCAGGTAAGGCTTGTTCCCCAATTCAGGAGCTACTCCATACCATGTGGCAAATAAATAGTTTAAGATAATGAGTTTTGCCAGAAATTCAGAGTCTAAACATAGGAGCTCAAGCAATTTCTCTAAGGCCAAGAAGACTAGTGAAGGAAAACTCTTAGGAACAGTCTAAGTCACGAGTTCTGTATCAGCTCTAGCTCCCTTTTCCGTGGCGGGACCTAGGAAACTGTAAATGGTATAAAATCTAACCGGGCATGACCCATCACCCTGCATCTCTCAAAGTAAACATTTTACTCCTTTTCTGTGACAATTTATTTTTAACCCTGATTTTTTTTTTTTTTTGGTTTTTGTTTGGTTTGGCTTATAAACAATAGACATTTTGTTTCTCACAGGTCTAGAGGCAGGGAATCCAAGATCAGGGTGTGGGCAGCATGGGGGCCCGGTGAAGCCCCTCTTCCTGTCTGTAGGCTCCTGGATGCTCGCTGCAGACTCCCACGCGGGACAGCAGAGAGCTCACCCTGCATTTTGAGGCAGTGTTACCATAGTTTAGAGAATACATCTTAGCATGATTAGAATAATACATATTACTGTCTAGACCCAGATCCTCTAAAAATGAGCAATTGTTTATATTACAATTTAATTTTAAAATTAGACAAAAATGCTTGTGCTTACACTAAAATGTATTTATAAACCACAACTGCCTTTCAGGTAGAATAGATGCATGATGCAATTTTTTTTCAGATAATTAAGATAAAAAACAAAATTGCATTTTAAATAAAATTAACGTCTCCCTCTTACAGACTTTTGTCATGCTTTGCGTCACTGTCCTTGGCGCTGCTTTTGAGAGCCACTCTCTTACATGCCTGACCGTCCTGTCTTGACTGTAGGTGCTTATGGGTGGGGACTGTGGATTCCCTGTAGCACTTCATGTAAGGCCATCTCCGCAGCAGTACCAGGTCAGTCCTTGCTGAGTGAACTGATCCAAGGTGGACCTTGGCCTTGACTGATAATGTCCTAGATCTAATTTGGTTTTCCTTCAAATACAAACAAGCAGATCAAAGGCAGCTCAAAGCCTTGCTTTGAAGAAGGCCTTGAGCAGAGAAGATGAATTTAAAAATGAAATTATCACCAGCTTTTTCTTCCTCACCCGTTCTGAATCTTGGCTTAGAGAAGAAAAGTTACATGGAATTTTTACTGTGTATAAGGGCTTGGTGATATTATTTTCTCCTTCCAGTTTCTATGCTTTAGCAGAATAATGGAGCTACTTTCTCGCTGAATTGCACTTTGGCTTTGCATTTGTTTTCTTCCAGGCAGGTTTACTAATGTGTTTTCAGGTTGCTTTTGCAATATCCCACCGGCCTGCGGCACTTGGTTGTAGTGCCACCTGACTTCTGAGGCTCATTTTGCCACACGGTCTTTAGGAGGACCAGCTGTCATTGCTTCATTTAGTGACCCGGTAGTTCAACATGAGATCTGTGGAATCCTGTGGAAGAACCTCAGCACGTGTCTGACGTGAGGCGGACATGCTCCTGTGTCCCACTGGCTGAGTATTCATGGGTGCAGACCATCAGTCTCCGTTTTCCCTCACTTTTTCAGCTCAGCTCCAAAGCTGCATAGGTGAAGGCAATTAAAAGGCCACAGTGGCTACTGGGGAGTAAAAGAATGTCCTTTTTCCCTTAGTCTGCCACTTTGGTTTGTGGCCTCTCACCTTGTTCAAGTTGCAAGCAACTCTGTAGCTTAGGTTAGACATGCCATGCTTCCAGCCAGCTCTGTGGCCAACTCTCATCCTTCATCTCTGCCTTGGGTGATTTTATTTTTTCTTAATCTGAAAACCCCATGAAATACAGCTAACTTTATTTTGTGTAACTTATTTGTGTCACTTTTAATCAATCAGGTTCGGTATGCAAAAATAAAGAAATAGCTGGAAGAAAAAAAATGGAAACAAATAAAACAAAACAAAAACAGCACCTACTTTGTTTCCAATTACATCCAACAGTTTCCCAGCACCAGAGCACATTTTGGGCACCAGTCAGCCTGCATTTGTTTTTAATACAACTGCACCTTGTCATATAATATAGCAGCTTTTTATTTTCAATGATATTAACTGTCTTCAAGGAGAAAGAGGCAGAAGACCTCTCCAGGACCTGAGAGTCTTATAAATAAATGAGTTTTTTAACCTCTGCTGTAATACAGATATCTTTTCAATATAATATTAAGACCCTCTGTGACAGGATCTGTCATTTTAAATACAAAAACCACTATGCCCATGGAATAAAAATACTTACTTGACAGATGAAAAATATTTATGTTCCACTTTTACTTCCTGTGTCTGCCAATATAGAATTCTTTGTTGGTCTGCCCTGCCACATTCACATGGAATAAATGAGAAGGTAAGACGTGGCCAAACCATGACTAGGTGGGCTCCAGCTGACGGGTGGTAGCTCCCAGTGCCAGAAGCTTTTGGTGTGCCTCAGCCCCTTAGTCCTCAGTCGTCTCTGTCACTGAGCATGACATAACTGAATAACTCTGGAAATACTAAGGAGTTCCAGCAAGTTCCACATACACAAGGGTGATCACAATGAACATCATTAGGCTTATGCCTTAGCTCACTTCTTAGTCTTTCAGAACATTTCTAGTTAGCAGATTTCTTCCTAGAAAACACAGAAAACTTTTGACACAGTTCACAAACTTCAACCAACTGCAGTCTTTGCTGGGTATGGAATTGTCAACACTGGGTAATTTGGCCACTATTAATAACTAGACATTTTTTTGACAGCTATTATGTTCAAAGTCCCATGCAAGATATTGTTGTGGTTATAAAAAGATATCTGTACTTTGAAGAAGCTTATGCCAACAGAAATTTAAATAAACTTCAAAATTCCACAGTAATTGAAAATAGACTATTATATGTCACACACTACCAAGTAGATTAAAGTAGCATGTGTTGTAAGTTTGTAGGTAAGTGAAATGGTTATGTTCTTTGATTGATTTGTAAAGATCTAATTGTAAAAAAAAAAGAGCAGAAGAAAGAGAATGGTTGAATTATAAGAACTGGAGAGAATATATATAACTATTGCAAATGGGCCATTGGCGGTATCCAAGGCATAGGAAAGGGTGATGGTCTGTTTTGGTACTGTGTTTAGCTTGAGATATCAAAAAACAGTCACAGCTCATACTACTATATTTTTCACTGTAACTGAAGTGTATATAAATTCAATATCTTTTAAATTACTATTATCCATGATTTCTGTGAAGAGTAAATAGGACTGATTTAAACATCGCTGTTTTAAACATTGCTGATTTAATTATGATTGGGGGGGAACAGAGGCTAAGATAATTTAAGAGATTTCTCAATAATACAGATGTGGTAATACTTGTTATAGAAGACACAACTTCTGATTTCTCTTTCTCTTTTTTTACACCTGATATATAATGTTATTCTAGCTCAAGAATAAAATATGATGATGATGATGATGATGATGATGATAGGAGGAAGAGCAGGAGGAGGAAGGAAGAAGGAGGAGGAGGAGGAAAGAGGAGAAAAAGAAGAAACTGTCTTGGAAATACAAAATACAGTCAGAGTCTATTAGCCACAGTGAGGTTCCAGAGCAGAACACAGGGGGAAAAAAAGGAAACCAAGGAGAATATACCTATTATTTTTTTCTGTTTTTTTTTCCCCTGGTTTTGAAGACTTGTGCTGCTGGCATCAGTCCTTCGGATTAGATGCGATAAGAGCCTGTCTTTGATCCACTCTCTTTTGTTACCTCGAAAAGGAAGAAGCAAGAAGTACATCTCAGTCATGCCCGTTGAGGGATCAGACCTGCGATGTGACTAACAAGGTGGTAATTCAGCTCTTTGGCCAGGACGCCAAACTAGATGCAGGCAAGTCAACTGCTGTTGGGCTTCAACCATTCAGATCGTTCAGGTTTCTGCACTCATGGGCACAACAGTCCTCTGCTTACCACCTACTACAGAGTCTCCTGTAAACTTCCAGGATGATTTTAATTTCTGCATTGAAAATCAGACAGAGTAAAAAGCAGAAGGCACGTAGCACAGATTGGATATAATTCTCACTTCTGCCTTTTCTCCATGTTGATCAGATTTCATAAGACCCAAGTCCTTTAATGAAGTAAAATCCTCTGTTATATGGAACCTGTGGTAAATGTATGTGGGGCATATATTCACAGCGTCATGTTATTTGAGTTCTAATTTTGACACCACCACCTACCTAAGTGATGGCCTTGGGGAAATTATTTTACACCTCTTGGTTTCAATTTTCTCACCAGTTAAATAGGAGTATTTCAATGCTCAGCTTCCATGGGGCACTTAAGGATGTAGAAGACGGGACATGTGCACAACAATAAGAACAATGCTTTGCATATTGTAGGCCTAACGAATTTGCTACTGCTACTATTTGGTTGCAGCTTATGAAGACCCCCATGCAACGAGAAAAGAATGGGACTGGAGTAAAGAAGCCTAGGATCTTCTAAGTCTCGATATCTTCATCCATGACCAAAACAGGAATAATATTAAGTTGCCTGATCTATTAGTTAGGGTAGACAAGACCAAAAAATAAAAAGAAAGAAAGAAAAGAAAGATAGAAAAATGCATTAAGCCCCAAACCTCGGCATTTAACACAATACAAGTCCATTTCTTGCTCCTAGAAGAGATCAGTGAAGTTGTTTGGTGCAAGGCTTTCCTTGCTCTGGTTCATGGACTAAGGTCCCTTCATTTTATGAATCTGCCTTTCTTCATGACTCTCAGTTCTGTCAGTAGACAAGAACAACAAAACATACAAATAGATTTGGTGGGGAAATTTGTAGTACAGACTGCGGACAGAGAGAACCCAGAACACAAGGGTACAACAACTTCTCCACACAGCTGAGGGAGAAACTCAGCCCAACCTCCACGTTAGCCACTATGGCTCTGGGTTCTAAGACCACAGGAAAAATAGGAAGGGGAAGGGATAAACTCTGAAAAGTTTTATGTTAGCTTTGTCTCTAGAACCTGGTCATGCTGGACTGGCCTGTTCCTGGGGAAAGAACAATTTTCAAGCACCTCCAAAAATTATTCTTTATTCTAAAGAAATATTTAGTCAAATTACTAGAGCTGGAAGAAGCCACAAGCCAACCACACTGCTATAGCCACCACAACAGATGGGCACTCAGGTTTGCCCTCCCATTTTGCCGCAGCTCTCACCACTGGAAGGTCTTTTCCCATGGACAGTTGATGGAGGCTCATACCTACCACTCCCCCTATGTTGGCTCTAAGTACTTTGCTTTAAGTACATCACGAACATTAGCCCACTGAATGCTCAGGACAACACTCTCAGGTAATACTACTATATTCATACCTCTTTCATAGAAAATACAGCCCAAAGAGATGCATTAATGTGTCCAGAGCTACAAGAACTTAGAGGTCAAACTCCGAATTAGCTCAGGACTGGAACCCATGCTCTTCATCCCTCCACAACATACTAGCTCAAGACAGTCAGCTGTTTCTCCTAGTCGTGACTGTAGGATGTGGACAGAAAAGGGCCTTTCTCTATTTATTCCTCCCTTAAATTATTTCAAAATCCATATTAAGTACAAGTAAATAGAGTCTTTTGTGTAACAATCATGTTGAATCCCTGCACCAACCCTTCTCTTCCCAGTCTTCTCTCCTCCAGGTCAAACGGTCCATGTTTTCCAACCATGTTTCAAGTAAGATTATGATCAAGTTTTTGCCATACTGTTGCTCCCTGATTATCAGTACTTTTTAAAAGGCAGTACCAAGATTTGAAAAGGAAAAAAGAAAATCTGTAGAATCTGTTTGACTAGTCTTTAATGAATCGGGACTCCTGTCTCCATAGATCTCTGCATTAAATCTCTCTCTCTCTCTCCAGCTTCTGAGTGTTCCTTTCTGGAAGCTGTGCAACACTGAATTTGTGGTTTCTTTTACACTGAGAACTTTCTGGAGGCATGGTGCTTCATCCTCTCCCCTTCTAGCCCTCTCTCTCCCACTCCTGTTTCAAACATTTTGCTAAAGAAACACATCAGATTTGAAATTTTAATTTGGGAAATAAGGCCTTTCCTGCCAGGCTATATTTTATGCCCATGCTTATATAAGTGCCTAAATGATTCTTTTACTGCAATGACCTTTCCAAGCTTTTAATTTATTAAAACTGGTTTAAATAACCTTTTTAAATTATTGTACTCAAATATAATATTAAGCCCAAGCTTATTTTCAGTAGCTAAAAATTGGAAAGATGTTTTAAACCTGTTAAATTTGGCCTTAAAAAAATGACAAAAAGACAATCGGCCAATTTTCCATCACTCCAGGCCTCAGACTGAACTGGCATTTTAAATCAAGTGTCCTGAAATGTCATCATGGAGAGAGACTAGAACATCTGGTTCTGTGACACCCTGGCTCACTCCTTTCTCACCCAGGTGGTAGGGATAGGGGGGCTTTAGAATGCATTAACCTGTTATAAGTGTTCATCTATTACACAAACCCTGGAAGATAAAGCTAATTGGACCTTTGTGAAAAGCTGTACAATCATTTGCTACCTTTTATCTGGTAGATTTAATTGGATTACAGTTTCAAAGTTGAATTCCAGCCTGGAAAAACTAAATGCCTCCATTCATACAACAAAACAAACCCACAAACAAAAAACAAACCAGAAAACAGAAAATACCAGGAAGTCTGGAGCTCTGGCAGAGTAAACAGAATGAGTTCATCATCACACCCAGGTATACTCTTTGTATCCGAATGATGCAGCTCTCTCATGGATAACCTCTTCTTGTAAGAATGGAGAGTGATATCTCATGTTAGCCCCCTCGTGGTCAATACCCCTTAAAATGTATCCACATTTCTCAGAAAGAAATAAAAACACCCTGGAAGTATTTAATTCAACTCAAATAACATGCGTTTATTGTTTATATAGGTCCATTCACTGAATCTCTGTTATATAAGTAAAAAAAAATTACATTCCTTCTTAAGCAGTTGTCTGATACTGAATTTATTATTTAAATTGTAAATTGGACGCTTTCTGGAAGCATCACTCCTCTTTATCCTCTTCCCCTCACCTCCATGCTAGAAAGATTAGGTGTTCAGCCCAATAAACAGACTTTACTTTTTCTTCTATCTCCACTACACACCAAGCAGGCTTGGGGACATGCTAGGCACCAAACGCAAGATTTAGGTCCCAGTATCTGGGGAACTTTATTTACCTCCACAAATTTACCTCCACAAATTAGAATGATTGGAAAACTGCCAATCGTGTTTTCCATTTTAATGCAATGGACCCCTAGCATCCTAGTATTCTGGAGTCACAATGTTGAATTTTCAAAAATCCTGCCTTTCAATAGATCAAAACTGTCCTTGACATCAGCAACATCAGCGATGACATCCCTGGCCACCACTCCCCTCTGAGTACTGGAATGCCACATGAAGTGTCATTTGTTTTATAGACATTATCTCAGGTGACTGGCAAACAGTTCCCCTCACACCACTTTCTCACCCACCAGAACAAAATGCGCATGCAACAAGCCACAGTGTTTGCACATCACTTCTAGAGTTTCCATAACACAAGCTCCCATTTCCATTTGCAGTAATGAGAAAAGCTCACAACAACAGTTCTTGCCACTTCCCTTCCCTCCTTATTGTTCTTGTTTGGAAATGGGCTATAAAACTTTACCACCTCATCATTATAGATCACTTTAAAAATAAAATAAAATAAAATAAAATCTAATTTACATTTTGTTCCGACTGGTTTTCTTGACTGACAGTTGTCCACAGCTCAGTGGCTGCTCTGTTCAGTGTACTTTAATTTTGAGCTTTCAAGTATTTCGGAAGCCCATTCAGAAGTAAATTCTCAGAGAAAATTGAGCTCTGTCATGGATGGATTAGTACTATAATAGTTGGTCACATATCTTGCATGAAACCTTTCAGAAGCAAGGCAAATGAGAAGGAAATGAAATTCATTTCATACTTCTTCAAGCACGCTAAGAGACTTTCTCTCCAAGTAATCTGTGAAGTAGCACTGGTTTATTGGAGGTTCGCATAACTACCATTACATTATACCTTGTCACAATCTCATGTATTGGGTGACTGCTTTTTCTGAACGGATGGTACCTGCAAAGTGCTCTCTGAAGGCACTGAACAGTGAGTGTCGTTTCTTTGATCAAAATGTATAGGTCTACGGAATAGCATAAATAAAAGTACTTGAGCTAAATTGGAACATTACAGGTCAGAGGTGAATAAAATCTGAAAAGCAGATTTATAGAGAAGTCATCATATCTGCTTTTTGATATATTGATAAGCCACAAGACCAAAAAGGGAAGGTGACCGGTGAACAGGGATGGGGGGAAGAGAGCAAATTTGTTTATTTTGCCAATTGCACTAATGCCAGCATTTCATTGGAAATTGTGTGTGTGTGTTGCATATCATTTTAGCATGTAATCAACACTGTGTTAGTTAACAAAAAATGTATTGTGTAAGATATTGGTAGGAAGAGAGAATGAAAACCTGTATGTGAATTTTAATTAATCATTTCTTGCTTTTCAGCAATGTCCTTTCTTTAAGAACAACAAGATTATAGAAAAAGTATAAAAGGCCAATTGCTAGATTTCTTAAAAATAATCACAAAAGCAAAAACACAAAAAATGGTGTGATTGATTTTTCCCCTTCTAGTATTGAGTCTTTAGGTTCCACGCAACTTGCCACCTCACTATGGGTTAGACTAAACACTGAACTAAAAAGTTTGACTTGGCAGCTCCTGAGGGACACAACTCAATGTACAGAAAGCAAGGACCAGAGATGAGAGGTGTTTCTTTCCCAATCCTGTCCCAGCCTGGCCTTACAGATACACTGCAGTGAACCCTGGGGCAATCTGAGTTGAAGTAAACTCGAATACAAGCAGGATAGGTCTGGCCACAAATCTAAGAATCTGGGTGTGTCTTTCAGGAAGAGGGGGAGGTGACCTCTGTGTTGGGTGGTGTGGGAAGGAGTGAGCAATATGTATGTGATCTCTCAGTGGCAACCACTGGGTTCACACTCCACAGTCACTGTTAGGGACTCGGCTGTTTGGGTTCTAAAGGCTGTCTGTCAGAGGACTAGTAAAGTGCATGAGACTGAAGATGCAGGATGGCAAGAAGTGACAAAAACACTAAAAACAAATTTCATCATTCACATTTTGATGTAGATCTGTCTTGCAGGATCCAGTTACCAAAAACTAAATAAAATGTACCTAATTCCATTCTACCGGCTTCTTGCCCAGTTGAAATTCTCTGGAGAGGTGCTAGTGTTTCATGAAGGTTAGAGAAGGGTGCAGCTTCATGCATTAGACAGGCGCATCCGGGTTTCCCCTGCAGAGGACTCTGCTGCGGTCTTTACTTTCTCAGTTCTCATTTCTTTCAAACAGAGGCCTTTCTGCGAAGTGAAGCCTACTGCTTATTGTCCTTGTTTCCTCTCATCTGGGATGTCTGACCAGGTCTCTGCTTCTGTTGCCATTATTTTAGATTAAAAGAATATTTATGAATGTATCTGGTAATATTGTTGATACAAACAAACAAATAAATCCCAGAGATATTTAGAAAAGTTCCCAGAAGCAGGCCCTTTGAGGTACTTGTGAATGGAATTCCTCGGTCCTGATCCCACACATTCTGATTCTGCAGTGTGTCCCCCTGCATTGGAGCTTTAGACCACGAGTTTCTCAGAAACGCTTGTGAACCCGACACCAATAATCTACAGACCTTTCCTTGAGTGGCAGTTAATTATGATTAATGGTAGGAGGCAGAAGTCTAGAATTCTAATTTATGAACTTTATAATCAAATTATCCATAGAAAAGTAGGGTAAACTATCCTTGCCATGATGTTTTCCAGGGTTGTGTGATTAAAGTACATAAAGAAGCTTTGAGATATATAGTCAGCAGGTATGTGTTGAGTGAACGTTAGGCAAATTAATAACAATGGAAGTTACTATTCTGATGTACCTATTATTGCCAATTGTTTATATCAACTATTTGCTGGAGTGTAAAAATATTGAGAGTGCAATAATGTGTTTTATATGTCCATGTGTTCTAAAAATAATAAAAATAAAGAAGGATGTTGGCTAAATTACACTTTCTACTTATTCTCCTATATGCCTAAAGTACTTGGAGACTTGGTATATTTGAGTCACCAGAAACTGGCCCTGGCCAGGGAGCTCGGCTGGTTAGAATATCATCCTGATACACCAAGGTTGCAGGTTCAATCCCTGGTCAAGGCACTTACAAGAAGCAACCAATAAATGCATTGATAAATGGATCAACAAATTATTCTCTCTCTCTCTCTCTCAAATCATTATATAAAATTAAAAAACAATGTTTAACATAGCAGGCCAAGAATGGAAGCTAATGTTGTCATAGTTGAGCACATTAAAGAAACAAACAAAATAAATAAACAAGAAAGCCACTAGAAGTAATTTCTTTGGGCTTAATTTGTTTAACACTTTATGTTTGAAAACCCTGGTGAAAACACAACAGGCTGGCTTCCCATCATCTTTTAGACCTTAGTGGGCTGAGAGTTTTCAGTTGTGACATATCAGTTGGCCAATAATGTATTTAAAAGTTAAGTCTGCAGTGCAATAATAGGCATTTATATGACTTTTATTTGTCACTCTCCAGCAGGACATTGTTGTCATATGCTTCTTAACTATCATGAAGTTATCCCTAGAAATGCAAAGTCCCTTCTGGCTGAAATTTTGCGGAAATCTATTCACAGAGCAAGCTCTCACTAAAAAATATTTTATTCATTGTGGAGAACAGCACAGGATAGTTTTTAAAAACACATTAGAATGTACTTGTATCCACCCTCCCCCCCCCGAAAAAAAGTTATCTTTGCAAATACTTGTGAATTTGTGCAAGCATTCTTTCCAGCTAGAAAATGTCACTGCAGCTGAATTTTAAATCAAGTGTTCATATTTCTTTGGGGAGTTTTAGATCAGCAAAAGAAATGGAATATTTACAATTTGGTACATAATTCATTTTCTGTGTGTAACTTCATTTTTTAGGTTGAATTGTGCCGAATTTTTGACAAAAATGGATAACATAAATTATTAAGAATCATTCCAGGAGCTGGAATAAGTAGATTATTATTAGCATCATTATCATTGTGGCTAATAAAAGAACTTAGCAGGAAAGGGAAAAAAATAATAGAATCTAAGATTGCTGACAAAGGTAGCTTAATGCTTTAGTGCTTGCATATTTATCAGAATTCATGTGGGACAGGATTTTCTTGAATCACTACTCTGATCTCTGTCTTTTCCAGCTGCAAAACCCAGGGCACATTTCAGGGCTGTCAGCCTGCTCTCCTTCTCCCAGAATGGCCTGTCTCCTTCAGAGAGCTGGCAGGGTGATAACATCTTTTAGCAAGTAGGTGTGAAATCAAGGCAGGTGTTCATAACAACTCCTATTCGATGGGGACTGAAATCCACCTGTGTCACACTAGACTCCCATAACCCCTTAGGTTCTGTAGTTAGGTACGCTGACATGTGAATCAAACAGGATCAAGTATCTTAGCCATTGACTTTGCCTTAGTATCTTCATTCATTTTCCCACTGACCCCTGCTCCAAAACATCTTCAGCACCTAAGAATACACCTACCAGTAGTCTAATCATTGGTCATTCATTCTTTTTGGGGAAAGTGTTGGCCTCTATAAAAATGTTAACCCCTTTGCCAGAGAAGCACCCACTAAGTGACTCTTCCCAAGCACCAAAGACCTAGTTGCTAGCGGTCTGGAACTCAGGACGTCTGGATTCAGTTTCTCCCTCTGCTGCTATTGATGTAAGGAAGATCCTCTGATCAGTGGCAAAGAGAGGAGGCAGGCCTCCTTTCCCTATGTGACAATCTCCCTCCACTTTCCTTTATAGACACCACACAAAGTTGTATAGGTGTAGCAGTCTTTAATGAACTATACAGACATTGTACCTAAAGGAAATTAAATTATGTGGGAAAGATAACCTGAAAATATCTACTGATGGATAAACATACCAAGATTTAGAAATGGACAAGAACTTCAACAGCATTTCTGTTCAATGGAATGCTGGACATTATCCAGCAGATGCTCCCGGGGTTCAGATGAACCTATGGGGTGCTTATCTTTGATTGCATTTATATTAAAAAGACTTTATGACTACATAGAGAAAGAATGTGGAATACACATATACAACCCATTATTGTCTTAAAAATAGCATAAATTTCATACATTTTCAAGTATTGCCTTGGTGGGATCATCAGGAGTAAAAAATAGCACCCATAGCGGCCCAGGTACATTTTGACTCCTCTCTTAGCTATACAAGATCGGGAGCAACTTTGTGAAATGACAGTGAAATCAGATTTGGAACTGAGGCTCCATTTTCTCTTTAACCTGCCAGTATGGAAATTAGGTGGCTTTATTTTTAGGCAGAAATGCTTTCAAGACCAAGACATGGACAGAAGTTCAAATATTTTGTCACTGAACATAGAGAGGAGAGAGAAACTGGAGCCATATGACAGTACTCTGCAGCTCTGAGAATTGCACATGATAGTCTAATCCAGTGTACTCGAAGAGCAGTCCTCAGACCACAGGAGCAGAAGAACCTGGGAGCTTTTTAAAAGCACACATTTATGGCTCCATCCCAGAATATCTGGAGGTGAGGTCCAGAAATTCATGTTTTAACAAGCCATCCAGTATTTTCTGATGCATGCTATACTCATTTCAGAACCACTAAATTCCAGCACATGTCTTTCTAACAGCATAGATAAAAGATTTTGGGATTAAAAAAGAACTGCCTCAGAACCTACTAGGGAGACAGACAAGGGCAAAGGCCAGCAGCGGGTAGGTCTCCCGACTTCCCATACCATCCCTCACCTACAACTTGGCTTAAAATGTTTAGGTAGCTGTCTCTGCTGCATGATTAATCTCTAAAGGATTGTGCTGAAGGTAAAATCCTATTTCATATTCATGGTTAACATCGTGTTTATTTAGTCATTTATTGAATATCCACCATGTTTCAGAAAGGCTTTGAGGATACATGCATGAATATTATCTTCTTTGTCTCTGAGGAGTGCAGTAACTAGGCATTATGGGTTCTAACAGAAGAGATGCCAGAATAATTACTTTTAAAACTATTTGCTTACACTTATTTAACATTCTTGCCAACAGATTCCCATAGCTAAGGCAAGACGAAGTGTGAAAATTTTCATTGACAGGTAGAGGCATCTGTATATAGAACTGACTGGTCAGGTAGACCTGATGGAGATGGACATTTAAAGCAATTGCAGAGTTGATACTACACAAAA
This sequence comes from Phyllostomus discolor, assembly GCF_004126475.2. Classification (NCBI taxonomy): domain Eukaryota; kingdom Metazoa; phylum Chordata; class Mammalia; order Chiroptera; family Phyllostomidae; genus Phyllostomus; species Phyllostomus discolor. The sequence continues at coordinate 25,097,261 of NC_040911.2, forward strand.
GGAAGACCATGCTAATGCACATGAAATGCACACTCTGGTTGATCCAAGTAAAATAATTGTAATAATACCTATTAGTAGCTATTCTTGACACCTCCAGACTTCAAGAACTTTTCAGTAAATATGTTTTAACTTTGAAAGTTGAGTCCACTTTTCCACAAATGGATAGGTTGGCATGCAAGGGCTATAACAGGTAGAATCACCTTTGGTTATGTCTATAGGACATAAAGTAAAGTAGAGATTTGGGAGTTATTCGAGTCTAATTTGATCTATGGAGATAACCAATCCAAATAATAAGTCCTTTGGGCGAGTTATTTGTACTGAATTATCTGGTTTGACCGTCTACATGTAAATATAGATCAAATTAATAGAATATTTGTCAAACTTGTTCTTCACCTTGTGGTGTATGGACTTACTCTCCGGACATAATTGGCACTCTGGGAAGAGTCTAGCTCAAAATTGAGTAATTGGTAACAATAACTAATGAAGACTGTGCTGAGTCTAGTAAAAAATGCAACTTGTTATGGCCATACCCAAGAACTGGGTTTTTGGAATCAGATATTCAGAATTGTTAAGGCGAGACCATATTCAATGACATACCCTGAAAAAGTGCCTAATTCTTTTGTTTCTCAAAATAAAACACGGAAGTGTCCATTTTAATTCAAGGAAGAGATAATAAAATGTGATTTTAAAATGCACTAATAAAAAAGAAATGGACACTATAGGGAGTTTCATTAAAACACAACTTTAAATAGTATTAGTTAAAAATTTATTTTTTATTAGATAATTGCTGTTCGGAAACTTGACTGACAAAAGTGGGTCTATGAAAAACGTAGTACATGAATACAATAATTATATCCTCAAAAATGACATTTATCAGCCTTCAGATCTCATTATGTATTCTCAGCAAAACTCAAAATGAGGCAGACTGTGTAAATAATAAGGCAAAGGCAAGATTTTTTATTATAGAAAATTTAGAATATTCAGAGTGAGTGTTTCCAAGGCAACTGTCCATGTATTACCCTGCAAATAAGGATGAGAAAGAGTGTAAGTATCATTATTTGAGAGATCTTGTTTGGTATATATGATAATACAAATATTTACATATGCTCACCTCTATTTTCACACAGCAATCTGAGTTCACACACAGTAGTTGTTCTGGGGGAAGTTTTCATGAGAGATGGAAGAGAAACAGCCACCAAGTGGTAAGTAAACCAGTGCACTAACTAACCAGTCAAGTTTAACACATTTCATAAACACCTACTATCAACAGTCCTACTATACTAGCCGTGGGAGGGTACAACACAATTTTTAAAAATCCCTTGGATTCAGTGGACAAAAAGACTAGGTAGGGAACTGGGCATATGCAGTAAGAACATTAGCTAACACCAGGGGGGAAGATTTGCTGAGTGCTGAAGGAGTGCTATGGGGTGGCCAGTAGTGCCTAGAAGATGGTCCTGCATTGGCAGTGTCAGGATCACCTAGGAACATGGAAAGTGCCAATTCTTGGGGCCCATCCCACGTACTAACTCTTGTTCTCTGGGACTGGGTTCCAGTGCTGTATATCTTAACAGGCTTGAGGTGTATACTATAAATCATGGGCAGATTTAACTAAAAGGAAGACCATTGTGAATGCAGAGCTATGAAAGACGAGAGTAAATTTCATCTGAAGTTTGAAAGCCGGATATCAGGATCTGGGAGCCTGGAAGGGGAGAGAAAGCATTCCAGGCAGAGCAGTAGATGTAAGAAACAATAGCACTTCATTCATATCCCTGTGGGAGGAGTCATCTGTTATATTTTATTCATATGTTCATATGCTTCTGTCCTTCAGTAAACTGTAAAATTTCTAAGGGCAAAGATCTAATTTTAATTATCCTCTCATTTCAGTGCTTCACACATAGGGAGTGCTCTCAAAAACTACAGAAGGTAGAGAAGCAAGTGGATCAGAAAGAAGGGACACAAAAAAGAAGAAAAAATCGTTTATATGTGGACTCTGTGACAGTGAAAACCACATTGGATTTAGTGCCAAAAAATATTTATTTAAACAATATGTTTGACTTTTACCACATTACCTACAGTATTTCATTATCCTAAGTTTTGGTTTCCTCATCTAAACAATGACAATGACAAATTCCATCTCAAAGATGTTGGTGCAAAATAAGCTATCTTATGTAATTTAATAGTGTCTGGCATTGTGCATGGTCTGTGATGTTACTCTATACATATTTATTAATATTGGAATAGTGACCTTTTCCCGTGAATTGTTAAGGGCAGTGTGTCTTGAATTCTGTCTTTATTCCTTCAGTTTTTGCAATTGTTCCTCACCCTTTTTAAAATCTTTTTCATGATTGTCATTCATACCTGCATGTCTGGATTTCTATTTAATAATTTTTCCTCCTCCTTTTCTTACTTAAATTGTTAATATTTATAGAACCCTTAATAAGTGCCTATGAAAGGGCTGAATATTTTTGCATGGATGACCTTGTTTAAAAATCACAACAGTATAGGAATCTTAATTATTCCTATTTTGTGAACAAAATCCAGGCTTTTAGAAAGATTTGAATAAGACTTCTGGCAACACATGGCTACTTAATACTAGGTAAAGTCTGAGTCCAGGCAGTTTGAGCTTCATGACAAAGACATGACTAATACACTAGACAGTTCTTCAATCCCACAATATTCCCACCACTATACTCCACCCTCTTGTAAGAAAAAAAAGTTTACAAAAACTGACATCAGCTACTTAAACCATCTACAACTGTATGCCATTTGATTTTAGGAACCGCATTTCATTTATGTTGCTCTCCACCCGAGGTGTTTATGGGGGCTCCTGGGCAGTGTTTCAGATGACGGCTCGGAGTGTAGCTATGTGACAATGCTGTCCTTATTAGAAGACCGGGCAGTGTCCTGTACTTCCTGAATAAGGTCGAGAGCCCAGGCAGTAGTTTGTGGGTCACCTTTCTTTAGCAAAAGATCTGCTCGTCTGTTTGTTTGTCTGTTTAATCAACAGATTTATCAAAATATTATCATATTTACATATACTCTGTTTAAAAGGGAAAATAAATCAGTAATATATTTTGAGATATCCATTCACAGTGAATGCATTTTAAAAATAAAGCATTTTGTACTCAAATGGTAAGTTCCGGTGTTCTGGAAAATTCAGTTATTTGTAACTCTCCCTTCCTAAACAATGCTCAATAAATAACAAGTTGTGCACATCTCTTTTTTTTTTTTGTGGGGCTACTGCCTCAATTATCTGTACAATTGCTTCATTTTGCAACTTCACTTTGCCTGTGTAGGGCATTGCCCTGGTTGGTAATTGTGTGGCCTATTGTTTGCAGCACATGGATAATTATTATGCTGTGAACATCAATTTGTCCTATTGTGCCGAATGGCACTGCTTCCCCAGGGACATGATGATAGCTGTGATTCTCAGTAGGGGGTGGGATGTTGCTCAGGGCTAGAGCTCTGCCCAGTAATTCCCTCTTTACAAGAAAGACTATACATAGTACATCCTAGAAGTCCTTCATTATAGCATTTGTTTTCTGCTTGTTAACATCATTTCACGCTGGATGGGCACTAGTGTAATTTTCCATTTTGTTTCATCAAATTAAGGGAAGAAAGGAGACTGTCTTGCAAGTCTTTTATTTTATAGACAGTTGGTCATTTCATTAACACTTTTCATATTCTTGTTTGTCATGATGACTGACGATAGTAAAAAGATTTTCTCCCCATTAACTTATGAGAGAACAGCACTTTTATTTATTTATTTATTTTTGGGCTGAGAAATATTGATCGACCAAAGAGGACATTTATTAAAATGTAACCAGCATCTTGGCACTTGCAAGTGGCGCACACTTTAACCGATTAAATAGTCATGAAGAAAGAAATCAATACATCTTGGATTCCTCTACTCTGGTCTCTGCCAGCAAAGTGGCCTCACAAATTAAGAAAGAAATAAACAAATGTGTTTACACTGAATGTTTAAAGCACTTTGCACTTTAATCGGGAAGTAAAAGGACATTGCTAATATTGGTTGGGTAGGTGGTTTGGATGTGGTTATCATTGTACAAACCGGGTGATAAATAAGAAATTTACTACTGAAGTTCCCAACCACAACAGGAGTAAAGTGTGTCCCTGGGAATAGGTGGCTGTGGCTGGCTGGCTGTCCTATAAAATGCAAAGGAAAGGTCACTGGAAGTTCATACAAGTAACTGCTTTATTAAGTTTTGCTTTCTTTTGTTTTGTCAACCCCTGCGTGCATAGTCAAGGTGTCCCAAGTCTTCCAGCCCCAGGGTTGGGTAGCCAGGCGGCCTGGACGTGATCTTTTCCTACCACATTCTAGATTCTTGGCACAGAATTTCTGAAGTATCATTGATGTTTGAATACTTTTAGAGATGCAGAGATCATAGTAACAGAGCAGCTCATGTTAATTTTTGACATTAGAGATTTTTTAAAATTTGATGGTTATTTTGAGTTATCTATTTTAGGTCTGTTAAGAACCCACTAAGACGCTTTACTCTTGTTCTTGGCAAGTTTCACCTTCTCTGTTTTCATTTTTCATTCTGGGCTATTGTGATGGTCACTGTCACCGCCAGGCTTGTGTCACTTGAGCATAATGAGTACTGCCAATTATCAACAGGATGACAGAACACTGAGAACAGGGCATCACAAAACTCCAGTGCAGGGCCTCACTCACAATCCACTTTTGCTCAAAGCTTTCCTGACATCATTACATTCTTTTATCATCCTGGATATAGAAATTCTTTCCTTCATGGCCTGACCATGCTTTCTAGCTTTTGTTCAAAAATAAAAACCTTTACTTTATCATAAAAATCCATGTACACAAGTGTTTAGAACACTGACCCAGCATTATGTACTAAGCCTATTTATTTGTATTACTTTTACTCTGAGAAGATTATTAAGATATTTTTTGAATAAAGGGGCATTGGTAACATATATCTTTAAAACATCACATTCCAGGAAAACAAGGTGCAAACAAAGCCTTGATCATACATGGATAATATGCATTCCACGTGCCTACAAAACCGACTACATCCAATCCTTTAGGATGGAGGGACCTGTATTAGGCAGAAGTAGATTGTATCTATATTAGCACAGATACAATGGATCCGAAGTACTTTTGTTTGATCATATTCACTTAGCCTTTTCAAAAAACAGCCACCTTAATTGTCATTTTAATGGGTTTAATCATAAGATATCAGGGTTACATTTCTTGATCTTGGCCTGCAGGGAGAGAGATAAGTCCAGTGTTGTTTATGAATCATGATTATTATTTCCCCCTCCAATTACATATGCAAAAGGACTTTCAGGGTGAGAGGTAGCAATAGAGTCCCCTCTTCCTGTGACCATTGTCTACACGCTTCTATTACTTTCCATGATGCCTCTCCTGACAGTGTAACTGCACAGAAACTGCATTTCTTCAACATGAACTTTCCTCCTTTCTACCCATTCGCTCCCATCCCTAATTATTAAGTCCTTAGGATATCAGATTCTGGTCAGTATCAAACTATCTTAAGAACAAAGCCTCAGGTCTACTGACCACAGAAACAGAGTTTCAGTCAAGCTGAAGATAACATTTTGACTTTAGCTGTGTTTCAGCCCCAGGCCAGGAACAACCTGACCCTAGGGACCATCACACCCTCAGGGAATCAGACAGAACAACGCAGTGGCTGGCATCAGGACCTGGCACAAATGATCAACCACTCCCTACTGTGGCCCTAACCAGTCAGCAGAGCCCAGGACCCCATCTCCTTTAGCCACCATGATGAGTGATGCTTCCCCTCTGTAACCCATCCCCTGGATGCCACTGGAGCCAGGTCTTTGAGCACTGGTTTACCTGTGACCCTGTGCTTGACACCATTTCCTTAATAAACACTTACTTTTTTGGCTATAAACTCCTGTCCTGCTTTGAATGGACTTTGATGAGTAGACCCCTTTAGTCCGGTAACACCAGTGCTGCCACAGAAGACAATCTGTCCTTCCCAACTTCCACACCATAAATAACCTCCACTGCACTTTTCTCACTTACTTATATTCCTATTAGATTATTCCTCTCCTTGCTTCATGCTTTTTAAATCTTGGTTCTCCAGCTAGATCATAAGCTCTTTTAGGGCCAAGGATAATAAATGTTGATTATATTTTATCCCTAAAACACTTAACACATTCCTGGCTATATCCTATATATGTTTTTGCATTTAGATTCATTTTAATATCCTCATGCTTAAGTGCCAATTCTTCATTCGAATTCTTATACAAGCAAAGCCTTTGATTTTAATAATTTGTGCAATGGCGACTTCCCACTTAGATTATCCTCTAACCTTGGAATTACAAGCCATTTTTGTACTTTAATCCTTTCATTGTTATTCTCCTGACAGTGATATTGTTAGGACTAGCCTTACAGGTGTGGCTCACTCACAAACACCAACTTGAAATATGAAAAAGAAAAAACAAAAAATAAACCTGTGTCCATTCTGAAACAGTTAAGTCATCTTTATTCCAAAAAATTATCCCTTTATGTGAGATAGTAACACTTGCAATATGTAGACAAGAGTTAGGGAAGTAGATCTTAACAGGTGAAGACACAAAATACAAGGCACTTAACAGGGGCATCGCATCCGCTGCATTAATTCAAAATTATCTTACATAAAAGAGGCCTGTCAATTTAGGTCTTTAAAAGAAGCTTTGTTTGGGTGGGAAGGGGAATGAATATATCACTCAATGGCCAAAACAGTCTTGAAAATAAATTCCAATTGTTAGTTCCCTAAAGAAAGTTGAACTGACAGAGGAGGAAAAATACAATTTCCATGTGTTTTGGACACATTTTTAAGTTAACCAGTTAACAGTGAACAAAGAAAGGACTCAAAGAAGAAAAAAACTACCGACTCCTGAAATCAGTAAAGATCTCAAAACTCAAAAAGATATGAAGAAGCAAAACAAAGCAAGAAATAAAGTCATTAAACCCCAAGAACAAGCCGAGACCCAAGGACTGTGGAGATAAAGGGAAAATATGTACAGAGTGAGGATTTTATCTCACTTAAGCAGAGGAACGATCGAAGCAGCCTGCCTGCTCTTGCCCACTAGATCGCGTTCGGGATGGACTGTGGAGGCAGTGGGGTGGGACAGAGCTGCCGACAGTGTTTCACTGTTAAGTTCTCCGTGAAGGCTTTTTCAGGCCAAAGGCAGCAGTGTGTGGGGGGGACGTTTTTGTGTGAATATGCATATGTGTGTGTGTACATGCATGCGTGTGTGTACATGCATGCATGTGTGCCTATTCTCTCATATTTAGTAGCACTTAGTATTATATTTTCTACCGCGTCATGCAGGCCAGATGTACACACAGTGTCCCACACAAGAATGTGCAGGACACAGAGAACAGCAGTCTGGGTTTGGCTGGGTTTTCATTTTCATTCCATGGTTTATTCCCTGCATGTTGTTCTTTAAAGCATAACACTTTCCATTTGAAAGATTATATATTTAAACAAGATTTTGTATAAGTGAGGTTGACTCTTCCCTCTATCCATTCCCACTATGGATGACAAAAGGAAAAAGGCATTCTATGGGAAGTGACTTCACAGGGTGATCTGGTCATAAATTCTGAACTGGGCAGGTCACGGTGGGTTGTTACGCCCCAGGCCTGTAACTTCTCTGCTAAAAATGTTTACCTTAAGTAAGCCCTGTTTATTGTTTCAGTGAATCTAGGTTACCACACCTTTGAACTGAGAATAAGCAACCTCCAGAGAGCACACAATATTGTTAACTATCCTGTAATCCATTCCCCACTTTCCCTTTTCCCATCTCCATGTAATCTTCCTTTCCTTCCCTCCTTAATTTCCAATGCATAAAAGAAGCTGCAATACTGTTACTCTGCGGGCCGTTAGAGATCTTACTCCTGGGTAAATGTCCTCAATTTGACTTAAATAAACTCTTATAAGAATTCCCTGCAGGTCTCAACATTCTTATGCTGATACGTCCCAAGGTAATTCTATAAGAATAATAGTCTCATCTTAAAATACACAAGTCCTTTGGTTTATGTAGTACATTCCAAATGTTAAATGACTCTAGTTATTTTACATAAAACTCCATGTCAATGAATTTCATAGTATTTTAGAAATTCAGAATGATATTACAATGTATTCAAAGGCAGAAAAGACTGTTGAAAAGACACAACTTATTCTGAGGACACTTGGTGAATAGGTTGAGAAGAGTCCTCAGAACTGGACTGAGGTTAGTTCTTGTGCTAATTAATGCTCTTCCCCAGTGAAGATGAAGGCCCGTCATGTGTGGGACTGGGGAACCGCCTCGTTTGCAGATTTAATCCTATCCATGTGTGCTTTATTCAGATAGTGTCACCAATGGAGTGATGACTACAAAGCAACAAGGTGATTACTTCCAATGTGTTTCTTTAGTTATATTTGAGTGTAGCTACTTCGCATATACTCCAATTAAGTAATATTTCTATATTATAATATTCGGGGGTTTCTTTGTTTTTGTTTTTGTTTTATTTGTTTGTTTTTGGTTGCTGAGGGGGTAACAAAGAAGTGTTGGACATTGTTTCCGCACAAAATGAAACTACATCACCTTGAGGGCAATAAGCCCTAAATAAATTAAAGACAGACGACTATCCAGTAGAGGTCTAAGGAAGAAAACAAAATCCTGCTTACGTGGACTTCGTGGTCTTCCAGAAACACCTTAGTCCTGACCTGCCACAACCCTTGCTTATGTTTTCTGTTTTAACTTTACTTTCTTTTTTCATCTTTCTAATAATTCAATTTTTTGCAAGAATCAGATGTGCAACGCTAACACTGTGCAACGTGACTTCCAGTGCACGGTCCACAGTCATTCCAGCTGCATGTGCGTGAGGCTTTAAATGTCATTGAATCACATAATGAGAGATTTATTCCCGTTTCAATTCCCTTTCAATACCGCTGATTATGTGAAGACAAAAGTCTCATTTGGGGGCTAGGAGGTCACTATACCTGAGCTAATATTCCTTTTTAACAAAATTAGAGTAGACTTTAGATTCAGAGCCTTAGGCAGGAATAGCTAAATGCTACAGTGCTGGAATATTCTTTCATTTTTGTTGTATATATCTTTGCTCTTGTTGTTTTAATAGCTTCAATTCAGGGGGAAATCTATATTTTTTCAGAGAATTTTTCGAGGATGTGAAGCTGAAGTTTCTTGATTAAAGTGATTTAAGTGTATGGCATTTTTAATAGATAATAAATGGTCATGCAGGTGGCAGCTGAAATTTGGAAAACCTCGTGCCAACCCAAATCCCCTATGATTCAGATCACCCCTCTGCTGGAGGGCTCCTTTGGTCGTGTGGATCCTGGTTGGATTCCTGACCTTTTGCACTTTTCTTAGCCTTTAAATATGTTCCCATAACAGTGCCTAAAAATGAGATAGATGATTGCTTGATACATAGTGGTGGTCTGTGGTAGGTATGAACTGAGGCAGTCAAAGTGATGAGGTTTTAGATGGAGAAAAGCTGGAAAGTACAGAGCAGGGCATTTCTATCTGTGAAACGGCAGCACCAAAGGCCCAGAACCCGGCCGACCTATACTTGAGTTCAGAGCGGGGTGCAACAGCGAGGAATAACCTGGTGTTCCACGTCTTTAGAAGAAGAGTGGGCAATCAATCTAAATAGATAACAAATAGCTCTGAATAATCTGCTTGGGGCCTGCTGCTTTCCTTTGGAACCTGCCTTTAACCCTGTCGTGAACCACAGATGTTACCATTGACTGTAGGGCCTCACTTCAACGCCACTTAGATTTTAATATAATTTTAGCCCATCTGCTAAAGCAGCCTTTCCTTTATTTCTTTTTTTGGGATGCCTCCAGCTTCACACAAACATCATGCCTTGATATTAAATCCAAGCCGTAATAGGTTTTGAAGTTGTATTTATCAATTTTAAAGTAAACCTAGAACAGTCTGGAAATTGTCCATGCTCTGGCCTAATGCTCAGAGCAGCAAGTAAGGATAATGCAATGAGGTCCCTTTGGTAATAGCATCACCACGATCTGTCCAATTTCCAACATAATGTGCAAGTCTTAAGAAAACAAGTGATAAAAAGGGAAACCACAGCACCAATAAAAACCCCATGCCTGGAGAATGTGTTTAACAGTTCGAACATGTATAACATTAAAATTTTATCAACAAATCAGGGAAAGGACATTTTGTACACAGAAATCAATTTACCTAGGATCTATCTGCAAGACTTCCTTGTAATTTATTTTGCCTCAAAGAATACACTGCTTTTAAACCTAATTCTACTGCATATTAGTATGTATAAAGAGAAGGGAATGAGAACATTTTTGCTCAAAGCATCGGTAAAAAAGTTAGAGGCCTTCTAAATATTACAGACAAAAATAAGTACTTTGGTAAAGTAAAATGAAACTCATAGAACCTGCTTTCCTGAGTCTTTGGCCTTTTGTTTTAAAAGTTTCTCCATATATATGGGCTGCTCTGTTCCTTTGATGAACTAATTTATTTACTAAAAAAAAAAAAAAAAAAAACAGTGAGGAGGCGACAGGCTAAGCCAGGTTTAGAAAAACCAAATGCAGTGACTAAGAATATAAGCCATTAGTTCTGAATGAGCACAAATACAGTGGGCCCCACCATGCTGTGTCTGGGGAGACATAATGCAAAATAAATGAAACAAACACAAGGTTGCAAGTCACATAAACCTGAGTTTGAGTGTCAGTTTTAATGTTTATTGGCTGGCTTTGACTAGGTTACTTCTAAATAAACTTGTTTTATTACCCATAAAATATAGATAATTTGTTGTACATAACCCACGAAGTTGCCGTGAGGCTTAAATTATACAACAATTGAGAGCTCCTGGCATAATGTCTAGACCATACTGGGCACTTAGTAATTGCTAGTTGCCTTGCTGACCTTGCTCGAGTAGGGAGGAGCTTCCAACCAGACAAAACCCCACAGCTAATGAGATCCATGCCATTGTTGTGCTCTTACAGTGGTGAGCTAGTACCTGGCTCCCTCACTGCTAGAGCGGTTTTACCCAAAGAACAGTAACCCCCATCAGGGAGGTGCAAGACCTATATGTAACACATCTCAACACAGCACATCCATGTGTGGTGGTCCAGCCAGCCATCCTGGTGCTCTCTCTGTTTTGTCATAACTTCCTCAGTACTCCAAGCACAGCCCCGCAGAGCAAGATAGGCTTCTAGTTTTGCCCTTTCATTTCACAGAGAAGACCATCAAAGCTATGATAGAAAAGCAAGTAGCGTACTTGACTAAAATATCACAATAGGGAAGTGAAAGGTCAATAAAAAGCTCACAGTTTACTCACAACCTGTCATTTATATGATGTCTGCATAGCCTTTGGGGTGAAGAAAAGAGTTTCCGTCCTCCTGGGATTTTGAAACAGAATCAAGGTGCAGAGAGTTAGGGACCGTAAGTAAGTATACTTAGGAAAGCAAACGAAGGAGGGGTCAGTCCAGGGAATCTGTGGAGGAAGGGAACCCAGGAGCTGAAAATGATCACTGGGATGGACACAAGGCTTTAAGTGTTAAGCTGGCGCTCTGCTTGGAGAAAGCAAAATGCTTTCACTAGTCCCTTCACTATTCCTCATCAGAGAAGCTATGTGAGTGGAGTGGTACAGTGCATGCAATGGAGCCAGACTGCCTGGGTGTAAATTCTAATTTTGTTATAATTCTTTGACCTTGGGCAAGTCATATAACATTCTGTATCCATTCCCTAACTGTGAAACTGCAGTAATAAAAGTACCCATGTGCTGTGTTTGTTTTATTAAATGAGCTAATATATATAAAGGGCTCAAAACAAAATCATTTATAAATTAAGATCTAAATAAATATTAATTTAATAAACAATGACTATTAGATGCTCTAACTTGCTGTGATAGGCAGGTGTAATATTATCATTCTAGTTTTAGGGCTGGTTGGAAGCCAATTATTACATTCTTGGTCACACGCCATATATGGGTTGACTCTATGGGTTAGAAAGGGGAAAAGAACAGCTTATAAGAAGGCACTTAAAATACAAAACAGAAGAGGATAAGACATCTCTATTTATGTTGAAGTATTAGTATCTACAAATACATCAAGTTACTAGCTCAATGGATTGAAAAGTTAAGCCACTTATTGTAGGTGTCGGAATTGTTAGGCTCCATGTGTGTGTGAAGGGAGGTGTAGCAGGAAGGGGCTTCTGAACACACACACATCCATTCCGTTACTGTTCTTTGGGTAAAGCCGCACTAAGAGGAAGCAAGGCGAACACTTCACGGGCCAGCCTCGAGGCAAAGCTGGGGTGGAGAGCCAGGCGGAGCCCCACAGTCACTGCCCACTCTGTGTCTGGTGCTGAACTCAGAAATTAGAATTTGGGAGCACAACTGGGAAGGCTGAAAAATGTGTTTTTATCTACATTTTTCTTTTAGGTCTGCCAGAAATCATAAAGCACTGGGAATATACTTCCAGTTAAAAACCATTTGTTCATCTTTAGAAATGGTTGAATTCAGAGGCACAGCGGGTTTTGTTTTGTTTGTTTCCTCTCTGTTTTATTTTATGAAAGATAATAGATTTTCTGCTTGTGTCTATTGATTGCTTTGTAATTTTATAAATTAATGTTTTCAAATTTTGTTTCACATAATATAAACTGGTTAGCAAAAATGTTTCTATCACAAATTTGTACGGTTTATAGCAAATTAAACAAAAAGTAAGCAGATTGTTTCCTGAAGGACTTCTGTGGTATCATAAAAAATACATGTGGTCTTTGTCCCTGTGTCCTGGAACAGAGTTTCAAAAGCCCTTGGAATTTCCCGAGCGATAGGAGTGTCTCATTATGCTAATGAGGTGACTCTTGGGGCCCCTAGGTAGCTTCATTGTGCTGGCTGGTTGCCAGAAAAAAACAACCCAATGATGGGAGGGCTGGAATTTTCAGCCCTACCTCCAGACCTCTGGGGAAGGGAGCAGGGCCAGGGATTGAGTTCATCCAACAGCAGCCAATAACTTAATGAATCATGCCTACGTAATGAAGCCTCCACAAAAACTCTTTAACAAAGAGTTTGGGGAGCTTCTGGGTTGGTGAGTATATCAGTGTGCTGGGCAGGTGGTGCACCTAGGGAGGCCATGGACGCTCTGTGCCTTCCCTCCTTCCCTCGACCTCTTTGTTCTTCTCTTTGGCTATTCATAAATTGAATCCTTTATAATAAAACTGTAATTTAAGAATAGCACTTTCCTGAGTTCTGTGAGCCACCTTAAATAATTAATGAACCTAGTGGGGCATCGTGGGAACCCCCAATTTGTAGTCTGTTGGGCAGAAGTCTCAGTAACCTGGGCATACCCAAGACTTGTGGCTGGTGTTCAAAGTAAGGGCAGGACTGAGCCCCTAATATGTGGCGTCTGCACAAACTCCGGGAATGTAGTGTCAGAGCTGAGTTGAATTGTAGGACACCCAGTTGGTGTACAAGAATTGATTGTTGTTGGAAAAGGTGTGGCTTCTAAGATATCCTAATATGTTAAAGCACACTCAAAATCTTCAAGAGAAGGACATTCAGTTTTCCGAAATTATTGTTTTACTCTGAGATTCTTTGTGTGGGGAGAACATCATGGGGTCTTACACTGTTTATTATACACTTCAGAAAGTCACTTTATGGAAACTGCTTCAACATATTTCACGCAGCATTCTGCACCTGCCTTTGTGTAAGGCAGAGTGAGTAGAGGGAGAGGAAGAAAACAAGCAACTCTAAGTGGACCTTCTGTTGTTCTATTCACCATCACTGTAGCCGGGACCCTCTGCTAGCTCCTCCTTCTAGTTTTAACATGATGCCTTAGTTCTTCTGTAGGAGACCCACTCCAAACTCACTGTGTTGGTAAATTTTAATGAACCTCCATAAAAGTCAATAGGTCCTAAATAAGGGTTGGAGGGTTTGGGAGCCAAATGGGGCCAAAAAATTGTGAGTGATTTTGAAAGGCACCCAGGGCCTCATCAAGTTTCACAAATATAAAACCAACAGAGAATGGTCAGTTACCACAAAAGCAAAAAGCAGTTTGGGGAGTGAACAGGTCCAGCTCAAGAAGGAAACTCTTTTTCATCTTCAGTCAATTGCTGCCATTCAGCAATCCAGAAACAGTATCGGCATTTCTGATATTTCAAGAGAGGCAGAAATACTCTGGATCTTCTCACTTTTTTGTTTTGGCAACTAATTTTAGTTTAAAAATACTTTGTGGGCAAGACTCTTTTTTTTTAAGTACATCTGTTATCTGAATTTGGGCCACCATCTGTGGTTTGCAAAGATCTCCTCTTGTAATACAAGACTATTCATGATCTGGCCCCTGACCATCTCTTCATCCACATTGCTAATACTCTCAGCTATTTATACTCTAGATCATACTGAATTACACACACTTCCTCCCACCTAATAAATGCTTTTCTTTCTTTGCTTGTTGGATTGTCATTACACCAACTAACCCATTACCTTTTTCAAAAGACAATTTGCTCAAGTATGATTTTATTTTTTTCTGGGAGGGGGACCTTTTCCTAACACATTTCTCTTCTCCTCCATGGTAGGCTTTTCCATCTCCTCTTTTGAACATCAACAATGCATTAAAATGCTTCCAGCACAGCCCCAGAGCTTATATTGAATGCATAGTTTTACATACCTATCTTCCTCTAAAGAACTGTGCACAAATACCAAGGACAATGATTGGTACCTAATTGGAATGTAATCATTTGTGTATGAATGAACGAATGTATTTTAAACATGAGCATTCTGGCTCTGAGTCTGAGCCTGAGCCTGTAAGCTTGAACTCCTTAGGATGCCACACGGTGCCCTTCATGTGTGGCACCCCAACAAGAAGAGAAACTTTCTGGAGTCTCTATCCCTGACCAGCTGTGTGAACTTGTATAAGATACTCATACTTAATGCTTTGAATTTATTGTTATTCATTTTTGTCTGTGACACACTGATAATAACAGGTGCTTTGTGTTATTATTTTAAAGATTGAATTAAATAATATAGTACTTCTACCCCTGTAACTTCTTACTTGTTCGCTTTCTCTTATTTATCTATTTATCATCAGCACCAGTCTGCACTGTTTGGCCCTGTAAGACCTCATCACAACCTCCATTCAGCTTTACTGAATTTCCTTGTTGCTATCATCCAACTTCTTGTTCACATAAGTATGAATGAGTACATACTGGTCCTTCCATCTAGAATGTGCTCCATCCCTTGTTCTACTTGTCTTTCAAGGTTCACTTCAAATTTTCTCTCTCATCTTCCATGGAGTAGTACCTCTTCTCTGCCTTAGGGCCAGCATTTAAACAAAGCCTGTCACATACTAGATGGACAATAAATCTCAGTTTATAATATTCTTTTCCCTCAGATTCTGCATTCCTTCAGGGCAGGGAGAATGCCTCATTCTTTTTGGAACCCTGCTGCCTACCCCACTCTCTGGGAAAACATCATGTTTCAATGGGCATTTGATGAATGGACGACCAGTGCCAAAGAGGACTTTGGGAACTGAAAGGGAAGATTACGACTGCTCTTGGCCAGCAGCCCATTCTTCATCCCTGGGCATTTCGTAAGAATTAATCCCCATTCAGCTTTCCATCTACCACAAGCATAATCACCAATTCAATAGCAAAAAGAAAAATTTACAGATTTATCCCACCAAATATTAAAAACTATGGACCTTACTTTCTGAATTATAGGACAAATACGAGTGACATATGTAACGTAGGTGTCCAAGGTTATACAACTTTCCATGTCTGATGACAGAAAAAAAGAAATATATCTAGAAAACAATGGGTTTCATGCCTAAGTAAATGTGTACATTTAGTTATATAGTGATAGATTCAGTTATGAAAAGTGAACAAAGAAAAAATGTCAAAATTGTTTCTTGTAGTTAACACATTAAGTAGGTGCTGCTAAAACTTTTTCTTACAGCCTTATTTCTTTTGCTCAGACTCCAATTTCTTTAATTTTCAGGGTCATGTGCCTTCAGTGTGAACATAAAAGTCCTTTGACCCACACCTCACACATCTGTAGGAAGTTTCATATTTACTGGATTCCCCTGAGCACCATTCCCCAAGTGTTTCTGGGAATCTCTAAGCAACATCCTAGGAATCTCACCTGCCTGTCAGCTGAATCTCGGCCCATAGGTATCTGCCTGCATATTGTGCCTCTATTCCCTAATGATCATATTTATAACCCTCTTTTACCTTATTTCTTTATTCTGTTTGTCCGTCTCACTTCTCCAATCTGGACCTGGGCTCTCAGACTATCCCAAGGAGGAGTTAAGACCAGATTGTCAAAGGCAAGAGAGTTCAGGAGGATGTCACTGAGGATCTGAGGGTAACAGAAGGACATTAGAAGGCAGGGAATTGATCAAACTATTGACTATTAGATACAACTATTGCAGAATCACAGGCCATACTCCCCTCAAGGATGCTCCTTGCCAGGTGCCACTCTGCTCTGCCTAGTTGTTCCCACATCTGGTAGGGGGCAAGCCTCCTCCTAATGTGTGCGCCCTAACTACACTCCAATACCCAGAGCGTGGGCTCCCCTCCTACTTCTCTGGGACCAGTTTAAAGGGGAAAATATACTTTCTCCTACTTTTCACTCAATCCCATCTCAGTCTCTTCCAGGAAAAGCAAATCTTTTACATCTGAAAATTATTTATTTTCTAGACATTCCTCAATTCTAAAGAGATGTTCCCCTTTCCTTGTATAAATAAAAGACTCGTTTAAGGTGCTTACCATCCATCATCATCCTAAATAGTAGAATGCCAGCTTCACAAATGACTCCAAGCCTCTCTTCCAAGGAACTAAAAAGTGGTTGCCGTTTTAAATAGCTGTTTTAGCCCCACTCTAACTGACCACTCCTCGCCACTTTTGACCATAAACTTTCTAAAACAACAGGATTCAGATTCAATTATAGAATCTCATTAAAATCCTACAGCCTATGTTTAATAGAGAGAGACAAACACCTACAAATCTGAATCAGTGAGGAAGAATACATAAAAGTGTCATCCCAATGTTTAATACTACGTGAAAATAAGATTTCTAATCTCATTAGAAGCATGAGTGAGAAAGTTGAAAATAGTGTTTTGTTTTATTTTAAAATTATTTTCAAGGGTTCCCTGCAGTGGTTTTAGGTATTATTCCTGAAGTTAATCTCTAAGGAGACCACAATTCAAATACACCCACCAATAATTTCCCAACTTTATAGCTACCATTAGCATAGTGTTATTCCAACAACCAACTTGCAAATTAACAATAAGGTACTGACTGAAGCTGAATTCTCAAATGTTCCAGAAACTTTTCTTAGACTACACTTGATGTATTAAACTATTTAAAAGTAATTAGCATAGGCAGTGAACCATCCACCCACAGACTCCTGAATATCATGCATGTGCAGGTAAGTGTTGTCCAAGGCAATCACTCTGGGTCAAATGCTGCTCTGTAGCTTCTAGTCACAATTCATAATTATTTCTGGAGGTCCAAATTCTGTTAACTTCCTGTTTCTAAATGATGTGACCAATGGCTTTGGAAATAATATTATAATGACACTGGAAATAGTAGCTATACATACACACACATATAAATGTGTGTTACTCATGGAAAACTAATAGAAACATGACGAGCAGTTACAAACAATAATCATACAATGTGACATTATTACTATATGATGGAATTTTATCATACTGTTGATTTGTATGTCTTATCTTTGGCAATAAATATTAAACCATTATGTGATTTTAAAATCAGTAGCACAGCTGTCACTTGTATTTTGAAATATAGGACTTGCAACAGAATTAAAGAAACACCTGTTTCTTCTCACATCATTTCTCCAAAATGGTTATGTAATTTTACAAGTAAAATACAAATACTACCATCATCACTAGATCACACAGAAAACTCCCATGGTGGAAATACACAGATATCACATTCCTCCCTTTTTTAATAAAGATATTTCCATTATAAAAATATTCCATGTTTTTCTTAACCTTGGAAAATTTGGAAATGCAGAAAGAAACTCAGAAATAACAAATGTTTAAAAATTGGTACATCCATGAAAAATTATGATTTATTATTGACATTTGAGAGTACACTGCATACTTTTTTGATAATATATGAACAATTATATAGTGGAATTGGATGAGAGATGATATCTATGCTTATTAGTCTACCTTAATAATAATAATAATCTTTTTGAGAAGGGAAATTTTTTTTTTCTTTGAAATTTTTCCTGTTCAAGCAACTGTATTTCTGATTCTGGGACAGCATGGAAAAGAAGATGAACCTGAAATGCCAAGCTTCTCCCTGGGGCTACAGAAACCACCTTATAATCTATAGTATATTTAAATTTTTAAGTTGAGAATCACAAAAATTTCAAATAGATGTACAAAATGTTATGCCTGGGTAACTCTGATTATGAGCTCTTAATCTTGTAATTTTAGTAATTATTGAGTAACATATTAAAACCCCTTTCACTCTTAGACTTATCTTATAATTTTGAAATACAAAATTGTCATGAATTGATGGAGTATAACCTTTATTCTGTTATCTTCCAAAATTTAGTGTGAGAGAGGAGAAGTCTGGGGGAAAACAGTTTTGGAGGTATCCTTTATTTTCTTCTACATAACTGTTGGTACAGATATTTTTTCTATTTTTGCTACTGAAATCGTTGTTAGAGTCCATGAAGGAGTTGATTCTTGAAATTGATTTCTTGAATTATGGTTAGAACTCTTTGATTGGGTCTATACTCAGCCTCCTCCCTCTGACTGAGGAAAATTTCTTTCATTAAAAAAATAAACTGTTTTTCCCCCTCTTTATACAGTTTCTCAAATGTTCCTTTTTAAAAGACTTCTATTACAAGTACCTTTCATCTCTGTAACCATATCCTATTACTATTTATTGATACTTTATTATTTTATGATACATTCTGAGGTATTCAAGTTCATCTTATCTATGAATTATACTCATTTTTACTGATATATTCTATTTTTTCACATATGACTAGTTCACTTTATATCCTTAAATCACTTTTCTTCTTATTTTTAAATTTTATCATTTTTTTTTAAATCACAAAAGTTATTTCCTTACACATTCTGCCTGTATTTCATGGAGACCAAATAATCTTACAACTTTTAAAATTTTCAGAATGTTCTGTATTTTTTCCTGATTCCTACAATAGATCAATTTTAGGGGTCTGCTTTAGTTAACAACTGTATATTCAAAACAACCCAAAACTCAATTAATCAAACAAAAGGTATTCATCATCACTCATGCATCGCATCTGGGGGTATTAGCAGACCTGGACTGGGATCAAGTGCAGTAGATTGAACAGGGAGTCTCAGCTCCACTTGTCCTTTATCTTATATCTGACCAAATGGCTAGCGAGCTCCAACATTCTTCTCATGAATGAATGAGAAAGTGAGTAAGCCAGAACATGCAAGCCTTCTTAGGCCCAGCTGAGCACTGGCACACTGCCACATTTATCTCATTCTACTGATTACATCAAGGCATTGGGGAATATATTGTGCCTTTGTGGATGAATTCTAAAATAATATGGCAAAGGACAAGTACCTAAGCAGAAGTGAAAAATTAGGGTCAATAATACAATCTACCAAGGTTCTGTCGTTTTTAAAATGCTTGTATGTAGCTCCTCTTTCCTTATAGTGATGTGTATCTTTTCTTACTCTTACCCCCTTTTCTAACTCACATTTGAGCAAAGTACCGTATAAACCAGGGGTGTCAAACTCATTTTCACTGGGGCCACATTAGCCTCTCAGTTGCCTTCAAAGGGCCTAAATAATTTTAGGACTGTATAAATGTAACTACTCTTTAACTATTAAGGAGTTGAAATTACATTAGACCCCTTGAAGGCAACCATGGGGCTGATGTGTCCCCCAGTGAAAATGAGTTTGACACCCCTGATACAAACCCAATCAATGGTTATCAGCTGACAGTTTGTATGAATTTGCCTTAGTTATAGGCCGTACACTTGTATGTTGGTAAAATCCCTTTCTCGTATTAATTGGAGGATTTCTGATTGCAGGCTGCAGCCCATAACCCAATTCCTAGTGTCTAGCAGGCATATATGTAATGTGGTGTTATGGCACTCAATTGCAATGATCCCCATCCTTCCATTACCTGGCCCTCTGTCTGTTGGGATAGATGGAGTTCATGAGATATAATAGTATCCAGAATAGTCTGCCACCGGGACTCTCTGTGTATTTATCCTGCTGAATTATGCACAGGGACAACATCTTCCAGAATGTAATATACCTCTATCACACCTTGCTTGCCCATCATGTTACTAATTGCTCCTTTGTATTCTATGACTTGTAGTTTTAAAGCAGTAATTGTCATTACCTTAAATCTGGCAATGGATTGCTAGATGTGACACCAAAGCATAAGCAACAAGAGAAAAATAGATAAATTAGACTTTGTCAATTGAATTTCATCAAAGCCAAAAACTTTTGTTACCAAAGTATGTTATCAAGAAGAGAAAAGGACAATCTGCCTAATGAGGTAAAATAGCTGCAAATCATATATCTGATGAGGATTTAATGTCCATAATCTACAAAGAACCTACAATGCAATAACCTCAATAAACAACTAACAACCTAATTAAAAGATAGGCAAATACCTGAATAAATATTTACCCAAATAAGATACATAAATTGCTTATAAATAAAATTGAAATGATGCTGAAGACCAGTAATCTTCAGGGAACTGCATATACTACTTTATACCTACTAGAATGATTATATACACATTTTTAAAGGAAAATAAGTGTTGGCAAGGGTAGAGAGATACTGAAACTCTTGTGTATTGCTTGTAGGACTATGAAATAGTATCGCCACTGCATAAAAGTTTGGTAGTTCCTGAAAAAGGGAGTCATAACAATTTCACTCTAGGTATACACCTGGAAGAATTGTAGATGGAGACTCAAATTGACACTTGCACACCAATATTCATTTTAGTGTTGTTCACAATAACCAGAGGTGGAAACAACCTATGTTTCCATAAACACATTAGTGGACAAACAAAATGTAATATATAAATACAATTAAATATTGTCCAGCCGTAAGGAGAAATAAAGTTCTGATTGATGCTGCACCATGGATGAAATTCAAAAGAACATTACGATGCTTTGTGAAAGAACTCAGACATAAAGGGCAAATATGATTCCACTTATGTCAAATAGGTGGAATAAGCATATTCACAGATACAGAAATTAGATTATCAGTTATCAAGGAATATGAGGGTGAGGAAGATGGATAATGGGGGGAGGGGTATTGCTTAATAGAGTTTTTGTTTAGGGTGATAAAAATTTTTGGAAATAGATATCAGTAATGCTGAATAACATTGTCAATGTAATTAATGACACTAAATTGTATGCTTAAAAATAGTTAAAAGAAAAAATTGTTATATATATTTTACCACAATTTAAAAAATAAGAGATACACAAGACATGATAGTCCCCAATATCTGTGTAGTCTTAGACTTGAAGACTAACTGAGAATGTTTCTAAATTTACCTCTTAATTTTAAGCTGTGGTGAAAATAGAAACAAGTCTCTTTCTTTTTTTCACTCTGCTTTCACTGTTTCATGCACATGTTTGTATGAAATCAATTATTAGATTTAATTGTAATACTTTGCCACTTTACTTCACAGACTGGATACTGCTTGATTATAAGAACCTTACAAAGTGGCTGCTTCTAGGGAAGTCTTGAATTCAATAAATGCAAATTAGTGACTGCTCAGTTGTTAAATAAGTGAATACATGAGGTGATTAAGATATTTCCATATAAAGAAATGAAGGAAGTGGGCAGAGCTATTGTCTTGGTCAAAAAGTTCATTTTGTTCATTCCCCCCGACTAAGATGGCTCTAGTAGTGCTTAGTTGTCTTTAACGTCATTTGAAACAATTTTGTTAGATCGTATTGTTACAGCTGTCATATCAGTGTACATTTAAAAAAATCAAAATTGGCGAATTTTTGTGTAGCCATTTTAATATTGAAGCTGGAAGAAAATATGCAACATTTTTGGCCTGTTATGCTTTATTATTTCAAGAATGGTAAAAAAAAGATTTTTGAAGTGCATGGAGAAGGTGCTATGAATAACCAAATGTGTCAAAAGTGATTGGGAAGTTTCATGCTGGAGATTTCTTACTGGACAGTGCTCCACAGTTGGGTAGACCAATTGAAGTTGGTAGCGATCAAATCGAGACATTGAGAACAATCAATGTTCTACTATGCCAGAGATAGCCAACATACTCAAAATATCCAAATTAATAAAGTTATTGATGAAAATGAAAAGTATATCTTTTATTTTACAGAAGAAACTAAATGAACTTTTTGGCCAACCAACAATATATGGATTGCTGGTATCTACCATTATAAAGACTATCTGAAATGGTAATGGAAAATGTAAAATGAAAATTAAATAAAAATATAAAAAGACTATCTAATACCATGTGTTTTATAAAATCCCTTGCCTAATACTTTCAAGTTAAATTATACTGCAGTGATTTGCAATATTATATAATACATACATTCTAGAACAGATCAATGGAGATACTGATATATGTGTATAAAGACTCTTTATCTGATAATACTAATAATAATACCCTATGTTAGTATATCTTCTATTCCTTTCTTTAGGAAACTTTTACATGTTTATCTAATTCAGCCCCACAAGTAACTCCATTGGATTAGTAGGTTATGGATTATTACAACCATCCAAAGGAACGACCTAAAGTCAAGATAAATTTAGTGATTTATGAAATTCATCTGGAGAATTAATGCCAGAGGTAGGGCTAGAACTAATATAGTCAACAGTAAGACAACTTGCTGGGAGTGTCGATCTTTCACAGAGGTGGTGGAGTACTTGTGGGGAGAGTCTTGCTGAGAGGGGGGACATGGCGCTGTGCACAAGTACCCGCTCCCTAAGACACTGTGCGTGACTGGCGTGTGCAGCCATCAGGAAAGGGAACGATCACGGGATAGTCATGGCACACAGCACGTATGGAGCATACACACAGCATGCTTCTCTCTGCAGCTAGCATCAATTACAGTGAAAAATGAGGTATTAATTGGTGTTCCCTGAGCAGTCTAATTCTCTTCTTTCAGATCTACGGCATATCTAGGAAAGGCGAGTGAAAAGGAAGGGTGTTGAAAATGTTTTACCTGCTGAGAAAGTCAAAGGGGGCCTACATAAAATGGCTTCCAGGTTTGGGGTGTAAGGTAAGACCATCTGTTAAATCACTTAAAGCTAAGTATGAGGTCTTGAATTGCAGAATAGAGGTTGAGGAACCATCTCTTCCTCACATACTCTATTCACTGAGGCAAGGAGCAGAGGCAGTGATCAGAACACACTGCTACAGGACTTTCAGGACCCAGTCAGTCCTCTGCTTTCCAATCCCAAAGCCAGGGTCCCCTGTCCTGAGTCCTATGCCACATACCTGGTAGGATTCCATGTTGCCCCAAATGATTGACAGTGGCAGGATTTTCTAATCTTTTTCAACATCACTGATCTTCAACTCTTTTCTTGCTTTACTTTTCCTAATCTTACTTACAGGGATTGCTGCTCCCACCAGCAATCCTCCTCTGTGTTTTATTTTCTTCCTTTTTCCTTCTTCTGTATAGTTCTGTTCTTTCCTATAATAAGAAAGCTTTTGACTCATTACCAAGCCATGGAGAGCTCCCTTCCTTTCTGTTATGAAGCTGCCCTATCTTGCTTACATGGCACTTTGCAGCTTTCACTCCAATTGCTCATGCCATGTCTTACAATGATCTCTTTTCACCTTCACATACCAATATGGTTTCCCTTACACTGAAATTATTCACCAGAAAATATGGCTCTCTCTGTATGGTCAGGAGCACCTGGAACAACAAGTAAAAAAAAATGTGTATATGGTCTACATCACATCTTACTTTGAAATCATTCAAATCTGATGCTCATAGGGCCCCAAGTTAAGTTATCATGTGCCTCTCTCTCTGAAGGGTTACCTGTTATAAGCTAACTAGTTCAATATCTACATCAAATTAAATGAAGTACTGTGTATACCTGGGCCATTATGAAGGCGACATAACAAAGATGAGGTTAAAAGATGCTGAGTTAATGACACGGATATGCTCCTTTGTCCTCAGAAAAGTAGGAGGTATATGGCTGAGAACAGCACAGTCAGCTTCCCCACAATTTAATGAAATACGTTACAGCAAAAAACTGCCCCTCTCTAGGTCTTGGCTTTAGCATCCATAAAAGGAGAAGACCAAGACAACTAGATCATAAGCTTTATACTGAGTTACTCCATGGGTGCCTCAGGGTGCCCGGGGTGAGTGAAGGGAGGGAGGTGAGGTACAGGTACACGGCACTGCCACCCAGAGCAGGTTTTACATATTCTGGTCCACAGGAAGTTCTCCTTTGAGACGAACTGCTATTAAAAAAAAGTTCATAGACCTAAGGCAAAATAGTTCATGGGGACTTGCTCAACTACATAAACCGAAATAAATTGTTTTCTATAAAAATATTAATGTATACATTTTTTTTTCCAAAAGGTGCTGCCATTTGTCTCTTTTGTGTGTAGTATTCCAGAGCATTAAATCTATGATGACTGACGCCTTTACTTAACTTCTCTCCCTGGCCTATGGTTCTAGTTTATTATGAAGGAGAAAGATAAACCAATTCCAATCCATCTATCCCAATCCTATTCACAGCCAAGCAATAACAATTATCTCTGTCTTTACATTTTCTCCCATCTCTTGCTATTTCTTGTACAGTAATGAATTGTAACAGCTACTTCTTGCTGACTTCTCTCCCATATAATTAATGTCCTAAGATATTCTATTTACTGGTGGAGCAGTTTGAATCAAGAAGTGATTACTTTTAGAGTAAACAGAGCTGCTAAACCCTCTCTACAAACAAAGCTGACAGCGGTTTTATTTTTGAAATAATCAAATTGAAATCCCCAAAAGCTTCAAGTTTGGGACTTCTTATTTATTATCTGTATGCAGGTATTTTTTTTGTATGTGAAAGGTATATTAATTTTTAGAGAAGATGATAGAAAAGTACACAGATAGAAAGGAATGGCTTTAAAACAAAATAAAACAAAGCAAAAAAACAAACAAACTGATAACAATGTCTCCAGCCCAGGCTTCCTTGTTTGGCCCCAACCCTAGGCTTTCATATGAAGTGAAAATAACAGAGAAGAGAAGCTGTTTGTCTAAGAGCATAGATTCAGTTCTTGAAAATATTAAAATTAGATATTGGGTTTTCTGAGTTAGGAACAAAAGTTGTCTGGATTCAAAATCCCAATAATGCCTGAAATGAAAGGAAGGAAAAGAAAATGCTATTGCCAGAAATGCTGCGGTGTGAATTTTACAGCTGTAGTTTTTGGCATGTAATTTTGCAGTTTTGCGACATTTAAAAAATGTCACAATGAGGACTCACGGCTTCCCCCAAAGCTGAAAGAAGTATTAGCCACGGTTATCAATTGATTAGTATGTATAAACTAAGTGACTTGTTGAATGGTCTGATGACCTTCACATCTTAAAGTCTAGCCCCTACCTCTAGGCACCAAAGGACCACAGTCCCTGCTACTCACCTCCATCTACCACACAGCTTCAACTCTCCTTCCCAAGTGCACCTTCTTTTAGTATTCCAGTTTTTTTTTTGCCTCCAACTGCTCCCTCAGACTCACTCCTGTGGATTTCTGCTTCCTTAGAAAGTTCCCAATAGTGTCAAAGTAATTCTCCAAACTGAAAACTTAACTAATTTTGGACTTCTTCCTTTCTTGTCCTCTCCTTATCCAATAGCTAATTCATGTTGACTCTGTAACATATTTTGTACCCATTTCCAATCTCTCTGTCCAGTTTCATCTTTTCATTACCTCAAATGTGGATATAAAAATGACCTTCTGAAGGGCTTCTCTGTCACTCTGCTTTGCCCTCTTCACTTCACGCAATGCCTCACCACTAAATTAATCTTAAATCTTTTCTAATCAAGCATCAGAACTGGTGACATTCAGAAAATGCAGAGATCACTGAAGGTAGGTGATGCTGAGGTGATGGGCCTTAGGAGGTAGATAATCAGAGCAGAGGCTGGAAACCGTTCTAGAAAAAAGGAAGAGCATCAAGGAAGCCATAAATGGCTAGCTTCATTCACACGCATTGGATTGTTTCCAAGTCTCCTGTCTGCCCAGACTTAACACAAATTCAACTCATTTACAACTCCCTGACAGACATGCTCTTTTGCAAGGACAGAGAAATGGTTTGACAGCTTGGCTTTTTTGAATGCCATCATTGCCCCCATATATGACCTTGTCATATTTGCATACTGTTTCACAGGGAATCTGAACTTATCTTCGAAACTATATTCTCCGCACCAGTTACACTAGTCTAGTTATACTTTCCAAAACATAATTCCACCATTTTAATCATGCCATTTCTTTATCTGGAAGTCTCTCTTTTCCAAATTCTTCTCTCTGCCTTTATGAAATTCTACCCCAGGATGAAATATGCTTTCACTTAGCTATACTTCATACTTTTTAAAACTCTCATCAGGTACTCTGCAAGGGCTGCTTTATATTGTTGTTTTATAACTTAAAATTTAAAAAAATAATTATAAGACCTCTCTTATTTCATCGGCTTTTACTAACACTTGAAATGAAGGATGAAATTCCATATTCTATATCTTGTGTATTGATGAAAACTAAAAGTAAAAGGTCTCAAAGCTTGTCTTTAAAATAAAAGGTGGAATATTAAATGTATCAGGATAAACTATGATTGCATCTGGGATACTACATGTCAGTGACAATGAGAGAATTCTGGCATTACAGTTGTCCTGACTGGTTGCCACAAACAAGCATTTTCCTACCAGGAACTTCATCGTTTGTCAGAGATTTAAATCAACATGCATCTTTTAATACTGTAGTTCAACTATAGGTCTAGCTTTTATTTTAAAAACAAATAGTAACAAAGACACCTAGAATATTCCATGGAAAAAGAATAGTCTTTTTCTTAAAGCTCTCTTAAAACTGAAACTTGGTAGAGGCATTATAAAAAAACAGTGTGGGGAAGGTCTCAGGAAATTAAAATAGAACTACCATATGATCCACTTCTGGGTATTTATCAAAAGGAAATGAAACAAGAATCTGTGAAAGACTTCTGCACATCCACATTCACTGCAGCCAAGATATGGAAATAACCTATGTTCCCACCAACAAATCGATGAGGAAATTGTGGTATATATACACAATGGAATATCATTCAGCTATACAAAAGAGAAAGTTCTGCCATTTGCCACCACTTGATTAAAACCTGAAGGCATTACGCTAAATGAAATAAGTCAGACACAGAAAGACATACTTCGTGATCTCAATTATATGTGGAATCTAAAAAAAAAAGACTGAACTCATATAAGCAAAGAGTAGAATAAAATGGTGATTATTGGGGGTTGAGAGTTGGGGGAAACTAGCAGTTGCCGATCAAAGTGTTCAAATTTTCAGTTATAAGATAACTAAATTCTGGAGGCCTAAATGTACAAAAGGGTGGCTCTAGTTAATAAATGTATACTTGAAATTTGCTAAGAAAGTAAATGTTAAGTGTTCTTGCCAGACACATAAACACAAAAAGGTAACTATGAGAGATGATGAATATGTTAATTAGGTTGTTTGGGAAAATCATAGCTCAATGTATATCAAAACACCATATTGTGTACCTTAAATGTATGTAATTTTTAATTGTCAATCATACCATAATATAGCTGAGGCAAACCTTTTTTAAATTAGTACCAAAGTAAAATTAATTCTGGAGAAATTGTTCTGCAGGCCAAATTTTATAGTTTTTATAAAAGTAGGACCAGGCATATATGCAGTTGCTCCTCCAAATCTTAGCAAGTAGCAGAGAGCTGGATGGGGACAAAACCCCAGAAAACAGTGTCTTAGACTTTGGGTAATGTCGACAAGTGGGAGCAACAGCTGTTGGTGATTGTGGCTTAGTGGCTATTACAAGCAGAATGAGAAGATCTAAAGAGGTGGAGACAAGATGTCTTGAAGATAAGACAAAAAATGGACCATAGCCTTTTTCTTAGGCTAAGTAGTTTTAGTCTTGAGAAGGAATTCTTTCCCTGGTTACAATGTTTCTTTATAGTGGGTCAGAGGCAGCAGGCAATCATTGTGAGTATCTAGAAGAGAAGACGTAAGCTTGGTTGTGATTTGTGTATGTGTGCCTGTATAGTAAGCATTGAATCAGGCTGGGTGGACTACCAGACCTAGAATATACAAGGTAGTTTTATTTTATCCTTCTTTGTCTCTGCCCTTATTCTAGTGTAGTATCTATTGTAGTATTTTCTCCACAGATGTCAAAATAATTACATTGTCTTTGTTGTCACACCATGCTTTGGTTTGCTAAGCTGTCCTTAATTCTCATATCCATTCCTGATAGAGAAAAGGGTTTGGAAGTCATACATGTGGCTAGAGATAGGCTCATGGAACCACCCCCAGCTCTAATAAACTCTATTACATGATGAAGACCAGTACTGTATGGCACTAGAGAACAGAACATGTGGGTCGTGGACCCTCCTCTGCCAATTGTCAGATGTACGATCTTAGTGAAGGTTTTTAAGTCACAGTTTCCTTAACTGTGTTTTGAGAAACTGGCTCCAAAAATTTCTCTCCCTCCCCATTCCTTCTATTCCAGAAATTCCATTAATTTATTAAAACATAAAATATGAACACAATTTCAGAAACCTGCTCTTTGGCCAGGAAGTTATATGAAAAATTTTGTGACATGTTATCACATGTTTGCTTTCCATATTTGCCTTTTGTATATTGTATCACCTTAACATAATTAAACTGTTTAGCACTGAAATCAGTTCACAGTTCTTGCCAGTCTGGTTTTAGCCTATATTTACTGCTTCTGAGGATCAGTAGTCTTCATGGTAAATCCTGTGTCTAGTCAATAGGGTTCCCTTAGGGTCCTCAAGTTAAATTTTTATAGCACTTACTTCACTATACCCAATACATAGCAAATGCTGAGCCATTACTCTGAAAGTCATTGCACTTATCTAATATTAACTATAAAAGTGGTCATATAACAGTCATTAAAGTATATACATAAATATTATTGTAAAATATTGACTTATTTTATTTTGCAAATATGTATACAGTACTTACTCTCTATCCAGTACTGTGAGAAGTCAGTTTCACATATTAATTACTTCATTTTGTTTTTTAAAGTACTGATTTTATAGTTCCCTAGCTACAGAGTCTGCCTTCCATGAGGCTGGACAACTCTGATTTGTTAAGTAACTGGTAAATTCCATAGAACTAGTAGTGTTCATCTGTACTTACATATTAATTATTTGGAAACATAAAACCATGAAATATTGCCTTCACTTGCTTTTCCTCTATATCAGTGATTTTCAACCTTTTTCATCTCATGGCAAACTGAGAAACTAATTACTAAAATTCTCCAGCACACCAAAAAAAAAAAATACAGGTCTGGCACAAATAATGCCCCCTTTTTATTACATGAAATTGTTTTATTACAAAATCATAAGCATGTAATTCTGTAACATAACAATATCACACTCAAGCATACCATATGACATTTTAGATGAAATGTTCAAATTGCTATCCATCTCATGCAAGACATTCACGTTTCCTACCAACCACACTTAATGGCATGACTTCTGAAGGACACTGTACATTAATGTTTTTTACCAATCTGACAAAAATAGGTATAATTTTTATTGATTTACAAAAACAAAATAATAATTACCTACAATTTTTGCTCCAAAGTAACTTTTTAAAAACTCAGGTGTCTATATTTCTATATAAGGATATCTGGTACCAAGAATTAACCAATCAGATACAACCTTATTATGCAATGTGACCAGTAAGATGCAACTCTATTATATGACCTATGCATTTATGTTTCAAGACAGAGCATTCACACCTGATGACTATTGTTGTGTCAGCTGTTGTCATTTTTAAATTTGACATTCTAAGGGAAAAAGGTCAATGCCCCTGATTAAAGAGTCAGCTATTGCATATTTTAAAAATTCTCGTGGCACACTGTTTGAAAATAGTTGCTCTCTGTACACTCCTAAGTGTCCCTATAAACAGCATCTCTGTATACACACACAGTGTGGAGCTGTCCTCCCTCCTTGGGAGAGTGAAAAGTCACCCAAAACATAACTCCTTCAAGTGCAAAATGGGAAGCATAAATAGTGCAAAATATTTCCCTCATCTGAAATATATAAAATTCTATTATTAGGATTTTATTTATTGAATAGGTGTTGACTCATCTAAGGTAAAATTTAAATACCTATGAATTCCAACTAACATTTAGTTGAGTTCTAAATCTGGTTAAGCTATTTTGCTAAGCTTCAAGCATATACAAAGAAATAGTACCACCCTTGTAGACTTAAAATCTAGTTGGTTTATATATCTATATAACTGTAATGCAAATCAATAAATGAAGAGTTTTATAAAGGAAAGCACTTGGGAGAGAAGAGAAGGAAACTATTCTACAGTGCTAAGAAATAAAGATGGGACCCTACTAAGAGGGGCCAACATTTGTGCTGAATTCAGAAGCATTAATATTTAGGCAGGAGTGGGGGTAGGAATGTGAGCACTGAAACAACAATATTATGAAAGCATGTGCCCATACGGTTACCGACATGGCCATGGGACACGTGGTTAGCAGCCTTGTGAATGAGGCATTTTGTAAGAGAAGACTGAAGGGCTTTCTTTGGGCCAACTTTTTGAGGACTTTGGGCTTCATTCCTTGAGCAATGGGATGATATTCCACATTTGGATTAGAAACTCAACCAGAGGTTATCCTCAGGCTAGGAGATCCAGGGACATGAGAAAGAATGTAACCACAGCTGAGGACTGGGACTTGCTCATTAATTCTCACATGTGCATGAATTTGTTCACCACGTGATACGCTGAGAGCAGGTCCTATGAGTGGGGTGGGAGGTAATTTTGGAAGAGAAGGCACTGCCTACATGGATCATATGTAGAAATGGGGCAGCACAGAGCTTCAGGAGAGGCTAGGGAAGGAACACCTCAGGGAAAGGTGACACAGGTAGGGAGGCTGGTAGGATCATGCCTATAATGCTGGCCATTTTTGCTTGGCCTCACCTCATTACATGTGAGCTAACAGAGCATTTGGAAATGTCTTGAATAAACTGTTAGTGCTCTCTTTAAAGCAATATTCATTAAATTATATTGGAAAGCAAAGATCAAGCCACAACAAAATAAAACTTGCCAACTCATAAGTAGGTTTATTTCATGAAGGAGGAAGTTGCTAAAATCTTTCTTACTCAGAAACCACTTTCCAACATTCTTATTTGGATTAATTAACTGTCACTAGTAAACACTCTGAAAGAACTTCACTTGTATGCCACATGGAAGAAAGAGCCTATGTAGTGTCCACACTAACTTCTTTAGGTAAAAAGAATTGTAACATCATTGAAATATACAAAGAGCACGCATTAATCATTACAAAGAGCATGCATTAATCATCCTCCCCAAAGACCCTCATCTGTGGATTATGTGTCTCCTAGATTATATTCACATAATACTGGCAAGAGAGAAAACCGAGTATTATATCCATTCACATTTCCAAGCTGACCACACTTGCTTACATTAGATGCTTTCTCTTAATTATGACCACAGATAGGCAAAACTGTTTATTTTATCATAAATGTATTTTTTATTAAATCTCTGGTTTAACAGAATAATGCATGTTTCTTTTAAAAAATGTGGACAACTCAAAATGACAATAATCAGGAGAAACAGAAAATCACATACAATCATATCAGTCAGAGGAAAGATAAATATATTTTGAACAAATTCCCATAGATCTATTTGAATTTTTCATCTTCACTAAAGAAATCTGTGGTCAATACTTTATGCATTTAGTAAATATTTATCATGCACATTATTTTATCCTCACCTAAGGGCATGCCCTTTGGTTTTACAGAAGGGGGAAGGGAGGGAGAAAGAGAGAGAAGGAAAGAAACATTGGTGTAAGAGAGAAACATCGATCGGTTCCCTTTTGTATATGCCCCAACCAGGGACTTACCCTGCAAACTAGGCATGTGCCCTGACCTGGAATTGAATTGGCGAGCTTTTGGTTTACAGGAAAATGCTCTAACCAACAGAGCCACATTGACCAGGGCTACTGTGCACATTTTATGTGCCAAACATTGGGCAAAGGCATTACTGTCTGCACAGAGGGAAAAATATGTAAAAAACAAATCACGACACACTGTAACAAGTGGTATAATTTAAATATGCCCCTTGCCAGGACACTATGCACATTACATAGTGTGTGCCTTGCAGCTGCCAGTGGGGATGGATGCAGAGCCTCAGAAATGATGATACATAAGTGATTAATACCAGTTTACAAATATCAATTATGTTTTTTAAAGGAAACTGTTTTTGACTCCAAATTAAAATATTTTGCTAAATTCTTTATACCAGGCTTGACCGTATGTAATTCCTTGATGTTTCTTGAAGCGAACTTCATCCTCACAACGGATATTCAAAAGAACATTGTGCAGGCCCTGGGCCTCGTGTGCCCTTTGCAGTGACACAACCACAAAAGGGATTGCTTTACTTGTATGTCACCAGACATTAAAGAACCATTTCAAGCTTGGCGGTAATATTCCCACTTCTTTAAGGGCAGAGGTTCAGAGAGAAATTGTAAAAGGACTTCTAGAAAGAACCAAACTGTTCTGGAGGACTTAGAAACAAGGTTTTTTCGGGAGGAATGGCACTTGCTGGAGAAGCTGCCTGAGCTGAAGAGAGAGCAGAGAGCTTGGCGACAATAGGTGGGGGCTTGTCCTGGGTAAGGGAAAGAGAGGGAAGCACCCGCTTTCCTTAGGGTTCCTTCAGCCTGCTGGATCAGCAGACCAGTAATAATTTCACGTCACCTACTGCCAACTGGGGAAGATCTGATTAGAGGGGGATTGGCCTAACGAAGACCCTTTCCATCTCCCAGCCTCAGCAGTTCTACAGTCCACATTGATTTTTTTATGAGCATGTCAAGCAAAAAGATATCCCCTGCATAGGGAAGAGGCATGCTTACCCTGAAAGTCTTGCATCTGAGGTCAGAGAGTAAGCTTTGCTTTCCAGGGCAAGATTAATATATCAGGGCAAAGTGCAGAACAGTCAGCCACATCTGCAACCATGAGTCTCATGGAAAGAGAGGTAAAATCAAAGGCCAAGGGAACCTGCCTTCAGCCAAGCTAAGGGGAAGAGATGTTTCAGGGCAAGGCAATCTAAATGTGATTTGGAGACACAGGCACAGAGACTGAACTCTTGGCTGCCAAACATTCCCCCACAAGTCCTGCCTGTAAAACAGGGAGTGATGCCAGTGCACAAATAAACTCCACACACAATGCACAAATAAACTCGTAAACACCGAGTGCTCGTTGAAGCTATATAACCCTTTGTAGCAAAGGTACTATCAAGGGATAAGAATCGAAAACCAATAAAGGAGGGAGAAATTGTAGAAAACATAGAAAGCACTTAAGAGTTTGTCGTGTATTGTCAAGCTACTGAAGTCAGCTACAATGATAAATTGAATTTTCCTAGCACTATGAAAAACCTCTTCCACAGTGTGGATCCATTATATATTTCTAATCTGATTTTCCATAATTTCCTCTACAGACCATATGGTGTTCTAATAATCCCTCCACAATGTCTAATCAATGCTCTCCAGAAACACAATTTTTCCCCAAGTTCCAATTCTTTTAGATCCATCCCAATTCCTCCCCCTTCAATGAAGCTTTCTTTAATAATACCTGTCAATAAAAGTTCCCTTCCTTGAATACCTTTGATATTTATTGTTTGAATGAGTTACTTGGTAATTATCATATTAACACATATCTTGCTCAACAGAGTTCTATGTCCTTTGGTGGTCAGACCATGTTTCATGTGAACTCTTGAGAAAACGTAAGATGCAGAAAGTGCATTAAGTGGATTAGTGTATATATTACAAATGGGATATACTGGCAATTTATCAAGGTACTTTTATTTTCTGCTATCATATTCAAGTAAATTATATTCAGATGTGAATATCTATGAAATTTTATTTTAAATGTTATGTAAGAAGTCACTCTATGTTTTAATTTCATTTTAATTGTTATGGATGTAAAACAGAATTAAAATCTAAACACTAGATGCCATTTCAAAGGATTTCCTGGCTGGCGTATTTTCTTGTTAACTTAGAGCCTGTGATATACTAAGTATGATGCCTTGCTCCAAATGTGTGCTCAGTAAACATCCAGAAGAGCCTGCCTCTTTCTCCGGCCCCTCCTCGCCCTCTGTGCACAGGGCCCAGTTCGCAAACCAACAGATAAAGCTTGTGTTTGTTTGCTATTGCCTTCGATTCAGCCACTAGATTATATTTGGAACCCCGAATAGTGTGATGAGCAAAAACAGAAACAAAACAAAACATGAAACAAACTTGTTTTCTGGCTAATATCCTCAAGTATTTGCAAGGTCCCCCAGCTTTACAGGGTTTGTGAAAATACCCCCTCCTGCCAACTCAAAAAGAATAATTTTCAAGAACTCACTTTCCCTATATTTAGCACAAGAAACATAAAATCAGTCTCACTTCTGTCACTAGATTGTTGTATGTGTCAAATAGGCCAGTATAACTCAAAAATGTACAATAAATTATAAGGTAGTTTACATATTTTAGTATTTACTATGGTCTGGAAGAAAAATTGCTCCTGATACACTTTTGTTTTCTAATTTAATTGGATCATGTCTGCTTCACACATATTTTGTAAGCATGGAAAAAGTGAGTGAAGGAAGGATGTTATATTGTGTTACGGCAGGTGTTTAACTTAGTCCTTGGAAGTTCCACTTCTACTGAAGGAAGTCTTTAAAGAGCTGAACAGGCTGCAATTGCTGAAATTCTCCCTGCTCTCTGTTCTTTAAAGGAACTAATATTAATTCAACCTTCAAGGATGAATGACCAAAATCTTTAGGATCTACTTCTTTGTTAGATGGGCATATAAACACAATAATGAGGATGAAAGGGACCACTCAATTTAAGACAAGGCAGAATTTGGGGTATTATTGAGATAAATGGCTGAACAAGATTCTGTTACACCAAGATTAAATCACAACACCCAGCACAATTATCTCTTCAATGTGGTGCTTGAAATAAAATAATTCAACTTTTTTTTATGAAAAAATAAAATGGCATCACAAATGTACTCACATAATGTTTTTGGTCCAAATATCGGTCATATATTCCTCAGAATCAGTACACCCTCTGGGAAAGAAATTATGCGAAACATGGGCATTGGAAGTTCAAATATTTAGTTACACGAGTTTAGGCAATATTTCTTTTTTTTTAGATTTTATTTATTTATTTTTTAGAGAGGGAAGGGAGGGAGGGAGAGGGGGAGAGAGAGAGAGAGAGAGAGAGAGAGAGAGAGAGAGAGAAAGAAACATCAATGTGCGGTTGCTGGGGGTTATGGCCTGTAACCCAGGCATGTACCCTGGCTGGGAATCGAACCTGGGACACTTAGGTTCCCAGCCCGCTCTCAACCCACTGAGCTACGCCAGCCAGGGCAGGCAATATTTCTTCTTTTGTCTCTACTTAGTGTAAAATCAGTTTACGTCCTTCAAGACCAGCACAGGTTCCCCTTTTCCTAATAGGAGTTGTCCTCTCTCTATTCCCTTTGCCCCAGGTCTCATTTTCTCCTTTCTTTTCCCATCATGACCCTAAATGTCTATCCCATTATTTACACATTATACTATTTACATATTACACTATTTTGTGCAATTTATGGCACTGCCTTTTAAAAATTTCTCTAATTATGGTGTCATAATTTAATAAAATGTTACATACTTTTTTCTCTCAGGGTTATGTTTATGAGATTTAACCATGTTTTATCTATGGTTCTATTTATTTTAACTTTGCATTAACTTTTGTAGAATGTTGCTTTAATTTACATAATTTATCTGTTCTGCTTTTGTTACTGTGATTCATCTATGTTCAAAAATATAACCTGCATTCATGTGCTTTCATCCCTGTAAATTACTCCATTTAGAAGTGTGCAACAGTTTGCTTATTCATCATACAGACGATGGGTATTTTTGTTGTTTCCAGGTTTTTAAATTTAACTTTAATTATTGCAAATCATGATGCAATAACAACAGATGAACACATCTCCTCAGCTACTGAATAGTCCATATCCCTTCTTTGAATAACACTTTGTCTAAATTGCCATATTTCGGTAATTATAATGTGCCCATTTTCCATATTTTAACATCTCTGCAATTGGAACACATCTTAATATCGATGGCATCTTACAATGACTCTAAGCCAAGAGGGCATGTGTGATGGGAAATACGCTATGTACCTACTTATGCATTAATTTAGCTGTTATGACAGGATAATCACAATTCCTCAGCTTTTCAGTCAACAAACCATTTAGAATCACTTGAGGAAAGAATAGGGGTTGCACTAGTTTTCTGAGAATTTTTAATTGATATCTTTTGGGAAGATCAACAAAGTGCCAGCACAAAAACTTACAGAGCAAGTACCTGCCGCTTGGCTGAAAAATCTGAAGATAATGGTGAAGCCCTTTTAAAGAAATGAGGATGACCAGCATGTTTGATGACAGAGGACAACAGGTGAAAGAAAAACACGGACAATGATGACTTCAAATGTAAAAGTAATAATTCAGATAATTCAGCTCTGAATGGGAAAGCATTTCAGGAATACCTTAGCCAGCTTATTTCACATATTTTTCTTTATATGTATGCACAAGATATATATGTGTGTACATGCATACATCTATACATACATACATGTGAGCATGGTTAGTAAGTAAACATAAAATTAAGTTTGTGTGCATGTGTCAGATTGGAAAATACTCAGGTATAGAATTCAATTGGCAAATAAAATTATATGTCTTGTATTTAATAAAATAGGTATATTATTTTGTGTGTTGATATCATTAGCCTTGTTCTTCAAAATTCTCTTGGCTATTCAAGGGCCTTAGTTTTACCATATGAATTTTATTACAAATTTACAAATTTGTTGGATTTTTTGGAAGTCCATTAATATATAATTGTGGGAAAAATTCAATCTTACAATACATTTTCTTCAATAAAGCTTTATAATTTTCTCTATAAAGTTCTGGCATATTTTCAGATAAGATTAATCATAGTTATCTTAGATATCATTTTCTTTACTTTAAAAGGTATAATTTTAAAATTATAATAAAATTGTATGAATGAAATTGATTTTTATATACTAAGTGAGAAACAAGCAGTCTTGATGAACTCTCTTATTAATTCTAAGAGCATGTTTATTGATTCTCTTGCACTTTCTGTATAAACAATGATAATGGTACTTTTCTATCTACCTTTCTGACCTTTTTAGGCTTTATTTATTTTTCCTCTACGACTGTGAAAGTCAGGCCTTTAGTACAACATTGAAGTGATGATAGAGAATATTCTCTTTGCCTTTAAAATTAAAGGTAAGCTTATTTTAGCTTTCACATTAAATTTAATATTTGTTACATTTTTTGGTAGATACTGTGAACCTCCATGCTGAGACAATTAAGTTGTACGTGGACTAAAATGTCGTACAAGAACTGCTCTGTCTGACGCAGTACACACTGGCTGCACGGGGCTATTTAAATTGAAAGGTTGTGAACCCTGATGGAGGCCTCCTAGTAGCAAACGGGTTCAAATTAAATTAAAAATATATAAATAAATAAATTTAAAAATTAGAAAAAAATAAAACAGAGCCTAGTAGCCATTTCTGCACGTGAGCCTCTCATTCAAACTGCACTTCCAGAGAAGCCTGCGCTGGGCTGTCTGCCTCTGCACTGGACTGCTTGTCTCTGTGCTGGCCTGTTTGTTGAGCACTTAACTGCGTGACTGAGCCTGTGTTTCTGCCATCTGGGCTGGTCCTTAAAAATGGATTCCCAGGATTCTATTTCAACCAATAGGGTGGAGACTTTCCCCCATCTAATTGGAGTGCACAGCTCCAGCCACAGTAGCTATATTCTGACCAATCAGGACAGTGATTTTTAGACCAATTAAACTGCAAGGATATGTAGTATTTATGTGCATGAGAACAGACCAATGAGAGACCAGGGACAGGAACTTATGTCCATGTAAGCCAGTTCCCCACTGACTTGGGGAGCACACTCCTTCTTTCCATCAAAGACTGAAGACTGCATCTGCCTTTCTGAGCACAGCAAAGCAGATGAGCACAGCACAGAGCAGACTGGCATGGAGCAGACCAGACCAGGGAGCAGCTGAGCTGCCTCCCTGGAGATGGGCCTGGCCCTATGGCAGCTGTGCTACTTTCACAGCTGGGCTGTATCACAATTGAGATGTTTTGCACTGAATAAAGTTTCCTTCTGCAGTGGCACCAATGACCATCGGTTGAGAAATCCACAAGAAGGTTTGTTAAAAGATAATACTTTTTAAATAAGTTGTTACATAGTATCAAACACTTCTGCATTTCCCTTTGATCTGCTAAGTAGTGAATTTCATTAACAGATTTTTTAAATTATAAAATATAGTTATATTGCTGGGATATATTCAAATTGACATGTATGTATGTTTGAATATACTGCAAAATTCCATTTATTGCTGTGAGAGAGGTTGAATATTATGGTGGTTAAATAAATGTTCTCTAAAGTCCTATTAACTATTGGGTCCAGTTCTGGATTTATCATTTACTAGTTAATTGACATTGATTCAGTTCCTTAACCTCTCTGCATTTCAGTTTTCTCATATATAAAATGATAAAAATAATAGTTAATCTTTCATAAGAGTAATATAAAATTCATGTGACACAATATTGTGTATATTTCAGAAGTCATATACATATAATAATTATATAATTATTTTGTAAGTAAAAGTAAATAATATTTTCTTTAGTATTTTAGATAGTCCTATTATTAGTAATTTTTAAAACATTATCTATCCTTTTCTGATTTGAATAAGAGAGTAATATTAAATTTTTAAATAATTTGAAAGATATTCACTCTTTTTAAACAACCGTGTAGAGGTATAATTGGTGTTCTACAAACTGTACATATTTAAAATGTATAATTTGATACACTTTGAAATATGTATACACAAGGGAAATAGTCATCCCAATCAAGACACGTCACTCCCCCATATGGCTTTGTGTCCCCATGTAATTCCTTTCTCCTGTGCCAGTGGGATCATCTCCTCCTTAGGTAACAATTGATCTGCTTTCTGTCATTGTAGATCGGTTTGAACTTTCTAAGTTTTATATCATTTCAGTCTGGCTTCTTTCACTCAACACAATTATTCTGAGATTCATTGATGTCACCTGCATTAACAGTTCATTGTTTTTTCCCCGTAGAGTGTTGCATTGTATAGGTAAAACACCCTTTGGTTTACCATTCACCTTCTGAGAAATGTATGAATTGTTTAAATTTTTTGGCTATTACTCATAAAGATGACATGAATATTCATGTATAAGCCTCTGTGGGAACATATACTTTCAGCGTTTCTCATGGGTAGATATACCTAGGAATGGAATGTCTCGCTCATATGATACTTATTCTTTAGAAAACTGCCAAACTGTTTTGCAAATAGTTGTACCATTTTGTATCCCCATAAATATTGTATCAGAATTACAGTTTCTCCACATGATGAGTCTTTTTCTAATTTTAGACATTCTTATAGGCGCATAGAGTTTTCTTGTTGTGGTTTTAAATTGCACTTCTCTAACATTCATTTCTCCTTCATACATATTCTTTGGTGAACTATGTGTTCAAATCAGTTGCCCATACTTTTACTTGATTATTTCCATTCTTACTCTGGAATTCTAACAGTTCTTTGTGTGTTCTAAGTAAAAGTCCTGTATTAGAGAGATGTTTTGCAATTATTTCCCCAAGAGAATATTGAGCTTGTATTTTCATTCACACATGTTCTTAATTTTGATTAACATCGATTTATTAATATTTTTTATTTTGCTCTTTTACCATTGAATCTAAGAAATTTCTTCTTAATCCCATATCATAAAGGTGTTCTCCTATGTTCTAACTGTATCCTAGCTTTAGGTTTTTCATTTAGTTCTATGATTAAATATAGTTGATTTTTGTATGCTGTGCTAAATATGGATCTACACTCATGTTTTTGCATAAAACATCCAATTTTTCCAGCACTATTTGTTAAAAAGACTATACTCTCTCCAAATAATTGCCTTTGTGCCTTGGACGACAATCATTTTGCCATGAATTCTGGGTCTATTTCCAGACTCTATTTTGCTCATTCAATCTACGTCTACCTCTTCACCAATACCGTGCTGTCTGGAGAACTGTAGATTTATAAGTCTTGAATTCAGGTAGTTTTGGCACTCTAAATGTATTCTTTTTTGAAACTTGTTTTGGCTATTCAAATCTTTGGCATTTCTATTAAATTTTAGATTTATGTTGTCCTTACAAAAATCCTGCTGAGGCTTCTATTTGGATTGTGTTTAATCTGTACATTGATATATGGGAAATTGGTTTTGCAACAAAATTAAGCTTTCTCAATAAACAAACATGTCTTTTTGCTATTTGTTCTTTAATTTTGCTCAGCAACATTTTGTAATTTAGATTTAAACCCAAGTATTTTACATTTTTGACAATGTAGTCAATGCTAAATTTAAGTTTCTCAATTTTTTGTTTACAGTGTATAAAAATAAAGTTGCTTTTTAGAAATGATTTTTCTGCATGGTAACCTTATTAAACTTACATATTTGCTATAGCAGCATTTTGTAGATTTCAACAGGCTTTTTACATATTGACATTTTTGTCTACAAATGAAATATTTTAGTTTTTTAGGTGTTTTTTTCCCTTTTTAATCTGGGCACGCTTATTTTATATATGAGTCTATGCATGCTATATGTACATAGTGTACATTATGAAATACATTGCTGGTAATATTATTTTGAAAATAATGTTATCTGTTAGATCAATTAAGAATAAGCAATATATCTGTATGGGATGATGAATATTAACTAAACTTACACATTTCATCATATATGTAAATCAAATTATTATGCTTAGATTTTAAACTTATAGTGTGTTATGTACTGACTTTATCTCAATAAAATTAAAAAATAATAAAAGTTTTTATTTTTAACTTCACTGCTTCCTTCTTTGATTCTCTTCCTTACTCTGTGTAGATCTAAGTGTCTGACCTTTATTATTTTTCTTCTCTCTAAAGAACTTCTTTTAACATTTCCTGCCAGACAGGTCTACTAGCAACAAATCCTTCAATGTTCGTTTGCTGAGAAAGTCTTTATTTCTCCTTTACATTTGAAGAATAAATAGTATTACTGGCTACAGAATTTCAGGCCGGTAGTTTTCTTCTCTCAACACATTAAGTATTTCCCTCCTTTTCCTTTTTGGCATGTGTTGTTTCTGTGGAAAATTCAATTGTGTTTTAACTCTTTTGTTATTCTATAGTTAAAGTGTGATTTTATTCTTCCCTCTTTAACTTCCTTCAGGATGTTTTTTATTAGCTTTGAAACTCTGTAGTTTGAAAATGATATGTCTGGGTCTACTTTTCTTGGCACACATCCTGGTTGGTGCTCACTAAGCTTTCTGCTTCTGTGGTTTGGTGTCCGATACTATTTTGGAAACATTTTTCAGTCATCATTGTTTCAAAATATTTCTTCCATTTGCTTTCTCTTGTCTTGGTATTCCCATTACATGTATGTTACACCATTTGTATTTGCCCTGCAGTCCTTGGGCGTTCTGTTCTTTTTTTTTTTTTTTTTTTTGTCTTTTTTTCTCTCTGCTTTTCAGTCTTTGAAGATCTTATTAACATAACCTCTAGGTTACTGATTCCTTTCTCAGCAGTGCCCCAACTACTCATAAGCCCATCAATGGCATTTTTGTTATCACAATGCTTCTTATCTCTAGTATTTGCTTTTTATTGTTTCTTAGGATTTCCAACTCTCTGCTTACATTGCCCATGTGTTCTTGCATATTGTCTATTTACCCACTAGAGTGCTTAGCATAATAATTATAGTAGTTTTAAATTGCTGATCTGATAATTCCAATATCCCTGCCAGGTCTGGTTCTGATGTTTGTTCTATCTCTTTAATTTTTTGTTTGCTTTTTTGCCTCATAAATTTGTATTGATAGCCAGACATAATATTTCAGGTACAATGAACTACGGAGAGTAGGTGTATAGTAATGTGGTGATGAGATGTCAGAGGGGAAGCATGCTGTAGTCCTATGATTTGACTCTGATTTTTAGTGAGTCTGTCTATGTCTCTGGGCTATGAACTGCACAAGCACTTCTCGGTTTTTTCTCCTCTCTTAGGTGAGACAGAATGGTGAGAGCTGGCTTCAGCTGGGTATTTCTCAGCCAGCCACCCAGGTCAGTTAGGCTCTGATAAAACCCCAGCAGATTAGGCTTTTTCTTCAGGCAAGCAGACTTTGGCTGTGCCTCATAGATTTGCCTGTCTCCCTAGGTTTCAGGCTGCCAATCTACCTGTAATTTCTGTTTCCTGATGGATCCAAGAAAAGTAATTGATTTCTAGTTTGTACACCATTTTCCTATTGTATGGATAAAAGTGACAACTTCTGAGCTCTTTGCATGTTAGAGCTGAAACAAAATTCTTTCATTTTATTGTTATGGCATTTGATTTTTAGTTTTTAATACATCTTTGGTATTTATCTGAATGTTTTATCTGAATCATCTAATGCCAATTCTAAAGGCATTCTCTTTTACTTTGCTATCCTATAAATGTTAGAAAATTTAATATTTTAAATCTACTCTTTAGTGACTATGAAAACTTTTGTAAGATATTTGAATAAAAATAAAACCTAGGGAAAGAGAAGACTTTTATAATTTATTTTTTAATTCTCAGAATGTGGCAACAATAATTAGAAGGGGAATTAGTGTCTTTTTAATTGTATTTTATCTATCATCATGTGTCCCCCTTATACCCTTTTTCACTTCCACGCCCCCCTTCCACCCCCTGCAAGTATCTTGTGATTATAGAATTAAAACCTTCACTAAAGATGATGGAACAGAGAAATAGAAAAAGTTTTCTTGTGAGGCTCTCGAGTGCCTACACCAGCCCCATGGCTGATGCCCCATGTCTTGTTGCAAGAGCAATAGAAACCTTTTTCTGGTTTAAGCTTTCTATTCAGTTTTCTGTTGTTCAAAGAGAGATAGACTCATTCCTAAATGATACACATTTTCTATGTTTTTTTCTGATTATATATAATATATATAATGATTTTATATATATTTTTTATCTT
Organism: Phyllostomus discolor; assembly: GCF_004126475.2. Classification (NCBI taxonomy): domain Eukaryota; kingdom Metazoa; phylum Chordata; class Mammalia; order Chiroptera; family Phyllostomidae; genus Phyllostomus; species Phyllostomus discolor. The sequence goes on from NC_040911.2 coordinate 25,140,583, forward strand.
TCCATTTTATTTATATTTTCAACTATAAAATTATATATTGATAAATAGCATATACAGAACTCCTGTGGTTTATAGACTTTAGACATTATTTCTTGATACTCTGCTAAAAGAATGCAGAAGAAATGGTCTTATAAAATAAATATCTTCTTCTAACTCTGAACCTCAAATCTGGCAGTGACCATAATCATTGTGTCGCTCAAGAACCCCCACACAAAAGTCCTAAGTGTCCCAGGGGATGGCACTGTATCCATTGCAAACTGTGAGTTTAGATCTTCTTTGATGTCTTTTAATAACATTTAAAAAATTTCCCCATAAACCTTTTGTGCATCTTTTGTTTGATTTATAAATAGACCATTTCTGTTGCTCTTCTAAATGCTACTTTTAAATTTGTAAATTCTTTAAAATGTCCTATACAATCATTTCCTAAATGTTATTAGTGCTTCTATTAAAGTTTTATATGTGTGTGTACATGTATATATATGTGCATGTATATGTACATACATGCATATATATATACACACACACAATAGTTTTTATGCAGACAATCACATTCTCTGCTAATAATTATTTTCTTCCCCCCTTCATCCTCCTCCTCCTGCTCCCTCACTCCTTACTCCCTCTCGAACTGGCATCACCAATACAACATTGAATAGATGCAGTGGTAACAGTATCCATTTCCTGAATTTAAAGGTAATTCTTCCAGTGACTCACTAGAAAGTATGATATTGATGGTAAATTTCTAGTACACATTATTTATCATTGGAAAGTGCCTTTCTAGGTGAATCACAACTGGATAGTACATATTGTCAAGTGCTTAAAAAAAAGTCTGTTGAGACAGTTATGTTATTTTTCTTCTTTGTTAATGTGGCAAAAAAAACAGCAATACATTATGGTTTCAACCCTAATATTATCAACATTAAAAATGTCAACATTATACTATCAACATTAAAAAATTTTCTATATATAACCAATCTTGTTGGTTACCATTCATTCTTGCAACTCAAAATTTCCTTCAAGTGTCATTTTTCTTTTTTCTCTGAAATACATGCTTTATAAATTCTTTGATAATAGTCTATTATTAATAACTTCAGTTTTTGTTTTTATTTAGGCTTCATTCTTGCTAAGTACTGTAGCTGTGGACATATTTCTATGCTGACATCAAATCCTCCCAATCAATTTAATATATTATGTCATTTACAATGCCTTTGTTGGCTTTAAAATTAGCTAGTAGTCGTGATTCTTTTTCTTTACATATAATTGGCCTTTTCTTTCTATCTGCTTTAGATCTTATCTTTCCCTTTGCTATTCTGAGCTTAATTATGATAGGCATATATAGGATAGAATTCCTGTGTTGGGAATTCATATATTCCACCAATTCATAGACATTTTCAGTTGTGATCTCTTTGAATATTTGCCCCAGAACCTCTCTTCCCACTTCTTTTCTCTTTTGGAACTTTGATTAGACACCGTAGTTCCTTCATCCCATTTGCTGTGTCTTTTAACCTCGTTTTATACTGTCCATGCCTTTGTCCATCAGCAGCAGTCAGGATTATTACTTCTCATTTATTCTCCTCTTTCCCACTTCTGTCTTTATCTGTGTCTAAATTACTATTTTGATCCCTTCACTTACTTTTTAAAGTTAAATTATTATTTTTATAATTTCCTAGGGTTTTTAAAATCCTACAAGTTTGGTTGGTCACTTCCAGTGACCTCTTGTTGTTTTAGTCATAGTTCTGGCAAACTCTTATTTCTTTAATATATTTAAAAATATATTCTTCGGAATTATAATTTCAGATATAATTAGGCATCTAAATATATAGTTTATTGTTTTTGCTGATTCTCTAGTGATTTATTTCTATTTATTTATGTATGTATTTATTTATTTCTATCAATGAATATTTAAATTTTATACATGGAAATTCTGTGAGTTTAAACATTATATTGTAATATAGTAAATTACAGTGTATCTACTCAGAGTATTTTTATTATGATAATTATTTGTATTATTCGTATACATGTGTTTGATCTAGAAGCACAGTGGGAAGCTTTATTTTTGACATGTTTTCCTAACAGGTAGATTTTTCTTTAGCTTACAATATCACTGAAAGTGTAGCTCCTTCAAATTTCTGGATTTATGGAGCATTGTGGGTGTATCTCAGGTTCAACTCCCTCACTTTATGGGGACATAGGGTTTAATTCACTTTTCTCAAAGCATTGTTTATCTCCAAAACTCTGGGTATCAGGAATCAACATTTGTCATGATAACATACCCAGCCGCCCTGATCACTTACCCCTCTGGTTTCAGTACAATAGTAAGACTTTCTATTTTGACCCAAGGAATTGCATTCATTGTCTCAAAATAATTAATGAATTCCAAAGGATTTTTTAGTGATTCATCTAGCTCTTAGGTATTTTCCAATGGGAGGGCTTTAAATATATCTATTTTACAGTTTTTAAAATATATACAAAGATCTATAGGCTCACTGGAGATCCACCTTGGAGGATGTAGTGAAGATTCTACAGGTGGTAGAAAGCCAAAGAGACAAAACTTTCCTTGAGGTTATGTAGATTTAAAAAAAAAATGAAATAAAATCTAGCCTCTACCCATGAATATATAGGAGTGTAGTAGGAGAGGAAAGCATGTAATAAAATTATTGTAATATAGTAAATAAGAGGTATACACAGCTACAAGCAAATTATAGCACACAGTATAAATCAGAGATTCGCACAGGGTGCAGTGGGGGACAGAGGGGTGTTGACCAATACTGCCTAGGAAATGGACAGAATGCCCTCCATGCCCACGTGTGAATAAGGAAAGTGGAGGAGCCCCAAGGGCTTCAGACCATGGGAACACAGCAGACACTGGATTCATATCTGGCTCTGAACTTAAAAGTATAAAATTGGAGGAACTTTGGAGGTAAACAGGTTCAGGGCAATAATCTGTTCTAAACAAAGAAACAAGATCTGCCTGAATACCTTGACTGCAAGGAAACTGCTCTTTCTTTACAACAGAAACCAACTCGTAGTCGTGAGTCAATTCTTTTTTATCTTCCATCCAATTATGCTTTACTTTAATATTTTATATTTGCTTTTTACTTCTGGCTTTTACTTCCCCTGGTGGCATCCATGCTGTTAATTATCCTTGTCACGTCATTCTTAGGCCTGTATTCCTATCTCTGCACTTAACACACCATTTCACTGTGTGTTCCCCAGTCATTTCAGTCGGAGGAGTTGAAAAATCACCTCCATTTACTCGACATGGACTGACTCTCTAAATTTGACTAGATTGTCACTTCATAATATGTTGTTTTTTTTTTTTTTTTTTTTTAAAGGAATAGGGAGCAGAAATTGGGATTTCTACTTTAGGAAAAAATAAGAGATTCAAAGTATATTCCTCACTGATTCATCCACTTATCCCATCAATCTTTCCATATCATTTGCTCAGCATAGTCTTCTTCACAAGGAAAACTGAGTGCTGTGCATAAGAATCCGGATAGGGAATCGGGGGGTTAGTTACCTGAGGTCCAGGATTCACCTACATCAAATGAGATGGCCTGAAACCATGCTCACCAAAGTCCATTTTAGCTTTAACACGTGAATAACACCACTGAAAGGCATTCCTACCAGTAGCATACTTAATTGTGGTCCAATGATGACAGCTCCTGTTCAGACATACACAGGTTCATAAATAGTCTCTCTCCATATACACCAAAAAAATGTGCGACAGAATTATGTAAACAGTCCCGCTCTCAGAACTACAAACAAACAAATGAATAAATGCAGGGCACCTAGATGGCAATCTTGTGCCCACATTGTAGGTGACACTATCACTATCACTATCACAGAAGGAGCGTGACAGAGCTCTCAAACACCAGTTTTTACCACTGTATTCTACTGAACAAACTTATGTCTCATCCAGACATTAAGTGTATTCTTGGAGGGTATGTCCTGAGAAACTTTTACCTATTAGAGACACAAAGAATGGGTAAGATATGTACTCTAAGAGAAGAAATGTTGGCTACTAATCAGGAGACCCCGGGCCATGTTGGATGTATCTTTAATTGGGTTGAAATGGACAATCATTACTGTTTTCTGATTTTCATTTCTTTATCTGTACAATAATTCCATTGAGTCAGATAATTATGATCTTTGCCAGACAAAACCAGAGTAGGGCAGTAGTCAAAGTGTAAAAACAGATTTCCTTCAGGAATTACTGCATTAAAAGAAGAGAGACCTCAGTATAGAACTGGGTTTAATTTCAAACACAACTAAACAAGTAGGGATATACAGCCAGTGAGCATAATAAGCAGGGTCGGGTGGTGGGAGTCAGGGGATAGAGAATTGCTAAGGGGAAACCTCAATGGTAGGGGATTCTTGTTAAACTGACTTAGCAGGATTCTTGCTAACACAGAGGCAGGGAGGCCTGCAGGTCTAGTGGAAAATAGAGCTCAAAGAAGCCTGACTACAATTTGGTCAAGGAGAGAGTCTTTCTTACCTTTCACACTTACCAATCGTCTATTTCATGAAAATTAGGCAATAGGCCAGAATTTATTTCAATTGGAGGAAGCAAATCTAATGGATGCAGAGCAAGGAGGGAGAGGTCAGGGCCTGGTATAAGACTTGCCTTCCAGAACAGGACAGTTTGTTTCAGGCTACAGATGATGCCAGGGAGATGGAGTGGGATGGGTGTGTGTGGTGAGGGCATGCGCTGGTAAGTCTAGGCTAAAGAGTCTGAATGAGAGAGTCCTAATGAGTCCCAACATTTCCTAAAAAGCCAGAGGAGACAGAGAAAGGATAGTTAATACAGGAAATCATAAACTCGTAGAACTGTAATGCTGGACCTTAAGGACTGGTGTTCAGATTATTTATCTCGATGAGCTAACTGAAGCCCAAAGAGGTTAAATAACTTTCCCAATTTACTAGGCTAAGGTTGGGATATTAAATAGGCTACAGTGTAAGAGTTGATCAGCTCACTTTTACGACCTACTCCAATTTTAAAAGGAATACTAATTCCCAGGGAGAAGAGGGTATCTCAGGAACTAATATATAATTTACAATTCATACATTTCACATAATCTCAAGAAATCAACAATGAATTATGGTTCCTTTGCAGGGCTAGCTGATCTGTGTTCTGCACTACTGATGCAATAAGATTAAAAAAATAAACTTCATAGAAATAGTATTTCATATCTGCTCTTTTGTATCTTGCAATATCCTTTCTGGTCAAGTACCCTATCTCAGGAGCAGGTATTGATTTTCTTCCAGCTACAGTACAATGCTTCACCCTTACCCACCACATTCTAACAGTTCCCAGCTTGTAATTATAAAATGTTAAAGGCACAGTAAGTCATACACAGTAGTTTCCCATACTTGTTTAGTATATTAAAAAGCTAGCCGCAGCTTAGTAATAAAATAATATTATTGACAATAATGAGTTTCAGGAGAGAAGCAGAGCCCTGGCTTGCTTAAATCTTTTAATGCTTTTCTACAGAGAAGAAGGTAGTTGAAGACAACAGCTGGCAGTTACTCACCACTCAATTCATTAAACCCCATTTGTTACTGCACACAGGTCTGTGCTCCTGAGATTCCCAAAGCTGGGATTCAGGGTCAGAAATTGGATTACTTAGGAAGAACCCTGGTATCTATATCAGAATATCTGTTTTCTAGTCCTGGGTCTGCCACCAAATAAATAGTGTTGTTACCATAGACTTTATTTTGAGGAAGAGGTAAGAACTTTTTTCTACCTGTGACATGGGAACGGACATTTTATTAACCATCTCACAAAGCTTTTATGGGGAACAAATATGAATACTTTTGAAAGAGTGTGGGATTTGATATTTTTCCTTTCTCTTGAACATGATTTCCAAAAGCTTGTTTTTATTTCATGGAGGGATATTTTACAAATAACTACAAAAATAAATATTTTTCCTATTTCTGTGTCTGGGTAAGGAAACTTGACTAACATTTTTACACTTTTCATAAGGCATAATTTGATAAGTAAGAGTTGTGAGTTACATGACTCAGAAATTATAAAAGCAGGTCTTTCTCAGCTAAAGTAGTCAAGATGTGATCCCTCTATGTGGACAAGTAAGGGGGTTTCCTGTAACTAGTTTTCCATTCCATTGAGAACATCAGGAACTAAATCCCAAACATGATTTTACCTAATGATGGTGTTCATTTGTATTCCAGGAAACCCACATTTTTGACATTTTAGTGGGGAAAAACACACCATTCACAAACCATAGCAGGCCAAGAGAAAATAAACATGTAATTCCACAAGAGCAAGATGAACATTTCCTGTGTCACAGTCAGACCCATGTAAAAAGTGAAAAATGCATTTAATCACCCAGATATTTATGTTTAGTCTATGTGCCAACATATACGAAGGAATCAGAAGCATGGAGATGTGTGTGTGTGTGTGTGTGTGTGTGTGTGTGTGTAACTTGCTGCCATGATGGACTTGTCCTGTGTCTGTCTGTGCTGTATAACAGCAGCCACTTGCCACATGTGACTGCAGAACACTTGAACTGTGGCTACTGCAATGGAGGAACTGAACCTTTCATTTTATTAGCTGATTTCCATTCAGGTTGCCTCCTGTGACTAGTGGCGACTATATGGTACAGGGCAAATGTAGAGGTTTGTTTTCAGTCTTTATTAGAACTTCAGAGAAACTTATAAATAATTCTACCTAATGGCTGAGTAGACTGTTGTTACTTTCTCTCATGCTCTCTTTTAGTTTCAAATTCAAGAAACAAACAACTATTAGAATGAACCCCTCTCTAATGTTAAATCCATGATCTAATCCGATTATGGGAAATTAATCCCTTGGAAAGCAGCTGCTTTTTATTTACTTAATAATTACAACTTTTATTATTTTCAGTATAAAATGATTATTACAATTCATTAATGAAAAGTAAAATTTGGCAAAGGCCTCTGTTGGTTCCCTCATAATCTTACCATTAAATATTTGCGATTTGCGATTTGCAATGGGAAAATCACCCACAACTCCCACAGACGTGAACTACCTGCTTGGCCACATCAGATGCCTTTCAAAGCCGGCCTCTGTTCAGGATGCAATTCATCACTGTTATGCCAGGTCGCCACGTGTTCCTCTGAGTCATTTCACACGGGAACACGACATGACATGATGTAATTAAAGGAACGCAATGTGGTGGCTCCCATTAGAAAGAAAGGACGCGTTTTCCAGTTCAGCTCATAGGTCTCCACTCCAGCTGCCACGGAGAGGCTCGGAAGCGTCTGCGATGAAAGCTGGCCGATCTTGTGTGTTCAAACGTACAAGGTCTCTACATTTCTGCCCATTTTTATTAAAAGCCAAGTCAAGCACTGTCAGAGAATGTTACAGACCTCCTCCCTCAAACTGCGATCTTGTCAGATCTCATAAACCAATGAGGCCGGGCTGGGTGCACACTTGGATAAGAGGCCTATTAGGGAAAAATTAGGGTATTCTGAATTGAGCTCAGAAAACTCTTGCACCTTCCCACCCCAAAAGGGATCACCTTGTGATTAATTCATCCCTTCTCCTAGCACTTTCACCTAGACTAGGAGCATGCTCGCGTATCACACATCGTCTTCTCTTTCCCAAAGTTGGGGAGAATCTGGACTTGCTTTCCTGGCTCTGTTCCAGTTCAGCTAATTGCTTCCTCTCACTTTGAATTCCCCCTGCAGTGTCTATCGAAGACTGTCTTCTTCATTTATGATTCTAAACTGTTGTGCCATGTTGCTGTGTGCTGCCGAGCAGCTGTTGCTCTCCCTTCCAGCTGTGGTGGAGTTTTTGTAGTGGCCAGAGTGAGCCATTCTCAGCTGAGTACAGAGAAGTCATAAAGTCCTGGAGCTCGTCCCAACGATGCATGCCACTTCAGTGAAAAATTATTCTATATAATCATATAGATGTAAATGCAGATATATGCTCCCACAGTCTAGACTTGTTAACTCGCTACCATCTGTCTGAGACAAATTCTCTGAAGGAAACCAGGGTTGGTACAGCAAAGCGTGGGTTGCAAGTTGTGAAATGGAAACCTTTAATATCAAGACTTTTATTTTTATTTTTTGCTTTAGCAAGAAAATGCTTAATTTAAATCAGTCATTGAAAAAAAACTTATCCATGTCAGTTTACAAAATTTTGTTTAAATGTTATTTCTTTAGTTGTTGTTTTTTTTAAAAGAGGATACTATTTTGTCACACATGAAAATAATGTATAAAATGCCAAGGAACGTGGACCATAAAATGTTTGGCTTGGATACAGAAAACCTGGAAAATCATTTGAAATGAGTCCGTTTTGCACAAAGATCTTTCTTACCTCTGTTCCCCTTTTCTTTTATTTCCCATTTCCATAATAATCATAAAATCTTTCCTTTGTCAGGAGTTCTCTATTATGGCACCTCTCATTATAATTTATACTTCCCTGCCCCTCCATATCACCTAATGCCCCTAAACAATTTGTTCATCCATATACTTTCCCCATTTTAAAACCTCCATTTCCTCATTGACAAAAAACTCTAGTTTAGTTTAAGAGAGAACAGTCTGCTCAAAATAATTTCCACTAAAATGAGAATCATTATGTTTGTTTCTGGGTCTGTTCTGTGGTCCTTAAATCTAGTCCAACCCACCCAGCCATACTCTTTGGGGCTTTTACTGTAGTTTCCCCACTGCCCTCTTATTTGTTCCAAATCTTCCCTCTTTTAAACCTAATCTCCACTAAACTTTCAAATCCTGGGGCATGATCCATGTTCCAATTCTGTTCCAGGCAGTTTAGACTTGGGGTTCCGTGTTGTTGGCTTTGAGACTTGGGTTTCCACCTGTTGAGGCTGGATTGATTGACTCCTCTGGGTCTCCTCTCATGTAGAAACCTGTCCTCAGTACTAGCCTCCTGTGGAATGGAGCAATGCATCAGAGGGAGGAATGGGGGCCTGGGTTCAGATACAGAATCTCCTTTACCCCTCTCATGCTTGTTATGTTTGGAAGAAGTGTTTTGGACTAAAAGTCAAGAGATCTCTTTTCTAAACCCCAAATTTTACTTATTTCTTGTGTCTTTGAATCCCCTTAAATGAAAATGTTATGACAGAATTATAGCCTTTAAAATTGAAATTATTAGAGGCTATTTGATAAAAAATAGTCGATGCAGGAATTTGGGGGCCATACCCAAGACATTCCCATCCAGATGAAAATTTTTATGAGCACTCTTGAAACTTGATGGTTTCAATATTCTTGATTTTCAAGATACTCAGTCAATTCTTTCCTTGACAGATTTCCAAGATAAGTAGGAAGCTTGCCAATATTTATGAAGCATCTGTTATTGTTGGGTTATTTGTATGTGTTATCTCGCTTTACCTCACCGTATTCTGCTACAATAGATGTTATTTGTAGATGGTGAAGCAGAGGCAGAGATTTTAGATAGTTTGTCCATAGGTCTACAGAAGAGTGGGCAGAGTGTTTGAATCCAAGTCTGTGAGTCTGATTCCCTCCTCATTCAGGTGCATCATGCCAGCTCTTGGAATTTCCTTCCCTCTGAAGTTATGGGACCTACACTTGTTTGTATTGATGATTATTTCACAGTGCCAGTCATGAAATGGAGGATCCTACAACTCCAGGGTTGTTAAGCCATTTAAATGCCATTTGATTCAGCTTCCTTGCAAGATATGCATGCATTCTGAAGGTATTATTTCCTTACTAATAAGGGATTTCCTGCTCATCAGTCTACATGACCAACATTAAATAAAAAGTATGTTGCTATCATGCTCCCTGAAACAAAGATAAAACCTTCTGCAAGATGCTTTCAATATATATTTTTTCTTTCTAAAAATAGAGGATCATTAGAGGTAAAAATAACAAGTGCTAAATAATAGTTCTGAGGTTAGTGTTCCCATTTCACTGAGGGATATGTGGATATGAGTAGGATCCAATTGGAAATCACAAAGTTTAAGTGCTCTGATTTGCACTTCCCTGTAATCAGGTAGCCATGATATTACGACTTCATTAACATTCAGTTAAACCAGGGTGGAGGGATGAGATCCAAACTCAGTGTACTTCTGGTGGGCTAAAGCTAATTCTCCAAACTCTTCACACTGTGCGGCTTTGTCTGTTCAAAGATGCACCTAGGTTTGGATGGTCATTTTAGGAGTTAGATGAGAACCACCCATTCTCTGCTCTCCGATGGAGGAACATCTTAGTGTACTCACACTGACAAAGCCTATTTGTCAGGCTATTCAACAAGCCTGGGCTAGCCACCTTTTCCTTATGCCTGTCCATCTTGCTGCATCTTCCAGGCCTAGTTCTTCTGTCCATTCCTTCTGATTATATCTGCACAGACTAGTCCCTCTTACTTTTGGAATCCTATGGAGACTTACATAAACATTTCATTTCATTGTTTTAGTTCTCTACTCTCTTGTTTTCCTTTTAACATATGATATTCCAGGAAAACATCTATGTAATGTGAGTGCTTATTACCAAGGTAAACACCTAGAAGGTACTCAATAAGCTGTTGCCAAATGAAAGCCACACATTTCACTTATATCTGTTATTTCTGAATGAAAACCAAGGCAAGATCTAAAATGATGAGACCTATTTAAATAGATCTATTTAGAGGTTCTAAGCACAAACCCACTTGTTTTGTTTAATATGAATGCATGCTACATTTAATGAAAACTGGAAAATAATTGCACTGGTCTTTCAAGGCCTTGGGTGAGCATCTAACCAATAACCGTCCTGATCACTGAGAGAAATGATTCTTCAGTATCTGGATGGTATATTTCTTCCTCGATCAGGTTGTCTATTTAATCACTTTCCAACAGGCTCCTCTGTTCTCATGTCTACTTGATCTACATTAATTATTTTAACCGACATCCTTGTTAAGTGAAATTGTTTTTCCTAGGCAGACTAAAAATAGCCTCTACCTTATTCATCATTTATCTCTTTGGAGATCACACACTGGCTGCATTTATAAGGAAAGTCATGGCTTGGCCAAGATACAGAAAGCAGCTCGTTCTCAGGACAAAGGAATTTCACAGTTATTGGAGAGACATAGCTTATTTTTTTCTTGACAACACACCCAGGACAGGGCATCGGCTTTATTTTAAGTGTGAAAGATTGCTTTTTGTAGTGTTCTTTCTCTGCTGTCCAAGGAGGAGGCAAAGGAGAAACACTAGTAATAAAGGGAAAGCAACAGGAATAACTAAAATTAATAAAGCCTCACCTTCTATCACCTCTTCTCATCCACAAACACGCGTACAATGAAACTATTTCAAGGTTAAATGTATTTTAAAAGAGAAGAACAAAAAGAAAATAAACTGACTGTGACTATATATGTAAAGAGTTAACATTAGTTAACTTCTCAACCTTTTTCTCAGTATCAAATGCTCATTTACAGGTTTGTCTGTTTGTTCGTTTGTTTGTTTTGCTTTTTTCCCCTGAATGATCATCTTAGAGTTTAGGTTCAGCTAAAAGTCTTAGAGATGCATGGCCTCTATATTAGGTTTGGGTATGGATACTCTTGATCCATACATCTATAGATAAAAAATGTCACTTTATATGGGTGTCATATTTACTATTCAGAGGCTGACCAGAAAAAAAAAAATCAATGGGCCGTCACTTTCTTTTGTTAAAAGCAATTCTGCTGTCAAGTTGGTTATTTCATGATTTTAATTAACAACTGAATTCCATGCGCCAGCCTACAGTCTTCTTGGTTATGCAGCAATTACCTGTCATGACCATTGAGAAGATGCATGAAACAAAATAAAGGCAAAAATGTTCTATTTTGTCCAAAAGGGCTTTACAGAGAACACTTGAGTATTATTCCATCTTTTTTTCTGCATAGTTTTTTTTTGGGGGGCGGGGGTAGGATTTCTTTTTCAATAGCTTTAACATTTTATTTTTGTTCTTTGAATAGATAGGGTTGATAGAAAATCATTAAATAATTTTAGAAATTATTATTTAAATTTAAATTTATGGTGTGAGTTTTTTAAAATTGAAATAGTTAAAGGAGTTAGAATTATTGATTGTCAGTACAATACTACCTACCCTTTGATAATCATTCCATTTCTCCTTCATTTCCCCGGCACTTCTTATGGTCTCAGGGATCTTTGTCAGCTCTTTTTACCTGCCTCCTACCTGTTGCATCTAAAATTTTAAAGGGAAACAGATCCTATAATTTTCTGAATTATAAGACCGGAGATGAACAATTATTTCAAAAGTTCATTTCAAATGAAAATTTCCATATTAGTCAAAATTCTTTCAGTAGCAAGCAACTGATTCCTGACTTGAACTACATTACATTTAAATTAAAAAAAATTACATTGTATCAGTCTGTAGCAAACGATCTCTGAACCTTGGTGGCTTAAAGTATTGACAACAATTCAAGAATCAGAGGATCAGCCCAGTCTTGGATTCTCACCATGGCTTGGGTTTTTGTCTGTTCCAGGTATGTAAACGATGAGGCCAAGGCTAAAAAGACAAGTAGCACTTTTCATGGTGATGAAAGAAGCACCAGAGGACAAGCCTAATGGTGTTAATACATTTTAAGCCTCTGCTTACATCACATTCTTAAATATTGTATTGGCAAAGTAAGTCATGGGAAAGAACTAATCAAAGTAGAAGGGAAACATACCCCACACGGCAGAGGTGGCGGAAAGGGAAGGAGTACTTTTGAGCCTTGATCTAATCTTCTACAATAGATAGGATATTGGGTTATATATCTAGGCATTCCCTGAGCAGTGAATTAGAGTGTGTGCATAGCCAGGCCCCGATGACATCATTGCCTTTGTCTTTCTCTTATTATGCTTTCAGTCTGTCTTACATCTCTGATCTCTCAGATGCTCATTTTATTCTCAGGCAGGTTTCCCAGCATGACTAAAAGTACAGTGACTGGTAGTTTGAAGCTTATATTCTTGTGTGTTATTATCCAAATGGAGAAAAGGCTTTTCCTCCTCTAGAATCCATACATCAAACCTCCAAGAAGATTCCAATTAATGTAACTAATTAGTTTAATATGTCTAGCCCCATATCAACCACTAAGATCAAGGGGACAGTGTATGTGTTTGATAAACCTATATCATTAATCCATGTATTGAGAAAGTGGAGCATGATTTTCGACAATCTCAGTAAAATCATATGAACTTGAGGCAAGATGGCACCACAAAAGCAAACTGGTGGTTGTTGTCAGAAAAAGAAGTAATTAATGCTAGGTAGGCTAAAACAAAAAATGTCCATTGCAGTGGTAGCATATAACTGATATGCATACATAATATATACAGTAGTAACTATATGATTCTACAAAAATAAATAGATATGAAATAGAATTTATTGAAATTTTCCCATTAAAAAATTCACATTAACTCTCGGAGGTTTTAAAAAGAGAGACCATTTCCTGAACTTCACAGTACAAAGGTATTTCACTTAAGACTGACATAAAATGTGATTGTTTACTTTTAGATGTTTATAAAATAATATCTATATTTAATTTAAATGCTTATAATGAGATTCTAATAAAAAATTTGAGTTGCCACTGAGCATAAAGATCATATAATACAGGACACTCATTTAAAAATAAGAAAATGGAGACATCAGGGTAAGTGATTTTGTCAAAGCTATAGCTGGATATTGACAGAACCCAGCCAGATTAGACTATGTAAGTTAAAATAAATAAGCAAAAAGACTAATTTGGGACTCATTTCAAACAGAACTACTGCCTAAATACATCAAATTAACAGAGGAATGGGGAGTCTCCTCTTCATTTCTTAATTTATAGAAGCAAACCATCCCTTTCTAGACCACATTCCAATTACAGAAGACTAAATGGTCTAATCATAACAATTTCCCACAATTCAGAGATTGGCGATGAGACTGAAATACATACCCTGATGACCCATACCCAGAGTTGTAAACAATGACGTATCTCTCAGTCTCTCCAAATTTTATCACAAATATCTAATCAAGGCCATGTACTTGGTCAACTATCTAGCAAAGCCTTGTACTTGACAAAACTGACTTCAATCTCCAATTTCCTGATTTTGTTCCTGCAGGATATTATGGGATAGTTAATGAATGAAAGGAGTGCAAAATAATGGGTCAGACTTAAGAATAGTAAAGTGCAGTCAAGGCAGCAGTACATGTGTTGGTGAGTGTGAACATCACACTGGCAACCACATCAACTTTCTTCTCTGGGAGGGCAGACGTTACACCATGTGCATGGTGTACATAAGCCCTCCCTTTTAGAGGAGAAGAAGGAAAACAAAGACGTTTAGCTCGGTTAGAGTGCTAGCTGAATTGTGTTCTATTCCTTCTCACGTTGGCCAGAGCCAATTTAAGCAGATATTCATTTTCTTCTCATGCTCCATTTCCACCAAATGTCTTTTCAGTTCAGATAAAGCCTCTCTCAGCCAGACTTTACTTCTGTCTTGCACTGGCATAATTACAGAAAATTGCACTGTTTGCTCAATTTTTGCAAATTGAGCTAATGCAAAACTATGTAAATTATTTACCAAAAAAGAGCAAAATCAAACAAGTAAATGGGTTTGTGCTTCACATTAAGGGAGCAGAGTGGCACAGTCGGCATCGTGGTTACAGAGCCAGCTGATTAACTCAACCCAGGGCTCCACTGGGGGACCACCCTTGCTAGGCTCCAGTGAACATTCAAAGGGGACCCCTCACCCCAGTCTCCAAAACTCGAATCAAATTTTTCCAGTTTCTGAGTTAGCTGGAGAATTTGGAGAGGCCAATATTTTGCAGTCAGATTAAGGCAATGCTCTCTTCCTACTGCCCCTCCTCTTCCTCATCTTCCCCTATTCCTTCTTTGTCCTTCACTTTTACTATTTTCTTCCTCCTCTCATCTTCCTTCATCAGAAAGAATTTGACATTCTGGAATAATTATTAACTAACAGTGCAACTTTTAACTCCATACTTTGTTTTGTTTTTCTTAGTCCATCATCCTCCCTAGGTCATTTTTTCACTCCTGTTTTCTAGATTTTGTATTTTTAATTTTTTTCTCTCCTAACACTTTCCTTATACAATCTTAGTGACTGGCACAGTTTCAACTTCCATCTACAAGAGAACTAACAAATCTTAGAAATTGTTACACTTTAGTTAATTTTCTACATTCATTCCCCATTTCAATCTGCCTGCTGAGTTGAGTATTACTGCCTGGATGTCTGACCATCTACAAAACTTCAAATAAAATTGTTCTCGCAAGTCTTTTTCTTTCTGCTTTCTACCTTTTCCTCTATAGAAGCATCGTTCTCTTAGTTACATGAACTTACAATCTTAAAATCATATTCGACTCTTTCTCCTCTGTTGTCAAGTTAAATCAATGCCATTTAAAAGTCTTCTTCCTTTATAATGCTTTTTTGATTGTTGCTGTTAATATCCAATATCATTTGTCCCCTTGCTGTGTGGGAGCAAGGGAACTTCAGACCTTTGGTATCCCTTCTCTGCTGTTGACCTTGATCTTCCCTGTGTTGTGCTCATTGTCTCTTTTTCCCCATTACCCTTGAGGGGATAATTATCTAAGGAAAGACTCCACCCACCCACTTGGTCAGAGCTGATGATGCAAGAGATCAAGGTGGCTGTGGCTGTTGGAAAGTTTAGAAGGAAATTTGGAAACACTGCTAACCAATTCAAGCAAAATGCAACATGAATTATGGACTGACCTCATGTTTACCTCCATTTTATCTTTCCTATTTTTGCTTTTTTGTTTAAACATCATCCACTCCTTTCTTATTTTTAAATTGTATTTAATAGTCTTATGATTCTTCAAAAGTTGTTATAAATCCAGTTGTTCCAGTCATCGAATGCCATGTAACAGGCCAAGCTGAATATTGTGGCATTAATCAGAAACAGTCATTTATTATTATCTCTGAAAATTTGGGGGGGTGGTGTCTAACTGGGGTCAGTTAGGCAGTTCCTATTCAGGGTTATAATGTCATGAAGTTATAAGGAGAAGCTGGTTGAAGCTGAAGTTATCTCCAAGTCTTCCTTGCTCGTGTAGATGGCACCTGAGCTGGGCAGACACAGATGAATGGCAGAGGAACAGGGCAATCCTCAGGCATGTCTCTTGACCTCTAGTGAACTCTCCAGCACGGCAGGTTTAGAGGGGCTGGACCTCTTCAAGAGTGGCTCAGGGATCCAAAAGTGCATATCTTGAGAGAGTCAGACAGAATTTATATCAGCTTTTATGACCTAAACTAGCAAGTCAATAGCATAACTTGTACCCATCCTATTAGTTGAAGCAGCCATAAAAGCTGACTCAGGTATAAGGGGAAAAGACCTGAGCTCCACCTCTTTTTTTTCCTATTGCTACATAACAATTTAACACAAACTAAGCAACTTAAAACAATATCCATTTGTTATTTCCCAGCTTCTTTAAGTCAGAAGTCCAGGCAAGCCATAACTAACTGGTTTCCTATTCAGAGTCTCAAAAAAAAAAAAAGAGAGAGAGAAAGAAAAGATAAATGATGTCAGCCAGGTCTGTGGTCTCACCTGGACTTAAAAGTCCTCTTTCAAGTTTGTTCAGGTAGTTGGCGGAATTTAATCCCCATTTTTTCTTGCTGTCTGTTACCCAAGGACCACTCTCAGATCCTTATCATGTGGCCCCCTCCACAAGCCTTTCTCACAATACCACAGCTTATTTCTTCCGAGACTCCACCTCTTAATGGGGGAGTGGTAAGGTTCTTGAAGATCACGCAAATGTAAGATATACTGCACCCATTGTTGTAAAATGCAATTGGTCATACTGGATTAAGATATAACATAAGTAAAAATATTAGAAACATAATTTACCTTGCTACCTCTAGTGTTTGCACCTATTAATGTAGCTGCTAAAGACTAATCTCCCTATGGCATAATACTAATCCTATACTACTCTTCCAATCGACAGACAACCATTCCCATTTTCACGGCATGTTATGTTTTAAGATAAAAAGGGTTTTGTGGTCAAACATTATTAAAACATTTAAGTAAGTTTGTATGCCATACCACTTGTAAACATGCATTGCAAATCTTTAAGGACATAGTTGTGTACCACATTCTCACAACAGTCTATAGAACCCTTTTATTCAGAGTCCTTATCAACCTTTTTTTGCATTTCTGTTGAATGCACTGTGAAAAGCTTCATTTTATAGCACTGTTACAGCCCCTTATGTACAAGATAATAATATAAGCCTCTATCTAAACAAGGTATTTTTGAGAGACAATAGATCGCTGTAATAATAATAGGTGTTCATTGTTCTGGATATCTCAGGATAAGGGTCACTCTACTTATGTGGCATCATACATGCTGGCTCCTAATGTGGCTTCACAACCTCATTCCCCTGTACTTAGCAGCACCTTTCCATTCTCCTGCTACTCATAGAAAATCTTGGACACAGTGCATTTTTTCTATTCTATGTGCCTGTGCATTTGTTCACTTTTACACTGCTCCCGCTCCCATCAGGAAACTTTTAAAGTCTTCCAGTGAAAGCTATCACCCTCTTCAATGAACCTTCAGAGCACTTCCACAAGGCAAACCGTGTTCTCATCTACATTATAACTAGCTTAATCCATGCCTCTTCTTTCCCTAACATTGTGAGATGCATGAGTTGTTGAATTGATAGGTATTGAAGCACATGGCATCTTAACTACATACAGATATGTATGTCTCCTATATTGAAATATTAGAGTAGTAGTCATTTTTACTCAAATATGATTAATTAAGAGTGATTTGGAAGATTTACATATTGGTTTTTCCTACAGCTGACTGTGAAGGGAAACTTCAAGGAAGAAAATGCCCAAATCTTTGAAGGGGAGGGGACAGCCACACAAGTGATATGCTGAGTTCAAATATGTGCAAATGTTCAAAGCCACCAACTAGTGCAATAAGAGTCTGTTGACATTATTGACACTACCACTATTGACATAAAAATCTGTAAAACTGTATTAGCATTATTTATGGTCTTGCTTTTCAGGATAGGTATGGGGAGATTAGAAGTGAGTAACTAGAACATGTAGAAGTGGGGTGGGAAGGAGAGGATGGACTTCCATTAGCACTTTCATTTCCTATTTCTCCTTAATTGTCTTAATCACACTACCATCCATAAACACCTTAGTTGTTTTGTTTGTTTTAAATTTTTAAAGGGGAAAGGGAGGGCTGAAAGATACCCTACGATCAAGGTAAATTATAAGAGAACTAGAGAGCAACAATATTTATGCTCATCTATTTTTGCGTAGTCCCACAATGCACTGAGCTGACTAATCACAGTTTAGTTCACAGATGGCTCACAAGTCTATCCTCAGAGACTTGGGTGTATCTCTCAAATTGTGGAGGACGAGGCTGCCTTTTAAAAAGAATACTAAACATGTAAAGATCTGAGCTGTAGAAACGCACTAGAGAGGATATGAGAGGAGGTAAGGAAGTGATAGAAGCTGAAGAAAGGGGAAAAAGAATGACCTACACACTTAAGTTAATTTGAAGGCAGCAAATATAATGTAGTAGTGGGAAGCCAGGACATCTGAGGGAAACAAGTACACCTATGAGCAAAGAAGAAGGGACCCTTGGAGCAAAAGGAAGTAAGTTTATGTTTAAAAAAGAAACTATGGGTTTAGTTGAAGGGGATGAATGGCCTGATTATTGGAGAGCAGGGAAGGATACCTTGTCAGAAGCATTCTGAGTTAAGTGAAATAAAAGCTATGAGAAAATTCTGTTTCTCAGATTTTCATATAAAGGACATGGAGCAACATTTTGAATGATATCTTTCCTACCTCTATTTATAGGCATAAATATGAAAATATTAGTATCTTGATCTTTGGATAAAATCAAGAGGTGATTGTCAAAGTGTCAGTCTATAAACAAATCTATAATAAGAATAAATGATTTCACTTCTAGGAACTTACCTGAAGAAACATGAAACACTCATTCAAAAGAACATAAGCAAGAACATAAGCACCCCTATGTTCAATGCAGCATTATTTACAGTCACCAAGATATGAAAGCAGCCCAAATGTCCATCAGTAGATGAGCGGATAAAACAACTATGGGACATTTACACAATGAAACACTACTTGGCTGTGAAAAAGAAGAAAATTTTACCCTTTGTGACAGCGTGGTGGATGAGGAAAACATTATGCTAAGTGAAACAAGCTAGTCAGAGAAAGACAAATACCATATGATTGCACTCATATGTGGAATCTAATGAACAAACTGAACTAACAAGCAAAATGGAGACAGACTCACTGATGGAGAATAGGAGGACAGCTGGGGTGGGTGTGGTTAGGGGGTAGAGGGATAGAGCAAAAAGAAAAAAGGACTCATGAACATGGGCAATATTTGGTGATTTTGGGGGGGAGGGGTATAGGGGGCCAACTGGTAATGGAAAAAAACATAAGAATAAAGGAAAAATAAAAGTTATCAAAATAAGCTATAAAATGATGCCTAATGTATCTTTTTTTCCCTAATAAACACTCTGTGCTTTAAAAAAAAATAAATGCTTGTAGCTACTAGAAAACCTATCATAATCCTCCAAATTCTCTTATGTCTTTTATCTAGTTGTCCAGGTTCTGCTCGTAATTCAGTAGTAGGCCATCCGAAATACTGAATTATCAATATAGCAGGGAGGCATGGCATTCTTGGTACACAAAGTTTCTCAAGACTTTAAAAGCTGAGTCCTCTTCACATATCTCTTATCACTCATACTCCCTGCCTCAGCAAATTCATCCATTCCCACTACTAAAATTACCCAGTATAAGAAGATAGCTCACAAATTCCGCAGTCAGGTGAGATATCTCTGATTTTCAGATGTATTCAGCCATTGGCTCACCTGACATCCTTCCCTAAATATTCCCAAGAGGCTTTAATGTTGATATGGTTAAGACTAAAGCTGACATAACCATCTCACATGTTCCTTGTCTTTGCAAATGGCCCCAGCACACACCTAATTTATACAATCTGGAAACTAGGACTTGGCCTGTTACTAATGATGCACATTTGATCCCAAGTCCTGTTCACATCACTGTCTAATATCTTTTTATTCCATCTATCTCCCTTCCTACCTACTTCTATGACTTTTGTCCAGCTGCCATCACCCCCTCCCCCCACCACAAGGATTTTTATTTGGCCACTTCACTGGTTTAACTTCATCTCTTCTCTTCTCCACTTACAATATCTCTTTTCCATATTCTAGCCAGTGTTATTTTCAAAATGAAAATTTGAATCATATCCTCTTTTAGTATAAAATCATATCTCATTTTTCATATCTCATTTTTCTTAAACCCAACTTTGGCTTTATCTGCCTCAACTCTTCCTGGTTCAGTCACTCCAGTCTTCTCCGTGCTCCTTTCAGAATTCGTGATCAAACTCTGTGATCAAACTTCCCTCTCATTTCCTTCCCATGCCACTTACTGTGCCTCCAGCATGAAAAGGTTTCCCCTATCATCAGTCATTAATCTCACTGCTCAGTAGTCATTTCTTCAGGAAGCGGTACCTAACCTCTTTTACTGGGTCAAACATCCCCACCACTCATGGAACCATGTACTTCAACTTTAGAATGTTATCACTGTCAGTTTGACACTGGTTCGTTTGGCTGATGCTTGTCTCTTTTATTAGAATAAGTGTTCTATGAGAACAAGGGTGCATTTGCTTTTGTTAATTATTGTATTCCCAGTAAACTGGACTGCACCGGGTACATATGAAGCATTCAATGAGGACTCATTAGATGAGGATGTGTATCAATCAATTAATCGAAGGTACAAGATATCTCAGATGAATATAAATTTCATATCTTTTTGTCCTCAGAAGAAACATGGTAGAGAGTTGACTCAATATAAATGATAATTATATAGAGGGATAATTAACTATTGAGTTATTATTAGCAAACTTCAAAGAAATGCGAGTCTCAGCGAGGATCTTTCTGATGGCCTAGGCTGGTATATAATCAAGGTGTTTGGGCTGTTTTTAGGCTGCATTATGAAAACTTAGAGTGAGGACCTGATAAAAGAAAGAAATACAGCAGGCCAGAGCCAGTTGGCAGTAATGAGGGGAGAAGTGAATGCCAACAACTGCACTTTTCAGTGAGACAAGAATGTGATCAAAACGGTTGAAACCTCAGGGAACACACATCAAGTCAGTGCCATTCCTAGCCAGCAATCAAAGCTTCAGCCAGTGTACCAGACAAACGACGGGCAGAAAATCAGGGCCCGTTTGTATGTAGTTATAAAGTGTCTTCCTTGTTATCATCTTTAGGAGTGTGACACCTCATCTGCCTATTGTCCTAGAAAGGTTGTTCAACAGGAGCTCCAAACAAAAGACTCAGCCATCTGTCATGAGATACATAGGTCATACACAGATTAGAGATTCCAGAACACAGACACCACTGAGCTCTCATAAGCCCCATTTTTGTCTTAGGCACTTACTATGTTCTGTGTGTATATTTGTGTGTGTGTGTGTGTGTGTGTGTGTATTAAAGTCTTTGTCTTCAGAGAACTTTAACATTCAACAATCTCCGCTTTCATCTGTAACCTGAAACTGACTAGTAAACTTAAAAGGATTTACTTTGTCCTGTTTTAGGCATTTCATGTATATTGGTTAATTTATCTTCCATAACAAATTCATGCTATGGATTTCTATTACTATCTTTTTTGAGAAGATTAGGAAACTGAGGCATAGGGAGGTTACAAAACTTGTCTTAGATATGGATTGAATACAGGCTGTGTTATTATAAAACCCCTGTTAATCACTGCAGGGTTTAGCCTCTAAACTCCTTGCCAACTGCACATATAAGCTAGACTATATATTTGGTTGCACAGCTGGAGGATATAATCTTAAAGCAGCAGGGTGTCAATATGTTAATTGAATGACATCACCAGAGAAAAGAAGACTAAACATTTGAGTCATATAATTTTATGCATATTGCCATAAACACAAGTATTAGTAAAACAGAAACAAACACCTTAGCTATCCATAATATTTTTCCAATACCGGAAACTTAGGTGGAGTTATTCTCATAGTTCCCTCACTTGGCCTTTGACTTGTCAAGCACACATGTAGTTTGAGTCTGTATCTAAAGAAGAAACCAAACAACAGTGTAGTTGATAGGCCATATTCAGGCATTCCAGGTTAGAGCATCTTAGGCTCTTATAGTTTGTAAGAAAAGGGCAGCATAGTCCTACATCCTGGTCACCAGCACACAGTTGTGATGGGACTGGACTAAATGTGAGCCATTATTATATAACTATGGTCATGCAGCAAAATGGAACTAGAACAAGAGCAATAATAAAATTAGCCCAGATCAGAATGGCCCTGGACATATGCCTCCTCCAGAGAAGTTTGGAAAACTTATATGATTCATTATATTGTAAGTCCTGGGTAATACAGCTTTGGCATCAAAAGCTTGGATCAGCTTATTGCCGCTGTCTCTGAATGTGGGGTCTCCCGTGAGGAATTAGAAGAGACTAGAAAAAGCGGGCTTGCTAAATCATCACCATCATTATCATCATCATCACCACCACCACCACCACCACCAGGAGCATCATCCTGCTTTATATTATTTATTGTCTTTTGCTAAACATGTATACCACATGCACAATTAAGTAAACTATGACTTATATAATATCCATGGGAAATGAGTGTCCATTCACTAAATCTCCATGCCCAAAGGAGTCTGTTTACTTCCTTCAGTCCCTTCATCAATGAGTACATCATAAACCTTAAATGACTAGCCTCATAAGCCTCATAAGCCTTAAATGACTAGCAAAATAGTAAGAACAATGAGCAATAGTAATAGTGAACCAACAAGATTGTTACATAGTGACTGTAAGTATAAAGTTTAAATTATTTGTATTCCTCTCCCCCTCACCCCACTCTAGTTGTCCCATTACCTTAATGGTACATAGCCCACACAATGCATTTTTCTTTGAGAAACAGAGGTAATGCCCATGATTGACACTGATATCTGTATAATGAGGATATAAGTCAGTGTGTGTCCTTGCTTGAAATGTTTGCATTTCATACATAATTTTTCATTCAGTGAAAAAAAATTTTATAGACCATTAAAGGAACATCAGACATCTGTAAGAGGATAGACAGGTATTGTGTGTGCATATGGGGCGGGACTAGTGAAAGAGCATCCAGTGTCCCTGACACTTCCCGTGCCTAGTTGTCACTGTGGAAGGAGGACAGGCAGAGACAGATAAAGTGCCTCTCACTCGGTGCACTTGCACCTAAGCCTCCAAATGGCACCCACAACATCCTCTCCATACAGCAGGCTCCCCTGACATTAGAGGAAATATCACCAATACCAGCCTGCCATATGGGAATCTCCAGGCAGGGCATCTGCTGTGTGCTGTGGCGGCACATGGTGGAGATGAGAAAGGTTTAACATTTTTCATTAGTGTATGCCATAGACAGTTGAACTCCATTATAATGTCTGCAGGAAGAATCTGATCCATTCCATTATCACAGTGACAAAGAGAAAGGATGGCTTGTGATTTCAGAAAGGTCACAGTGAACTGGTATTCAGCTGTAAGCATTCAATGTATGATGATAATAATGGGAGAAAGGTTTAAAAGATGAAGTTTACAGTCAGACCAAAATTAACATTTAAAAAGAAATCCTTATCTATGAGAATATTCTTATTCCTCTCTATTCCTGTCACCTAGAAATCGCTGGTTGTTAGTGTATTTATATATAAATATGTTCTTTCTCCTTCAAAAATTCATATCTGCTCTCTGATTATTCCCATACTGAAGTGATAGAATGAGATGCCTGTTGCTAGGGGAGTGATTGTTTTGTCACAATGCAAGGCAATTGTTTCATTGTGTTATTACAAAAAAAGGAAGAAGTGAATAGGGAAGAGAAAAGCAGGTGGTTTATCTGTGTTTCTGGCTATAGGTAGCTAATTATTAGTAATTCCTTTGGCAATCATGGGAATAACATTAATCATAAGGGAACTCCTGGGGTACAAAGGTGACTGGGGTGTGATATATAATTGCACTTGAGTCTACATTTTACAGTGACATGTCTAAAATATTGACTAAAAATTAACGATATGATTTAGAATGATCAGAAGCACTGATAATGAGAATCAGACGGCTGGCCATCCCCTCCTAAAAGCCTCTCTAACTAATGAAAACCTCTCATATCTGTTTCAATCCTACCCACTCACTCCTTTTTTGATAGTGTCTGTTACGCCCGAAAAGGAAAGGAAATGATCACTATGAATTCATTATTCATAAATAACTTTCATCATATGGATTATAGGAAATAAGGGTTCAGAATTACTGAGACACTATTTTTCCTTTCTTCACTCCCTGCCTCCCAACCCTACCTTTTTTTCTCTTACTATATGGATCCAATCTAGTGCTAAGTGTTCCAGACGCTGCAGTTTTATGATGACTCATTTACATCTACATACTCTGTAGCTTCCACGCAACTAAAATCAACAAAAACACGTTAGCATTGTTGGTTGCCATCAAGTTAAACCTCATATTGAACATTTCACCTAAATCTAACCCTCAGTATCGATCCTCATGCCACCAGCCTATCAGACCTGGCCTCAGCCTATCCTCGTTCACTATGATGACCATGAGTGGCATGCTGGTCACCAGGGCCCGACTGGCACAAAACTACTCTATCTTGTTGACTCTTGACCCTTGTACTTAATAAATTCTTGACCTTAAAATTGTTGCCATCCACTCATATAACCAGATAACCTCCCGGATGATCCTATACTACTTTTGCTAAAATGATTGCCCAGTCCAAAAATATTTCATCGTATTTATTGCTCTGGACCAGTATTTGATACTAAGGACAATTTCTCCTATTCCAGTTTTTTCTTCTTCCATGGATTTTGCATACCATTCTATCTTTCTACCTTTCTAACCACTATTTCATGGATGTATTATTTTTTTCCACTCATACTCAAAATGTGTATAAGATTTTAGCTCCGTGTTTGACCCCTTTTTCTTCTCACTCTAGACATTTTACCTAAGAAGTGACATTTATATATTGCATACCCATGATTGATTTCCACTATGATGTATTTGCTCATATCATGTATACAGATACTCAAATCAATGCCTGAAGCTCATATCTCTTAACTAAACTTACTTTATATTAGCCATCACTATTTGAATATCCCATAGGCAGTTCCTATCCAATTTAACACCAATAAAATTAATTAATTGAATAAAAAATTGATCATGCACCTTAGGATTTTCCTGTTGTAGTCCAAGGCCAAATTGTGTAAAGATTTCCAATATCCAATTAATTTCAGAATCTGTGGATTCTACTTCAGAAATGTTTCCAAAATCCCTCCCTCCTTTCTTGATTCTCATAGCAAACCTTTAAATTCAATTCTCATCATCTCTCATGCTGGTTAGTGTTCTAACTGGAATTTTTGTCTCTAGCCTTTCCACTTCTCAACCATCAGCAGCTCTTCATACAGCTGTGACATTTTTTCTCAAACACAAGTATAACCACTTTCTAAATCCTTTACAAATCACCTGAAACTTAATGAGTTTTAGAAATTTAAGACTATGTGTTAAAAAGCCTTAAATTTTGTCCTAGAAATTACACTTTTAAAAAAATCTCATAGGAAAAATTGGACGAGTTAACAATTATATACAGAGAAAAATGTCCACCAAATTATTGCTGGAAATATCAAAAGTTAATACCAAATTAAGACTGCCACATAGTGTATGCCAGATCCATATAACAGAATGCACACACTACAAATCACAAAAATACTTTTTTTTTATAAACCTATGGCTTTCTCACAAATAGCATTAAAAATATATCTTGAACATAAAAATCTAACTACAAAACTCAGCTCTGGACATGATAGAATAACAAAGACCAGATTTACCCTCTTTGCTGAAAATTCACACAGAGGAATGGTAGGACTTTTAGATATTGGAGAGCAGTGAGAGCACAGTGATCCACGAGAAACAGGAAACAAATGAAGTGAGCCCTACCCCTGTCCTGGTACCTTTTCCTTCTCGGGCAGAGGAACATGAACCAAGGGGAAGCCTTATAATGCCTTCCTAAGCAGACAGCACAAAGCTGGGGCAGCAGGGAGGCCGGAAGAGGTAGATTTCACAGGACAGCGGACTACAGAGAAGAAAGATGCACAGAGGAAACACTGGAGTTCCACAGAGTGTTCTTCATTATGTTCATAGCTGATACTAAATACTGTATACATATGAGGAAACTGATGGAGACTGGAGAGAGAAATACTCAAAACTATCTAAGCAAACAACTCTTAGAACTTTCTAAAAAATTCTCAATTAATCCAAAGTAGGCAGGAAAAAAAAGAAGAAAAAAAAATAGACCATAATAAACCCATAGCAAGAACATTGGTTTAAATGATGAACCCATGATGAAACTATATTAGTAATTATGTTAAACATTATAATTAAATGGCTAAGATTGCAATATGGAATAAAAATGTAGACTCAATTCCATGCTACCTAGAGGAAATCCACTTCAAATAAAAGAACCCAAATGCCTTAAAAGTGAAAGGATAGGAAGAGATATATCATGTTAACAGTACCAAAAAAAATCTCGAGGGGCAATATTAATATTTCATAGAAAATTATAAATTTTATAATGATTTCAATTTATGTTTATTTTATATTGAAATGTTTGCTTCCTCTTACTTTGATATTATGTCTAATAGCCTATATTTTGGGGACCAAAGGGAAGAATGCTACTATGGTACACACAGTTTGGACTTGCCTAGCCAACTCTAACAATTCCATAATCAAATTCTTTTTAATGAATCTCTTAATTTATATATAAATTATATATGAATCTCCTACTGATTCAACCCTGACTAGTACAGATATGTACTAAAATTTTACTGGTGGTTTTCTCTGGATAATTGAATTTTTAGATTTTTTCTTTTTTTCCTTTGTTTGCTTTTTCTGCCTATTTTGAATAGACATGGCAAAATAATTATGTTTCTTTTTAAAATTAAGAAATGAATGCTACTTTATATTACATTTTTAAAATATTCCCTACTCCAGTGTCCTCTACTCTTTACCTTTGAATTGTGTACCTGCTTCTGTTGCTTTTTTCACAGTGCATTGCAATTATTCACATTTTTTTCCTTTTACTATTTTGCTTGCTCTCATGCAAGGATGTATCCAATACGAACATGAGTGAGTCAAACAATATTTAATTCAATTGAAATTTTACTAATAAAAATAAAACACATCATTCTCATTCTGACCTCTGAGCTGCATGTCTTGTGGACAAAGACATGAACCCATCTCCTGAGCACTAGTTTTCATTGTGAGACCTGAGTGTCCAGTCCCATGGGACACTTCACATCTGGATAGACCTAGGCTCAAGCACAGGCCACTCAGATTATGAACTTTATCTCCTGGTGCTTATTTAGGGTAGCACTCAGCCTCTCTAAGTCAAGGCCCTGAATTATACTGAATGTGGGGGAGGTTTAGTTTTCACAAAGGTTAACTGGATAGTCCAAGCTTAAACAAACAAACAAACAAACAAACAAATAAAATAACACAACAGGGCATAGGACATGAGAAAGACAATACAAAATGGGACTTTTCCAATGATTTTTAAGGGGAAATTACCTGGAGAGACAGGTTTGATGGCTTGGTCTTAGACAGACCATGCACCAAAAGACAGGTATACTACTTTCAAAAAAATGAGGTTATAAAGAGAGAAGAGTTATTAATGTATGTCAGGAAGATACAGGTAAGCACAGATATTCATGAAGTAGAGGGCAAGAATGTGGATATAAGCAAAAAAAAAGCAGGAATACATTTCGCATTGTGGGGTATACCATAGGCTGTTACGAAGATAAAGGAAATGTGTGTAGTATTTTTTAACCACAATCTCAAATCAGTGCTACAAAGTATGATCACAGAACATTAGTTCTTGATTTCCACTTCCAGCTAATAATTAAAGATCAGATCATTGATTCTATTTTATGTCATGATTTTGTTTTCTCCTGGACTGTAAAAGATGAGTTTTAGAAAGTTCCCGTTGGGCCATAATAGATCCTAATTTTTATACATACTCTGTTTCCAATGCCAAGGCTAATACTGACATGTCTTTCTCTTCCATCCACGACTACTGTGGCACCCAGGGTACAACCTATTTGCCAGCTTTTGCCTTTTCCTCTTTTCTGACCAACCTATGACAAAAATGAAATAAGTTATTAATTTAACTCTGAGAAACAAAGAGGAAAATGCTTTTGAAGTAGATCTGCCTTTATGTTCTGCATAGGTTAGGAGACCAGTCAGGATGGTGAAAAAGTTCAACATGAAGTCAAATAGGAATAATGCAAGGAAATTCCATATCTCCCCCAAAAGTTACTGGCTTCAGGAATGAAAATAAAAGAAGTATACTTGTCTCAATCCAAATACAGACACCAGAAAGACAAACTAGGACTATACAATGAAGTAGCTTGCAGGATAATACACTGAAAAATGTAATCATGCATAAATCATGCACAAAGTAGAAACCACAATTTCTGTATTTGGCAAGCCTTCGATTCCTTTGCATAATTCTTTCATTTTCATCTTGCTGCTTCTATTCTCCTCTCATAGAAATAGCTACATAAAACAAAGACATAAACTGTGTGCAATTAAAATGGGAAAATAGCTGAAAGGAATGTATTGATAATTATGTTAAAATCTATACCGTAAGAATTCTTGCATTGTTAGGCTTCTAATTTGTCATCTGTTGACATCAGCATCTCAGTTCTCCCCAACATCTAAAGCTTTGTTTTAGGCACTTCTTTCGCAGTGAGCAAACTCAATGTACCATTGAGTTGACAAAGTATAACTATATCCTATAGAAAGAGACCATAGAGTAAACCTCCAGCAGTCACATGGATTTCCATGAGGACAGAACAATCAGTGAGAGGCGAAACTGGGGGAGGCAGTTTCCCTAGACAGAAGCAGATGCTAAAACAGTGCTCTCACCTGCAAGGTCATCAGTGGTTGACTGGAAAAAGGAAGGATACTTAAAGCCATTTCCTGTGAGTGGACCCGTGTTCTCTCTTCATAACCTTGAGTGAAGAGAGTTTGAGGAGGGAGAGTGCACTGTCTTTACATACAGGAAAATACTGGTTACCTTTTTACAGGCTTAAGGACTCTTATATCCACCAATATCTTTTCTCTCAATTATCATTGCCTGGTCCATGAAACTTAGATAGGCATGATCTCTCCTTTCTGTCACAATCTATTGAAAGTAAAGCTCTAAATCTCATTTCCACTGAGGTTTAAATGTTGCATTATAACTTAAGATAAAACCTCACTCTGATGTTAAAAATAATAAGGTAAGAAAGAATATGGCATAGCGCTAATGAGCAGAACTATGTAGTTCTTCCTGAATGCAGATCAGTGATCATCCAGGTTATTCAACCTGTTTTGGATCTCAATTTCCCTATCTGTAAAATTGAAATGATAATAGAACTAACTTATGATTTTTGTGAAAATTAAAGTAGATAATTAAAATGAAATTATTTAGTAAATGTCTGGCATTAAGTACCATTTATTGAAATGTTATTGGTAAGAATAAAAACACAAGAAAATAGAAGGAAAATAAGAAAGAAATAAAAGAAAGGAGTGCTAAAATGTAGTAAGTCAAGGCACATGGTAATGGAGGTAACATTTTTTTTTAGCTCTCAGTATAGCGTAGACACTGTATTCAGTGCTTTTAAATCTCATTACTGTTCTTTGAAACGAATAGTGTTATCTCTACTCAAAAGGTGGGAATACTGGTGACAAGTTTGTCATTTCAATAAATAACAAAACTTGAATGGGACAATGGAGACTGAACTTTTAATTATTATATTGTTTTATTTTTTTAATTAAAATTTTCTTAAAATAAAGCAGGAAAAAACTTTTTTCTTTCCTTTTCTTTTTTTTTTTTTGAGTAATTCCTTTGAATCAACTATGCTTTCCCTCCCCTCCTTCTAGTGGGATCTTGTGGGAAAACGTTTGGATGAGCAATTGGGATATTTGGTCTCTGTCACTAATGCATTGAGGGATCTGGCTGTAACACATGAAAGTGTACTGCAAATGTGTAAAACACTATACAGATGAAATTCATAGCAAAACAGAGTTTTCGGGGACTGCAGGGGAATTTGACATATTAATGGTATTCAATCTTAGTTACACTGTGTAAGTCCACTGTCCAAATCTTACATTGACTTGAGAAAATACAATCAAGATACGTTACATTTCAACCCTCTCAAATACATGCATGAAGTATATAATTTTCCTCTCTCTCCATTGGCTCCTTCCTGACTTGTTCTATTCCTCTCAGTGTTTCTCGGTCAGGTGAAACTTTCTTTTGTTTCTGCATGCAGCAATTGCCACATTACCTCCAAGATCTGAAATATTCAGGAGAGTATGAGCACCAAAGGAGACAAAAAAAAAATCTAGTCCAAGGAGGCCACGTATAATTATTGTTAAAGCTCATTAGAGTTGCAATGGGGAGAAATAGAGCATTCATAATTTGGTTAAGGAGGAAGTTAAACATCAAAGCTGACTGCTACAGTTCAGAGCAGTGTCAAAATGACACGGTTAGCTCTGCTCTGGAGTGACTTGTGCACCAAATCAACAAGCCCTTATCCAGGCACTGTGTGGAGTACAGGCAGGCAGAAAGCACAATTAGATTAAGATTTGGCCCCATAAGGTGGTGAAATTAGGAAGTAGACACAGTTTTCTGGAACTCATCACCTCTCTGTTGTTTCTCTACCCATGCTATTTGCCACCCTACTCAATCCAGTGCCTCACATTAATTTCACAACCAAAGTCCTCTGCTATTCAGTATTAATACCCTGCAGCAGCACACATATTTTGCTGTTATTGTTTAACCTGCATTATGTCAAGTATTGCCAGTAAGGCATCAGGGTCCTCTCTATTAATGCAGGGGAGGTAGCACTATTTCTTATGTATCAGCTCCCATTTATTAAGCACTGGTACATCTGTATCTCCAGAGTTTTAGGATTTATTCATCATATTTTACAAAAAAAACAAACTGAGGTTCAAAGTAGTGAAGTGATCTGCCCATATGACAACCAATAAAATCAGGATTCAAAATGACATCTAACTAAATCCAAAATGGAAGCATTTTTCCTAACCTCTTATGTCCTTGGTATGAAAATGATGTTCTCTTTCTCCAAATATTTTATGAAAAGTAAAAAACTAAGTATATTCTGTGAGTATATCTGTAATTCAGCACAGGCATGAGCAGAAAGAATAGAAAGAAGGAGGGCAGCACAAACAGAAGTATTTTACATCTTTTAAATAACGTGAGACTGTATGTGTAGGTTACCTGTTTTTTGGTCATTTCCAAAGTGATGCCCTCTCCACTAAGTCACATATTTTATTTCCAATTACATAAGCTCAGTGAATGTGTATTCTATCCCACATAAAAGTGTGGGTTTATCTGGTAACACGACTTCTGCAAGTGCTCTGCCTTTCTTACTCTCCATCCCTTTCTGCTGTTGTATTTAACTCTTCTTCCCTGAATTGCCAGAACTGCTGTTTCAAATCCTTTCAATGACTTTGAAAATTATGAATCTATTTAAAACCCATGACTGCTTAACCAGTTCTTGCTTTAAATCAGGAACAAATTTGGGGAAAAGATGGTTCCATCAAAAGAAGTTGCTGGTTTCCCTTTCCTCCAGTAGGCCTGTGCAGTTCGTTATAGCACATGCTAGATCCTTGATGGGGTTTTGATTGGTGAAGGGCCCCATAGGATTCAGGTAAGAGGATGGCAGAGTTAAATGCCCACTTATATTGTACCAACATTCCAAAGAATGAAAATATCTTATGAGCCATAAATATTGAACTTCTAAAGGAAGTAACTTTCAGAGGAAGCAAAGAACTTTGGAAGTTTTATAGCATCTTTATTGGTAAAAAAAATCCATTTTGGTACTGACATAATTTCTCTATAATCAAATGGAAGATTTTTCAAAAGAACGCTATGTCAGGAGTTTTATTGTACTAACAAAATAGTTTCTCTTTTATGACTTGTGACTGCAGAACAACGCAAATCCTGCCCACCGAAACACCTCCACATACCAAATGACAAGGTCTAAGGAGCTCTCAGGAAACCAAAAAATCTGATCACTGATGAGAGCATTTTAATACATTAAATTCAAATATTATTTATGCTTTGCTTTCTTACCTCTGGTTCTCTAGTAGAATAAGAGTTTGAGTTGGTCCTTTTCTTTTTTCTCAGCACTTATTTGTACCTAAAGACTTAGCTAATAAGTACTATCTCAATAAATATTTATAAACAATTCTGTATCTTAATAGGATAGTAGAAGAATACATAAGCACAAACATATTTGCCTTCTAGAATTTGAATCAATAATGTATTAATAAATAATACAGTTTTAGAAACTAAAGTGATGGAGTGTCCAGTAACTGGTCTAGTCAGTATTATCTTCTATAAAGCTAAGAACTGTCCACCAAAACTGCCTGCTCCTCCCCACTGGGAAGTGTACCACCAGCGAAAGGAGAAGGTGGAGAGGTATACCGCTGCTGGCATGCAAGGCGATAGGGCAAGTTTCAGTCATGTGTAATTAGCATCAGAGAGGAGAAGTGGATACAGGAGGTTAAAATGGCATGCATTATCCCAGAAAATGCCCTCTAAGTACTTACAACATCGCATCTCTTTATCTTCTGTTCAGACCCTATCCTGGGCCCATGCTGTTTCTTCTTTGGTGACAATGAGGTCGACTTGGGTGGTAAATGAAGTTTACCACTTAAAATCAATTGGTCTAGAATTCAAAGGGACTAGCCACAAAGTCTGAATGTAAGTTTTTATATGAGTGTGGTGTGGCAAATATTTGATCCAAATCTTATGGATATTGATAGAATCTTTAGAAAAGTAGACTGCATATTCCAAGATCTGGATTGATTCACATCTTGTGCAGGAAACTAAATTGTACTCACACTGTCTCAGAGCTCAGCTGTAACATGCATATCCCAAACTGGGGCAGAGCTCACAGGGGCATTTCCCAGGTGGCATCTATACCCGGTGAGTGTGATATACATAGGAAAATAAGGAAGAAAACAAATAACTATATTCACACTAATGTGGGGGGGAGGGGAACTGAAGCGAAATACACAAAAACCAAATCAGAATCTGCATAACTCAACAACTCTGTTTTCTGTATTTGTGTGATAAATTGACTCCATGTGCCTTATGCGGTTAGCTTTATCCACAGTAGCTAGATTCATGTTTAAATTAATGGCAGTATTTAAGGACAAAAAATACACACTGATTATCGCATTCCCCTTCATAAAGGTTACTTACTGAGTGGAGCGGCATGTAGACCTGTAGACCCATTTTATGTGGCCAACCTTAATTATTCCACTCCCTCACAGGATACTGCTAGTATTTAAAGCATATTATTTCAGAATAAAGGTTTCACTTTGCCTAAGCATTAAGACTTTAAAAAAAACATTTAACTTTGACATTTCATTTATAGGCATTTTAATTATCTGGATGGTTTCCTTTAAATGCTAGATGTAGGCAGAGAAAATTTGTACTTATATAGAAGAAAGTGCTTCCAGGACTCCCTAATTTTCATGTGTTATGAATTTTAATGCCTTATGCGGGTCAGGTTTTCATAGCCATGAAGAGGGAATACATTGACCTTAAACTATTGTATAGTTGTAACAGTATTTTTAGTCTCTGTTTGTTATGAGCAGACAGGAAATATATTTTGTTTATGTTTTCTTTTTCAAAAGTTCTTGCAGCAGATATAAGAGAGCCCCAGGCATCTAAGAAAGGTCTTACAGTTTTGCTATATTCTCTTTTTATTTATTTTTTATGTTCTCAGATTATGGGGTAGCAACCGAACAGACTGTACAGACTGTATCTGCATGGCTTAAAGTCAGTTGTGTGTTGCCTAGCAGGGCAAGGTGGCCTGGCTGGCAGCTGTCCTCCCTGAGGATAGAACCAATCATCCACAGCCATGCAAGTCGGGTACAACTAGCTATCAGAGCCCTCTACTCTTTCACTGTCTGCCCCTCCGTCCCCAAGACAAAACACTTTCACACAAGTGTCCACAGTCTCGACTGCTCCTCCGTGCTCAGGAATTTTACTGGGCTACTCTACCCAGCTCTTTCTCTCAGTGTACCAACCCTGGCTATGCATTTCTTCTATCTTTTTCTACTGTATCAAAACTTAATCATCCTGTCCAGAGTCTTGATTGGCAATGTGACCAACAGATTTAGCATAAGCTATTAGCAGTAGATGCTATCTCCACTGCTTTGTGGATTATTGCAGATATAGACAAGTGAATGTGCAGTTGGATGAAAGATGCCAAAACATTGTTTAATTTGTCATTATTTCCAGACAATATGTGCCCTTTAATTTTGGCTCCCTGGAGGCATAATATCTTGGCTAAAATAAAAGAATCACCAACGATGTATTTTGTAGCTGGTAGCAAGTAGATGTGGGGCATCATTTGTGAGGTAATCAAATTTTATTAAAGTAAAGGCCTGATCTGGCTACAACCATGTGGACAATTTGGCAACTTGGTTATTAAGGCAATGTAAGCCAAATTCATGATTTTGTATGAATAACTTAGTGGAGCAATTTTTGGGGGGTATCAATAATCAAAGTGTTTTATTTTCTGCATGGCCAGAATGCATCTATCCTATACTATATAAGTTCTGATCAACAACTGAGATTTAGTCTTATCTGATAGTTTGAGAATGTAACTATTGTCTCTTCCACACAATCTCTTAAATACCATCTTTGGAATTCCCCACAGTTGTCCAGCACAAGGTTGAACATGTGACAAACCATCAAAAAATACTCAATATAAATACTCTTGGACTTTCCTTGAGTTTTACAGTCCCTGATTGAAAGATAAGCCAATGCCAACAATTCTAAAATGGCTAGGTATTCGCAAATTTGCATCATTGCAGGGAATACATTTAAGTGTACTCTTTCTCATCTTAAAATAAAACCGTGCCAATTCTTTCTATACCATAACTCACTAACTTCCATAATATGGAATAGTTTCAAGGTCAGAAAAATTTAGGAAGGCTCCGCCCTCCACCTCCTGAACTTCCTCCCTGGACCTAAATGGCCATCTGTTGCTCTGGCAAATTTACAGTTCATTCACACTGTGAGTGATAGGAGGAGGAAGTGAGCAGAGCTAATCAGAGCTAAGTAGTTAACGAGCAGAGGGCTAACGAGCTGGTGAGTTAACGAGCTAAGCAGAGAGCTAATGAGCTGCTGTTTCCCACTACATGTAAGCAAATATATCTTTCAGGTGATTGTTTACCTTTAGCATTCTTAGCAGATGTCCATAATGACATAACTAAGTCTTTGACGGTTCCCCAAACACCTCAGTTTAAAACAAAATCAGCCACACCATCAGTCCTCAGTATATGTTTTCCTTGCCATCATTGTAACCTTGAAATGAAGTCACCTTATTTTTTGACGCAGGCCAATGGCTACTCCATCAGGTTTTTCTGCATAAATATTATAGTCATTTACATAAAATTAACAAAATGATCTACTCGGCCCCTATTCTATACTAATTAATGGTATAGTAGTAATGATGGAGAATAACAAAATCTAAAAATTAGTGTCTATCCCTTAAGAGTAGCCATCTAATTAAAAGGAGATCAGCAGGAGTTACAGGAATAGAGAAAATGGGGTATTAGGTATCAGTAACTAGAGGACTAGAATTTGTTTTTTAGAAAGAGTGAAGAGTTGTCAGAGAAGACCTCAAGGAGGTGACATTTGAGCAAAGACCTGAGTGGGGAGAAAAATGAGGATTAAAAACAATCTGAGAGAAAATCATTCCAGGTAAAGAAACCTCAAGGATAAAGGTCCAGACAGAACAACAAAGCAGGTTGGAGCTGTTTACCAATAGCAAGAAGGCCAAAGAGTGCATCTTAGTGGGTGAGGGATAGGGAATGAGTGAACAGGGGTCACCACGGAGGACTCTGTAGGTCAAAGAAAGGAGTTTATAATAGTTACAGGAGTTTACACTCAAAATGTAATAGTTATTAAAGCATTTCAGACAGAGGAATGCCATTGAACAACTGACGTTTTAGAACATTTATTCTAGCTGATCTGTTTTTAAAATGTCTTAAATCTAAAGGTTGCTGAGATGAAGGAGAATCCAGAAAGAGCAGGTCTGTTGGATGGTGAAGTGGCAGGTGGGTTCTCAAAGTGTTCTATTTTATTTTACTTTTCTCTAGTTGGGTTAACTTTGAAAAAGACAAAGGACTATTGGAGGAAACATTAGTACATCACATGAGTTGTTGGGGTGAGGATGCAGAGTGAAGGAGTAGTCAAGAGAAGTTGAGGTCAGAAAATGCTGTGCTTGAAATCAGGTTCTAGATGGGGTGCACTCACTGATGACAAAATCTAGGATAGAACCATGGGAGTGCAAAGTGAACATGAGAGAGAAGGAAGTAAAGGAGACAAGGAGTTAATAGAAAAGTGTCCAATATAGATACTGAGTTGCCAAGAATGAGGGCTGAAGAGGTAACAGAGAAGCAGGAAGACAGACTGATCGATGGGGTGGGATGGAGTGGTAATCCACATGATCATAAAAGACAGTCATGAGAAACAATGTGATAAAGTATGGTGGCCCATACCTGAAAGAAGTTGGAGATTTTGAGAATACGCAAAGCAAAATTAATATGAGACTGTCAATGAGAAAAAAACACACCCAAGCCATGTGGGGTGTGAAAAGAAAAAAATAAAGATACCAAAACATAGCCCAAGAGGCTGACCATGTAAGCAGTATTTTCAGAAATAGTAGTATTCTCAGATAAAAAACAATGTTTAGATTATAGAATGTAGGAAATTTTGCTAAGGATACTAATAATCCTAATAAGCCCTATTGACTGAGCACTAACTCTATGACAGGGAGTATTCTTAGAATTTCATATTGTCACTGTTATTATTCCAAATGTTTTATGTGTACTCAGAATTTGAATACTCACACTAACCATATTACCACATATGTTTATTTTCTTCTTTTTCATAGATGAGGGAATTGACGCTCAGAGATAAGTAACATGATAAAGATCATACAACCTGTAACCGGTGCTGCCAGGTAGGAGCTAATGCCAGGCAGCAAGCACTGCCCAAAGAGTACATTAGAATGATACCATGGGTGAGAAAGGGATGCAAGACGGGGTTCAGAGTTAAATTTAATAGTTAAAGAGATTAAACAAGTTGCATATGAGCTTTTGTGATGACGGAAGATGTGGAAAGCTTATGCTTCTGGTGGTAGTGAAGGGACGGAAGAAAGGACTGTCAAACTCAGTGCTATTGGTCAGACAAGGCCCCATTGAAGAGGAGGAATTTCTTATACTTATGATCTTACACTCGTGGGTGTCTTAGTTGGGCCAGGGTAATCTTGCTAGGGGCACTTGGAAATCTTTAGATATTCTTTATAACTTGAAGCTAGATCATCTTTCTATTGCATCCTGTTGTAATTTTCCCCCAAAGCACAGATCCTTTTTATATGATCCCATTTATTTTTTTTTTTAAAAATCAGTGTTTCCCCATCCATCGTCTACAGGATAAAATTTAAGTTCTTTAGAATGACATTAATGTTCCCCATTAACTAGCTCCAGTCAACCTGTCTACCCTTTTTCCTGACACTCTTTTTTTCATAATTCTTTAATGACTAGTCAAATCAAATGAATTATAGGTGTTCATATGCTGCTGTAACTTTTTTTCTGAAGTCTGTTCCATTTATTATGCCCTTCAGATATCTCTATAATCAAGAACCTTTTTGTTCTTTCCAACTCTGTTCAAGGTTGGATTTCACTGGTAAGAATGAAGCAACCCCCCCTTCCTCTAAATTCCCCATAGTTCTGAGTCTGTAAGGTTCCTCTCCGTCTACATTCCTTCTCCTGAGTTCCAAGCTTCTTAAATATAGAGACTGTGCCTGCTTTACCACCGCTACTTATGGAAAGCTTAGCTCAGCACATTGGATGTAGTTGTTTAATTAAAAATTGTGAAATGACTATTCAGGGAAATCATCACAGAGGAAGAAGGATTTAGAGTGAAGTTAAAAGATGGGGCAAGATTTGGATGAGTGTGAAACAAGAGGGAAGTACAATTATGGGGGGAGGGGAAGAATCAAATGCTTAGGTTTCTGAAAGTGGAGTGTGCTTGCAGAGTGGCCAGGGTCAGAGAGAGAGAGTTCTGGATCAGATTGCATAGGATATTGAATGATTCACTGAAGAGTATTACATTTTATTCTCTTATGTGTTCCACCTGTTTGTACTTCAAAATAGACTCTCATAATAGCTAACTGGAAAATGAGGGTGAACACCTTCAAGAATAAAAATTGTTGTCAACCAAGATGGTATCAAAGTGCACTGATTCCAAAATCCTATATGCAAGAAGATTCTATAGGACTCATATAAATTTATAGCTAGTGAGAATGGCATTGGTATAGATGAAAACCCTGAAGGCAGTCCACTGTACAAAGGGCAAGTAGAATCATGACTTCAATATAAGAGATGGCATGCAGGCCTATATTAGCTAAGACTATGTGGATATAAGTTTAAAGAGCTTAGAGTGAATGTGTGACTAACTGACATAGACTAAATATTCATGTCCCTGTACAAACTCATATATTAAATGTTAATGCCCACTGTGATGGTTCATGGAAGTGTGGACTCTGAGGGGTGATTAGGTGAAGAGGGTGGCTCCTTCATCAGAGATTAGTGCCCTTATAGATCCCAGAGAGTTCTCTTCGTCCTTCTGCCATGTGCTTTACAGTAAAAAGATGACTACTTATGTGGTAAGTGAGGCTTCCCTAGACACTGAATCTGCTGGCACCTCAATCTGGAATCTCCAGCCTCCAGAACTGTAGGAAGGAAATGTTAGTTGTTTAAGTCAGCAGGTCTATGTTACTTTTCTCACAGCAATCCAGACGGATGGAGACACCAACTCATAAAGAATTAAGACCAGCTGCCTAAATTATAATATACTGGAAAATCAATAAATACCCCTTTAATCTGCGCCACACTAATTTATTTATTCCAAAAACATATATTGGGATTTCCATCTGTCAGGCACTGTTAGTAGCATCGGAGATAGAGTAGTGAGAGAGAAAGAGAGAAGTGTTGTTGCTCATGGGGCTTATATTTGGGACAGATGGGTCTGATCTCATGAAATGATCCCTATTGACTAATTGACCCAAAGGCTGTTATAAAAAGTCATCAGGGACAGAGTCTAATCTCTAGGAAAAGAAGATAGGATCAGAGTTCAGACTTCACTGTGGGAACTGGAATACTTTCAAAGAACCCAATCAGCGTGACCCTTTGACCCACAGAGTATGTGTATCTATACCAGTAGGGAGAATGTAGTAGCAATGTAGTAGCTGATCCTAGTGCAGTCAGATTAATTCTATATCCCACTTCCTGCTGGGAAAGAATCTCCCATTCTGACAAGCATCTTTATAGGAACCAAAATGAGCCAACATGAAGACTGAAGGACCCTGGTTTTGTGTGTGACAATGGGTGGAATGGTAGCACAGGGTGGTGGTCTCACACATGAATTTCAGCGGTAGCTGTATCTCTTTAATTGCATACTAATTGTTATATGTGCAGCAGTTTGCCTAGATACCCCCTGAACTTCAATTCTCGTGTGTACAGTATACCTGCCTCATAGGCATACTATATGTGTACATTCACACACATGTGCATGCTTGTATAGGCCTTGTACAGGGAATGGCATAGATGATGCATTTAAAACTTGCCATATGGTGTCCATGAAGCAGTGGGCAACAGAGAGGATGAGGAAGGTGTGTGAGGGGAGCAAAGAGGAAGAAGGATGGTAGCTTCCAGACTCACACACTCTCATGGCTCCTTGCTGGGAAGGTGAAGGTGTATAAGCCCTGTGTCGGGACGTAGGATTTCACTCACGGAGATTCGCAAAAACACAGTGTCCCAGGAGAGTTGTAACCTGGTTATTGATTTGCACATAATCAATCAAACCAACTGACTTTCAGTTCTCTTATCTGTAAAATGAAGATAATGTTCGAGTTTTTCCCACAAGATTGTCTTGTGCATCAATGAAATGAGTGTAAAAGTATCTGCCCCAGTACTTAATACATGATAAGTGCTTAAAAATATTCACTCATCCAAAGCTGTTTGGAGTTGGATTTTAGAAAATTAAGAGGAGCATCAGTTCTTGACATGAAGGAACTGTGGTGGTTAATTTAGCTGGGTCACAGTGCTCAAATAATTGATCAAACATTCTTATGGGTGTTTCAGTGAAAGTATTTTTTTGGATGAGATGAACATTGAAATGAATGAACTATGAGTAAAGCATATTACCCTCCATAACTGAGTGAGCCAATTCCTTAAATTCCTAAAATTAAATGTGTGTGTGTGTGTGTGTGTGTGTGTGTGTGTGTGTGTTCTGTTTCTCTGGAGAACCCTGAATAATACAGTAACTGAACATTTTTCTAGCAGGATTGAACTTTGAATGTTGCAGTCAGAGAGACTGAGAACTCCCAGCAGCCTTTCTTAGTGGGATACATAAGTATCATG
This sequence comes from Phyllostomus discolor, assembly GCF_004126475.2. NCBI lineage: Eukaryota > Metazoa > Chordata > Mammalia > Chiroptera > Phyllostomidae > Phyllostomus > Phyllostomus discolor. The sequence goes on from NC_040911.2 coordinate 25,181,119, forward strand.
TGTAGTCCTAGGAGGCAGCAATGTGTCAAAAGACTGACAAAATCAGATACCATCCAGAACTGGGATAATGATACCTCTTTGCAATGGGGATTCCCTGAAGAGGGGCTGGTAGATAGCATCTGGCAGGATCCCACTCTAAGAACAAAGCTGTATATTGTTGAAACATGCTGAATATTTTTATTACTTATGGTGAAACATTTATTCATTTCATAGTTTAGTTCTATTTAATTAAAGTTCACAGTTAAAAACCATTTCAAATGTATTTTTAAAATTGAAATGCCCTAATTGGGGGGAATTTCAGTGGCACTTTAAAATTATTTATTGTATTCCTCTTGTTCAAAATCCCACAGTAATTGTTATGGACTGAATGTTTGTGTCACCTTAAAATGTATGTGTTGAAGCTTTAACCCTCAGTGTGATGATATTTGGAAATGAAGCCTTTTAGAGGTAATTAGGGTTATGGAGATCATGAGGATAGGGCCCTCGTGATGAGATTATTGCCCTTATAACATCAAAGTGTTCATTCTCTCTGCCCCCCCTTTTTCTCTCTGCACACCCCCTCCCTCTGCCCTGCCGTGTGAGAACACAGTGGTAAGGTGCTCCTCTGCAAATCACAAAGAGGACTTTCCTCAAAACCCTGCCATGCTAACACCCTGTTCTTGGACATCCAGCCTCTTGAATATGTTATTTAAGCCCCTCAGTCCGTGGTGTTTTGATATGGCAGTCCAAGGTGACTAAGACACGTCAATTATCATTAAACATGACAATTTTAAACTGAAGCAACAAAAAAGTATTATACCATCCCTTTTATCCTTTTATATTATAGTACAGTATTTGTCTATATGCATGGATATTTTCAATATTGCCGCTGGTCATAAAAATGCCTCCATTGGAAGTCATTGCCCTTATGGTAGCGCTGGGTACATCAAGTAAGTGCATGCCTCACACCTGCACCAGCTCATTTTAAGCAGGATTTTATGAACGTGTGAGACCCAAAAGATCTATGGTAACCTACAAATTTAATTTATCTTAACCCACTAAAATTTTATATTCACAGATAATATGATGAATAAAAAAATCAAGTCATATATGCCTTGGATGGTATCATAAGCTAACATTTGCATAAATGGTGTATGTTAGCTCCATTTACATAGATGGTTTAAATAAATTATGACTATTATTATCATACAATGTATTAATTGATGCGTCTTGTGGGAATTTTAATGGAGTCTGTTTGTAATCAGTGGCCCTCCAATTAAGGCTCTTATTCTATTTCAAAGCAGGTTTAAGTGTCTCTTTACCCTTAACTCAGGACACAACTGACAGTAAGTTTCAAAACCCCTTTCAAAGTAGATGTTATTAGAAGCTCCCCTTCCTCAGAAGAGGCACAGGACTGGAAGACAGAGCAATTTGGCATTCCACAGGTTTTAGGTGGGTAATAAAATTATCCCTGGGAAGTCTCTGTGAACCAGCTGAGCTTGGGAGCCCTCCCTGACAAGTCACTACTTCCCTGACCAGCCAGCACAAGGCTGCCTGGGGTGTGCTGCCACTGGGCATGGGCCAGTCTCTCATTAAGCTTGGCTAAGTTACATTTCTTGGTCAGACTGCTTGTTCTACCCTTAGCTCTGACCCAAGGTCATGAATTCCCTGCTATTCCATATTTGCATAATGAGTGAAATACCCATTAGTAATAAACTTGAGAATGTGAAAACAGACTCAAGCAGGGAACATTCTTTTTTACAGATACTACATCTCAGTGTTAAAGGGCTAGAGATTGGTGTCTGTAAAGAATCCAAGCAGGAAGGGGTTTGGTTCAGAAATACTCATCAAATTAAAGACCTGGAACAGAGTTTCTCTGTGTGGGTTTATGTGGAAACAGGCAAGTGTATGTGTGAGAAAGAGAGAGAAAGAGATGGACTTCTAACTTATTCTAACATCCTGTTTTCTGGATAGTAAGGCAACAGAAAATCACGAATAGGTATTTATCTCATCAATTATGTCTTTTAAGAAGCATATCACAGTATTTTTATATGATACATATACCACATTACTCTCCAACTGACCAATATGCATTTTGACAACTGTTAAAAATCAGTAAGACCCTTGACTATAAATTGTCATATTTTCTAACTTTATTCTGAAGCTATCTGGCATCGGAGGACAGCTCGAAATTCAAGCTGAATTTCCTTCCAGGAGCAGCTTCTACTTCACCATACTGCCTCTAGACAAGTGTGGGACTTTTTCTCTTATACTTCTCACATTTTCAATATGCTTCTTAGTTTCTAGTTTTAAAATAATTAGTGGAGAATACCCTCTGAATACTCGGTATTGCCAACTACAGATGAAGCCACATAAAAAGGAGAAGCCAAAGAAATTATGGTCCCTGCAGGTAGAAAAGGACGTATATGAAACAATTCTGGAATAAAACAAAGTACAATAAAGTACAATTCATCCTTGCCTTACGCAGCAGGAAATGTTAGAGAATTATGCTAGAAGAAGCCGATGATTGTATGGTGCTGTCTACACCTATAAAAGAGAGCAGGGAAATAAATGCAGGTTCCACGTGGGTTCATTTATTCCAAAATTAACTATCATGGTAATAATAGTTTCTTGCATCTCTACAGTGTTTTGGAGCTTTTAAAAGCTTTTCTGTACATCATTCTCCTTCATTCTTTAGACCAAACTCTATTGTAGGTGTAGTAGGTACTTTTAATTTTTTTTTTACAGGTAAAGACACTGATTCTCAGCACAGTTTGGTGAGCTCTGTAAGACATATAGCAGACTAGGGTATAGAACTGGAATAAAATTCCTCAGAAAGCCCTGTCCTGTTTGTTCCCGTTATTGCTCTGCGTAATCCAACTGGAAGTGACCAAACCTTTACGATTAACTTGCATTGTTCCCTTTATAGGAAAAGGTCAGCTTCGGTGGTTTATATCCAAGTATGAAGCTTGCTTAAATGATCAGTTAAGTTGTTTATTAGGTTAGATAATTCTATGGTGGTAGAGATATATTTCTTTTGAGAACCATATGATAATCTATGCTATGTCTATTTGTAATAAATAATTGTCACATGGAGAACATGAATATATATATTCATATAGTCTATTAGCTTGTAAAAGCTGACATTCTCCCACTCTATACATGCTGTTCTGCCAGTTTCCACTGAATGCCTCAGAGTACTGGCTGAGTGATGCGTGAGTCACCGGCCAGCAGTGATCACGGAACGCTGCGGATGGCTCCTCGAGAAAAACATACACAGAGACAACCAGGTCCTGTGGTGGAATAGGAACAGTAGGGCCACTCCTCACGTGGGGAGCGCCTTGGCCACCCTCTCTCCTGGAGGGCACCATGGTCACTCCTAACATGGGGAGAGCACCCCTTGGCCACCCTCCCTGGTGGGGAGAGCGTGCCATTCCCCCTCCAGAGAGGCTTTTTATTGGTTTTGTTTGCATAAGAATTCAGGTAAAAGCTCATTACTCATTGCTAGAAAGTAAGGATCAAACAATAGATAACAAGGAAGTCTGAGGGCCTATTTTGAGTCAGGGTCAAAGAGCTGTAAGACTTTAAGGAACAAACTTACTTCTTCCTTGGACCCTTATCATTCAACTGAGAGCATTCTAAACAAAGCAGGTTTCACAGGATTTTACATATTCTTTCTTAGGCCTGATCACCTGGGGAACCTGCCCTTTTCAGCACAGAGCTGCACCACCCTGTCATTGTTTCAGGCTTACGTGGAGCAGGGGAAGTAAGGCAGCCAAGAGATAAGGAGTTTTTCTCCCAGACGAGGAGGACTCAGGCTAAGTCAAAGCCGAGGAGCGAGGGTCCATCACCCCCTTTTGCTGTAGCCCCCAAAGTCCTTTCTTGGGGGCCTCCCACGTGATTGTGCCTGTCTTAAGTTGTTCCCCCCTTGAGGAATCTTACCCGTCATTGGCTAACCGACCAAGCATTGGGGTTCAGTTATGAATGAAGCAGCAGAAGCAGTGCTCCTGCCAGGGAGATAAGCTTTTGTCTCCTTGCTGGCTCCCTCAGCCTTAGCCTTGGTGGGGGTTACAGCTTCTGATACTAGGCAGGGCAGTTCCCAACAGCTGAGGCTATTTCTGACTAACTTGAAGGATCCAGTCAGCGAGCTCGCCGAATCACCTGTACAGAGCACATGCAGTTTTAAGAGTTGCTGTCCTGGGGAGGGATTTCAGGCTGTACATCTCAGTGGGAGGTTTCCTGCTGAGATCTCTTTGAAAACCTCCGGCATTCAGATGTGGGGCACCTGTCCCTTGATGTTGTTGTTATTATTTTCTGTTTTAGTAACTTCTTCTATTAGTGTTTCATCAAGTCAAACAAGGATTCACACCCACATGCCTGCCTCTTCAACCCAACCCAGCTTCAAGTCATTCTCAAGAGGCTGAAGCCACTTAGGAAGAAAAGACGAAGGAATGCATGGACATTCAATTTCCACTTCACCTTTTTTAAGAATGTTTTTTCAAGAGATAGTAATTCAACTAAAAATACCCAGAAGTTATTTTGGACTTCACATTTTTCCCCCCAGGAACAGTCACCAAGTCAGCTGAGCCTGTGGTCCATGCCTCACTCACTGAGTGTTCCGGACACATGGTCTGCGGCCTTCGCCTGTCACTCTTCTTGTCCTTCATTCTGAGGCTGCTACTGTTGATATTCCTTTATTTCCAATCCACACAAAACCTTTACCCCTTTGTTTCAAAGCGTCTTATGAAAATTAGTATCTAGTATCTTGTCTCCCTGGATGATGAGGAGGACTATGGCTTATTATGGTACTTCTAAAATTTCAATAGTATATGACAGGTACTCCACTGAACAATTTATAAACATTACAAATTTAATTTATGACAACTTCATGGTATAGATTCCATCGTGACCATGTTAGATCTGAGAAAACTGAATGTTAGAGAATCAGCTATCCATGGTCACCCAGCCAGTAAGAGGCAGAAACGGGCATGAAAAGCCAAATCTCTGTATAGCCAAAAATTGTGCTCTTCATACTTATTTCCACAAGGAAATCCTGACCCATCAGGATTTGGCTCACCAGATGAGTTAGGAAAAGCTACGCTCTGCCTGTCATAGTCTCTCAAGGGCCCAGTCTGACAGAGACTCCTTCACACAAGATTCGTCCATGCCCAGGACAGGAAAAAGGAAGTGGCAAGGAGTACTTTGCCTCTGAGAGCTTCTACCCAGATGTCCCTAACGTTACCATATTTTATGGGTATAAACAAGTCTCATGGCCACTCCTACCTTCAGCAGCAACAGGGAATGGTAACTTGGTGTATGCCTGGAAGGAGGGGAAGCTGGAGCATTTTCAAAAATCCCTGTGATACTCACCATGCTTCATTTAAGTGTTATGTTAAAATAGGACTTGTTTTTGAAACTCTTACAATAGTTACCTGAAAAATTTTTCCCTTATTTTGTTCAGTAACTTTCTTTCTTTAAAAAAATATTTATTTATTTTTAGAGAGAAGAAGGGAGAAAGTGAAGCAGAGAAACATCAATGTGTGGTTGCATCTCACACAACCCCTATTGGGGAACTGGCCTACAACCCAGGCATGTGCCCTGACTGGGAATTGATCCAGCAGCACTTTGGTTTGCAGGCCAGTACTCAATCCACTGAGCCACACCAGACAGGGCTATTTAATAACTTTCTAAAGTTTACTCTTTTTAGGAAATTTTTTTCAGACTAACTGGAAAAGTGGAGATTGGTTCATGACTTTCTATGTTCATAGATGTTGAATCCTACCTGCAATACGCGCAACCCTAACAATTTCCTCATTTGAACAATGGTGGTTCTAGGGCGGTTCTATAATTACAAGTTATTATAAGATGAGATAAAGTCATCAAAGAGACATGAAAGTGGCTAATGTGAGGCTGGCACACAGTGGTAAATATCAGGATGTATCTATACTTCCATTCTTCTTTTTCTTCTTTCCTTTCTATGTTGTATCTTGAAAAGGGTTAAAGAACATGATAATTTTTCTTGAACACTGATTTGATGACTTCCATTACATGAATGAACAGCTGATCTCTGACCTTCACTTTCTAAAGTCCTTTCTAGCTCCAGCTTTTTTATAAAATAAGAAAATTAACATCACTGAAGAAAAGTAGCTAAATTGTGATTATGACTGAAGTCCTTTTAAATGCAATAATTCTCCAGGGAAATGAAAACAAGACATTGTAAGGCACAGAATCTAATCCAGGTCTTTTATTTACTGACTTGTCACCTTTTCTCAATGGACAAGCCATTGAGTCCCACTAACAGCACAGTTTTCCCATCTCATGAGGCATGAAGTAGAAAAAGTTTCAATACCAGTTGTAAAAAGTCAATTAACTGTCTTCAATTTCTGGGAAATAAAGTGTGAAATTAATGCTTGAGCATGAGGTTGAGCAGGCAAATGCTGCTGGATTTTACAGATGAGAGAGGAGACACTTTCTCACATAGTCCTTCATTTAGGGTCTTCCTATTTCACTTTTATTTAAAAGTTTCCATGTCATCAAGTCCACGTCAGAAAATAGAGTGAAGCATGCTCTGAGCATGATAAAAATTGTGCTGTGTCTAGAAGGATGTATCTATATGTTTGCACAGGCTATTTATTTAAAAGTTTGAGTCATTCTAACTACACTGAGTAACTTTGCAGGTCGGTATTATCAGAAAGCTGCTCTTTTACAAAGAAAGTTCAGATCTCTGTGATTGAACACTTCAGTTAGTAGGTCTAAAGCTCTAGAACTGGAATAGACTACATTTGTTAACTAGTCAATGAATTAACCAATGATTTGATAGTTGCCTCCAGAGCACCTACTAAGTGTAAAACAATTATTAAAGTGTAGGACATGATCTAATTGAGAACATAAAGAGGATACATGGAGGAAAAAAACTCTAATAATGTATTTTTCAAATGACAGGAAATTTTAAATAGTACCACATTTTTAAGTGACAGGAAAATGAGTGATTACACAATATAAAGTTACTGTACAGAGAAACAGAGGAACACCTGTTTGGAACACCGGAGGGAGTTAATGGCATCTGAACAAGGCTTTGAGAGTGGGGATGCCGGAGAGAAAGGTGAGAGACGGGCCTGAGAATGGTGTCAGTAACCATAACAGCTCCAATTGATTCTCCTTCACACAACATTGGGTAAGACTCCTTTGTTTTTATTTCATCTAAGACAAGTTAGTAATAGTTTGAGAAGTTACTTTTACCAAGTAATTTAGAGGAGAGAGGAAATAAAAGATAACACAAAAGTCTAGAAACAGATTGTTAGTGACACAGACTTCAGATATGAGATTCCACTAACACTAAGAGCAGCCCCTGGGAGCTCTGCCCCTCATCAGTCAGATCTCCGGGGTCATGTGTACTGAGATACCGAGCCAGGCACCTGTGAGTTGGTTCCATGCCAGGATGATGGAACCCTTAGTTCTTTCTCAAAGTTGTTTGTAACTATGGCTCAGGGTACAGGTCATTCTTTCTGTGTCTGGTGCCCTCAGGTTCTCTCTGACACATGTATGTCCATACCTGGTCTCATGACGCTATCTGTTGACTGGCCTCTCAACCACTCTCAAACTGAATGTCTATTTACACTTCTCAGTGGTTTGTTTTGTTTGATGCCTTGCATCAGTATGTTAAGGGTATTTGCCTTCTTCAGCAGAACTCCATTTTACCTCTTTATCTACTTTTGGCAAAATAGGTTGCTGTTTTTCTAACTGGTGCAAACCTCCATTCCTTAAGGGCATTTGTAGCACCTGATGCAGAGTCTGTGCTCAATCAATGGTGAGTAATTGATAAGAAAAAAATTGACTTGCGTCCAGGAATGATCCAGTCTTCTGTCCTATAAGCAACCAGTTCTGCTCCTTGCTCAGATTTTTTTTTAATTATTATTCAGAGTCTTCCTATGGGAGCTTTTTGATCAGAATATTGTCACTATCATCTGAAGTTTTTAAAAAAAATGCATGTAAAATAAAGAAATATAGAAAAAGCAATTTCTACAAGAAAGAAAAGATAGCCCTGGCTGATGTAGCTCAATGGATTGAGTGCTGCCCTGTGAGCATAAGGGTGACTGGTTCAATTCCCAGTCAGGACACATGCTTGGGTTGCAGGCCAGGTCCCTGGTAGGGGGCGCACAAGAGGCAACCACATATTGATGTTTCTCTCCCTCTCTTTCTCCCTCCCTTCCCCTCTCTCTAAAACTACATAAAATAAAATATAAAGAAAATATAAATAACATAGTACATAAAGCCTTCCTAATCTTCCAAACTAAATCATATTGGTGGATGCAGATATATGAAAATATAGAATCCCTTACTGTAGCCCCACTAGGGGAGATAACAGTTTTTCCACTTGCAGGTCAGAAGTCAATAAATTCAGACCCACCAGCTGTAAATTTCTAGGGGCAGCAGATAGATCACCTTTTTCTTTTGACATACTTAGCAGTGAATCACAAAGGATAATAAATACTATATCAAAGATCAGAAAAAAATGCAGGATAGAGAAGATTATTATGTACTAGATTATTATACTTTATTTCTCAAATTTATCTTCAATAGGCACATCAGGGGAAAGATGAATGCCTTCAGTGCAATGCCCATACATTCTCCCACCCCCAATAGTCCCTTTGTCTTTCTCCCGTTTTGTTCAATCACGAGGCCCATCAGTGCTGGGTGAGTCAGTGGCAACTCTATTGATTCTATTCTCTTTTGCCATAAACCACTAGTGTCACACAACAGCACTGTGGTGAAAAATGTATATAAATATACGGTGGAAAAAACAATCATCACTAAAAACTAAAATGTATGCATGGTTGTTTACTATATTCTGATCTATTTCATGGTGGGTTTTTTAAATAATGACACATATTTTAGGAAATCCAAACACTGAAATGTCAAAACTTTCCAAATAGCTGTTCACTCATATCTGGGTACATGAAGATACTACAGCGTAAGAAATACAACTCTCTTGTACTTACTAGAAAATGAAAAAAGGAATTATGTGATATCCAGAATATGAGAGATTTCCAGAGAGATGTCCCCGTCCTTAATGAGAAATCACAGAGAAGGCTGCCATCGCTTGCCTGGACGCCTGAGCTTATCAGCAGGTCTCAAAGTTTAGGCCTCTGAGATATTGAGTGAAGATTATAAGCCAGATGGACCACAAATTCTGTCAAGCCTTCTTGGCAGCTGCTCTCATTACAAAAGCCAGCCAGCCTTTTCCAAAAATAAGAATGTGAAGCAAATTGGGCTTATAGACCCTTATAATGCAATTGCACGCAGAGATAGGGGTCTGAGCGAGCAGGCAGAAATATTATTGATGGCTGGTGAAAACAGGGAATAAGATGTTATTAAGGCAACTCAGAGATAGATATCGATAGCTAATATAAAGCCTTTATTGGTTTACAGGCTCTAGGAAAAAGGGTTCACAGCTTCGACCCTTTACTTTGCTTTTAATTTCACTGGAGGTGCAAAGTTTATGAATAAAACATATCTTTACTCATGATTCTGACATTAGTCACTATTTTCTCTGTCCCTTGTTCACCAGAAGCCAGCAACATATACCAGCACCATGAACCTTAAAGGCTTTTACTGAGGAAGAGGATTTTGTATGTGTTGGAATGAAGGGGAGACCATTTTCTAGAAATAATGAAATTCAAGGAAAATAATAAATTATATTTAAAAAATTTCTAAAACCAAGGTATAATACAACATCCAAAATTAGCCTATGTGATAAAAGAGAAAGAACTTGCATGATACGATGACCCACATTGGGAGGGACATACAGGATCTCCAAAGATCCCAATGAGTCATGCATCTGAAATGATATGACTTGAGAATAAGGTGTCAGATGAAAGAGTTAACTATTACTTTCTTCAGACTTTGCCTGTTACAAGTGGGGCTGATCCTCGCTTCCCCTCTGCCAGGCACCAGCATGATGGTGACAGATTTGCTCAGTTTCTTCCATTCTGGTAGAAAACAACAGCTAAATTGTATATCAAACTGGCTCAACTAATCAACCTCCCATTCAATGGGCCATTATGCAATCGCTACACTTTATTCTGAAGTATTTATAAAATCAAGGGTGACGCAACCAATTTGTATTCTAATTAGTTTATAAATAGAACTTGATTTCCCACTACTACTGTCTCCCCTCAAGAAGTGCAGAAAGCACAAGGATGGCATGCTTTGCTTCGGTCTCTAATTTAACTCATTGAATCAGCATCTACGTGACCTGAAAGGGCATTTTTACTTTTACCTGGTGTATGCATCTCGTTGGGTCATGGATAGATTTTTCAACTAACAAACCTCTTGCTCATTTCACAGACCACTCAGTAAGCATCAGGGTATGCTACATTAGTGTCAACGGGAACCTGTTCTTCACATATTTTAATTTTTAGTCTTTAATATTTCTGTGCTTATGAGCACTTGCCTAATGTCTCACATATCAACTCCAAGAGTATCTATTCCACATTAAATTATCTGAAGAAAACACAAGAACTTCAGGAAATTATATAGGTGGTATCAGGCACTGGATTGGTTGGACTGAAAGAAAAACTATTTATATAAAAGGTTTTTTTAAACTTCTCACCTAAATCATTAATGTATGAAAGCAGAAATTTGCGGTGTTTAAATAACTGATTGTTCTTCAAAGAATATTCCTAAAACATTGGGTTGTTGTGGTCACTGGGTCCACATTCCTTGACCATTTAGAAATCTTGGGCTCTCTGATTATATAACAATAGTCAGTAAAGCTGTAAGTAAATAGTGAAATGTAATATATATGTTAATATTAAGTTCACGTCAATAGTAATTTCATTTACGTATGATTGAGAATCCAATAATTCTGAGAAATAGTTACCCAATATTGTTTGTAATCATTCTGTGTAATTTAATCTAGACTCGTGCGATGAAGACTCATCAAAGAAAAAAGTTATGACTTAATTTTTTTTTTATTGTGAAACACCTGATCCTATATTATGTACTTAACAGGTACAGAATATATGTCAGAGTGTTTGCTCATTGTCATATACATCTCCTTGATGGAAATCCCTTGATGGAAGGTATTTCAGGATACTGGCCGTAAACCCATTTGGTGTCATCTGGCATTGGAGAGACCGTGTGTTCTTTCTTTTCCCATCTCTCTGCTGGTTCTACTTACCCACACTAAGCAGTTAGTACAATACGTCCACAAAAATTATTGTAATTCAGAAAGTATCTTACAAGGAGGCAGGTGGTGGAAGGAAGGGAAGTTATAAGATAAAAAATAGATCACATGTGCTATGAGAAGGTAAACACTTTTTCTTTGCGTTACAGACTTAGGAATGACAAAAAAAATTACAATCAAAATTGCCACACCATCACATCATGCTAGACCTTTTGTTCTGACAGTTGCTTTATTTTGACTCCTGAGGGATTCAGGGACACCAAAATGATGCCTCCTTGCTCCATGCCTTCATTTGTATATCTTACAGTGTCTGTGTCCACAGGGCCACTCGGGGGTGTAGGATTTTTCTGGTGCCTTTTTGCTCTGGGCTGTCAGGTCTCCTTGGCATCAACCTTCCCATTGCCTATGAACTTGCAATTTGCACATAGGAGTGGGAGCTCAGAAGTTTCCAGCAGACAGATTTCTGAAGTAGGAGAGAAGAAATGAGCAGCATCCTTTATGATCCCTGATCTTGCTGGTACTGCAGACTTCTTTAATTACATTTGCAGTATAATTACATAACCTAGGACAGCATTGCCCAATTATGGCATATTTTAGTTTTGTCACCCCAAGGATACAGGGTGGCCTATCTTTCATTGAGTAGGGAGAAGTGAACCAACTTGTTTCATCAAATATTATAAGTTAGAAACTATTCTAGATACAAAAATATATGGAATAATATTAATTATTTAATGTGTGTAAACTGAATTTCTTTTTTAAATATATTTTATTGTTATGCTATTACAATTGTCCCATTTTTTTCTCCTCTTTATTACTCTCCTCCTTGAACCACCCCCCTCACCAGCATTCCCCCCACCCCTTAGTTTGTGTCCATGGGTCATTCATATAAGTTCTTTGCTTCTCCATTTCCTATACTATTTTTAACCTCCCCCTGACTATTCTGTGCCTACTACTTATACTTCTTATTCCTTGTACCTTTTCCCTCATTCCCCCTGCCTCCCCACTGATAACCCTTCATGTGATCTCCATTTCTGTGATTCTGTTCCTGTCCTAGTTGTTTGCTTAGTTTTTTTTTTAAGGTTCAGTTGTTGATAGTTGTGAGTTTGTTGTCATTTCACAGTCGTGATCTCTTTTTCTTAGGTGAGTCCCTTTAACATTTCATATAATAAAGGCTTGGTGATGAACTCCTTTAACTTTACCTTCTCTGGGAAGCACTTTTTCTACCCTTCCATTCTAAATGATAGCTTCATTGCTTTTCATGACTTTGAATACTTCTTTCCAGGCCCCTCTTGCCTGTAAGATTTCTTTTGAGAAATCAACTGATAGCCATATGGAAACTCCTTTGTAGGTAACTGTCTTCTTTTCTCTTGCTGCTTTGAAGATTCTCTCCTTATCTTTTATCTTGGGTAATTTAATTATGATGTGTCTTGGTGTGTTCCTCCTTGGGTCCAATTTCTTTGGGACTCTCTGAACTTCTTAGACTTCCTGGAAGTCTATTCCCTTCACCAGACTGAGGAAGTTCTCCATTATTTTTTCAAATAAGTTTTCAATTTCTTGCTCTTCCTCTTCTATTTCTGGCATCCCGAGAAAGAGGCATCTGACATCTGGTTCAGGTGTTGGAACATTTAAAGTTGTCCCAGAGGTTCCTAAGCCTCTCCTCATTTTTTTTTTTATTCCTGTTTCCTCATTCTGTTCTGGTTGAATGTCTATTCCTTCCTCCTGTTCTAAATCATCTAAAGTGAATTTTTAAAAAATATTTAATTTATTTATTTTTAGAGAGAGGGGAAGGGTGGGAGAAAGAGAGGAAGAGAAATATCAATGTATGGTTGCCTCTCACGTGCCCCCCACTGGGGGCTTGGCCCACAACCTAGGCATTTTCCCTGACTGGGAATCAAATAGGTGACCCTTTGGTTCACAGCCCACACTCAGTCCACTGAGCTACACCAGCCAGGGCTAAACCGAATTTTTTAAACCATACACCTAACAATTTATTTTGAGTACTGGAGTTTTCTTACAAATGCTTGGGCTCTCCATTGTTCTTGCTTAGAAGATACCATTGGATCTGAATATAGTATAACAGTTCTGAGGTTCTCTTTATTTATTACTATTATTTAAACTGAAAAATAATCCTTGTGTACATTTTACTAAAATAGAATTTATCTTTTACAATGTACAAAATAAAGTTGTTTTGGTTTCTTTAAAAAGATCTTAATGATTAAAATACAAATCTGTAAACAAAATAAAAGGGTATGTGATAAATAGACTGTTACTTTAGACACATAGTAATTTTTTTAAAAAGCCTCCTAAAACACTCTAATATTTTCTCATTAGCCACTGCAAAATAAATGAGAAAATCCAGTAAAAGTCTCTGTGCTCTCAGATAAGAACAAGCAAATGAGAACTTAGGTTTACCTATGGAAGTTGATCCAGACCAGAGTTTCTGGCTGTTTTCAACAATATTTTATTTATTATTTTAGCTTATTATGGAAGATTAAGATATATCTGCTCCCTCCCCTCCACCTCCCCAAAGCAAATGAAAACCACAGGAAAAATAACAATTCTCTCTTTATACATTCTTTATAATAAATCTAGGAGTGATCTGTAAATCTAAATTACAACGCAGGAGAAATGGCTGTCTAAAGATTAGCAATGCCTTGGCTGGGGTGGGGCGAGAGGCTGTCACAGGGTGTATGTGACTGTGTATCATAGCTGAAGGGCAGAGCATTCTCTCCAGAAATGGCAAAATGCAACGTCTGGAAGAACAGCACTGTCTTTGAAATAAGAGGTGTAGAGTACATGGGCTCCCTGCTGAAGCTTTCTGAGGCCACAGTTCACACTATGGGATAGCTGAGGGAGAAAGACAGTGCACTAATGTGATGTGACATTTTTGAAAACTGTGGCTGTTGTTGCTGCAGAGTGTAAGAAGATGGGGTTTTGTGGGGACCCTCCCAGCACCATGCTTTGTTATGGAGGAAAAGTGGTGAGCCAACCGTTTCTTTCTGTCCCTGGCTCTATCAGTCTCTCTCCAGCCTTCTCGCATCTGCAGTCGGGCACTTGTGCACATAGAGCCCTAGCTCAGGGCTCACTCTTCCCTCTGTAGACACTTGGCCTCCTAAGAAAGACCTTCACACTGAAAATTTTTAATAGTCACATGACTGGTACTAATACAAAGGACACGAACAATTCAAACCATGGAAAACTGAACAAGGCATACAAGTTTTCTTTCACAGAGCAGATAAAGATGTGAAGCAATATTTTGAACCAATTCAAAGGTTTTTAACAAAATGAATACTTTTCAGAAACAAATACTCAAAGAAGATAGAGTGGTTTTAAGGATGAAATACTAAAACAACAAAAATAGATAAAATAACTTAGAAAAAATATGAAAAAATAAATTAAATAAAGAACGTATTAGAAACTACAATGGACAATGGACAGGACAATGGACACTATTGAAAACAAAGGCAGAAGCATAAAAATAGGCTTGAACAGGGGATTAAAGTAAAATTAAAAAAATAGAGTTGAAAAGGATTGGTGATCTAAAATGAGACATGAAAATGGACAATGCAAGGGAATATAAACATAATTAGTATCTTGGCAGAAAGGCAAATGATGAATGAGAAACAAAGATATAACTCAAGACAATTTTCAGAAGAAAAGACTAAAATACACAAGCTGATAGGGAAAATTATATCCTTGAGAAAACCTATGTGTCACTCTGGAGATACGTCCTGTTAATGTCACCAGACTTCAGAGGTGAAGAAAGAACCCTAAGGGCACACAGACCAACAAAAAAAAATTAAAATCAGCTCCTGTAAAGGCAGAAGTAGTAGACTGGTTTCAAACTTCTCCAAAGACACATTTAAAATTAGAGACAGCATGGGTAACAAAGGAGCAAATGTCTGAAAGAATGGAGCTACATATGGCTAATGGAAAATCCTTTCAATTATTAAAACACTTTGGCACCATCATCTACTCAAAAATGAATGTTTTCTCTTATTCACACAACATATACAATTATAAATTCACTGCATTCATTTTTAACAATTTTGATGGGAATCATGTGAAACAGAAATAGAAATCCTGTACCTGCAGCATTCACAGCATCAAAGCTAAAATTGGTAAACCTGTGTGTGTGGCAAGTCCTACTTTGGACTGTCCCTTAGTGCGCACTGAGGCCTGTCTTGCACTGGTGTCCGAGGACTCCAGATGAAACTGAGTGAGAAATGACCACTGAGGAAGCAGACAAAACATAAACAGCATACAGATTAATAAGTGGTTTCATTATTTAAAAACCAGTGCTTAATCATGCTGTAGGAAAATGTAAATACTCTGAAATCATATAGCTTGTTATGAAAAATATCCTGATAAAGATTATGCTAAATTTTGTAAGTATAATGTAAATGTGCATATCATATCAAACATAAATGATAAAGCTGCAAGAAACTTTTCTAGTTACAAAAAATCAATTGGCCATTCTAGACAAAAGACTGAATTATATTTTTTGTTCAGATTGTAGAAAGCATTACAAAATCATTGTCACCTGAAAAGGTAATCAAACAGTATGCAGCTAAACAATAAACAGAAGTATTATAAAGGTGTCCCTGACTCTTAGTTAAAAACATGCAATTTCCCTAGAATTTTGGGAAAATTGTATTTATTTGCTCTTTGACATTTCTAATTTGTTGTGAATTCTCAGTCAACAGAAAGAATAGTTTATAACCTACTTTTTCAATTATAATTTTATGTTACTTTAATTAAAGAGAACCAAATTGTTCAAGCTTTGGGACCCATGAAACCCAGACCTGCCCCTGGCTTAGAGCAGGGGTGTCAAACTCATTTTCACCGGGGGCCACATCAGCCTCGCGGTTGCCTTCAAAGGGCCGAACGTAGAACTCCTTGCCCCTAGTTAAAGAGTAGTTACATTTATACAGTCCTAATATTACATTCGGCCCTTTGAGGCAACCTGAAGGCTAATGTGGCCCCCGGTGAAAATGAGTTCGACATTCCTGGCTGGCTTAGAGAAAACAAAATCTTACACAATATAACTCATGGCTGTGAAAATAAAAATGTAACTAATGCAACGAAGGTGTGAGATGGTCGGGTTCCGTGTAAGCAGGTTGGCTCCTCTGTTATTTTTTGCTTAAGTGGGAGATCAATAGACATTTCTAAAACTTTACAACTAAGTAATAAGGGTATGTCATTTGGAAGTTGTAAATACACTAATGAAAATAAGTAAGAAAAATATATAACTAAATTACTAGATCAAGGAAGGAAAACAGCTTGTAAGTGTGAAAGGAGATCAGTCCCTACCCTCTGAGTCATGCTGAGATCTCAGTAGTTAATGATAAAGTTGAAAAAGCAAGAAAGGGACATTAGAATATTTTTCTAAAGGCATATTTTATCCTTAAAGGCATATCTAATCCTTAGAATTATTTTCAAATAAGCCAGGTGGTGAAAGACAAATACCATATGATCTCACCTATAAATGGAACCTAATTAACAAAACAAACAAGCAAGGAAAATATAACAAGAGACATTGACATGAAGGACAAACTGACAGTAACCAGAGTGGAGGGGGGAGGGGGACAATGGGGAAAGAAGGGGAAGGGTCATCAAGGAACACGTATAAAGGGCCCACGGACAAAGCCAAAGCAGGGAAGGATTGAGGGGGGCAAAGGACAGTGGTGGGAGGAAAATGGAGACAGCTGTTCTTGAACAACAATTAAAAATAAATAAAGTTAAAAGAATTATTTTCACATAAACTCATTAAAGTTTATGTAATTTATGACAACACTAATTTTGGAGGGTGGAAAGGAGAATGTGAGAATAAGTGGAGATTTAGTAATTCTTTGTTATTCATGCGAGGGTGCTAATAAACACTCCTTGAGGCAAAGAGATATTAAAGTTATAAATGAAAAGAAATGAAACACTGAAAATACACATATCTGCTGAAATAATCCCTGAGTGTTGCCAAATCTTGCAAACCCCTTTATAAACTTAAATTTTAGAAATCCCTTTAAATAAGTAGGGTACATTGTGTGCATATTTGGGACATAGGCATCAAAAATGAGTCCTTTCCTGAAGAAAGATGTTTTTCGTAGCCAGCCTTCTCAGGACAATAAAAACTGGAATCTGTTTACAGTTGGAACATAAACAGGTAATTGCAACTGTTTGGAAATCTGAGTAAAGCAGAATAAGCAGCATCATGCTTGGGGTGTTGGTTCTGAGGCTGATGAAGCAGGCATTTGGGAACCAATGTTAGCCCCCGCCAACAACCAGGCAGAAGTTGATGACACTTGGGTACAGAGAGAAGTGGGAGAATGATTAGGACCCCCCACCTGAACCTCAAGAATGCTCATTTTTGCAAGGATAACATACCCCCATGGTGACTGTCCTATCACACCTGCTTTGAAAAAATCCACATCAAAGTCAATGCAAACAGACAGAAACATTCAACTTCGAAACTCTGGAACTAAATCACAATCTGCAGGGCGATGTGTGGGGGCAGTCATATATTTATTTCCAATTACATGTGAATAGCAAGAAAAATTTGTTTCCAACATTCTTGCACCCCATCTGGTCGTCAGTTTTCTGGGATGTGACATTGAGGGTCATTAATGCCAGAAGTGCTTGTTTTGCAGGAGAACTGACTAAATGTTTCACTGGGCTGGCTGCTGTTGGCTCAGCTGCTACTTGCTCTGGTTGTACTTCAATTTCTCTTTTCATTTTAGATTTTGGTCTCCCTTTTTTCCTTTTTACTGAGTAATATATGACTCTGAATGATGCGTGTAATGGGAAATTGATGCTATGTGTGTACTTTATTGACACAGCTGCCCCCAAAATGGCTAAGCCCACATCTCTGAGTAGTGCAATTTATTGTTCCCTATCCCCCACTCACCCACACAGAATGAATGGTAAATGAGAGAAAAGAGGGAAGAATTGTCATTTCAAACTTTTTCTCCACACACTTAAAGAGAACCAACTCCCAAGCATTAAACTTGAAGAAAGCTGTTCATTCTCCTAAGATTGCAGTTCCTATGATTAAGTTCCACCGCAACCAACTGAACGCTGGCTGTGGGGGCCCCTGCTCACCCAACAGGAGAACAACAGGAAGCTCAGTGATCATCCTTACGTTAACCAAGAACCAGAGGATGCCCTTTGAGAATGTGCAGTTACTAAGAAAGTGGAAAACACGTTGCTCCTTTCACTCAACACAAACACTTTTAAGAATCCCAAACTGGCCTATGGTGATGATGAGACTCTAGGAAAAGAAATCCTTTAGTCTAAAGTTAGAAGAAAATGTCATTTTGTGCTTTCCCTTTGCAGTTATGGATTATGGTTAATGTGTATTAGCTGGCCAATGCCTGTCAGAATCCCCTTGGCACAGGGAACTTCCAATAAGAAACTTCTAATAATTTAAAGTAAAATTATACTTTACATAAGTATCGGTTTGTTTATGTGCTTAAACATTTGCATGAGAATAGTCACCTAACTTATATTCATTAAATATTTTACAACAATCAAAGTGTAAACATTGTGAAACATCTGCCAGAAATAAAAAACTTGTATTTCTGTGTGTGTCAGAAAAATGTGGACTGAGGTTCCAAGGACTTTTAAAAAGGGCAAGAACCATCAATAGAAGAAAACAATAGTTATGCAGACTAGCATACCAACATATCACTTTTCTGGCTACTGATAAATGATACATACTTTATCTAAGTTTGCATATGCATTTGTGAGTGTGCACGTGTGTGTATTTCATTTATGCAAATACATTTATACAAGAATATGCATTTTAAAGTGTTGGAATGAGAGCACATTATTCTTAGCAAAAAAGAAATTTAATCTAAGAAAGATAACGGTAATGAAAATACTATGTACTCTGTTACATGTTACATGCATGCTAATATATGCTAGTGATTATTTGAATTATATTTGTTATTGTCATTATTACTTTATAGTAAAATGATTACTTTCTAGTGGAACAGTGAGCCACTTTTAGCAGTTTTCCCAAGATAGAATTATTTTCTATGTTGGAATGTTACATTTTAGAATGTGAGTACATGGCTCCAACGCAGCACATAAAATTTTTAATTGAAAAAAAATATTTATTTTTGTCGCAATGTGATCTTCACTAAACTGTCTTTACTATTTTTCAGTAGCCTTTTTTGGTAAACATAGGTAAATTTAAAATTTACTTATGTGCCTTCCCAATATGAAACGTGCTTGGCATCGCCAATACACAATCAAGACAGAACTTGGTCTCTTTCTATAAGCCACAATTATCTGAATGGATAATCTATTTTTTTTCCTATATGGGATCAAACCACTCATTCCTCTGTGTTAATCCACTTGTTTAATGAATGTTTATTGTGTGTTGATACTCTGTGCCAGGCATTCTCCTAACAGTGCTAACACAGCTGTGGACAAACAGACATAGCCTGCCTTCCCGGTACACTGGGGCCAGTGGGACTTCCTGATACACTGGATCTAGTGGAGAAACAAATAAACAAATAAATATTTAAGCTCATCATTACAAGTACTGCTAAAACAGACTGAAGTTCTGGGTGAGACAAGGCAAACTGAATGTCTGGTACAAAAGAGAAAAGGTTGGTTAAAAAAGGGCTATCTTAGAGAAACTGAATAGCCAGGATTTAGTCAGAGGAGACTGGGGTAAAAGCAACCCCTCCCCCCACCCTCCTTTCCCATGCCACCTTTAGAAAACAACAGGATTTACAATTTTGGGTAATGAAGGTGAGCCTGCTTGGCAGCTTCTGTGAAAATATTCTTTGCTCTTCAAGAGTCACAGATGCAAAGATGTTCTCTTCTTCTAAACTTCTACATGCTTGGATGCAACACCTAAGCCTGTGTCAATCATCTAGCGACACAGTAAAGATGGCATAATAGAATGATTGGAATGACAAAGGCTCTAGATATCATTATTGACCTGCTAAATTAGCTCAATCTGGAGCTCCCAACTTTAAAGCTACTTGTTATGGGGATAACAAATTTCCTTTAGTTTAAGCCATGCTGAGTTGCATTTTTTGTTATATGTGCCATAAATTGTAAATCTGGTAAATGCTATAATAAAAGGCTACTGTAAATCTGGTGAATGCTTCAATAAAAAGCACAAAACGTAATGAAGGTACACATGAAGGTAATTCTTTCCAGAACTGTGGCCAGAAGTTGATATTTTGATATCAGTCTTAGAAGCCCCGAGTTTAAAATCACTGTGGAATACCAGGTATAAATGTTATGTAGGCCATTTGTTATTTAACTTTAGAGTTAAGAAAAGAGCTTTGGACCAGGGGCACAAAGATTTTGAGTTTTGCACATATAGTTTGTAGTGCAGTGCAGAAGTAGATGGCATCTTTTAGATAGAATGTGCAAAGAGAAACTGAAAGGTCACATTAAAAAAATGAGAAGTGTCAACGTATAACAGACAATTAGAAGAACAGGAACATAGAAAATGACCAAGAAGGAGAAGTCATGGGAAGATAGAAGGAAAGAACAAGGAAGAAGTGGTAACACACACACCAGATGTAGAAAGGGATTAAAGTAAAAAATTACCAACAGAATCAAATACATGAAAGTATTTCAGAAATAAAAAGCAAACACTGACCATTAGACTTGGTTATTGGGACTCTGTACCAATCACAGAGTGTGTTTGGCAACAAAATGCAGAAACCTGCCGCTCACATAACGATGTCCAGAAACAGGAAGTTTCAGGAGTTCTGCAGGGAATTCAGAACCTCACCAAAGTCTCAGGTCTTTTCCACTTTTCTTTTCTCTGCCTATGGTTTTTCATCTTCATGGTCATATTGTATCCACAAGACAGCTGCTCTATCTCCAGCTTCTCATCTATGTTTTAAGTAGAAAAGGAGAACAACACAGAGGAAAGTGCAGCACTTTTTTAATAAGGAAAACACATCTTTTCCAGCAGTGCTCTGTAGACTGACAATCACAGTCCTTAAGCTGCAAAAAAAAAGAAATGTGGGTAATTTTTAAAATGAAGTTGGCTACATTACTGTCCTAAACATATTCCCTCCTCTCTCTCACCCCCTGAAAAAAGAAAAGAAAATAGAAAAGAAAGAAGGAAAGGAAGGGAGGAAGGGAGGAAATGGATAAAGGGGTTTTATAAACACAACTATCAGAATCTGAGACTGATGTCATTTATGATCTGAGTGAGAATAGTTGCAGTGGTAGGGATGCGGCAAAAATCACAATGACTCCACTGCAGGACTCACTGAAAGAGGAGACTGTGGTGAAGGCAGACATTGGCAGGAAGCTAGCCTGAGGAGGAAAGAAGGTGGAGCCATATGAATAGACGTTGTGCACATTTCTGTTCATGTTTACATGTATGGGAAAGGACGTCTGGCTTTTCCCATTTTGTCCTCCCTGACTTGGCACCTGAAACATACACAGACATTCAGTAAATGCCTGTAGAGTTGATAAACACTATTGAGATTGTGACTTTTTTGGTCAGTCTTTCTGACTTTAACCATGAGGTATATGGAAGAGAATGATGGAGATGGGGCTGATTTGTGAGAGGACCAGACCCTGCGAGCCCTGTAATCTATGTAAGCTCTGCCTATTTTAACACAGGAATTGTGGAAATCACTGAAGGGTTTAAACACATCATCCAATTTCCAGCTCAGTTTAAACAGAATGCTTCTTGGGCTAGAGGTAGGATTGGAGGTGGGACATCAGACTCAAAGACAAGAGCAGTAGTCTAGGCGAGAGATGTGAATGCTTGGACCAAACTGGTGGTGGTAACTGGAACATTTCACGTTCTTTATTATTATCCAATAGAAATATTAATATGTGATGCTTTTGAGTGCTTTTGAGTGCTGAGCAGGATTCTAAGTGCTTTCTCTTATCTGCACTACATATTTATAACCTCCCCTCAACACTTTGAATTAAATGGCATACAGATAATGAAGCACTACACGGTCTTACCCAAGGTCAAACATCCTACGTGTGGCAGAGCCATCACTGAAACTGACATCTGTCTGCCATCATAGCCCATGAGCTCCCCACACGCTCCAATAGGCTCAGGGGTTGGTCTCCTTGTGACCTAGTGGAGCAACACAGAGCTTGCATCTCTGAGCTGGCCTAGCCTCATTCAAGGCCAGTTTACATGCTTTCCTTACTGGGTGAACCCTGGCAATGGTTTACCAGTCAGTGAGTGCCTCTGTGTCTTATTTTGTAAAATGAGCATGATAATAATAATACCTCATTCATGTGATTGATGTAAAGATTAAACGCATTAATATTTATAAACACATCAAAGTAAGCAAAACATGTAGGCAGAATGATATAGATGTTAATTTAAATAAAAGAAACATTTGAATGTGTGCTGGGCATTGAAACTCCCCGAACAAATGTTATTTTGATATATTTCATCTATTTAGATATCTTATTTTCAAATGAACATGGAAAATTAATCACTCAACAGTGTCCTCTCATTGTTTTTCTATGTCAACTTTGACTTCAATTGTTTAAATTACTTAATAACCTCTAAAAATGCATAATACTCAGTGCTAGTCTATAACATTGCTATTATTTTAGAAGCTAGGCAAATGTACTTGCTTTTACTTTAATTTTTCATGCAGTTGAAGGGAAAAAGTTTTTCTACCTTGGATAATTCTGACATGTAGCTAACATATATGCAACTAGCATTTCATTTTAGTCATTTTACTTCCTCTGTTGGTAGACACAATGTCACTTTTCTCAAAAATGATCATAGAAAAAACAAGATCCAAAGAAACAATAGAAAATGTAAGAGAAACAAACACATTTCATTGCTTCGTTTTTACTTCTAACAAACAGCCGAAGTCATCCCTTCTCTCTCTGAAGCAGTTTTAGCCATGAAAACTGTATTTTAATGTAGTCCATGGCCACTGTTAAAAAAGTTAATTGTTGCCTGTCTCATGCGCCAGGAACAATGAATTTGGTAAAGCAGTCACGAGTCTGACCACAAGCAAATGGCACAGGTGCACGTGCCTACCTGAGGCAGCCCAGGAGCAGTGGTATGGGTGGAAAGCCAGGCTTTTGGGCTAGGACTGAATCTCAACACATTCAGCTTCACTGTGATGACTCAGGATTTTACCAGTTACTTGGATTTGTTATCAGGCAGGTTGTTGGGCAGTTATCATCTCCAAAGATGAAAGTGTCCAAGAAAATAGAAAGTTTCTCCAAATACCGCGAAGATTCTTATTCCCAATCTGGCTATCTAAAGCATGACATCTTCATGGGGCTGGGCAGGTGGGGGTTGTGGTGTGGGGCTGGCTGAGACACCTATAATTATCTTCATGCAGTTATGGTCTTAAATCATTCTTTATCCCTTGTCTGCATCCATTGTTATCTTTTTGTCTTGGATTACTGTCACCATGGTGACAAACATGCAAATACTAACACTGAAAAGAAATTTACACTTTGCTCACTTCAAAAGATGGAGAAAGAAAAATAGAGGTGATGACCTGGACATTTCCTGGTATTTACCCTTTGAGAACTAGAGCCCAAATCTCAGAAGAAAAGATTGCCAAGCAGATCAAGAGCATTCCAGATTGAAGTAGCTGTAGAATGCAAGATAAAAATATTTTAACATATACTTATATGATAAGACATTTTTTTCCTGCATGCAAAGACTAGATGAGACTGGGATTAAGACCCAGAAAGGTGATACAGTAGAGGGGGGCTACTTTGGAGGAGAGAGAGTATGGATGTGATTGGTTTTAAGGAGAGTACCGTGTTTAATGTGGAAGAGATTCACTTGGTTCACCCCTTCGCCCTCCCAGAAGTCAATGAGTCTCCAAGGTACTCTTCTACAATATGGGGCCCATTCTGTGAATGTCTACCTAGGCAGTGAGCTTGAGAGCTGCCCCTGTGCCTAATGAGCCAAGGAGAAAATTAGAAAGAAATGGAAGGACCAGGAAAGGGAGCAGGCTTCTTCACCATGCAAAAATGAGAAGTTGTCACTGAACACTTGAATAGGTATCCAGGATTGAGTCACAATATCTAAGGAGACTGCCCCCCTTTGAAGGAACTTCAGCAGCAGAACAGGCTGAGGTCTCACAGCCATACTGTACATGTGCCTCCTCTATTCTTTGCAGCCAGATCACTAGCTCAAAATCATACTGGGGAAAGGGAAGAAAACAGAATATAAATTGAGTTTAAGATTAAAGTTTTAAAATGGCTTGAGTTTTTATAGCTAGATCAACTGGAAAGTTACGGTTTCTGCCCAAGATGTCAGTAAAGGACAGAAAAGGAAGATTTAGCAAAGCAGCACTGAAAACAGTGGTTGGGGAAAAGATTCATATTTGTATTCTACTGCATAATTTAGAATCATCAATAACTAGTAATATATAACATGTATAATATATCTGTAGCAAAATTAAAGACAAATCATCTTGTTTATTTGAGTGTTTACTTGTTTATTTTCTTTCCTTCCACTAGATTATAAGCTCCATTAAAATCCCAGCAAAAATAAGTAAATTTTATTGTTATGTTGCATTAAATCAGCCTAACAATTGTAAAATATAAAAAGAAATTTTTTTCAATCCATCAATGTTTATTATTAGACATTTAAATTTCCAAGAATCTCTGAGTCCTCTGCTGTCCTGAGACTCAATAATTCAATTGCTCATTTCCCCATCTATTCACTCAATAAATATGTATTCAACTTCATACACACTGCAGTGTGGTAGGTAGGTTGGGACTGCAAACATACTTAAGAAGCAGTTTTTTTACAAAGGAATACAAAATCTGAGCTGGGCAGACAAGATGGAGTTCAATAAATTAGTTGAGAAGAAGGTATCAATTAGAGAATGAAGTATTTTCAAATGCCAGTAGCATTTTGGAAGACATGGGTTGGTCAGGTGTGTGGTTATCAAGAACCCAGTCACAGAGGCATACTGTGCGAGGAGGCTGTTGGGAGCTGACTTCTTTGGTTAGAGGAAGTGAGGATGTGGAAAAAGTAACCTGGGGCCATCAATGAGACTTGAGGGCCTCTGCAAGAAAATCATGAGGTATTTGTATGTTTGATAGCAGAGAACCTGGAAGGCAATGCTGAGGAGTTTGACTTCACCTTATAGGAAACCATCACCATCTGTCTAAAGAAAGCCATGGTGGTGAGGATAGGCAGAGATTACCAGGAGCCAGCTGAGGTATGTTTAAGGCCATGGTTGTGTCTAGGGATTGGGGTGGATCTCTGGATCTGGGTTAGGTCAAGCTGCAAAGAACAGAAGTATATAGAGGAAGAGTAATAGGCAGTCGAGTTCTCCTTTCTCCCAATCACTACTGTAAGTCTAAATTTATAACCCTAGACATAATATTTGCAATGAGATTAACATGATTTTAGAATTGGGTTGGGGTGAATAAATGAAGAAAGTGATTCTAACCCAAACTTCCTTTAGCTAAGTGGTTTGAATGGAGAAATTTAGAGAACTACGGAGAGCAGTCTTTCTCTCCACGGTATAATCCAGGAAATGTATTAATATAAGATTATTAGATTTGATGTAAACAGTAGGGGCTTGTATTCATGAAGCTAGCTACTTAGAGGGTCTTGTGACTCAGCTGCTGGAACAAACTGAATTTATGTTCTCTTCAGGTTGCTTTCAGCCTTCAGACAAGCCCTGTAACTGCTGATCAATATGCGGTGCAGAACCTCTTCCTGAAACTGCTGGATAATTTTTTACTGCAGTTATAATTATAACATTTACTCATTTTTTGGTGTAATTACTGATGCTCACAGTAGCTCAACTTGAATATTTCAAGATCATTTGAATATTAATTTAAAATGCATTTCTTCTGTTTATTCTTCTTTTATTTTTAGCTGCAACAGTTACTGACTTTCTAAGGGGAGCCAAAAGGAATGCCACTTCCCTAAAGCCTGCCCTGATTTTGCTACCACGTAACGAAGTCAGGCCACATGTTCTGCACTATACATTTTTCATTAATTATAGAGTGACATGCGCAATTCTCTTATATTCTTTTGTCATTAGTTTTAACTCTGTATATGCTTGTGAATTCAAAGTTTCTTGAGAAAAAGGGTAGTAGGTCATAAATTGGTGTAGCCATAGAGCAATGTTGTTATTTCTTTTTAATAACTACTATGTCTCAATGCAGTGAAATAAAATCACATTCCTTTAAATCATTTCCATTTGCCATTTAGAGCCAGCAATAGGCTCCTGATTTTCCTTTTGTAACTGACATGCCCTCACACAACCTGAGTTGTCGATGACCTCTCTCTCCTTCTCAAACAAAATTTCCATCACCACTCAGTAGCTTCCTGAATCCTTTCTCGGATCCTTTCATCTCTTCCAGCTTCTACTCTGCCTGAAAACATGCAATATAGTTCCTGCAAAAAATATTAAATAAGTGGTCATGTTTTCTTGGCAATACAGAAACTTAACCACTCAATCAGAGAAGTAATGGTAGGAATTTTAGAAAGATGCTCTTTTATTGGGACACCTATTGTTATTACAGAAATCCAATTGCATAGGAAGCTGTCTACCCTACAACCTGGAGAGTCTAAACTTTTGGTGATCCTAGGAAACCTTTATTTATAGCTAATACAAAGCTATTTGGAGCGCTTTTGAGTTCTTTCTGAGGTAATTTCATTTTCTTTGCAAAGATTCACCTTCTGGTGAACAGAGAAGAGTGTACACTTGTAAAGATCATCCACAGTAAAGAAATCTCACCCCAGAGAGGCAAGTACGGATTGTAGCTTACATTAAAATATGTTTGATTCAAAGTAAGTCTATCCAGTATGAAACAGTAGTCTTTGAGTGTTGTGATAGAAGAAAGTGATCTTATGCAATTTGTAAGGAACGACATTTTATTTCTTAACTTTAATGATCTTATTTATACCAAGGCATAGGGACACCATTTATACCACACTTATTCACTCTTTGATATATTCTGCTGAGCTAGAAAACAGACTTACATGCAATGTCACCTTAAGCTGCATTAAACAGTGCTTGGTAATTAGTAAAAACTCTGTCTGCTTATCTCTAAAAAAAAAACGTTTTATTTTTTATAAAAGTATAGTAACATAACATTCTGTAAAAATGTAACATTAAGGTAGCTTTCTAATTTGAAATGATTATAGTTAATAGCTGAAAGAAGATTTATGGAAAGTTCCTCAAACTTTCCTGTGATACCCAAGGGTCTTTCTCAACCACAGACAAAAATCCAAGTTGACTTAATAAACTGGCATTTTGATAGCCAATCATAACCTTGTGTGGTAGGCAAAATAGTTGTTCAATTTTGTCCATGGTTCTAAGAGCAAGTATATTCATTCCATATAATTTCTTCAAATTGCTTTATTAAATTAATTTGTTAGAGCCGTTTTAAGTTCACAGAAAAACTAAGAGCATGCAGGGATATCCTGTGTGCTCCCCGCCCCCACACATGCATAAACTCCACCATTAGCAGCACTCCCCCACCATCGTGACACATTTGTCACAATTAATGAGCCTGCACTGACACACCATCACCACCCAAAGTCCATCAGTTACAATACATTTTACTCTAGGTGTTGTGCATTCTATGGGTTTGAATAATTGTCTAATGACATGTATCCATCATTACAGTTTCATACAGACTATTTTGAATGCCTCTTGCATCCTCTGTGGTCCCCATATTCATCAAACCCCCACCTGACAGTTGCTGGCAATCACTGATCTTTCTATTTTTACTTTCTCTAAAGCTTTCATTTTCCAATTGGTCAATTAAAATAATACTAGCCTTTTCAAATTGGCTTTTTTCACAGCAATATGTAATTAAGTTTCTTCCATGTCTTTCCATAGCTTCATAGCTCATTTCTTTTTGGCACTGCATAATATTTCATTGTCTAGATGTACCACAATTATTTATCTATTCACCTTTTAAAGCCCATCTTGGGTTGCTTCCAAGTTTTGATAATTATGAATAAAGTTGCTATAAACATCCATGTGCTGGGTTTTGGTGTACATAAGTTGTCAACTTCTTTGGGAAAATACCAAGGATACTATTATTGGACTGTGTAGTAAGACTGTTTAGTTTTCTAAGAAACTGGAAAACTGTCATCCTAAGAGGCTGTACCACTTTGTACTCCCACCAGTTAATGAATGCACATATATGTGCATTTTCTCTTGCACATAAATGTTGTCTTCTCTCTCTCTTTTCATCTGTCCCTAAAGGAAGGAAAAAGTGTCCTTGGGTGAGGATAAAAATAAAATAAAAATGAAGGTACTTTGAGGGACCTCTGGGCAACATCAAGTGTAACTCTTACAGGACAGAGGGACTTGCATAAAATTTTTAAGTGATGAAATGCAAGGACCTACAACCAAAACTACACTACCTAGCAATTTTATCATTTAAAATTGAAGGAGAGATAAAGACTTTCCCAGACAATAAAAAGCTAAAGGAGTCATCACCACCAAACCAGTATTACAAGAAATACTAAAGGAACTTCTTTGTGAAGGAGGGAAAAACAACACAAGTATGAACAATAAAATGGTAATAACTACCAATAACTATCAATAATCACTTTACATGGATTTAATATTCCAGTCAAAGACAAAGGGTGACTACAAAGATAAGAAACAAGACCCATACACATGCTGTCTATAAGAGACCTATTTCAAATTGAAAGACACACATAGAATACAAGCAAAAGGATGGAAAAATATTTCTTATAAATGGGGAAAAAGCTGGTGTAGCAATACTTTTATCAGACAAAATGAATTTTAAAACAAAAGCTACAAAAAGAAATAAAGAAGGAAATTTCATAATAATAAAGGGATCCATCCAACAAGAAGATATACCATAACCCTTGTAAACATTTTATGCCCAACGTAAGAGCACCTAAGTATATAAAGCAAGTACTGACAAACACGAAGGGAGAGATCAACAATAATGCATTGACATCAATAGACGGATCCTCCAGACAGAAAATCAACAACAACAAAATCAAACACTTCAAATGACACTTTAGTCCAGATAAATTTAATTGATATTTTTCAAGCATTTCACAAAGAAGAAGAATATACATTCTTTTAAAGTATATTTACATAGAACATATTCCAGGATGAACTACGTGTTATGCCGCAGAACAAGTCTCCATAAATTTAAGAAGACTGAAATCATCAAGTATCTTCTCTGACCACAATGGTATGAAACTGAAAAATCAATTACAAAAAATAAAAATTTAAAAACACACACACACAAACACATGACCACTAAATAACATGACACTAACATGGAATGGGTTAACAATGATATCAAGGAAAAAATCAAAATAAAACTGTGATGCAAATAACAATAAATATAAGACAATCTCAAATCTATTGGGCATAGGAAAAATAGTCTTAGGAGGGAAATTCATAGCAATACAGGCTTACCTCAATTAACAAAAAAACTCAGATAAACAATTTAACATTATATCTAAGAGAACTATAAAAAGACGATACACAAAGCCAATGTGAATAGAAGAAAGATAATAACAAATATGAGAGCAAAAAATATAAAGTTCAAATACAAAAGATCAATGACTATAAGAGTTGGTTCTATGAAAAGACATACAAGATTGATAAACCTTTAAAGAGACTGATTGAAACAAAAAGAGAAAAGGCCCAATTAAATGAAATAAAAAATGAGAGAAGTCACAACTGACACCACAGAAATACAAAGTGTTATAAGAAAATGCCACCATAATATATGCAAAGAAATTGGATAATATAGTAGATATGAGTAAGTTCCTATCAACATACAATCTTCCAAAACTGAATCAAGAAAAACAAAATATCTAAACAAACTGATTACCTTAACAAAATTGATTCAATAATCCAAAGCTCCCCCCAAAACGTAAGTAATGGACTGGATGGCTTCACAGGTAAAATTGTACAAAACATTCAAGAAAGAATTAACACCTATTCTTCTGGAACTATTCCAGAAAATTCAAGAGGAGAAAAGTCTCTCAATCTCCTTTTACAAAGCCAGCATTATACTGATTCCAAAACCCAAAAAAGACATTATAAAAAAGAAAATTAGAGATCAATTACTCTGAACAACATAAATATAAAAATCTTCAACAAAGTATTAATAAACTGAAGTCAGCAATACACTAAAAAGATTATACATCATGATCAAGTGGTAGTTATACCTGCTATGCAGCATTGGTTCAATATCTGCACATCAATTAACATGCTATGCTACATTAACAAAATGAAGAATGAAAATCATATAATCATATCAACAGATGCAGAAAGAACATTTGATAAAATCTAGCACCAATATATGATTAAAACTCTCAGCACATATGAATGGATAGATGACATCTCAATTTAATAAAGGCCACATATGACAAATCCATAGCAAACATCATAATCAACAAGGAAAAGCTAAAAGTGTTTTCCTTAAAGTCAGGGACAAGACAGGCATGTCCACTTTCATCACTCTTGTTCCACATAGTATTGGAAGTTCTAGCCACAGCAATCAGACAAGAAGAAGAAATAAAAGGCATCCCAATAGGGAAGGAAGAAGTAAACTGTCATACTTGGCAGGTGATACAATACTATATAAAAAGGATTATAAAGATTCCACCCAAAACTATTAGAACTGATAAATGAACTTGTGAAGTAAGAGGATACAAAAATTAACATTCAGAAATTGGTTCCACTTTTATACACAAACAGCAACTTATCAGAAAGAAAAATTAAGAAAACAATCCTACTTAAAATTGCATCAAAAAAACATTTTCTAGAAATAAATTTAACCAAGAAGTAAAAAGACCTATACTCAGAGAATTATAAAACATTTTAGACAAAAAAGAAGATACAAATAAATGGAAGCATAAACTGTGCTCGTGCTCATGAGTTAAAAGAATAAAGGACCATTAAAGATGTCCATACAACTCAAAGCAAAGTATAGATTCAATACAATCCCTACCAAAATACCAATGACATTTTTCACAGATCTAGAACAAATAATCTTAAAATTTATATGGAACCCTCAAAAGAACATAACAGCCAGCAATCTTGAGAAAGAACAAAGAAGGATGTATGAGACTGATGTCAAACTATAAGACTATAGTAATCAATGCACCTGGATACTGGCATAAAAATAGACATGCAGATCAATGGAACAGAATAGAAAACCCATAAATAAACAAAGGCCTATCTGAACAATTAGTGTACAACAAAGAAGGCAAGAACATAATATGGGGTATATACAGTCTACTCAATAAATGATGTTGAGAAATTGGACTGATATATACAAAAAAATGAAACAAGACCACTTTCCCACACCATATATAAAAATAAACTCAAAATGAATTAAAGACTTAAATAAAAGACACAAACCATAAAACTCCTAGGGGAAAAACATAGGCAGTAAACTCTGACATTGCTGTTAGCAATATTTCTCTGATACGTATCCTTGGGCAAAAGAAACAAAAGAAAAAAATAAACAAATAGGACTACATCAAACTGAAGCTTTTTGCATAGCAAAGAAAACCAAAATGAAAAGACAACCTACTGAATGGAAGAAAATATTCACCAATGATACATCTGATAAGGGGTTAATATCCAAAATTTTTGAAGAATTCATATATTCTTGACATAGAAAAAAACAATTAAAACATGGGGAGAAGATCTGCATAGACATTTCTATTTCTTCAAAGAGGACATACAATGGTCAACAGATATATATCAAGATGCCCAAAGTTACTAATCATCAGAGAAATGCAAATTGAGAACAAGATACTACTATACAGCTGTCAGAATGTCTAGTATCAAAAAATCAACAAATAATAAGTGTTGTTAAGGATGTGGATAAATGGGAACCCTTGTGCACTGTTGTTGGGATTTTAAATTGGTGCAGCCACTATGGAAAAACAGTATGAGGTTTCCTCAAAGAATTAAAATAGAACTACTGTATGACCCAACAATTCCACTTCTGGGTATTTATCTAAAGAAATAAAAAATACTAATTCAAAAATATATATGCACCCTTATATTAATTGCAGTATTATGTACAATAGTTAAGACAAGAAAGAAAACTAAGTGCCCATCAATAGGTGATTGGATAAAGATGTGGTACATGTATACAATGTAATATGACTCAACCATAAAAAAGAATGAAATTTTACTATTTTCTACAACATGGATGGACCTACAGAGCTTCATGCCTGAGTGAAGTGAGAGAGAGAAAGACAAATAGCATCTGATTTCATATACACGTGGAATCATAAAACAAAATAAATGAGCAAACCAAACAGAAAGAGACTTCTAAATACTGAGAAGAAACTAATGATTAACAGATGGGAGGAGGTTGGGGTACTGGGCGAAAAATTTGAAGGGATTAAAAACTATAAATTCATAGTTACAAAATAGTCACAAGATGTAAAGTACAACATAGGTAATACAGTAAATCATATTATTCTAACTGTGTGTGGTGCCTGGTGGGCATTAAACTTATTGGGAGGGTCACTTTGTAAACTACATAAATGCCTAACCACTATGCTGTATGCTGTACACCTGAAACTAATATAAAATAATTTTAAATGACAACTATAATTGAAAAATAAAAATTAAAAATATAGTTCATATATTTTGAATAACAGTCCTTTATTAAAGTGTCTTTTGCAAATATTTCTCCACCTCTCACTGTTCCTGTTCTCATTCTCTTGACATTATCTTTTTCAGAGCAGAAGTTTAAATTTTAATGAAATCTGTCAATTTTTTTATGGAGCATACCTTTGGTGTCATAGCTAAAAAGTCATCACCATGGGCCAAGGTACTTACAGGGATTTAGAGTTTTGCACCTTTACATTTAGGCGTGTGATTTGCTTTGTGTTAATTTTTGTGAAGGGTGTAATTTCTGTGTCTCAATTCTTTTTTATCTTTTTTCTTGCAGGTGGATGTCCAGTTTTTCCAATACTGTTTAAAATACTGTGTTTGCTTTATTTGTTTGCCCTTGGTGTTTCATCAAAGATTAGCAGACTCTCTGTTGGTCTATTTCTGGAGTCTTTATTATGCCTCATTGTTCTGTTTCTCTACCCTTTCACCAACAGCACGATGTCTTCAGTACTGTAGGTTGTTGGCAAGTCTTGAAGTCAAGTAATGTCAGTTTTCCAACTTCGTTTTTCTACTCCAATATTGTGTTGGCTATTCTGGATCTGTCATCTCTCCATATAAACTTTAGAACAAGTTTTTTTTTTTTGATATCCACAAAATAACTTCTGGGATTTTGATTAGGATTGTATTAAATCTACAGATCAATTTTGGAAAGAACTGACATCTTGACAATATTGAGTCTTCCTATTCATGAGCATGGAATATCTCTCCATCTATTTAATTCTTTTTTGCTTCATTAATCAGAATTTGTAGTTTTCCTCATATAGCTCACATACATATTTAGTTTGAATTATATAAATATTTTATTTCTTTGAGTGCTAATAGAAATGGTATTTTGTTTTTAGTTTCAAATTCTATTTGTTCACTGCTGTTATATAGAAAAGGGGTTGGCTTTTGTATAGTAACCTTATATCCTGCACCCTTGTAATTACTTATTAGTTTTAGGTTTTTAGTCATTTTTTTGAATTTTGTCATCTTTTGACGTACTCATCTGCATATAAAGACATTCTCTTTCTCCCTTTCCAATTGTATACCTTTTGTTTCCTTTTATTGTCGTATTGTATCAGTTAGAACTTCTAGTACAATGTTGAAAAGGAGTGGTGAGACACTCACTATTCCTGCCTTGTATCCAATTTTAGTAGAACAGCTTTGAGTTTCTCACCATTAAGTAATATTTGCTTTGGGTTTTTGTAGATATTCTTTGTCAAGTTGAAGGTGTTCTGATCTATTCCTAGTTTACTGAGAGTTTTTATTACAAATGGGTGTTGTATTTTTGTAAAATGCTTTTTCTATTGATACGATTCTGTAATTTTTCTATTTTAGCCTCCTAATGGGATGAATTGCATTCATTGACTTTGAATGTTGAACCAGCGTTGCACACCTGGGACAAATCCCACTTGGTTGTGATGTGTGATTATTTTTATACATTCATTGTTGGATTAAATTTGCTAGTATTTTGGGGAGAATATTTGTATCTATGTTCATGAGCAATAATGGTCTGTAATTTTTTATAATGTTTTTGTCTGTTTTTGGTGTTAGAATAAACTAAGAGTGTCTGTGCTCTTAAAGAGAATGTAGAGAATTGAAATAATTTATTGTTTAAATGAATGGTAGAATTTACCTGTGAACCTTTCTGGGATAGGTGCTTTCTGTTTTGGAAGGTTATTTATTACTGATTCAATTCCTTTAATAAAATAGAGCTATTTAGATTGTTTATTTCTTCTTGTATGAATTTTTGCAAATTGGGTCTTTCTAGGAATTTGTCCATTTCATCTAGGCTATTAAATTTGTGCATATAGAATTGTTTCTAATCTTCCTTTATCATCTTTTTAATGCCCATAGAACCTGTATGTCCCATGTTTTATTTCTGATATGAATAATTTGTGTCCTTTCTGCTTTGCTTTTGTTGGTCTGAGAAAGCCTGATTCTGCTTCATTTTATTTATTTATTTTTACTGACTTCATTGGGGTGACATTGGTCAGTAAAATCATATAGGTTTCAGGTGTACAATTCTGTAATACATCATTTATAATCGTATTGTGTGTTCAGCACCCCAAGTCAAGTGTCCTTCCATCACCATTTATCTCCTTTTACCCTCCCACCTCCACTGGTCTTCCTCTGTGGTAAGCACCATGCTGTTATCTGTGGTTATGAGGTTTGTTTGTTTTTTTCTTAATCACTCCATGTTTTAGGGGCAGACCTGCAACTCCTCTTCGTCTCACCTCTGACAACTATCAGTTCGTTCTTTATCTATGAGTCTGTTTCTATTTTGTTTGTTATTTATTTTGTTAATTAGATTCTACATATGAGTAAAATCCACAGTACTTGCCTTTCTCTGACTGGCTTATTCCACTTGCATACGGCTCTCTTGGTCCAATCCTGCTGACTGCAAAGGGTAAGATATTCTTCTCTGCTTCAGTTTTGAAAGATAATTTCACAGGGTTTAAATTTCTAGGTTGATAATTTTTTCTCTCACCACTTAAGTATTATACTCCACTCTCTTCTTGCTGAAATAGTGCTGAAAAGAAGTCAAATGTAAGTTTTATCATTGTTTCTCTGTAAATACATTCCATGCTCTGCCCCCAGCTCCTTTCAGAAATGTTCTATCTTTGAATTTCTTTTAAAATGATATACCTAGGTTTTATCTTCTTCACATTTATGTTTGAGTGTTCTCTGAGCTTCCTGGATCTGTGGTTTGGTGTCTAATGATAATTTGGGGAAATTGTCAGTCATTATTGTTTCAAAACATTTTTTATACCTTTTTTTCTTCCTGGTATTCCCATTTACTCCTATGTTACACCTTTCGGATTTGTTCACAGTCCTCGGATATTTTTTCAGTCTCTATTCTCTTCCCTTTTCAGTTTTTAAGGATCCTATTGAGACATTTTGAAGCTCAGAGATTGTTTCCTCAGCTGTGTTCTAGCTAATAAGCCATCAGAGTTGTTCTCACTTCCGCTACAGTGTTGTTCTATCTTTACCGTTTCTTTTGGTTTTTCCTTAGGATTTCTATTGCTCTGCTTGCAACAGTGATTGAGAAAAAAATAGGTTAATTAAGTAATAATTATAGAATAGGTTGTTCTAACAGACTCATAGAAAAATTATGTATTAGAAGTTTTCTTATGAGTAATTTGTAGGTATCAGCAGTCACAGCTCCTTCCTGACCAAGGATCAACCCTGACTCCGAGAAGTGGGCGAGCATCAGCAATTCATATCAGAAGCAGCAGAAGTGCTGCCTGCCAGTCCTGCTCCTGAACATCAGCAGTAAAACTGGAGACAGAGCGATGGAACCACATGGCGACACACGTGGGAGATAACAGTGAGGCCACCAAGAGCAGAGCCAGGAAACTGCACACGGTCAGAATTTCCTCAGCGCCCCCCTTCCCGTGGTCCCTCTGTGTAACCCAGCCAGGGTATCTGAGCTGCTAAGATGGTTTTGGAGGCATGAGCCTGCCATCACCTCAGGTGGTCGACTTCTGAATAAACTCCTTTCCTTCTCACCCAGAACCTGAATCACGGAGTTTGGCTTTTGTGGAGGTGGGCAGCTGGACCTGTTGGTCATTTTCCTGGTTTCATTCTTACAGTCCCCATCTGTTCTTATATGCTGTCTATTTTATCCATTATAGCATATTAATCATTGTAGGTTTAAATTCCCTGCATGATAATCCCATCATCCTTGTCACGTCTGGTTCTGTTGCTTGGTCTCTGTCTCTTCAAATTGTGTTGTACCTTTGGCATGCCTTGTACATTTTTCTTAATAGCCTGACATGTTGTCTCTTTAAAAAAAATCTGCTGTAAACAGTTCTTTAGTAATATGGTGATGAGGTGCAGGTGGAAGGCAGGCATTCTTTAGTGTTATAATTAGGTCACAGTCTTTTTGTGAGTTTATGCCTCTGCTCTACAAATCACCCAATTGCTTTTTTGGTCCCCTCCTCCACCATGTGAAACAGGATGGCTAGAGTGGACAAAAGTTCAGTACTTCCCTTCTCCTAGGAGGGAAGCTAGAGCTGGCTGGAGTTGGGTGTTCCCCTTCATCCATGTCTGTTAAGTTCCGATAATATCCCAGGAGACTAGGCTCTGGTGAAGTAGTTTCCTATGAGGGCAGGCCTTGTTAAGAAAACATGGTATTCTGGAGTACTTCAAAATGGTTCCTTTCTCCTCTCCTGCCGCAAGCTGTCAGGAATTTCTGATATTTATTGTAAGAACCTGACAGAGATCCTGGAAGTAAAACTCCCTGAGAGTTTTTAACTCTTAATTGTGTCCACACTAAACCATTAGAAATGTGTTAATTATAGTGCAGGTTTAACTACTGTGGCACTGGCTCCTACAGTGGTCTCCACTGTGAGATTTGCTCCGGTAGGTCATGATGACCTGCGTTTGCTTGTCTGTCTCCCCAGGCTGGGGGTGGCGGGGGCAGCAATTTTCCCTGTGTCCTACGTCTTTTAGGATTCAAAAAATTTTGATTTTTCCAATTCTCCAGCTGTTTTAGTTGTTGTCAAGAGAGTGGCAACTTTCAAGCTTGTTACATGTAGAATGGAAACTGGAAGTATCTCAAAATGTTATTTTTATTCCTGCAACCATGAAAATGTAAAGAATAAAAAACAATGTTGTGAAGGTATATAAGAGAGTTCAGTATACTTTATAGAGAAGTGGATCACTACAGACTGTATCAGCATTAAATGGTTCATGTAATTCACTTGTGTAAAATTGCCAAGTCTTATTATTTCAGACATTAAAATGAGCAAAGCAGATTGAGCATTTAAGCACTTGGTGACTAATTTATTCTGTAACTGTTCAATGTGGTGCAGTTGTCTTTAATGAGACAACTAGTGAAGAATGTGGGTGGGAAGAAAGGTGGGAATGGAGGTTATTGATGATCTGTCGTTTATCTGCAATAATCTCAACAACATATGAATTTGCTATTATTACTCTGATGATACATATGAGGAATCTGACACTTAGAGAATTTTGTAATTAGCTGAACATTACTCAAATAATGGTGAACTGTTAAAGTCCCTATTTGCTGATAAACCTGGTACTTATCGACAGGTCTTAAATGCCTCAAACTTTGTGGGCCACTTATACATACATCATGTCATTTACTTTCTCAAGCCACTTGTAAGTTTGGTGTCTTATTTTCATATAATATCTGAGGTTATAGAGCCTTAGAAAAATTCTGAATATTAATCAGACATTTTATTAGAATAGTTTATTAGATATATTTTTATAGTAAGTGGTGTGTTGGATTTGAACTCAAATCTATTGGAATTCACTGTGACACTATGTAACATTATATGTCACCTACAAAGCAACATGAAGAAATATTATTCCCTGAATATTTCAGAGCTATGGTATGATGGATGCTTTAGATTCAAAATCAAAGGTGCAGTTTCCTTACTAAGCCAAGAATGAATATGACCTTCTGATTAAAAGAAAAAAACACTAGTGAGTATATAGAAATACTCATTAGTATTTTAGGGTTTACACATATTTTTCAGATAAGTTATCTTTTTATTGTTAGTCCTATGCTATCACATGATGACTTTTATTTGTTTTCCTTAAAAAATATAAGTCCCCAGTGGAGCAGTAAGAATATATAATTATGTAATTAATTCATAAATGTGTTTCTGCTCAGCTTTATGGCTTTTTCTGGGTCAGAACATTCTTTACCATGCAGGCAACAAAGCAACTAATGACTTGATAAGAGCAGACGCTGCTCCTTTGGCACTGATGTCAAAGGGAGAAGCTTGCGTCACTAGCAACTCAAATATGTACATAGGCAAACTTGTATATGCCCTTATGTTTTAACCTTTCTTTACAACTTATATTTTATTTTTCTGCCACCCCTTGAACAATGAGTCCCATAAGCTGAAGTTGGTAAAATGGCACCCCCATTTATTTATACTGAAAGTCCCTCAGTCAAACTTCAAGTCTTCACAGGGTAAAAATAAGCCTTTTCTCATCACTGATATGTATGTACTCCCTGCAACTGTGTTGCCTATTTTGAAATATAGTCCTATATTTGCGTACTAAGTTCTATTACCCTCTATTTTTCGCTGCCTCCTTCACAAATAAGGTGCCATTGTGCTTTCTCTGAAACTTCCTTGCATTTGTCATTCCATTGATGTAAACGTACTATTAGTCAATTCAACATTCAAGGTGAGTTCATAACACTGAGTTACAGAGGAGCATTACAGTATTTTCCATATTATTCTCAATCATATCCTCATTTTTCCCCAACATTATACATTGAAATACTAACAATGATGCATAGATCCTGTTCCTGAGAGGTTACAATGCAGAGTGAAATAAGAATACTTTCTGGTATACATTACTTGTCACACAGTGATTTCAAAGCACTTTGTTAACAAAGAAAGATTATTACCATCAATTTAATGGGAACTGAAACACATAAGTTAAATTACTTTTTTCAAAGTTGAACAGAAAGTAAGTTACTACATTATGAACATAATTCATGTTCCTGTCATTGTAGTGTTTAATTCTATCTAGTGGAACACACTTCCTTTCAGGCTGTCTTCCACATAACAATTACTGCCCACTGGCAAAGCAGAGACTCACGCTCATAGATGTGAGGATCTGCTGTCTCTAGGCAGAACCCACGTTACCTAATCGTAGGTGACACAACTTCGGCTGGATGGGGCTGAAGTCAAACTGCTTCACTGTATCCAAAACTGTTCACAGTGTCAAATGTCCTTAGTTTTTCAGGAAACAGATGGAATTCAGGGTCATTGTAGAAATTTGGAGAAAAGAAAATAGTCAAAACCTAAGCAAGAAAAAGGAAACAAGAAAGCACTCCCCTCACTGAGTCACCTAAAAATCAGTACTGAACTAATTTTGGTATTTCTTCTTTTATGTGTCAGCATATGCTGATGTATTTAAAACATCAAGACTGTAGTCTGTTTATAATTTGTATCTTTTTCATTTTCACATATTATTTTTTAACATTTAAACATAAATGAGCCCTTTTCATAATATACTTTAACCATATACCATTAAGGTTCTTAATTTCCATATACTGTATATGATTATACAGGCATATGTATATAAGCAAATATGTTTATATCTTTTAAGCATTCAACTCTTACTGAAGATTTTTGTTAATTTTTGTTGTCATTTAAAAAACCTTTAAAATACTTATGCACTAGTCAAGTTATCAATTTCCTCCTTTTGTGTTCTATTTTTTTTATATTGTGTAAAAATATATGTTCTTCTGAGGTAACTGAGGCAATTTCCTAAATATCTTTTCTAAAACTATGTTTGTAAGACCTGAAACCATAAAACTTATAGAAGAAAACACAGGCAGTAAAGTTCTGACACCAGTCTTAGCAATATCTTTTTGAACATGTCTCCTTGGGTAAGGGAAACAAAACCAGAAATACACTTATGGGACTACACAGAACTAAAAAGTTTTGCACAGCAAAGGAAACAGCTAAATGAAAAGACAACAGACTGGGTAGGAGAAGGCCTTTTTAAATGATACATACAATAAGTGGTTGGTATGTAAAATATATAAGGAACTCATTCGACTTAACACCCCAAAAACAAACAATTCAATTTTAAAAATGGGCAGAGGACCTGAATAGACATTTCTCCAAACATGACATACAGATGACCAACAGACATATGAAAAAATGCTCAACATCACTAATCATCAATATAAAGATTCTTCAAAAACTGAAAATAGAGCTGCCAAAAGACCTAGAAATTCTACTTCTATTTATTGATGAAAACAAGAACACTAATTCTAAAATATATATGGACCCCCACATTCACTGCAGTATTATTTATAGTAACTGTGAAAGCAATCTGAGTGTCCATCAATAGATAATGTAAATGTCTGTGCTTCCATATTGCTAATGAATTTTATTTTCTTAATAAAGTTGCTTTAGGAATGACTCTTTGCCTACAATATAGACTCGTATTTTTATTTGTAGTCAAATCAGAAAATTTCTAAGTTATACTTACTTATATACATTTGCATTTTTCCATAGGACAAAGGTTTTACTTATTTGTTCTTATTGTTATTTGTAAATATATTAACTCATTATGAGTTCCCCAATCAGTTTTTTAATTTAGAAATATTTTTGCTCTAGTAGTGACTATAATATAATACCACAGCTTTCTTTCTTTAGAGAGTATTTGGCTTCTTAGAATGAAATAACCAAAAAAATATGCTTTTTATCCTCATTTTCACACCTTCCACTCTCTCCTTCCCCACTCAATCTTACCAAATAAAACAATTTTTCTTAGTCTTTATCTTTGTGATTTAAATGCACTTAAAAGTCTGCAATTTAATTTATCATTTTCTAGCTGGATTTCTGACTTTCAGCCATTATAAATGAGTCAATGAAAATGCTTTATTCCATTTTTCATCTTTCCACTCCCATCCCCCATTTTGTTAGCAGCCATATCTATACTTGGCAGATCGTTGGTATTTACATTCTATTCCACCACTCACTTTCCCACCCAAATGCTTGTTTTGATCTGCCAGATCTTTTGCTTTCACCTTCTAAGAGTTTCTGAAAACTCATCTGAGTAATATGCTTCCTGTTTTTCATGTACAAACTATTATACGTCTTTATCTTTGAAAAAGAGTCTATTGAAGTACAACAATTTTGCCTTCCACTTTGTCCCTCTGGAGTACCATATAGGCACTTTTTATTGCCTTCTGCATGTTAGACAATACAAAAATTTTGGATGAATATAGATCTATAAAAGGATATTACATGCTGGTAAAATAAAAATATATAACCAAAAGATGTAATCATCATAGATATATAAATGTTATTTAACAAAAACTTAGTTATAAACTAAAAAACTTGACAGAATTGCAGACAATATAGACAAATCAGCAATTATAGTTGATATTTTGTCATAAACTTTTCAGAATCTTGAACTAAATAAATAGTAAATGTATTGATTATTAAAATAATACAGGTAAAAAGCGTAAACATTCTGCAAATTATATTGGACATAAAATAACATATTTATCAACATAGTATTTATGTGGGCATGTTTATGCATATAAAAATTTTATACAATGAAGAGATTGCTCATTATTTCCAGTGATAATATATAGATAATTGATAAGTACTGATCATGTCCTCAGACATAAGTGATACATCAAAATTCTAAAAGAAATTAAAATGTTTCTGATTGCTTTGCAATGGCATTGTTAATTAGTAAGCATAAGGTAGCATCAAATATATAAATGAATTTAGATGGATATCTTACTACTAAATAATCTATCAATTAAATAGCAATTTAAACTGTGAGGAAATTGTGAAGATCTTAGGAC
Source organism: Phyllostomus discolor (assembly GCF_004126475.2). NCBI lineage: Eukaryota > Metazoa > Chordata > Mammalia > Chiroptera > Phyllostomidae > Phyllostomus > Phyllostomus discolor. The sequence continues at coordinate 25,223,228 of NC_040911.2, forward strand.
TAAATGACATGAAATTAGTCTGTAAAATCTATGAAAACAGAGCTACACTAGTAGTTTTTAGAAAAAAAATAAATTTAGTAATAAATAAACTTCATAAAATTAAATCTAAAAATAAAGTAAAACTAAATTTAAAAAGCATAGAAAATATAGGAAAGGAAATCATATAGATAAAGGCAAAAATCAATAAAAATATTAAAATATTAAAAATTTAAAAACCCAAATGGTTATTTAAAAATATTTTTAAAATATATAGAAATCATTGCCAAGTACTAATGAGGATAAGATGGCAAATGAAAAAAAATAAAATAAAATGGTAAATAACTTCATGCATACATCATAGTAACAAGTATTTTCAAAATTACTATAAACAGAGACATTCCAATACATTTTCAGACTAAGACAAAAGTAGATGAATTTATAATAAAATATAAAATGTGAACTTTGAAGAAGAACACAAACACTTAGGTATATTAAGAGTTATAAAAATAATCATTTTAATCAATTTTTCCTCCAGAAAGGACCTGCCCTGCTGACTGTAAAGTCTACCAATTTAAGTAATAATAATTCTTACTTGTATAATAGTAACTTTCACTTGTTCCTGAAGAGGCAGAGAGCTGTCCATCTCTTTTACAAGGTTAGCACATTGTTTTTATAAAATTAGATAAAAATAATCCAGAGAAAGCAAATTACAGACCTGTTTCATTCCGTGATATAGCTGCAAAATTCTTAATATATTTCCTAAAATAATCCAATTTTGTACTAAAAATAATATACCATGATGCAGGCACCAGCCTGCAGTGTCCGAGTCATTATGGATGAAATGAGACATTCACATGGACTACCAAGTCCAGTGGAGGAAAAGGGACAGCATGACTTTCCTCTCAAGGGGAGCAAAAGCCGCTGCCTCCACCATGACAGGCCTTTATTGGATTTTTCTGCATGTTACATGATGGTCCTCATTTGCTATGCAAAAGTTCTCTTTGGGTGGTTACCTTTTACAGAAAACAAAGGAGCCAATGCTGCTAATCACATCACAGGAGAGGGATATTTGCAAATGAAAAGGCAAAAGTGGTTGAGCTGGTTACAATCATCCTTGGAAGGTTTAGCATGGATTTTAGGAAGTTATTTTTCAGTAAATGTCCTCAATTCAGGGTGAGGGAGTTTTTTAGCAAGAGCAAGGCTCAAAGCAGCCTAGGCACATTGCAGCCTGATTCCCCATGGGAGAACCTATCTGTGGGTGTGGGTCCTGTGCATCTCCCAGTGGGAGCTGGGCACACTCCATGCAGAATGGTCTCCTACATACCACAATGAAATAGGTTATATGTGAAAATACATTGTATAATAAAATAGCAAAAAGGCTGTACAATGAACCTTATCTCTACTGACAGATGTATAATAGATATCTATTTAATCTATCTAATATATGCATGTATATATGTATAAATCCCTCTGTATAAAGACATAGATAAGCTTACCTTTTTTCTTTGAGACATAGATAACTATATTTATTTGTAATTATCTATATGTATGTATAAAATACATACATATACTGACATATAATAAATAAATTTAAGAGCCCTTTAAAATAGTGAAAAGATAGACAGATAGATGTATATGGATAAAGAAACATAACAAAGAACATTGTATTATAAGTAGCTGACTACAAGATCACTTTGTAAAAGTCTGTAGGACATTTCAATACAAGGATAGCTAACTTGATGGTATCATAAAAAATAGCCCTGGCTGGTGTGGCTCAGTGGATTGAGCACTGGCCTGCACACCAAAGGGTCACTGGTTTGATTCCTGGTCAGGACACATGCCTGGGTTGTGGGCCAGGTCTGGCCCCCAGTAGGGGGAGTGTGACATGCAATCACACACTGATATTTCTCTCCCTCTCTCCTTTCCTTCCCCTCTTTCTAAAAATAAATAAATAAATAAATAAATAAATATATTTTTTTAAAAAATTAAGTAGCTGATAATTAAGTTAACAAATAATGCACAGACTTGTATGGAAAAGACTTGTATTTTATACTTGTATGTATAAAATATGTTAAAAATTATAAAGGACAAATAAATGCAGATATATAAGATGTTCACGGAAGGGTGACTTCAGACCTAAAAATATTAATGCATAAATTTAATGCTTCTGAAAATAAATTATAGTTGACTTTTTGAAGAATTTGACAAATTTATACTTAATTTTATGTAAAAGAAAAAAAAAGTAAAAGAATAAAGGTCCATAAATAGCTATATCAATTTTGAAATAGAAAAAAAAAACATGAACTCATCCTACTCTAACAATATTAAGATATACAAAGCCATATTAATAAAAACATTGCAGAAATAATTACTAGGTAATAAAGTCAAAAAAGAATGCAGTGTATGTATGTGTGTGTAAGTGAGCTGTTTAATTGATGCTGTTGTAATTATTGTCTTAGTATATGGAGAAAAGTAAATGTTTCTTTTTCCCATTTATCAAGGTTAAATCCAGTTTAATTCATAGAGGTAAAAGTTAAAATTCAAAATACAATAGAAAAGAATGGTTGAGATTTTTTTTGATTTGGGGGTAAGAATATTATTCAAACTGTAAACCATGGGGGGAACCTCCAAGTATTTAACTATATCATGTATAATGAACTTATTGGATAAAATATTCAGTATTTCCACAATACTTCAGGTCAAGATGGCGGCATAGGTAAACATGGCTTACCTCCTTGCACAGCCACATCAAAATTACAACTAAACTGTAGAACAATCACCATTTAGAGCCATCAAAAACTGAACTGAATGGAAGTCCTACAATGAGGGAATTAAAGAGGAAGCCATATCAAAACTGGTAGGAGGGGTGGAGATGCAGAATGGGCAGGTTCCATACCCACATGTGGCAAGTAAACATCAGGAGGAATATTTTAGGAGTGAGGGCCCCAGCTCCACACCAGGGGCACCAGCCCAGGGTTCCAATTAAAGGAAGATAACTCCCCATAATTTCTGGCTATGAAAACTAGTGGGGACTGACACTGTGGAGGACAGAAATTGCAGTAATCCCAGGCAGTTCCTCTTAAAGGACCCAGGCACAGCGAGTCACTCAGACTCACTTCCTCTGAGCTCCAGCACCAAGGAAGCAGATTAAAAGGCATCAGAGACAGACAGGGAGGAAGTAAATCATCTGGCATCAGAGAGAGAGCTGGGGCCAACTTTCTGCCAGAGAGAAGTGCTGGCAAAGACCACTGTCCCTTTTCTGAGCCCCCTCCCCACAGAGCTGCAGATCCAGCAGGTGGGTGCAATATCTGAGACTCGATCAACCTGGCTCACACTGTTTGCCCCATCTAAGTGATTCCCTGAGGCCCTGCCCCACCCAACTGTCAGGCCCACCCAAGCTGTTTCCAGTGATTTTCCATACAAATGGGTTCTCTTAGCCCATGCCTCAGATTTTCCTAAATTCTCTCAAAAAGCAGCATCGGGCTTCAGTGAGGTGAATTGCCCCAGGCCTGGCACTAGCAACAGCTGGCCTTGGACCACAGTTTGGCCTCTCCTGGGCACCTACAAGTCCAGCACAATTAGCAGCTGCCTGAAGATCGCTATATAGCTTATGCTGTGTGACCCTGGAAAAAACACAGGTGGTGGCTGACCTTGAATGTACAAAGAGCAATCCAGGTTCAACTACAAGAGGAGGGTATACACAGCCTACAGAGTGGGTGCACCCTGAGTACCCATTTATGAAATAAATATTCATTAGTCACTTACTATATACCAGGCAACATCCTAAGACCAAAGTATGAAGAAATAAAATTGGAGTTCTGCCAATGGTTTAGCTCATATCCTTGTAAAAACCAAACGTAATGTTGCATAAGTAGGACAATTAGACAAATGATAATATGTAAGATAATTACCTAAATGTTATGGCGTGATACCATAACTAAAAAAGAAAGCCCCACTCACAGTACACAGATGGGGTGATCAGGGAAGCCCAGATGACATGGCTGCAGGGCTGTATCTTGAAAGTAAATAAACATTCAGAAAAACACAGAAAGAGAAAGTGCTTGGTCAGAAAACACAGAAAAAGAATGCCTGTGCATCCAGAAAAGGAAAGCACATAGAAGTCACATCATAAACATGTTGTTAAACATGACTTAAAATAAATGTGCATCATATGCCAATAAAAAGAAGATGTGTTTTAATTTTAGAGGAAAGTTTGGCCTCATTGGGTTTGTGAAGGGAGAATACAGTATACATAAAGTAGGAATACCATGTATTACAGTAGTATCCAAAGGAGATTTTGACAGGGAACCAATTGTGGCTAAACGCACTGATTTTGCAATGAATATTTTGTGTAATGTGCACCAACACTATTTCAGAATGCCTGGAGCACGATGGGCACACATATGACTGAGTTCAAGGGATGGGGCTCACGGGAGGCACATTCAGAGGCCTCCTAGGCCCCGTTTTAGGAAGTGACAGGATCAGTCAGGCATTTAATAGAGACAAACAATCATTGCTCTACTGAGCAACAGATTGAAAAGAGGCAAGCCTGAAGACATGGGGAGCCATTAGAAGATGATTTTGGTCATCCAGTAAGAAATTATGAGGAGCTGAACCAAGAAGTGAGCAATGGAGTTTGCCAAGGGGGGCAGATTCCTCTGCATTGAAATCAGGAGGAGTGAGATGGTAGGGGAAGGAGCGACAGAGAAAGGGGCACAGAATTTTTCATATCTGACTTGAGAAACTCTAACGGTGATACCATTTACAGCTCTGAAGAGGATGCATTTTTATGGGGGATCCTGGTGGGAATCCAACTAAAGAAGTGTCAGTATCTTAAAGTTTAGCCAGAAGGTTATTTTTTAAGCCATCACTCTGGTGGTCAAAATTACAGGCATAGATAAAATGGCATAGAGAGAGTTGTGCAATACTAGGTTTATATTAACTTTTATTTAATTTCATAATAACTTTGTTGTTTATAATAAATGTCTGGTCATGACTGAACGATCTATGAGGTGTATATTTTGTTTGTATTTTCTCATTATTGTAATGAGAAGAAGCATTGTGCTGTAGAAATAGCCCTCTTTTTCCAGACATACACCCTAGGGTTGAAATCTAGTCTGGCACTTGCTTTCTGAATGGATAGAATGAGGTAGATTACATAAAACACATAATACAAGGTCTGATTTATAATGGGCATTTTATTAAATATCAGCGGAATTTGTTCTTGGTATTTTTGTCAGTTCTGTGGGTATGGGTCAATAATTGGTACAAAATCGATAGTTATGAGTTATTGAAGGATGCTGAGTGTCTTAATAGGAGGAAAGGACTTTAACTGATTCCATACAAAGAAAGATGAAGGGGCAAAACAGGCAGATAAGAGAGAGTTCTGCATTTTCAACTACATGAAACATTATTGTTTCTTCCTTTCCTTTGAACTTTCAGTTATTATTGTTTTTGACACCAGTCAAAAAGCCTCAGATTCAGTCTTTTAATGTCTTTTGAGTCCACTACAAGAAAATTATGCCTGGCCTAGTAGAAAGATTTAGACTTTTGAATTTAGAAATCAAATCCTGTTTTAGATTCTAAACTCACATTAACACGGTATGAACTGAAGGTATAAACCATCATTTTAGGGGCCTCAGTTTCACTATCTATGAAAAGGGGTAATATATATTTGCCCTGTATAATAGCTCCTATGAAAAGAAAACATAAAATCAAAATATATTCAAGTAGGCCCTGGCTGGCGTAGCTTAGTGGATTGAGTGCAGGCTGCGAACCAGGCATCGCAGGTTCGATTCCCAGCCAGGGCACATACCTAGGTTGCAGGCCATGGCCCCCAGCAATCGCACATTGATGTTTCCCTCTCTCTCTCTCTCTCTCTCTTTCTCCCTTCCTTCCCTCTCTAAAAATAAATAAATAAAATTAAAAAAATATATATATGTTTAAATAATATTCAATGTGAAAACATGATATTGATGTTTTATATTTAAAGAACCTATCACCATGGGATCTTTAGTATTTTAACACAAAATGAGGTTGTCAACCTTTCCTTTTATTTCTTGTTTTTAAATGTGTTGAATCATACTTGCCAAAAAATGAGAATGGCTGCTTGCATGGATGGATGCTATTTTAAATTTTGTTTGGCTTCCTATCTTATTGTTTCAAATTAGAAATACTTTTTACATTCAGTTTTTATAAAGACATCTTTCATGAGAAATTGTGCTTTGAAATACTAGAATTTATCATAATTATAATATACTATTTTTTCTTGATTCAAAGATACTCTCAGTTGTAAGATGCACAATTATTTCATTGTGCACAAAGATCCTGTCAATTGTAAGGTGAACAATTATTTTATTGCTGCTCTCAGAACGTGAAAGAAAAGCCCTGCCACTTAAACTCCAGCACATCTTAATCTCAACCTCAGAGTTATACAAACATTTAGAAATATGCACATAGGATCTGTGAATAATGGTAATAGTGCCTTGAACTTGTACAACTATTATTATTATATAAAATTAATTTCTTGCATACCTTTTCTCATTTCACCATCATAAGATATCAATATTTTTCTGAAAACAGAGGAGTGAAACTATAATTTACAAAAACTTATTTGTATAAACCCACAGAGTACAGGATATTTGGGGAACAAAATCCCAAGTGTCCTCCTGAGGAACTTTGTCTTTCCCTTGCACCATGCCTTAAAAAAGAAAATGGAAAAGATAAAACTTGGAAAGTCACAGAAACTTGGAGATGGCAGGAATAGATGTTAAATCCACCCTCTCCATTAGTGAGTGGTCTATTCCACTTAGTAGTTTATTTGCTGTTATATTGAACACTTCATCTGATGTAATTTGACTTGGGTAATTGATATGACCCAGTGAATAAAGAGATTTAAGAATCAGAATGCGAATGGAAACAGAAACACACACACACACACACACACCAATGTCTTAGTTCAGACACTTACTATTACTTTGCATACTTCACCATTAAAAAAATCAGGCGAGATGGTGACAATATGTGATTCAGGAAATTAAGACCTAAAGGCATGATATAAAGAAGATAAACTGAAAACATTTATAACTTGCTCACAGAAAAATTCCAATCCCATTCAGTTTCTTCTGATACCTGGCATGAACCTTCTTTCATCTATCAAAATATTAAAATGACTTGTCAATGTCTCTATTTTAACTGGGGAATGAAGTTAATAGACATCCCATTTCAAATTTAATTTGTGATACTGGTAAATCTTCTTTGGTTAGAATGGGCACATCAGAGATATTTGCCTCCTCCCAAAACCTCAGGAAATATGCAATGGAGGAGGAGACCGAGTTTCTCTTCTGGTGTATAACCCACGGTGTATCCACAGGTACTCCTCACCCAGGCAAACCTCTCCATGGGATGCGCTGGAGGGGCTCATGTCATACCTATATTGTAAGTTCTGCTTTTGAAACAGCACCATGTAGTATTGATGTCTTTTTCCACACTGCTTGGTCAATCAATACAAATCACAATGCAGAACTTTTAAGAAATATATAAAAGTTACAATTAGATCAGTGCTTTTCAAACTTCAAAGTGGATGATAGATTTATTATATGAATGGCCTCATTTCTGTACCTCTCAGTATGTACACCCTTTGGTAGTACCCTTCCATTCTGATTCTGTAATGGGGTGGGGGCCAAGTGACAGTAGAAAATATGATGCAAGAAAGAAACACTCAAATGGTTCTTTTCCATCTCTGTTCCTTCACATTTATCACTGAATAAGCATTAGTGTCTTGTAGAGAATGAAACACCATCCAAAGCAGGTAGGACTTCTAGACTTCTGGTTTGTGGGACCAGGTGGATGCTGACAACATCTGAGTAATAAAGAAAGTAGAGGGAGAGACACTTGGTAGATAACAAAAATAAGATCAAATTGAATTAAATTTGAAGAATTTATGGTACATCAAAGTAGAATCCTGTAGAAAGTTGGTGACGTAGAGTGACAATTGCAGGTGAACAAAATAGAAAACTAGAAAGAACAGCACTTCTTTGCTTGTAAAAAGAAATTAATAACTTGCACACTGATAACTTGTCTTTAGCCTATCAAGAAGTGAGATTATTGGACAATCAAGTAAGTTGAGATTTTAATAAAGAGGGACTGATGCAGGGAGCAAGGGACCTCTGCATTCACTGACTTGGGCAGAAAACAATGGGCGGCCTAAAATGGGTGTGAAATTACAGCTAATGGTTTAAAACAATTTCTAAAAGCCAGGTGTGGGCTAGCATGAGAGTGTGAAGTAATGGGCACCAAAAGTATAAAGGGAGGAGAAGTCACACTGTCTTGCAGGCTTTTCCTCCACAGACCCAACCAGGCTCTCACAGAGAACATTGGGGGAAATGCTGAAACCGAGCCCCTCATGGGGCTGGCACAGGTGAGCAAACAGTGTCCACTGACAACTAGACCCAGCCACTTCACCTCTCCTAAGGCACAAAAGTCTTAATAAACAGAGACAAGAGCAACAAAAATTCTCCATCTCAAAGAAGCTCAATGAATTTTAAGTAGGATAAACACAAAGATAGTCACACCCAGACACATCATAATTAAATTATTGAAAGAAAAAGATGAAGAGAAAATATTGCAACCATCCAGAGCCAAATGACATATTACATAAACAAAAACAATGTATTAAGGTTAATAGCTGACTTCTCATCAAAATTAGTGGTCCATAGAGGGTGGGGCAAAAGTAGGTCTACAGTTGTGAGTACACAAAAGAGTTTATTCTTGTAATATTTGTTAATCATTATATTATTTTCCAACAAACAATTGTAAACCTTTCTTTTTTAAGTCACACTTGAGGATATATTTTAATTAATTTATTTTTATTTTTAGAGAGACAGAGAGAAATAGCAGCGTGAGAGAGAAACACCAATCAGTTGCCTCCTGTGAATGCCCTGCCTGGGGATCAAACCTACAACCTTTTGGTTTATAGGACGGTGCTCCAAACAACTAAGCCACCGGGCCAGGTCTGTAAACCTACCTTTCTCCCATCCTGTACAAAAGCATAGACAAAATAGTAAAAGAGAGAAAAAATAAATTGTCGATGAACAATTCTATATCGAAACAAACTATATTTTAATAACAAAGGCAAAATAATTGTATTTCAGTATCAAAAAAAAAGACTAAGAGAATTTGTTACTGGAAGCCAAATACTAAACGAAGTTCGTCAGGCTAAAATAAAGTGACACAGTAATACTAGATAATAATTTACATCTGTGAAGAAATATAGAACACTAATAATAGTAACTATTTAGGCAATTATGTATGTCCATATATACATGCATAAATACATGTATAGTTTCCTTCTGCTTTCTTCTCTTGATTTAAAAAGTGTATAAAATATTTAGAAAATTTTATTGTAGGATTTATATAAATATTTAATGAACATAAATTCACTAACTAATGGATTTCAAAGCCAAATTTAACAGGTGTCATAGTCTTTGATCCATATATATAATAGTCTCAAAAAGACAGGCGATAGTATTGGAGGACAGATCAGTGATTGTTAGGGGAAGAGATGGGGTGGTTATAAAGTGATAGTATGAGGAAATTTTCTTGAGAGTATTGCATTCTTTTGCATCCTATTGTGGTAGTAATAACATAACCTATACATGTGTAATGCATACTAAGCATACTAAAAAAGTAAGTTTTACTTTGCCAAGTGACCAACATCAACTTCATGAATAGTAAGACATAAAATGAGATGATAAAGGCATTTATTTCATCTCTATGCTATTTTTCCAAATATCCATAAACCCAGTCCAGCCAAGAGAAAACACCAGACATAAAACAGAGGAGTTCTAGAAAGTACAGTAATTGATCAACAATGTGAATGTCATGATAAACAAACACCAAGAAACTGCCATACACGAGAAGAGTCAGACATGATGACTAAAATGCAATGTTGTGTCCTAGAGTAGAGAGTTATAGAGAGAAAAGACATTAGCAGAAAACTGATAAAATGCAAATAAAACTTCTAGTTTAGTTAATAGTGTTGTACCAATGCTAATTTCTTAGTTGCGGTAATTCAACTCTAGTTATATAAGATGCCAACAGTGTGGGAAACTGGGCAAAGAATATCTGGAGCCTTCCTCTACCATCTTTGAAACTCTTCTGGAAATCTGAAGTTATTTCAAATTTTTAAAAAAGGTTTTTAAGAATAAAATAAAATTGGCAACAATGCTGAAAGAGAGAGAAAGATTAGAGCCAGAGACAGAATTTGGGAGTTGCAGTTGAAGAGCTAGAAACTGCAGTTGGACGAGGAAACAGGAGGTCACCCGGGAGAGTTCGCATGGTTTTAGAAAAGAGAGCTAAAGGCGCGCTCTTCTGGGGCAATCAGGGCTGTTCAGGGTTTCAGCAAATGGGAGTTCCAAACCTCCACCTGTGTATCTGGTCACAGTGAAGCTTTAAAGACTGCAGATACACTATCTACATTTGATACCAATTTCAGATCCTGAAAATAACTTAAACTCTCGTACCTAATTACATTGAAAATGAGGTGCTTATTTTCCTATACTAAGGGGCTCTTGCAAAGGATGCACTAAGTAAAGTGCCTGGCTTCTATGAGTCGCTAAATCATTGACAGTCATTTTAATATTCATTTTGAAAGACAGAAGTCTAGGGAGAGTGAAAGATGTTAAGAGTTTGATTCCCTTGGTAACTGTTCTTGATTAATGTTGATGACAAACACTGGGTGGGTTAATATGAAGAATTCCAAGGGAACCAGGGTCAGCATTCAAGGAGCAAAATATGTGCTTGTTGAAGTGCCTTCTATCTCCAAAGCCATTCCCATGTGAATCTATAGCCTTCATTCTTTCTAAGAGATAAGAATCCTACCAGCGTGGTTAGGTAGAAGTGAAGATATGAGGCCCAAAAATGTGAGGCAATGTCTCTTGGGGAGGAAGGGGGATTGTTCTATTTGTATCCATTGCCTCATCAGTCCACTGATCTCACCTTTGAAATTATTACTTTGAACTAGTACAGTTAAACATTGGTGTGTCTCCAAATCACCAATGCTTCCAGTGTCAAATAACATATTTGCCCTTCTTTAATTATAGATTTTCCAATTAAATGTTTATAATAGCAATTGGGCTTTTGTTCAGTTGTCTTGAACCTGACAAATACAGTGCATGCAATGACAAGATTTATTGCCTAAGTAAACAGTCAGGAAAGCCTACAATGTGCTGCAGCGCTCCAGCCAAGATACAATGGGGATGAGAGTTAGTGCCTCGTTCTCCCTTCGAAGGCAGCATTGGTTTTGTGATCCAGAAAGGAAGGGGTGAGAACTGCTATTGATATTGAAAATGGAGTAGCAATGACATTTGAAATTAGAATTTGACATTGAAAATTATTCTGAATTTTAAATGAAAATTCTTGTTAAGTATTTATTTCAAATTTAATGAGTAGCTGAAAATACATTCCTCTGTGTACTAAAGTCACTCAGAAGATAGGTAAAGAAAAAAAAACCTTCCCTAGTTTCAATGTCATTTTCTAATAATTTAACTGTGAGACATTCAGACACTCAAGACTGAGTGTCAATTGACTGGAAAGAGCTTCCTTTTGGTCAGGGAAAATAATTCATACATCAATGTTATCTTAAGTGATTCCTTTGAGTGATGATATGTAACCACCTAGGAACAAAGAAGTGAACCCTATCGGACTATGCCGCACATTTATAACTATTAGGAGAGCTCAGCCATGATTGCAGATTGTGTGCCCAGAATAAAATAAGTCCCCAAACTTTGCTGAAAATGGTCTAATTCAGTAACATAAAGTTCCAGGTATTTTTAAAGTCCTCAAGAATCAGAACTACAGTGCTTTTTGATTATAACACACTCTCTTCCATATTTTTAAGTTTCCACGAGAACAAGTGTGAACACCTAGCATCAGGCAGCTCTCCCTCTATTCCCCTTCAGGGTTTTCTACCACAGTATCTCCTGCGTCAGCAGGATTGAGCAGGGAACTACTCATAGTCAAGGTAGCTGGGTAGAAACTATGGCAGAAAGCACTCTGGAACTGTTTAAGTTCTGAAACTTCATACTCCATTTGCAGGCAAGCTATGTTTAGTGGAATTCCTGGATGCAATCAGAGGAAACGTTTTCTCTCTTTTTGCCACCATGGAAATCTTCAATTTTACCTTAGTTTCCCACTACCTTAATTTCTATTGTAAGGACAATTTTGCACCCCTCATTGAGTCTTTCTTTTCCTGGTTTCCACAGATTCCCATAAAGAAGGCATGTTCAAGGGAAAAGCTCATCTAGTTAAAACTCCCAAGACTGTCCAAGAATTTCAATATTCTTGCCTCTTGATTATGTGTTGTGAAGAATTTTTCCATAAAAAATGGAACCCTTATTGAGTAAAAAGTATGGTTCTATTGACAGACTATAACTGTATGCTGACTCCTCCCCTTTCTAGTTGTGTGACTACTTGTCTCCCAAGTCCCTCATCTTTAAAGTAAGAATAAAACTATCTATCTCAGAGAACTGGGTGAGAGGGTTAAGGTATAAAGGCATAAAGGTCTTCTGAGAATGTCTAAAAACACACAAACAGTGAAAATTAAGATTTCAAGAATATAATTCAGAAAATTATAACTATTTTATGTTTATGTTTATGTTTATATTTATTTGAGTTACTTTGTTTGCACATGACAAAAACACATAATCAAAATTGACTGAGGGGAAGGGAGGACATTTACTGGAGGACATATAACTAAAGAGCACACGGTAGAGATGGATTCAGTCCCAGCTTGACATGGAGTTTTAAACAATCTCATCAAAACCTGCTTTCATCTTTCATGCGGTAGGTCTGCAGCCTCCTGAAGACTTTATTCCCTGACATAGTCACGAGATGGCTGCTGGTAGTTCTCAGGGCTACATCTTTCCCAGTTACATCAAGTGAGAAGGAGTAAGAGCATTTCCTGCTCAAGTTTCATTAAAGGCCAATCCTTGAATCACCTATCTGAAGCCAAATAAACACAACACTGATTGATTTATACATGTCATCTGCCACTGAGGTGCAGTCAAGACCTTCAGAAACATATAAAGTAATATGGATGCATGGTTATGAAGAGCATGGTCCTAGGCAGAAATTGGAGAACTATTACCCAGAAGAGGATGAATGGCCACTAGGCTGTGGGAACAGCTCAAGTCTATGAAAACCTAGAAATAAAAAATATAGTCTCAGTATATGCATAGAATTCATGAGGATAAGAAAATGGAAATTTAGAACACTATAGAAATAATAATGAAAATATAACCAGATAACAGACCTGATGAATATAATATTTTGTTTTTACTCATATATTCAAAAGTGTTTTCATTTTTAAAAATAGTTCCACATTGCAATCTCATTTTTTTTTTGCTCTGTAGCATCTTATGAGATATCTATGGTTTCATCTTCAGCTTTGTACTTTCAGGAAAATGAGGCTCCATTTTGTTAAGCAGTTTTTCCTAAGGCTGTACAAATAACTTGAAGTGGAATTAAGACTTAATCCACAGTCTACTACCTTTTAATCTTGTATCACTTTTATTATATCAGGGTTTTTTTGGTTATTAGAGAGATCTAAGTAGTGGTTCATTTCCTGGAAAAATGTCAAGAGGAAGGGGTACCCTACCCATATTGGGTATTGACACTTTGACAAGATATATGAAGGAGGTAGCACCTGTTAAGCACTGCCTTTTTGATGTTTCAGAATTCTACCGTATGATACTGCTATAAAAATCTTTCTGGAGTGGGCGAAGACTTCGTTAATGGAAAATATGATTAGAGGTAGAAGGCTTCTCAGCAGCTCTAATGGTCTCAATTTTGTTCACAAAATAACTTATAAACCATTCACAGTATTCTACCAGTACCTCCTTCTCTTGATTTATAATCTCTTTTTTATAGGTTCAGAATGGAATCAATGGTCTGGAAGAGCACAGGAGGGTAATGTTTCCCAGAAGAGATGATATTAGAAAAAAATGTGCTGCCCTTGCAGCTTCTGAGGTACTTCTCATTGGCCTACAGGTTGTTTTCTTCCTCGACTGTGATCTGGAAATGCACAGGCAGAGGTTCTCAATAAATGCTCCAGTGTGTGACCGACTAATTTTATTAACATCAGTTCTATCTGAAATGACGCCGAGTTTATTTGGTGATACAAAGCAGTGGCATGAATGAGGAGGCAGTGGGTACACCTCTGCGACTGAGAGAAAAGAGCTGCCACCCAGGCTTCACATTTCTTTGTGAATAACAGTTTCAATAGGACTAAATAATAATGTAGCTATCTTCCCTTAAAAGCACCACCTTTCATAAGAAAACACTCTCAATATGCGTATTTTTGTTTTGTTCTATTTTGTCAGGGGCTGTTATCATTGCCGTGTTAATGAGAAAATAATTTCCCCTGTCACTCATAGCCTCTTTTCCAGTTCTCTTCTGAACTAGTAAATAATGCATTAAATAAAAAAAAACTTTGATGGAATTAAAAGTGCCCTGTATCCTTTGACAAAGTAAAAGTAACATTAACTTCATGAATATTTAATAAGCTAGTATCCAGTTATCCCAGAGAGTCATCCATCCATTCATTCAGCCCACAACTATCTAGCCTTGAAAAATATAATTGCTTGAAATATAAAAGATTATGTTTCCATTGTTCTTACCCAAAAGTAGCACCTAAAATTTTACTTGCAAGTTACTGTCTCCCTTACATAACACAGGTATTTGCAATTCAAAAAAAATTTTAAAGTACCTCACCATTCTATTCAAGAGAATCCAACTGTTCATCAAAATCCATCACATATTTGTCACTCCTGCTATGGGACACAGCTGTGAAAAATAGTCAGAAATGTTGTTTTAAATATGTGATTTATATCAGTTTTTGCTTTAGGGTAATTTAAATAATTTATGGTAAAACAGCTAATTTTCTCTTTGATGTTAGCCTGACGGTTATAAAAAATGTTTAAAAGATGAATTATCAGGTAGTAAGCATCTATAGCATGCCATGATTGTGTCCTAAGGATTAAGAATTTATATCATTTGGTGAATTCTAAATACAAAGGAAGATCAATGCGTACAATGAGATCTGAGATACTGATATAGAAGATGATCAGACTTTTGGTTGTGTTCTTGAACCATGCTTAATTAAGCACAGCTGAAGAGAAGACCTCCTAAGAACTTGCTTTTACACAGCACTGCCACAGAAGCCTCTGATGGCCAAGGGGGTAGCATACTCTGTATTGACTGAAACTAATCCCTTCCTTGATCCAGGAGTGACTACCAAATGCCACCAGAGGCATCTATTGTATTATTAAAAACAAAGAACAAATTCACACCTGACCAAGCAAAGGCTCTCTGTATAAATCAGTGTGAGTTGGGTCTCTGTTCTTCCAGCACATGCATAGCTTGCTGGTAACTCTTACGGTTTATGAAGCCATCTTTTTGCTCTACCGATTTGTGCAGAAGAACAGATTTTCATTCAACTGCATTAGGATGTAAACCTCTCTTTCCCTGCCTGTGCTCCTGCACCCCTCTCCATGGCATCTGAAGTCATAAACATTAAACCTGTCTCTGCCTTCTAGTCTAGAGGTTCTTATACACATGAGAACACATGCAGAATGTTTTTGAATTTGTGAGTATACATTATTTTCCTGTGGGAAAGAACCATAGATTTCACCCCATTCTCATAAACCTCTGAAAAATTAAAAAACATTGGTCTGATACAGTGATACTGGTTCACAGAGGGAGAACACAAGTTTCAGCTGATGCAGTGAATGTCCACTGCTGACTCCAGGCAGAGGCAGGCTATAGACACACCACAGCAGCCACGTAAATGCTGGAGGACCAGCTGCTCTTGAATACTGTGCCAGGGGCACCCTCAAAAAATTAAAAATAAAGGAAGGAAGTGAAAGAAAGGAGACAGAAAGAGCTAGAAAGCACTACCAGAAAATGATACTTCAAATGTTCAAAAGTTTGTATCTGCTATTTTTAGCACAATTGTTTATCATTTGCAAATTTTGCATTTAGGATTATTATTTAAAACCCTCCTTTCTTTATAGAGACATCTACTAAGAATTGGCTTTTTTGAAGGTAGCTGTAGACCATCTCCAAAATTAAATTATATAGTAAAATTCTAACTACTAACTAGAAAAGCTATTGATAAAGTAGATCGATCAATATATACTGGTCAACTACAGAGAAATATAAGATTATTTTTAACTGCATCTTTTAATTTTCTCTTATTAATGTTCAGAACCCATCATTGTGAAACGCAAGATAATCTGCAAAGAATGAATAAACAACATATTTGATAAAAATTTAAATAAATAAAAATTCCCGAATTTGGCCTGCCTCCTCATCCCTTTTATTACAAACACATATGCTATTTGGGGAAAAAAGGTAAAAACTGTTACTTTCCCTACTGCATGTAGCATTTGTATGGATAAGTTTCACTTTGTTTACTTCTTCCATCAGTTAAAATATGGTTGCTTGGAAAGATTTACAAGGTCATCTAGTGGGTCTAAACGCATGAAATATAACTTAATCTACTTAAACAACGTTACAGGGTAGGCAGTCTTTGTAGATGTCTGTAAAAGTATAACCATCAGCATAGATACAGCAGAAAGTGGTGTAAGTCTGGTCATTCAGTGCATCAAGCACACAAGGAGCTAGCATTTGACTTCTTTATGACTACAGTTATGCAGCAAGCACTGTAATTTAGAGTCATAAATGATTTTAATTGTTTCATGTGTGCATGTGCATGTATGAATGTGTGTCCATTCTGTATAAGTAACTACTCGCCAAGTTCGAAGGTCAGTTTTCACTCTTCCATTTAATTTTTCAGTATCATTTTACATAATTAACTACTCTTTTATGTATTAATTTGTTTCCAAGCTGTTTGAAAGCACACCAATCTGGCTCATTGGTTGTTCTGACTTAGTCAACATTAGTTGCTCCCTCTTCTCTTCAGACTTATACGTGCCCTTTATTTAGATACGTTTCCTAGGTGAATCCATCCAATTTTGTATCGTTTAACTACCAAAGACATGCTTCTGACACAAACATTTCTATTGCTGACCTTTAGGTCTCCCATAAACTTCAAACTCATATATTCAATTGCCTAATTATCATTGCTATTTGTTCAGCTATTCAAGCATCTCAAATTCCACATGTAAGTAAATAAAATACAAACAAAAATATATTTTCTACAAATACACCTTTTGTTCTCCAGACTTTCCCATCTCAACTAGTTGCCCAGATCCAAAACCCAAGTGTTATCCTTAATTCTTCTGTTTCCTCACACCACTTCCCTCATTGTCTCACCCACTAGCATATTTAGTTGACACTGGTCTCAGAACTTTCATCATATTTATCAGTTTCTTCCATGTTTACCACTACGACTTCTGAATAAATCACTCTCATTGTTCAGACTGTGTGCCATTCTCCTTTACTGTGTCTCCGTTGCACGAGTATTGTCCATTCCCCACACCAGGATCAGAGTAATTTCTTTTTACTTAAGATCATGCGATGCTCATGTTTAAAATCCCTCAATGGCTTTCAGCCATGCTTAGAATAATTCTAAACTTGCTTTGGCCTCAATGGCTCTATATTATCTAACTCTTGACTACTTCTCAAACTTAATTTCCTAAGGCTTTGCCTCTTATTGGCAATGTTCCAGCTCAAAGTATTCCCTCCCACCTTACTGTGAAGCCCCTTACTATGTGCATTTTCTGAGCCCTTTGTCTGGAATTACCCTCCCTAGATCGCCCCTCACCATTACATATTAACACAAATGGCATCTTCAGTGATGATAGAGTCAAACCATCCATTACCACTCCTGTAACACTTGCTATTCTACTTTCTGCTTTTCTGACTTTATTGCTCTTTATATCCATAGCATTGATTATTGATTGACCCCCCACAACTCTCAAGTGCAATGGTTCCCATCATGGGAGCAGAGGTTTTATTCAACACTGAATCTTCATTCCCAAGATTAGAGCCTGTTATATGATAGGTGAGCAATAAATAATTATTGAGTGAATATATATAATATGCATACATATGTACACACACATATATATACATAGTCATCATTTAGTCACTCACTATATAAGGAATTTTCTTAGTAAACCAAGTATTTAAAAAGTTGACTTAATCAAACTTTGATAAGTAAAAATATGAATGTAATCATTTTCTCATTTAAACAAAACATCTAAATTTTAGGGGGAAAGTAGCAAATAGCAATATATACCTATGTAGTAATTTAATTAAAATATTGAGAAAATAAATTTAATTCCATGTGTTTGGTTCAGCTCAAACTGAGTCAGTGAATCTATCCCTTCTCCATCTCCACCTGTGGGAACCTAGAAATCTATGTTCACAGTGATGACCTCGAAGCCTTGTGAAATTCATAGTGAAAAAACATTTTGTTTTGATCCCTACACTTGTATGTCTGAGGTAAATAAAAGCATTTTGTAAATTAGATATGGTTCTTGATGGCCACAAGAAAAACATTTGTAGGTTTACTTATATATTTTTGCTATGCTTTTACTATAGTAAGTTTGAAAATTAATAACCGTTTTCTAATCTGTCTTAACTATTGTATAAGATCCTATAAATATCACACGATGTCACTTTTAACCTTCTAATCTAAAAAATGTACAGGGATCTGGGAACAATAAGAATGGATACCTTAAGGAGGTATCTCTGTGGCAAGTTGGCACCCCACATTGATGTGGCATCAATATCAGGTTTAGACTGAGTTGTGCTGAACATCCCCACCTGACAGGTGGGTGGCCAGAGACTTGGAGATAACATGATCCATCCAGCTACAGAATAGTTATGATGGATTAGAATTAGGTCTAAGTCTAACTCTTCCCACTAATCAAAGTACCTTTATCCTTATAGGGAAAGAGGTAATTCAAATAAATAAAAATTGCTTGTTTCACATACTTTGCCAACCTTCCTCAAACATGATTTTCAAAATAGTGAAAATCTATCTTTGTCTTCTAAACAAACACTTCCAAAAAAATGTGGTATACGAAGTTAAGTTTATGGGGTCATTTAAGATCTCATTCTGGGAGGATATAAGAAAAAAGGCAAAGGGAACTTTGTAAATCATGTAGGTATGGAACTGAAAAGAAAATCCTTTGAAGAATAGGTCATTGGTTTTGATATTAGGGAATAAGGTATGAGATGCACTTTGAGGAACTGTAACCTAACCAAGCAGCTCACACATAGTGGTTTTCATTAAAAAGTTGCCATTTATCTTATCATGGCGAGTTTATCTTACCATGAGCTGTCATTGAAAGGATAGGGAAATTCTGTGACTTACTGCAGCACAGCGGATATCAAAAAAAGACAGATGGCAACTTTTTAATGACAGGCACTGTTCTCCAGGGCTTATTCACGTCTCCAGATTCAGAAGCAGCCACCATCGATATCAACCTCTGGAGCTGAACTGAAAGGAGACATTAATAGAGTAAATTAGTATTAGAATCTGAAAATCTTCAGTAAAATTTGATTTCTTTTGGAATCTGTTCTGTTCACACACACACACACACACACACAAATCTAGCATAATGATACGAGACAAATTTGTATTTAATTTTTTACTCTTAGCTCTGTAAGCAATGTATATTTTTATATTTGTGAATTTTCTGAATAAAAATTAATAGTTGAGAGCCCATGGTTCTGACCCATACACTGTTGGAATCAATCTGGTTTTCTCTGTTCCTCAATTTCCTCATCTATAATGTAGGGATAACACAATCATGGGGTTGTGTTAAGGATGCAAGTAGATAAGGAACAGAACAATAGCATTGACTGTATTCAATGTTGTATTCAGTAAATCGAACCTCAATTCTCTAAATAAGGAAAGCAGCTCTACTCACTGTCCCCTACATAAATGGAAACAATTAAAAAATATTCTGCATTTAAATCTGTGAGTTGAAACCACACATTCATAGATTCTAATTCTGCAATGACATACGTCCTCCTGTCCTTTGGCCAGTTAGAACTTTCCTTCCTTTCTTCTGAGTCTTCCCAGCTGGGCTAACTCAAATGTCACTGTGACCTTTCTGGGACACTGAGAGCACTTACTGCTGATTGTGGTCCTTCTTCATATACTGCATTCTATCATTCTGTACCCAAATCTCTCTCCACCAACTAGATATGCATTCCTCAAGAGGGGGTATACATAGGTTCCATATCTTTTTCATAGGCTGCATAGGCAAGCTCATACAGTGTGAAGCAAGAAATTAGAACTCATTGATTATATTTTATCTTAAAATAATATAAACAAATTTACACAGACTAAATTTACAACACCATCTGTCTTCCCTACACCCTTAAATGGAACATTGGGATGGAGAGACAACTACTAAGCTCAAAAAAATCTTCAAACATGCATTTTAGAACTGACTTCTAGAAAAAACTTACTACTTTGGGCCTTAGTTCTATCATCTGTTGAATAACAAAACTGAACAGGTAACTTTAAGATCCATTCCAGATTAGGTATTATTAAATATTATTTTATTAAATTTGACAATGCATGGAATTCACTCACTTATTTCAATGTGCATTTCAAAAACCTAGCCTAGCATATGTTCTAACCAGTATAATGGCATTGTCCATAGTCCTCACAATTGTAAACAAAGGAAAAAATAGCAAACTTCATACACTAGTTGTTTTACTTTCAAATACAGGATAGTGTGGAAAATATATAAAACCTAGAAGTCATTTCCTTTTAGACTGCTTTTAATTTCCTTTATTGTTTCACTTGGAATATTTTTCTTTATTACTCCATTTATCAGATGCTTAAAAACTCTGAAGAATGAAGTTAACTAATTGTCCATTAGATGCCACGGATCTTTCATCTATTTAAGGATGCCTACTTGATGCAGTTCCTCTCATTAGACAGAGCTGTGAGCTTTGCTGTGCACTCACAAATGGTATCCTGACTTCTGCAGCAATGGGCACTTAAGCTCCAGGAAGCCCTGTTTAGAAGGGGATGTTTTAATAGAGCAGTCCACATCGAACCTCTCACTCTTGTCTAAGTACCTACTGGTGATGATCACTTTGATCCTGCTGCTCTAAGTAGAGTAATTAAAAAAATGCAACTTTCAGCATGATTGGGAAAGAGTGGAAACTTCCTTCTTCATCTGAAGGTCACTTCCACTGAACATTTACCCATCCACTTCCATCAATTTAATGATTATGAAGAAATCAGATAAGCCTTATTGTTAAAGAGTCCTAAGATATCATTAAGCTTCTTTTTTTTTCTCCCATGAGTTGGAGCAAGAAAGCCCACTAAAATTTAGTAAATCAATGGTTGTTCATACCTTTTTGTCAGGTACCAGCAGTTAGATTATAGAATTTCCCTGATTATTTCAGCATTTGATAT
Source organism: Phyllostomus discolor (assembly GCF_004126475.2). Lineage (NCBI taxonomy): Eukaryota > Metazoa > Chordata > Mammalia > Chiroptera > Phyllostomidae > Phyllostomus > Phyllostomus discolor. Next base: position 25,244,625 of record NC_040911.2, read on the forward strand.
AATTAATATTGGGAAATCATTTTCTTCAGTACCCCCTCAGACCTCTTTATTGTGGTAATAGGGCAGAAGTGATAAATTGTGACTTTGGTATCATCTTGATTAGAATATGACTATAGGGAATTCAGTCTGAGCGAAGTGTGGCAGGAAGGTTGAAGTACAGATGGAAGACTGACTTTTCTTATGCTTATTGAACAGGTTACTAAAGAATAGAAAAAAATTAAATGGTGAATAAGTAATTTAGGCTTTTTAAAATATTGGATTTATATTCTGGTTTCCACAGGTATATATAAAGAAGTTATCAGGATTAAGCTGTATAATTTCCCAGGGGAGATATCAAAGAAGCATCTGATATGACATCTGTCCTCAGGACTCTGAAATCTACTTGAGCGAGAGGAGACAAACATATAGAAAGGATAAAATTTTCAGTTGGATACAAAACAAATAGAGGAAATGATAAGCCAGCAAAAAGGTTGTCAATACATTTTATATAATCAAGTACAAAATACAGCTTAGTGCTTATATTTATAAAATATAATCAACATATGCAAGACATAACTATTATTCAGATTAATGTCTCATATGGAATTTTGGACTTGAAATGATCTTGAAAGACATTGAGGAGATAAATAAATTTTAGGTGAAAAAATGCAGTGAACACAAGCTAAACCAACTTCTTTAACTCACTGAGTCTAGTGCAAACACTCACCTGGAAAGAATGCTACCTCTTTAGCTCCTGAAGGACTTTATCACTTTATTACCACCATGGTCTCCATGCCCATCTGTTTTATTTTTTCTTATTTCAATTGTATATTTATAAAATTGCACCTTCCACTTTCAATAGCCTCAGGATACAAGTACCAATAAAATTCCCATTGATTAAAGTATTAAAATACATGAAAAGGAACAATAGCCAGCAGCAATAATGATTAAACACATCAGTATCAAACAAAACAAAATTGTATTAAAAACAACAGCCTCCTTATATCTATCCCTTAAAATAGAGCAGGGCCAGCTTAGAATGTAGAAAAAATTGGATGAGTTGTAACTGTACACAAAAACTTGCCTATAAAACATAGCAAAACTTTCATATTACTGTTTGACTCAGTTGCTGAGTAGTCTCTGTATAATTTTCTTTCCCTTCTGTGTGCCTCTGTATTTATAGCTGTCAAATGGGAAGGATACAGTTCATCACAGCATAGTACTATCTCCTAGGGATGTTATGAGAAAGGATAGAGAAAAAATTCAAATGCCTTAGAAAGTTGACTAGTATAAATATGTGTTGTTCCTAATATTATTTATTCTAGAATTAAAAAAAATATTTAACTTATGATGTCCTTATTTTAATAGAATCTGTATTTTTAGATATAAACTCTGTGTTACAGATGTCAAATTACCATGAATATAGAAATGCTTTATAAGTACTTACAGCTATTATTTTGTTAATATTCATAGCTGATGACTGTGTCAGAAGGAAAATGACCCTACCTTCCATGATACATTCCAAACTTTACTAGGCACATTTTTAAAGCCCTGTATTGAAACAATGAAGACTGATTCATAGAAAGTTGAGCTGACCTCAAAAGCAACGAGCAGATGATTTTTACCTAAGTCAGTAAACACTGCTCTCAGGATAAACTTACCTCCCAAGGATAACAAATCATATTTCCTTTTAAGTCTCAATATCCAAGTTAAACTCTACATGACTATTCTTTATTGTTGTATTCACAAAGTCTGTTTCAAATACTTAGTGTCACTGATACACGCACACACACACACCACCTGTCATTCTAACTGTTCTGGATGCTATGCCCTCTTTCTTATTTCCTTGGGAAGAGGAAATGCCACTAGCCCTTATCCATAATGCAGAAAAGATGTTGGGAAAATAATTCAATAAATATCAGATGAACTGTGCATGCTACCCAACAAAAACAAGAACAAAAACAATTGATAGAGATGAATTGTTCAAGCTCCATTGTGTTCTTTGGATATTACTTAACAACCTACTTTCAGGTAAAGCATACTGGGCTTACCTTATTATGCCATTTAACTCAGCAGTGGGGATAATAACCACAATATTTCCTTTCTTCTTAAATTTGAACTGACAGTTGAGTTCTCTATTTTTCCCATATTGCAAATTAATAAGGAATAAACTCATTTTTTAAATTAAAAAGTATTTAGTGATATTTTCATACAAAAGTTTCCAGTTCTACAGACAAAGAGAGTGTAGTGATAGAATATAGAGATTAATGATACATATGCCCTTCATCACAGGAGCAGAAGGCTGAATTCTCTTTTTCGTCTGGGCACATGGTGGCCATACCCCTGGTACTCATGAAACAATACAAGAGTATGATACCCCAAGGATGACTCACATACTGAAAGTACTGTACACTCAGACACATCTCTACTGATTCTTATAACACATCTTCTGTTTAAAAAATAATAAACACGTAATTCTAAGACCTGGATAAATCTGTGAGCTGCAAGCTAATACATGGTAAACATTTCCTTAGACACTCGGCATTGCAGCTGACAGAAAGAGGTCAAATATCTATAAACTTAAGCCCAACCCTACATGTTGCTGGAACAAGCACTTTGATGTAAACAGGGCTATAGATTCTTTTAAGCATAAAACCAGGTTTTCTCCCACAGCAGTAAAAACTGAAATTTTAATTTTTATACTGGAGTCACCCTTTTCAATTATGATTACCTTTACTATATTATGAATACACCATTATATATTTCATTTAACAGGCAGGCACTTACTGGATGTCTTTTCATGGAATTCATCAGAACAGAAGTTACAGCAGTAAACAAAAAGGACCCAAGCTTGCAAAGATAAATGGAAAGAGTCAAATATATAATACATCACGTGATGACAAGTGTTAGGAAGAAAAATAAAGCAGCACAAAGGAACTGAAAATAATAAAGTTAGAAAAAAGGAAGTCATTTTAGCTTAGTTGGTGAGGGCTGGCTTTGTGTAGAGACCTAGAGGAAGTGAGCAGGTATCTGTGAGGAATGTTTTGTAGAAAAACAACACAAAACACCCTGAGAAGAGGACTTTGCAGGAAAACAAAACAAAATGCTTTTCGGGGCCCTAAAATTAGTCTTGGCACTTCTGTGAACTAGGAAGATAGCCAATGAAGTATGTTAAGTGAGCAAGGTGCCTGATTCCAATGAAAATTCTTGTAGCCCATTATATTATGCATTATGAAGATTTTTTCAATCTCATAATCTGACTTATGTTTACAATAATCTAGTATAATACATAACACCAAAAATGTCCTCCATTTCCACATGAAAACTCTAGATTCAAGTATTTAGTTTGTTGTCTAAACTATTGATGGGGGAAGAGGGTGGTAAATCTCAAGGTGAAGTTTATTGATCTGAAGAGGAGTATTTTTCCCAATTGCCACACATTTTCTGTCCAGAGGTTACACTGATACTTGCTAGATTCCTTCCAAAACTAGAAGTCTATATCTTTAAAAGTTTGCTCTAAAAAAGTGTACATAACATGCATATATGTTCATGCAAATGGTCACACATTAACTAGCATAAGATATAAAAAAGGCTGAGCTGTTTTATCCTCAAAAGCAGGAGAGCAAAGGACCACTGGATGCTTGGGATGAGGGTGCACATTACAAAATACCTAAGGCTTTTAGTGAAGAGTCTTACCTCAGGGAGACAACTTGCAGTGATAAAATAGCTCTAACACAATGAGAGGCTCTGTGTCCAGATGTCCTGAAACAGAGGAAAGAAAATAAAAAGTACGGTTAATTACTCCATTCTGTTCTTGTTGTTACAAGATTGACCATTAGCATCCCAAAGAATCCCTCCATAAGCATATCAACAGTGACAATACCCACCTTTCCTCAGACTGGTGTGCCTTGCTCAGTCTTTCATAAACCGAGGCAATTCCTAGCAAATGTAAACTTGACTGTATTTGCCTGCATCAGTTTCAGCATTACCCATAAATTTCCTGAACACTGTGCATATGCATGCATGCACACACTCACCTCCATGTTTCTGTTTTGTACCTTAGATGTAAAGTATTCTTTGCTATCTGTTTACTTGTCCCACTCTTTAAACATAATCTAAGAATGCAAGTGACAACAGGTAATAGGTTTAAAATATAATTTTATGCATCAGTATATTTACTGCAAAGATTTCCACAAATCTGAAGGTGCTTCATTTCTAAGTAAATTAAATTCGGACATCAGTGTGTAGATAATGTGTGTTTACACATGTTTTACAAAACCCTTTAGTAAGTATATTGTTCACATAACAAGGGACTTGCTTTTCTAGGAAGATGTAGGTTTGTTTCTTCAGGCAATGTTCTAAAAGGTGGGGTGTGGGGGACTTTTCTTCCTGATGAAATATGCTGCACTGAACAAATCCAAGAAACTTTGGAGAAGATTATATACTCCTGACAGCCCAAATGTGATAAGTATATCAAGATTTAGTGTCCCTTTATTAGTTTCTCATACAAGAGAACACCACAGCTGCCAAATCTGAATCATTACCCTCATTTTTCCTGATATAATCAGTATGAAAATGGTGACTACCTGGATACTGCCTCACTGCGAGCTTCTAGCTAAATAAGGTGAGATCAACCTTATTGTATCACTCACTGATTAGAGGTCTGATTAATGCTTCTTCTTTTATTTCCATTCCCCGGGTTGAGATAATGCATATGCTCCTGAATTACTGGGTCTGGCACCTGTTTCTGAATCAGACCCTTTTAAAAAAGTTTGCCAAAGACTTTGGAGAACTCGTAGGCTTCTGGGGAAGTTTAATTATTATCAGAATCTGCCCTTTTATATCTTTTATTTTCCGTAACTTCGGACTACAAAAAAAGAACTCCCCAAAGCTGTATACTACATTTATTTCATTGTATCGGACAATGTTTGAGTCCCAAACAGCACTGGTCCAGCGGCTCTAAATACAGACTCTTTACATTTTCTGCTGAAACATTTTTGAAGAAAAACAGAAAGGCTTTGAAAACTCACCACCCTTCTTCCCCCCAAAATTCAACTGACAGAAAATCTTTGCTGTTATCAGAAAAGATTTGGCATTAAGTAAAAAGACAATTGATCTGGGTTGAGAAAATAATACGTGGCTCTCCTGTTGTTCAGTTCCTAAATGGAGAAGTCTGTTCCCCTGGAAATAAAATGGGGAGAAAATATCTCTCTCAGAGACCCAGGAAATGTAACAGCAAACAAAGCAGCCTTTTGTTCGCTGCCAGGGCATTGCTCTTTTATATGGGCAGACTCCTCTCCTTTTCCTGAGCCACAATAACACTTTTCTCCTGTGGCCATTATCATGCTGTATTTACTTGAAAAGGAGTGGGTGGTAGGGCAGGAAAGGCAGGTTTAGTGATTACAGAGGCTATGCCAGGCGTGGGAGCTATACTTTCCACAATTAAGGCTGAAAGCTTTTAAGTCAGGCATCTTAGGATGGCAAATGTCATATACCCAATTTGAACTAAAGTTAAAAAAGAGATAGGATTTATTATTTTACATCAGGGTCAGCAAGCTATGGCCCACTGCCACTGTTTATTTTTATAAATAAAGATTGAGCAAAGGTACAATCGCTCCTTATTTACCATCTATTACTGTCTTCACACTGTAACAGCTGAGTTGAATGATTGAGGTAGAGGCTATCTGACCCTCAAAACTTAAAAGTAGTTACTATCTTGCATTTACAAATTTTTTTTTACCAACCTCTCCACCCTCCTCTATTAAATTATCCAGAGATGCTTCCAGATTCAGGGATGTTTATTGCTTAGGGTCTCTCTCTTCCAACTCCATCTCTCAGCACTAAATTCATCTAAGTTAGGTTTATTTCCACACAGGCCTTCTCGAAATGGTTACAAAGAATGTCACTGGTAGCTTAAGATTCATACTATCTTGATAGCAACACTTGAGAAACCAAAATATTTTTCAAATATATGGGGCACAAGTCCACAGAGGCTGTGGCCTGACATGGCTAATATTCGCATCCTTAACTGAACTAACTAGCAAAACAGGGACAGAATGATAGATAGAGAAAACATGACAGCTAGAGGGGTGGGGGGAGGTTAGTGGGTAAAGGGATTGAGCAAAAAAGGAAAAAGGACTCATGGACATGGACAACAGTGTGGTGATTGCTGGGGGTAAGGGAGTCTAAGGGGACTAAATGATAATGGAAAATATAATAAAGGTTAAATTTAAAAATTAAAGAAAGAAATGAACCTCAATCCTCTACCTGACAACATACATAAACATTAATTTAATATTAATCATGGATATGCATAAACATAAAAGCTAAAAGTATGAAGCTTTTCAAACAAAATACAGAAAAATATGCAACCTTGGAACAGAGGTTTTTGTTTTTTTTTTTAGATAAGACAAAACACTAAGAAGAAAAGGAAAAGATAAACTAGACTACATCAAAATGAAATATATCTGCTCTTTCAAACAAATCATTAAGGAAATGAATCTGTAAAATACAAATTGAGAGAAAACATTTCTATAATTACATCTGATGGACTTTTATCAGAATATATTGACAACTCTTATAGTTCAAAAAACGACAAAAATCCAAAATTGGAAAATACTTGTGAACTTTATAAAATAAAACAAAAGAATAGCTAACAAACACAGTTAAAAAAGATTGTCATTGTCAGACATCAGAAAATAGCAAATTCACACTACTAGATATCATTTCAAAATGTTCTTAAGGAAACAGAACAAAGAAGCTCATGATTTTTTGGTGGGAGTTACAAATGTAACAACCACTTTCAAAATCAGGTTTTTTTCAATAAGGTGAAAAATAAGCCTGCCTTGTAACACAGCAATTCTACTCTTAGGTAGTTACTCAAGAGAAATGAAAACATATGTCCTGAAAGACTCTATTCCTACTAGTTATAAATTGGAAATGACTTAACTGTCCCTCAAGAGGTAATGGAAAAGACAAAACTGTGATATATCCATACATACATTACTCCTAAGTTTTTTAAAAAGCAATGAACTACAGGTAAATGCAACCAAATGTTGGAATGACAAGGTTTATGTTTAGCTAAAGAAGTCAGACAGATATTCAACTGCATAAAGTCTTTGAACACATAAAATTCTCGGCCGATATAAATCAGAACAGTGATTGGGGTATGGAAACTGCCAGGGAAGTGTTCAATGGAATACTTGGGTTGATGGGAATTTCCATATTTCCATCAGGATTGGATGAGATGGTGGTTATACTTATTTATGTAGTTATCAAAACTTATCAAACATCATGCTTAAAATACATTCATTTTAAATTCTGCACAGATAAACACACAAATGGATAAACAAATGTATAATAAGCAAACAAAACGTTTATTCCTGGGTGACAAGCCCTTTCTAAAAAAGAGCATTCTGGCAAATATATGAAAACAGCTTAGCTTAAAATTCCAGGCACATTACTTCTAGTAACAAACTAGGCAAAGTTATTCAACTTTTCTTCACCTAAATTCTCCTATCATCTGTTAAATGGACCTATGAACTGATTAAATTACATCAAGCACACACAACAAAACCTAGAACGTAGTTTGAATGAAATGAATTTATAACTATTATTAACTTAAAAATGGTTTTTAAAGCAAAACTAAAACTAAACAGATCAAAATGCATAGGGTTTTCCCAGGTACATTTATAGCTTCATATGCTTTCGTTATTAAACAGAAAGAGTACTAATACATATAATTTTGCCACTCAGTTTAGAAAATTATAGCTAAAAAAGGACAACTCATTGCACAGAAAAAATAAATAAAATAATAAGTATAAAAATTTAAAAGAGTATATAAAGTAAATGATAAAATCTCATATTGAAAACAAAATAAAATTATATAAATTATGACACTTTAATGAGAGATAAAACAAAAACAATTGGAGACATGCTGTTTTAAAGGGTTTTACAAAATTATATGTGCTTTATAATGAATTTGATAAAAGTTTTATTAGAATTTTGAAATATGTTAATCACATATAAAATACCATAGAAATACAAAAGATGAATAATGAAAAATATTCATCAAAAATGTTGACAAGTTTATGATAACTTTTAATTGCCACAAGGAAGGTTAGCTTTATTATTGAGTTACTTCAAATTCTCAAATTTCCACAAGGTATAATTTGGTTTAAAATATAAGAAAATCTTAAAACATTCTATTTCATTCTTGAAACTTACATACCACTACCTGGATAACATCACGTCCACCTTCAAGTTTCTGGGCACTTACATGGGCACATTCAAAATCTTAAATAAATAAAATATTTGTCAAATAAGCTTAATGATGTCATTTGAATCATTGGAAAGAATTCTCATCCAAGTATTATTATTTAACACTAGAAAGTATATAATTTAATACTTTCAAAATCTATGAGCATATTACATGAAATGATATGCACATAAGGAAAAATGCTACTTATAATAAATTTCACAAATTTATTATTATTCAAAATAGTATTAAATATGTATAAATAACTAAAAATTAAAGTACGGTTCACAGTTTAATTATATACATAATTATTATTACAGATTTTAAAGTACCCATGCAATATTAGAGTTCTCAGCATTTTTTGTAAAAAATTTTTCAAGAAATTCTGGCCATTTCGGTAAAATAGTATTCAAGATAGCACTTAGTAAAAAAGAGGGGACAAATTAGAATTACAAATACTATTTCTCATTCATATATGTAGAAAATCAAATGTAACATACAGAAATAAGCTTAGAATTAATAATATAACTTAAGATCTCAAACTGAGCATGTCCGTGTGTCACAAAAAATAAGTTATAATATTTAACAATGCTGTAAAGCAAATTATTTATAAAATATTTAAAGTAGTTTATATTGTAAATTGGTCAATTTTTCTGAATAAATGTATACATAGCCACAAAAATTATGGGGTTAATGTAATTTATTTAGATATTTTTTTAAAACACCGGAGCAAGAATGGCTATGCAGGGTGGATTTTGATAGATACTTTTAAAATTTTCCAACACTAAATATCGAAATAATTATTTTTAAAAACTAGTAATATGAGTAAATCTTACCTCTCAATATTTGATATATTAAATGGGATATTATTGTTAAAATAAAATAGAGATCAGGCTTGAAATTCTCCTGAGCTCACAAAACCAGTTAAGCCATGTAAGCAAAGCTTACCTAGTTTATTTCATGAATGTAAGCACAATGTAACTTAAATTATTTCTTGTAGACTTTTCTGGTAATCAGAAGTGAAGTTTAAGTCATTTTTCTAAAATGATATAATTACTCCTAGCCAATTTTCTCCTGTTTGGAAACCGCCACTGCAGTAAGTAATCATTGTAAAGGTTAAACTACTTCCTCATTTTCACTTTACAAGGTATGTTGTGATGTCTTGCCTCTGAGCTTCCTACCATTGTTGTGGTCGAACTATTCCAGTTTGGGAAGTTTCTCTCATGCTCAAAAAAAATACTCATATCAAGTAAAGCCTTCAATTTTTTTTTGCCATAATGAAATGACAATAATTAAAACAAAAATGTAATATAAAAGAAAACAGATTGTTTTCCTAAGAGATGTGTGTATATGTAAGTAGCATACAATAAAGATAACACTAAATATAACTGAGAAATAGAATTTAAACTTAAGAAAACATTTGATAGAAAGTCATCCAAGTTGTAGCTCATACCATGTAGAAAATATATATGTGGTAGATTCATGAGTTAAATACACCACAAAATTACATGAAAAATAAACATTCAAAGAATTTATGGGTAAAAACTGATCTGAAAACTGAAAAATATTAAGAATAAAAATATAGTTATAGGAAAATGCTGATTTGTTTTATACTCCCCCAATTTTATTTCACTGTACTATAAAATTTGACAAAACAATTGAAGTATAAGTGTAAAGATTTGGAAGTATTTTAATATATTTGAGAAAAGATTAATATTTAGCATAAGTGAGGAAATTTTAAGAATTAGTGAGGAAACTCTTAAGCATACAAAATACAAACTAGTAAATGGTGTAGATATTTCAGAAAAAGTGGAAACTCCTAATAAAACCTTAAAAAATGTTTGCCACCATTAGTAGTAATATGTACTAGTAGTAATAAAATTCAATATATGTAAATTATGCAATTAGATTTTTATACATTAGAAAAGATACAGAGAAGGTACATCCCCTTCCAATGGAAGAGTAAATTAATATAGTATTTCAAGATACCTGTTGTTAAGATGAATTAATAAATGTATAAATAATAATACTCTTTAATCTAGTGACTCCTTAACAGAATTATACAAAAGTAAAAATAACACATATAGACAAGAACTAATATAGCAAATTTTGTATTTATTAGAAAGGGAAAATAGAAAGGAAAAACAAATACTAAACAATACTGAAGTAGCTGAATAAATCACTATTTAAATCAAGTATTGCTGAACAGCCAATTAAATTCATGTGTTTGAGAACAATTTATAGACAGAAAATATGCTCACTATTTTGTATGGAAAATCAATATATGAAAATTTCAACAGATTATATTAAGCCTTTTGAAATTGTTGATGTCCAGATTGTTTTAATCTAAAAATGGTAATATCATATGATTCAACTTATTAATTATAAATATATAGTTATGTAGAAATTCCAAAATATTTAAAGATATATAAAATATACTTCTTGAGATATGTTTAGAATTTCAAATTGTTTGAAAATTCACATATTATTTTTGTATTAGAAAGATAATTCACAATATATACCCAGGTAGCCATGGGGATGTAAAGTACCATATAGGGAATGAAGTAGCCAAAGAATCTACACATGACTCATAGACATGAACAATGGTGTGGATATTGCCTGAGGGAGTGGGGTTGTTGGGTGGAGGGGGTAAGGGGGGAAAACTGGGGCAACTGTAATAGCATAATCAGTAAAATATAATTATAAAAACAAAACACTATATACCCAGTTTCAAAAATGGACTCATTAACATTTTGACACATTCTTTTTCTCTGTCTCTCCCTCACACACACACAAACCACACATACATACAAACCACATAAGAGAAAATACAGTCTACTGCACAATCCTATGTTCTCTGAGCAAGGCTAGGTATTTTAGGACATTCAAAGAGGAACATAAAATGAAAGTCACATATCCTAATAAGGGGAGATGAAGCATATATATGCAAAACATTAGACTAATAATTTAAATGTTCCAAATTTTCACATCAAAGTAAAACATATAGAGCTCATCATGGAGAAATTATACTAAACTTCAGACTTGAGTTTGTTCCTGATAAATATGATTTGGGTAAATAGAGATGACAAAGACTTTCTAATATAAGTATTTGGTTAGTTAAAAAAAAACTAGGCAAGATAATGTGGACACCTACCCATTCCCTAATTCCATTGCTTGCCAACAGAATCATCTTTTGCTGTGAAAAATGGCATAGTAATTGTGGGCCCTTCAATAAGTAACATAAAATGCAATCATGAAGCAGCCTCCAGAACCACTCAGCCAGGAAATGTTGAGATGCATTCTGCACCAGAAAATAGCAGCTGTCTTAAAAATAGTTTCTTATTGATTAGAGAGTAGGGAAGGCCATTTTTAAGGCTTACTCCCTGGAAACTTTACCATGTTGTTTGTCATCATGAAAATGTGTGTAGTTGGCTCCAGAAAAAAAAATGCATGTCACAATGGAAGAAATGTTTTCTTTCTAGTCCCATAACGACAATAAACCTATTACATAACACTCATCTCCTTGTCCTAGGTAAATTTCCTGCCTATGGCAGAAAAACATCATGTATATGTTGAAGACTCAAAAATCTATTTGTTGTATTCCCAATGACTTTCTGAATTACCAGGAACAGCATTTATTCGACGTACCCTCAATGACCTCAAATATACTTATCATATATACTCAAAAGACAGCCCTGGATTTATACTACAAACCTGTAACCCACACATCTTACCTATCTCAGTATATAGGTACTATGTCACTGCTGAAGACAAAAATCTAAATCCTATCCTTTCTTTCACATCCAAGTCATCATGAAATCCTGTCAATCTGACCACTGAAACACATTATAAATGAATCCAATTCTCTCTCTTTACTATTAACTTTCATATCAACCCATTCCCTAAAAGGTTCCACTTGCTTCCTACTGGCCAACCTCTTTATTGTGACAAATATCAATATTCCATATACCACAAAGATTCATGTTTTAAAGATGCAAATCCTGTCATTTTAAAGCATTGCTTCCCACTTGGGATAAAATCCTAACAACTAACTCTGGGCTTACAAAACCCTTAAAAACTCCCTTACCCTATCTCTAACCTCATCTTATAGGACTTTCTTCTCATCTCCACATTCCAACACTCTCTGTTTTATTGTTCCTTACATTTTTCAAGCTTTTTTCTACATAGGAGAGATATGATCAGGTCCACTAATATCTTGTTCCCTGAATCTAGTCACGTGAAGTTTCACTTCTAAGCTCCCCATACAGTTGAGAAAGATATTTGATAAGATCTAGCCAATACAATATAAACAGAAGTGACATGGCCCTTTCAGGCTGTCAGTGCAAAGACTTCATATGATTCTCTAGTTTCTCTTGCCTTGCCTTGCCGTCTATGAAAGCTTGGGTTGCACATGGCACAGACAAAACGTGGTGGGAACTCAGGCATGAGAAGCCTAAGCTTGTGATCTGGACAGGCTATGATGAAGCAAAAAACATGCCAACCCATTGCATAAGGGCCTTGAGAATCCTTTGTATGTTAAATAATGGTAGATTTCTGTAGATTACAATAAATGAGCAGTAAATTACCTTGGTCTTTGAATGAGGTATTGTTTTTGGAAACACACACACACACACACACACACACACACACACACACACCTGCTTCTCTCTTTTGTCATCTGGATTTTAGTGTCCAATCAAAATTGGACCCATCTACCTGGCATTCTATATCATGCCATTATTTTCAAAATTCTCTCTATATTGCTGATATTTTTTTCTGATTTACTTATTTATTTATATGTTTACTCCTTGTCTCTCTTTAAACTCCAATAAAATGACCTCAAGTTTTGTATGCTGCTTTAGCCCTGAAACTTTTATTGTAGTCTGGGACAGAGAAAGTGATCAAAATTATTTCCTGAAGTATTTGTCAAATTAGTGATTACTATTTTTCTTATTTTGTTCTGAGGAGGAATAGAATCAACTTTATGATTCTATTTTTATGGTACCAAAGTGACAAATAAATAAAGTAAAAAAATCAATAATTGACTGCCAAGCCAACTCAGCTAGTTTCTGAAAATCCTGTAGAATTATATCTAGGCTTATGGAACTGTTACAATAGTATTTTTCATGAGGATGACTTAAAGCTTATTTTTCATAGAAGAAAAGTATATTCTCCCAGAGGTACTTACATAAGTAACACAGTAGAATCATTTTGATATTTGAATAATATAAAAACAGCTTCTTACAAGCCCTAGCAAGTGTGCCCACAAATATAGTCGTATCAGGCACGTAGCTTATGTGCATGAAGCCTGAAGGTGCCTTAAAGGGGTACTACAAAAAGCATGAAATTGCTGAAAGCTCTCTATTCCTGAAAGCATCCAAGGCAAACATCAGAGATAAAGATCACTTGAGCTATGTTTGTCTGCCTTATGGTGTTAATTAAATGCCAATATTTTTTTTCTCGAGAAGTTCAGAATTAGATTCATATTCTCCTCTGAGAAAGACAAGATCATAAAGTCATCTGTCACATGGTATAAGGCCTCCCTTCCTTATGTAAAATCCCAGGAGGTATTTTTCATTTACATATTCTCCACTACTATTTAATATTGTAATTATTTTAAGGACTATATATATTTTTTTCAGAATGGTAAATCTTGAAATTTCATAGAAATTAACATTGAAGCAGTTAGCACAAGATATTTAATCTTATTTGGTCTAATGCTAAATCTTGATCTATATCTCTCATTGACAATAAAATGGTCTCTTATTTACAGAGTACATACTATATACTTATTATAAAATGACCTAGATACTGTGGATGGTAGAAAAGAAGTACAACACATAATCTTGACTTTAAAGAACCTTTAAGGCTATGAAATTAAAATGATCTGTTTAAAGTCATAGGGTCCCAATCTACACCAGCACATGAGGTCTATCCAATCATGTAATATGAAAAATAGAGACATTTATTGAAGAAACAAGAAATACTGTACATAGGACAATGACACCTCAGTCACCTTCAAAGTAGGCACCTTAGGACCTCACACAGTTCTCGCATTTGCTATCAGCTGTCCCATTGTATTTTACTGAATCTCATGAATAGTCTGAAATCTCTTCCCTTTCACAGATGACTTTAGTTTGGGGAAAAGCCAAATCTGGGCTGTAGGGGTCTGAGTTGTTAGTATAACGAGAATGGTTCGTGCAGTATCAATGTAACCTAGTAGCCAAAAAGAGTGGACTGGAATGCACATGCATGAACACTGATGACTTCACTGTACTAGTCAGTGGGGGCAGTGGATGATGTTGAGTGAGCATGTGTACTGTGCGGCTGATGCATTCAAAATAACTGAACTAGTGGAACAATGAATCTGCATCAAATTTTGCGTTAAGCATAAACATTCCTCCACAGAAACTATTCAGATGATTCAGAAGGCTGCAGCTCTGGGCAACTGGTGATTGGCTGCTTCATAACAACAATGCACCCACTCACATACCATATCTTGTGCAGAGTTTTTGGTGAAACATCAAATCACCTAGGTGACTTGGCATCCCTACAGCCTAGATTCAGTGCCCTGTGACTTCTGGCTTTTCCCATATTTTTGTATTTTTCATAATACATGGCTGGATAACTTCTGGACAGACCCTGTATATAGAACCTGCACCAATAAATGAAAAATATTATCTTCAGTACAAATTCAAATGGAAAATTTGTACTGAGATTTTCCATACATTGGAAATGTATGGTCACAAAAATTTACCATACATTGCTTTGTAAAGCAAGACTAAATATATATATATATATAGTATATATATTATATATATAGTATATATAGTATATATATACACACATACTTACATATAGGGCCAGGCAAAAACAACACCCCTTTTTTATTACAAAATCATAAGAATGTAATTCTGTAACATAACAATATAACACTCAAGCACACCATATGACATTTTAGTTGAAATGTTAAAACTAAAACTATAAATTATTACACCCATGTAATTTCCCTAACAACCACATTCAAGCAGGCCTTACTTTTGCTGGACCCTGTATATTTTAAATTGAACATATTCATCATCTCATATATTATTACAGATGGTTTAGGCTAGAAATCAATAACAAAAAATAACTAGGCATTGATCTATTTCTTATAAAGTAAGGAATACTCTTCTAAAATACCTATGACAAATATGTTTTATTATTGTACATAATATGTAGTAAATATGTTACTGTATATTTTATAAATTATAAATACTACATTTATTTTAAATATGAATACTATAAATATATTTTAATTTGCATTTTAATTTTAGAAAAAACCTTTTCCAAACAAATTTTTCCAAAGCTTTTTTAGACCACGTACTACTTTATGTACTTACTTTAGTACTTACTTTATGTACTTATGTACTTACTTTAGTACAGTTATGTTACTAATTTATAACACTATCAGAGTTATTTGGCACAATCTTCATTCCAGCTTTGGTTTTCCACCATCTTATTTGGCCATTTCTTTTAATTTTTATGCTCTAAAATTGATCACTTGTGGTGTACAGTTCTATAGGTTTAAGCAAATGCATCCACTCATGTATACTTCATCACAGTGCCATAAAGATCAATTCCTTTAGCTCCAAGATGTCCTCATGCTATTCCTTGTAGACAACCACTTCTTCTACCCCAAACCCTGGCAACTTTAGACACATTTTCTATAATTTCACCTCTTGCAGAGTGCTATATAAATTTTAAAAATAAAATATGTAGTTTTCATTTGACTACTGTTATTTAGCAAAACATGCGTAAGAGTCACGCATGTTCTTTGAGTCTCTTGTGTATTTGCTCTTGTTACTGATTGCTATTCCATTGCAAAGATATATACAAAATGTTTACGCCTTCACCTGTTGAAGGGCAATTGGGATTTTGGCAATTATAAATAAAGATGCTGCAAACTTCAAAGTACCTACTTTTCCAATTCACTTGGATATGTACCTAAGAGTGGGACTGCTAAGTTGTGGGATAAATGCATATTTAACTTCATAAGAAATTGCTAAACTGATTTCTAATATGGCTATAAAATTCTTTATTTCAATCAGTAGTGAATGAGAGTTAGGCTTGATCTCCAACCTCACCACCACTTACTATGGATAAGCATTTTTCAAAGACTATAGGGTCACAGCCACATTGAGAAAAAGCTACAGATTTACCATATAATCCCTGCTCTCAAACATACATAGCCTCTCCCTATTAGCAACATCTCCCACCAGAATGGTATATTTGTTACATTAAATGAACCTGCATTGACACATCACAATTACCCAAAGTCCATAGTTTACCCTAGGGTTCACTCTTGATATTGCATATTCTATGGATTTTGACAAATGTGTAATAACCTGTGTTGACCATTACAGTGTTATACTGAGTAGTGTCGCTGCTGTAAAAAATCCTCCACATTTTGTCTTTCACTCCTCCCCTAAATCTCAACCCCTGATAAACTTAAGATACTTTTTATATGAAAATTTTTGAAAATAAAATAACATGATGGCTCAAGAAATCTAAATTAGTTGCATAGGGGTGAAGTAATAAACAAAACAAACTTCTAGACTTCATGTTTGCTTGTGGCCAAAAATAATTGTAGTGTTCTTAATTTTTCTGTATACAAAGAAAAAATATAATTTGTCCCTGAAGTCTGAGATTTGAATTAATTATTGATGTGGTTTGTATAATTATTGGGTAAATACAAAAATAGAAAAACATGCCCATTCTGTATGAGCACAAGCTACAAGAAGAGAAAAAGTTTGGTTCCATGTTCTACTTCTCATTTTTAATTATTCATCATATTCATTAAAAACAGTAGGTGCTTTATCAAATAGCTTAGAAAACAAATTTTAATTATACATAAAATATGATAGAGTGTAAATTCCCCAAAGGAAGGGAATTTGATTGACTTGCTCACCTCTGTTCATTCCAGTATTTCCTGTGCTTAGAATAGTGTCATGTACATGTAACCACACGGTGAACTATGTACCAGTATGGCCCTAGATATTGTGATTACTCCAACTTGCTGCCAGTTTCTAGCTACATGGCCTTTGTTGAGTCTGATGAAAATATCAGTCTTGCTAGATTGTGAAAAAGAATGAGGGATATATATTAAAGATTTAGTGTAGGATCTGACACATGATAAGCACATTTTAAAATTTAAAATTTCTATTATTAGCAGCATGTATTTTAATCCCCAGTTGCTTCATTTTTGCATTACTGCTTCAGTATGTTGAGAAGCATTCTCAATAATATTGGTCTTCTTTTACATGGATGACTAAATAAATATTTATTAAATCCTCATGTGCAAGGAATGATCCTTGGCCAATATGATCTTGATAAACACTTTCTCAGTCAAAATGCAATATTTAAATTCTAAATCAAACTAGAATTTAAAAAAATTAATATCGGGGACTTGAGGACCCTTCCCAACCCATAAGAATGTTATCATTGCTAGCCTAATTCAATAAAATCGTGTATACAAGCATTTATTAAAAAATGCTATGCCATGCTGTAACCATTGAGAACTATTAAGATCGTTTTGGATAGTGTGGCTCAGTGGATTTAGCGCTGGCCTGCAAACCAAAGAGTCACTGGTATGCCTCCCAGTCAAGGCACAAGCCTGGGTTGTAGGCCAGGTCCCCAGTAGGAAGCACGTGAGAGACAACCACACATTGATGTTTCCCTCCTTCTCTTTCTCCCTCCCTTCCCCTTTTTCTAAAAATAAATACATAAAATATTTTTAAAAAGAACTATTAAGACTGATATTACTTGAAGTCACACAATCTCAAGAAGTCAGAGAAAATAATTCCGCCCAAATTTTAGTAATCTCACAATGAGCAGTGAGTTGGAAATTTCCCATATTTCTTGCTGCATTTGACTCATGGAACCCCAGCCTTGCAGCCTTCCCCTTATGGTCCTGGAAGAAAATAAGTTTTTATACTATGCCCTGGTGAAGTTCCATTTCAAATATAGGCAGCAAACAGGATGGAGTTGCTACATGACTCTCTTCTCCTTAAAAACATATTATCCCCTAATGGGTATATCCTCACCTTCCCACCCTTCCCTAGGAGAGAACAGTCCATGGCATTTTAGAAATATGCGCTGTAAATTGGCAGGCACAAGCACCCTAAAAGACTATAAAATAAACATGAATCCCCTTTGAAAAAAACTTTATATTTTCATCACATCCCCTGTAAGCTAACACACTGCACTGTTTACAGTCTTCCACTACAATATATTTTGAAACGATTACCTTCTTCTGAGTCATTTGTGTCATAATGCTCTCCATAGGTACCCATAAAATGAAAATGTAAGCCGTTTTTATTGGCCACACTACATCTTAATTGAAAATATTAAAGGGGATTGCTCTCCTACTGATTTTTTCCTCTATTTAATTGGCTAATCATATGATATTTTTAATGGAATAATCGTGAAAGAAAATATGAATCTAATTTAAATTCAAACTGGATTTGGGATATTTAAGAGATTATCCCAGAGTAGCAGAGGGTGCATGAGGCAATAAACATCTGTTCATTCCTGACCACTAGCCTCGGTGTTTATGAGCTTGGGGGATATTTATTTTCTGGAGACATGATTCTCTACGTTTGAGCTTCAGCTGGTTTACTGCTGTGTTTTTAGCAAAAAATTTTTAAATTTATCAGCAGGTTTTTGTTCATTTTTTTCACCTCTCTCTTTGTACTTTTATCCAAATGCAATTCTGACAAATGAGAAATTGTCCCAGGGAATCACTACACCCTACTGAAAGGCAGAATTCAGCCATTTATTTATTATTGGCTAAAATACAGTGTAAATAGATGGACCAAAGCATGTAACAGCAACTGGGCATGTTCTTCTGTCAGACCATCATAGTCTTAGTGATGGAAAATTTATTTCATTCATGCATTCGCTCAAGTGCGTTCGAGTATCTACCATTGCTGCAACACAGCAGGAACTACTCAAAGCTAAAAACAGACAAGTCCCAACAATGTCAGAGTTTGCAGTCTAGTGAAGGAGATAGAGTATACTCTTAAAAAAATCTAAAAACCCATCTCTTCAGTTGTAGGCATTTAAGACAACAATATAAGCAAGGACACAAATGAGTCTATGATAATGCTCACTACCTTAATGGTATAGGTGATAACTGACATGCAAATTCCAAGAATTAGATCACAGTGGACTCAGGTAGCCAAGAAAGTGTTAACTTTAGAATACTGGCTTTGTTATTCAGGGATGTAAAATCTTCTGAGATTTTGATAAAATGAACTTAGATACTACAGGGTGTAAAAATGTGCATGGCTGGATAGTGAAGAGCAGGAGACAAAGCTTGCAAGTATGTCAGCTGAACTTTCTCTGGCCCTATACACCCATGAGTACACTCATTAATAGTTATAATGCCTATATAGTGGGTTTCTGTCCTCTAATTCAAGTTGAAGTTCCCTGCAAATCTTTCTAGAGTACATCTAAGAATCTGTAGGTGGCATTCCACTTATGTTCATAATCACCACTCTGTCAGGCATAACGGACTTACACTTCACCAAAGTTGTTGCTTCTCTAAGTCTTGCCACTCTACCTCCAGGTTGCAGAGTCACATATTTGGCACTCCCACTGCAACACTGGGCCACCTGGTCTTAGCTGGCCTCTACTAGGGAACACCGTCTTCTGGAACCATGCTTCAATGTGCACGAATGGTGAGATTCCAAAGCAACAGAAACCTAAGGTGTCCAACCTCCACCTGTTTCCAAGGTAGAGTGGGGACCAACTCTCTTCACTTGGCATTACATTCACTTAGAGGACTCTCAAGAATATAACACTTACATTGCAAAGTCTCCAGAAGCTTTTGGTGAAATTTCTTTTCTGTGTTTCTTATGGTTTCTGCCAAAAGACTCTTGAGACCTCAGACTTTAAGCCTTTGGGTTATGGGTCATCAGTTTATTTGAAGGCAAAGCTTTGTTACCAGTCATCTAATCAGGCTGGAATTCTCTTCAGATGAGTTCAAACTAGATTTCTTTTCAATTCTTATACGAAAATATATACCTATAGAATTGTCCTACTGGTCACCAATCCTACGTAGTCAAGCCTTAGGCCTTGCAGAAGTGATTATTACCTACGTGTGAGATAATGTACAAAATCTAGTATCTCACAGGGTACCCAAGTCATTAACACTTATCAATAGTTATCATTTTGACGGACTTATATTTCATTAACAGAAATAGTTTCACAAAGTGTTTTTAATATATGAATTCCATCACAACATAAGGAATCCACTCGGGGCCCCTTTGGGCACTTCCAAGTGATTTGTGAGATTACAGAACAGCTTTGGAGACTGGCCTACAGATTAGTGTAGAGCTTGAGAATAGTTACCAAAAAATGCATGGGATTTTCAATGACTTTCCAGAGCTGCAAGAAATAATAGGAATGGCAATTTTTGAAATTGTACATTATTCTATTAAATAACATACACTCCATATTGGAGTTAGATCTTTCACTACAAAAATGAAATACATTGGACAGGGATTTAAGCAACTAAACTGTTATTGATTGTCAGTGGTATAAAGGGTGATCGTATTCATTGTAGTCCATGGCGAAATTTCTTCCCAAGGTGAATGCCTCATCAAATGACCATTCGTTTTAATTTGGGCCCAAGATTCCAGGGGTATTTTTGCTCAGATACAGAAGGACCTTTAGAAATAAATAACATACTGGGTGAGGGGTCAAAGTCCAGGTTAAGTGAATCATGAGGCAGAAATGAGTAAGCAAATATGGTCCATGACCTCATAATATTGTTCCTGTTCTTGTATATCTAAGGTCTGTAATTTAATGTCCTCTTTATAACCAAGACCTTGAGAAGGATAAATAGTACAAACCTCCTAAAATCGGTTTATCCATATATGCACATGTAATATTAATTTTTTGGATTTTATCAACATTAACTTCAGATGACAGTTTAGATAATTGGGTTGGAAATTAGGGGGTGTGGCTTTGTTCCAGGTGTGAGTTTAACATTTTACCTTTTCTCAGGCATGTGTTTTCCTTGTCTGGGCTCAGGTTTTTCATGTATAAAGTGAAGATTATAGAGCCTGGTGACAGCAGAGATCTTCTGCTGCAGATCATGGTGCTCTGATTCTCTTTGTCTGTTTCCAGGTGTTGGCCAAGAAACAGTTTTAACTACTAGGGTTGGTTTCTGCCCCATAACAACTAAGTAAAAGTTAGGGAAGGAACTTTCTGAAATAATCAGTTATGCTTGATATGATTTCCTTTAAGTTGCATATCTGTATTTTTTCTTGAACTGCAATTACTTATGTGTTTGGGGTGACTTTGTAATTAAAGCACCTTTTAAGGTGTCTTCCCAATTCCTTTTTGTTTTGCTTTCTTTTGCAGATGCTGTTGCAAAACCCAGGCCTTCCATGACTTTATGGTATGCATGTTGATCTTCTAGATATTTTATGCACTCCATTCCTGATATCTGATACCAGTTGGAGAGTAGGTGATCTTTGTTATCGAGATTTCAAGGATTATGTACATTTTTCTGTCTGTATCTGGTTTGTTTCAAGGTTGTCTGAATACAAAATCCACATTTTCAAAAACTCATGGCATCAAAATTATAATTCAGGGAAATAGACATTCCATTCTTCTTGTGAGTTTTAAGATTTATATTTCCATAATATTAGAAAGGTAACATGTAATGTTATTTATAAATTTTCCTGGTGACTCATAAACCTCAAAAACTTGAGATCCTAAGACTGTCATTTCTTGTCAGCCATGCAATTAAAGCAGTCCACTGTTTTCACAATGGCATAAAGTTATATGTTGGGGAAAATAAGTATTCTTCCTTCTTTGAGCCACATTAAATTGGGAAATAGAAGGCATAGCCTTCTAGATTGTTGACAGTGTAAGAATTCAGAGAAGTAAATTCCTATACCAATAAGAATGCATAATTCTATTACAGAAACCAAAGGATGCCCTTCCAAATATCTTCAAATTCATCTAATCCATAACTTCATGTGTGACCAGCCTTGCTGCTGGACATGATGAAAGGATGAAATTACTTTAATTTTATTAGTTTTATTTTGAAAAAATCTCTGTTATTATCTTATAAACACCCGTGCAAAGGTAGTTTTGCTCAAATGTGGCACAAGGCTGTGATGAAATAGTGCATGTCCTGCATACTTTAGCCACACATTTCACTCTCTGGTTCTGCAAACCACTTTTTGGAGTCCCTTTGGTAATAATTCAAGTTGTGTAAACACACAAGATATCCCAAAGAAACAGTAAAGGAGAGGTCAAGATCATAACCCAGGAGCTGCTTACATTGAAGGGTAATGTTAATTTAAGAGATATTCAAAGAATAAGAGTAGTGTCAGAATTACAGAAGGAGGACAAGAAAATTTTAGTGAGAGTACAGACAAAAGAGAAGAAAAATTTAAGGAGAAGAGACAGTCAATAGTGTGCAATATTATAGATAGTAAGTGGGATAAAGAGAGAAAAAGCACAGTAAATCTAAGAACTTGAAAGAAATCATTTCTGTACAAAATTGTGGAAAGATATGGCCTATTGCCTTGACTTGCTCCCCCCCAACCCACTCCACCCAGAATACCAAGGGAAATACTTTGAATGTTGGGGGAGTTTATACCCGCCTGACCAAAGGAAAAATGGATAGTGAGTGGTATAGCTAGTTAACCCACTGTTTCTGTCTTTGGGGTACAATGAAGACCCAGTACATGTGAATGATAAATTAATCATCAGAATTTAACCCTGAGATAATTATCCAATTATATTAAAATTTGGCGCACAATATATGTCTTTCTCAGCCAATATCTTTGCATAAACTCTTTTTAGTGGTGGATACTGCCTCTAAGCCTCTCACTTAAACCCTCATATGCAAATGACTCATCTTCTTATGAAGCTTATTACTCTATTGAAACTTTATAGGACATGAAGTGACATGGAAAATTTAGAGTCCCCCGCTGTCATTATGATCACATTAATTAAGCAATAAGACCCAGCAGTACAGGAACTACATTGTATTAATTCATGTCTTGGGATGAATGTTCAAAGTGGTGCTTGGGAATGAAGCCACAGGACTCCCATTAACGTCACGACACTGTGTGGATTAATGCTGGACACCTGCTCCTCAACTCTGCCATCGCTGGTGACTATTAGTCCTGACTTAATCCATGTGGAGATGTGATTGCACCTCACTTCTCTTCTTAATACCTCTGCTCATGACCATTTTATTTGCCAGTATTTTTCCTCACAGTAAAGGTATGATTAAAAAATTTTAGGTAAATTTGGATGCATAATTAGGAAATCACGAATGTTTGGGAGGACAACTTACTCATTTAATGGGAAGACAAGTTAATAATGTCAAGTTCCCATGTGGCCAGAAACAAAATAGCAGTTGAGTAGGAGTCCATCTAAGGATATATTTGGAAGACAGTACAGTTCCAAACAAGAATCGACTGACAGACCACTAGGGCTGGGAGGTGTACCAGGTGTCCTACATATGAAGGGGCAAGGTTCAGAATCAGGGAATTCATGAATCCAACAGAGTTTCAGACTTCGCAAACTCCATGAAAGAATCTCATATTTAGACAAGTCATGTTTTTCTCCGTGGTGTTTTCTACTTCCTGTTCAGTGTTGGTGACTTTGGATCAATCCTTATTAGTGATGCTCAAGAGAAGTTTTACTCTAGTACAGAGGACCTCAACTTGTGATTTCTGTCCCCTATCATCAGTATCACCTGGAGATTTAGAAATACAAGTTGTGAGGCCCTATCACAGATACACAGAGTCAGAACCTCTGGAGGTGGGGCCCAGAAACCTGTGCTTTCACACCTTTCTGAGTGACTTTTGAGAAATACTAAACTCTGAGAAACAAAAGTATAATTGAAGCAGTGATAGAAATACTATCATTATTTTGTACAGCCTTGATCTTTTCCTGTCTATCAGAGATAGATTCTTATTTATGGGTCTACTTAGAAAACTCCTTTAGGTGTTTATGTTAAATTTTAACATTGCTTTCATTTCAATAAGATTCAGTAAATCAACTTGGCTCTCTCCACAAAAACATGCTCATCAGGATCTGCCTAGTTCTTTTCCTGCCACAGTCTATAGTTAGACAAAATGAACAAAACTTCAGCTCTACCAAAAGCTTAGTTTTAAGCTGCAATGATTTTAATTGGCTCAGCATCATATCAACAGGGATTCTAGTTTGTCTCTCACTTTGTACCTTTTTCTAGCACACAAGATGCCCGTTTTCATCCTAGATACACTCAGCAACTTCTTTCTCTTTTGTGGTT
This sequence comes from Phyllostomus discolor, assembly GCF_004126475.2. NCBI lineage: Eukaryota > Metazoa > Chordata > Mammalia > Chiroptera > Phyllostomidae > Phyllostomus > Phyllostomus discolor. The sequence goes on from NC_040911.2 coordinate 25,269,194, forward strand.
GCTGGATCTCTGCCTGATAGTCTGAACATTGCTCTCTGTCTTGATACATGGTCCCTCTAGGACCAGAAATGTCCCTTCCTCTAATAAGTTCTTCTAAGAGACTGATAAGCCATGGAACTGAAGTTCAGATGCTATCATATTAGACTTCTGCATATGATTCTACTTCTTTTTCTTTAAGCTTTTATTTATTTACTTGTAGAGGGGGAGGGAGGAAGAAAGAGAGGGAGTAAAACATCAATGTGCAGTTGCCTCTCATGCACCCCCTGCTGGGAACCTAGCCCACAACCCAGACAATGTGCCCTGACTGGGAATCGAACCAGTGACCGTTTGGTTCACAGGCCAGTGCACAATCCACTGAGCCACACCAGCCAGGGCTGGTTCTATTTCTGAAACATGTTCAAACTGCATTTCCTTGTTCAGATGCTCCTTCTTCTCCTTGTTGGATCTTCCTGATAGTGGCTACTTGTCTCAACACATTGTTTGAAGTTCTCCCTTCTGCACTCAGTGTTCAATATCCCTTCTGGTGTACAGTAAAGTCTATCTCCACTACTAGACCTTTTCAATGATTCTGTGACACCATCATGTTCTGGTAAGCACTTTTGTTACTAACCCACAGAATGGAAATACTATACCAACTCCCATCTAGGACTCTTTCCATCACCTGGCTAAAATAAACAGACTTATTACTGAAGAAATAGCGAAATGAATCTCTACTGTCAGAAACTGGATTCAGATCAGGACTGCCACATTTATAATACAGAGGTGAGTTCTGGAATTACACAGTTTTGTTTTAAAACCTACCTCAAGTTCTTGGTAGCTAAGTGATTTCATCAAGTTGCTGAATCCTCCTAAACATCAGGTTTTTTTTTAATTCTTCTTCTTCATGTTCAAACTAGGAATAATACTACTACCTTTGACATAGTAATATTGAGAAGAATAAAAAAGCCAAGAAAAGAGTATCTCACATATATCAGTTCTCAATAAATGTGCGTTTTTGTTGTTACCCTATTCATTTCCTGAGGATACCTAGGTGAATTGCATTGTGGTCCCTGTTCTCAAGAAGCTGACAATGAAGCAGAGGAAATGAAATACATATTGAGATGGTGTGATAAATATTAACAGAGATGTTCAAATACAAGTATGTATTAGATTTAGGGAGTGATACCTTTGACTACAGGAAATCAGGAAAAGGGTCTTGGAGGTGTTGGCTTTCGGGAGTGAATAACTTTTCAGCAAAGCTAATAATAATGGGTAACATGAGGAATGAGAATGACAATGGATTTCAGATGCTGAACTAGATATTCTTAAGATACTCTGTAATTCAGTCCTCATGGCAAATAATGTGGTAGGTTGCATTATCTCCATCTTAGAGATGAGGAAACTGAAACTTTGAAATTCACAGGGAGTAGTGAGAGGCTGGGACAGTACAGATGGAAACAGAGGACTCTTGGAGTCTAAACCCTGATCTAAATCATAATTTCTCTTCCAGCAGTCTGGAAAGAACAAACAGGTCACCCCATCTCTCTCTAAATGTCTTCACTAACGGGACACTCATAAGGTGATTTATTCTATCTTTGGAGAGTTCTGTTCTTTTTAAGTATTATTTTTAGAGATAATCTTTCTCTAATTACTTCAGGTTCTCTCTCTGATCTTTTCAATAATATGTGAAGAAAAACCTCCGATAGTTCATGGGGTAAATCTTCGTTACAGGACCAGTAGAGCCTATCATATGACTCACATGCAGCAGGACATTGTGACAGTTTTTACAGTGAAATAGATTAATATGGATAATGTGGTTAGCATTTATTTTTGAATGAACACAGATACTGTGTGTAGTATTACAGGATGGAATAAATGCAGCCAATAATTATGTAATAATTATATAATCATAGCACAGCCTGTATGAAGCAAATGAGAGAAAAGCAAAATGGTAACTTTTAGGTTTGCCTGAAGAAATCTGCTTAGACAATTTACATATGAGACTATCAGATGAATTGCACATGTTAAGAAAAGTGTTCAGATCAAGGGGATAAAAGAGTTAGAATGCAGTTAGAATGTGTTTTAATCCAAAGCATTCAGACTAAATTTGAAAATATCAGCAATATACACAATTCCTACTCTTATCATCCAGTTTAAATGTGTATTTTATCAATGCCTGGGATGTTTTCCTGCCTTCTGTTCTCTTCAAGGTATCTGTCACATTTTATTTTATGCCTAAGTCATCCCTTTGTTAAATAGTCTCAGATAGACTCTATCTGACTTTCTTCTTTATGACAATAATTGTCTCCCACAAAATCTGGCAGTGGATTAGAGTCATATTTTTTCTAATATTTATATGTGTTTGATTTTCTTCCCTAGATGATTGATTATAAAAAAAATCTCAAGCAAAAGTTGCCTTTTGCTTTTTCACTGTGTTTCAGTAAATATTTAAGTAAACAGGCCTGGCTGGTATGGCTCAGTGGATTGAGTGCCAGCCTGTGAGTCAGAGTCACTGGTTTGATTCCCAGTCAGGGCTCATGCCTGGGTTGAAGGCCAGGTCCCCGGTTGAGGGTGTGCAGGAGTCAACCGCACGTTGATATTTCTCTCCCTCTCTTTCTCCCTCCCTTCTTCTCTCTAAAAATAAATAAATAAATTCTTTTTTAAAAAATACATAAATGATGCAACTAAGAGAATAAAACTGTGTGTGTATGTGTGTATTTTTAACTTCTCAGTACATAAATTAAAAAATACAGGCAAAGCAGAAATCCACTTGAACCTATTATAATAGAGAGAGCTGGTATGGTTAGCATATACTATAAAAATTTGGAGATTGCCAGGTTTCATTTTTTAATACTTCAATCTTGAGGTAGTTCAAAATTTCCCCTGTAATATTGTTTGTTAATGTTTTTCTCTTATGAACAGCATTAGCAATTATTTTGGGCAGCATACAAATGGGAATAATTTCAGGATTATGGAAGTCCTTCGAGGTGGGAACTGAACATGAGTCTAGTTTCTAACAGAAGGGATGGTGGGTGCATCAATCCCAGCCCTGGGGCATGTGTCCTCATGCAGAGGAATGCTGTGAGATGCTCACTTTTATGTGCCACCTCAACTAGGCCACAGGTGTTCCTAGAGAAGGGTGGTGAAGGGAAATCCTCCCTGAGCTTTTGAACTCGAACGCATTCTCTTTCGAAAACATCATGTTGCCTCAAGCAATAAATTATCGAACCCCTAATGTATACCAGGTGCATTCTATGCAAATAGGAAAGTGTAACTAATACTTTTAAAGGCCTTACAATCTAGTTGAAATAGATTAAAACAACTAATATTTTTCTCCTTGTTATGTATTCACTGACATACATGCATTTTGTAATTTAATCCTTTAATGAACTTTCAAAATGTATCCTATGTACATGTGAAGACTCTAAAGTTCTTTCAGGAAAACCATGGATTCAAGGCAAAGAATTTAAGATTGAACCCAGGTCCTTTTTCTCTCACTATATCAAGGCCTCTCAGCTCTAATCAACAGTCAGCTCCAGTTGAGGGAGCTAGCTTCAGTATTTGGAGACAATGATTGCCAACTTTATGTTCTCAAGCTGGGCTTTTTGTAATTGGTGCAAGAACAAATGTGAAGGCTTATGCATATAAAAGGAAATAGCGCTGTTGTCATCTGTTTCTCTGTGGAGGGGGCTCTGCCTACAGAGACCCCACCCCCCCCACCCTGGGGTTGCCGGGGATGAGAATAAGTCTACCAAGACATGATCTGCTTGGGGAGGAAAGGTGGCCTATCTCTCAAAGGGGAAGGGTCAAGGGCCTTTTCCTCAATAGGCTTTTATTGGGTTCATTTTGCACATGAATACAGGTAAAGCTCATTAATCATTGTCAGGCAGTAAGGATCAAACAATAGATAATAGACAAAGAACTCTGTGGGCCTATTTTGAGTCAGAGTCTGTTAGCTAAAAGGGCTACAAAACTTTGGGAAACAAGTTCATTTCCTGCTTGGACCTTTATCATTTAATTAAGAGCATTCTTAGCAAAGCAGATTTCATTGGAGTTTATGTATTCTTTCTTAGACCTGATCACCCCGGGAGACTGACCTTTCCATCAAAGGGCTGCACCACCCTCTGTCATGTTTCAGGATTAAGTCAGGCAGAGGAAGCAAGGCAGCCAAGAGATTAGGAGACTTCTCGCAGACAGGATGAGGACTCAGGCTTTGTCAAAGCTGAGGGGCAAGGGTCCATCACCCCCTTTTGCTGTAGCCCCCCAAGTCCTTCTCTGGGGGCCTCTCACACGTGATCATGACTGTCTTAGGTTAATCCCCCCTTGGGGAATCTTACCCATCATTGGCTAAACGACCAAGCACTGGGGGACAGTTATGGATGAAGTAAAAGGAGCAGAAGCAGTGCTCTTGCCAGGGAGATAACCTTTGTCTCCTTAGTGGCTTATGGTCCGAAGGTCACTCCCCCAGCCTTAGCCTTGTGGGGTGGTTACAGCTTCTGAAACCAGGCAGAGCAGCTCCCAACATTTCTCCAAGTCAAAGCCTCACTAATTCTAAAAGCTAGAATAAGTCCCACCCAAGCACTTCATGAGAAATATATTGCGGTTTAGCATCTAATATCTCCTAAGGCCAAGTAACGTGTGCTCACAATAACTCAGAGACCTTTGATGGAATATGGTCACTTTGCCAATGATTTGGAGCAAACCATGTTGTTTAAATATCAGGCAATGCTAATTGACCTATTACAAAGTAGAAATAATTAAACTGCAAACATGCTGCTTCCCACATATAAATGTATACAATATATTTCATTTAGGCAAATATAATAAAACCAAGCCTGCCAGGAATTTTCTCAAACCAAAAATTGTCTTGGAGTAGGAGATAATCAATTTATAATTGGAAGAGCAATTATTTGGGCCTCTAGACTTCCAAAAGAATGAAGTGGAACAAATATTCACAGCAAGAAAAATCAAGTATTTCACCTCTCCTCCCATCTAAGCTTGAACCTCAGCTCTGAGATATAACTCAAGATTTGATACTAAAGTGTTTCATTTGCAGCCAATTAGGCCTAGGATCAGGTTCTGCAGCCTCCTTGCATATAAAGACAACAGTGCCATTTCCATCAACCTTATTTCCATTCCCTTACCCCCTTACACATCGCTTCAGAACCCTCACCGCCTTCATCAAAACAATTTCATTTGTACTTATGAAAGCCTTACAGCCGGTAAGCGGAAGGTAAGGAACAAGCTTAACCACTGTAGCTTTTTCCCATCTGAATATCACGAATCTTGTATCTCACTGTGGTGTAAGGTCTCTGATTACATCAACCTCTCCAAATTATGCTGAAATGAAGGCCATTCAATTTGCTACAATCAGTAACTTTCGAAAAAGCCCACATAATTGATTTCACAGTAATATAGGAATAGGTGACTGAGAGCTTCAGCTTCATTTAGACAATGTTTTCTTTCATTCCAAAGTGCAGTATTCAATAGAAATCAAATTTTTTTCCCCCAGCAGTTGGCAGCTAAGCTTTGGCACATACAAAGTTTTTTTCGTCCTTTTTTTATGGTGCAGAAACATGAAAATTGAAATTAATGCCCAGGGTGATCTAATAGAAGTTGACAGGCTTTAGGTGAAATAACTTCTTTTTGGAGCTTGCCCTGATGAGGATTTCAGCCAGCAGGCCACGAGCCATTCGGAATGCCATTCCAACCTCCAGTGATGTTTGTTACTGAGGTGGTTTCTCAGCACCCAGCCAATGGAGAGCTTAGATGTGAATGCAGCTATTATTTCAAACGCTGCAATCTGATTTTCATTCCATATTTAACCTCTAACGGATGATGATTCTCTTCTATTTCAGGTGCTCGAGCAACTTTGAACAAGCTGAGCTTTCTTCTCTCACCTTTGGGTGGATGACAAGGAACACTGAGTGCTTACTTTTACTGCCCAGGTGGGGCAGTAAACTATCTGAAACTTCTGGAAGAAAAAGCAGACTCTGACCCAAAGAAGCATATAGTCAAATACTTTCTAAGTTTCCATTAATGAATTAGGTAAGCAATGAATTTTTAAATGCATGACTTTACCAAGCAGACATTCAGTTGGGGTCGGGAGAAAACATGCCTTAACTCAAGGTCCTGGCAGACTGGGGTTCAAATCTCAGTCATAAGTATGTACCTGGATGGCCCCAAAAAAGCATTCATCTTCTCTAAATCCAGTTTATTTGTTGATAACATGAAGCTTATCTTACCAAACTATGATGAAAATGATGTCTTCAATAATGGATATTCATCGTGACCAGAGAGAATACATTCTGGCTGCTAGCTGGTGGTCTTGGGTAGCTTACATAATCCTCTGAAGTTCAATTTCTTCAGTGGTAAAATAGAAATAATAATTCTCCTTACAGTTTTTAAATGGATAAAATTACATAATGCCTGTCAAGTGTTTACCACACTATCTGGCATTAATTATGAATTATATAGTTATTATTCTAAAATTGTATCTTGTTTCTCGAAATATCCTTGCTTGATTACTCCCATGGAACAAGTGAGCACAAGTGATGTTATATGTTTAAGTCCTACCATTCCAGGTCATATCATGCACTACCTTTCCAATGTAACATGATAGAAAATAAAGCATGCTGTCTGCACATTACAGAGTATTAATACAAATTTTTCAGAGGTTCTTTCCATTAGAAATGAGGCGTGAGACTAAGAATTCTGACATTTCAGGCCTTTCCAGAATTCATGGCTCGTGCTGATCTTCTGTGACTGGGAGGCTAATGGCCCCAGAATGAGGGTGATGGCAGTACCGCATCCTGGTCCGAGGACTGTCCGTGCCGATCTCCCGGTGGTGCCTTTCTTGGGAGAGACTACGTGACGGCAGAGAGGCCAAGCCTTTTCCGTTTCCTGTTTGATCTTGTTTTGTCTATGTATCTTCAGTTTTACATATTATCTGCAAATAAACCTTAGTTTCTAATTGTACTTGTTTTTTCTTAACTCTAGTTCTTCTTCTCTACTGCCCTTACTATTTACCTATGAGGAGATGTAAGTGACAAAGACAATTTTCATTATTAGTAACCTGTACGTAGTTACGTGCTATCAACAAAATCACAGCTACATACTAAAAGAGATTTATAGAATATATTAGATAGTCTAAGAAATGAATGAAAAGATGGTTAATTTTAAAAGGGAAAATTTAATATTGCCTATTTTTTAAAAAGCAGTTTATGCTATTATTTATTTATATCAGTGTGCTAGACTGAAGAAGAAAAGAAAAAAAGAAAATGCCCAGAGTATCATTTCTTTCCCCTAGAGTAAATAACCATGGCACATATATACAGTGAGTTATTTACAAATGATGACACAGTAATTCTAAATAAAAATCAGCCATGCTACACCATTAGAAAATATTCCTCCCCCACAATATCCTCAATCTAAAACAGAGCATGAGCCTCAAGTCACACAATTTGAAAGGAAAACAAAACTGATTTCCTTGGACATTGAAAGCAGAGCTTACTGTGGTGAAAAAAGTAAGACTATGAACAAAAATCCAGCAAAATCCAATCAAGGGTATCACCAACGATAGAATTTTCCCATGGAATTTCACCTTTCATTCATATATTAATATAACAAAATTGTTTTTGAAACCAACTTATTGGTGAGACATGTCTGGTTTCAAAAACTTAGTCAAAACATATTTGACTAACCCAAATGATTTATTTGGTTTAAAAATGTATTTAACTTCAAAGTAAAATCAAAGAGATAGTCTATAACAAAGATTCATAGCATATTTCCAACATTATTTTTTTAATTTGATCACAGAACTCTTCACTTGAGAATATATAATTTTCTATGGTGAAAAAGTTTCTACTCTTTTAAAACGTTATCTTCTGGACTGTGTTATTCACTAAGTTGTGTTAGCTGTTTCTTATTTGTCTCTCCAAACCTACTTCCTCTTACCTCTGCATCGTGCTTTCTTGTACCAAGAAACCAATCTTCATAAACTAAAATAAAGAGCAATTGCCTTCTGACTTCCCATTGAACTTGGCCGATGGAAGATACCTGCGGAAGACGCAGGGCAGGTAGAGAGTTAAAAACAGGTACTCCTTCTTCTTGTTCCTATCCAGTCAAGTTCCCACAGGTTTCCTCTATCCCTCTACCAAAGGCTACAACTCCTGTTTGGTATTCCTTCCTTACTGCTTCCATCTCCAAGTTCTGGTGACCACTTATTTGTGTCGCCCTTTGAAGCATGGTGATGACCTCTCTCTGTCACTAGTCCCGAAATATTGCATCATCCTTTATTAATTTCTCTTAATCTTGACTATGTCTTTGTAAATGGATCCTTTACTAATCTCCCCTCAATTACTTTATTTAGGTGACCATCTGTCTCCTAAGGAGCCCCAGAATGATACCCTGAAATGAAACATTCAGTTCTCCCCTGAGGTATAGATCCCCAGCCTACTACCCGTTTCCAATAGACTAGCCTAAATTAACAGCCTCAAACGAAAAGTAAAGGGCAGACTAGATGATACTTCCAATAGCAGTGAATCATCTAGACTCTAGGAAGTCCTGGAGCAGAAAGAATGGCCAGAAGGAAAAGCAGTGACAGATTGCCGTCCCATATGCACATACCAGGCATCTCCAGAATAGCAATTCTATATCTTGCTTTTTCACTTAACATATGATTTAATCGTTTTGTCATATTCTTAAGGCTTGATTGTAAACATCACTTTGGCTATGTATTATTGCAAATGAAAGTCTGGGTTTCTAGGATTCATAAATTCTGGAAATATAGGAAACAGCTTTGGATTTTATTTGCTACTCTCCATCTCCCATTCCTACATGCAGTGTACAATTATAAATGATGTTGACTGCCCCAAAGAAATCAATGGGTGAATGAGTGCACAAACTAAAGTTTTCTCCGAAGAAACTTATATTCATCTGAGGCCCTTCTACTAGGATGCAAGTAAATATTCCCTTCCCTTGGTTTCATACAGTTGCACCAACAGCTTCATGGAGAGATTCAATCTACTAGATAAGTCACATATTTTAAAGGAGGCTCCTGTGTCTTTCCTTACATGAGTGGGTAGCTTGAGGAGTTCCAAACAAATGACAGGTGGAAGAGACCAGATATTTTGACAGCTCTCATAGATTGCTGGAAGGTAGTCAGATCCTATGAAAAGTGGTTTTCAGGTAAAATGTGAATGGCTTCATTCAACCTGTGCCCAGCACACAGAGTGGAACTCGAGTCCACTGTATCAGAGCCTGGCCAGACAGAGGGATGCAAGCCATACAACATTGGCATCCAATAATGAAGAAAGATAAGAACAATAAAAGAAATAAGAAGTTCTAGAGGATAATTTGGTTTTGTTGTTTAGTAAGCCTAGCACTCTCCCATCTCCTTCAAAAATTTTTGAAAGATGTAAAGAATAGAAAACAGTACTTGATAATTTAATAAGAGACCAAAGTTGTCTATAAATATACATATGGCTCTTATAAAATTGGGTCCAAAGGGTGACTCCTTTCTATTATTTTGTCTTCCTGTGGCTGAGACAGGCACCCCATGGTTTGAAATGCTGGTAATCATAGGTCTTAGGAGGCCTGGATCAGATATGCTGAGGTATCATCACACTGCCATTCTGACCCACGGCCATTCCGACACATTGCATGCCCCCCACAAAAATCCCTCTGGAGCACACAGCTACCAACTTTCTCTCAGATCAGGCCCACTACTAGGTGCATCTGACAATCATTTAAATAAATAGGTCACCCTCTATTGTGGAGACTTTGACTTTGAAACAGTCAATAATTATGTGTGTGTGTGTGTGTATCCTTCTGTGGAATCTATTTCTGCATACTACTCAGGTACAGAAAATCTGGCTTTTTCTATGCACCAGTCTAAGAAATAAGCCATTTAAGGGTTGTTCGTTGTGGGGGTTTGTGTGTGTGTGTACATTTTTTTGAACATGGGAGTTCAATTATAAACTAGCTAGGAGATATATTTCTACATAGCAAATCTGAGCAGCATTAAAGTTTATGCAGCTTAAATCACTTCAGATTGCGGGATATTCAGATCTCTGAATTTTATGATAATGTCAAGAGAGCTTCTGGTGAGTCCCATTAATTTTTTTTTGGTATTGTTTAATTTTACATGAGTAAATATAATTACTCCTTTTGTCATAAAGAGCAAGTTCTAATATCAATTTATAATTCATGGAGCTAATTATGTTAACTAGGAGGCAATCCTTCCTCAGCTATCTCCCCTGTAATTTTAAAGGATTTTGATTTTTTTCCCCTTTCCTCTACAATTTCTCTTCCAGCTATGAAAAGGAAGTATACACAATTCATCTGTGATATAATTATTTACCATGGCAACAGTTCGTGAATGGGATTGGGAAGTTGCACAGAAGGAGAAAGCAGCTTAAGGGAAACAGCCGAAAAAATCCTTTCAAGACAAGTGAAGAGGCCTTCAGGTGGGGACAGTTTTTGTTTTCCTGACATTTTAAGGAGGGGCTCAGGTTAGCCTAACATTGTAAAAGCTGAAATGAAAGAGTCTATTTTCTATGGCTGCATTTCAGAAAATCACTTTGATTAAGAGAGTGACACAAAAGGCAAACCTGTGTTTTTCCTCTGCATTTGAATGAGCCCCTAGAAAGGCAGGGCAAAGGTGCTGCTGAATTGTCACAAGGCACTGAGGGGACACTGGGGAAAGGGAGGCTCCTGTTCCGTGTGTTTCTAAGCCAAGTAATAAGATCCAACCCCACTTAGTGACAAGAATTCTCCTTCTTGGACAGTGTACAGATTCTAAGGAAAGTAAAGAAAATCTATTCAAATCCAGTGGTCTACTCTTTGGGCTTCACCTCAGGCTGCCACAAATTCTCTCCCATTTCCCCTGTTCAATGAGATATTGATGATTTTATCACCAGCTGTGTAATGCCAATAAATATAATCGATATGCTTCAAAAGAACACTAGCATTCCTGGTAAAATAATATCAAAATACAAGCCACCCTCTCCTAGGTGTCTGGTTGAAGGCTATGTTCTTTTTATCTGTGAGCAGTGTCATCTTCACACTCTTCTCTTCTTCCACTGTTCAGCAATAACAACACCTGACCTTGGCTGTGTGTTCCTGATCGTGTGATAAAACTACTTCTGTTCAATACCAGGACGCTAACTGCATCCAGATCTGTGGGGAGGGCTCACGACTGGGAGCTGCAAGAGGCAAGGCTCCAGGCAGCTTGATCTCCTCAGTGACGTGCACAAACGACGTGAGGCCAGAAAGGGTTTGGGATACAACACTGTCCACTGCAAATGCCTTTAAAAATACATTTTGATTCCATCTAAACACAAAGTCCCTGTGTTCTAGTCGCAGAAGCAGCAGAGCCACTTCATGAGAGGATTGCACCGGGGTGAGCTCCCGCCGTGTCGCTGCATTTGGAGGGCTCTCATGTGGGTATGCCTATAGTGTATCTGCAGTCCATTTCTGAGCATTGCTCTTCATGATGTTCTCAGATTGGATTGAACTCAGCATTTTGCAAATTAAACAAAGAAAAATATATTTTCTTTCAAGGAGAAACACAAGGGAAGGACAACATAGTTTCATAGAACATCAGAACTGGATGTGACCTTGGAGGCCCATATTCCCATTTTTTCATCTTCATGGATAAGAAAATTGAGTTTCCAAAAGGTTTAGGTCTCAAAAACTTCTTAGCTCCAGGCTATCATTGCTCACTGAAGCAAGATGTATAAGCAGGAAACACAGGAAGGACTTTAAAATCCAACATAGCTGATGCATTAATAGAACGATAAATTCTACAGAAATTTAGAGAAGGAAAGGTCAACTGCTGGTAAGTCAGGGAAGACTTCATGGAAGAGGGGGCCTTGAAGTGAATCATACATGGTATGTGAAATTCCGTATGGAGGAGAAAGGAGTAGGTCCCTTCCCAGCTATCACAACATGAGGACTGCCCTTCCGTTTGCCATGAGCAATGTTGTTGATGAAATCCCCCCATAGCAGATACAACTTTGCCTTTTTGCCTTCTGACCTAGGCAATAAACAATTGAAGTTATTCTTCCCGAATAAAGTAACTGATACCCACATGAAGAGAAAACACTATTCTTAATCCAGTCACTCACTGTAAGTAGGAGCAGCAGAGGTATGATACGACTAAAAAGTAAATTCATTCCTTTCACCACACCCCATCTAACCAAGCCAGATACCCTCCATTAATGGCAGGTCATCATTTCAGCAACTACAGTGTTCAAGTCACTTTTTAGTCTGTCACCATTAGGAGATTACAGACATGATTTCAGCCCCCTCAATATGTTTTTTTTTCTTTAGTCCCCTCCTTTCCCTTTCTCCCTTCTCTTCCCTTCCCTTCCTTTCTTTTTGTCTCTCCTCTTTGTCCTGTATCCTCCTTTAGTTATTCATGTCCTTTCCCATGTATTCTCATTCTTCTATATTATGGTCAACTTTCTCAAAACTCAGTGACTGCCCTAGACTTGCTCCTGTTCAGAAATTCCTGCTTTGACTTTATAAGAAAACCTCTGCTTAAGGTGCCCCATTCTATCAGTGTATTGTCTAGCTGAATAAAAGCAAGTAACGAATTTATTCACTCTAAGTTGTTTATGCCTGCAAGTGACTAGGAAGGCAGAAAAATACAACTGCCTTCTGAAAGCTGAGCCCTGAGATCAACACAATCTCTCTGGTGTGAAGTGGGGAGTGGGCAGAGGGGGTGGTGTTTGCTGTCGAAGACTGAATGAGGGAGCAGAGAGACTGTCAGTGCCCATCCCAGCACTACTCCAAGGCAGGGAGCTTCACACTAAGGATGCTCCCTCCAGATCCTGAAGTCAGTCCTGGAGTGGGTAAAGGCAACCTTGGCTACAACTACCCAACAGTAAGAGGGTGAAGAGTTGGGTCCATCTTAAGTTCCCTGGTGATTCCTTGATCAACAGGACACCTTCAGGGTAGGATTTGGCTGGATTACCTGTAAAGTCTGCACTAGTCATGTGACCTTTGTGCATTCCAAATCCTGTTGTATTTTTATTCCTTGCTGTGAATTACATAAAGCATTATGGTTCCATATGTCATTCTCACAAACTTAGTGGATGTGCAAGTAATGAGATAGTTTAGTGATGAAACAACAACCAGCTGATAGAAATCAGGCTTCAGCACCAGCAAGGCTGAGAGTCAGCACCATGTCCAGGATGCGTGCCCCAAAGAAATGAATGCCAATCTTCCAGGCCTCTTCCCAACAAACTGTTCACCATGCCCTACCTATCTTTACTGTGTTGGGGAACTTTTTTTCTCTAAGAAATAGTGGTGACTCACTAGATCTGCCTGGAAAAAGTCTAGCCATTGTTAATATAATAAGAATGGTTTGCATGACATCAATGTACCCTCGCAGCCAAGGAGAGGGGGCTGGAATGTGCATGCATGAACGATGCCAACTTCACTGTACTAGTCAGTGGGGCGGTGACCCCATTCAGTGAGTATGTTTACTGCGTGGGCATTGCATTCAAAATGACTGAGTAGAGCAACAAATCTGCATCAGATTTTCCATTAAGCTTGAACATTCCTCCACAGAAACTATTTGTATAATTCAGAAGGCCACAGCTACGGGCAACTGGTGACTGGCAGCTTCATCACAACAACGTGCCTCCTTCTGCATCATGGTGTCTGGTGTAGAATTTTGTGGCAAAACATCAAATCACCCAGGTGACTCAGCCCCACTACACTCCAGATTTGGTGCCTGTGACATCTGGCTTTTCCAAAAACTAAAATCACCTTTGTAAGGGTGCGACTCCTCAAAATGTTAGATTAAGCCTCTTAAGTCAAACACTGGGGATCCTTCTGGGCTTAATGTGGTGTATATCTAGGCTGTGTTCCTGCAACAACCAGAAGCTTTAGTGCCTCAGGGTGGGGGTAGGTGTAAAGGAAGAGAATATTCTTATTGGAATCACTGCATGCTTGTATGCAAATCAACAGTTCAAGGCCACTCTGTAATTATACTAAAAGGAGCCCATTGTAAAACATTTCTCTTGCCCTTTTCCTGACCCCCAGGTAAAGAGGAAGTGGTTGTTAAGTGGCATTGACCATCTACATCCTCATCCACGAGGCAGTTTGGGCTATAGCTGTTGCAAAATGATGTTTCCCAGCCCTGTCTGTGTCCAGATGGCTGGTTTAAAGCATCATGAAGTGAAAAAAAAAGAGAAAAATATTAGCGCAGACAGAATTGTAGCTTGTTCATGGAAAATTAGAAGACGCACCCTTTGATTTCTTTGTGGCTCCCTACCCCCACCCCCAAGTGGTTTAGAATTAAAATGGGGACAAAAACATCTCTAGATTTATTTGGCTCTGCCATATTAACCATAAAAAAGATCTAGCTTGTTCCAATCTTAACCCAGCAGTAAACTATAAATCCAACTTCCCCTCTCTGCTGGGGAAATAAAATCCAAATACAGTAGCATCCAAATAATTATCAAGAGTTGAGCTGTGCTGGCAGGGTGCAATGTACAAGATTCAATTTTAACTAGTGATTACAAACCGGCAACCTTCTAGCCCTGAATGTCAAACGGCCATGTCACTTTCTCCTGTCACAGAGTATGTCAGGACTCACCGCAGCCTGGTGACTTTTCATCAGAGGTAATGAATCTTGTACTCCCGAGATGGAAAATGTCACTGTGCCTCCCTGCCCCTCCCTCTGCCTGCCACCTCACCCCTCATTCCCTCCTGCCTCCTGTCCAGGTCCTAATAATTAGGAAAGGGATGTTGTGTGTGACATTGCTTTTCACATACCCACCAGGGCCCTGCTGTTGTCAATTTAAATTGTGTGGTCAGTACTCAACTCGTGACCATACGTGATGAAATGGCCACCACAGTAGACGGTTTATGGGGTGGGAGTCTCATGCATCAAGTTCTCTTGTCCTTGAGCAATAAAATGGAAAAACAGTTAAGCTCTGACCTTATAGCCTGTATGGTTTGGGGCTCCAGTCCAACTCCTGATAACTTGCCTTTAAATCTTACGAACTTGGAGCTTTTTGTTTCTGACCTTTTTGCCGCTGAGTGCCATTCGGGACATCGATGAGGATGAGCATAGTAGGTCTATGTGGGTGGTAACAGAGCAGGAGAGTGTATGGTATGCAATGGCATCTTTTACCTCTAGGAATTTGGTGTCCAGCATAAAAAGAAACTGGACAAGCATTGTATGGTGGGTTTTTTTTTTACTCAATAAAAGCACAAATAATATACCTACAAATATACCCACTGGTTTTGAAAATTACTTTTTGAATATCTTAAATTCTTACTATAAATCCTAGAATCTTGGAGGCTTAGGAGTATATATGAGTTGAATTAAACAGAAATACTTCTATTTCTGATAAGAAATTTCCCTTTGCTTTTTATATATTTCATCATTTTTGAAAATATTGAGTACCTATTGTGTTCGACCTAATATGCTAACCATGGAACAATATAACAAAGCAATATATGGTATGATCCCTGCCTTCCGTGAAGGTGAGCAATAAGACATGAATGATAGGTATAAAAACAGGAAATATGTAGTAAGTGAAAAGAGACAGTCTGGCCTGTATGAATAACAAAGCCCACAGGGTACAAGCAAATCACTCATTTCAGAAGACAGAAAGACACAAAAACCAAACATGGCCCAGAGTCAACTAAGAAAAAGGCACCAGGATTACACAATGCACAGCGGCACAAGACCACAGTGTGAGTTACTGCTAGCACCAGCTCCACATGTGGCTGCAGTGATTAGGTATCCCATGGAACACAGCAGTAAATTATAGCTGAGGTCAGTTAGTCCACTGTCATCCAATATAAATCAGACAGATGGGAAGGCAAAATCAAAGATAATCATAATATCAAGGATAGTTCCAAAGAAGCTGTGGGCCAACTAGTTTACCTTGCTAAGTAGGCCTTTTGCTTTTCCCATTAAAGCTCAGGGTTTTCTTATGAGTGAAGATTCTAGGAGAAACATTTAAACCTTGATGTACTGGGGCTTTATAGAGAAAGTTTATGATTTCTAGATATGAGACCAAACTTCCTTCCTTCCTTTCTCCCTTCCATCTTTCCTCCCTCCTTCCCTTCCTTCTTTCCTTCCTCCCTTCCCCTCATATTATTTTCCAGATAGTGAACTAGGCATAAACGATGCAACAGTAAGCAAGACAAACAGATTTCTCATAATGTAGCCTAATGCCTGATGGGGAAAATGGGCAAGTATCCAGGCAATTACAACCCCATGTGAGAGGAAAATGAGAGAGGCCACAACATGCTAAGGGGGCCCTAATAGGGGCACCTGGTCCAGATACAAGGGGGTACCGGGGACAGCCTTCCAAAGGACTATCAAAGGTCAACAGAAAGTCTACTGCTGAGCCTCTCAGGAGCCATGAATCTCTGGATAGATTGGAGGTTCTTTGAGTAGGGTCTGAAATTTCCCCTGTAGGTCATGAAAGTGGGTCTCCTTACTGAGAAAATGAAAAATCACCCTGATTATTATCAGTATCTTTATCCTCAGTGGTTTAAGATGGTATTCAGAGGAGCTTTGAGGACAAAATGTGGCTCAATGGGAGGCACATATATATTGTTCTCATCAAGGTTTGATGCTGCAACATTACAAGGCATACGCATACCTCTCCTTCCTTTCAGCCTCTCTGTGCCATTACACATTCCGTAGGTGTGAGGATTGGGTAGCAAACTTAGGGATTTTTTCAAACCATCTCCTTAAAGCATTGTGGAAAATTAATTTTCTAGTTTGTTCATCTCCCCATATCTATTTTGTGAATGTTTTTATTTTTGTGTTTTAAATTCATTCAGAAATTCAGACTCTATCATGTGGATGGCAAAGTTCAAATATTTGAGGGATCCAAGAGTAAACAAAAACAATAGTTTCTTTTCATTATGTAACTTGCCATCTAGACAGGGGGACGGACATAGGCAAATAATCACAAAGCAATTTGATGCCTATGTTGGTATGAAAAGAGTGTCCCTGTATACTAAGTAGGAGATCGTAGTTCAGCAAAGGTTTATGGATATTTAAAAAATACACACAAGCCAGTAGATTGGTTTGGGTTAAATAAGCTGCAACTGCCCTTCCAAAATATAGAGGTGATTCTCTGCTGACAATCAGTGTGATCATTTGTAGCCTCATAGAGAGGGTAGGTGCTACAGTCCAGAAGTGTGGAAGGTGATAGGTTGCACAAACACAAAAAGGTGTCAGAATTCTCCCTAATTGGACAAGATGCATTACAGGCACAAAATATTTGGGAATGCCTCTTATAAGTCAAACTGGATTAAATTGCCAGTGTCCTCTTTTCATCACCAACCTTTAGACCCTGGTCTTACCTTCAAGTCAGGTTGAATGAAATGTATCTCTCTGGGGAAAGAGAAACTTTTTGCTCAGTAGAGCTGAGAGAACTGATGTTTTAGTGTTTGTAGAAGCAGTCACCAAAGGAACACAGCTTCCTTGAGATGCAGCTGTGGCTGTGGCAAAGGTGAATGCATATGGAAAAGTCAAACTCCTATTAACTGACACCCCCAAAAAAAAACATGTAATGAGATAAAGTATTCTGTATGATACTAAAATTGTAGAAATATATCATTATACATGTTAAAACACATAGAATGTACAGATAAAAAATGAATCTTAATGGAAACTGTCGACTTTAATTAACAATTTTCTATTGGCTCATTAATTCCAAGGAATGCATCACACTAATGCAAGATGTTAATAATAGGGAAAAAATTCAGGGGTTGGGGGGTAGAGGGGGACAGGGATTGTATTAAAGAAATATATGAGAACTCTATTTTTCCTTCATTTTTTGGCAAACATAAAACCTACTGTAAAAACATTATTTTAAAAAAATACTTGTTATACTGTATAGTAATTATTCATATAATCTTGGTCCTCTTGCTAATCAATGGGCTCTCAGATAGGGACCAATGTTTTTATTTATTTTTTAATTCTTTTGTTTGTTAATAAACCTTTGTTCAATGATTTTTTTAAAAAATCCAGGGTTTAGGACATGCTTCTTTGTTATAAAACATAAAGCTGAGATGCACAGGAATTAGTAGGCAGAGGGAAAATGGCAGCAGTTGGAGTGGCAGTTCCAGGCAGAGATGACACCCTGCACAAAGGTTTGGATACAGAAGTGGGTGCATTTGTTGACCTGTAAAGAACCTCCCCTTGGTTGAAAGCCTTCAGGGAAACTGAACCATAACTTAGGTTCATTGCTGTGAGAATATGCAAACACAGCAATTCTAGTCCCTGTACTCGATGCCCTGAGACAACCTTTCTTGGAATGTCTACTCAGCTGTATTCACCCTACTATCTGTCATTCCATCTTTTTAAAGCTAAGAATTGAAAATAAATAAATAACAAAACTGTTGTACTTGAAGCCAAAAAAAAAAAAAAAAACCACCCACCATCATGGATATCCTATTTAAATGCAAACTTCAGAAATTATACTCAAATAGTCCTAAGAGGACTAATTAATAATTGTAGAGTGCTTTGAAGATGAAAAGTGCTCAATTAATGTCAATATTTATTTATTAATAATCAGAGGACGTGGTGCTGCCATCTTGAAGTTGCCTCTTTTACGATCAAGTGACAACTGTTGCCATGATTTCACCCCCTTATTCGCTTTCTCTGTCCACCTCTGTCATGTGGGAATTCCAGACTATGTGCTTGTGTTTAGTATTTTGTCATTTAAAAATATCACCAGTTCTACTTACATAATTATAAAGAATTTCTGCACATTGTGAGCAGTGAAAGCCATGCACTACAGTGAAAATTCAGTCCTCATGTAAAAACAAATTACACTTAATAGTTAACACTAAGCACCATGTCCATCATAGAGTACGAGCTAAGTCACAAGGTTCTGGATGAATAAATGAATGAGAAACAAATTAACCCAGTTTCCTTTTGGCAAAGTGTAAATGTTGTTTTCAGCCTCACATCATATCTACTTGTATCCTTTGGGAACCTACTTTCTGTATTAATTGGAATTCACAAATATGCTACACTTTTTTCATTTCTTGAGTATAAGGTTGCAATCTTCACTGCCATATATATTTATATATGTATATATGTGTGTGCATATGTACATATATACATACATACATATATATATATACACATATATATGTGTGTGTGTGTGTGTGTGTATAGTGTTACTTCCAATTACATTTGAAGGAATGTCAGTGGAAAGAGAAATTTTAAAAAAATCTCAAGAGATCATCAAACTATTAAAAATGCACAAGAGGGCTTTGCTTTTTTACTTTATAATATTTTGCATTGTCCACAGTGGACATCTCTGCAAGAACTGCTGACACGGCCAGGAATCTATGACTCAATTTCTACCTTGCAATCACCTAGTTACAAACCAGAGGGAGTCAGGACTCGGGTGGACAGGTACCCATCTGGACCAGTGTTTATTATTAGTCAGAAATCAGAACCCCTTCTTAAGAAGGAATAGTGCATATCTGTAGTCAACTAAACATAGAAACCAGAAGCAGACAGCAGGGAAATAACAGTGGACAGTCAGTAATGATTCATCTAGAATGTCAAGCTGTGGTCTTCAAAACCAAGGTTCACAAAAATAAAGGGAAGAGTGGGAAGGGGAACATGCAAGCCGGCAGAAAAACACCGGGTTGACTGTGGAATGTCAGGTTCTCTGCTACGGAAAGCCGAGGTCCCTGGCCCATTTGTTGACTAAATATATTTCAAGCACTATGCTCTCAAAGCCTTCAATTAGGCTTTGTGGCAAATACATTAATGTGACACTTTGAAGATCTGAAATTCTGATTATTTTGAGGAGCATCCACAAAT
This sequence comes from Phyllostomus discolor, assembly GCF_004126475.2. NCBI lineage: Eukaryota > Metazoa > Chordata > Mammalia > Chiroptera > Phyllostomidae > Phyllostomus > Phyllostomus discolor. Next base: position 25,289,013 of record NC_040911.2, read on the forward strand.
AGCATTTAGGCTAAAACACTGAGCAAATGAGTGACAATTCAATCACTTGTCAAGCCTTGTCATCTCCATGGGACTTTGTTCAGTTCTTCACCACATATTCAGTTACTTCCAGAAAATGCCTTAGTGAAAATCTTACACAGGTAAGAGGGGAAAAGTAGCTGAAAATGTTAAAGGTAGATACAGAGCACATGCCTCTTGACAGAAAACCAGTTCTGGAGGAAGCAAGAAACCTATATGGTCATTTCCATATACGCAAATTAGAGAGTTTGCTAAGAGCTAACCATGCCCCTCTTTGTGACCAGCTGTATGTCATGGTCTAATACACCTTTCATTTATTACCATGTAACAAGCAAATGCAAATTCTACATGTTGAGAATACAATGGTAATAAGATAATCTTTTTTTTTTAATATTTTTAAGTTTTATCTCATCTACCATACAACTAATTCCTTAAAGACAAGGACCAATTCATACTTGATACATGTGCACATCGCCAGATACACTCTCAGAATAGACTATGGCCTGACTGATGGATATAAAGCAGACAGAAAACAATATAAGCCAGTTGACAGTTAAATTCTAACATCAGTGCTACAGATGCATGGGAAGCCAGAAGGAGAATTTTTGATTTTACTATTTTGTTGGATCCTAAAGTCCCAATATTTAGTATGGAATTATGGAATGAAGTTCATTTATGAAACTAAGTTATATCCTGAGGGCAGCTCAAATTACATATGATGAAGACACTACTATTAAACTTATTTCCCTGTCTTTACCTATCTTGTTGTAATGCTCAGTGCAACTTCTCATACCTACTGAGTGGTTTTGATGACTGCCTGCCACTCACAGCAGAAGCATCCTCTAAATACTCATTGCAAATATTTTTTAGGAAATGTTTGGCATCTTTTTATTGTCTGCCACTTCTACTTAAAATTTCCTTCATTTTTTCTGTGTTTTTTTTTTACATATTCATTTTGTTGCTTAAAAATTGAATTGCTCTAGCTCTGGCCAGGGGGCTCAGTTGGTAGGGCACCATCCTGTACACTGAAAGGTCATGGATTTGATTCCAGTCCAGGCACATAACTAGGCTGTGGGTTTGATCCCCTGTAAGGATGCGGCACATATGAGAGGCAACCTATCAATGTTTCTTCCTTCCTTCCTCCCTTCCTCCCCCCTCCATTCCTCTCTCATTGTCCCCCCATCTCCCCCTTCCTTCCTTCCTTTTTTTTTTGCTAAAATCAATAGACATATCCTCAGATGAGGACTTAGAAAAAGTGAATTGCTCTAAAATAAGCATTCAAATAAATACTCAGTTATTTTTGGTTTGGTGTCTTCCTATAATGTGCCTTTTCAGACACTTTCTTTCTCTGCTTATTCACAAGCTATATGGAATGGTCACTTATACTCAGTGGGGCCTGACACCATGTTCCAGCCACCATGGGAACCCATCTGTGGGGTCAGGAGGAGGACATAAAGGAGAGGATGACATCATCATAAATGTTTCTGTAAATGATAAAAATTATATCCCAAGAACTACTGAGAAATTATGTTGAAATGAGGTTATTGGAAATTGCCTGAAATTTTATTTTTGAGGAAAGCACTGTTCCAGTTAGGAGGAAATGTCTTTACTACCTTAATATGCACCACCTTCTGCTCTGCATTAACCCTCCCCAGCTCTTTATCACCACACACTCATGTTTCTGACTCACTAAGATCTCTCATCCTCTGTCTGCCATTCATTTTTTCAGTTTGGTAGTGAAGATGCTTCATTTGAGAGGGAGAGTGACTATTCTAAACTGCTGGGTATTTTCATTCTCACATGCCATATATAATCTCCTCAGTTATGTCCTCCTTTAAACTCCTGAAGCACCCTTGGTCTTTCTCACATTGTCATTTTAAAGTTATGTGTCCAGGTAAATACTTGTTGGATTTTCCAAGAAAGTAAATAAGAATCTTGGGAAATGTATTGAGGATAGAAAGTGTACATCCTATGCTTTCATATCCTCTACCATATCTGGCCCAGAACTGGGTACATTAAAGATACTCAGATTTGATTTGACATTTGATTAATAGGTTAATTGACTGGCTAAATTTCTATGGTAGAGAGTATCCTAGAGAGAATTGCTCTTTCAATTTGTTGTGGTTCTGTTCTTAAAGATAGGTAGTGTAAGCACAGTTACAGGAGAATTCTGAATGGAGGGAAATAATCTCAAGAAATACTATTGGAAATTAAGTGATGTAATTGATAATTAAAATAGTTTCTATCATATTTCACCACTTCATATAAGTTAATATAAAATATTTTTTCTCACTTCTACAAAGGAAAGCAATGAAAATAACTTTCATTGTAAAGGGAAAGGAAAATTATACAGTCTCATGGATACTCACATTTGGACATACCCGCACACCTCCGTGTATCAAATAGACATCACATGAAACACTAAGCATCTTTGCTGGGGCTTTGACAGCCAAATTAAATTAATTTAAGTTACATCAAATACCTTGCATTGTATATTTCAGTTGCCATTCAAATAGTACAGACTTTTCTGCCTGTCATTCAGAATGAATTCAGCACCACAAGTTTTCCATTGAATTAACAGAGCTAACTGAGGGCATCCAAGAAGAAACCTTCCTAGATAATTGGCTGGCTCGGGGAGCTAGTGTAGCGGAACATGATTCCAGATTGAATCAAATTCTGGAGCACTCCTGAAAAGAAGACTAAAGGATGGGGGAGAAACAAGGTTATATGCCAATTAAAGAATGATTGTGCTTTTATTTTTGTCATTGTTTTTTTGCCATATATACAAATGTCTCTATGAAAATATTTAAGAAAACCTGTTTTCTATTTTCTTACATACTTTGAAGAAGAAGAGCAAGTTTATGTTATTGAAAGAACAATGAGAACATAAATTAATCAGAATTCTATTTTCCCTTTTTTTCATTTTGAAAAAAGTTAGCTTAATGGAGACTTTGATAGAATTGTCACTATGACTTTATTAAGTACAAGGGAATTCTATGCTGAAATTTATCTCTTGTGAAATTTAACTACATTATGACAATATCAGGAATTAAAATGAACTTTTGGTCCAAATGAATATGATTATATTTGATATTAAAAGTCAAAGCAAAATTAAATTTGGTCGATTGATTCTGTTTCAAATTTGTGGATATTATCCTAAGATTAAAATAAAATAGTCTTTTGAGTTCTCTCTTCCCATCCATCCATCATTTATTTATTTTTCATCATAATCTGTCCATATTTTGAAAAATATACTATGTTCATCAGTCAATTTATGTATTTTTAAAATATATTTTGCTGTCTGTTATCTCTCTAAAGCCACACAACATATATAAAAACACAAACACTTACTAATACAAAGACACTTGAATACTCTGTAAATATAAAGATATTCACCATCACTTATGCTGCTGTTCTGTATCTTATATGGTCTATATCATAAAAACCTACGCCTTGGGTCTGTAATCCTGAAACTAGATACTTCTATGATCAACTCATTCTGCCCTCTTCTTCTCTTTCTTTGCTGCATCAAATGTGTATTGATCTTACGCTCCTACCAGATCTTCAGTTTCTTTGATCAAGGGTGCTGCCTTACTCATCCCTGAATTTTCCATAAAATTAGCAGAATGAATTGTATATAATATGAATCTATTGTGTCTTTGAAAAGTTAATGAATCTTTCATGTTTGATTTCAGTCAATGAGAAGAGACTGAAATTTCAATTTTAAACACTCTCTTCTATTTTTCCTGTAGGCATACTAAAGTCACTGATAATGGTATAGACTGAATATTTGACACAACTTGCCATTCTGTGTAGCAATGGGATGCTACTTTCCCTAAACAATCTCAATGTTTAGTTTTGCTGTACATGGCCAATGAATAGAGACAGTGTGGGGCCTCCACAAGATGCAGCCCCATTCATTGTTGTCTGGGAGTGCCACCCCTAAAAGTTGTACAGGGTGCAAGCTGACAGCCCTGTTTGTAGCATCTTCCCTTTCTGCACAATGTATCCAATTTCAAAATTCAAAAGCCAAACAGGTCCTAATAGACCTAATCTGGGTTCTAAGCATTGCTATCTCGGTTGTGTTCTATTGTTACAGGAAGACATTTCTCTCTCATTGTGTGTACTTACAAGCTAGAAATGCAAGAATTGACCAGATTCTTAGAACACTGAAGGAAAGGAGAATGGAGAAAGAATCAGCAATGTTGAGTAGAATAGCTAAGCCATTTTTAATGATGGCTTGAGGTATTCTAATAAGGCGAGTGACATCAACCACAGAACGTACTTTCCTTTGACAAAGTGGCTCCAAGGAATAATTAAATGTAAATGAAATATACTATAGTATACAAATACAAATACAAACACATTAGTGAACAAAATGCTTTAAAAGCATTTTATCTAAAGGAATAGCATAGTTGTCTAAAGAAATATTTAGAGTTGGGCTGAAAGATCATTGGTGAGTCACGTTTCTTGTTAGTTTTCCAAGAGGACTGAACAAGTAGGAAAGTATCTTCAAGTTCTGTGAGAAAATCAATGGGAAGATTTAGACTTGTAATTAGAGATGACTTGCCAGATGGTATAATTTGAAATATGTTTTATTAAGGAAGTATCATTTTATAGGCAAACAAGAGTGATTCACAGGAAGTTCTTTTCTGGCCACTCTCAACATGCTTTCAATAAATGGAAACTCTACCTTATGCACTGTGATGGGCTACAATCGAGCCGGCTGGCAAGCTGTCCTTGTTGTCTCTCATTTCCCATGTGCTACCTAGTGGGTATAAAGGTTGCCTCGATTTCGTGGGTCCAAAGGCTAGAGTAAAAATTATCTTTTTTAAACTACAGCCACAAACATAGTGTGTCCTTTCGGTTCTAAATAATATATAGTGCCACATACAAAATACTGTTATCTGTTGCTTCCTTTCCATCATTCCACTACATGTGTATTATACCCCTCCACTGGTAGATATTGGTTTCATTTAGGGCAATGCCTTAGTCATTATTGAATTTTCCATAATTTTAACATATGAATGGTTCATGTTTGATTTCAATGGATAACAAGATGAGCCTCGAATTTCATTTTCAAATATTCTATTTTATAAAGTACCACCTTGCACAAAAGCATAGTTGAGAACTCTAGCCCTTGTTTCTGATAATCACCTACACCACTTTCAGTTGAATTTCCAACCTATTTCTCCATGTACCAGTATCTCTAGAACTTCATACAACGTGCACCACTACTATTTTGGCTTTAACCAACAGTTTTTCTCCTTACATGCAATCTAGTTTTTAACTCTGGTTTGATGCACAGAGCTCATAATAGAGAAATCTCTTTTGTTCCGTCCTCTCTCTATCTACATTAGATTGTACCCATCAGTCCAATCTTAAAAAAAAAGAAAAACAACTGAGACATATATAGTCAAAAGAGGCTTGAACACGTCATTGTGAATCAGACAGATGAGGTTGGCATAAATGAGAAGAGGCAAATGAGCTATCAGAGGAAGGGAGATGCTAAGGCATACACCAGGAACCAGGCTACACCATGACGAGTCTAGGAGTTTAGGGAGCAGAAAAGCGGGGTGATTTAACACAAGCAGGTGGACAGAAGGGAAGTCTGGATGAATTATAAAATCATGCTGCTGTAGTGCTGGACATTTGGAATAGGCACAATTTTATGCACCCAACATAGAACAGATAGAAGTACCAATAAATCACACACAAGCACTTGTGAAAATATTTTTTTCAGAAGCACCAGATGTATTTCTTATAAGAAGTGAAGAAAACGACTTGAGGATTAATTATAGATGCAGAAAACTACAAGAATAAAACCTGAATTCAAGGTTCTTTGAATATAACATCTCCTAAAATGCAAACAAAAAAAACCTCATAAAATGTTTTAGGTTCATGATATTTACTAGTTTTATTATTTTTTAGTTTATTTTCAATTAAGTTATTTCAATTAGTTATGTTAAAAGCAGAACTGCTAGTTTAATCATGGAATTTTGTATTTGTCACATCAAAAGTTTTCCAATATACCTTGGAAAAATTTTGAGACAAATATAAAACAATATATATATATATATATATATATATATATATATATATGACAAGAGAAAGGGATATTGATTCAAATCCTGACTTTCATCTGCCTTTCATTATCCTATGGTATTTTTTCAAACAGCTTAAAAACCATAAAAAGATGTTGATGTACCTTGTGTCCAGAAAATACTGATAATATCCACCTCTGCTCTGGCTATTCCATCTCATCACGCATGGCCCTCATTAAGCACATAGTCTGTGGCACTGCGGATCCACAAAATGCAATGCAGTCCTTTATTTTCTGCAAACGCACAGGGTGACCTCTGTGATCACATGCTTTTATTTGCTTCCACTTCTTATTAAAATAAGAGAGAATAAAAACAGAGTTAAACCTATAAACCCTACCAGGAAAGAGAATGGGAGGACCATTATTCAACATTAGGTTTCAAAGCATTTTTGGGAGATGGAAATGGATGAGAATCATAAATTGAATAATCAACAGCCAAAAATTAACATAGGAAGAGATGGCAGGAAAAGAGGGAGCTAATCTTCCAGGCACACCCGCAAAGGCTTTTGGAGTAAAATTAGTAAGCATGAGTGTGGGATAATGAAAGTGAGCCAAAATTGGTGGGTGGAGAGGAACAGTGGGTCTGACTAAAATTCTGTTTCTAGAACAAGAAACCAGTAACGTCCCTAAATCCTCTCCTTTCTCTCCCACACTCCTAGACACAACAAGGGGATAAGAAACCGCATGGTGAGCCAACTGGAAAGAAATCAAAGCAAAACAATAATCACTATAACAAAAACAATGATCCCTACATTTAAAAAAGGTAATGCTTTGCTTAGGTAGAATTAGAACCACTAGCTGGGTGCTGGCACCACACTATACATTTCTTCCCATTTTGGTAATCTTTTACCAAAGCCTGGTTCCCCAGTAATTTAAGTGCCTACCCGGCCAGGTCAGCCTCCTTACTAAAACAAAAGTCTTGGAGGGAAAACAAGCAAGAGATATACAGCAGTAGAGAAAATCCAATCTGCTACCTGGATGAGTCAACTCAATACATCCTATTTTAAATATGCACAAATAACTTACAATCACTCAGGCATATAAAGAAAATTAGCAGCATTCAAAGAGCAAAATAAACAAACAAAACAATCCCAGTGGAAATAAAAATAACTCATGGAAGAGAAGAAACTTGAAAAATATCTAATTAGTATTCTCAGAGAGATTTGAAAACTGATGCCAAAAAAACAAAAAACAGGAAGATAAAAGTCAAGAAACTCTACATAAACAGAGTCTCTACAAAGGACAAAGAGACACAAAATATGGGATGAAATATAAAAGGCAAGCAGACCATCAAGGATATAAATCAACATCAACAAATAGGGACTGTAGACAGAGAAAATAGGAAATAGAAGGGAAGAAATAGCAACACAAAATTTAGGAAAATTTTGCACATCTGAAAAAAGGCATGAATCTTTCTACTTAAAGGATACCCTGATTACACAAAAGGATGGGTGGAAAAATACCTACTTCTTTCTAAACATAACATCAGAAAGATTCAGAACATAAAATGAAATGAACCAGCCCACTCACACTTTTCCAGTTGCTATAGCAAGAGACAGAGCTCTGAAGTTAAATGCCCAGGCCTGAGGATGACTCCCCTGCTGCTCAGCTTATTGGCCAAACCTAGTACGTGGCTTCATTAGCTTCAAGGGATCCGGACTTCAATAACCCCACAGGCATAGAAGGCAGAGAGGAAGAAAAATTAATGTGAACAACATCAGTGCCTGTATACTTGTTGTTATATTATCTTTATGAAAAGTTTGGAGCCCTGGCTGGCGTAGCTCAGTGGATTGAGCACGGGCTGTGAACCAAAGTGTCACAGGTTCGATTCCCAGTCAAGGTACATGCCTGGGTTGCAGGCCATGACTCCCAACAACCCCACATTGATGTTTCTCTCTCTCTCTCTCTCTCTATCTCCCTCCCTTCCCTTTCTATAAAATAAAGAAAGAAAATCTTTTTTTTTAAAGAAAAGTTTGTATAATCCTGGCTGGTGTGGCTCAGTGGATTGAGTACTAGTCTTTGAACAGAAAGACTGTAGGTTTGACTCCTAGTTAGGGCACACGCCTGGGTTTTGGGCCAGGTCCCCATATTGGGGTGAGCAAGAGGCAACCAATCTATGTTTCTCTCTCTCCTTTTCCCTCCCTTCCCCTCTCTCTGAAAAATAAGTAAATAAAATCTTTTAAAAATAGAAAAGTTGCCCTGGCTGGCATAGCTCAGCGGATTCAGCTCGGGCTGCGAACCAAAGCATCACAGGTTCGATTTCCAGTCAGGGCACATGCCTGGGTTGCAGGCCACATCCCCAGTGGGGGCCACGTGAGAGGCAACCACACATTGATGTTTCTCTCTCTCTCCCTCCCTTCCCCTCTCTAAAAATAAATAAACAAAATCTTTAAAAAAGATTGAATTTTTTTAAAATGGAAAAGTTTATGTAGAGTTATTCAAGTACAATGAGGGTGAAAACTAACTTGCACAAAAACATGTTAATTTTATATGAAGTCAAAAAATAAGAGAAGTTAAAATATGAGGAAATTTTTAAAAATATTATTGTGGTAAAATACATAAAATCTTCCATTTTAATAATTTTAAGCATACTGTTCAATGATATTAGCTATATTCAACTGTTGTGTAAATATCACCACCATTCATCTCCAGACCTTTCCATATTCTTAAACTAAAACTCCAGACCTATTAAACAAAAACACTCTACTTCCCTTGACCCCAGCTGCTGACCACTGCCATTGTACTTTCTGTCTGTAGGAATTGACTACTTTAGGCATCCCATAGTAAGTAGAATAATATGCTAACTGCCTTTGTATCTGGTTTATTTTACTTAGCAAAATGTCGTCAATGGCCTTCCACATTGTAGCATGTGTTAGGATTTCAGTCTTTTTTAAGGCTGAATACTACTACATAAAAATATCAAATGCTTCACAAAGGTGCAGTCATCCTTGATCAGAGGTCATATGAAACTCTGTAGCATTCCAATTTTAGTGTATGTGCTATTGAAAGAAGTATTAAAATTTTAGGTGAATAAAAAACCTAAAATATTAATTAAAAGTTAAGTAGAGAAGGGGGTGTTGGGGTCATATAATTAAGCTTAAACTTCATTTTCAATAGACAGGAAACAGTAATGCCTATTTTCTGTATTCAAGAAAAGTTCCTATTACCATCTTGCCTGGATTATGGATGTAACCTGCACAAAAAAGCAAATTTTAAAACAAGAACAGTGACTAAGTAACAGGAGAGTTAGAATGAGGAAGAGGTGTTTTAAGGCATTCTGTATCACTGTTTTTTCAAAAATCTTTACATATTTTAATTCAATCATAAAAGTGCCCCCAACCACAGAACTACTTAATGATCAGAATGGAAACCCAGAACTCCTGACAGTTAGCAGTATCTACTTTTCATTCCAGTAAGGTGCCTCTCCCAAGACACTTCCTTGAAGACCCTTATTGCCATACATCCATCAACAAGTCTCCTGGAAAAGGCACAGCAATAGCCTAACTCCAACGGCTTCCTTTTCTCCTTATCTCTATGCTTGCCAACTTATATTACTGATTTTATTCTATTATATGTAATATCATTTTATTACTGTAACTACTACTTTTACAACTATTTTCTTCCTTTAACGAGGTCTATCTACTTCTTTTGACACTGGTCTTGCTGCTTGCCTGGAATGGGTATGAGTTCCTTAAAAGCAGACTAGCTTACATCCCCCACATTCCCCTGGAGATTTCTCAAAGACCTGTTCCTGTTCACTAAAATTTCTGCATCAGCATCACAAAGCTGCATGCAAAGGCCTCCGCAGCCAGTAATGTTTGCAATGGCCTGACACCCCGGATGGCTATGGGAATAATGCCTATGTGTCTCCTGCACTTTGATTTGCCTTGGCCACCCAAAGATAGTCACTCCTAGTTCTCATTTGTCTTCTTGAAGAATCTGGAAGCCTCAGCTCCTCTTAGCAACATTACCTCTGCTGGAAGTGTACACTGGGGCTCTGGAATCCACAAGAATGGTGTACCCATTGTGTGGTTGTCCCTGGGCAGCTGAGATGGGAGTCTGTTCATCTCGTTTCAGCAGACAAAGGAAGATACAGCACCATGTCCTCAAGTAGGAAATCATTTAAAGTAAGTTCTATACTTAGGTTTTCAGAGAAAATGGTGATGTTTCAAATAGAGAATCCTTCTGATCTGAAAATAAGGCCTTCTGAATTGTATTTTCAATCTCCTTAAAATTTTGTAATTTTGAAGTTCTTCTGATGTCAATTATCATCATTGCTATTAATAACTTTTGCAGATGCAGAAAATTGATTTGGAGAAGTGATGAAGGTTGGTGATAGAATCTTCTAATGCTTCACTTGTCAAACCACATTTTTCATATATTTCCAGTTCAAGGTTCCATACATGAGGAATGAAACTAGAAACTTCTAAAGTAAAATGAACCATGATCACGTGGCAACTGAAAGTTATATTAATTAAGGAAGGCTTAAGGGAGCCGAGATATGCAACCCAGAAAAAAATGAGGGGGAAATGTATTTTGAACGTGTAAAATGAGGAGCTAGAAGATTTAATGTGTGTCCAGTATGCAAGGTGCATAAGAGCTTCAGTTCTGCAAAGAAACAGAATTGGACACAAATTCTACCTCTCTATTCTATTAGTTGTGCAGCCCTCAGCAAGGTCACTCCAGCACTCTGGGTTCTCGATTCCTTTTTCTATAAAATAGGGGCCAATAATAATGCCCATAACATAAAGTTTTTGTGATGGTAAATAAGAACATAAATCCATGCAAATTTCATTATGTGCTAGAATATAGAAAAATATCCTGTTACTAATCATCATTAGTATTACTGTTTTTATCATATATTTGTTATGATTCCAAAAGGAAAAGGCAAATACTAATGAATAAATGTCCTCGATCAATAAAAGGGTGACTTTCTTAGCAAATGAAACAACTAATCATGGGGCAGAGAGTTCAATGACATAATGAGCTCCAATGGCCACATCTCACAGGGATTCTGTAATTAAAAGGAGTTTCTGCATTAAGAAGGAGGTTATACCTGGTGATCATTAAAGTCCCTCTTCTCAGATATAATGCAATGATTAAGTTCATACAGCTCATTAGTGCCGTAAATTTGGGGGTGTCAATGTAGTCCCAAATTGTTCTTCCTTCTAGTTAATAAGGAGAGAAGCTGACTGTGGAGTCTCCAGTTACTATTTCCGCATCGCGCCACTGAGAGAAGTTGCTTCTTGTGCCTTGCAAGCCGGCAGGTCTGTCCCTCCTCTTCCTTTTTCATCATGAAAACTTTACGAAGCAAAGACTGCCTGCTCTTCCCTTCCAGTCCCCCAAGAAAATGACAACATGACATTCTTCCCCACTCCTTGTGAAATGATTTCTGTTAACAGCTCTGGGAAAATGCTGCTAAGATGTGAGTGAAATGATGGCAGGATTTGTTGACAAGAAGGCAAAATGAGGGAATTCAGAAAAAAATCACCCATATTAGAAATTGAGGCGCCTGTGCATCGCATCTGCTCCTCTCTGCCCTGGCCCGGGGTGGTCTCAGACTCCTCTCAGGAGATCATCAGCCTTTTTTTAAGTGGCTCAGTCAGTGGGTCTTCTAATAGAGTCTAATGGATCTCACTATTAACAGGCATTTTTTTTTCATGTTCAGTCTAAAATTTTCCTTTGATTAATTTAATCTATTTCTCTTCATTAGATGATGGCAGTAATTTTAAAACAAAGAAAAACATGCAAATTTGAAAAGAGTCACTATGGAAACTTATGCTTAAAATATCTCATTTTTGAAAAAAAAAACAGGGCATAATTACTGTTCCAACATATTCTAAAGGAATGAAGTTTCTCAAACAGGAAGGATGACTCGGGAGCCCATCCTTGCCCTGATATGCATATTTCTACGCATGAGGCTGTGAGTACAGAGATCCACAAAATGTTACCTGCTCACCCACATCAGGCCAGTGTGCCTGACATTGTCTGCTAAGACTTTAGTCGTCACTCTTGAGTTTAGAGCACAGGTGGCAAACACAAGGCCCACGGGCTGAATCCGGCCTTCCACTGTGTTTTATCCAGACCGTGTTGTTTCTGTCCGGTGGCAGCACCGAGCTCTTCCTTAACTGTTAAGGAGTAGTTGCATTTACTCCATCCTAAAATTACATTTGGCCGTTTGAAGGCAACTGTGAGGCTGATGTGGCCCCGGTGAAAATGAGTTTGACTCCCCTGGAGAGTGACGACTAGAGTCTTAGCAGCCTAGGGTCTAGATAATACTAGACTCTTTCATAAAACTCGAATACCTTTGAAAGTTGTCATGTGAACTAATGAGAAGAAAAATGGGGGGAAGTCACTCTAAGGGACCAGTCAGTACAATGTGAGACAAACAAGGGCTTTGGGATTGATGACTCTGTGGCCCTGCTGTGCCACTAGCACTGTCTTAGACAATTAACTCATTTCTCAAAGCCTCAGTGTTTGTCTGTGAAATGGTCACCGTAATCCACACTTCTTAGAATAGTTCCAAGATAATTCATGAAGAGCCCTTAGCAGAGTGCAGGGCCAAATTCTAACACTCAATAAAGATCATAAATAATCATCCTGCCCTTGGTATGAATATGATTATTACATAGGTGTGAGATTTGGGAAAGATGTATTGTAAATGTTTCAAGATGACTGTAAACAGACAAGAACAGACAAAATGTAATTAATTTTGAATTTGTATGAAACTGAGGAAAGAAAGCTCATTTATAAGCAAAGTGATGGTGGGGGTGGGGAAGGAGGGCCCACAAAGTCTCAATCTTGGTATTTGATGGTGGAAGGATACAGGAGGTAGCATTCCAGGCAAAGAAACACCCAGTGTTTTACACTGAGCACAGGGCAGTCCACGAGCAATGAGCATATGATCTGACCTAAACAATGGTGAGTATTGGAGGATGAGTAGACAGAAAGATGGAATAGGTGGGGGAGGGCCAGGATGGAGAGCATATGAGAAGCTAGGGAGGCATTATCCCAAGTTGAGTTATCCCCTTTGAAAATGTGCACATCCTTTCTAAATAAGCCATTGGATATATCCCAAAGCATATCACAAGTGTGTTAACCTGGGTCACAGGCATAGAGAGGCAGTATGCATAATATAAAACAACCAGACCTCCTACTAGGAAATCAGAGTTAAGATCTGAGTTAAGTTAAAGTCTGTTTTCTAGCCTGGAATGGCATCTCATTTATCCTCCCATCATTAAATATGAAAGTTGAGCCTTTCTGGGGATTCCCCACCCCAATCACATTGCTCCTCAATGAACTCGCTTTCCTCAGTTTTACATGAATTCACAAGTATTTTATCTCTTACTAAGTAATTGTCTGCTTGAAACATTTTCAATAAATCTTTTCCAAATTCCACACATATATGTATAATCTTATCATATGCTGAAAAACCTGAGCATGTGATTTAACTTCGGGCAAGTCACCTCTCTGCCTCAAATTTTACATCTGCAAAATAGGCCCAGTGCTGGTACGTAGCCCGTAAGGGTGTGATGATTAAATGAGGTCATGTCATACATGCAGTTTTCTGTACAGTTCTGGGCACAAGGAAAACACTCAATAAGCATTGGTTTTAAATAATTCAAACAAAGGAACCCTAGCTGAGTGGGTTGAGACAATCACTTTAAATGTGATCACCTCTCAGAGAACTGCATGAGTAGCTCATAAAACAAGGCTTGGAAAATCCTCCTACACAGTGAAGAGTAAGTGACTGTGTGCCTGTAGCAGACACGTGGGAACAGAGTGTGAGGGTGGGGCTGACTTTGCAGGACCATTCTGCGAAATGTGTGATATGAGGTCTCAGTATACAAAGCAGGCACTTGGCATGTTCTAGTACAATCCAGAATTCAATAGAAAACAACAGAGAACAAATGACCAGAAATGAGACATTCCATACGTGTTACATGATAATACAGTGGACACTGAGAGCTTTTATTAAATGCTACTTGAACGAAAAAGGTTGTAACTGCTTTTTCCCACCACCTTTCTGGTGCTTGTACTTCTTCATAATAACCTAACCACTTTGTTGCCAATCTGCCTACACAAAGCTTTCCTTCCCATCACATTTTCTTTCCCCCCATTCACCAAGCATTTCTTAACCCATGAAGATGATTGGTTGGGCTAGTTTCATTCATCTCACAAGTGTTTTGCTGAAGATAAGATCCTAAGATCTGTTGTTAAACAAAGAGTATCCTTATGTTTTATGTAATAAAACCATTGATCACCAATACACCATGTTTATCAGGAGCCCTAGCTCTCAAAGGATTTATTCGTAGCAATAATACTTACCTATAGGAAAATAGCAGTGCTTCAGCTTTGCAGACTCTGGCCAGTAATGCCCCGTGCAAATGAATTTAGAGATTTTCCCAGCTTGTGTTCCTGTTACAAAACGGAAACAGCCCAAATTGCACCTACTTGGGCCTGAATTATTGACTTCAGCTTTGAAGTGCAAATGAGCTGAATGAAAACATACTTAAATTGCAACACAAAAAAACTATTCCTACTAGCTGATTGATGGTGCATTAACTGTCTTGTAAGGAAAGCCTTGTATTGCTATGGATTTGTAGTCCCCTGGTCCAATTATCCCACAGGTGAAGGCAAATGCTATCCACCATATGAACCAGTCAATAGTGGTCATTTCTTAAAATTCTTTACTTTCTCTTTTTTTTCTAGCAATTTGAGTTACTGGGTTGCCCATAAAACAATTCTTTTGTGGTTGATTGACCCTGCTGCTTCTAAAGCTAGACTTATGGTCTTGAGCTAGGAAAACAAACTGCTATAAACAACTTCCCAGTAGGCTAAAATCATCAGTATTTATTGTGAATGCAAACTCCTTTGGAAACTTCTAATCACCATAATCCGTCTATATAAAAATAATCCCCAACTAAATGAATATGTCTGGAAGGAAAAATGAACAGAGCATTTATACGACCACACAAAACACCATGTGCAAATTATTAAAGGGTCTTCTATATTTGCAGCTTCAAAGAAAATGAACCTTTTATATGATTGAACCTAACTATATGTGATTGACTGTGGAACATAATGTTAGGACTTTGGGTAACTCCGTCACCAAATCATAGATATTTAAATGAATCAATATATTCTTTGCTCCTCACTTCCCATCTGTACCATCTTAAATCATATATCAGGCATAATTGAGCAGCTCTGCACCAAAATGCCTCCAGGGAATTTCTTGGTTATGTGAACACAGGAGAATTTGTTTCAGAAGACAGTCCCTTTCTTTGTTGAAAAGATAGGTAATGTTTAACATCTGCTTATGTTAGGGTACCATAAACATCTCTTTTGTAAGATTATGATTTTTAACAACTCATTAATTCACCTTTACTATTCATCCTAGAAATAACAAGAACTTCTAGGAAAGAATAAAGGGACCAGACTGACAAGGGGACAAATAAGATTACATCTGTTGTCCCTTTTACAGTCTCCTGTATTAGGGGAAATGTTTTAAGATTCAATGAAAATTTTACTACTGAAGCATCCGCCTTTTTTTAATGTGGAGGTTCTTTCTCCAGAAATGGCAATGGCCCCAGGAGTATTTGGATATAGATTCTAACATTGTGTTTTCCACAAATAAGACAAAGAAGATCTAGAAAGAATGCAACACAGAGACAAGCTCCCAGATTCACTGTACTCCACTCACAACCTGAACCTGTTCTCTCGCAGCACAGTCAAGCAGATCCGAGAGAAGAGGAAGATTCATTGAGTTAAATTTCTATTGTTCACACACACAAAAAGGCAGAACAAAGGGGTCTTGCTAGCCAACAAATGAACTAATTGGACTCCAGGTAATTAGCAGGTATCAGTTCAGTGGTGCTGAAGTTTGAATTCCTTAATAAAGGGGTAAAATTATCATGTGATAGAAACCAAATGAGAAAGAAGGAAAGAAGATGAATCCATTTGACTATAAAATTGTACCTAAGCCATTCCTCCAGATTAGATAGACCTAAAATCCCACTTTTTGCAGCCTCAAAATGGTTTCAGAAAAGTTTTTATTATTATCATTGTTCAATTTCATGCATTTCTGCACTTGAACTTCGAGCCAGGAGCAGGAGTCAAACTGCCAGAAATGCTGTGAAGGAACAGTGTTTTTCATGGCATTTCTAGCCAACATTTTCAGGCTCAGGAGATTTGAGGACGTATCCAAACTTTTGAGTGCTAATATGATTTGAACCTCTGGATCTTCTGAGATTTTTTTTTCTTTTCCCAATCAGAACTAAATTATGAGCTAAGGCAGCAGAAGGATGGAATACCATTTCAGAAGTTATTTTCTATACAGGGGACAATATCTGCAGGCTCCAGGTTTTGGGTATGTTACTTCTCTACTCTGAACATTAAGCATAATATCTATAAAACTAATTATGATGCATATTATCAAGAGTGACCAATGATTCTTGCAAATAGCCTCTTTGTGAAATTTCAATCTCTATTTGAATGACTATTCAGTTTAACAAGAAAATGTATATGCTTAATGATCACCATAGAACAGCTGTGTTCTATACAGAACATATTAAATTATCATTTAATTCATCTGGCATTATAATGGTACAGGTATTTTCCAGATAACCAGAATCTAGTTTCACAAGTTTAAAATAAGCTTATTTCAATATGGTGTGATGGAAATCTTTCTAAGCTGTCTGATCACAGTGAACACTAAACATCATTTAACTACTGCTTGATAAATCAGTTACCACTATGATTATTTTTGTGCTCTCTGGAAATACATACTTTAGTCTGATTTTTTGTATAACATTTTATTTCTACTAACTATAATTTCTTGCAAATGTCAGTCTGCCTGATTCAAACAAAACCTCTATTTCTTCTCTAATTTGAAACTTAAAATATCCTCTGTTATAAATAAGCTGATAATCAAGTGTAGTATGTTAATCAAAGCTGTTAGGTATTGCAAGAAGAACCCAAGTACCTGCCACTTATGGTGGAGTTTTTATGGCAATTAACTTGTGTTGTCAGAGGATTTCTTTTCTGTTTATTTCCAGAAATGGGTTGATATTCCCATGAGACAGGATTGCTGCAAGAATAATTTCTGTACACGTGTATTTTACCATTCATCAGAGATGGGTATCCTAGGTAGGAGGCCGGTGGTACAAAAGGTACAAGCCTACACTTTAGGAATAGGACCTGAGTTCACATTCACAAAGAGAAAGAGAACAGCTCTCTGCAGAATGTGACTAGAAGGACACTGGCATGATCACACCTGCTCCTGGGTATGTTGTACAGCTTCTGGTCATAATAGCCAGTTTGTTAGGTCCTTCTCAACATAGCTGAACCATCATCTTCAAATGGTTAAAGTCATCATAAAAAGAAGGTAATTTCTGGAGTCAGCTTGCTGGCTCAAACATGTCCTAATTTTTTAATCACACACGATTTAATACCAATTTTAGTATTGTTTGAGGATGAAATAAGTTAATTTGTATATCAACATTAGTGGACCCTATATGCATTCAGAGTACTATGTCAGTAATTGTTCTAGGTACTTTATATATTGAGAAATTGAATCTCATCATGGCCCTGTAAAACTGGTACTACTGACACCTATATTTCACAGCTAGGTGAGTTGAGGCACTGAGGTTAAATAACTTGTCTGATGCCATGTGGCTAGTAAATGAAGTAGCCAATATTTGAATCCAAGAGGTGTGATTCTGAAACATACTCTCTTAACCATCCCATCCACACTATAATTATGGTAATGTTACATAATCACAAAATGGAAAGAAGTTCTACTCTGTCATATTACCTTTGCCTTCTCTCATGACCTGCTGGAAATTTTTGCCATGCTGGTCACTTGTCTCCTTGAAGAGCTTATGACTCAAAGGGAATGAAACATCACCTGATAAAGATTCCAGGGTTGTCATGGATGACATGTTGTGAGGAGCAGGAGAAAGACAAGCTGAGAGAGGGAAAAAGGAAGGAAAATAGTGGATTTACAGTCTGAAGACACTGTGTGAAGGGGAGGCTCTCTGGAATGGCCCTTGGAGTGAGTAGCTTGTTTGGGCACAGGGAGAGGAAGAGGAAATGAGATACTTGCAGGAAATATGAAGTTCCTCATGAGTCATTTTTGTCTTACCCTGATCTTGATTCACTGTAAGTTGACCTTTACAATCCTTCCTTTTCACACCGATGTCATGGCACAGCAAATAATCAACAGGCTTGATGCCCTGTGGATGCCAAATTCTACCTGTCTATGATATTTCTTTTTTTTTTTAAGACTATTTATTTATTTTTATAGAGAGCAGAAGGGAGAGGGAAAGAGAGGGAGAGAAACATCAAAGTGTGGTTGCTTCTTGCATGTACCCTACTGGGGACCTGACCTTCAACCCAGGCATGTGTCTTTACCAAGAATCGAACCGGCAACACTTTGGTTCACAGGCTGGCACTCAATTCACTGAGCCACACCAGCCAGGGCATATTTCTTAATATAAACAATGTTTGGCTTTTGTTTTGAAAAAAAGTTTACTGGGCTAATTAATTAATTAATGATTATACTCTATATTTACATTAAATTTTGATTTATTTCTGAGGAACAAGGCTAGGTATAATAACTTACATGTCTTTTTTAAGCTTATGTACACAAGATATACACATATACACACACTTACTCAACCTACTTTCAGTATGCAATTGTTACAAGAAAAAAAATTTTGTACGAATGTATTTTTGGAAATATACATAATGCCATAGAATCAGTATTAATACAATGAGATTGATCTGTTTTGTGGTCCAGACAATACACTTCTGTATGTGGAAAATGATTCCATGCTAGCTTTTAAGGAGGCATATCACTATCTGAAACTAACATCCAGAACTTTGCCTAACTTCATGGACATAAATCATGCTGTCGTCACTCTAGGGAATAAAAATTGCATTTTGTAAATGCAGTGAAACATGCCCCTTCCTTCTTCATCACCATCTTGATCAAATAACTGTGAAGAACATGACAGTATAATCACGGTCACATGATTGAGCCATCAGAAAACAAGACTTACATATATTTTTTCAGTTCTTCACCTGACTTTTGTCTTCAATTCTTATTTATTTCATGAGAGGTTTTCAATTTACAGTGGAACTTAGATTAGCCAGAAATGGATGAACATGAAAATAAGAAGCTGGCATTAGAAAAATTTCTTCTTCAAATTTTGGGGATAGCTTGTGTCTCAAACAAATGGAAAACTTGGTTATTCTCAATGGAAACATATTTTAAGTATTTTTTTAAATGTGAATTAAAAATGAAAAGGGTTAGGGAAGCAGTTGTTTAAAAGGTATTAGTCACATGAAAACTTAAATTTTATTTATGAAAAAGTCTTCTTTAATTTTTGACACGTGCAATAGATCTTTCCTTTTATCTGATACATTTTAAATTGCTCATTGCATGTAGGAAACACGTTTTAATTTTGTGGCCAGTAAAAAAATGTCCGAAGTAAAAAATATGACACTTTAATTGGAAAGAATACTGGGCAGAATGTAGAGGCTACTGCGTTCTAGATTTGGATTTGCTACAAATAAATGTACTTAGCACCTGACTTTAGCTTACTCGTGTATCAAATCAGGCTGATAAGCATGCTCTTTCTAACTATGCTAGCCATTGTGAACAGAGGCCCAATTAACGTCCGTCTGTCCATTTTATAGCATAGTGGGCATGAAGAAAAATCTCTAATTGTTATTGTCCTTAACTCCAAGAAACCAGTACAGTTAATACCATGAAGAAATTGCCAAAGAGTGTGTGTTTAACTGAATGGAATATAACTACATAAATAGCAAAAAGTCAAACAATTAAGAAAGCAGTTCATTCACTTAAACTAGTAGGGTAAAATGACAGTTTAAATTACAAAAAAAAGACTTTAAGAAATTGCAATATTTATGACACATTCAATACTGGATTTAATGTAGTATTACCATGTATAGATTTCCAGGGAAACCATCTTAAGAATAACAAATATTTCACAATTAATAAATCAAACCAATACATTAAAATTGGTGTGTCTAAACATTTCAAATAATTCTATAATTTTTTTCACACTGTTCTAATTACTTAATTAGACTCTAAATCTACTGAGTAAGTACTTTTTAAAAATACTTTACCTGCCCTATCCCTGATTCAGAATATTACTATGTTAATTCCAAAGTAATGGATGTATCGGTGAGGGAGATATTTAGTAGACTTCATATAGTTCTACTTAATTAGTATTTTCCTCAGAAATCATGGTGCCTTACAGCAAGGGACAGACACTAAAGAAAATCAGTGAGTCGAGTCCCTTTTGTGGATGAGTGGGAAAGGGTAAAAGTCAGCACACTTCCTGACCTCCTCTTCCTTCCCTGTGCTCTCACCAAATGTTTATCCTGTGGAGGAACATTTTGCCTCTCATTTGAGTCTCTGGAGACTCAAATCTACAATCTGTGGATCAAACCAGATCAGCAGACAGCTGTGAAATGGCCATTTACCACATTGGCCCCATGCAGAATGGCTTTAACTGAAATAAAGTGAGACTAATAGATCCATTGATGTTAGTTGAGTCTGTGCCCACAATGGCTCCAAAAGCATGGTTTTGTCAGTGTAAACCAAGGCTTATTCTAAAATTACCTCCCTATGAAATACATGGCTGCACTTAGTAGAAGATTTTTATGTGTCTTGATTATTTACTGCATTTTAGAGTGTAGAGGCACTGTTGTGTTTTTTTTTTTAAGATTTTATTTATTTATTTTTAGAGAGAGGGGAAGGGAGGGAGAAAGAGAGGGAGGGAAAGATCAACATGCAAGAGATACATCTGGCTGCCTCTCACACACATGCACCTGGGGACCTGGTCCGTAACACAGGCATGTGTCCTGACTGACTGGGAATCGAACCAGTGACCTTTTGGTTCACAGGCCAGTACTCAATCCACTGAGCCACACCAGCCAGGGCCAGGCATTGTTTTTATTTTATTTGGTTTCAGCCTCAGCAGTCTCAATGGTGGTATGTATTAGCTCCAGCAGAACATGCACTGGAGATTTGAGAAACGAGTCTGTGAAGCAAGTGAAAGAGAGCTCTGAAATTTATATTTCTGTGTAAGAGTATGTAAAACAGCCTCAAACATGAAATATTGCAGGAAATACAGACAACCAGGTTGACTTTGGTTATTCGAGGGTTTCTCAAATCAAAAGAAGCACATTTTACAATAAGCTCAATGCCTTCCCTGTCAAAGTCAATTACTCAGTCTCGAAAGAACTGATTTGTGAAGACTCAGTGATCTGAACAGTCTCTTAGAAATATTACTCACTTGGCCCTGGCTGGTGTGGCTCAGTTGGATGGAGCATCTTCCCATAACTGAAAGGTTGTGGGTTCAATTCCTGGCACATACCTAAGTTGTGAGTTTGATCCCCTGTACAGGCATGTATGATCCCCGATGTGGCCCATATAGGTAGCAACCAAGTAACCGATGCTTCTCTCTCTCCTCAATGTTACTCTCACTCCCTTCCACCCTTACTCTCTCTCTAAAAACAATGAAAAAAAAATTAGGTGAGGATTAAATACACACACACACACATACACACACACACACAACTTACTTGACCAAAAATACATAATATAATCAAATGTCTTTCTGACCTCGAAATTTGATAATTTTTATATCCCTCTGACATAAAGGAGATTGGTGGAAAAGGATTGAAAACCATTGCTTGGGATATTAAAACCCAACAATATTGACACTATTCTATAAGCTCGCCTAATGTTATATTCATGTCTGAATTCATAACTGAACCCTATATAATACAACTGCCTAACTTCAAAGTTCAGATGTTACTTTGTAATGGCAGAATTAATTTCCTTGATTGCTAATCCATCAAGCCTAAGTGTGATGCATGCAGCATCAAGCATGGGTATTTCTGCTATCATTAATTGTGGCATATTGTCACAACTGATAAGGAAATGCAGTAAGAGAAAAAGAAGAGAAGCCTTGGTATTGGCAGTTTAGGCTTGTTTTCCCAAAAGACACAGCAGGTACAGCCAGAGCCCTCAAAATAAAGGGAGGGGGCCCTTGTGATTCTCCCGAGGACAGAAGACAGGCATCCAGGAGCATCAATCACTAGGCGAGTCTTGCTCTCCATTTGCAAAGCTGTTGTTTATTGTGAGATAATGATTGATAGGGTCTAAACAAATGCTGGGAGAAATCACCAAAGGCACTTAGGTGTGACATTTAGCCACAGGAAATCTGCAGGGAAGAGGCCAGCTGGCAATGAGGACATTCTAAGGAAATTAACACAGATGCATTTAAAAAAAGGACAAATAATGAACTGTGGGTTAAATGACAGCAAGGTAAAATGGCAATTATGGATACCAGGTAGACTATGTGCCAGGGAAAAAAAGAAAATAGAAAGAAATGGGGCAATAAAAACTATTTGGCTGGATTTCATTAAGAAAAGGGCATCTTTAAAGCAGACATTTTTAATAAGAACAGACCATTTAGTTAGGAGGGTAGAAGATTAGGGAGATAAAGTGCAGTTAAAAGGAGCTGTCTTGGAAAATTTTGTTATGAATATAGGCAAAATTGGAGACAAGCTTTCCTCCCTTAAAATTCAACAAAAGGAGAATGAAGAAAGGCAGAGAGGCTTGTTTGCCAGAGTAGAAGCATGGACTCTTCCAGGTACTGAGGCATGTCTGCATGCTGATGATACACAGGCAAACAGCCATTTGAGTGACTTCATTTCCCTTTTCCCACAAGAGATGATCACTGTGCAGGCCAAGACTCAGGTCATGACTTTGACACAAAGTCTACCTTTGCTCTGATTAAAGAAGGCCTTTCTCCAGTGCTGTTTTTATTCAAATACCAACTTTGCAGTTTAACCACTGATGTCTTTCAACAATAGTTACAATTAGCTTGTCTTCCTCACCAATCTCACTGCATTTATCTCTTAAACATGCATCTCTTAAGGATCTATTCTTCCCAGCTGTCTTTTGCACACGGCTGTTCTCTGTCACTAATTCCTGGTCTCCCTCTTTACTGGGTCTTGTTCCATGTCATTCTCAAAAAGTAATGCCAGTTTATCGTTAACTCTCCCATTCACGGCTTTACATTTTTAAATAAGGACGTATGGGATTTACATAGAAATTTATGAGCACTGAATGAGTTAGCCTATATAAAGCTTGGTAAACAGTTTCTGACTCAAAAAATATGTTTTCTGCTATTTTATGTATTCCTTAAGATACTGTGGTATTCATGAGTATTAAGGCATAGTGATGAGTGTATTGAATAATATCTTATGCTATATACAATTACTGCTTTTATATAATAAGAGAGAAGAAAGTAGGTTCTATTTTATTTCAAACATTGTTGTTGGCACGGATGTTGCCAAGCTTTGTTTGTTGTTGGCCTGAATTGTCTATGATGGCACGTGGATCTCATGTCTATACTTGCTTCTCTGTTCTTTCAGCACGCAAGCTTTCAGTTGTGTTGTGTTGATGTGTGTTTGATGGGTCGTCTTGAGAGCCTTCTTAAGCAAGAGTCGCAGGACAGAAGCCAGCTTCTCATCTGAATCTGACATGGAAGCCTGCCCACAAAGCAGTGGTAGGAATAACCGAATGAGGTTTAGGAGGTATGGTGCCTAGTCAAGCCCAATATAAATTTCTGAAAAAAAAATACAGGGATATTTCTGCTCAACAAATTGCATTTTTGATACCAGTCCCTCCTCCTATCCCCAACTCTGGCTTTTATTAAAATAAAAAATGTGCCCTGGCTGGCACAGCTCAGTGGATTGAGTGCGGGCTGCGAACCAAAGTGTCACAGGTTCGATTCCCAGTCAGGGTACATGCCTGGGTTGCAGGCCATGACCCCCAGCAACCACACATTGATGTTTCTCTCTCTCTCTCTCTCCCCCTCCCTTCCTTCTCTAAATAAATAAATAAATAAATAAAATCTTTTAAAATAAATTAATTTAAAAATGTGCCTAGACCTGTACCAGACTGGAGAAAAACAGGAGAGAGGTCACAATCAGGTAGGCAAGCTTCAGAAGTTTTTTACATGAACTTCCTTTCTGTGTGAAAAAAAATACTGTTTTGAATTATAGTATGGTGCATGGAAAATAAGCAGAGGAATTAAATAATCTTCCTATTAACAGAAAATGTTACTGAGAGAAGAAAATAAAACATTTTTTCTAGAATATCTTCAAAAATTAAAAAGAAGGATGGAAGGCACAAAGGAGACAAGAAAGGAAGGAAGGAATTACACTATAAAACTTTCAGTTGAACCTAGTTAATTAAGCATCCCAATATATCTCTTTGTCTTCCAACCCCACTTAAATGACTAAAACAAGTAAAGCAAATACAAAAAAGATATAACAACAACAACAAAAACTGCTCAAAGGTTTCATCAAATCCCTCTTCTCTATTTTCTGTAGATCCTCCCTAGATTCTGCGTTCCAGCCTTCCAAGCAGATGCGGCTCTGCTCCTGAGGCTCGGCTTATTGAATGAGGGTGAAAGACACAAGCGTCAATTTGAGGCTAAGGGCTGAAAAATCTTCCCTATTAGTGATGAAATTACCAGCAAACTGATAACTACCTCCAGCAATGACAAAATATTGTAGAAAGAAAGTGTGCTTACAGGGCATTCATAGCCCAGTCATGAGCAATTCTTACAAAATAATGTATAGTAATGCACATGGTGAGGACAAACTTGACCTTAGCATCACAACCTATTGGAGGGTGGAAGAAAGGAGGAACCCTAACATGAAGCATGTCAGATTGCTGAGTCCCCACTTCCAGTCACAGAGAGAAATCATCACAGCAAAAACAGCCATAGAGATATGACGGTATAAGCAAATATTTGGAAATATATAACTTAGGAAAAATACAGCTAAAAAGGTAGGAATCTGTTGCCCAGGAGGCCTGAATTGGGAAAAAAGTGGTCTTACATTTCTCATTATGAATCTTATACTATGATTTGACTTGAAAAAATTATCCTAATGCATTGATTATTTTAAAAATATTCCTGTTTAAAGAAGGGCAAAATAAGATGCAGAAAAATATTATAGTATAAAAAAATCTAAGGCATTATAATTGAAAATTACTTATCGAGTGTAACATACATTCTAGCCTTGCCAAAAGTAAAAAACTAGAAAATTTAAATATTCATACAATTGTCTTAATGCTAAATTGCAACTCCCAGATCCTGAGTATTAACCTGGCTTTTTCATAGGCTTAAATATGACCCATCTCATTTCTTTCTTGACTTCTCATAAAAAATAAAAATAATAATACCAGGGGGAAGGATAATACGCAATGAATTTTAAAAATTGAAAAATGCCTTTGCCAATCCAAACTCAATGAAAATAGTCCTACTGATTGCTCATATCCAATGTCAAAATACTCCCAGGATTTACTCTCGAAAAGGTTTGCTAGGGAGTTTTATTTCACAGTGAGTAAGGAGCCTCATGAATTCCAAAAAACTCTTAACTACATCCAATCTTCTCAGGCCCCCTTTCATTTAGTTCATGGATGTTGGCATCAATTGAACAATATTCTGACCTTTTTTAAAGGGCAAATATAATATTACATCAGCTTGGTTTGCTGAACTTTAGACTCCTCTGAATTGGAGAGTATTTGGGAGCTCCTGGGTAGATTTCATATATAATGTCATGGCAGAATTAATGGTTCATTTCTTATAGGACTTATAAAGCTTTCCTTTAAAAACAAGTTAAAATATATATTATTTAAGCTTGAGCATTCAGACCTATTGTTGAATTAGCAGCCCTCAGGATAAGTGAAACTAGATTAAAAAGAAAACAATGATTGGATCAAAAATATGCAAGATCAAAGGCATATTGTTCATAATTTTAGAGAAAGAACAGGAGTGGCTCTAGGCAGAAATAGAAAGTGGTTAGCACTTACAAGCAATTTGAAATACATTTTTAGGACCTTTTACTTCTTTCTGTGCCAAAATCTGTGCCCTATCTATCCCTGACACCCCAGATTTTTCCTAAGGTGAATATTTCCTCATTGAAACTTATTCTTCAAACATCTCATCCCATAGTTCTTTCAGTGTTCCAAAGTAAAATCCAGCCATTATGATAAACTGACTCATCATCCACAATCCACAGTTCAGTCATGTTTTACTGTTCGCAGGACATTATCTCCTTTAATCTTCACAATCAACTTATGAAAGCTGGTGTTAATAATCTCCTCATTTTGAAACTGACGTTGGTAATGCAATTCTAATTATGGAATCTAAAATATTATAAATGCTTAATAAATACTGGACATCTCATCTTCGTTGACACAGTAGAGAGAAAAGAAATGTATATTTAAAGAGAAATAATTCTTCCCTCTGTGAAAAAAAAGCGTAGGCCAAGATATATTAAAAGATGTTTTGCTTATTCAAATCAGATGCAAACAGTTTCAGTGATCATTAGTTTCAGTGATCACTCATTGACACTATGGTACAATACCATATGAGGTAAGACAAGACAAAACGAATCATTTCATTTCTGGCACCAGGTAGAGAGTCAAAACATATCATGCAATAAAAATAAAAATAAAAAGTAAATAAAAATAAAAAGTAAAGAACAGAAGATAAAAGAATACCATCCTTCAGTGAATACTTGATTGATGAGCGGAAGATAACAGTGAGTTCAGGAGGAGAGCTACTGCAGACCCAAGTGGCATCCAAGGTGTGCGGGAAGAAGGCAGGGGAAGCTTAGCAGGCATGTGCAGTAGTGCTCTAGTGTCTCACTGGAAGTGTGAAATGGATCGAGCAAAGGAGCTTATCTAGTGGCTCTACCTCTGTTGCTGGAGGGACCCCTCTGTGCTGTGTCACCAAAGCCTACTTTCTTCAGACTAGCTCTCCAGCATTGGAATGACAGCCAGCAGCAAAGTTCCATAAGCTGGGATGTCCTGAGCCACATTGGCAACCTCAGAAGGGCCAGGCAAAGCAGTTCTGGAGGCCGCTCTAGCCAAGACACAGCAGCTGCTGACTTTATTTATGACAAAGTGAGGTTATCCTTGTCTAACAGTTAGTAGAAAGAAAGGAATCCTTGATAAATTTGCTACAACACCACAGGACCAGTTCCATACTAAAGCTCCTCTAGTGATGACCTCTGATGACAGGGAGCTCCCTGTTAGGCCGATGACACTAAGACCCAAAGGAAGAAGAAAAACTTTGCTACAAGTAGGGATAAAATTGGACCTTGGTCTGTTTCCAGCTAGTGTTTGATATCAAGTAAGTCCCTTCAGGTCTGTTTGCTCATTTATAAAGTCAGGTATTGAATAAGGTGGTCTTTGACATCCTTGATTATATTACAGTCTTTTAATAAACCAAAGTGTAAGATGGAGCAGCATGAGGAGTATTTGGCTATAGGAGGTAAAGGAGATAAACACATACACAAGACAACCAAGAATTTAGAGATTCTTAAAGCTGTCATAATAGATGTTCAGTCCCATTTCCCCTGCAGTTAGCTAGTGAATGGGTATTGAGGGAGCCGGAAAGATGCCACTATAATAACTGCCTGCCTTGGGAATTAATTTCCATAATTCTGGCTGTTGCCTAAATTTCTCCCATTTGACTGCTATACGTTGCACAACCACATCCACCCTCTAGGAGACCTGATCATTTTTGCTGTATTCACATGTGAGTGCAAGGAAATTAGGAGAGCGGTCGCAGGGGGACACACAGTGGAGGCTGATTCTTGGGCTGCAGGGAGCACTGAGACAAACTTCCCAGCTTGCCTGTTGATTCAGTGTTTATCTAGCTTCTCAAACTCAAACCTTAAACCACATTAAAGTGTAGTATTCCTGACTGAGGGAGAAATAAAATCACAACTCAAGAACATTCACATAAGGAGGCAGGGCAAAAGAAGCTGCCATTTGTAGGACATAGCAACAAACCACCACTTTCACCTAGTTATGATGCTGAAGAAAAACACAAGGTAATGAGATTTGGACCTGTAGGTCTCAATAAAAAAGACAATGAAGCTACATTTTATAGACCAGTTATGACTTGCACTAACCCACTTGCTGCTGTCCCAGAAGTTTACTTTGCTGGCCTCTATATCTCAGGTGCCTCTGCAGTATGCAGTCAGTCAATGCTTTTTGGATGCTACTCACTCTTAGACACTCCCTGGCCTCTGCTTAAAGCCCCAGCCGCCTTGGTGGCTGGTCTAAGTGTAGCATAAAAGAGCAGAGACAAGCGAGTACACCAGGTGGTTCAGAGTTATTTACCTTGGCATAGTCCTGCCCGATGATGCCCCTTTTAGACTGACAGTATGGAAGATTCAGAGGAGAAAGAACCAAGGGCTTCTGAGCATCTACTGAGAGCCAAGTACTCTGCAGGCACTTTTAGAAACTTTACTGATTTCATCTTCATAATCAACATAATTGTAAAATTACTGCTACATTTTTCTCTTCCTGAAAGAAAAGCCCAGACAAGTTCAGCATTACTGTTAGAGCCCAAATATCCCCGTGTAGGTATGCTATGTTACTTTTATGTTACAACTTACTGCCTATATATGGTCATCAGATGCTTATGTAAAGGGGGACATATTGAACCACTGCCCCAGCTCAGGGTATCCATTCCTAAACCCAGGTGTTGTTTTAGGGCTTTCTCTTTCTTTTTCCACCCACCTTGCTGCAAACATGCCTGGCTATGCTTTATTCACCCTGTGCTAATGGATGTGCTGGGTGGGTACCAACTGGGACTTTGGACACAAGTGGCCCTGCTAAGGCAAGCCAGAGGGCACAGACCACAGCAGAAATCATGGGAAGGGGATCACTGGTAATCATTTAAGAAAGATCAAGCGATCTGTGGATAAAGAAACTGCTACCCCACTTGGCTCCTGAGGGCTTGAATAATATTCCTCATCCATGTAGCCCTTTCCTTCTGCATTTCACAAACCTCTCCTCCATCTCTCTTTTTTAAATCTACATTTCTCACTGTAGAAGCCTCCTTTATGTCTTCTTTGAAGTCCCTTTAAAATCTGTAAGTAAATATGTACTATGTGCCAAAATCCATTCTGGGAGATCCAAGAAAAATCAAAGAAATGACTTAGTTTTCAAGATATTACAGTGTATTTGGACTGAGGCAGGCATGTACCCATGAAGTAAGAGACTAAAAAAGACCATGTGGACTCAAAGGCAGATCATGAATAGTATGCTCAAGATTCTAAGCAACCTTATCCAACATTGCTTCTGCTGCTGTCCTGACATATACCTTGTGAAAAGCAGGGACCCTGAGCTCAGTATTTATTAGTTATATTTATATTTACATTTGTGGTGCATTTTTATTAAGCTTGCCAACACCTAATGGATATAAACTTTTTCTATCTATAGCAGTGCTGGCTATTAGCAGAGCTGCTGTAGTGATCTGAATTATTAAAGCTTTTATTTCCCCATGGGATTATACAAACAGATGCCCATTTATGCATTTAAGAAAAAAAATACTTAAAACAGAGAGCCAAGAAGATAAGAGGAAAAAAAGGATTGGGATCAGGCTATTCTGCCAAGGTATAAACGATTCTTTCCCATATGTCTTTGGCTTTGACTTGCCTGAATGTAGTTTTTTGACTAAGCACCTGAGCGTACGCAGTACAAAGAACAGGGATTGGCATGTAATGCACAATAAATACATGTTTATGGGATGGCTGATTAAACGAATACCTATCATGAAACTTGTCTGTTTCATATAATCAGGTTATTCCATTATATCACATAAATGTATCTTACATCTTCTTCTGTCAAGTACCTCTGGACACTTGTAAACATTAACCTAATCCTCTTTATCTTCTCTCACATGTACACATTCTTTGTGATATCATGCCTAAGTATTTACATATTGATTGCTTAATGCCTTTATTTTTATATTGTTATTTAGTAAATATTAATTAACCTGTGATGTGCGAGGTCTATATTTTCACTGTCTGTTTAAGCTGAAGAGTTGGGTCATACCTTCTGTACCAAATTCAGGCGGACAGTCATGTTCTTGGGGCTTCAGTTTAGTTCCTCATACTTCCTTTCTTCTGTATCTCAACCTATTCTTTCCCTTAATTCCCTCCATCAGTCTGAACTCTAAGATAAATAGAAATGTGCTTCTTCCTTGTTCAACCCAGTTTATTTCAACAATAAATATTAAGTATCTAATATGTGCTGAGCATTGTGGTAGGCACTGGGGATATAAATATACTCATGGCACTGAACATGGGCTCTTACAGTTTTGTAGAGTGATATAGACAAGTAAACATTATTTCAATATAATTAAGCACTTGAAATTATCCAGAAATATGATTACGATGAGCAGGGGAACTTAAGAAAGTAACACAAATCAGGTAGAGGCTCCTAGAGGGGATGCATTCAAACTATCTAAGAATCAGGAAGAGTTAACCAGGTAAAGAGGCAAGAGGAGGGAAATCATCTATTCTACATAAAGGGAACAATAATGACAATAACATGTATTGTTATGAAGTCACATGCAGAGAGAACATTTTGGGGAAGAAGTCCAGAGAAATTAAGTTGTTTCTACCTAGACACTTAATGGACAGAGGTGTTCTCTATTTCTCCTCCTACAGCCCTAAGCAAATGGGGCGGAGGTAGGGGCGTAGGTAATAATGACAGCTAACACTTTACAGTACTAATTATAGGCCAGGCAATATGTTGATGCTTCACATATATGTGAAATGCTATATGTTAACACATCTAAACTTCACAATAACCATGTGAAATTAGGTGCTATTATTACTGCAGTTTTACAGATGAGAAAACTGAGGAACAGATGCATTATGTAACTTGTTGCAGCTGTGATTTAAACCAGGACATGTAGCCCTGACTGGTGTGGTTCAGTGGATTGAACACTAGGCTGTGAACTAAAGGGTTGCTGGTTCAATTCTTAGTCAGGGTACATGCCTGGGTCGTGGGCCAAGTTGCCGATTGAGGGTGCATGAGAGGCAACCACACATTGATGTTTTTCTCCCCCTATTTCTCCCTCCCTTCCCCTCTCTTTAAAAATAAATAAATTAGAACCTCTAGTCTGGAATCCACACTTTTAATTTGTACACTTTCTCATATATAAATCGATCAACTAAGATGTTTAATTTTACCTTTTTATATTTTATATTAAATTGTATACCCATGCTTTTAGGGATTGCAATAAAGCTGAGACTTTCTTGGTTGTCCAGGATTGAAATTTGGGAGAGACAGTGTCAGGAGGGTATAAACTGAGCATTCACAGTGATCTATCTATAACAATTCTCATTCAAACCAATCTTGTGCTATGTGAATTTAACAAACAGAAGTATATGGAAACTTAGTCTAGTCAATTCTTTCAGTAGCTTTGTGACTGACAGAAGAATCACTTGTGGCAGTTCCCTCATTTTTAAAATAAGAGATTTGCACTTGCACTGTGTGCCCACCACCCAAAGTCAAATCATCACACAATGCAACACCCGGATCATGTATCATAGAAATGTACAGTTGAAACCTATACAATCTTACTAACCAACATCGCCCAAGTAAATTTAATAAAATAAAAAAATAATAACAATAAAGAAAGGATTTGGCATAGGAAATACCAAGGTGCTTCCAAACAAACCATTCCATGTTGTAAATGCTACAATGTACCTTTTGTAGTTAGGTCCCTTTACATAATTTCCATATTTTGATAATGGATATTATCCTCAGGAAAATCAATAAACAAAAAAGAACCAAGCCCTGGCTGGCGTAGCTCAGTGGACGGAGTGCAGGCTGCGAACCAAAGTGTCACAGGTTCGATTCCCAGCCAGGGTACATGCCTGGGTTTCAGGCCATACCCTGCAGCAACCGCACATTGATGTTTCTCTCTCTCTCTCTCTATCTCCCTCCCTTCCCTCTCTAAAAATAAGAAAGAAAGAAAGAAAGAAAGAAAGAAAGAAAGAAAGAAAGAAAGAAAGAAAGAAAGAAAGAAAGAAAATAAGAAAGAAAGAAAATAAGAAAGAAAGAAAATAAGAAAGAATGAAAGAAAGAGAGAAAGGGAGAAAGAAAGAAAGAAAGAAAGAAAGAAAGAAAGAAAGAAAGAAAGAAAGAAAGAAAGAAAGAAAGAAAGAACCCAGAATCAGTAAAGAATGATGAAGTCAGATCACAAAGTAAAACCTAGCTCAATTTTTAAAGATAAAATTCAATCTAGGCATGTCACAAACACCACAAACACTTATTCAAAAAGGTACATGTAAATAAGTTCAATATAAGAATATTTATGTTCTCAAATCCTAGTGATCATACATAAGAGAGAATTAGTCACAACGAATACTCTTAAATTAAAGATCCTTTAAATTTTATGTCATAGTGACCCTGCCTTACCTAGTAGAGATGGGACACCTTCTACCCAAAGAGATGAAAACCAAAGATAGGTATCTGGGCCAGTAACTGAGCCACCACCAGCAGTCCAGTGGTGCCATGCTGCTTGCAAGCCCTTTTTTCCTCTGGTGTGTGCAAGGAAGGCTGTAGAGGTAGAGCTGGTGTTCCTAAGGAGCCCTTCCCCACACCACACAGAGGAAGGGGAGTTAGTTCCCTTACGGTTGCTCCCCAGCCCCATAATAAATAATCATCCTCATGTAGCACAAACAATCTCTCTACAGAATTCTAGAAATATAAAACAGGTGTCACGAAGGGTGGCTCCTTTCTGCAAAGAATCAGAAAAAGAGAGCAATGTTTACATTGGGACATCAGATAGAGTGCCATTTTTACTTAAATTTCTTGGTTGAAACATACTGCAGAAATAATACAGTGTTGTACTTTCTGATGTTTTTGCAAAAAACGCCCTTCACAAGACCATATTTGAAACATCCCAAATCTTTCTTGCTAGCCATGTTCAAAATGCATTGTCATGTCTGCCAGCCTGGCATCTAACGGTGATTCATTGAAATGTGTTGGCAATGTGATTTGTGTGAGTCAAATAGAAATCCGATTGTCCCCATCCCGTATATCTATATCTCTCTATATACATTTGGCTTTGACATTCATCAAATTACTCTGTCCTAACAAAGCTTTCTTGCACAAAGTTATCTCAAGCGACAGTGCATGGCAATGTGTATAATATGAAAGGAGTTGAATGGCTAAGTAGTCAGCTTGACAATATCACTGAAATCTTTTATTGCATATATTAGAGAGTTAAACATTGCAATCTGCTCTTCCTGTGAGACCCAATGAGTAAGGGAAAAGCCAGGTTTACTCAGGATTAGACTAGTTTTCCTTTGTTTTCTTGCCAAAGAAAAGGTCTTGATTAGCTTATGGGAGCAAAATTTGTATCTTTATGCTTAGAGAGGTGAAACTTTTCTGCTAGAAATCCATTTTCAGAAGGATCCTCTTGAGCTAAATATTTCATCCCACTCTTCTGTGTCCTAAATTAAAAACAACTTTATTTTCATTTCTGACTCTGTAAATGGAGATTTTATCCTCTTCATGAGAATGACTCATATATGAATCATACACTTTGGGGAACTGCTGAATCAAGAAGTTTTTTTGTTTATTGTTTGTTTATCTCATTCCAGAAGCAGCTCTTGTGCTCAACCCAGCTCTCTCGGACGTGTCAGCTTCTACACACTCTGATAATCAGATGAATATAAATGATAACAATGCCAATGCTAATGAAAATGGAGAGTGAAGAGGGGAAAAGAACGGTCAGTTCTCCAATAGCCACTGACAGTCTTCCACAGGAACATCAGAGCACTGGGGAAAAATGTGTACACACACACACACACACACACACACACACACAAAGAAATCTCCCATGGCATGGGCCACTTCTTCATCTTGAGATGGAGGTTGTTCTTTGGGGAAGCTATAATAACTTTTAGCATTTGCATAATTTCTTAAAAATTGTCTAACTTCCTGAAAGTAACTTATTCTTAAGCGAATCCTGATTCAAGGTACTCTTATTTCTCTGTTGTTTTCTTTTCTGAGAGCAAAAATAACATGACATTCTTACATTATTTTATTGGATTGGCCAAAAAGTTCATTTAGTTTTATTCCTCACGATGGCTCTAGTAGTACTTAGTCAGTTCTACATTCATTCAGAACAGTTTTGTTAGAGTGTATTGTGACAACTATCATATCAGCATGTATTTTTAAAAAACATCAAAATTGGTGAATTTTTGTGTAGCTATTTTAATATTGAAGATGGAAGAAAATAAGCAACATTTTCAGCATATTATGCTTTATTATTTCAAGAAAGGTAAAAATGCAACTGAAACACAAGAAAAGATTTGTGCAGTGTATGGAGAAGGTGCTGTGACTGATCAAATGTTTTAAAAGTGGTTTGTAAAGTTTCTTGGTACTGTTGACATTTCTGCCAAATCATTATTTGCTGTGGGGTTGTCCTATGCATTGGAAGATATTAGCAGTACCCATGGCATCTACTCACTAGTAGCCAATAGTGGGAATAGCTGACCTATTCAAAATATCAATAACGTTATTTGTGAAAATGAAAAATGTGTCTTTTATTTTATGGAAAAAACTTAACAGACTTTTTGGCCATCCCAATATAAGGGACCATCCATTGAGAAATAACTAAGCATTGTCCTTAACTGTGTTTGATTTTTTTAGCTCCGCTTTGGGGGCAACTCTTCTTTTATTTCCTTGATCAGGCTTTTTGCTGTCTTTTTCTCCATTAGAATTTCAGTTATTAGCCTCATGTGAGGAAACTGAGGTGCCAATGGGTTAAGTAACTTGCTCAAGTTCACATAGGTAGCAAATCTCAGAGTCTTACTTGAAAACTCTGTCTGAACAGCCTGGCTCTGGAGTCCATAATCTTAACTACACTGCTATGATTGGAAACTAGGAAACCATACTTAGAAATAAAAATTATGATTGGCCAGAAGCATGATCTCAGAGGGTAATAAATGAGCTTCCTGAAGAGTATGTCCTCCACCCATCTTTCACATTGTTTGAAATTACTGTACCATTAAACATTGTGGAATTAAACATTTTAGAGTTAACTCTAAAATGAGTTAAAAAGCAGTATCTTAACATACTGTAAGCACAGTAAAGCTAAGTTTAAACTGCATACTATTGATATAGAAAGAAAAACTGCTATGTTTAAATATTAACAA
Organism: Phyllostomus discolor; assembly: GCF_004126475.2. Classification (NCBI taxonomy): domain Eukaryota; kingdom Metazoa; phylum Chordata; class Mammalia; order Chiroptera; family Phyllostomidae; genus Phyllostomus; species Phyllostomus discolor. The sequence goes on from NC_040911.2 coordinate 25,324,246, forward strand.
ATACAGGTATACTTAGGAGACTTTGCAGGTCAGTTCCAGACCACAGCAATAAACTGAATTTCCCAATAAAGTAACATTATTTTTGTGTTCACAGTGTACATAAAAGTTATGTTTGCACTATACCACAGTCTACTAACTGTGCAACAGCATTGTCTTAAAAAACAATTTGCATAGCTTAATTTAAAAATATTTTATTGCTAAAAGATGCTAACCAGCATCTGAGCCTTCAGCAAGTCATAATCTTTTTACTGGTAGTGGGTCTTACCTTTGTATTGATGGTTGCTGACTGATCAAGGTGATGGCTGCTTAAGGTTGGATAGATATGGCACTTTCTTAAAACTGGACAATACAGTTTGCTGTATAGATTGACTCCTCCTCTCACAACAGATTTATCAGTAGATTTGTGATGCCATCTGATAGCATTGTATCCACAGCAGAACATTTTTCCAAAATTGGACTTGATATTCTAAAGCCCTGCTACTTACTTTATAAACTAAGTTTATTCAGTATTTTAAATCCTATGTTGTCATGTCAACAATGTTTACAGCATTTTCAGTAGGAATAGATTCCATCTCAAGAAAACACTTTCTTTGCTCACCTTAAGAAGAATCATTCATTAAATTTCATAGGAGATTGCTGCAATCCAGTCACACCTTCATGCTCCACTTTTAATTCTAATTTTCTGGCTATTTCTACCACATCTGCAGACTTCCTCCACTGGTTTGAAGTCTTAAACCCCTCAACATCATCCATCAGGGTTGGAATCAACTTCTTCCAAAGTCCTGATATGTTATTATTCTGACCTCTTCCCATGAATCACAAATATTCTTAATGGCATCTCGAATGTTGAATCCTTTTTAGAAGGATTTCAATTTACTTTGCCCAGATCCATCAGAGAAATCACTACCTGTGGCAGTGATAGCCTTAAGAAATCTATTTCTTAAATAATAAACTGTGAAAATGGAAATTGCTGCTTGATTCATAGGCTGCAGAATGAATGTTGTGTCAACAAGTATGAAAACAACGTTAATCGCATTGTACACTTCCACAGAGCACTTGAGTGGCCAGGTGCACTGTCAATGAGCAGCATTTTGAATGAAGTTCTTTTTTCTAAGCAATAGGTCATAACAGTGGGCTTAAAATATTCAGAAAAACCATACTGTAAACAGATATGCTGTTATCCAGACTTTGTTGTTCCATTTACAGAGCTTACCCAGAATAGATTTTGCATGGATGTTAAGGGTCCTAGGATTTTCAGAATAATAAATGAGCACTGGCTTCAAATTTCAAGTAACCAGCTGCATTAGCCCCTAATAAAAGAGTCAGCCTGTCCTTTGAAGCTTTGAAGCCAGGCATTAACTTCTCTCTAGCTATGAAAGCCCTAGACAGCATTTTTTTCCAACAAAAGGAAGTTTCATCTACATTAAAAACCAGTTGTTTAGTGAGGCAATGTTTTTTAATTACTTTAGCTACATCTTCTGGATAACTTGTTGCAGCTACTACCTTAGCACTTGCCGTTTCCCCTTGTATTTTTATATTACAGAAATGGCTTTTTCTCTTAAATCTCAGGAACCAATCTCTGCTAGTTTCTAACTTTTCTTCTGCATCTTCCTCATCTCTCCCAGTCCTCATAGAATTGAAGAGCATTAGGACCTTTCTCTGGATTAGGCTTTGGCTTACGGGAATGCTGTTGCTACTTTGGTCTTCTATCTAGAACACTAAAACTTTCTCCATATAGCATTAAGGCATATGTTCACTGGAATAGCACTTTTGATTTCCTTCAAGAATTTTTCCTTTGCATTCACAACTTGGCTCTGTTTGGCACAAGAGGCCTATTTTCTGGCCTGTCTCAGCTTTCAACATGCCTCCCTCACTTAGCTTAATCAATTCTAGCTTTTGATTTAAAGTGAAAGGCATGTTACTCTCCCTTTCACTTGAATTTGAACACAGAGATGCCATCCTAGGGTTACTAACTGGCCTAATTTCAATATCTCTGTGTCTCAGGAAATAGGAAGGCTAGAGGATAGAGAGAAAGAGAGATGGGAAAATGGCAGGTCAGTGGAATACTCAGAACACTCACAACTTAATAATCAATTAAGTTCACCATCTTATGTAGGCGTGGCATGCAGCAGCACAAAACAATTACAGTTGACTCTTGAACAACAGGGCTTTGAACTATACCAGTTGTTCAAGGATCACCTGTATTTTCAATTCATGTCTTGTAACTTGCATATGAGAAAAGCCAATTTAAGTTGTACTCAGATTTTTGACTACATGGGGATCAGAACCCCTAACCTCCATGTTGTTCAAGGGTCAATGGTACAATAATAACATAAACATCACTGATCACAAATCACTATAACAAACATAATAATAATGACAAAGTTTGAGATATTGAGAAAATGACCAAAATATTATACAGAGACATGAAGTGAGCAATTGCTGTTTGAAACATGGTGCTGATAAACTTGCTCGCTGCAGGGTTGCCACAAACCTTCAATGTGTAAAAATACAGCAATATCTGCAAAATATAATAAACTGAAGCACAATAAAACAATGTTTCCCTGCACCTGTCTGGACTTTCAGTTTCTGGAGCAACATTTAAGGGTGTTGGGAGCCATCATTCTCACCTTTACAACAAGAAAAAGCAGGACAAAACTGAATTAGCAACAACTTTTCTTGGACTCCTTGGAGAACTGAAGTCACAGCACAAATTATCATCCCATGATCTGGAGTAAAGCTGCCTTCAGAGAACTAGAGGATCGGATGTTTGCTTACCTACAGCACAAGTGGCCAGACACCATAAGGGGGCAGAAGATTCAACCACTAATGTTGGTGAGCTGCTGGAGCCTGACTGTGAGCTAGCATGAGAGAAGCTCCCGGTGTCGACAGCACTGGGGGAGGGGGAGGCCACACATTCACAGGCAGAAGGAAGTTCTGCCCTATTCTAGTCATGCATTAGGCTTCTTATCTCACCTAAGGGTGAACACATGACTTCAAATCTTATAAAAACTGTTTAGTATAAGATAAAAAGATACTCAGATACTCTCTTACCTGAGATGGTGATTTAAAAACTTTAATGGTTTAAAAAAAAGCACCACTGGTAAATCTCATTGAACTGAGGATTCCAGGGCTCCACTCAGAAATTCTGATTTACTAGACCTGTGAGGGCAGAAAAACCTACCATAGTAACTACTACTTTATGTAACCTGTGCATTTTATACATGTTTTACTCTGTTGTATAGGAATACAGTTGACACTTATATATTGACCTCATATGCTGACACCTTACCAAACTAAATTTTGCCATAGACACTGCTGCATTTTCTATTTTGATACCAATAAAATGTAAAATAATAAGAGTAATATTTACACCTTGCCAATATCTTTCTTGGGGACAAGGTTTGCCATTTTATTGTGATGGCTAGTGTCCCCAATATAATGTTGAGGCAGTAACAGATGACATTTTTATCTTGTCCCTCATTTTAAAGTAAATGCTTACAAATTTTCCCCATTTGTGTTAATGTTTAAAGCTTTTCATAGCTAGACTTTTTTTTAAAATCAACTTCAGGAAATATCCATCTAATCATATTTCTTTAAGTTCTTAATCATAAATTTGTGCTAAGTGTACTAAATGATTTTTTTTAGTATCTATTGTTACAGTTTTACAGTTTCCTTGTTAGTGATTGTTTTAAAGTTTAAACATTTTTAAAAAGTTTTTAGACTTCAATTTAAGGAAACTGCCTTACAAGGTATTTTCTAGGAGACTCCTTAGAGTTTAGGAAGTACCCAAATATCTTCTTGAATCTACTATGTTCATTGACCAGAAATACCTAGAAAAATCTAGTGCCTGCAGAGAACAGACACAGCTTGACACGAACTCAGCCTGAGCCTAAAGCACTGCATTTAATATATTTTTAAGGAGGGGGTACTCTGTTTTCTGTTTTAAAATATAATTATTTTATGTATCTTTGAGTTTGTGTGGCTAAAAGCAATATTTAAGACTGAGAAAACATAGGTCTTCATTTTGGATGCACTGCTGGCTTGATCCCATTTAACCTCATAGTATCCTAGTTTATTTGAACTCTATTAAAGAGAAGTAATCATATTCATGCTATTCATAGTATCACTCAACTGATTAACCTCAATAATGGTTATGACAGCTCTAAATGTATAACATGCAACAGTAATTTAAATAATTTGTTTGGATAGTGGGGAGAAGAAACACTGGTGAACCTGAGAAAATAGGTAAGGTAGTAGGGGGTGAGACATGAAGATAACATGAAATTAGAGAATGTGCAAGTTGAAGGGAAGAAAATAACTACAAATCCATGGACATAGGTAAATTAGTCCATCTGCATTTTTTAAAAAATTATTGGTGGAGGAATTATTACCTCAGGAGAATTTTAGTTATACTCCTTCTTTTATTCACATCCAGTGTTTCCCCCGCCATTCCACAGATGTTCAATTAAGCTATAGACATAAGGGATGCCAGCCAGGACACTTCCCAGACATAAACTACAAAGGCAACCCCAGTAACTCAGATTCTCAAAAATTAAATCACCGAACGCCAGGAGTTTCAATAAACTCACAGGCAGCTCAAGCAATTTCAATGATGGAGGTATTGTTTTGGAGATTGACATGTAGCTTATAAGTATTAGGTGAAAGGAAAAAAATCTTTATTAAAAAAGGAATTAATGAAAAACTAATTAAAGTTTTATAGGAAACTTTCTCCTCAGCTGGAGCTGCCAGTATTCAGACAAAACAATACAAAGAGGCTGTCAGGAAGAAACAGTGTGAGTGACCGGGGACAGATCAGTAAGTAACAGGACCAGGCCCCTGGGTCCCATGGCAGGCCACAGTAATTGCGAGGAGCAGCCTGAGTCTCTGATGGAGGGGACACTGGGAAGAAGAGCATGGGGGGCTGGATGAGGGGGCGTGGTTTGTCCGGTCCATCTGTGATCCTCCTTCCACAATATTTTGGGCCACCTCATCCACTAAAAGGAAAAAAAAATGTGACCTATGCTTCACATTTTCAGTTGCCAATTTATCATTTGCCCATCATCTACCCCTCCTTGCTCAAAATTCACACACGATATACCCACAGGTACCTAGTGAAGAAACAGTATTGGTTCATTATCTCACTCATGAATTTGTTCATTCAATAAATGTATTCAGAGGCATCTTGCTAGCACCTAAACAATCTAAACGAAGGCAGACATTGTTTCTGCCACAAGGAAAATTTATTTGAAAATTAAGTCAGCTAACAAAGAAGCATTTTACATAATGAAACCTTGTTGGGATAACTCTGTGCTGAGTGGCGGGCACTTTGGTCAGCATCACCTCTGATCTCAGCGCCCTCCTCCCTTGCTCACCTCCCAGGAAAGGGAATATCGAGTCATATATCTGGTCTTCCAGCCTCTTTGCAGCTCAGAACGGCTTAAGACCTGGTCCCCAATAAGAAGGTAAAAAGATAGATGTCTTTTAATTTCCTGACAAGAAAAGAAGCCATGGGAAGCTTGCCTGCCCCACCTTTCCCACCCTAGAATATAAAGTTACACTGAAGGTGAGTCAGCCATTGGGTGAGCTTGGGACAACAAGTAATAGTCAAAAGGTATTGTGGCCTGGATAGCAGAGATAAAAAATATCGGAAGTGACTTTGTTTTTGTCACAGAACAGGTGACTCAATGCCAACAGATTTTCTATTATGAATGAAAAATAAACCTATTTCTTGATAATACTAGTAGTTTGTTAGTAACGGCCGATGTCTGGGAAATATACTACTAATTGATACAGTAGCTTTTCATGTTGGCTACTGTGAAGAGGACTTGTCTTCTTTGAATGTTCTACTATGTTTGTTCATATGTTCTATGTTTGCTTAAAAAAAATCAATCTCATTATACCACAGTCTCACCTCAAACCTCCAACGCCAACCTCCCTTTCACCAGCATAGTGCCGTGTTTGTGAGCACTGATTCCATGCCGGTGAACAAAGACTCTCTGCCTCCCAAAATAAGGGTTATTATAAACTGTATTAAAATAATAACCAATTAAACAAGGCCACCTCCTCTTCTGATGGTCCATAGAAATGTGAAATTGGGATTTTTCATTTCTTAGGAGTGCCCTAGAAGTGGATCGCTGCATGCCACTGCCACTAATGAATCAAGCTAAATTTTGTTTAAAAGTGCAAGGCAAGCTTGAATTATTAAAAAAAAAAGTGTCCCCTTTCTTTGTGCACAAAAGAGAAAAAGGAAAACTTTACCCACTACTCAGCCTTGTACTTATTGGTATTAGTTCCAGACTAGGTGCGAAGTCAAGTGTTTTGATATGCGAGTCCATGAATAATAATGTAATCGAGACACAATAATTAATAGAACAGGAGAATGCTCCCTGAAGAGGGGACATGGTATAGCAATGGGGGAGAAGACTTCCCTTCCAAGCACATCTGGTACAGATGCTTGAACTTGGATTTCTAGAGGTGGGGCTGCGGTAAATTGTATTTGCAGTTTGGAGGGAGACAGAGTCTCCAGTCTCTAGAGGAGCAGCCTTTAATTGTTCAACTCCCAGCATTCTCTGGTGGATGGCAAGCCAAATTCCATCTTGATTTTGCTGAAAATAGGTACTATTTTTTTCATGATTAGTTATAATTTTCTTCTCCTGTCTGTCATCATTATTGCTATTATGTATTAAATTATACAGTGCTGCTCATACATAGAACACAGGGCTTTGTGGCCAAATTAGCAGCTGATAAGCACATGGCCATCTGTTACCCTCCAGCACCCAACCTCAGCACCAGTTAGGGGACATCCTGGTCATGTCAGCTTGCTAAGCCTCAATGCCTTGTCCATATAATGGAAAGGCAAAGCATCATATTGGCTCATGCTTAGTTTATGTGAAGAACAAACAGTATTTCCTATATTTTCATATTTTATGGCGTTTGATTAAAAATTAGATTTTAGGCAGCCTGTAGATAAATACATGAGTTTAGGAAAAATAAAATAAAAATCCAAGGTAAAAATAGCAAATAAAAACAAATAAAAAGACACCATGTGCAAAATTGGTACTCTGAAATATATACAGTGAGAATTACCTCAACTTCTGGGATGGCTGTAAGGAAGCAGAAAAAGCAAACAGAAATATCCCACTGGATGTAGAATTCACAAATGAGATAAGATAGTTCACCTGGCAAGAAGCTAAGATGTATCTAGAATTAGGATTATGATGTCTTTATAAGATACTACTCTGCTAGTTTCAATATATATATTATATGTATATAATATATATATTTATAAACATGATATATACCCTAAAATAAAAGCAATAGTAAGCAATCACAAGAATTCAAGAATAAAAAAATTTAAATTAAGTCAATTTGTCCTTAGAAAACTCTCAAGTATGTATCTATATAATCTGTATTTTTAAAAATAAAGTTTTGGTGAATCCTTGGCGGTAAACTTCATAAAACTTTATCTCTCAGTAACTAAATGAATAAATTAGTCTATGCTATGTGGGTTTTAGATATAAGCCTAATGAATTTTGGAGGGAAATTGACAGAAAGGTTGTTTAGGGTTTTTTTAGTATTTAATCTCAAGCCATTTTTTCAGGAAAGGAAATTGATAGTATAAAAAAATCCTCCTTCCAGATCATTTCAGTTGATGACATGTTTGATGGGAACAGTTAACTCAATGCTTTCTAAAGCTGATATAGGGGACAGAGGTAGCAGCGAGGAGCCATGCAGTAGATGCACTATGTATCAACACAGTCATTTTAATGATGCAAGTTCAATACAAAGAAGTTTGAATTTATAACAATATCATTACCACAAAAAAACCGCACCAACCCTCACTGTTACCATTACCTAACAAGTCCCAATATAAACCTTTCCCCCAGTCTGACTTATCCACCATCCCTGTGCCTCAACCTGCCTTTGATCACACTCACTCCTGACCCTCCATATGTCTTTTACATTCTCATTCCACAGAGCTGCTCCATCAAATTAAACCCATTCACTTCTATTTGAACATGCCAGGGTCTCTCACACCTCCTTCCCACATGCTAGTCTCTCACTGGCTATCTTCAAAGTCTCCCATCTGTCACATCCGCCACCTTTGCTAACCTTTTCAAGTACACTGGTGACTTCCACGGTGAAGTCTCTGGCATTTCCTTGTGCTCCAGCAGCATTTTGTTTTTATAGCTATTGGGGTTCCTATAATCATTTTTAAGTGTTTGTATATTTTATCTCCACTTTACATCATTCTCTTTAATGTTAATAATATTGAATAATTCATCTTTGAATTTGCATAGCAAACAGAAACCACAAAATATGATCGCGACTCCAAGGCTTTTATAAAAATAGAAGGAAAGAAAAAAAGGAAGGGAAGGGAGGAAGGAATGAAGGAAGGAGGGAAGGAAGGAAAGAAGGAAGGAGGGCAGGAAGGAAGGAAGGAAGGAAAAGGGGGATTTAAGGAATGGAAACAGCCTTCCTACAGGGAAAAGACGCAGATAGAATGCAGGAGACCTGGAGAGGCCTGTTGGAGCCCTACAGTCCTGTAGCTCGCCCCCTCCACTTCCACACATGACGCCCTGACCAGGAGCACTATCTCTTTCAATGCAGGATAACACATTTTATTTATTTAAACCACTAGAAACCTAATGGGTAATAAAGATTTTCATTTTAAAACCAACACTTAGCGCAGTCTAAGAAACCCGAAGCATTGCTGCCATTGGGCAAGCAGGGCTACAGGGAAATGATAACCTTCTAATGAGAATGAGTGCATATGATTGAACATAATGAAATGTTTTTAGGTGCAGTCAGTAAAAAGACATTGTGGAAAATACAGTTCAATGATATGCTACAATAAAACATCCTGGTTCCAACCATTAACCAACTTCCCTCGAAGTGAAGACATCTCCACTGGATACTGGCCTTGAATTAGGCCATCCGTATAATGCACAGTGACATAAATTGCCATTACAGGAAAATGAACATTTACAGAGTGGGACATGGGGGAATAGTCACAAAGCTGGAAGGCCAGGTCTGGGAACTTTGTATTTTATGGAGATGCTTTTCATAAAAAGACACTGGGGCTATAAGGGATCACTAATACTTCTAAAAATGGATATTAATAGCAATATTATATTTATGTCTGCTACCACCGATTTTCACATATAGTCCCAGAAGAAACTGTGCTGTTAAAATAATTAAATTATAATACATGCTATTTTGGTGGAACTATATATTTTTCAAAATAATGTATACATATTATTTTTATGTTTTATAATTCACATTTTTATTTTAATGCTGTAAAGCTGTAGCATGTTTATACTAAAATTTACTTAACCATCTAGGAGGACACTTTTGATCTTTTTCTTAATGGAAAGACTCCTGCTATATATCCAGCCTACCTAAGGTGGGGATCAGCCACATAAATCAAAGTAGAGATAAGAAGGAAAGGATTTTTAAAATCTCTCAGACTTGTAAAATACCTATCATGTAATGATTTTATACTTTGCTTATGTATACTTTATTTTTATATTTATATTTAAGCTCATGTAATCACCAAGATAACCTGACGAAGTATCTTTTCAGATGAGGAGACTTGAGCTCAGAGAAGCTAAAAAGCTAATCCAGGTTCTGACAGTTGCTATGTAGCTGCTGGTACACTGGTTTTCTGGCTTCAAACCCCATGCTCTTTGCACTGCTACATTCTCTACCCACATGTTCCAGTGAGATCAGAACTGATTTCCTGTGTGAGAACAAGGGAACGTGCCAGTGATTCATTCCTGTTCTCCTCCCCCCGCCACTGAAAGAAAAGTTTCAGGACACAGAACACAAGACAAAGAAGAGAACAAATATCAAGCCACATGTTTCCAATTTCTCTCACAATGTCTAGAAGCAACACAAATTTTTCCCCAAGTTGACATCTACGCCAGTCCTCTCCCTAAGCATCTCCTGTAACTGGCATTGCTTGGGACTTTTCCTTCACAGCTTGGGTACGATCTCACACTGCGTTTGTAACTGCCACACTCCAGGGAGGTAATGAAGATGATCTGGTTGGCCAGGTATAACCTGCCTACATCTGAGTGTGGTCCATGCATCCTCAGTTTCTTTTCTTTACTTTCTTTATTATTTTTTTTTCCTATTGTCAAATGTCAAGTGGGGAGTCATGGCCTCTAGTCAGTGATTCAAGGTCCTTTATTACTATTTACAACTTTCTGATAAACATTTTTTGTCTGAGCAAATCAGTTTCACAATTGCTATCAAATAAAGCTTACACTTTTCCACTTTTTGTCTTTTGCAAGAGTTTTCTGTCCACCTATTCAAGTTTTTCTTCCCTTTAACTCCAAAATGACATTCCCCTTATCTTTATGATTCCAGACTACCAGGACACATTCAGATCTACTTTTTTTTTAAATTAAGTCTTCCTCGTATTTGAAAATACAATTTTTTCTATGTCTTATTGATGTATTTGTCAGTTCAGGCTTCTATACGAAAATGCTACAGACTGAATGCTTAGACAACAGAAATTAATTTCTCAATTCTGGAAGTTGGAAATCTGGGACAAGGGTTCCAGCATGGTCAGGTTCTGGGGAGCAGTCTTCCTAGCTTGCAGACCGCTGCCTCCTGGCTGTATCTGAGAGAGAGAGATCGGCATCTCTTACTTTTCTCAGCTGGCACCACTTGTATCTGATCAAGGCGTCAAGAACCTCATGAACTCCCCTAACCTTAATCACCTTCTTAAAGGCCCTATCTCCAATAGTCACGTCGGGGTTAAAGGCTTCAGCTGGGAATTTTTTGAGGACACGATTCAGTCCACAGCAGGTGGTTACTGTCTCATGCGTGCTCATCTGATACATTTTATGGGCAGGGCTTTTTGGAACTCTCCTAAAAGGTAAGCTCACCAAGCAACACCCACCCCTCAAATGGTGGTACAGCCATGTAATTCAGGCTAAAAGTTAACACCAAAACACCACAATGCCCAACTAAAATGTTTGCTGAGATCATAGAGATCATTGCTGTTAATCCTATCTTGCATTTAATAAATGTCTTTCATTGATATTGCCAATTTTTAAAGTTACACATGGGGTTTTATTCATTTCCAGCTAGGGAGTGACAGGAAGAAAGAAAGTGTGTGTGTGCTTGTGTGTGTGTGTGTGTGTGCATTACACAAACACTTCTGCTTGAACAGTATAATATAAATGCAAATATATCAATTGACTGGAAAAAAGAGTCCTTGATTAAATATTACAAGGGAGTGAAACTAAAATGTAAAGTCTTATTTTTTTTGAAACAACAGTTGATAATTCAAGTAATGATATTCTAACCAAGAGACATGAAGTGAATCCAAATTGTAATTCTGATAACCTTTATAACTTCAACCTAACCTGGAAAATAGAAAAAATATGGAAAATATGTATCTCAACTCCCGTAGGCTGCAAAGGAAATTATTCACTGAGGATAAGAGAAGAAAGCTACCTTTCCTGAACAGCAACCACAAAACATTATGCAGTCAAGTATAAGACAGGGAGCATTAGACACTGGCTCTTATTCATATTTAAAGGGCAACTGGGTAGAAAGCTAAGATCTCTGGTTATAAGATAAAGGATTTCAATTTTCAGAAAGTGTTCTGTAGAGAAATTAAAAGTGAAAAAGATAATGTTATCAAATGAGATTCTGGCATCTTTGTTGGTTCCTAAAGACAAAGTCTCAAAATCTCCATTGTGTTTTGCTCTCAAGGGAATTTGGACTCCATTTGACCCAGATGTCCAGATTTACCACTTTGCAGAAAGCACCAGGGCCAGGCCAGTGTGAGAAGAAGAGGGAGCCAGCTTACTAAGGCAGAGGCTAACAGAAATCGCTGAGGGATTTCTGCCACTGCACAGGTGACACAATTAATCCTCCATCCCAGGGTCAATTTTTTTTTTAACTTTTTCAACAAAAGGAACGTATTCAGCAGGTGGGAGATCATTTCCAGAAGTCCTTACAATGCCAGCTAAAAAGAAGAGACACGAGTTATAAGGAAGCTACTCAATCAAATGGATTCATGAATTTCACAGCTGAATTGTCAAATAAATTTACTTATTATTTTAAGATTAAAATAAACCACTAGGTTGGATTCTTTAGTGACTTGGAAGCTTTGACAATGCTATTGAATTGACAACTTTCTAAGGAACATGTAAATGTATAACGATTCTCACACCAAGAGGCAAATCTGCCCAATCAGCATGGCCTGAGTTCCTCTCTGTGACTGCCCCTGGGCTACATCCATGACAGCACTAAGAATGGACAGAGGAAGCAGTGGTTCCCCTCCACTGTTTATGACACAATGACAAGCAAAGCTCCAAAAGGCTAAAACCTTGTGGAAAAAAAAAATGAATGCCCTAATCAACATGTCCTTAGAGACAGTGAGAACAAGGAAATCATGATAAACCATGAAAATATGATGAAGAGGTTAGGCCTGGGCATAGAGTGTGGCTTGATCCTGCATGGGATAAGAACAGAGGGACAACCAACCCTGGATGATGGAGCAAAACGTGGGGTCACTTTGTTGTTGAGTATTGAAGTAGCCCAGCCTGGAAGAGTGTGTATGTTATGCGGGTTAGGAGTGAGATCTACACCTGGCACCTACTGCTAGTGAGAAGAGCATGTTAAGGCTCTGAGTGAAAATTCAGACTGTAATGCTGTACTTAAGAATTTCTAGCTTTAGAGAAGGACACTCACTATCAATGAATATTCACAATAACGACTGGTTAATTTTGTTGCACAGTGGATGGAAATTAGAGTGAAGGGATTAAACACAGATTCCGGAGCCTCATTTTAACCTCAATCCTAAGTGCTGTGAAATCCTTGAATTTATTTAATCTTTCTCAACATCACTTCCTAAACGGTAGCCTCAGACTAACAGTAGTTGAAGTGTGGTTTATTTTTTTTTGGGGGGGAGGGACAGGTAGAATGAAAATGAGTTTACAGAGAAGGATCTGCTCTGAAGATCAAGCTAATGCTCACAGTCCCTCGTGTTCTCCACGACCCTGAGAGAAGCTATATCAATGTTGTATCCATCATGTTCTACTTTCTTAAAGTGGGCTCCCCTATTCATATAACCTTCAGGCCCCATAAAATCTGGATCTACTCCTATGCACCTAAGTAATCTAGATACAGAATTTCCCAAAGAGCAATAAATATGTATTAAAATTATAGTGTTATTCTCTATGTCACTTTGTTATTTCCATCTTCTTCCTATAAAACCCAGAGTAATTCTTGGAAAAAGATCACCTAACTCAATTCTTCTGTGGCCCTGTGGTCCTGAAAAGCATGTTACCACTTCTTAATGAGATCCTGTATTTAATTTCCCTATTCTCTAGCATTTTATTTTAAATAAATTGTGAATAAATTTAGAAAAAAGTCAATTGTGAAAAGATTTAGAAATTACAAAAATAGAATATACGCAAGAATGTTAATTGCCATCTTCCTAGGTATAAGAAGATATTTAAGGGAGCTCTTACTTAATCCAGGCAAGCAGTGGTCTAGGCAACTAGAATACAGGAGTTGAAACCAATAGGACTTCTTGACACATTGAATAAAAAAGGAAGTGCAATAATAGGAAAGGAGGTAAACAACAATGACCCCTGGGGTTCTAGTTCGAATTGCTGGGGTAGGGTCTAGCAATCTAGAGTTTAACGAGCTCAAGCTCTTCAGGTGAATTTTGTGCACACCAAAGTTGAATACGCAACCAGTCAGGCCAGTGGTGCAGAGGAGAGTAGAACTTGATGTGGACCCAGAGCAGAAAGAAAAGAAATGAATAAAGAGACAGGAGACCAAAGAGACAGGAGACCAGCATCAAATGGTGCCATAAAAATCCATGAACCGAAGATCAAACGAGAAGGTCTAGTTTGAACAAGTGTCAAATGGACTGAGAGGTCAGAATTTTGACTGAAAGGATGTCCTTTTGCTTCAGTACCCTGGGAGCCAGTGTTGACGAATGACAGTAAGATCACAAATGTCTAATATTTAAAAATGCAGGGCTCGAAAAAAAAATAAAGAGTTCATAGAGAAATATGGAGTCAGATATTTTGTTTGCTTGTTTGTTTCACAATTTTTCTTAAACTAGAAGTAATTTAAATATGTTAATATATTGAGAAGAGGAATAAAAACAGGGGTTTGGCTCCAGAAAAGAAGATCACTGTGGTTTAAAAACAGGTAATATGGGAGACATTTTACAAAGTTGGCCTAATACATTAGAGGTCCAAGCATTGACTACAGAGACCTACAAAACAGTTCTATCACACACACACACACACACACACAGAAGTATGTATCTATTAAAGCTTTCTTAGTTTATGGAGATATACTGACCTTTTCTACCAAGTGATGGTCATGACTGATTTGTCCTCTAGTCCTGCATTTCAGTACCCACATAAACCCTACTAACTTACCCACTTCTACACCCACCCAAAGAGTGTATGTGGAATGTGTGTGATATAGCAGATTCTCAGAGGGGTGCCAGGATTCAAAGGTAAAAAAAGTATAGTTCATGTGATCAGCAGAATCAAATCAATTATGTACATGTTCATAGATTCTATTTCTTCTATAGCCTGCAATAGGCAACATGATTAAGTTTAATCCCATTATTTAAATAATTACACAGCATTATTTGAGGAGTCCCTGAAATCATTTATATGTCCCCCATATCTCATTTACCCATCCAAATGCCACTTAAAAGTCCTGTAAGTTCAAATAATTTCTGGAATAAATTACTAGGAATAGAAGTCACCACTTTCATGAGCAGTTTTTATCTATGCTGTCAAATTGTCTGTCTCTCCGTTTCTCTCTCTTATTTGTTTATTTACTTCCTTATTTTTGGTGCCCCAAATTATTGGACTGGAACTGGATGATGGGGGACGTAAAGTAGCAAGATAAATATTTGTATTTCTGGCTTTTAAAATTTATGACATCTTTGTCTCAGAGGTACAGCCAAGTAGGCAAAGGGTAGACCTTTTCTCCTGTCAGTTGTGGTCCCTTTATTCAAGTCCTATTTTCACAACCCCTTTGGTACCAGCACTATCCATCTTCAGACAGAAAGATTGCTTTATTACCACATTCATCAATTTGTACTCTGGGCTCGAGTTAGAAGTGACTTGGAGAGACAAAACTGTTACCTTAGTAATTGAATATGAAAGTCTTATTAGGATCCACTTTCACTAATCCGATATGAAAGTCACTAATGCGATATGACTTTAACACTGTATAAGCAACAATAAATTCTGATGATATGAATATTAATACAATGCAATGGGATACTGCTAATATGTTAATGCAGTGAGATATTACCAACAAGATATGAGGATCCTGATGGAAAAAAATTAGCATTACCTTGCCATAATTCTCTGGAGTTGTAGGCACCATGTTTCAAGATAGCCTTTATCTAGATTTTTAGGAATAAATCATTGGGTCTTTTTGAGCCACAGACAAAATAAAAGTCCAGAGTATTTTGATACTTCAAATTAAGAAGCGTTTGTCAATATGCTAAACAAATGTGCTTGCATTGTTCTTTTCCCAATTGTTTGCATCTATTGACTTATATAAAATGCAAGTTAGAAAATAGGCCAGACATCAAATGCACTTATGTATATATGCTGAGTGGAAAAGATAAGAAAAAGAAGGAAGACATGAGCTCTGAGTACTTCCATGCAACAATAAACAGGCATATATATCTGTTATTCATTCAAATACATCCATTGTACTTTTCCATTTTTCCATCTTTTTGTACTCCCTCCTGAAGAAGTGCAATTCTAGGTTTATTTCAGTTACAAAACTCTCACTCCAAAAAAAAAAAATCCAAGGGCAAATTAGTGAATATGTCATCATAAATCGAGATACATGAGTGACCTTCATTTTGCTTTAAGTTTAATAAGTTTTAGTACTTTACTTAGGTTACTAACATGTCTCAGAACACATGATGACATGTCCCCTGGCTGGGTAGCTCATTTGGTTAGAGTGTTGTCCTGATATACCAATGTTGGTTGTGGGTTCAAACCTTGGTCAGGGCACATGTAAGAATCAAAAAATAAGTAGAACAACAAATCTCTCTCTCTCTATCTACCTATCTATCTCATCTCTATCTCTATCTCTATATCTCTATCTCTATCTCTATCTCTATCTCTCCTCTCCCTCTCACATTTCCTCTCTCTTTCTAAAACTCAATAAATAAATTAAAATAAAACCCTCATAATGACAAATACCAGGCCATTAGGGTTTTGAAAAAGCTACCATAGATATCCAGAAATTACCCAACTTGTCTCACAGCCTCATAACTTACATAATATCTTGATACTCAAGGCCCATATACTACTTTATAGTTTAGGGTAGCTGGGACCAATCATACCCACTTCTAAATTAACTTTACTTAGACACTTTTTTGAAAAATGAATTTATTGGGGTTACATTGGTTAATAAAATTATATAGGTTTAAGATTCTATAATATATCATTTGTATACTGTATTGTACAGTTGCTAAATTTAAGCCCTCCCAAATTGCCTTTCATTTTTCAGGACTACCTGGTGCTTCTTGGCCCTTTGAATTTCCATATATGTTTTACAATCAGATGCTCAAGTTCTCTTCAAAATCTATGAAATATTTATTGTGATTACTTCGAATGTCAAGACTAATTTGGGAAATATTTATAAGTTCTAGTCCATGAAGAAGAATGATCTCTCAATTTATCTCTGGTCTCTTTAATTTTTCTTGGTAATGTTTTATAGTTTTCTGTGTAGAAACCTTGCATTTTTGTTAGATTTCTTTCTAGTCACTTATTATCTTAAAGTTATTAAAACTGGTATACTTATTTTTAATTTGATTATCTAACTATTTATTGTTCCGCATGTAGAAATGCAATTGTGTTTTGTATATTAGCCTTGCATCCAGCAACTTTGCAAAATTCATTTCTTAATTCCTATACATGAACTATAGACTTATCTACTTTTTTAGCTTATACAATAATATTGCTCAACATCACTAATTATCAGTGAAATGCAAATTAAAACCACAGGTAAGATATCTCCTCCAGTATGGAAGTTACTCCAATACTAGAATGACCATATGATCCAGCAATCCCACTTCTGGACATATACTGAAAAGGAATGAAATGAGGACATCAAAGAGATAGCTACATTCCTATGTTTATTACAGCATTATTCAGCATAGCCAGCACATGGAAATGACCTAAGTGTCCATCAACAGATGAATGGATAAAGGTGTCACACACACAGTGGAATATTACTTAGCCACAAGAAAGAAGAAAAATAATGTGGATAGATCTTGAGAGTATTATGCTGAGTGAAATAAGTCAGATGGAGAAAGACAAATACTGTATGGTATCATTCATACGTGGAATCAGAAAAGTCAAGCTCACAGAAACAGGGAATGGAATGGGAGTCACCAGCAGCTGGGGGAATGGGGAGATGTTGGTCAAGAGTATGAACTTTCAATGTAAAATGAGTAGGTTTGGGGGAGCTAATGTACACCGTGATAAGTACAATTAATCATACTGTATTAGAGCCTTGAAAGTTGTTAAGAAATTGATCTTAAATGTTCTCACCACACCCAAAAAAAAAAGGAATTATGTGATGTGATAAAGGTTATAAGTCTGTGGTAGTAATCATTTTATAAAATGTAAGTGTATCAAATCAGTACATTGTCCATCTTAAACTTATACAATGTTATATGTCAATTACATCTCAATAGAGGAAAAGTAAATCTTAAAAATCTGTGCATTTGACTCTATAAAATTTCCCTTGATCACTGATGAGCTGCATCCTGCAAGTTCTGATATTGACTATTTTTTACTACAATTCAGTTCCAAATAATTCCCGGAATTCATTCTGAGTTACTCGTTTATTTCTTTTGGACTTTTCAATGTATATATTTTAATTTCTAAACATACCTAGTTATTTCTTTGATGTCCTACTTCCAGCTTAATTTTATTATGACAGAGAACATATTGTGTATGATTTCAGCCCTTCAGATTTTGTGGAGGTCTGTTTCATGGATAATTTAATGCACTGGGACTTTACCAGGGATTCTACCCATGGTGAGCCTTGCATGCCAACTGTTAGTGTTTTGATCGTGTAGCATCCCATGAATGTCAAAAGCACTTCTCCAACTCTCTGCTGCTCCTTCTGAAATTGGCAAACATATTCTCCAGTGGAAAATGGTGATCCAAATAACTGGGTAATTTTCTGCTTTTGCTTCTTGGTCCAGTGATACTGTATTACTTTGTCATTTAAATATATTTTAAAATATATAATCTATGTAAACACATATATTTTCAATTTGTGGTTGAAAATCTGCTGATGCAGAGTCAACTGTAGTTACATGCTATATTTTCTCGCCACACAGGGGTCAGTGTCCCTGACCCGCACCTTTTTCAAAGGTCAACAATAAGTTTAAATAAAAAGATAGTAAAGAATAACTGGTCCATATGGCCTAGCTTAACAATAATGGCTCCTGCAAAGCTCTTGACACTCGTATTTCACACTTTTGAACTCTTTAACCTTATTTGACACTTACTTGAACAATTACTAGACAAGACCTTCCATACTATCAATTTTCTTGCCTTCTGTGCCCATTTTTAATATCACAACAGACTAAATATTTAATTGTTATTGTTTTGGTTTTTATCAATAATATTTTTATATTCAAGCTCTCTTATTAGTTTAATTTTTGATCCCATATTTTAAGATAAAATATTATCCCTGACACCTGCTGGAATATTGAGTCTAGCATTCATCAATTTTTTTCCTTAGCTATAACCTATTTTGTTTGCAGAAGTATGCTGTCGTGTTTACACTAATTGTAGTAAGCCTTGATTTTGTCACTGTCTTTGTAGTCATGATACCCTGTCCATCTATTGGATTGGCCAAAAAGTTCATTTAGTTCCATAAAACAAAAGAAACATTTTTCATTTTTATCAATGACTTTATTGATTAAGATATTTTGTGTATGTTGGCTACCTCCCATATGGTATAACACTGATTGTTCTCAGTTAATGTTTTGATTTGATTGCTATCAGCTTCAACTGGTTTACCCAACTGTGGAGCATCATCCAGTAGGAAATCTCCAGCACAAAACTTCACAAACCACTTTTGACACATTGGATCAGTCACAGCACATTCTCCACACACTGCACAAATATTTTTTTTTTGCATCTCTGTTGCATTTTTACCCTTCTTAAAATAATAAAGCATAATATGCTGAAATGTTGCTTATTTTCCTCCATCTTCAACATTAAAATGGCTGCACAAAAATTCACCCATTTTGGTAAGTTTTTTTAAATGCATGCTAATGTGACAGCTGTCACAATACAATCTAACAAACTCATTTAAAATGAAGTTAAAGACAATTCAGCACTACTACAGTCATCTTACAGTAAAAAACAAATGAAATTTTCAGCCAACCCAGTATTTTCTACATCTTTAGATCAGTCTGCCTCCTTGGGAATATGGTTCAGAGGTCTTGCTTTGCCTTGTATTCTGCAGTGTACTCAGAGATATTCGGAAAAGACAAGAATAGACTAAACTCAACAGTAACTGTTTTGGAGTCCTTCATTTCCCACAAAGCATGTCCAGCACCTGGACAGCTGCTCCATCATCAAAGAATCTAGACAGCACACTGCCTCCTGCAGGCACTGAGCCACTTACCACTCACACAGCACTACAGCAGTGGGAGTGATCAGTGACTAACGTGTCTGATGGCGCTGGCTCTGGCACCTCAACTCATCACCCTGCTTGCTGCTCTGGCCCTTTTTGTTCGAAGCTCCACCACTCAGGGGAAACTCACTCTCTGTCTCCTACAGAGATTCCTCCCCTGCTGGTCCAGGGCTGCAGCTCTCCTTTAGTCCCATCTGCTTCTCTCCTTTCAGAATGCCAAATGATGTTCACTCCTCTAAGGTTACTATACCAATTTTAGTGTTTTGTATTTACTTTTCATTCTATTAATCTTTTCTACTATTTCTATAAATGCAGCTTGAGAAAAAGGTTCTGCAGCATACACATAGTATATTATCTTGAAATGAAAATGCTCTCCAGATAAGAACAATTTGAAGAGGTGAGAGTTTTAAGGATGTTTTACAGTGAACCAGGATCCTTAGGAAGCATAACCCAAGAGATTCATTACAGTGGAAGACATTGATATACAAGGATCAATGTGGGGGATCAAAGCATCAGGACAATGAAGAGAAAATGATGAGAGGAAAAAGAGAGTGCAGAAAGTAGGAAACTTACACTAGAAGAATTTTTCTGCCTAGAGCCCCTGCCTTACCCCTGAATGTGAGAAATATGTTAATATGGCAGCATGGCATGGTCCTCGAGATTTTTTTGATTTATTACAAACTTTTCATTTCTCCTGTGGATTATGTCCCACCCTGATACTACTAAAATTGATCAGATGTGGTTATATACTTGCAGAAAAGTTGATCAGGCAAAATGAGACAGATCTCCCAAACCTGGGCTGCCTGGTCTTCAAAAAGGAAGCAATAGAAGCAAAGGAAGCAAAAGAAGCAAAGGAACCACATCTTCTCTGCTTGCCATGACTATAGGCTGCCATGAACTCTCATGCATTAAAGTTTCATTGCCAGAGTTAACAATTAAGTAGTGAGTAGTGAGTTTTCACTGCATATAATGGAATAAGTCAGGCATTTTCTAGGATAAAAAGTGAAGAAATTGTGGTCTCTGTATTCAAGAAGCACTTGGGGGAAAAAGGTAGGGGGAAGAAGGGAGTAAGAAAAGGTAGGAACAGTTATGCAAATTAAGATACAGACTAAAAGTGATAATTCTGTAATAAAAGATAAGGTCTAAGAAATTAGTTTTAAAAGGGGAATACTATAAGGAAAAGTAAAAGCAAAATACAAGGAAAGCACTGAATGTGTTTGAGGCATGATAGTTTGTTTATTCAACCATAAAACTCTTGAAAGAGCACAGTTTTCTAGATTTTAATGTACCGTATTTTTCAGACCACAAGGCATACCCAGGTTTTAGAGGAAGAAAATGAGAAAAAAATTCGAAGCAAAAAAATGTGGTAAAATATTTCATAACATAAATAACATACTATTTCACCAATGTAAGTGTAAACAGAACTCAACAGCAGCATTAACAGCCATTATTCCTCCCAAATTTGGGGGGAAAATAGTGCATCTTATAGTTCGAAAAATACAGGTAGTTCATAGCCACTGCACAGAGATTTTGGAATATTAGGCTGAGTACTCCTCCAGTTCCCCACTCAGTTTCAAGTCCAGACTTTGGGGTCCTTTTAGTGAAACTATGGAGCAAATTGACTTCATCCCTACACCTCCACTCTGTTCCTGCTCACCGAAGGCAAGGAGTTAAGGTGAGCATCAAGCACTTAATGTATTAATTCTGCTCAATAGATGTCTGGGTTTCTTATTTTCACTCCCCTGGGAAAGGGTGAGTGAGACAACAGACACATAGTTGTCTTTTCAATAGACTATGACGGGGAAAAAGTTCCTAGTACGTGTGTTGTTCTAACAATGACACGATAGAATAAATGGTTGCCCCTTCATCAGTAAATCCCAGTGCTGCAAGGCATGCAAGAACGTTGGTGGTAAGAGAAGGGACAGTGAAGTACCTTGTGCAATAGCAGAGTAGAAGAAATTATTTTCTATTTTTATATTATAAATTAGAATTAAGTAGGTACATAAGTTAAGAAAAATAGCACAGCTGAAGAGACAAGCATATAGATTCAAAAAACAGACTTTAAAGAGGTCAACATTGCATAAACCCTCATGGTTCCAGTAACGGTCAGAACTCTTGCATTCTTCTCCAGCCATCCCCACTGACCCTGGAACGGTTGGCTCTATGGAAAAATCTCCAAGCATACCCAGGGATCAGTCTCTTCCATGGGCACCATCACCCAGCAGGAAACTCATTCGCTCCCACGCATCAGCATTCTCACATGCTTCTGTGAAACTGATCCAAGGACATGGTGTTGGCATCAAAATTCACTAGAAACCATGATTTACAGTGTAAATCACACATCTGAAATGAAACACTTCTCAACTTTTGTTTCTAAAAGCATTTTAAATTAACCCAATTAATCATATATGCCTTCTAGAATTCCTTTTTTAATGACAATGAAATTAAGATTTTTTGTTTGTTTATCTGAATTAGATGCAAAACATAATCATAGCCATAGAGACTTGAATCTAAAGCAGGAGAAATTTTAGGTATTATCCACTAAGGTTCTAATTCAACTCCCTCAAGAGCAGATGAAAAAACTGAGGTCCCAAAAATATCAAGGTTTTTGTCAGTTTGTTTATTTGCCTACTCCCAAGTTCTGTAAAATAAAGTTTCCTTTTGCACAAACCAGGAGGTTAAGAAAGCAAAAATATGGTGCCAGATGAGTATTTCAGTATTTCTGATTGTTATTTCCAGGTAGTCTATAAATTTACCATAACTAGCATCACCCTCTAGAGATGTAGGATGCATTTCAATAGTACAAAACTTTATGGAAAACTTGCCTATTGCTTAACATGTAAATGAAATGAGATGCTATAAAATGTCAAATATTTATGGTAAGAACCATGAGAATGGCAGCAGAAAGAATCTTATATTCAATGGGCAAGCTCAAACTGTAACCTCCATTCAGAGTAAATTAACATTTCCAACTAAATTAACAGCTTTGCATATCTTATGCTCCCCACAATTACCTGAAATAGATGCTATTAGTATTCCCAATTAACAGACGGGGAAAGTAAGGTCTGAGATGAGGCAATGTGCAGAGTTATGGAGCTAGTACGTGGTAAAGCTGGAATTTGAGACCAGAATCTTAGATCCCAGGGCCCATGTTTTAAACCCTGTACCCCATACTGTCTAAACATTAAAAACTTGAATGGAAAATGTTAGTGAAGGACCATCTAATGCTGAGAACACAAGGGTTCTGGAGCTGGATAAGAAGGGAGAGGAGGGAGAACTGGAGTCTGAAAGAAGTTTCCTTAGTAAAATTCTCGATCTGCCTCTCTCACCCACCAACCAGGAGTCACCAAAAAGCTCATTTATAAATCAGGATGCCATCATTTCTGCTAGCCCAGTGTTTATTCTTTACATTTTCAGCTTGTAGCAGGCGATTCATACAAACTAGGACAGTTCCTGTCGCTGTAAGTATCAAGTCCCCAATAGTCAGAGGTAGTCAGAGAGGCGCAGACACAACTGGACCTAAAATGAGCAGAATATGGTTGTTTTAGATGGAAAGTTTGTGTCTTCTCCAAATTCAAATGCTGAAGACCTAACCTCTAATGTGATGACACTGGGGTCCTTAGTTTTAGAGGAGGTCATGAGAGTGGAAACCCAGTGATGAGACTCCTACCCTTTTAAAAAGAGCAAGAGACACCAGAGCTCTCTCTCTACTATGTGAGGATGTAGCAAAAGGCAGCTATCTGCATGTCGGGAAGATGACCCTCACCAAGAGCTAAATCTGCTGTCACCTTGATCTTGAACTTCTCAGCCTCCAGAACTGTGAGAATCAAATGTATGTTATTTAAGCCACCCAGTTTATGACATGTTATTATAGCAGCCAAGCTGACTAAGACAGCGGTCTACCTTCCATGGGATCAAATGAGGTAATCATAGTAGAGGATTTATCGGCAAACTGTGAGCAAGTTGCCTAAACTTTTCACCTGTAAATATAAAAAATCATTACTACCACACAGAATGTTACAAAGATTAAATGAGATATAATTCTTGAAAATAACCAACACATTTTCTGCCTGAAGTGGTACCCAGACATGTTGTTTAAATTCTTGTCCTCACAGTGTTTTCATTTCTTTGTTTTTATGTCAAGCTCACATGCCCTTTCTTAGATGCAGTAATGGGCAAAGGAACTCATAGCCACTGAAGTCTGAGGATAATATGAGCAAGAGTGTGAGCATGAGCTGGGCTGGCATCTCCTAGGCACAGCCTCGGAAAGTCATTTGGCAGGAGGAGCTACACGTTTTACACTTAGAGAAGCCAAGAAGAAAATAGACATGGAAGTGAAGGAGTCATTGTTACATGTGACCATATGAGAGGAAGATGAAAGCCGAGATCACAGGAAATGCGGCAGGCAGTAGTTTGTTAAATATGAAAAGTAACTAATTTTAGTCAGAAACTTTCTTTGGCTGCAATAACATTCCTCTGAAACTAGTTGTTGATTCAAAGTGAAATGTCTGTAGTGTTAAAATTATTCATGATAAGAAAAAAAATCACCCAAGTCTCCTGCCTGTATAAATATGTATGGAGGGATGTAGGCTGTTTGTATGCACAATAGGATGGCAATGGCTAAAGCTTTTCTCCTAGAGATCTCCCATCACCACCCACTGCTAAGTCATTCTGTAATAACATGATGGATGAAAAAGTATCAGAGCCAAAACACAAACTTGCTCAGCCGGAGACGTTGCTTTAGATAGTAAAGTGTAGGAAGGGACTGACTGACAAAAGTTAGTGTCATACACCCCTTTGCGCAGGGCTCCTTTCCTCTTCTAGAAAATGCTCAAACAAATGAGAGTTGTTACAAGACAGGGGACAGTGAGGAGTCTGCAAGAAGGTGTACGGGCTGCTGCAAAGCAGGCGGAAGAAAACCCAAGGGGGCATAGCCTCAAATATCAGAAGAGCTGTCATATGTAGTACTTCACCTGTTTTTTCCCCCAGAAAGTATGATGAGAATCCAAATATAGAGAATATAAGCACATCTTCTCTCAGCAAAATATATTTCTAATAAACTATTCAAGACTGAGCATGTTTATGTGGATGGTGAGTCCCCTGTTACATGTGGTACCTATTCAAATAGGTCCCAAATACAATCTCTTAACATAGAAGCTCTAGAATAATCCTTGCCTCAGATAAAGAAATCCATGATCCAGCACTTTACTGTGTAGTTCTGAAAAATCTCCATGGTGTCAATGCTTACTGGTCATTCTGAAGACCATTCTTCACAATAAGGAAAACAGAACAAAAGCAAAGTCATCATTGTTGAACTCTTCATGATGGTACATGTAAAAGAACATGAGTTTTAAGGTCAAAAATAAAATTTCCCTTTTAAATTTTAATGGAAAAAAAACATGCCCAGAGACCTACCTTTCCCATTCTTTTGCCATTCTCAAAGCTAATCACTATACTGAAGCTAATATATCTATATCTATCATCATACTTTTATAATTTTCTTTCATATAAATATTTCCATATTATTGCACTGGTTCATTGGTTTAAAAGTTTATACACATTATCAACTTATTTTACTTAATGCTATGTGCTTTAGATTTATTCATATTGATATGAGTTGATCTATATCAGGGGTGTCAAACTCATTGTCACCTGGGGCCATATCAGCCTTGCAGTTGCCTTCAAAGGGCTAAATGTAATTTTAGGACTGTATAAATGTTACTACTCCTTAAATAGGGGCAAGGAGCTCAGCACTGTCGCCAGGTAGAAACAAGGTGCCTGATTGATATAAAACAAGGTACAGGGCCTTTTATTTTCCACCTGCGATCCAGATCATTCATATACTGCATTGTTATAAAAATAATGTCAAATATTTATCCTTTATCAGATTGATAAGCAAGGTGGCACCCCCTTTTTATTTTTCAGTTTTACATAATGTTGCAGTAAACATATTTGTATCATATTTGTATCCCTTTAATCACACACTCAACTGCTTCCTAAGTTAACATATGAAGAAGTGGAATGATATGAGGTCATATGAAAAAAGTCCAACCATCGTTAATATAATGAGAATGACATTGACATGACATTGATGTAACCTGACAGCTAGGGAGAGTGGCTGGAATGCATATACATGAACAATGACAGCTTCACTGTACTAGTCAGTGGGAGCAGTAGATACCACTTAGTGAGCATGTGTACTGTGTGGCCATCACATTCAAAACGACTGAGCAAGAAGAGCAAAGAATCTACATAAATTTTTCATTAAGCTTCAACATTCCTCCATGGGAACTATTGGGATGATTCTGAAGGTTGGGGCTATGGGCAACTAGTGATTGGCAGCTTTGTCATGCCCGCTCATGTATCACGTCACTTGCAGAGTTTTTTTGGTGAAACATCAAATTACCCAGATGACTAAGCCCCCTACAGCCCAGATTTGGTGTCCTGCAACTTCTGGCTTTTCCTAAAACTAAAATCACCTATGAAATGGAAGAGATTTCAGACCATTGATGAAATTCAGGAAAATATGACAGGGCAGGTGATGGCAATTAGAACTGCATGAGGTCCCAAGGTACCTACTTTGAAGGGGACTAAGGCATCATTGTCTATGTACAATGTTTCTTGTATCTTGTATCTTCTTCAATAAATGTCTCTGTTTTATCATATCACATGACTGGACACTTTCAGGACATACCTCATATATCATAATGTATAGGCAATTTTGATTTTTCTGTATTATATCCGATTGCTATCCAAAATGATGGTATCAAATTACACTGCCATTTGTAATTTATAGTCATAATGTTTTATTATCAACACATGGCTACCAAATTTACCTACATTTGTTCATCTGAAATTTTAATTTTTTAAAATTTGCCCTGGCTGCTGTGGCTCAGTGGATTAAGCACCAGCTTGCAAACCAAAGGGTCGCCAGTTCAATTCCCAGTCAGGGCACATGCCTGGGTTGCAGGCCAGGTCCCCAGTTAGGAGGCATGCCACAGCCAACCACATACTGATGTATCTCTCCCTTTCTTTCTCCCTCCCTTCCTCTCTGTCTAAAAATAAATAAATAAAATCTTTAAAAAAAATAGGTAAATAAATAAAAAATTGAATCCTCCTTACTACTAGTGAATTTGAGTGGGTATTTTTTTAATTTCACGTTTTGATTACAGTTTATACTCAAAATTATTTTGTATTAGTTTTAGGTGTACAGCCCAGTGGTCAGTCATACACTTTACTAAGTGGTCCTCCCAATATTTCAAGTACCCACTGACACCATGCATAGTTATCACAATATTATTGACCAAATTCTCCATGATGTATTTTATATCCCCACGACTATTTTATGACTACCAGTTTGTCTGTCCCAATCCCTCACCCCCTTCTCCCATCCCCTCAACACTTCCTCCCCTCTGACAGCCACCAGTGTGTTCTCTATCTATGAGTGTTTCTATTTCATCTGTTGATTTGTTTTGTTGTTTAGATTCCACACAGAAGTGAAATCACATGATATTTGTCTTTGTCTTTCTCTGTCTGACTTTGAGTGGTTTTTTCCTATTATTTACAGGTAGTTTATTTGTTTCCCCCTGCTCTGAACTGCTTGCTGAAATCCTTTACTTATTTATAAAACACCTTTCTTAGGGGTTTTTGAATATTGTTATATGTTCTGGCTACTAATATATCAATTCATACCTAATCATTTGAGAATGTTATTAATTTAATGTAAACTAAAATATCTGTCTGTGCCTTTGCAATATCCATCTGTCCATCTCATCCCTCCAGGTTGGAGCCATCTTTATACTCCCCCTCTGCCTTGCTCCAACCTGCAGGCAGCATTTTTTTTTAACTCCAGGCTTTGTTGTTTCTCTAGCAGGAACCTACTTTGCAATATACAATTTTTCACTTTTCATTTAAAAGTTTGCTATGCCTTGACATCATCAAGAAGATGTTCTCCTAAGGTTTTCTCTTAAAATCCTTAATTTTTCAGTTTACTTGTGTATTTTAATCTAGCTGGTTAGGATTTAATTTTTCAGTAAGTAAAGTCAACTTTACAACCTAATTATTTCTCTACAAGCTGACATTTCCACACTGACCTGTAATGGCGCCTTTGTCACATATCGAGTTCCTGTTATATATAGGGTTATGTTTTGGCACTCTATTCTGTTCTGCTAGTAAATGACTACCAAACTCTTCTAATATTTATTGCTTTGGAATAAGTCTTTGTGGGATAAGCCCACATTATTATTTTAATTTTTTTTCAAAACAGTATTGGTTTTCTTGGTCCTTTCCCTTTTTAAATAAATTCTATAATCAGCTTGTCTGATTCCACTGAAAAACTAATTTGAAGTTTTGATGGAAATTGGACACCACTTATGAATTAATTTATGAAAAATTCTCCATCTTTGCCATATTATAAATTTCCATTAACAAACCTTGGCCAGTGTCTTTGGTACTATTTTATTGTCTTCAATAACTTTAAAATTGTTTTTGTAAATAGATTTATTTCTGGGTGCTTAATAGAATGAATTAAAAAATTTATTTTTTAGAAATTAAGGCATATAATGATCAATGCTATATGGGAAATCACTGACTTTTCTTATATTGATCTTTTTTATTTTAGTAATTGTGCTGAAATCTCCTTCTAGTTTTAACAGATTGCTTATATATTCTCATCACTTGAATATTATATGCCAAAACTATAGAATCTGTGAATAACAAATATGTTGTTTCATCATCAAACAACTTGTAATGGTTGCTTTACTCATGGCTTCCTTTTTGCACTGGTCAGTCCATTAAAATGAATAGGAGCATTGCATACTTCAGTTATTTCCATCAACTTAAAAGCTGTGTGATATAAATCATCTCCATATTTACTATTTATTTTTAGTCTGGTAACCTATAAATTTGTCAGGGAATTATGTTTCAAATCTCCAACTTCAATTTTAAATTTATCCATTTTTCTCATATTTATGTCAGTTTTAATTAATATATTTTGAGACTGTGTTGTAGGATTACAAAGTACTCCTTATGACTTGAATATTTTAGAATTACATAATGACCTTGTTTTACCTAACAATGTTCTTTCTTTTTTTTAATACAAAGTGTTTTGGTTGATACCAAGAAAGTTACACAAGACTTCTTTGGCAGGCATTAATATTTACCAATATAAATCTTTTAAATTATTTCACTTTAAAATTTGTTCTTGCTTAATTATGTTTTAGATTTTACTCATATAAAGGGTGTGAAGAACATTGTTCCTGGGGTTGCTGCAGCTGGGTCCTAGGTTTATTTTAGAAACTCTTGGTTCTTATTCCCCATTTATCTCAGGCCCATGGTGCTGTCTCTACTATCTGTAAGTCTATTAAAATCTAAGACCCAAGCTCTTTCTGGACCTCTTTATCCTCACTTCTTTCTCTTTGCTTTGGGAAAGTGAGCCTTTCTTTCTTATAAACTTAGTGATGTATTGAGTGATTTTTGGCCATATTTCATTTGACATGCTTGAATTGGGACATGTCAACACCATTTCAGTCTACCATCTTGCTAGAGGCTGGCCACTTTAGAGTCAGGCCCACTTTGAAATCACCCCAGCCTCCTAAATTATACTGACCACTTATAGTTAGATATATTGCCTGAAGATCAGTCACTGGCCTACCAAGCACAATTAAAAACCTGAGGCTATTTTTATAACATTTGTTATAGTTTAAGGTTCTTTTCTTATACATACTCTACCTGCTACTGGGTGGCAAAGTAGCTATTTTCTGTCCTATTTTATATTGGAAAAAATTGGAAACTTAGCAAGGTGGAGGGACAAGGCTCAGAAGAAAAGGCCTGGTCTCCTCATTTGTTAGCCACAGACCTCATCACAACACAGCACCGCTAGCACGCTACATTACAGCTGAGTCAAGAGTCTGTGCACACCACCAACCATGGAGGCCGTGGTGAAAGGAAGGACTGACCCAGGAAGCAAAGCCATTTCAGCCCAGGGCTATGCCTCCAATTCAGAAGAATGTGTTTTTTTGCACTTTTGCATTTACAGTGAACTTACAGCTTAATACTTATTGAATTTAACTGAAGTAGTTTTATTTTTTCCTCAGCTATTTAGAAGTTTGGCATTTCATGTAGTCGTAAGGAAGATAAGAATAAAATGAATTTTAATTTTTTAACCTGTTTAAACCCAGTAGCATGGTTACCACATTCTAATCATTAACCAGTATTAGGAACTTTATACTATGAAAAATAAAATTAATATTTATCACTGGTAACAGTTTTTAACTTCTTTTAAGTTTTTAGTTTGAATTATTTCATGTTAGCATGTTAATATCCTTGTCTAATAGAGAAGGCACTTAGTCACTAAGTCCCTCCATACGAATAATGGAGTACTTCAGGTTCCGGGGCTAAGTACTGAGGGGTATTTAAAGATTAATAAAGTGTGACTTCTACCTTATAGACTCTTAAAATCTATCAATATAAGTTATCTTATAGATATAACATATACAAATATGTTATCACTTAAGTCTCTAGTTATAAATCTGCTTTAGGACAGATAAATCTAAAATACCATAAAGGTCCAATGGAAAGAAAAAAGTAATGCTATCCAGGTACAAGTGAGATGGTTTCTATGACAGGTTATAATTGAACCATTGTTCTTTTGCCTTAAGTGATGAGTAAATTGGTGATGTCTTGATATTTAATAGGTTATCTGAGGATACAGAGGACATTAATGATGGCTGGGACAAAATCTAAGATCTTCTGATTCCTAGTATAGTACATCTACTAAGATTCTTGTTTATAGACTAGAAGAGAATGAAATACATAAATATTAAAATAATTTCTCAGGAAACAAGTAAAATGCCTTTAATGATAAAACATGAATGTTATCCCCACATAGAAATCATTGAAACCGCACTCTAACTGAATCAGCTTATAAACTGGCATCCATCTTAACTGAATGTGAAGATGGTAAGGGACCTGACCTCAGGGGCAGGAATGGGACCGAGACTGGGGTGTGCTGGAGCCCCATGCACCAGCTCTGGAGATCAGATCATGTATCTCTTCCAACTCCTCATCTAAATATGACATACCGAAATCAAACATGGTGACAGTATTTACACCATGGGAATCAGCAAAAGCTACAAATCAGAGATTTTTTGTTTGTTTCATTATTTTTTAGAACTGCTTGCTAAATATTTACCAGCATATGACTTGACTTTCTATCCCTTCAATAAAAAGAAAAATCCAATCAAGTCACTCTTCAAAACCAGTAGGATTAAAGTTTGACAATCTATTTTCTGAGTCCTATGTTACTGTGTATAGACCAAATCACCTGCATAATCAAAAGCAGCAAACAAACACCATCAGAGGTTTCTTATACCTAGCCAGGGTGAAAATGTAATTAGTAAAAAATGCTAGGCGAGAGCATTGTGTGACCAGAACTATTCAATCAGAAAGTGCTGATTGAACATATATAAGCACAGTCAAAGCCTTTATTTAAATAGGGGTTACAATCCTAATAAAACACAAAGGGAAGTAGGGGCATAGGCCTCCTCGACAGGTAATGAAAGAAAAAATTAAACTCATCCAATTACATCTGGGGAAAAATCCATTACCTATAACAGAGAGAGGACTGCCCCAGGAAAATTCAGATGCAAAACTAATAATGAAGGCACACTGTCCTTTCAACAGATTCTAAATGAGCTCTAATTTTCTTATATCCACCATTCCCAAACTATATAAATTTCAACTAAGCAGAAAAAAGTGACATGCTAGCACAATTGTTATTCCAAACAGGCCCAGCTGCTTGCTCACCTTAATTAGACCTAATCCCAAAAGGGAGCCAATCTTTCCTTATTTTCTTCTATGAGCTCACCTGATTTCCCTCAACTTTTCTTTTCTAATAGATTTTGCTGTAACCTTTCAGCAACTGTCGTTTTAAATACTCTCTTAGGAATCACAATTGCTCTGCTTCCTTTGCCAAACAGATTTTGAGCCCGTGAGGCACAGATGAGAAAACTGGGGTGCTGATCTGAAAGACAGGGTGTCTGCAAGGAAAAGCTGAACTTGGTCACCTTCCGCTGACTCCCATGTGTTTGTGTAACGTATAGGTATGAATACAGGGATTCTAAAATGACAGAACTTGAAGGCGCATTGAGATAATCTTACACTGCCCACAATTGAATGGCTTTTAAAATGGCTTTAAAATAAAATAGTGAAAAATAGAGCTTAAAGGTTCAATTTTAGATAGGCTTACACATTCCAAAAGTAGTTAACCCATCTAAAAGTATAGATGCCACGTGGCACCCCTGCTGCTGTCAGTGGTGTCCAGTGTTAGCGGCCATCAAAGTCCATGAGAAGCTGTGTCTCAAAACTGCTTTGATCTCTATTGTGATCATTAAAAACAGGAATTGTTCCTAAAATATTTGTAAGAATGGTTTAGCTTCAAGTTATAGAAACAAAGCTGCATTGGATATTAGATCTGGAAGAGATGCGGGATACCCTAACGAGAGGAATCTGTTCAAGGTCTCCAAGCTATAAACCAACTTAGTCAATACTTATTGGACAACTGGGTGGGTCAGATTGATGTGTTTAGTGCTATGAGCTGTATGTGAAGTACAAAATGGAGTCCTTGGCTTTGAACAACAGACATATTTAGAGAAAAGGAGGGACTAAATTTACACATACAAAACCAAGTACAAATTATACAATATGTTGTCTATTGCCTACTATGTGGTAGACAAGTACTGATATCCAGGAATCCATGGAAAGATGCTGGTGGACTACAAATACTACAAAGTTCTTTGTAGGGATGATAAAGTTTAATCAAAACTGTGAAGGCTTAGTAATTATTTTGGAAACATTTAGAAAGATAAACAGGCAAGGCATCAAAAGGTAACTAACCTGATAAAACCAGAAAGTGTATGTCAGTGCTGTGTTTCAGAAGAGTGAAAAAATTTAACAAAGCTTTTTCTGACCATCCAGTCTGTACTGGTTTCTCAACTAAAAGCTGATAGTACTTTATTGCTCATCTGATTTATATTCCTACATTGCCATTCAAATCTTGAATCTTGATTCAACATTTCATGCATATATATCATGTCTTCCCAAATAGCAGCAGATTCCTGAGGGTAAGAGCAGCATATAATATTCTTTATGTCCCCCACAAATGCATTATGCATTCCTTATAACCCCAATGCATTAAATAAGTGGGAAATATAAAGATAAGCTGCATTGATTAAAGGATGAACACAAGAAGATAAAGGAAAGAAAAGGAGAGAAAATGCAAAAAGGATGGGAAAGAAGAAAGGAGGGTAGTGGTTCGATGAATGGCTTGAGATTAGAACATGCAGTCCAGAAAGGAAGAAGGTTGCTTTCTTCTCCCTCCAGAAAGCCTTCACCTGCCCTCATCAAGCAGTTTAGCAACTTTACCACTTGATGCACCATGAGTTCACACACCACCTATTCTGAAAGAACAATGTGATAAATAGACACAAGTAAGTATACATTAAGTGGAAAAGGTAAAATTTAAAAATAAATTTAGCAACATAAACCACTTCCCTCTCCCTCCCCCATGTCCAAATCTTTGCTGGAGACCCCCATACTTACTTCTTTTTGCTGCATTTGGAGAAGGTTTTTCCTAAGGAAAACAAAGAAGTGCAGACAATGCCAGATGCTTCCCAAATAGCTATTTTTACAAAAGCAGAGTCACATTTAGGCAAATACCTCTATTCTAGTCCAATTAACAAAGATCCTCAAAAACACATCCATGCATACTCATTTTCATGTCTTTTTCTTTTTCTTTCTCCTCGTGTTTCTGTTCTGATTGTGCAGTAATAACACACCATCAGTGTCAACTCTACAAAAGCAGAACTTCAGTTTGGGCAAGTGTAACTATCCCAGAGTACGTTGCCAGACAGGCATTTGCTCAAATTAGCTTAAAAAAAAGTTGTCACATCTGTGTATGTGGGATGTCTTTGGAGTGTAAAAAGAAAGAAAGCAGAGAAGTGTATTCTTTGAAAAATCTGCCACTGCAAATTCCTGCCTTCCATTCTCTTACTTGTGCTTTTAAAAAAGAAGAGATGCAGCGTGTGCTTAGATGGGGGTACAAAGCAGTGTTGAAAGAAAGGAGGAAAAGAATCAGAGAGAATGGCAAAGACTCGTATCTTTCCAGGATTCATTAAAAAAAAAGATATATCCTGATATGTGACAATGCAAAATAACAGAGAACTCCTTCCCTCTCCCTCATCTACTTACTCCACAAAGGGCTTTGGAAAGCAGATGCAGCACTCTCAGGAGTCACCCACCAGGGAAGGAAAGGAAGTAGGAGCAACAGTTGGTCCACTCATACATATGCATGACATTCACAACTGAGAGCTTCCTGATTTTAAACTAGCAAATGAGCATCCTGGACACACACAGCTCCATCATTTTCAAGAATGTTACAAAGACACAGTAACCTACTGTGATCAAGAAAAAGAAGGTAGTACAAAAGTTGAGGGAGAAAATGATTCATTTTTCATGGACCATTCAAGCCATCTCCACAGCATCCCCATGCCCGCACATCAACAGATATATAAATAGCCGGTCCTGTGTTAGATGCAATAATGGGAGAAGTGATATGGGACAACAGGTATGCATAACAAATGTGTACAGTATATACAAAATTATCAAACCTAGATGGATGAGATAATACTCATCTTTCAAAAAGGAGTTATCAGTTTCCCCTTCCCTAACACCAATGTTTAAACCCAACAACAAAAACCTCTTATTCTCGGATTTCTTAGGAGTCTGATAGTGAGTCCTGTCTTGTAGGATTTAGAAGACAAGCTTATCTGTAGGAGGACCCATTCTCTCAACAATCATTGAATGGGTGAGCATCTTTCATGCGCCTGTTCCTAGCACTGAGCAGAGTGCTTTAATATGCTACTTTCTCAACAAGTACAGTATTTACTGATTGAAGAGAAAGTCCAAAAGGATATCACATCATTAGTTTTCCAACTTTTGATGAGACAGTCATCTAAAATGCCACTTAAAATTCCATTTTTTTGAGTCTTAATTAAATTTTCAGGGGAATTTCAGGGGAAGAGGGGAAGGGTAGGCAGGAACAAGTACAAAGACACATGGACAAAAACTAGGGGGGTGGAAATAGAAGGGAGGTGGGGAAGGATGGGTGGCTGGGCTGGGATGGGAGTAAAGGACAGAAAACTGTACTTGAACAATGATTAAAATACAATTAAAAAAATAAATAAATAGCCTGGCTGGCGTAGCCCAGTGGATTGAGCGCGGGCTGTGAACCAAAGCATCGCAGGTTCAATTCCCAGCCAGGGTACATGCCTGGGTTGCAGGCCATAACCACCAGCAACCACACATTGATGTTTCTCTCTCTCTCTTTCTCCCTCCCTTCACTCTCTAAAAATAAATAAATAAATCTTTTAAATAAATAAATAGATAAATAAACTTAGCATTAGAAAAAGAATAAACTCAAATTCTTCTCAGAGGTTTTCTTAAATACCCCAAATTTTAAATAAAGGGTACCCAGTTTCCAGAAGACAGACTTCTCCAACAGGGTGATTGCACGGACTGGTGATTCCATATCTATAAGTGCATTTGTCATTTGGAACAACTTGGATATTATTCTAGAAAGACAATGCAGCTTCTCTAAACCTCACATTTACAGATTTGGAAATGAAGATTCTGAGAACATGAGAACATTTCTCAAAGAGAAGGATGGGTAATGAGTGATTCACTACCTGTGTCATGCTAGTTAATAAATAACTTAAAACCAAAACCTAAGCTTATGAGAACTTATTGATCTCTGATTTCTCAGGCACATGACAATTGTCTAGTCACTCTATTTTAAGAGCTTTGGAAAACGCTCTTAATGAGGTTGGAAAATGGAGAAAAAAAAACTCTGAAATGTCTTCCCCGACAGCTTTTTTATTGCTCAAATTCTTGTTTCCTTCTCTTCCAAGTTTATCTGAAAGGTTATGTAAGCCACTACCCCCCCAAAATAAATTTACAATGCTCCAGGAGATAAAGGCTGTTAGTACAATACACCATCAGGAAAATGGAGTAATCACCTTCAGGTAGTTCTGCCTGACCACAGACAAATATTAGCTCTTTAGATATTCTGAGAGGTCAATTCAATCAAATTATTCAGTCCATTTGAGAAGGAAGAGACAATCAACAACAAAAATATATCTGCAGCTTATATTTTTGTTTTATTTTTAAATTATGTATTTTACTTTTTCTTGACAATGTTTTTCTTCAAATTTATTTTAGGAAAATGTATTTTTATGCACTTATATATAAGTCCTTGGATTCCTGAGAAGGCCTTGATTTTAGGCATCATTTTTTAATGCCATGAATGACCTTTGTTGATACAATGCTAGCCTCTTACACTCAATACTGCATTCGGAACTTAATGAGAACAGATCACGGAATACACCAAATTAGATGTATTCAAACACCACACAAAACTATTTGATCTGATTTTTTTACGTTTATTGTACTACAAATAATATTTCAACCATAATCCATGAATCAATCCCATCAAGTCAACAAATACTTGATGAGTGTGCATCCAATACACTGTGCCCAGTCCCTCTGCTTGCACTGCATGGAAGCCTGGAGCCAAATCTGACCATCTTCTCCACAAACATTAGAAGGCCATAGTGTGTGCTTTGTTTTCCCTTTACTACAATTATATTATTCACTTTTACTGACTTATATTTTTCATTTTTTGTAAGCTGCCTCAAAACTTTATTGGAACCAGATTTATATCCATTGTTGGAGAGATAAAATTAGTGGCTACACAATTTAGATTTTCTTGAACCAACGCTAGTTTAAAATATTCTGCCCATTTTCTCCTACAAGGTGTCAAAATATCTGTGGCAGATCTTAATTCATAAATAGTTAAGTGCATCATAACAGTAAGCATTATAATTACAATTTATACTAGTATCTAAATATCAAGAGTCACAAAAAGATGGAGAATAACAGGCCAAAGACAGGTAGGATTTTCTCACACAAATGAGACCTTGCTAAAATGTATTGTGTACACCAGCTGCAAGTAGCAGCGTGCTTACCTGACACGGATCTGAGATCCCTTCATTTGCATTTTGGGATCCTCCTCCCACAGGAAAGGCAGGGCCTCAACATAGCTGCCCCATCCAGATAACAACTCCTGAAACACTTACCTATACGGGACTCTATTTTTACTTATTCCAATATATGCAGTCATTAAAAGTCTAATTCTCAATGTTTATATGCTTGAGGAAATTTTAATGTAAACAGATTTACAAATTATGAAAAAGAAAACCATGGTCACATCACATGTTCTGGGTTTTGGAGACCCTAGAAACTGCCAATTGAGATTATTGTCTTTGTTCATAAAATCCCAAAGACAGACACATTTGTATACTGCATGTTCTGGGGATAATATAAATTTTTCTAGAGGACAGAAACTATAACAGCAAAAGAGAGAAGTACACAGATGGGGACAGAAATGGAGAGATACAAATACATTTACCTCCTTCTCTGCACTAGGCTGCCAAGGGGAAAATAGGGTCATTTTCTTGTTTTCTACTTAAAGAAAAATATGAGAGCAATATCCAGTGGGCAAAATAGTCAACTGATCCAAGAAAATGTGCATAAAACTCTACATTGCTCTTCCACTTTTATTGAGTTTGTGGAATTTTTATTCTCTTTGTCTTTGTTTTACTGTTAGGAGCTTTGCCTTGTTGTTGTTTGCATCGTTGTGTTTGTGTTTTTTGTTTTCCAGATGTGACATCTCACACCAGTTGGTCTTAAATTGCACAAGACAGGCCCATTTTATAAAGTTTACAAACACAGAGAATTATTTAATCACAATGTGAAGAACTTAAGAAATCATCTCATAAACTATCAACAAAATAAAGACTGAAGGGCATTAAATCAATTTTTAACCAAATGTCCTTTTCTTCTTGAAATAAGTAGTTTTTAGTAAATAAGCAAACTGAATATGGGAGAAAAAATATTTGTGCCTGCCTGCCCTCTGAAGAGGGAACCTGCAGTTTTTGATTTGTATAAATTTCCAAACCTCACTATTAGATGCAGTAGAAGCCAAGGCAGCAATATGTCCAATGTACCTAGGAAGAAATGCATTAGAAATCCATAAAACCACCACAGTGTCAATTTTGTTTAAATTATCACCCGTCAGCATCCAAAGTATCAGCTGTACTTAGTAGCACAAAATAGGGTAAGATTTTTATTTCCCTGTGACTCAATGCAACTTTTATTTTGTGCTATGTTGTCACATATCAAGCAAATTGTGTTAGCCATAGGGGGAAATTTCTGAGAATCAAAGAGAAATGTATGTTTCATAATCATTACTAGAGAATGGGAAGGAGAATTATGAAGAGCTCTGCCTTGTCTGAGACTTTATAAAAGCAGGGTTCTAATTCCAGTTCTCTAACAATCTAAGTGCTAGGCTGGCCTGGAGCAAATCTCTTCATACCTTAGAAACATAAGGATCTTTATTTAAAAATGATAAAAAAAAATGAGGGTAAATTAGTTACTGCATAGGAAGTCTCAGTTCTAATCATCTATGATGTAAATACTTATAAACTGGGAAGAAGGAGGGAACTCTTGGGAGAAAGTTATTTTTTCTTGTTTACATTCTCTTTATTCAAAAATAATTCTTAATAAAACTAACACTGTATATTGTCTTTTATATTATTTATGGTATTTTGCCGTGATTTTTTCCTCATTTGTAAAATAT
Organism: Phyllostomus discolor; assembly: GCF_004126475.2. Lineage (NCBI taxonomy): Eukaryota > Metazoa > Chordata > Mammalia > Chiroptera > Phyllostomidae > Phyllostomus > Phyllostomus discolor. Next base: position 25,362,704 of record NC_040911.2, read on the forward strand.
ACATGTTTTGGGAACTGCTGTTTAACCTTATTTCATCATTTGTAGTTTGACACATTAACAATTATAGCACATACAGATTTAACTAATTAAATAAAAGTAAACTTGTATAAAGTTTCATTATTATAATAATTGATTTGTAGCAGACCAATATAGGCATATCTATTATTTTGCTGACAAATTAAGTTAAAATACCTCTTATTTTTATTGCATTCTTTACAGATATTTCTCACTTCTGGAAAAAATAATTCCACATTTTTTTTGGCTTTCTGCAGAAAGATTTTAATTCAGTGCATTTAGGATCTTCATTGTCCTTGCTGTATTAAATATTTAATTGAAAAAGAATAATTCATAGTGCCTAATTGCATTTTCCAAGATCAATTATGTCAAATTAATACTGAAAACCGACTGGAAACAACTAGAGTCCTCCAAGACTGAGACGCTGGGTTGGAGGGCCTTGAAAGCATTCAGGTGGGGGAAGGGCTATGATAATAAGTAGAGAGTTAGAATCCAGGGAATTAGAATCAAAGTGACAGTCTCATGTCAGTCACTGGGATGAGCACTGTCTGGTTTTATTTGCTAATGAAGCCAGGTAAATGGGTACACCCATTTGTACATATAGTAGGGAGGAAAGGTGGGCAGGCCAACCAATCTTGCTGAAGTTCACGGCCACAGACTCAGCCAGTTTCCCAAAGGTGTGAGGGACCAAGGAGACTTTATAAAACCTGAAATTCAGGTTCTGTTTTTTGATATATTCTCCTTGTGTGATCTTGAGAAATGGGATAATTGAGCACTAAGTGAATACTTAGATTTAGAATATGGCTGTTTTATTTTTCAAATTGGGAAATGATAGGTGCTCAATAAATATTTGATGAATGAATTAATTAATGAAGTCCAAGTTGTTGCTTCTTGCTTCCCATATTAAAAAATGCAACTTTTTTTTATTGACTGTACTACACAAGGCAACTCTGAGACTCAGTTACAATCCATGAGCACAGAGCCGAAGGATAAGGTTCAGTAAGGGAGATCCTGATGTTCTTCAAAATCAGCCCCCAAAACTCAGTCCATTGTACTTGCCTGACACTGGACCTCAGTTGTAGAAACAACTAGACCTGAGGAAATCCTAAGACGAATCCTTTGCCTCAGTAAGAACACCTTTTTGTAAATGAGCTCTGCACCATATTAAGGGATGAAATATAATTAGTTTCACTTTCAAATTCTGTCTTCCCAGGCTGGCATAAAAAAGGTTTGTTTATATATTTGCACTTACATAAACTTGCACTTTTACAGATTCTAGTGTTAATACAATTGTGAAAGCAAATTTACTATGCATTCTGTTTAGTGGAGAATTATAAAAACTGTCTGAAATTAAAAAGACATTCTCTTTTCTTAGAAGTCATATCTCATAGTAAAATGTGAAATGCAAGGTTTATAACACAAAAAGGTTAATGAAACAGTAAGCAATAACAATTTTAGGTATTGATTATGCCATAGGATAGTATCTAATGAATGAATTAATTAATTAGTAATCTGCAAGTGCTATGCAGATCTTAGGAAGATGAGATCACTGTGGTCTGAATTGACCAGGATGGATTACAAGGATGAGATAATTTAACCAGTCCTGGAAGGATAAGTAGAACTTATACACGCATAAGAAGACCTGTTACAGAACGTCATCTCCAGCAGAGGGAACAATATAAACAATGAAGATATGAAAATGTAGACATACTGAGAAGACAGTAAAGAGATGCATTTAGTGTTAATTTATGAATGTATAATTTATTCCGAAGGCAAACAGGAGAACTTGGCAAGAAGAAAGTAAAAATTATTACCACATCTATTTGATTTTCTAGGGCTCAGCATTTAGCTCCATACCAGGAGTGTGGACTCTATTGATTGATCATGCAACGTCCATGACACCGTACCTTATACCAACTGAACCACCAATAATGTTTGATCACCCCACAGCCCATCAATTCAGGGAAAGCTGACCACAGTCCTAACCTTCTTGTCAATATATGGGTTTAGTCAACCAAGCTTCAGCCAATCAGTGCAAGGTATTTCCATGCATGATGATTCTGAGAGAATACAGTTGACTGAAGTTATACCAATCAGACTAGGTGAGAGATTTTAATCCAAAATTTAACGGTAGCATTTCTTTTTTTTCAAGCTTGTTTTGTTTTCTCTCTTTCTTCATTTACTTATTTTAATTTTTATTGTTATTTCATTACAGGTGTCCCAATTTTTCTCCCTTTGCCCTCCTCTGCCCAGCCCACCTCCCAATCCCAGAGCCAATCCCCATACTGTTGTCCATGTCCATGGGTCATTCATACATGTTCTTTGACTAGACTCTTCCCTTTCTTTTCACCATTATCCCCCTCCCAACTCCCCTCTGGTCACTGTCAGTCTGTCCATATTCCCATGCCTCTGGTTCTATTTTGCTCATTAATTTATTTTGTTCATTAGATTCCTCTTATAGGTGAGATCATATGGTATATGTCTCTCACTAACTGGCTCATTTTACTTAGCATAATATTCTCCTGTTCCATCCATGCTGTCACAAAAGGTTGGCATTTTTTCCTTCCACTGTGTAATATGCCCTTGTGTAAATGTACCCCAGTTTTTTGATCCACTAATTTACTGATAGGCACTTAAGCTGTTGTCAGCATTTGGCTATTGTAAATAGCACTACTATGAACAATGGAGTGTATAAGTTCTTTTGAATTGATGTTTCAGGATTCTTAGGGTATATTCCCAGCAGTGGAATTGCTTGGTCAAAAGGCAGTTCCATTTTTAGTTTTTTTAAGAAATTCCATACTGTTTCCATACTTTCTTTTTAAACTTTTAAAAAAATATTTTATTAACTTATTTTTAGAGAGGAGAAGGGAGGGAGAAAGAGAGGGAGAGAAACATCAACGTGCGGTTGCCTCTTGCATGTATGCCCCCTACTGGGGACCCGGACTGCAACCTAGGCATGTGCCCTGACTGGGATTGAACCTGCAACCCTTTGGATCACAGGCCAGCACTGAATCCACTGAGCCACATCAGCCAGGACTCTTTTTAAACTTTAATTTTATGCAAAGAATACTGTCCTAATCCTGTTTGGTGCCATTTAAATAAAATAAGCACAATGAAAGCAAGTTTCAGCCCCCAAAATACATGCAAAATGCAACAGAAATTAAAGCATCAAAGAAAAGAGAAGAATAGACCCCCACTTGATCTTTAATCTTTCAGTCACATAGCTTATTTACCACTGTAATTGTTATGCTGTGTTGATTTGAGCTTTTTGTTACTTGCAGACTAAAGCATCCCATCTATAAAGACCCATATTTCTTCTACTGTCAGCAGTAAAATCGGGTTGAAATAAGAAGCTTTTTATTCCTGTGATTTGATCAAAATTGTAAGGGAGTGAACAATGCTTTTCAGAGCAACTTTGCTAAGAAGCTATGGAAAACAACCAGGAAATAAATAAAAATGGACAAATTCTCATTGCACATTGCAGTCTCCATATGCTTTGATAACTAAACCCTAACCACAGACTTCCTGGTTGATACAACTGACACATTCCCAACCCTTCTTTCCTTCTATGTGGAAACCTACTGTATATTCTAAGGCCTAGGCAGTTGATTGGAATACTGATGTTAGGTCATATTTTTGGCTCATTTAGGTAAGAAAGGCCATCTTCTGAATCTACTATATTTTTCTGTGTATAATGCTCACTTTTTTGTCCAAACTTTTTAAAGAAAAATAAGGATGTGCATTATAGATGAGTGCTACTAATTCTGTACCTATATAAATGTTTTAAATTTTTTTATATATGCTTCTGCATTAAAAGTGTAACTCTAAGTGCGGGCTGTGAACCAAAGTGTTGCAGGTTCGATTCCCAGTCAGGGCACATGCCTGGGTTGCAGGCCACAGCCTCCAGCAACCAGACATTGATGTTTCTCTCTCTCTCTTTCTCCCTCCCTTCCCTCTCTAAAAATAAGTAAATTAAAAAAAAAGTGTAACTCTAGAAAGCAATAATGATATCCATATGAAAAGTAATACCCTGGAATATGATAATCAGTTATATATATAAATGAAAAATTGGATTAAAAAATTAAAATGAAACCTTTTTTTTATCTGAAAGTTTGGGCCAAACATGTGGGTGTGCATTATATGGCAAAACAAGGTACTAAAGTGGGAGGAATCTATTAAACTGCTTAATCGAGTTCATAAATAACACAGATAAACACAGCTTTGGTTAAGCTAGGCATTCAACTGGTGACACACTTTACCTGCCCATCCAGTTGATGACTGGAGTATATTCATCAGGTATGTAAAATCCTAGTGGCCTTCAACAGCACAGGTCTATTTCCTCCTCAAGTCACATACCAGCAGCAGATCTCCTGCTGCAGGTTGCATGGGATCGTGTTTGGCTCTGAAGGCTTTTCCCAGGATCACAAGAGTCAGTGAAACCCTAGTGTCTTTCAGAGCTTCTGCTCAGAAGTAGAATGCCATATCTGTCTACATTTTATTGGCCAAAGCTAGATTTATGGCCAATCTCAGCATTAAAAGTGTAGCAAAAGTACTGCAAGCAGGAATACATAGTCCTCTTTCTTGAAGGCAGCAGGGAGACTTGGAGACAATACTCCAGTCATCCGTAAGTAGTCATTAATTTTTTTTTATTATCACTGAGAGCCTTTGATGTTTCAGCCAATATGTTAGGGTTGGGAGTAAGACTATGTGAAAGACTCATTTCTGTTCCTCAAGGAGCTCAGCATTTACCACTAAGACATCCAAATATCTATGCACACAAAAAATTGATTTTAATGAGTCATTGAACTTAGCCTACTGATGTTGTGGATCTACAATAGTTAATTATTTGATTATTGCTCAAAAGCATAAAAATTATCATTAGTAAAAATTTCAGTTACGCATCTTGATTACTGTTATTAAGAAATAAAAGGATAAAACAATAAAACAAAACAAAACAAAAAACCCTCTGGGTTGTCTCTCAGACAAGTTCCTTTTGTTTGTAATTATTGATGAATTAATAGCACAAAAAGTCATCAAGAAGCATGATAAACCTCAGCAAAGTAGAGCTTTCTCAAAAATATATATTATGGTTGCTAAAATATGGCAGTTAACCTTAGCTGTCCTTGGAAATGCACAATTTCCTCCAAGATTAATTATAAACTGAAATATGAACTGTTACCAGTTCCAGTCATTGAGTTCCTCTTCTCTTGAAGGTATTCTAGTTTGTGTTCTGAAGTTGAGTTACACATAACCGGTAGTATCAGTAACATATATAAACATCATCTGAGACTTATGAGAAGGTTTAACCGTACTGGTTGATAACTTAATTCAGCCCATCAAGGGTCAGTGCATTGAAATCAATCAACTGGAGTCTCATACACACAGTAAACAAAAAAGCAGCAGAGCTCTTGGGCTATATTTTTAATGTATTGTATTGACTCTCTGCTTGTTGATAGAGAACATTTTTCTCTGCAGTGCCAGCTCCTGGTTATCCCTGCTTTCCCTCCAAGTCTGCCTACTGAAAACCTACCATCTGCTGCCCAAGCTCTGTCCATTCCCCAAACTATTTAGAAGAAAGAGGCCTGACCATCCTTCATAAGTATATGAAGTAGGTATACTTTTCTTTCCCATTAACGAGACAGAGGGTGATAGTCTATTTCCACTTGTGGGTTCTAGAAACACTAGGAAGAGCCCCCTCCCATGGTTGCATGTTCTGCTTTCCTAGGAACTTCTACCTGGGACTCTAGGATCCCCACTAGCAATGTGGTGCTGTCAGGGCCTGGCCCTGAAATGAAGACAGCATGTCCTAGACCTGGAAAAAACTGTGTTAATTCTCTGAATTACTTCTCTTTGGGGCTGGATGTTGACTTTGGTGTACTTCCCTGTAACAAGGGCCTGTAAGTCTTTCTGATATTGAGAAATGCCAGAAACTCTGGGCCTGTGCTCTCCGCTGTTGCCAAGCACTCGTACTCTTGGCTCTTGACATCAAATGGCTACCATTTCTTACCTTCCCCCATCAAAGCCTGAGCCCTACTTGATTATTAGGTGGGAATAGGCCTCCTCTGTCTAAATAAGTCTCTTATTTCCTTCCTCATTTCACCCCAGTGAACGGGTATTACTCTTTCTTCAGAATCTGAGTTCCAAGAATGTCTCAGTCCAGGACTGTGCAGACAGCGACCCCCTACTTTTCTGCAAACAAGTCCACAAGTCAAATGACTGAAAAAATGGCATCAGGAATTCTGATTTATATTTGAGTTATACCTAGAAATGGGATTGCCCAGTGATAGAGGAGGCACGTATTTAAGCTTTGGTAGATATCATATTGATATCAATCGACACTTACACCAGCAATGTGAACAACTGCCAGTTGCTTTATTCACATCCTTGCTAACCCCTGGAGTTGTCAGTCTTTTCAGGTTCAGCCCTTTGATGAATGTGGTTTTAAAATGAATTTCCCTAATGACTTACTTCACATATTATATGGATTTTTGGCTTTCTTTCATTTAAATGTTTATTCATCTCTTTTGCCTGTTTTCAAGCAGGTTGTTTGTCTTTTTCTTACTAATTTGAAGATATGTATATTCGGAATGCAAGTCCTTTATGGGATGTATATATTATGAGTATCTCCTCCCAATCTGTGACCTACAGAATTTAATCTTTGGCAACATGATTAAAGCTAAAGGAAAGAAATAAAGGGGCCACATGCCTTTCTGAACAATACAACAGAAACATTATACTAAGATTAATTCTGGCAATGCAAAATATCATATTTCATATTTGTTATGATCATGAGACTAGACAGAGAAAACATTTAGTTCTTATTCTTCTTCTGCCTCACACATTTTCATGGCTTTATAGGGAGAAAATCCTCTACATAAATGCTTGGCAATCAGGGTTGAAGTCCATGGAAGGAAAGAGAGAAGCCAATAGAGAAGTTTGCAAGCCACTGTGTCCTTTGGATAAGTAATGAATTGAGAACTTCTCAGTGAGGAGAGCTAACCTGAGAGGGTCCAGATACATGACCAGTGGGTAACTGCAGGATTTGGGAAGAGACTCAGGTCACCCTTTTTAAGCTAAATAGAGTAATAAGTAGATTCATCTAAATAGATTCCTCTGCTGATTTTTCACATAAGGGAATTGTGGAAAAAAATAATAACTAGAATCTGATAAAGAATTGTTCTTCATGGTCTTACAGTCCTTTATGGGACTGATTAGTTAATAACAAGGCTATTTTTAAAAATATACTGTATTGTTTCAGCAACCTACTGCCTCCCACTCATCAGGAAATTAAGGATACATCATGGGCCACATATAAGATAACATCAGAACTACTTATCTACATGCTTTAAGGATATTTCACTCTGCAAAGTACTAGAGATATACTCACTATGCATAGTGATGGAATATCTACAACTTGATTACTTGCTCCCCACAAGTTACAATCTGGGGACCACATGTGCATGTCTATTATGCCTATGATGTTATCATCATATCCTGTAGTGCCATCTTCTACCTCTTCCTTAAAATGGAACACAAAGGAAAGGAGGGCAGATTCAAGACAGGCATAACAAACACCCTCTGGGTTTGTGATTTTAGGAAGTCAAGTGCTGTTGCTGGAGATTAGACAAAGAACAGCAATATGACCAGATGAAGAGGCTTTGTCAGAAGATCACATTAAGAGACACTATCCTCACTGAACTCAATCTCAATTTCTCTCTCTCTGTTTCTCTCTGTCTCTCTGTCTTTCTCTCTCTCTCTCTGTCTCTCTCTCTCTCTCTCTCTCTCACATGCATACGCACACAAAACAGGCAGGTATACTATGAACTCGAACCTACTTTGAACCTCAAGTTGTCGAGTATATCTCAAGTTGAAAAAAAAAAACGAGATTGGCCATAAAAGCTTTCCTTCCATTAGGTGAGTCTTCCACGCTGCTGACGTAGGACCCAGCGTTTTCAAATCCAAGCACACTCACACGAAGCTCAAGTGGATAAGGAGGGAAAGGAAAGCAAACAACACAACTTGTTTATCAGATTCAAGTTGAACCATCTGTTGTTAATGATTAGATCTTCAGCTTCCAATTTTCTTTTGAATGTTATTGCTCATTTCTAGTGGGGCACTGAGCCACTGCTTTCCCTGCATTTGGATTCCAAGTAAAATACGGCTTAGATTGAAAGCCTGTTGGAGGAAGAAATCATGCTTAATGATGTCTGACAGATCCTCCTTTTGCCCTGAATCAAGGGCCAACTGCAAGACGGAGGTCAATTCTTAGGTAAACATGGTGTTAGGATAATGGATGCACACTGTGGGGATCAGTTTGCCCAGCAGAAAATGTATATTGTAATTTCCACCTTCTCAGTTATTGAGGCTAGATCAGGATTAACTACTGTTTCCATGCACTTAAATGAGAGACTCAACTTCAATGCAAAGTTTATAAAACTCAATTCAGGTTTCCTCTGTGGTAATAACCAGGTTGTTGGATGTTTCTTTCCTGGAGGGTTTTATATCTCTGTGGTTTGTGGGAGCAACTTAAATCACCATTTTTCAAAGATCCTGCTCACTATCTGGAATTGGTTGTATTGATCGCAGGTAATTATAATTGTATTTGTTGTGCTGTATCATCCGTATATAGAAGAATATGAAATTATAAGATCTAAGATTTTGAAAATAATAAGTAAACATGTATGTATAAGTGATATCATGTGCATATCTGACTTAAACTTCCCAAAGAAATGCATCTCTCTCTATTTTATGCATATTTATATGCTCATATATACACACATGCATATTATGTAAAAATAATTCTCTAAATTTGGCATACTATCTACTTGCCTCCTCTTTATGTGGGCATATGTACACATACATTCAATATGAGTTAAATTCAAAACACCCAAGGAAAATACTAGTTACTAGTTTGAATACTTTGAGAACACTAACAGATTTTCAAAATAACTAGCCAAAAGTTCCCAAACAAGAAAAAGCAAAAGTAAGTCAGCACCACCAAACCAGTATTACAGGTAGTATTGAAGGGATTTCTTTAAAAAGAAAAGGAAGAACAAAGATAAAATATTTAAAAAAATGAAATGGTAATAATGACATACCCATCAATAATTACTTTAAATGTTAATGGATTAAATGCTCCAATCAAAAGACATAGAGTGTAAAATGGATAAGAAAACAAGACCCATACTTATGCTGCCTTCAAGAGACCCACTTCGGACAAAGACACACACAGCCTGGAAGTAAAGGGTTGAAAAAAGACATGTCATGCAAGTAGAAACAAACAAACAAAAAAGTTGGCAAAGAAAGTTTATCAGAAAAAATAGACTTTTAAACAAAGGCTCTAACAAGAGACAAAGAAGTATCCTACAATTCTACTTCTGACTATCCTAAGAAACCCAAAACACTAATTCAAAACTACTATGTATTCATATGATCATTGCGGCATTATCTGCAATAGCCAACACATGAAAGCAACTTAAATGGGTAAAAAATTTGGTACATATATATAATGGAATATTATTCAACCATAAAAAGGAACTGCATCTTGACATTTAGACTTAGAGGGTATTATGCTAACTGAAATAAGTCAGACAAAGACAAACACCATATGATTTCACTTATATGTGGAATTTAAAATCAAAATAAATTAATGAACAAAAGTGAAACAAACTCATAGATGCAGAGAACATTTTGATGCTTACAAGATGAGAGGCGGTTTGAAGGATGAGTAGAGAAGAGGAAAAAATTAATACGTGCAAACTGTCAGTTATAAAAAACAGTGTTGGGGTTGTAAAGGACAGCATACAGAATATAGTCAATAGTATTACAATACATATGTATGGTGTCAGATGGGTACTAGACTTATTGGGTGATCACTTTATAAGTTATATAAATGTCTAATCATGATGTTATATATCTGAAATTAATATAACATTGTATGTCAACAGTAATGAAGTAATGAAAAATTATTTTTAAAAAATACCTAGCCAAAAGTAAAATTATCTTGACACATTCTATGTCCCTTAATCAATTCAACCAAACTAGTTACAGTAAAGAGCATTTAATATTTGAATAAAGAATTTAGAGGTAAAATGTTAGAGTAGATAGTGTGTAATTTTCAACACCAAATTCTAAGATGCCATTATTTGAATTCTTCAATAATTCAGATTTATACTTTTGAGTTAGAGGTATTGGTGAAGTCTGCAAGTATAGAAGTAGTAAAACAGAGACATCAACTTTTAAGTATTTGTTGACTCACTGAGCAGACAATATAAGTGAATTTTTAAAATGCTATATAAAACAATAGTGGAAATGTTATGAGATGGCTAGAATTCCCAGCCCAGTGACAGATATGTGTGGTAACTACTGCATTTATTTTGGACAATCATCAGCTGAACTGGAGAAATCAGGGAATACTTCATAAGGGGAGTAAGAAGGGAGCTGGGCCTTAAAGATCAAATGGAATGGGCCAGCGCAGGAGACAGTGTCTCTGCATTGTCTCTAGTTATGGCAGCCCACCCCAGTGCCATTTGGAGAGATGGACTATGTCATGTACCTGTTCCCGGGCTGCTGACTCAGGCTGGTCCCCATATACTTCTTCAGTAGGCCATGCTCTCACGTTTCTCAAATGCCATTTGATAACTCCTTTAATTGCTTCAGCCTTTTATATTCTTTCTCCTGTTCCTACTCTAAGTGCATTACATTGTCTCTGATCAATTCATACTTCTTTGTTCCTTTAGTTAAATTCAGACTTTATATCAAAATATTCTTTTTTAGAGTGAAACGTGAGGAGTAAGACATTATTTGTTTACCTGGACATAATCCATGCAATCTATCATTACACAGTAAAAACTCTAACAGAATAGAGTTGTGAAAATGGTCTAAAAAGCCTGAAGAAAATTCACAAACATCACAGTGTTCTATCACAAAACAACCATTAAAAATGAATCAATGGATAATTTGTCCACATGTGACTGAATATGAGAATTAACAACAGCTTTTCTTGAATATTCTGGTTTGAGTTAAGGATATTGTGGGATAATGTATTATTTAGTTTGTTCATTGAAAGAAAACCAGATTAAAGGTGATTAAGCACAAAGCAGAGTTCATCATAAATGCACTTAATGCTCTAAGTAAAACAAGGGCAAGCACAGAGCAGGGCCTCAGGAATGCACAGGCCTAGGTCCTGAGAGTTCATTGCTCCTCTCTGGCCCTGTCTCACATCTGCTGTGCAGTAATTAGTCTTCTCACCTCTCTTGTTCCAGACTGTCCTGCCTGTATCCCAGTTTACCTAACAGAAAAAGGCTGGTGGTTGCCATATGTTTTTTACCTCTCCTGTTCAAAACAAAGCCCATGGACACAGAAACCTCAGAGGCCAATTTCAGATTTTCCCAGACCAGAATGATATTTTCTCCTGGGCCAATCAAACACATCCATGGGAATGATGTCATACATATGTTATGAAAAGAGCCACCAAAAGTCTTATTGTAACTATGTGGACTGGGGTTGATGGAAGAAGTCCCAAGAAAAGAAAGCCTGTAAAAACAAACCTTCTTTTATGAACTTAACTTATGAAAGGTTAAAAAATACAAACCGCCACATTAGCTGTTTGCCTACCTCACCCCTGTTGTGTTCTGGCAAAATGAGACAATGATTTGGCACATCATCAAGCCGGAGTGTGAGGAGTGAATTTAACCTCCAGCCTCTGCCTAGAAATGAGACACAGGCATAACTCTGACATATTCCTACAAATAGAAGCTGCAGCTACCTGCATTCTAGGACAGCGATTCTAAACATAAGGCCCAGGACAGGCAGCATCAGCATCTCTCGCATCCTCTGAAATGCACATTCTCAGACCCTCACCTCAAGGACGGGACTCAGCAACCTGTGCTTTAACAACCCCTCTAAGACATACTGACATAAGTTAAACTTTGATCACCACTTGTCTAAAATCTAGAATCTAGAGCACTATTGTTTTTTTTAACCTATCCTAAAATGTAACTCAACTAACAAAATGTGAATATTACCAAGAACAAAACAGAACAGAATGCAATGGATGTCCTGAACTTCCTGCAAGAGGGTAACTTTTGTCACAGGGCACTTGCAAATATCTGTACTTTTACTGACTTAAGAGAATTCTTCAAATAACCCTGAATTTTATCATTCCTCTGCAAACATTTGGCTCTGCTGCACATGAAGAGCTCAGAGTGGCTGGAGGTAGAAAGATGACATATTGGCACCCTCACCTCGAGAAGCTCTTAGTCTGGTGTTATGAGACAAATGCTGGAGAAGGGGTACAACGGACCTACACAATAATAATTAAATTACAACAATAATAGAAATGCCTACAATGAAGGAGGAAGGGAGAGGAGACTAGCTGATCCTATTGAGGAGCAGTTATTCCCAGAAGAGTTGGCATCTGAGCAGCATCGAGGAGTGAGAGGAGGTCAAACTGACATCAGGGCAGAGTTTCATTCCAGGAAGCAGGAACAGGGTGATCAGAGGAGTATAATTTTTTAAATGACATTTCAGAGCTTGGGCAAATAATGTTTCTAGAGAGGAAGCTGCTTTTGCCCTTGCCCAGCCCTCTTAGGAAATTATGCTGAACATGTTTTTTGCTTTTCTCGTGGACAAAATGCTCAGCTGTCCTTGCTCCCATCCTGGTGATGTGCCCTAAAGTAATTTACTGAATACTACCCTTATCAGAGATACACTGTCTAACTATAGGTGGAGAGAATGTTCTTGGCCCTGAAGGTCTTTAGAACTCAATGGAACAATGAGTGAATGGGTACTAATATTTAACCAAAGTTCAGTAACTTATGCTCCCTCGGATGACTCATTTAAGAGAGTGTAGATAAGTGCTAAACTCTGTTTTCTGCATTTCTGGAAATGCTTTCAGCAGGGACCTCCTACATGCAGTATTGCCCATGGAGTCTGAAAGTAGAGGTAGACACAAGACAGCCTTTACCTTGACTTTACAGAGTAAGATGGCTAAATAAGAGAGAGTCACAGAGGTGACTATCTGGACCAGCAGCAGAGGCTAGTAGAATACATGGGATTTTTTTCAAGTAGCTAGGTTTCAAATGTTATCTTTGGCATGATACCCAATTACAACCTTGAAGAAAGGTAACAGAATATTTCACAAATTAATGTTCCTCAAACTACCAAAGCACACAAGAAAGAATGACATGTAAAATGCATGTGGTATCAATAAGAATTGATGGAAAAACAAATACATGGAGGAAAAAAATAATATTGCCCCCTATTTTCACACACACACACACCACTCATACATACTTGAAATAATATACTTGAAAATAAATGCAAGTTAACCTAGAGAGAAAAAGAAACTCACTTCAAAAAATTGTCTTGACATATTTCTCTATTAAAATATTAATTAACAGTAGTTGCAATCAATTTATTTAGTGGGTTGAAACACAGTCATCTGATCATCCATATAAATTTATTTTAATTGTAAATTTCACAATCCTCCCCTTCTTAAGTGTTAAAAAGAAACTACAAGCCCAAAATGGAGTCACTTGCGCTAAGCTTCACGTCAACTAACCATGGCTTAATACCTAACCTAACTGCAGTTTCCTCCCCTCCCAGGAACGGGACCTTTAATCAGTCAATCTGGCATTTTCTGGTCAACTCCAGCGAGGTAATTCACCTGATACATCTCTTTCCTCACTGAAAAGAAGGTGGGCTTGCTTGAAATAATCCTTGCTTTTGTTTATGACTTCTTTGTCCTATTCCCTTTCTGTCTCTAAAAACCTTTCATTTTCTGCAGCTCTTTGGAGCTCCTTTTCACAAGCTAGATGGAAATGCTGGTCAATTTATGAATCATTGAATCAAGTTAATTAGATCTTCAAATTTACTCTGTTGAATCTTGGTTTCGTTTTCATTTTTTTCTAGTATAAGATACTGTAGATGCCCTTGATATCAGCATGCATGTATTCACAATGTATTTCTCTACTAGCTTGCGCTTCCAGCTGCAGATCAGGAGGAAGAGGGAAGTGAGATCTGTGAGAGCACCTTGAAGACTGAAAACCATTCTGTCCCTTCCTTGACCTTGAAGAGAAAATCTGGACTTTCAGCAAACCTAAAGGTACCCCCCTCCCTCCTTGTGCCCCCATGCGTGCCCCAGAAGGGCAATTCAGTTTACTTACTTTCTGAGATTTAACATTGGCTGGTAAGATTCAAAATGTTTATGCTCCAAGCGAAAGAACCTTTTTCATTGTTTGCCAATCTATGTCAGATTTAATCTAGATCTGTAAACACCAGTACGTTTTCGATTCAGATGCAATTTCCTTAAATTTACCCTACAGAGGAAGCTTTTCTGGTTGTTGTTTTCTTTCTATCCCTTTTATTCCTTTTTGGTAATCTAAGAGTAAAAATTCCCTGAACCAATTGGTCAATCGATTAACAAATTAACTGCTAAATAATGGATTGGGCCCTGTCGACATGGTGACAGGGTGCCCAGAATAAAATATGTCTCTACAATACATCTGTGAACACATGCCTAACAAAGCAACACTTGCTTTCCCTAACTAGTTTACACAAATGCCTAGAAACCAAATAGAAAAACATGGGCTGATAATATTTTATCATTCATACAAGCTGAACAGAAATGGGCATTACATTGAGAAATGAACAAAACTTATTTTCTTTCGAATTAAATTTTAATGTAGCAGAACTTTACATGATCCTTTGAACATAAATAAATGTAGGAAGGCAACAAATATTTTCCACTGCTAATTTTACCATTTATTTTGAACATAGTGTAAAAGTACACAAGAAATAATATCAGTAAGCAGACAGGAAAAACTAGAGTGAAAGAGACTGGAAGAGAGAGGGGAGGATGACAGAACCATACAATGAAGTTTGTGTTATGTAAGAATTATCCTCTACAGGGTTTCCAGTCTTGGTTATTTACTTAGAAGTTTTTAGCCTGGAATAATGTTGATATGAATAATCATCAGAAGCCAACTCTGCAGCTTAGAAACCCAGTCAGAAAGAATGTAGTATGAAGAAAGGAAGGAGCTGTGTACCCGAAGGAGGACATTCAGGACTGCTCTTTCCCAATAATATTCATACAACTTCTGCAAAGGGCATCACAGCAGCTCTCTTCCCAGCCCACATTCTCCATTCATTTGAGGTTGCTAAAACTGATGGTTTTAAGGGATGCTTGTGGATTTAATTTGAAAGCAATTTTCCAATGTCCAGTGTGGAAGATGTCCTCAGACTGCATTTTGAAGCAGTGTTCACATAATACAAAAATCAGCTGACTGCTGGAGACCCAGGTTGTAAAGCAGTTAATTGACTTGGATAACTACAAATCCCCTTAAAAAATACTCCCCTATTTATTAAGTTTGATCCATTTTTATTCACTCAGTGTTACTGACTATGATATGCACAGCTCTGTGCTGAGGTCTATAGGGGTAGGAGTGGGGATTGGAGAGTGCACCTGAAGAATAAGACACATACCACCCATAGGATCCTATGTGATACACTGAGAGATAAAATTAATAGATATAAAATAATGAAAAAAGAACCAGCAAGATCATTATATTTTGGTACTGAATTGATCTTCGTATTGCTAGAGTGTATAGGGTAGAGTATAGAAAGTGAACAAGTTTTAGAATGAAGAGATTTAGAATTAAATATTAGCTCTCAAAATTTTGCTTCCACTGAGAATAAGTATATTATCTCAACAACCTTTTTTAGGGTGTTTAAAAGTAGTGGGGTGCTAATAAAAATTGTAGAATTATCAGAAAGAGTCGAAGGGAGGGCTGAGCCTGGCACTGAGAGCCCCTCTTCCATTAAGGGCATTTGCCAGTTCTGGAAGAACTTTTAGAAGGCTAAAAGGTTGAGAGGTAGAGCTAAACTTTTGACAGCCTCTTAGGAGAGCAATAAGCAGAGCATAGATATGTGTGTAAAAGACAAAGCTAAGATAGTAATTAATAAATACATTGTCAATCTAATCATAAAAGAGAGATGGTTCTAGTAGTCAATATCAGAAACAAAACAGAACACCAATACAGATTCTAAAAATATTCAAATGATCATGTGAAGATAGTACAAGCATATTTATGCCAATACATTAAAAATTTAGATGAAATGGTGAAAATATGGAAAAATTCAACTTGCTGAAATGGACACAAGTGCTTTAAGAAAACTCAAAACCCAAATGGCTTCATGACTTAAATCTACCAAACACATAACAAAGAAATAGTGTCTGCTTTCTTAAGAGGATTGAAAAAGCACTACCCTAAAAGAGAAGATTGATAAACTTTATCAAAAGGCATTAGTAAAAGATTAAAACAACAAGCCATTGCATGGAAGATGATGGCTGAAGATCTTGATTTTAGAATGTGTTTAAGAAATCCAGAATATATCCTGTAAATCAATAAGAACAATACTAACAGTCTAACAGAAAGGTTTGGTAGGGATTTAAATCTGTATTTTAGAAAAGAGAATATATGATAGAAATAGAAATAAAGATTTCAACCCCATTAATGCCAGGGAAATGAGAGTTAAAAATCAAAATGAGATACTACTGCGCTCTTACATAATATCTACAATTGAAAACAGTGACAATATAAAATATTAACAAGCATCTGCCCCATATGAACTCTCATATAGTGCTAGTGGGAGTATAAATTAGTGCAAATCCTTTGTCAAGCTGTTACCACCTAGTAAAACTGGAAATCCACATTGCCTACAACTTGGCAATTCCACTGTTACATATAAACTCAGGAGAAATCAGTGCATCTTTGAACCGAAACACATGGGAAAAAATGTTTAGAAACAGTATTAAAACAAAGAAACAAACAAACAAAAACACCTTTTAATGGTAGAATGGACAAATAGGTTGTGATAAAGCCATACAATAGAATAACAGGCAGAACAGAAAATAAATGGACTATAATTAAGTCCAGCACATGGGTGGAACTCAAAATCTAATGCTGAAGCAGAGACACCTGACACAAAATATTTCATGTTGTCAGGTACGATCCACGTAAATGTTAAAATGTAAACATACTGAACTTAACTGTAGTGTTTACTGATCTATGCTTATGTGATAAAATGATAAAAATAAAGTGACTGTGCAACATCAGGCTAATGATAGCCTTTGAAGAGAAAAAGTGCAGTGATGAAAACGGATGTGGGGGCTTTTAGGGTGTGAGTACTGTTCTATTTCTTGATTTAATCTGTGTGGTGATTACAAAGGTGATTTATATTGTGATAAATCTATCATATTGTGATGAAACTATTCATGTTTTTCAAGTGACTTTCTGTGTGTGTATTATACAATAATTCACACACACACTCACAAGAAAAGATTTAAAGAAAATATTTTAAGAGCTCTGCATGGTCTAAGGCTCTCTGAACCTTGGATTCTTCTGAAAGAATGTGGTGACAACAAGGACCATGCCCAAGGTTTCCGGAAAATATCAATGTGATAAATTACTTAACACATAGCAAATACTCAATACTGTAACAGTAATTCTTCATAGGTGAGGAATTCCTCACATTTCTGAGAAAAAGCGGGGGAGAGGAGTTAAGTTACTTGCTAAAAAATGGAAAAGATCTAGACTTCCTTTGTTCAACTTTAAAACCTGGTTAATTCAATCAAGCACAGGCTTGGATGAGCATCTACCAGGAGTGTGAGAATGAGGATTCCTATGTTGGGAAGAAATTTATAAAAAGATATTTCACTAAGAATATAACTCACATGGAACATAAAAAATCATCTGTATGCCAGCTCTAATGCAACAACCTGAAATGAGAAATTTTTGGTCCAAGATCTTGATTCTTCATTTAGTAACTGAGGCAGAAAAAAAGTTAAAATTTTTGGACTCATTCAATCATCCTTGTCTTCTCTCCGTTTATTCTATATCCCACATCCAAGCTATCAGAAACTCTTCTGGTATTACCTTTAAAATACATCCAGGATCCATCTATCCTCCCTATTTGCACCCTTCCTCATTAAAATATTTCATTGTAATGCTTTCTCTAACAGCTTTCTGCACTTTTTTCCCCTTAACCCCTTCATTTTATTCTTCACACAACAGAAAAGTGACCCCTCACAAACAAAACTCAAGAATTAGTGCATTTTCTTCTCAAAACTGTCTAATGGTCCTTACAGCGGCTTGAAAAGGTCTAGGTGATCCTTCCAGCAGCCTTTCAACCCCAGCCCCAACCTTCTCTACCACAGGATGGGCCTTCTCATTCTTCCACCAGACAAGCCCAACACACTTCCCTGCAGTGCCTTCTCAAACACTGCCTCCCTCGGGTATTTTCTTCACCAGATAATTGCATCCTCCTTCTGTCACTTTCTTAAGTCCCTGCTCAAGTTTCCCCTTATCAGAGACGGCTAACCTGACCACCCTGTCTGAAGTACTCCATCGCCTCCATCTCACCCTACCCCCCTTACCCAACATGTCCTCACTCTCAGTGCACCTATACGTTCATTGCTCACCTGCTTAGTGTCTACCACTACCATCTTTTTCTCTTTTGTCCTTGGCATCAGCCTAAATGGAATGTGGGGTGTATCCTCCAAAATGTGTCAGATGGATGTGTAGAATGTATTTTAAGTTCTGCACAAGGGTGCTATTAATAATTAATCTGAAACCCAATTTACCCTCAACTCAAACTCTCATTCGTACTTACATCAGCTGGATAATTCCAGAATTTATTTATTGCAGCTCATGTCACCTTGTTTCCACTCTTTACACACACACACACACACACACACACACACACACCCTGTCTTTAGCTAATCATGATGCAGATTTCTACTCAAAAGCAATAAATACCTAGGTAAGGTCTCAAAATGTTAATAGCCGTTCAAACAGATATTGCTGTCTCAAGGAGTGACCACTTAATGAATCACCACTGCCAAAGGGGTCAATGAGGCCAGTCCCAGACGTGTCATGTTATTTCAACTCACCGGCAAATGAGCACATTAATATTAACAGGCAGATTGCACACCTTTATATTTATGTAAAACTGATTTGGGGAAACTACACAATTGGGAGGTGTTAGTGAAGTTTCCACAGCCTGTCATCCTGCAAATCAGGCCATTTTTGGGTCATTACTTACATGATATCAAAGAATCTGATTTTCAACTTTTCTCTCCCTGATAAAAATATGTTTTTATGAATAAAGCAACACTAACATTGTGCTCCAGGAAATTTATTTGATAAGCGACTCCCAGACTTAATTCAAAATCATTTCAGTAAATGAAAGGGTTATTTCTAAGAGACAAGTGTACCAGTCATACCAACCTATGCATTTCTTAAACTTTGCCTCATCTGGAATTAGAAGATATTGTATTTCTTGATTGGAATGATTACTCTGGAAAAATCTTAGCACACTTGTTCAATAAGCATTATGAAAAACTATGTTGATAATTTCATAACTTAGAACATTGAAGCATCCTCTGACCCCATATTCTGACTCTCATCCACAAAGCTCCTCCCACTTTTGCAAAAATGACTTGACCCTTTCTTTTACAGACAGATGTATTTCCAAATTCATCATAGTATCAGGCTGAGGGGAGTTTCTCTTCAAATGAGTCTGCCTACCTATTTCTTTCTGCCTTCTTCACTTGCCTCCCTTTCCTATGTTCTCCTCCCATCCCTTTTAATTCATCTTCTCTCCATTCATTGCCCTTACACATGCTTCTTTCTTCTCCCCAATGTTTTCACTAAGGCAATGAAGAAATATATAGAAAATGTGTATACTTTTTAAAGATTTTATTTATTTATTTTTAAAGAGAGAGGAGGAAGGGAGGAAGAGAGGGAAAGAAACATCAATGTGTGAGAGAAACATTGACTGGTTGCCTCTTGCATGCCCCTACCTGGGGACCTTGCCTACAAGCCAGGCATGTGCTTTGACTGGGAATTGAACCAGCAATCTTTTAGTCCCAAAGCCGACACTCAATCCACTGAGCTGCACCAGCCACAGATGTATATTTAAAATAATGATACACTGATAAAAAATAAGTTTCAAGGAAAGAAAGAACACAAATATGAAGCCAAACTTAATTATGCAGTTGCCATGACTGAGGTCAAATAGGACTCTGAGCTTTCTTGGACCTAAGGTAAATATGAAGAAAATTTCAAAATCATTCATAATCTTGACACCAATGAAACACATTTTAAAAGTATAGCTATACGATTTTCAAATATATAATGTTTAAATGTGTACAGTAGATAGCACAACAACTAAAACTATAATATTCTGTAAAGTAGCCTTAAAATAAATAAATAAATTCACTGTGACTTTATGAAGCAAGTGATAAGACAATGTTAATGACATTTTTTGTGTGTGTGAATTGAATCATATTAATTATCTTTTCCTTTAGGGCCTTGGCTTTCATCTGGGAAGCTCATAAGAACTGCATGGGGAGATTTTTGTAAACAGATTTCAAGGCTCCAATCTGGACACAACTGAGTCACAACTTTCAGACAGAGTCATGCTTAAGCCACTTTCAAAATCTTTTCAGACCTTTTGGAAGACACACTTTTCAATAAAAGACGTATTTCCAGGTTCCTTAGAATTTTAACATATAAAAGACCCTACACATTTATGTTAAGGTGTTCACATATGGTGATGTTCTACTTGCTTCTCAAGGACCCTTCTGGGGTGTTTATGTGGGCACTCTTAGCAGTAGAACAATTTGGTGTGCATGACCCCATTATGTATGTATATACTGAGGCCACAGTCGTATGCGTGGAAAGTGCAGGCAGAAGTAACCTCTGCCTTAATCTGTCATGAACCAGGTTTGCTCTGAGAGAATCCAAACCTCACCCACACCCTTCATTTCACATTTGAGACAACTTGAGTCCTAAATATGTCATGACACGCTCAAAGTCAAAAGATTCAGTAATAGCAGGGCCAGGGCAAAGCTCCCATAGATTAGACCCTCAGCACGGTGTCCTCACCACTGCCTCACACAGTCCTGGTGAGCACCTGTGCCCAGCACCTTTCTGTTTCAGCAGGAGCCCTGCTGTCTCCGGAGGTGTGGTATTAGCTGCCTTCTGCGACCATCTCCCTCGGTTTCTTTTATTCCCCTGCTCTTTGAACACCCTGAGAGAAAAATATGTATTTGTTCTCCTCATTTTGCATTTGTTTCTCTACTTCCTTCAACTCTGCCAGTGTGGTTCCTGCTGTTATCTGTGAGGGGCTTTCTTCTTCCCAACATTTAAAATATCTTTGTATAACTCATAGAGCCATGCAAAATTTCCCTATTGAAATTCAAAACCCAACCAGGCTGACCTCATTTCAAAATAAGACCAAATCTCAAGCCATGGAGTTTTTATTCAAACCATTCTTTTACATATTTTTATTTTTATATAAAAATATTTTTCCTGTGGACATTTTGTAGCTGCATTAGGGATTTTAGAGTGCTAATGAGAAAGGGCCATTATAATGTCCTACATTTGCATAGCACTTCACAGCTTCAAAATTCTTCATCAAGAGCCATTCCTTCCAGTAAGAGTCTGGTGAGTATACTGGCCAAATCCTATGACTTCTCCCTCCCCATTAGGCAATTCAGTCCTTAAAGAGGGATAAAGTGAGTTTCTTAAGTTTCTAGGTTGTTAAATAAGCATATATACCTAGGTATACACAAAATCACACACTCACCATAAGTATCATTTACTATGAAATTTAGACAACCCGTATGACCCTATGAAGTTTGGGCTATCTTTTACTGGGCCACCTTTCTATGACTCTCAGTCTAGATGGGGAATTCACCACATAGTATTTTAGGGTTAAATCCCAGTAGGAGAAAAGTTAATGGCAGAATAACATAGTAAGAAACACTAGATTTATTTTAAGCATCCTATTCTAACAGAATTCCACCGTTGTTTGTATCCACCCCTTCCTCAAATAAAAAAGGGGAATGAACCCTCTCTCTAAGTCTAGGAACATATTCTGTCTTGTCAGCCAATAATGGTATTTGACATAGTAACTGGGATTTTTATATCAGTGGTCAGGTTAAAAATGTGCTTCTGACCCACCTCTGGTCGATAAGACATGAGAGGAAATCTGACGGGGTGTTTTTGGCAAAGCTGTCTGTGCTCCTAAAAGCTGTTACATGAAAGAGATCAATCATCTCTTTCCCTGTTGTTGTTGGTTTGAGGAGCAAAGCCTGGCTTACATGAAGCCATTTTGCTGCAGCTAATTAGCCACTAGTTGTTCTATTGCCTACAGTCCATGCACTCCGTCCAGAGCTCTCCTGCCACAAGTGGTCAGTAAATATATGCATATCCATAGGGCCATACTTGGGGCCCATAAGTAGGATAAAAAAAGTTTTTTCTCCCCATCAAATTCCCCTGGCAGGAATTTAGAACTGGGAAAATCAGGATGCTCATCTTTGAGATTCAGCTGAAATATCATGTAAACCTGTGGCTAGGAGGGACACGGTGGACTACCCTTGTTCATACTATAGTTGCATGAAACTCTAGGCTATGCAAAGTCAGTGGTGACTGTCCAGAAGAGGAAAACAGAAAAATGGCAGAGCTTATGCACAGGAAGAGGAGTGTATGAGAAAGTGCTGGGCACATGGTAGGTACTCAATAGATGTGTCGATTTTTAATGTTGACTATCAGTTGCTTACAACGTTTTCATAGTCTATTCATTGTAAAAGTGAACTCTGGGATTCTAAGACAACTGTCTCAAAAATTTGATTCCTGCTTGCCTTACCAAGTATGTCTAAAGGCAGTCCCTGGACTAGCTGTTTTTTTCTTGACTCTGCTCATGCAATGATGACCAGGTCAAGCCGAGTGTGGGGCCTACAGACCTGTATTTCTGTCCACTTCAGGGGGCACACAAACAATTCTTGAAGGACAGCCATTATAAATTATTTTTTAAAGTATACTGAAAAATAACATTATAATTTTATTCTCAAAACACCAAAAAAACAACATTAAAGATGAAGTGTACATATAGACCCTGAGTATAAAATTATCCATATGCTGACTAAGGATAGGTTATAAAGTAGCATCAAATGTAGACAGAAATGGGATATTTGTGATAAGATCAAACTTGCTAAAAGGTAATATCATACTCATTGTAAAATAGGTTAAAATATTGAAATTTAAAGTGCAAAAAGTGTATCTGATATTCCAAGTCAATGAGTATTTTGGGTATAAATTACTCATTTGTCTCTATAACCCCACCGCCTCTGTCCCTACATATACAGCAACAATTACATCTTTATTTTAGTCTTTAAAGGTATCAGAAGAAAGGACAGATAGAGAAAAAGCTATAGAAATGACATGATGATGCCCTTTTAAATTACGTAAACCTCATTTTATATAACAGCACCACTGAACAAATAATCAGTTGGTTGAGGAAGATTAGTGGCTGTAATTATTTATTCATTTTAATGTCTGTTATTAAGCCTTCCTTTGGCTCTTTGTGGCCATTATATGATGAAAGATCAATACAAAGAAGATGAGAAAGTGCAGAGATGATGGTTAATTATCAGAAAGGAGAAAGGTGGGCAGATGCCCGGCTTCCTGCTGATAATCCCACTCTTCATCTCACAGATGCTTCTCTAGTTAGCATTTTCCTGGGCCTGAAACAGTGCAGACAGAAAAGCAGCTGTCCGACTCCCTCCCCTGTAGGTCAGGCCTCTTTCTGTACTCCTGGAGTGGTTTGATGAGGCAGTCTGTCTTCACTACAGTATGGCACCTAGCAAGTAATGGACACTCTCGATATTTGCTGAATAATAAATGAATAAGAAGCACATTGAGAAGCATCATATACTATCCAGAAGACTTGAAATTCATATTAGCATTTTAAATGCACTGAGAAGACCCACAGTAAAGGAGTCTGCTTAGTTTGTCTAAACTTGGTATTGTGAAATGAATTTTTCTCCTGTTTGTTATTCATTTCATTTCTTGAAAGGATGATATATATATATATATATATATATAAAACATTATATATATATAACATTTCTTCTCATATATATTAGTACTGATATATATCAATACTGACATATATGAATAAGATGTATATATGAGAAGTTACAGTCCAAACTGTCAAGCGTAAGATATGACCAGTTATCTGATAGCTGGCTCTGTAAAACTAGGCCTTTTCAAATGCTTTAGCTATGCCTTCACTTCTCACACAGCTTCTCCCCGTTACTGACACTAGAACCAGCACTGTGGGACAGCCTTGTTCCAAGGAAAGGGTACATCTGGGGGGCAGCCTTTGAAAATGTCTTCAACATACACACACTAAAAAGACAAAGAAGAAACTCATTCATCTTTTATGACACCTGAAACACATTGCTTGAATCAATCATAAAGTCAGAAGTGTCTATTCTGCTCATAGTTGTTTGTTCATGTAGCTCCTTTGTCAGTCCCCATTACCTAGTTACTACCAGGTGTCTCCTTGAAAGTGGGCACCTTATCCATCCTGACTCCCTAGAGCTCCTAATACTGGTTATATACATGATTTATGGAGGCAATTTTTATTTACTTTTATGTATCTCTGTTCTATGCTCCAAAATTAACATGCTCTGTTTTAACTCATTAAACACCAATTGAATAGTTATCTATAACATCTTTATCTATAATATAAAGTTGTGGATTTAGGGTTACTCACACACATTTTATGGTGTAAAAGAGGGAAGAATGACCCCAATCCTAGAACAAGGATGCTACATAGCTTTTTCCCAGTTCTCTACATCCATCCCTCCTGAATAGCCTGCTTATAATCCCTGGTGTTGATATCAAGAAAAACCCACACATTTGCATACTGGTGACTCCTTTGGCAAACGGATTGGTCAAAATGTCTGAAGTTCTGGTTGGGAGAAAAGTTTTAAAGAATTTCAAAAACTATCTATCAGTTTAAAAGGTTATTTTAAAGGATTAAAGTTATTTTAAAATGTCATAATAGGCCCTTTTGTCAGCATTGAGGACCCTGATGAGGTCCCATGATCACAAATATATAGTGGCCGCAATCTGCCTTAATGTGTGATTTTTATTTTAATCAGTAGCATTAGCTGCCTCAGGTTACAGAACAAAGATGAGCCATACATCATGAACAATATCCAAACATATATACTTTAGGAAACAGTAAGATAATGTTCCATTTTAATGATTTGCTCTTAAACAATCGAATTCAGAAAGGTCTATTCCATTAGACAGCAAAACAGGTAAAGCTATCACACTCACTATTGCTTTGATCTTAATGAGTCACTTAAATTTTCAAGTCCTCAGTTTCCTCTGCTACGATGTAGGGACAACAGTACCAATTGCATATGATTTTTGTGAACATTAACATAGTCTATGTAAAGGGCTTAATATAGCATCTGTCACATACTAAACATTTATTATTACCACTTCAAAAAATTTTTCATTTACATGCCACTGGTGATTTTCTTTCTTAGTGATATAATGAAGATTATCAAGCTAGTTAAACAAATGAACATGCCAGTCTAAATAATTAGTCAGAACCATGTTTAAAATATTCATTTCATTGTAATAGGAATACAAAAATCAAATATCTGATTTAATGATTTGTGGCATTTGTTTCCTTGCTAGATACAGTTCAGTCTTTTAAGTCTCCATTTTGATTCCACTCTGACTCTACAGCAATATCACTTTGATCACCCCTTACTTTACTGAATAAGCCCAACTGTTTAATGTACCTCACCAGACCTCCCTTGCTCCAAGACCTTATTCTACCCAACAGCCTCCTGCTGCTGGAATCCCCTTGCCCGGTGGTCAGCTCCTTTAGGTGTTATGCTAGAAAGATGGCTCACACTTAAATACTTCCATTCCACTTTAGCCAAGGGAAAGGCATACACATTTGCCCAGCCAAATAGTAGGGCTACAGGCTATTCTGTACAGACCACCTCTTTATTCTGTCCTCTCCACTTCTATATTCCCTTGTTTAAATAGTCACAGAAGACCCACGTCCAATGAGGTCAAAAGAAAGAGAAGTGACCTCTTCCTGTTACACACCATGTAAACGATTCCTATGCAGCCCTTCAGCGCCATACTTAGTTTCAGTGGGGCAGTTGCATGTCCTCCCCACATCCCTTGAGTTAAGGCAGAAACAGAAGAATCACTGCACCCTCTTCCTTACATTCTCCATAATCCCCATGCCTTTTCCCTCTCGTAGGCTGAGGGAAGAAAGGGAAGTATGATAGGGACAACTGACCTTGGGTTGCTGCTAAACAAGACCTAGAAAAGCTTCCAAGCTCACATTCAGTAAATAATGACTCTGTCAGTCTTCTTGAAGCCACTTACCATCTAGGACAACAGAAAAAAGTCCACTCAACATCCTGATGATCACTAACTAAATAAACAAGCAAACATAACATCCTCTATATCAACAGACAGACAAGTATATAAGAATACCTATATCTGTGTGTGTATATATTATAGATTTCTCTTTTTACAGAGAAGAGTTCTCCTTTGAACCCTTATAACTACTAAGCTCTCCTTATAACTTTCAAATGTGAAGAGCTAATGACATCAAAGGCATAAGCTGGTATCCAGCATTCATGTAACACTTATATTTGCAAAGTGCTTTAGAATAATCCAATTCTTAATCCTCAGAATAGTCCTGGGAGGGAGGCCCAGTTATCATCCCCATCATAAATGAGGAAACAGAGGCTTGGAAGGTTGCATGGTATTGTGCAGCTAATTGGTGGCAGCCACTGATTAAAGCACAAGGGTCTCGACTTGGAGGAATGTTGTTCATCCTTTGGGCCCTAAAGAATGAGATTTCTTAATAAACCCATGAGTCATGGAGAAGAGGCACAGACTGTGATTTTACTAGGCTGTTTCCACTGCATCTCATTGATGGCTTAAATCATCTTAGTGCCGCTGAACCCTTTTCAGCAATAAAATAAAAAGTGTATTAAGTGCTAAATTCTGCCCATAACTGGTATTTCTCATTGACTGCAAGTTTATGGAAGTTGTCAACTTCAGAGACCAACTTATCTGAAGGCAATTCAGCCTCTGTGGGTAGATGAACTGATGTAGTTAGAAGTGATGAGGATACAATTAAAAAATTCCCCAATCTTTTGAAGCTGAGGCTACATTTGCCAGTTTTTATATGCCAGCACCATCTCCCGACAAAACTCCAGTTTAAGCAGTTACCATTCTCACCTTTAGACACTGTTACCTAGATACCTCTGTTTTAGTTACAAGCTTGAGATCACCATAGCAACCAATTAGTATTTATGTTACTAAAACAGGAAGGAGAGACAGGGGAAAACAGGATGTGCTGACTTATTTGTATGCATCCCCAGTGGAGAAAAATAAAATGCTGATTCCTGTTTCCAAATTCCCATTAACTTCTCCAATCCTAATTCATATTCACATTTGTCTTTCCTACAGGTAATCTACTTGATGGCAAAGCACTATGGTATGCACAATAAATTCTACAATTGTTAACAGCGTCAAAAAGAAGTGAGAAGAAGGAGTGGAATAATTGCATTTTCTTCCATTCTGGCCTGTCTTAGGATATAGTTTTCAAAATTTAAGCCTCGATCTCAAACTTTCTAAAGCACCTCAGCATCAGATGGCATACTCTTCTCTTGCCCTTTATCGGACTATAAACACTGACATGATTTACTATTAATTATATTTTGGTTGCATTTTAACCTCCTCTCTTAAATGGTAAGTAACCTGAGAACTACAAAGAGCACCTCATGATAAAAAAAAAAAAGTACAGGTCAGTTAGATCCCAATCTCAGCTCTAACACTAACCAGCAACGGACCTCTGGCAAATCGCTACCCTCTCTGACTAGGCATCCGAAGCAGGCATGGGAGGGAGTCTATCCCGAGAGCCATTAGTGTCTTAGGATCAGCCTAGGGTAAGTGCTCATTAAAACCTTGATCTCAGCCCTGGCTGGCATAGCTCAGCGGATTGAGCGCGGGCTGTGAACCAAAGTGTCGCAGGTTCGATTCCCAGCCAGGGTACATGCCTGGGTTGCAGGCCATAACCACCAGCAACCACACATTGATGTTTCTCTCTCTCTCTCTCTCTCTATCTCCCTCCCTTCCCTCTCTAAAAATAAATAAATAAAATCTTAAAAAAAAGAGTTCCATTTTAAAACCTTGAGCTCTTTGGACAATTCTCCTAAAAACAAAGAGAATAATTTTAAATAAAGTATCTTTTCTAAGCTTGTGTTTGTGTATGAGAGCATTCATTGTACACTGAATATATTGTTCCCTTTCAAACCCCCATTCTTGGATAACATCTAAGTGGGAAATTACATCTAAACCCTTCCCAGTATGCCTCCATGTTGCAAAGACACTAGAGCACCTGAGATAAAGCAGCTTCAATGCATGAACCTGTGGCTTCCATATCCCTGATCACCAGTGGGGTTTGGGGTCTCTTGTGCACTTTGTTTACAGGAATAATAGAAAATTCTCATACGCTGAACAACTTCTCCCCAGGTTCATCCTGTAACAGTTCAGCACCCTTTGGAATTAATGAAATAGACTAAGAAACTATTACTCTGAAAAGCTAAGTGTCTATGCAGTTTAGATAAATTGGGTAAAGAATTAAAATTTCCCTTCCATCCAATTTGCTGTAGACTGTTTTAATGGCAAATAAATGGTAAAAGCTCTGTTTGTGGACCGTGTAGGAAATGGAGCAATCTTTCTGGTCGGGTCTGTTTGATTTCAGTCTCTCTTTGACAAATCAAGTAATGGAATTAGTCAAATGAATTGACAGGTTATTTAAATGAAGCTCAGTTCACATTTTAGCTGCTCCAAGTAGATATTTCCAACAAAACACAGCCTGCATAATTCACCCAGCCCTGTTTCCTCATCAATCATAAGCATACATGGTTACCTGGCTCTGTCCTCAAAGTCACCTCCTCGATTTGACTGCAAACTCTGATGTCAGCTTCAGGTACCCTGTCTCGGGTATCCACTTTCTATTTCTCTCCACCTGGATGTCTTTATTAGAATTAGTATTGTGTATATTGACAAAGGGGGATATTTCTTAAACAACTGCTAATGCCAAAACAATGCCAGTAATAAAAACAATCAAATAAAACTAAGCTCATTTGGGTTTAGCTGATAAGGATGAGCAGTCTGTACCCTTCTCTTGCTAGGTAATTTCTTTTTGCTTTTCTTCCGTATGTAGACAGAGCCTCAAGACTTTCCATCCAGTATGTGAACACAATAATGTGCTTTTTCTTCCAGAATTGCCCATTTTAAAGGTGGAACACTGAATAGATATCTACTTCTACAAATGACATTATATGAGAAACTTGTAAATGGCTTCAAAATTGTTATTCTTACTATCAAACTATTGTAAATAAAACATAGATGTTTCCAAATGTTAGATTTTCCTGAGTCATTTCGTTTAGTAATAAGTAATCATCCATCTTAAATAGTGTCTTTCTTTTCTAAAGGCCAGCTTGTTCGATTCTAGAACAATTAACTCCTCCCTCTAAATCTCCAGTGGGAAAAATATGATGGAATTGTGTAATTATACTCATAGCGGAAGGCATTATCTGCCTATGAAAATCCTCCTAGACCTATTATAAAATCAAATCCAAGCAAATTAATTAAGTAGAATCAAAATTAACAAATATATTTTTAGTACTTACAATATGAAATGCTACCTACTAGATATTGTAAAATATCCAAATATAAAGGAAAAGCACAACCTTTCCCTTGGGAACTAATAAGTCATTTGTGAGACAGGACCTAAATAGGTGTACAGTAAAATAGTATTAAGGGATTAAACACCTTTGGAAGATGCTACAAAGCACAATATGACTCTAAGACCTAAAAAGAAAAAAGGCACTAAGGGTGTTAAATAGATACAAGCTCAGAGTGGGAAAAATGATTTCAGAGGAAGAATGTTCAAACCATTTACCCTGTACAAGCATTTCTTCAAATTGTACCATGTACTTCCTCGGGGAGAACTTTGTGGAGGAGAGAAGATTAGAGCTCGGTTTCCTAGAACGTACGCTGTACATACCACTAGCTTGGAATTTATCATAGATGCCTTGTATACTGCTCGTATTTCTAGAAGTGTAAATAATACTACAGCAGTGATAATAATAGCTACAGTTTACCAAAGGCAGACGTTATGCAATAGGTTATATATGCATCATCTTATTTAATCTTACATTAACATTCTGTGGTTAGTATTTTTAAAGCCTGTTTAAGGATAAAGAATTTTTTCTTAATAAGAAAAAATAATAGTGTCAACACAGCTTGATAGTATTAGATCTATGAGTCCCAAAGCGTGTGTGTATCACGTCGAGTCTGTGCTCTTACCCGCTGAACTCTGTGGCTTCCGGAACTAGACTATGGCTTCTGTGATGGCAGCATCCATGCCTCATGTCTTGATGTCAGTGACTAAGTTCGAATTGGAAAACTGAGTCTCATAATATAGTAGGTCTAATATTAGTCCACTCAGGAATACCTGGGGCTTTTAGAAAACATATTTCAAACACATCCAAGTTACATTAGAGGCTTCTTACATTAAAGATATTTTTTAGAAAGAACTCTGGCTCTAGAAACTAACAACCTGGGTGCTGACTCTGGCTCTAACCCATTCTACTTATGGGACTTTGGGGAAGGGATTTACACTGAGTACTGGAGAGAATAATAATTCCTGTGTATCACTGATGTTGTGAGAACTGAATGAGGAAGTGTATGTCAGTGATCAAAATACTAACTATCATTGTCATTTGCTGGATTTTGGAGGCATTCACATTCTTTCTGCCATGGAGAAACCCAATTAGTCACCAACTATTCCTAATGTCTCTGTGTAGAAGAAATGTCTTCAAATGTCTTGACACATCTAGATTTGCTGGAGGACCCAGGATGGAAAGAGGCAGATGCAGAAAATAAAATAAAATTTTAAAAACAGTGCTGAACACCACCTGTACCTGGGGTCAACTGCCACCCTCAGTGAATCTGACATAAAGATCCGAGATGAAAATGGATGCTCTCTTTGATAATGTTCCCAAGAGCAGTGGAGCTTGGAGGGATATTTGTTGATCTGTATTTTAGAAAGAATCCGTGTGCCTATGTGTGCGTTTAGCATTTCTTTTCCTTCCTAGAATCTTAAAACATGGCTTAGAGTTTTGCCCTTTCTTTGTTTTGTATTATTTTTGAATCGTTCTGTGTTACTTAAGAAGCAATGGGAGGAGGTTTGGGTCGGCTTTTGTTGAAGTGGCCTGGCCATTCCATCTGCAGACAGGGACACTTTTGTCACAGAGATCTCCAAATGAAAATCAAGATCTATTCAGCTTTTCATACCTAAAGACTTTTGAGCCTACCCCAATGTGCAATTCCCTAAAAGAACTAACAAAATCATCAAAATACATTGACACTAAATAACCAACTAAAACAGCAGGTTGAAAAAATCCATCACTTTTTGAGGCCACAGAAATACAGATTCATTTTTGTCTCTAAATCAAGTATCAATGAAATACCAAAATGTTGTGTTGACTACCTATTGAAGTGTTAGCCATGAACTTTGTTTTGTGGGGTAAAGAGTGGGAAGGGAGGAAAAAAGTTAACAGTTGCTGATCTCCTATATCAGAAAATTTACTTGTTGATAACTATGCTACGTGGGCCATTCTAGAAGAGTATGAAGATAGAGCCATGATAATAAGAATCAATTTTCCTTGGTTCCTCTCAATGCACAAGCAGAAGAACTTTGAATTTCCTGCCTACTTCTAGTTACTTTTGAGAACTTCTGATGAGTAATCAACATGTGCGGACATGCCCCATCTTCCGGGCTTGTACCTTACCCCTTGCCCATCATCCCACTTTGCCCCCACAGGCTCTGGCTGTGAACCACTTGTGACAGTCTTCTGTCTTCTCAGTTTCCTCCTTTAATTACTTCTGACCACCTCTTCACAATAAGACTTCTGACTCTTTTAAGCCCTTTATCTCCACCATACCTACAATATCCCTCCTGTCATTAATTTCTTCCTAATCTGGTTTGTACCATTGGTCCATCATTCTACCTCTTATCTTCTGAATAACCACATCTAAGTGGTTAATTCCAATCTTTGGCATCTTCTTTGACTCCTAGTTTTCCCTCACATACCTCATCCAGCTGACCAGCCAATCTTACTAACTGTGGTTTTACAATATATCCATATCATGATCATCTCCCCAAATATCACCACAATTCTTATCCCAAGTCACCATTTTTTATGCTCTGAACCATCTCAACAGCCTCATAAATGAACACCCTCAAGCCTGTTAAGACCTCCTATGTGTTCCCACATTACCCTACTCATCTACTACCATTGTCTACATGGCACTATTATCAACTGTTCATTTGGCTCTATTCTGCCTGGCCCCAATGCTCCACAATAATGACACAGGGAGTCATGAGCAACATCTTGCAAGTGCCAGGCCTATGGAGGATGCACACTTGATGTCAGAAGAATGAGGGATATATGGACCAATGGAAAATGATGGTATCTGCTGCTAAGGCTGCCAAAGCCTCTCCTAATGGAAATGATGCTCTTATAGAGGGTGATAATGCCACTAATGTCAGTGCAGAGAGCACTGGGGCCCAAGGCTGAATGCACAACACCTGCAGAGCAGTTGATGCCCCCACGACCATTACAGTGGGCGCTGAGCTGGGAATCGGTTCATGTTATCTGGCACATGCAAAGCCCTCTTCAGGAGGACTTTCTCAAATAGAACTTTCGATTTTTATCCCGCTGTTTAGCCCTCTCCTATAATTCAGACGTGAGTCACTGGGTTCTGGAATAAAAAATGGCAGAGTGGCAGATGTAAAATAATTTGCAGAGTGTTTCTCCTGCTGATGATCCTTACACCCTTGTACCTCCCTTGAAGGCTCCATCTTTGTCCTCCTGAGTCTTAGTGGAAATAAATGTCCACTCCCTTTTTTCCTTATTAATTTTTGATTATTGACACTACCACTGATGTCCCCCATTTCCTTTCCCCTTTGCCTTTAAGCAACTGTGTCCCTCTCTAGTCATTAAAAGAAGTCTCAGGTTGAACACAGATTAGGTGCAATCTAAGCTCATGGTGCATACATCACAAATCTTATGAGTCATGTACTATATATAGTCTGTTTCTTAGAGAAGGGATAATAAAGGCTCTGAGCATATCTCTTCACTTCAGATCATTCATATACTTCACACTGCCTTCATTCTGAAGCATATTAACTAATAGTTTGAGGTAGAAAGTACGCACTAAAAGAGGTTTTGTGAGACCTGTATACCAGTTTCCAATTTTTCCCTCGTTAGCCACGTCAGCCCATTTTTTCTCATTTGTAAAAAAAATACAGTTCTGTTAGATTCCTAAATTCCTTTTGTAAAATTCCATGAACTACTGATGTGCTTCCTCAAAGATGAAACAATCTATTGAGAGAGGTAAGGCTTAGCAAAGGAACAAAAATAACAACATATCATATAATTAAGAGCTGATAAGAGCTCTTAAAGTTAAAACTACAGAGGTACTAGGATAAGTAACTAGAAAAAATAAAAGATAAAATAGAAAGGCACAGAATCTACAGTGATTTAGCAAGTATCAAGAACAAACCTACATATTAGCCATTGGAGTCTAATTTGGCCAGGGCCCAAAGAAAAGTGATGAACATAAATAACAATAAAGTAGTTTATAATCTATTAAAACAAAAGATTCAGTTTAAAGATTTAACATGAAGTCTCAGTCTGTAAATTGGCAAACATTCAACTATCGGGAAACTCGGCTATACAGAATGACTTACATCTGTGGACTTGGAAGAGTGAGTTCCACTGCAATAATAATAACCAGAGCCCTGGAAAAGGGAAAGACAGATGGACCCAACTTCTGGGCTTCACCATCACTCCTCCTGATTACTCTTGCTTATTTTGAGCATCAACAAAACAGTGTGGCTGTTATCATAGATCTTTGCATAACATGATTCAAGCGGGTGGTAAAACAAGCCTGCTACTGTGTAATCCATTCATATCACTGCCTTATACCTGCTTCCTCTTCCCTTCCTTCCATCTTGCATATCTGCAAGATGAGTATTTATCTTACTTTGTTTTTATGTTCCTCTTCTCTTGTCAGTCTAGCAGGTGTTCTTTTCAGATCGTGTTCATCCTTCATTATTCATTTTGGGTCCCTTTCTACTTCTGTGTCCATTTTTATCCTTCCCTTCCCTTCCCATGTACCTGAGGCACCAGAGCCATCCATTTGTCAGAAATGTTTGGTGCTATTTGTTTGTGGTTGTTTCCCCCTAAACTACAGCTTAGAAAATCCACCTGGAGAGTTGTTTCTTGTTTCAAAGGGAAGAAAGGCTCTCTCAACTTAGTCGAACTTAGAAATCAGGACTGTCATTTTTCTTCACACCTGTTCCAGGTCTGATCCAACCATCCTTCTTCAGTGGCCCTGTTTGGTTCTGAGTGACATCTCCTCTCAGTCTTCCCAGTGATACATTTAGTCGAAGTGCTTCTGAAACTGTGTAGTCCCTGACTTTTCTGTTCCCAAAGTTCAGAAGTCCCGATCATTCCCTGCTTACTTAGCATTTGGCCAATTGTCAGTGTTAAGAATTACACAAAAGTATTTAATTAAGTGCACAAGTTCATTTATTTATGCATTTAAAATGCTCTGCATGGACAGACCATCCTGGAGAGTCACCGCTACCCTTTCAAAGTGAGTCAGAGCCCACAAGCTGGCTCTGGGTGTTAGATGATCTCATAAAACAAGCTACTTCAGCATCATTGGGGCAGGAAGGCATGGCCCATCAGCAACAGAGGGTGCCTAGTGACACGGCCCAGACAGGATAGGAAATAAACTCTCAGAACAGTAAAGAGCTCCTGATTTTTAAAAAAAGTGCCATCCACACTTTCAGAGCTTGTGGTCTATATCACACCATGGGAAGATGCAGAAAGCCCTTATTTTAGGGAGGAAATAAGAGAATTTAGAGGAAATAATTCAGCTCTTCATTTCTTACATTTTACATGCAGCCTTCTTTTCTGAGCTATGGGTGTCAGAGGTTTGCACCATTCTGGATGCTTCATTATTTCCATTATGGTACTCTGAAAACTTGTTAGACTCTTAGTAGCATTGTTAGGTTTGAGACAAATTTCTCTGCCTTTCCTGTGTGTATTTCTGTGTGTGATTTATGTATTTTTCAAAATAGACAACAATTTATTTTATGTGACTTGGAATTTAGGGAAACCAAAACCTTATAAGAAGAAACATGGAATGGGTCAGTGGAGATGCCCTCTTGTCGAGCTGCACTGGGAGCGTTAAGAGAGCGGCAGCCTGGACCCAGTAGTACTAGTAACAGTCTGTAGGCCACAGCGTTGCCAAAGCCTGTCCTTACACCAAACTCCAACTGAGTATTTCATTTTTCAGTTTAGTCAAATACTGCATGCTATAGTGCCCCTAGCTTATAGGCTTTTTTTTTTTTTTTTGCCTTCCGAGCTGAATATATGCAGCAGCATAAACTGACTGACAACAAAATTCTTTCCATTTTAAAGTAAAAATTTCCAATTTATTTTCTTCTTTGGTTGTAAGTAAACATGTGGAGGGGAAAAGAGTTTATACATTATGTGATTCAGAACCTGGGCTTTTCATTATTCAGGGATTTATGTAGGGTGTATATAATGTTATCTACAACCCTAGACACTTTTCATTTCTTCACACTTCTGTTAATAAGTGATTCTGTAGATTTGAAAAATAAATATTCAAAAGACATCACTCTAGCCTACCCAGTATTTCTATAGTTTCAACCTCACTATCCTATACTATGTTTTTATTTGCTGTCTTCTTTAAAGCAGCAGTTTCAATACTAGGTGCTTTGCTTTTTAACTTTTCTACAACCCTTTGAAAAGATGTCTAACTTAATATCATGAGGAAGCAAATACAAACTTTTTTTGTAAAGCGCACATTTACTGTTACTATATATGAGTTATTGTGTGCTCCTATCATTGAGTTAGTAAAAAAAAAAATGCGTTGTCACTACCATTGTTCAATAAAGTACCAAATATTTTTACAAAAATACATCAGATATTTGAACAAAATTTCACTACAACATTATGGAATGTTCATTCTATCTGAGTCAATTTTTCTGTTAAAACCTTGTGGGGTGTTTATCCCAGCCTATAATTTATATTCTTTGTACATTTATACATCCATCTTTACAGATTTTATGACACAGCACTTCACTGAGTTCCTCTGCACAGATTCCTGTACCCATTTGTACATTGTGTTAAAGAGCATGGACTACAGAGTGCCTGCTGGAAAATGATAAAATGCTTGTAGAGTGGAAGCAACTCCACTTAGTTTATATTTCAGTTACTGATAATGGTGTTCTGAAACCCACAGTGCTCCAAGAGCTGGATACGCTTTTTTTTCTTTTCTTTTCATCTTCAGGTATCATAGTTTTTACAGGAAAAAATATTGAGCCACATACCAACAGCTGATTGGATAATATCTGAGCACTGGAAAGTGTTGATTAGATAGATCTTTGTACTGTGAGAATTACAATAGCATTTTTAGAAGGAGGTATTTGAATTTAAGGATAGTACAGTTAGTTACTTGAACTTTCTTCACAGTAATTTTCACATCCCTGGACAAAGAAAAGTTTAACAGTATTTTCAAAAATACAAATACAGTATGGGCTCAATAAAGCATTAAAACAATACAGAATCCCCCATCACTCTGCAGAAATCCCCATTTATACTCTGGCTATTTGAAGTCATGGATATTAGGAGTGCTATCTATAGCCTCTAAGATATGTTTTTTCACTTATATATTTCTAAAAGAAATATTTAATGTTATTCATAGTGTTGAGAAAATTGTCTTTTCAAGATCAAGAACTGTCAGAATATAATGAAAATCTTCCTCTATCACACATGAAACTCTCCTCCTTTTGTTAAGTGGCTCCAGACCATTCTCCACTGGGGATGTGCTACAATGCAGCTTTCCTTTCCCGTAATGATGGAAACATAGCTTGTCTCCAATTAGTCATTGTTTCAAAGAATGTAGAGTTGAACATTGTTGTCCACTTATGTAGATATTTATATAAAACAGGAACCTGAAAGTAGAATTATATGACCAACCTTTACATGTATTTCAGAGTTCTTATACACATACAAATGGCTTTTTTTTATCTTTTAAATTTTTAAAAAATTTTATTGTATTTTTTCCATTACCGTTTTGTCCCCTTATACCCCCCTCCCACTCCTGCGATCACTGCACTGTTGTCTGTGTCCATGAGTCCTTTTTCCTTTTGGCTCGATCCCTCCAACCCTAACCCCCCCACCCCCCCTACTAGCTGTCATCCTGCTCCCTATCTAAGAGTCTGTCTCTATTTTGCTTGTTAGTCCAATTTGTTCATTAGATTACACATATGAGTGAAATCATATGGTATTTATCTTTCCCTAACTGGCTTATTTCACTTAGCGTAATGTTCTCCAGGTCCATCTATGCTGTCAAAAAGGACAAAACTTTCTTCATTTTTGCGGCCTAGTAGTATTCCATTGCATAAACGTCCCACAGTTGTTTTATCCACTCATCTACTGATGGACACTTGGGCTGCTTCCATATCTTGGTGATTATAAATAATGCTGCAATGAACACAGGGTGCTTATGTTCTTCTGAATTACTGTTTGGAGTTATTTCAGATATATTTCCAGAAATGAGATCTCTGAGTCAAAAGGCTGATCCATTTTTAATTTTTCTGAGGTATCTCCATACTGCTTTACACAGTGACTGTACCAGTCTGCATTCCCACCAATAGTGCAAAATGGTTCCCCTTTCTCCACATATTACAAATGACTTTCAATAAGACTTGAAAAATCACTGTCCTAACAACAATGTTGTAGAAAACAGTTTTTGATAAAGTGAAACTTTTTTTTAATTCTAGGCAATATCATAGATATCAAATGTTTTTTTTTATCTTAGCCATGTATTTAACTCAGTTTTATATTTATTTATTCTTTGAAATACCTCTCCATATTATTTCTTGTTATTCCTTGAGTTTTTCCTTTTTGTAATTTATTTGTATGAGCTCTTTGCATAATAGGGATAGCCATCATTTGCCTATTAAAACTTTTGTATGTATTTCCTCCAAATCTCTCATTTGTCAATGAACTTCATTTTTTAGTGTCGCCATTCTAAAGTTTCTATTTGTACCTGTCAATCTTTCCCTTTATGGCCTCTGCAAAAAACTTATAAATATAGATCATCCTAGTAGTGGTTAAAAATATACATTTCAATAGGCAGAATTATTTTAAATTGCTTTTTCTTTCAAAATAACTTGAAGTCTATAACTATGTGTTTCTACACAATGAAAATTTAATTTCTAATGGAAAATTTGCTTGACCCAACAACAACTCCTCCATTTATGCTAATAGGAGGTAGAAAGGGAGAGAAGGGAAACTCCATTTATGACTGGCTTGTATATGTATTCGTGTACCGATTAATGTATTTATGGTCAGGCTCCACTCAGGGTTAACCGTGCACAACAGCACATCCATGCAGGGAACTGATTTTACCACAAAATGTTGTTGTATTAGTAGGACTTTGATTATAGTTTATAAAAGTTATGTGAAAAAATGTAAATGTAGCTAAATTGCTTTATATCCTCATTTCAGATAAAGGCCAGTGTTGCACGGAGTCCAGGATTATAAACATGATGACTTCATTAAAGAAGTGTGTGCATTTTGACATCAGTTTGTAAGGTTCCAGAGCCACAGGACCTTGAAGAGGTGGCACCCAGTTCTTCTTCAATTTTAAACTGTTTAAACTTGTTCTTATCCTTTTTTAGGCTTCAGCGATTAAGTAAGTAGGCCAATACTCCCCTTGTTTTTAATCTCTGTAAGAATAAACTGTTTCCTCTGCCAGAGCCTTTCCAATCCCAATCCCTTAAGGCTTAGTCAGAGAATAAGAATATATTGAAAGCCAAGAACAGGAAGCTCACTAGCAAAGAAAGTACTGAAACTCCTATTCTCATTTTTGTAAGATGAAAAAAGGAAAGAAGGAAGGAAGGGAGGACAGGAAAGGAGGGAAAGAAAGAGGGGGAAGAGAGGGAAGAAGGGAGGGAGGGAGGATGGTATGAAGGGAGGAAGAAAGAGAAAAAGAAAGAAAAAAGAAAAGAATAGAAAAAAGAAATTTCAGTACTCCCAGAGGCCAAAACATACCTGATTTTTTGTTAAGAACTGTATGCTACTGAAATACTCTTAGTAAACATTTTGTAAATGTTTACTTAGTAAATAGCTACTATTTTTGTTATGCTAAATCCATGGAATTTTAATAACTACAATAAATTGATCTTTTAAGATAATTATACTTTTAATATTCAGAGAGTGAAGACAAGGTGGCAAGTTTTTAACGTTTTATGCATCACAAAATTAAGGAACTAAAAAAAGTACAAGAAATTTTTTAAAAGATCATTTTATTTATGTAAGTATGTATATATGTATCTATATATCATATACTTGCTTTCTTACTTACTAGGGATTAGGAGTTCCCTGGTTCAGGGGGAGAGAGTGGTCCTACCCTGAAAAACAATTAAGAAAAGTAGACAGATTTATTTTCCCCTCACTGCACACATTTCTAATACAAACCAAAGAAATGTTTACTAACCAAGTAATGCACATCATGTTTCTCGTCTAACTCCCATATTTTGCGAATTTTATCGCACATTTGTCTCTTTACAGCTAAGGCCTCCATTCGCCTTTGAGTACCATCGGAATGCCAAGGGAGGATTCCCACAAGCCTTTCCTTTGAACTTTTCAGGCATTAGAGGCAGGGGAACTGTAGTCTTCCATATGTTAGTTGGAGCTCAGGCCAGCCACCTTTACTTTAGGGGAAAAGAAATCAACTTAGAACCTTATGGATAGGAACTTTGCCCTTTTCCTGCTGCCTTTCTACTTAGAAAACAAGTTAAAAGGTACCGTTGGCCAGGTTAATTGACTTACAAGTGTGTCTTTTTAATAAGTGTCATAAAGTATGTCAGGCTGCTGAAACTTGCTTTCAGTGCATTTTTTTTAAAAACGGTTGTCAACCAGATTAAAGTTTATTGTTCGCATGTGCATTCGGTTTTCAGGTGGTAATGAAAGACACTGAATTGATTTGCCATGCGTAAAGAGAAAGGGGTTGTGTCCTTTGCTCTCGCTCAAAGTGCCTTTCCTTGCAGTGTCTCCTCGGAACTGTGAGGCGGGCAGACCTCACCCAGCTCTGGCCTTTCCACTTGCAGAGCAGCTCCCGCAGGCCCACCTGTGTCTGCGCAAGACCTTCTGGGGGCTGAAGGGAGTGAGGACCTGAATGGCTTCTGTATGAATCACTTTTTTCCTGAGGACTTAGATCATTTTACACATATTTCCTTGGGGTTTTAATTGGCAGATATTCAGTGTTCATGTAAGGCCAGAAGGAGTGTCCCCCTCTCCTTGTCCCTAAAGTCTTAACCTGACCTTTACAGCAACATGTTCCCCATATGACTGCTTCACAAAAAGACCAAGAATAAGATTTGGTGAACAGACTCAAAATAAGTGTTTTTCCATGAATGCTATTATTTCCCAAGTTTCAAGAACGTAGGGTGTCAAAGGAAGTCTCAAAGTGGTCAGGGACAGACCCACTACAGCCTGTACCTGGCCAGTTCCATGTGGTGTCATTCGGGAACTCGTAATCTTCAAGCATCATTCCTGCATTTCTACATATGCATTTCAAGCTGAAGCCTTAGCCTTCCCCTGGGGGCTCAAGCTGACATAAACTACACCTATAAACAAGCAGCCCGTGGAGCTGACTGGGGGGCAGGCAGGAGATGGGGCAGCTTATGCTCTCAATCTTAGCGAAGTCTATGCTCCAATAATCCCTCCACTTCGTCACCCACCTTTGCTGATGGGAGCAACGCCATAACCAAACCAAAGAGGATTTCTATCAGAGTGAGAAATACTTGGTTTCTGCTTTAATGTCAGAAATATCATCAGTTGAAATTTCAGGTGTTTATCACTTTACCGCCCATCTTCCCACACTGCATCTAAACACCATGAAAATGTGAGCTTTGCCATGTCTCTGGTACTTGGCATTATTCAGACTTCAATAAATATTGGAGGAACAAATACATTTTATTTTTTCGCATGTTAATTATCTCTGAACAACACTTGTTTATACCAAATACTCCAATGTGAAGAGGTTTATTCCACACCTTTCCTGTTTGATGATGAAGCCATGGCTGTTGCTACCAGATGGAGTAAGACCCTGAGAAAGATTTTAAGTTACACAAGTGGCAGATTGCAGAAACACAGTGACTGATTTCTCAATGTTACTGCAGTAGTAGCTTTTGTGTGGAATTCAGGTCACATAAAGGGTAAGGGTTAAAAAGCAGGTAGTCAAATCAAAATGCTATACACAGGAAATAACAGAGAAAGTGTAACCATGAACAAAGCTGGGGAAAAGAGAGGAGGCAAATGGAGGAAACAGGAGGGACAAATAAAGGACTTGGCAGTGTTAGTAGCAACTACAGCGCCTCTAAGAAATTGCTCTATCCAGCACCAGATAATAACATATGGAGTTTCAAGGGAATCTAAGAAGGCTAAAAATCTTTAAAATTAGCACCTTAGTGAGCATTAAAAAACATCTTATGTTTTTAAACTGACCCCCATGTTCTCCAAAGCCCTCATGTTTCTAGATTTCCTTTTACTCTGTGTAGCTGTTTCAATTGAATGTGTGTGTGTGTGTGTGTGTGTGTGTGTGTGTAAGGAGGGTAAGGGAGGACACACCCAGGACTGTCACACATTGTAAACTTATCCCATCTACACAGCCTGGCTCAGCCTAAAGGCAACCCTTTCCCTAGACTTTTAGATTATTCAGGGAACCCTAAATGAGCACAGTGCTCAAGTCAGCATCAAGACAGCCTCATCTTCTTTATGCTTTTAGTCCTGATAACAAGATTTCTCCTCATCTGCAGGCCAAGGGCTCTTCTCATTTACCCCAAGTCTAGTCACTTGTTTCACTACTTCTCACCCAAACCCTATTTTCAGAAGTTTTTCCTGAGAGTCAACTGCAGCTTCACAGTATCCTTGAAACTCATCAGCTGCCTCCTGTTACTGCTAGTCTCTCAGCGCAAAGCCACGCTTTCTCCTATGTCTGCTCCTTCACTCTCACATTTGGCTGGCCTGCAATCCCTCCCACAGCCTCACATGGGGGCAAAAGGAACTAGTCGGGTCTTCTCCGATAACATCAACATTTCCTGATCTCTGTTATTTATTTTCTATTTCTTACAGCAAGGGTCACAATTATATAAAATGTATGTAATAGTTTTCACTTCCTATGGACCTTTCTCAATCCACTCTCTCCAGTGTCCCTCATAACAGCCTTGGGAAGCAGGCTGGGCAGGGCTGGTGTCCCGCTTGATGGATTACAGCCCTTTGGAGGGGAAGTGATTTGGTCAGCTTTAGCACATCATCTTCTGATCCTGAGTGGCACTCACATTCTGGCCCACCCTAGCATCTTCTGATTCAGGAAGACGTTGCAGCATGGGAGAGGTTACCTAGGGAAGGAACATGGAAGAGGTGATTTTCAAGCAGAGTGTTGAAGGAGTCCCTAGATAAGCCCAGGTGGGGCCGCAGCACAGAGGAAGGGAAGGGAGTGAACGGCAAGCTGCATGGTCTGCGGACAACAAGGAGAGGGAGGGGCAACTCT
Source organism: Phyllostomus discolor (assembly GCF_004126475.2). Classification (NCBI taxonomy): domain Eukaryota; kingdom Metazoa; phylum Chordata; class Mammalia; order Chiroptera; family Phyllostomidae; genus Phyllostomus; species Phyllostomus discolor. The sequence continues at coordinate 25,405,375 of NC_040911.2, forward strand.
CCGTGCTCTTTGTAAGCTGTAAGAGATGAGAATGGATGAATTTAACCTATAATTGTACATCTGTGTTTGTGTGTGTGCACTACATGTCTAAAGTAGGGGAGAGAATTCAGTGATGGGTGGCAGTGGTGAGAGTCCCAGGATAGCATTCCTTCCACATACACTGCGGCTGGCAATGACCTAGGGAGCAGAGCTGTCATGGTAGTTGCACTGGCCTTGGGACCAAAAGATCTGATTGCTTTTCAGTGCGGCCACCTGGAGGATACTCGGCACTTGGCAACACCAGATTCCTGAGATACACCCTATGCCCCAGGAAATAAACATGGCAAAATTGCTATTTCAGCAGAATATGCCATCATAGGGGGGTTAAAAATAATACTGAGTATGTTTGAAAGCATGCCGTGAGCTAGAATTATGTCTATAAAAGCAATATTTTATTCTCATGTTCAGAACAACAACAAAAACCCACGGTGGAAGAGCTAACACACACATACATGAGCACACACATACATGTGGACACATCTCCATAACAGACACTGTTAAAGTTCACCGTCCCTTTCCCCTGAACTGAGATGTTGGTCCAACAAGTTCCTCGTCCACCACAAGACCTACTCCCCTGTCTCACACACCCCATGAGGCCCTTGGGGTGTCTCTTTTCCAGGATACCCATACTAACCCTTCTCTTTTCCCCGTAACCTCCCCCCAACCTCCGCGGAAAACAAAAAGCCCTGCTTGTTGTTCCTTTCAGAACACAATCAACATAGCCAATTGGAAGCCGCATGAATAATTTAACCTCCCGGCAGGGACTGGACAGGATCTGAAGATGCAGCAGCTTCCCAAAATTAATAAAGGCTTTTATGGAGCCATAAAAAGCCATAATTCAATCATTTTAAAAAGGGCACTGAACACAACGCTTATTAAAGGCCGGGTGCCGCTGAGGTGTGTGCAGGGAGGCCAAGAACACTCACTCAGCAGCAAGGGCCCTAGTGCACGCCCACCCCCTCTGCTTGACAGGCAGATAACCTGACCCAAGCATTTAATAAGCAATATTTACTGATGATTCTTCCCTGACTGGCTCAGTCAGGAAACAGTACTAATAAAGAGGATGATTGAAACAAGGAAGGGATTTTTTTCTTTTATTAACACTAAGTGATTGTGCTTGGAGCAGGAGAGCCACCTATTTCTGGACACAGATTATGTTTTTTCTTTAGCCTAGCCAAGCATGTTGGGAGTGAATTTGTTCTGGACACCCTGTTCCTCTTTCATTAACTTAAACAGGGCAATTCATGGAACTTGCCTTCTCTAAGCCTCAGTTTCCTCATTCAGCAGGGATGACACCAAGCGTTTGCTTCCAGGTGAAACATTCCACATTTTCAAGATACTGTACTTCCATAGTCACTGTCCACGGTGGTTCACTATACACAGCCTGTTCATCTGATGGCCCACCTATGACAGCAGATTTCCCGGATAAGACTGAGCCAGCCACACTGTGCTCAGGACTCAGAACTCAAGACCAAGGTTGCTCAGTTTGGGCAAAACACAAAGATGGCCCACAAGAGAGAATAAATGGGAAACACAATAGGCTGCCTCAGTGCAGAGAAAGGTGTACCTTTTTATAGATCTTCCACACGGAGTAAGAGGAGTTTTCCTTTCGTAAGTCACACAATGGCACCATTGGTGCTCGCAGTGGCCCTGATCTGGTCAGTCACTCTATTGGAGCTCCATTCTAAAGCTGTTCCTTAGACCGAACAGAGTCATCGCATGTAAGTGATTTTGCTATCTCTGCCTATGGTGGCAAAGATGCCTTTTTGAGCAGCAGAGAGCAGGGGCAGGGGACAGGGCTGGTTAGACCATGCCTCATCCTGACAAAGGAAATAAAAGTCTCAGAGCTCAAGGATCTCAGCAGGTCCAAGCATGACTCTCTCTGCCCCATTTCTGACTTTGTTATTTACTGGGACAAGTGTCCCAGGGCAGCCAGAGCAGATGCATTTTTAGCAAAACATAAATAAATTACTAGCTTCACAGTCAGGATGGGCTCCCAGTGACTTGTTTGACCCACATAGCTTTTGTGCGCTTTGCTCTGTTGCTGCCTTTCTACAACACAAGGGGATCTGTCTTTGGGCACCACAGGTACTAAGTGATCTTCCCATTTGCCTAACCTCAAGTGACAAAGTGCTGGTCCTCATATATCACAGTCTTTCCCAGCAAGGATTAGGTCACACTGGGCCGAGGTTTTACTAATGAGATCATGCATAATCAATAAGGGTCGGCTGACATCTTGTCAACTCCATCACTGTCACCAGTGGGGCTGAGGTAAGGCAACGAGGAGGGCAGACCTGTCGCTACCTGGAAGCTGAACAGATGGACAGCAGTGGATGGAGCTGCTGTGTCTCATAACAGCAGCTCCATCTAATGCTGTCTGAGCCTTATTAGCAGAGGAGTTAAGTTCATGCATTCATTCATTTACTCATCCCTCTCTTTGTCCATTCCACAGATAGCTATTAATGTGTCAGGTCTGATCAGTACTGCTCTTAGAGTAGAGGATGACACAGGAAAGAACTCCATTCAACTGAAGCTTCCCCAGGATCATGTCCCTTCCACTGGGGATGACAAGAAGGATAGGGACAATGAGAGCAAGAAAGACCAAGAGAAAAGAAAAAAAGAAACAGAATGAAAAAAAATGGGAATGGGAAAAAGGATGAATAATCTCAGATACTGTTACTTTATAGGCACAGCATCAACACAGGACAATATGAAGGAGAAAGACTCAAAACTTAAGTGTGAGAGATCAAAAAAAGCCTATGGACACCTCTCTCTTTAACCAGCCACATGCTCTGTTCAGGGCTCTTATCAGTCCCAGTCCAATTTTTTGTGATTCTAAACAAAGGGATAAAGTCCAATCTGCTAATATTAATGGTCTAGGTTGTCACTGGATCTGTGAAGCTTGTAAGGGTCAATTACATCATTTCTTAATATGAAATTTAAATCTGACTCTCATCAACCACATAGAATTCTCAGACTGTTTTATTGGGTTGTCAGAGACATCACATGCATAATACACATACAGTTCACTCCGAACAATGCACATGTTAGGGGCACAGACCCACATGCAGTCAAACGTCTGTATATAAGTTTTGACTCCAGAAAATACTTAGTTGTTCCTCAGTAGCCACAGGGAGATTTGTTCCAGGATCCCCATAGATAGCAAAATCCACTTACTCTCAATTTCCTTACATAAAACAGTGTAGGACAATGCATACATTTGGCCCTCCACATCCACAGATTCCCAACTTCAGATCAAAATTACTGTCTTTGATTCCCTGTTGGTTAAATCCACATATGTGAAACCTGGGGATATGGAGGGCCAATTGCGTATTTATTGAAAAGGAATCTACATAGCAGTGGGTCAGCAGAGATTGAACTCAAGTCATTCAAGGGTCAACTCTATGTATGCATGTGTGTATATATACACGCATTTTTCTTTTTTAACTGATGTGTTTCTGTTCAGTAATTTGGAGCACAAAATAAAGTCAACTTTCTTTAAAAAATTTATTTTCGTGTGCTTTGCTCTGTTGCTGCCTTTCTAAAGCACAAGGGGATCTGTCTTTGGGCACCACAGGTGCTAAGTGATCTTCGCATTTGCCTGACCTCAAGTGACAAAGTGCTGGTCCTCACAACATGAAATCCCAATTTTTGCTTAATAGGAAAATGCCTATTTTTCCTCCTCACTTGCATTCTTGTATTCAAGTGACTTATTTTAACCAAATTGCAATGAATTCCAGTATGAGAGGGAAAGACCCAGTGACATTTCTCCTCTCACCATTCATACCTAACTCTTACTGATTCAGGCGGCTGGCAGGATTAAGTTCCTTACAGTCATAGGACTGATCCCCATTTTCTTGTTGGCTACTGTCCGAGGCTCACTCTCAGTGCCTGGAGACCATCCTCAGACTCCAGCCACATGGCTCTCTGTGAGTGACCACTACTTCTTCAAGGTCAGCAGATGCATCTCTCTCCAATCCACTATAATAGAGTCTTACATAAGGAAGCATAATCTCGGGAGTAACTCTCCCATCACCTTTGTCAGGTGACTTAACCCAGTGAAGCAAACGACTCCCCATCATATTTGTAGGTCCCACCTACACTCAGAGCAAGAGAATTACACAGGGCGTGTGCTGCAGGGGACTTGAATCTTAGGGACATCTTAGAATTGTTCCTATCACAAACACACACAAATAATTTGCAACATATAACTTCACAAATCAATAAATTTTCACATCTACTTGTACCCAAATCCCAAATTTATAAAGAAGTAAAGAATATTAGCAGCACCTCAGAAGCTCATTTCTTATTTCCTTCTGCTCTTGTACCATTAACACCACGTCCACAGGGCCTGGCTGCCATCTTGACCTCTAACAAAATACATCTGCTTGGCCATTTTTTTTGTTTGTTTATACATGTACATATATACATAAATTGAATAATATAATATAGACTCTTTATTTCTGGATTCTTTTGTTCACAATAATTTCAATACTGTACAGTTTTGGGGAGGTAAAGGTCTCCTAGGTTTATTTTTTTTATTTGTTTACAATTACAGTTTATATTCAGTATTATTTTGTATGAGTTTGAGTTGTACAGCAGAGTGGTTAGACAAATGTATACTTTACAAAGTGTTCCCTTGATATTTCCAGTGCCCAGCTGGCACCATGCAGTTATTATAATATTATTGACTAATTCCTTTGCTATCCTTTACATTCTCATTGTGTATGGTTTTCCATTGTGCAAGCATTTCCACTCTACTGTTGATGGACATTTGAGTGTCCATCTTGGATCTATTACAAATACTGTTGCTGTGAATTCTCTAGAACATGACTGTTGGTAGATATACAAGTACAATGTCAAAGTTGGACTTCCTTGGGTTCTATCTCAATTTTCCTCTCATGATCTAAGACCAATTACTTATCTTCTAGTATGTCTTTCCTAATCTGTAAAAAACGAACTATACTACCTCCTTATAATGTTGTGTGTGTGTAAGGGGGATGGTGGGCTTAATCAACTCAATGAACATGCATCTATCTAGACCTTGAAGACTACCAGTTAACACAATAGACAAAACTTATGGCATTATGGAGCTACATTCTAGTAGCACAAATGGGATGGGCTGGGTGGCAAAAGATAGAAAAAGAGAATAAACAAAAAAAGTGATTATACATAAGAAATACATATGGAATGTTAGATAAGTGCCATTGGGAAAGACAAAGCAAGAAAGGGGGCTTCTGGAATGCTGGGGAACAATGTTGTTAAATTTACTTGTTGGAGATCCTCTCTCTGAAAGGATGATGTTTGAGCAAGTACCTAAAGGAAAGAAGGAAATTTGTAAGTATCTTGGAAATGAATGTTCTGGGCAGAGGCCCTGATGCAAGGATGTTTGAAGAATAGACAAAGAAAAGCCAGAGAAGGACAGAGAAGGAGATAAGAGGATGCAAAATGATAAAAGTAGAGATTGAGGAGGGTCTTGTGAGTCACTGGAACAGACTTACTCAGAAAGAGGTGAGAAAGCACTGGAGGGTTTGTGCAGAAAAAAGTATATTTTAACAGCATCAACAGAAGCTCTCATGAGAATACACTACACGGAGCATGAAAAATGAATGAAAAGAGAATGATGGAGATGAGAAAGATGCAAGAAGCAGGCATTTTACGATTATTCATATGTGTGGATGTGTTGCATGTGTACATGTGTGGGAGAGAGCTTATCCTATGAATATTAAACCACACAAGTTAATATTAGGGAAGGTTTTCAGAGGAGGTAGGACTTTGGTGCATAGCTCAAATTATAATTTGCATAGAAGGATAGACAGGACACGATAATTAGTTCCCTGTTAAACCTGAAGCCTAATGTCACATTCTCTTTCTTTCCCATTTGACTGCAACACACTACAGTCAAGAGATTTATTCATTGCATTTCATGATGTGATTCCTCCAGAAGTGACCAAATTGTTATCAAACAGGAAAATTATTTTTAGTGAATAACCATACTCTGTGTTATTATTGAAACCATTAGAAACATCATTTTCATTGTCAACTTCTGCATCATCACGTGATTTCCAATTGTGTAAAGACATCAAGAATGTGATGGAAGAATTTTTTATTAGTTTTTTTGCGGGGTTGGGGAGTGATGTAACTTTATTTCTGTGAGTGTTAGCTATCCTTGTTATATGGCTAGCCCACCCAATTAACATGCTCTTTGAACTTTTCACATAGTTGAGTGTATACCTATTATTTGCATTTACCATCTCCTGTATTTTTAGTCTCTTTTAGAATTCTAGGGTTCTGTTAGGATGACTGTAGTTAGTATGCATTCCTTACACATGCCAATTAAATACAGTATTCTCTGGGTTTTCACAGTAGTAGATTTCCATGACTACTATTGATAATGTTCTACTTGCTTCAATTTATGCCATATTTTCCATTCTTAACACGAGAATTTTTAAGAAGTTCATTAACTTTTTGGGGTGCTATTTCCCTACATATACCCTGAGAAAGATTTCTAATCTGAATATATTGTGGTCAGTCAACCCTAAGTGTTTGCTGGCTTCTTTCTCCCATGTAAGAGTTGGTTCCATCCCAACAAGGTCCAGAACAACTTCTACTCGCCTCCGTTGCTAAGAGCAAGGTGTAAAGGGAGCTTTTCTCTTGCAACACGTGTGTGCAGTAATTCCAGATATGGTGTTCTGTCCTTCTAAAGGCAATCTAAATTTCTTTTGAAATCAATGCTCTTTCTTTTGATTAATCACAGCTGGGGGCAAACATTAAAAAGCTTTTTATCTCATCTACATCTCAAGCACATATAGCCTCATACCAATGGTCTAAGATCACTCATCATTTCCACATCTATCATTTATTCCAATCTAGGCCACCTTTGGGGAGGGGGTCTAACTGCATACATTTGCTTTTGCAGATATCACACCCTTTCTTGTCCATTTGATTCTGGTCAATCGGCATCTACGTGTGTACTATATATATCTTCCCTATGGTTTCACAGCCTGTCAGTCACTTGTCATAAGCAAACTGGCCATCAACCTCAAAGGCCTGGCTGATGAGAGACTGACTTCTCTGATAGTTTCTGGGTTTCCCTAAAGGCCTTCACTCCACCCAAGTCAAAATATCAACACCGGCCCCGCCAGGCCTGTCCTGCAACTTCACATTGATGCTGCCTTTCTGGAACATGCTTATTGTGAATGTAGCACATTGTGACCAGGAGCAGAGAACTGGTATATGTGAATTGCATCTGTGCAATGAAGTCTTCCCACAGAGTCTGAGGTCAAACCTGTACAGCGCACAGGCTCCAGTCAGTGTTTGAAAGACAATTAAACTTCTGAAAAAATCATACTAATAATTTTGTGGAATTAATACATAATGAATTTTAAAAATCAATTTCAATTTTTAATCTTCGTGATATTGTGGTATGCAATTGATTTTTTAAGTCAGTCAGCCAAGAACTGATGAGTTCTAGAATAATTATGTTACTCCTAAAGTAGAATTCAGTCTGAAGAGCGACATTTTGAAAGGGACAAAGGAAATCTAGAATGAACCCTCAGAGAAAAGGACCTGAAAACCACATAAAATAAAGAATGATTGAGGAGATAAAAGAGCTCAGAAAAGTCTATGGAGTCTGCTTCAGAATCTATAAGACTGTCATTTAAAAGAAATTTATTTTCCTTTATTCCAAAATAAGATTTCATCCATTCATTGATCTGAGATTTATAATCACCTAATATGCACCAAGCAATAATCTAGGTACTTGGACTAAATCAGGGGGAAAAAAAAACCCTGTACTAGCGGTACTCACCTTTTAGCATGAGGAAACATCTAACAATGATAAACATGATAAACAAAAATTATGTAGTATTTGAGCAAGCAATAAGTGCAAAAAAGACAAATAGTAGAGGATGAAGAAGACAGGATTCTTGGAGGGGTCGAATGTATGACATACTTTTAAACAGGGTCTTCAGGGCAGGGCTCATTGAGAAGGTGAAGTGTGAGATGAGACATACGGATCTCTGTGGGTGAAAAGTCCAGACAGTACAAACAGACAGTGCAGGGCCTGAAAGCAGGGCTGTGCCTACTGTATTTAGAAACAGAGAAGGGCTGATGTGGCTGGGAAAGGCTGAGTGAGGGAAGAGTAGAAGGAGAGGCTTGAGATCATGTAAGTGATAGAAGGCCTTCTAAGCCAATGCAAGAACTTTGAACTTGAGTGACTTCAGGAGCCATTGACAGGGTTTTAAGCATAGGGGTGCCATAATCTGACATATTTCATTTGGATCATTCTTGATGTTGAGTTGAGGCTAGACTATGCAGAGACAAAAGGAGACCCATTTGGAGCTTTCACAGTGATCAGAATGATGGGTGGTAACTTACACCAGAAGTTCACAGTGATCATGGTGGATTAGGTATGGTGTGCAAAACCAAAAAGAGTAGGGTGTCTGTATATGGTTAAAAATAGGTTTCAGGGCAAAAGTTTTAGAATCAGGACAAGTTTGGAAGAAAACTCAGGTCTCCTAGACTGTCACTATGATAACTTTTTGAAAAAAACAAAATGTTATACTATATTCTAAAAGTATCAACAACAGTAAAACATGAACACTTTCCTTAAGGAGATTATATCTTTTAGGAGAGAAAAATAAATCAATAATTTTAATGCAATGTGGTAGTAAAATGAAAAAAAAATGCCATGTAGCCCCAAATAAGCAAATACTACTATTTATTCACTGTAGGAGCTTAGACATTTTAATAAATGCCCGAGTCTCAGTTTTCTCATTTGTAAAATATAAAAAATAACATTTTTCACCTTACATACTTACGAGAACCAAATGACATAATGAATGCACAAAACCTAGTACTCACCCTCTCCCTGCTGTCTTCACTGCCTTTTCTCCCCACCCCTTCTATCTCCCACACCTACCCAGAGCCCCCAAGCCTTGCCCACCCATTTTTTAACCTCCTCATTTCTCACTTTAGAGCCGTCTTTATGTAGATTTCCTTTCTACCTCCTTGCTGCGTTGTGAAACCTGACTGACCTCTGATAGTGCCAATCCTCCAGAACCATTCTATAACCGACACTGCTCTTTGCCTCAGTTCCCCAAATAGGAGCCATTCGATCAGCTTATTTACTCTGAAGTGAGAATGAAAAAAATCACAAAAGTATCATCATTTCTTCAGAACATCTCCCATTTCCGATGTTCTTGGCTGATGGCCTATAACCCCCAGAAGACACTAGCGCTCTGATTAACACCTTCAGCATGTGATTCTCTACCCCTAGGTGGAGTGGCTTTAGCTGGCATCAACTGCACCTCTCTTCACTTTTGTCCCATGCACTTTGCACTTAGCAGGTAGTCACTACACATTTATAAAATAAATGGATCTTAATATTCAAAGCTTTTGAATTCATCTTGGGTGGTCTCAGAATTTATGACTCTTTAGCTGCATTATTTTATTTCACTGGCTTTAAAGGGCATTATTTCCAGTCTGTTTCTACTTCACATGTCTTAAATGCATTGGTCCAACAAAAACATCTTGAATTTTAAAATTCTCTGAAGGTATGTAACATTTGTCCTCAGGTTTAGGGAAAAATAAACTAAAATTAAACTAAAGTAAGCATTTCTCATCACCTCATGCACCTTGGTTCTGAGACCAGTTTGCCACGTGTCAGACTCCCACCCCAGAATCTGTGAGAGAAGAGCTGTCTAGGACACAGTGCCAAAAGGGTCCTGTTTTCCATCTGACTGATTAGGAATGAGTTGATCCTGACTGTGAGCTGAATGATCTTCACGGACTGTCAGAACTTACAAAACCAGAACAATAAACAAGAAATCAGAACAATAAACAACAATGATTTTCAAGGCCAAAACTCAATTCTTTCAATGTTAAATATCACCCTTCACAACGAAGCTTTCATTAATTGTTCTTCTCTCTAAACTCCAGCATCGCATTCTGCTCTCTCTAAACTTCAGTGTTTTTAGTATTGCTTTCTTCATGCCTCTCTCTGCCTGCATCATTAGGGTCATCTGTTTGAGGTGCACCCCCCGCCCCCCCGTGAGGGTGAGCAGTGCATTCACTGCTGGGGCACCTCCCTTGTCCTGATAGCGCATTAGTCTCCTCAGGGAATTACCATTCTGCTTTGTAGAAATGCTCAGCACATCTGTGCATTCTAAGGCTACCTGTCTGGTATAAAAGTCGGAGATATTCCTACTGTGCGCTCCTGCCAAACCCTCCCCCCGACTCACTGCCCCCCATTCCATCAAGGGGAGAAAACACTGAAGCTTTCAGTCAGTCTCTTTTTCATAATCTCAGATCTTAAATATTGGGCCACAAAAATGGAGGCCATCATTTGGACATGTTCATCTCAACAGTAGAATCTGAGTGTAACCGGAGAGCAATGTCTACTAACAGACTTCTGGATTCCCATCTGCTCTAAGCTTGTTCTGTACTTTCTCTAAAATCTTGAGTTTCCCCATATCCTTGCTGCATGCATATCTCAAAAAGCTTTTATATATTCCAACATCAAATTCTCCTTTTGTGCAAGTTAGCTGAGTTGTTTCCTTTCCTTTTCTCTCTGTTTGCTTGCAACCAAAGAACCCTAACTGATATAGAGCAATAAGTATGCCTTTTTAATTATGACCTCCACAGGCCTTGAACCTAAGGGGCATTGTGTAAATGTTTATTTAATGAGTGAATGAATGAGTTATTTTCGTATAAGAGGAAAGATGAGGCAACGTAAATGAGCATTTAGATTGAGCTGAAAATGGACCCTGCCTTATTCCTGTTTCCTTTGAAAACATTTTCTCTTCCCCCTGTTAGTTTTTTCCTGCCCTGGTTTCTGGTTTTCAGTTGTAATTTGCTTTAAAGATAATACTACCATATTTCTTTGAACTGAAACTACCTGGCAATTTATGGCCAAATTTAAGTTTGGCATAACAGGCTTAATGTTCAGCTTTCCATCTGTATTCTGTGCTTGGCAAAAACCCAGGGAAACTTGGGATTTTATGCTCCTGAATTTTGTAAACCAGTAAACACTAAGGTATGGGAATTGTATATCTTACCATGAAACATTTTATTTTGTGCATAAGAAATATCAAATTGGACTGTGGTGTAGGCAGCGAAGAGATTTGTGCTGCTTCCTCCCTTTAGAAATGTTCTTATTTAAGAACCAATGTCTGTGCAAAGTGATGATAAAACAAAACCAGCAATTTACTTTGTTCAGTGTTCCCAGACTGTCGAGCTATTTTCACATGGATTCTATCACGTTGTCTTCTCAGGGGCCCAATGTGGTCAAGATTTGTGTCATCATCCCATTTATAGAGAGATATGGCAGAGCCCCACAGAGCTGAAGTGATTTTGAAAGTCATATAGCAGGTTAATGCAAAGCCATGACCAGAATTCAGGTTTCCTTGGTGCTGATCACCAGATATAAAGTTAGTTCATTCTTTGATTCTTTCATACATACACTTATCCACAGAGTTATGTTTTGTTGTGTACTTCCTCACCTACTATGTGCCTGATATGTTAAAGGCTCCGGGGATAGTGCCATGAACAAAAGATATGAAGTCCCTGTCCTTGTCCTCAGTGTGGACACACCAGAATATGGGGCTAAGTCCTAATATCCAGGGACTTTCTCTGTCTTTTAGAATCCTCAACCAGGTCTATCTGGAATATGGATAACATTGGCCTGGATTGTGACGCTGCAGTTGAGCAGGATAAGGAAAATTATGCCAGAGGCCAATCTCCCATTTTGTGCATTTCTTTATCAAACATCAAATATCCTTACATGCCAAAAGAATGCTTTCTAACTTCCATGCCACTAAAAACATGTTGACTCCATGAAGTTTTGTTTCAGTGACATTGTCAGTAATATCACTATTCGCCATGATCACTCCTACCAAATCCATGTTCATGCCAAGTCATGCTGCCCTATGGCCCAAGAGGCAGCCTTACTCTTGCTTAAACCTTTGATACCTGATTATAACAACCCAATGTGGGATTAAGAGACAACCTCAAGTGGACATATCCTCGATTAGTAGCAAAATGTAATAAACATGCAAATCTCTCTTTTCAGAAGCCTTATTTTAGGCCGTCTAATAATGCCTCTGTATTTCTTCATGTTGTTATTCTCTCCTGCTGCAGGAGGAGGCTGTTTCTGCAGTAGTCTGCCCTGTCTTGCCACCTGTTTGCATTTACTATATGGCTGCCTGGGGAACCCTGCAGAAAATAATGCTTGTGTGAGACATTTAGTTGACTGCATGTCAAAAAGTAATTTGAATCAAAGAGTCACTAACTTAATTGATGGTGATGGCTCCATCCAAAACAACCAAAGAAATTGATGTTGTGCAAATTGCACATATATTGCTCTTGAATTTGTGAGCATATTCTTGTTTGCCTTGACAGGATTCAAATTATCTTTCGGACAGCTCAACACATTACTTAAGATGTGCCTGTATGTGAATTTTAGCTGCTAAAGGGGGCAATAACAACCTTCCTGTGAAATTAATTTCCATGACTTCAACTTCACTTGCTCTTTCTTTTACTCATTCTCTGCACATACCCCTTTTATTCCTTTACAATTTGTGCTTTAACCTTAAGTCATTCTAGTCACCATAGAATACAGACCTATTGTCTTTGCAGATGCTACAGAGACCTAAGGTCTTAAGGAGCAAAGGATGATGCATCATAGTCAATAAAAGAAATTTAAATTCTTTTGATATGACCTCTTCAATGCCACTGGGCACTATTTTTGAATTGTCATTGGGTCCAGTTTGTGGGGTGGAGACTCTGAGCAGTACAGAGTAAGTTAATTTCCAGATCAGCTTATATCCCTGAAAGAACCAGAATTTAGATCCTGAGCTGGGAAAGGCAACCAGGCAGCCACTCCCCAGGTCAGGGGACTCCATCAGAGTAAGAAATACAGATTGAAAATTTTAGAGTTGTCTACGGGAGGATAAAGAGCCTCAGTAATAGTTCTCAGCAGCAGTGCTGTCCTAGGCATTTCCAGGGGGTGCCAACTCCAGTGGATAGAACAGTGACCGAAGTGAAGAGAACCCTGGCTGACAGGGGGAAAAAAGCACAGCTCTCAGATATACTTCTACACTAAGGAGCTGCTGGACAGGAGCCACAGACTCCTAAACTTCAAACAAGGTAGAAGTTAGAGAAGTTTAGAGGTTTTCCAGCGTGAAAGGGCGGAGTGATTGGATGATCAGGAGGAAGAAAAATTGAGCAGCAGCATCCCACCTGCTTAGCTTACTCCTCTGCTCACGGTGATCTTCCTGTGAACTCCATGTCAGAACACAGCTTGAAAATCAAAGACCTGCATGGTGTTAGGGGGTCCCTGATGGTTAATTTTGTGTGTCAACTTTACTGGGCTAAGGGATGACCAGATAGCTGATAAAGCATTATTTCTGGGTGTGTCTGCAAGGTCATATATTTTGCCCTGTATAATGCACACATTTTTGCCCAAATTTCTGAGGGAAAAATAAGGATATACATTATACATGGGTAGTACCTGAAATACCTTTTATCTGTTCTTGTGTTTTGTAATTATTTGTTACATAAAATTTCTTGTACTGTTATATGTTCAGAAATAAATGCTAAAATCCCTTTATAATAGAGAAAACAAGTATCTAAATATAAATAAATAAACAAACAAATAAACAAAGAAATAAATGAATTCAAAAATTAAAACAAAAGTTTTTTTCCTGTAAGTTTGGGCCAAAAATGTAGGTATGCATTATACGTGGCAAAATATGCTATTTCTTGAAGAGACTGGCATTTGATTCAGCAGAGAGAGTATACTGATCTGCCCTCACTAATGTGAGCAGACCTCATTCCAAATGGAACAAAAAGGCAGAGGAAGGACAAATTCTCTTTTCTTTAGCTGGAATGTCCCTTTTTTTTCCAGCCCTGAGATTTGCTCAGATCTTTGGACTGAAGAAATTACACCACTGGATTTCCTGGTTCTCCAGACTGCATGTAACAGATTGTGGGATTTCTCGGCTTCCGTAAAATAACTTTGTGAGCCAGTTCCTATAAGAACTTCAGTTTCAAGCTATCTCTATGTTGCTCTCTCTCTCTCTCTTTACACACACACACACACACACACACACACACACACACATATTCTATTGGTGTATTTTATTGTTTTTTTTTTCTGAAGAGCTTATACTAATACAGGTTCTTAATAAATTTTATATCCTACACATACAGGTGTATCAGGCTCAAGATTTATAGTATTGAAAGCCACTGGTAAAAAGTTAAAATTTATTTATGTCTCTATAATCAAAATTAACTTTGCTTTTGAGCCTGATCCATGGAAATGGTGGAAATTTTCATTCTTTGCTCAAACTTTACTTCTTCATTTCCTTCCTTCCAGCAGAAAAGGTGTTTTAAGAAGGTCATCTGCCTCTGTTTACTGCTGCAACTGGTTGGCACTGTTGATAAGACCCCCATGCATATGCACTGCTCCTTCAGCAGGGGTAGAGTCTGATAATTGCTTATGGGCAAAACTTGGGGCAGCTGATTTATCCACACAGTTTGTCCTTTGTTGCTCACCTTTTGCCACCACACACCATAGCAGAGACTGAATTCTCAGCTCCTTTCCATTCTAATGGTGGGCTCACAGAGACTTCTTACATATTCTCCGCACCCTCAAGTGTCAGAAAGGACTCAGCTTTGGAAATCCGGTATCTGTGTCTATGCTTATTCATTCTTTCTCTTTCTCCCTCTTTCTCCCCTTTTGCTTTTCTCTCCTGTTTCTCTTTCTCTCTCTCCTTCCTTCCCTCCCTCTCATTCCCCACTGTCCCCCGCCCACCCCAATAACAGATTGGAGCTACCTCTCCAATCTGTTTGCCGGCTTCATTTTTAATACAGGGCTATTCCAAGGCTTCCTCCATGACAGAAAGAACTGAAGGGCTAATTGCTATGAGTATTAGACCTGTGCTTCTATAAATCCTTGCTCCCCTCTCCCAGTTCGCTCTTGGTCTCACCTCTACTGTCCCATTCCAGGAAGAGCTCTTGACTGCCCTCTACTCCTGCGTTCCCCACAACTGTGCCATTCTGGTTTTTGGTTTGGGTTTTTTTTTCTGTTTGTTTGTTTTGTTTTTGTATAAACTGAGATTTACACAAGCCTTATTATATAAGCTTCTAATGTAATAGATTCTACCTCAGAATTCTAGCTCTGGATAAGCAATTTGGCCTCCATACTAATTTACTACCATGGACTTTACAGCATAGACTTCAGGCGCAACTTTGAATCTCAAAGCTAAACAATAGAATCTGTTGGCCTGAATGCAAACATTGTTTATTCTTATCTCATAAACATGCATAAAAGCTTTCATAGTTAGTAATTAGGCAACTGGGCGATGATTTTAGCTGTATCTGGCCATATTCTGAAGCCACCTCTTTCTGGGTTTTGAAGATGTAAAGAGTGAGTTAGACTGACTTCATCCACTCTAAACCTCACGTTAATTCTATGGTCCCCCTGAATTATCAACTCTTCATCAGCTGAACCCACTGAAGTTTGGGGCTGCTCCATTTTAGCCTGTGATTAGTTTAGCACTACTAGCCATCTGTCCACAATCCATTTATTTGATACTGTAATTGTTTATCATGATATGAACAGCTTTCCAGATAATTCCCACCCCAAGTCATCACTACCTGAACTCCTGGAAGGACTGCCTATTATTTACAGACACTGTATCTGTGCACAGTTCACCGACCTCAGGGACATAATCCAGTTACAACTGAGTCATGATAAAATTCTCTTATTAAGAAAGACAAAGTAACTTCATCATTTCAGCATTTCTTTGATTCATTTGACCATTTAAACAAGTGCTTCTCAAATTTTCATGTGCATATGAACTGTCTGGGATCTTGTTAAAATACAGAATCCTATTCAGTGAGTCTCAGGTAGGGCGTATGATTTTAACAAGTTCCCAAATGATGTCAATGCTTCTAGTCCATGAACTACTGGACTACAATTTCTATAGAACTATCCAGTATTTATTTTAATTTTTTGTTTCTACTTTAATGTTCTATTCTCATTTTATAACAAATCTTTCTAATTACCCAGGTACTACAATTGTTAGGTAATCCAAAATGAATGATATTTTACTTTATGTAAAAATTGCTCAGACATGTATCTTTTAAATAAGTTTTTATTTCTTCCTATCCAATTGTGCCTACCTGGTGATTACAAACAATTGTCCATCTCATTGCATAATACAACATACTTCATAAAACATACTGAAGAAAATATTTAAAAACCCTTCAGCAAGTCCATTTGCTTATGCATTAAATGACATTTAAATGTATGAAAACAATCTAATGAAAAGAGCACCTTGCGTCCTAGGTGAAAAGTCACACTGATGTGAGCATCTGAATCAGCTGTATTGTTGAATTTTGTCCCACACACAGGCCCACCCCCTGCCTGCACCAGTTCTTCAGTCCTGCCTGTTCTCTTGTATAAAGCAGACATGTCAAAATCCCCCAGCCTCATCTCCACAAGGCTGCCGGGATGCTGCTGCCACTTGCTGTCGCCTATCTGACTGTAGGCGTGCGTGACGTCCTCAGCCACTGCCTCAGAGCCTCCTCCTTTCTGCTCCACTCCCTGCAGCCTCATTCCTCATCCTGCCTGGTGGCCCTCCTTTTTCACCACCTCACTCTGTTGTGCACTTGTTTAGAGTGAAATGCGGTAGGTTGGGGCTGGGGAGCAATGACCGAAAAGGAGAGGCCTTTAAAAAAATGACCAAATGTCCAAAAAGTACCAAGCCGTGTGCTTTGTGTGACTTTACACAAAGAAGCTCCACAGCTACACAAAACAAACAGAGTTTCTGCCTCTGAAAACTCGTCTTTCATTTCCAAGAAATTTTGATGGAAAAAATGAAACCCATTGTGCCTTTTCTCTTTCAAGTGACATCTCCCAAGCACAATTTGCTGTTTTGCTGGGTTTGCTGGCAGTGAAAAATGCCAAGCACAGATCTAGTCTGTGCACTTTGGAGGCATAAGACCTTTTGCTGGCTGTAACAACACCGCCACAAAGCAAACCCATCTTTTCTGCCACTGTCAGCAGGCGAGGGCTGCGAAAACAGGAAAGGTTTGCATAAGAAAGTGTCCAAATGTTAATCCATTTTTATAACTATACTTGACCCCAAACTTTTTATAAGCTTCTGAAATACAGAGATAACTCTGCTTACTCGTTCCACCTTCCTATACAAAAGGAAGGTAGCCTAAAGCAGAGAATTATCTGAAGTCACAATGAAAGCGGCACTCCCAGGCCACTTTCTCCAAGGCTGGGAAGTGATGGTACAGACCAGAGGCCCAGGAGTCTGGAGGATGGAGCGCTGTTTACAGTGTTATGTGGTCTAGGTTAGGCCTTTGGAGGCTCAGCCTCCACACTTGTGAAATTAAGTTAACTCTAAGGCTCTTTGCAATGTGACAATCCTTTTCTTCCAGAAATGCAGTCTGAAATTTTGTCTTTCACAAAGCCAGAACAAGAGTATACAAAGAAGTACAAAAATAGACATTCCTCAGAAATCTCTCCCTAATTATGATCAAATCAAACCTGAGTCCATGTTTACAACTGCTTACATGAAAATGAGGAAATTTTATTTCTTGGTCTCCTGAAAGTCTTTCTAAACTACATTAATGGAAAGAGTCCATTTATAACAAAGCCTCTAATTCATAATCAATTTTAAAAATAGTTAAGAGATTGTCAATTGTAAAATTTAAAAACCATTTCTTATTTCATTACAGCAATGCATAGAAATAATACAAGTTCCTGGAGAACAAAAAGATCTAATGACATAGACTTTCTAATCCTTCTTAATATGTTAGTCTATTGTGGTTTTTAAGGAACAGTAATTCTTAGCTGAGACCAATGGACAGTTGAGGGAGAGTGGACCCATTGGAATGCCATAACCTCAGGTGTTAGGCTTTGGCGAAAAAGATCTTTCAAAATGCATCCCCTCTGA
This sequence comes from Phyllostomus discolor, assembly GCF_004126475.2. Taxonomy (NCBI): domain Eukaryota; kingdom Metazoa; phylum Chordata; class Mammalia; order Chiroptera; family Phyllostomidae; genus Phyllostomus; species Phyllostomus discolor. Next base: position 25,423,392 of record NC_040911.2, read on the forward strand.
AACTCTGAGACGTGCCTTCCAGCCCAGCATGGTGATATGGAGAAAGATGAGCAATGCCCCATAGGAACATTAAGCATGACCAAGGCATAGAGGTGGGGAAAAGGTGTGAGAGGGGAAGGCCTCAGAGTATGCTTATTAAAAAACAAGACAAAAATCTATGTGGCTCATTCAAAAGTCCAAGGTTGCAAATAACCAAAGGACAAACAAGAAAACTGTAGAAGAATTTTATTTTTCAAATTCTCTCTGTCAGGATGCCATAGAGATGATTTTTAATATCATGGATTATATTTTGTCATAGGTGAGGCAGTTGTCAAGCCTTGAAGTGAGTCTGACTTCAATTTCATTTAACCCACAAGGAAAGACAGGAGGCTCAGAGAGATTAGGAGTTCTCCGTGACCCTGAGACAGGAAGCAGAAGAGTAAATCCCCCACCCTTGGTGGCCTGGGGGAGTAAGTACAGCACAATGACACTGAGACCCAGGGAAATTCTTTAATTTGCAAATGGATGAATATGTATGCAGTATATAAAAACTGGTGTCTTTGTTTCACTGTCAGTTCCATGTATATTCTTCTTTCTTTCACTTTGCATAGCCTTTACTTTTTCTATTTTGTGACCCCACTCAAGCATTTCCGTGAGTATCCTGATTACCAGTGTTTTGAGCTCTGCGTCTGATAAGTTGGCTATCTCTTCATTGCTTAGTTCTATTTTTGGAGTTTTGCTTTATTCTTTCATTTGGGCTCTATTTCTTTGCCTGAGCATGCCTGTAATGTTGAAAGGGGCATGGCCTTAGGTATTCACCAGGGTGGGGCAACCCACATCACTGTCTTGTGGGGCTACATGTGGGAGAGGGGTCAGAAAGGGAACAATGCCACTCCCTCAGGCCCCAGCAGACTTGCAGTCACTTCCCCTGCTATCCACAAGCAAATTGGGCCCTTCTGGTGCTGATTCCCTAGTGGGTAGGTAGGTGTGTGTGCATTCTAGGACCCTGTGGGTCTCTCCAATGAAATCTCCTATGAGGCTGGGAGTTTCTCCAGCCACAATCTTAGGGGTGCCAGAAGGGGAAAATGATGAGAAAGAAATTGAAAACTTATTTGAAAACATAATGAAGGGGAACTTCCCCAATCTGGCAAAGGAAATAGACTTATAGGAAGTCCAGGGAGCTCAGAGAGTCCCAAAACAGTTGGACCCAAGGAAGCACACACCAAGGCACATCATAATTATATTACTCAAGATTAAAGATAAGGATAGAATCTTAAAAGCAGCAAGAGAAAAGGATACAGTTATCTACAAAGGAGTTCCCATAAGACCATCACTTGATTTCTCAAAAGAAACCTTGCAGGCAAAAAGGGGCTAGAAAAAAGTATTTGAAATCATGAAAGGCAAGGACCTCCATCCAAGATGACTCTATCCAGCAAAGCTATTATTTAGAATGGGAGGGAAGGGAAAGTGCTTCTCAGATAAGGTCAAGTTAAAGGAGTTCATCATCACCAAGCCCTTATTTTATGAAACATTAAAGAGACTTATCTAAGAAAAACAAAATCAAAACTATGAACAACAAAATGACAACAAACTCACAAATATCAACAACTGAACCTAAAAAAAAGCAAAAACCAAAACAAAACAAAAACTAAGCAAACAACTAGAACAGGAACAGAATCACAGAAATGGAGATTATATGGAGGGTTATCAGCGGGGAGGGGGAGAAGGGAGAATGGGAGAAAAGGTACAGGACACAAGAAGCATAAATGGTAGGTACAAAATAGGCAGGGGGAGGTTACGAATAGTACAGGAAATGGAGAAGCCAAAGAACTTACATATACAACCCATGGACATGAATTGTGGGGAGTGGGCGGATGCTGGGTGGAGGGGAATAAAGGGGAGAAAAAAAATGGACAATTGTAAAAGCATAATCAGTAAAATATACTTTAAAAAACTGTGTATGTGCTTCTATAATATGGGCAATGCCCTTTAGAAAAAATGAAATAGAGATGACAGAGAGAGACTAAAAACAAGATAAGTAAATTAAAAAAAAAAAGGGTAAAGGGTGGGAAGCCAAAATGGAAAAGAAACAGAATCTAAAATTAAGGAAAGGGACAAAAGATTAAGCACAGGCTTGCCTAACAAATCTCCAGTACTCCGTCTCAGAGGAACCTGTTGAAATGCAAAAGAAGTAGTTTTTTGTTAAATCAGAGGAAGAGCAGGCACTAAACTCCTACCCTAGAGAGGGAGAGGCAAAGGAAAATACATTTAGTTTCTAGAAAGATTTACACAAATTCAGTCATGTTGGCCATTCTCTGGGTTGATAATGGAAGATGTACCTGTGGAAGTTTTGGCTCTAATCATTTTATGTTGATATCTGGGAGGACAAAGTTGCAAAAGCTGATCATATCAATTTATAAACAAGTCTTGGTTAGACTAAACATGAGAATGACTCTGGAACATTTTGTCTGATATTGTTAAATTTTCGATCAAAGGTGACAAGCTCCTCTTTTGCTACCGAAACGAATCCATAAAACATGAAAAACAGACCAGCCAGGAAACATAGTTCCCCAGCAGATACAACCTCTATGACATTCCCCAAGCACTTTTGGATTAAAAATCCATTTTTAAATCCTCTAACCACTGTCACTCTGGATCTTGGAAATCACATCACACACAAGAGGTCATTGTCAAGCAACTTGAGTCTTTGCAGAGTTGTTCATTCATTGGAGATGAGTTAAGACCACTTATGCAATATAATGTTTCTGGGGCAGGAGATCAAAGGGGAGGTTTCATATTTTATTAGAAGGTAGGTAAGCACAGGGCCAGTCTTTTCCTTTTAGGTCTAATGAGGCCCAGGATACTGTGTTTAGTCCTGGACTCAATATTTTGAAAGCTAAACTGAGTGACTAAAGGACCTTCAAAATTGAATGGTAGGGACCATGAAAGGACAAGGAACTGCAGTAACCTGAGGGTGGGAAGAAGAGGAAGGAAAGCAGTTAAAACCAGACATAAGCTGAATTTTACAATGAACCCTCTCTGCAACCTTCTCACGTCTTATTTAGATCATTCTTTCAATTTTACACATGATAAATATAAAGAACCACGAAATACCAAGCTCCAGCCTAGCTGTTCCCTTTATAAATTTGCTATTTTGGGATTAGGACAGGACAAACATACAAGTTAATTCCATTTACAAAATGCAAGGCCAAAAGCATTTATAAAATGAAAGCCTCTAAGGTTTCATCTGATGGTAAAAGCTACAAGTTTAAAATATTGATAGTTTTCCCAAATAATGCAAGAATTGGACGAGGAGGAATACAATTTGTGATACACACTTAAATTTAACTAGACTGGAATAAACAATAAAATAATTCATAAACTCTTCTGCCAATATCATAATACATTAGGTTTAGGGCACTGTGATGTCTTTTATGATATTCTCGGTTTCCACAATTTCCCATCTGTGCTAGACTATACCAAAAAGATTTTAGAACATGACCCATTTCAAGCATGAAAGCAATTGTGAGACTTCAATGCCCTTTCCACATATCCAAACTCCACATCAGATTTCTGGGCAAAGGACTCTCAGGCTGTTTCCTTCCAGATGTCTCAGCATATAGCTGCATTTGTTTACATGATTTTTTAAATGTCTTCCCCTTTGGCAAGAGCCTCTTTAAATCTATATATTCTATTATTTGTGTATACAAGAAGCATACATTTCTTCCCAATGAGATCAAGCATCTTTTTGTTTAAAAGAATATGTTGGAATTACTAATAATGTGTTATATTTTATAATTTATCAGTTGCCTGATGTTGAATATATAGAAGTCTTATGAGCCTAAACAACAGCCTGAAAGCCAAAATAATGAAGCCCGATTTAGTGATCAGTTGGGTCTCCAGCTGTGTAGAACATACTAGAATGAGAGTATAGGTTTTATGGTTGTTCTGATGATATTATTACATGGGACCCAGAAATGTCTAGATCCTGCTGTTTCAATCACCACTCTTCCAGTCCAGTTCCTGAGGCTGCAGCTGAATACACAAGGACAAGAGAAGACAGAGAATCTCAATACAACCCCAAGCACAGGTCTGTATGGAAGGTGGCTGGTTTGGAACTCAAGGTTGGATGTAAGTAATAAGATGATTCTTTTCCACATTACTACATTCCTCAAACCCTGAAAAAGTGAAGCAAAATCCATTTAAGATCAGCACACACAGTAATACTTGCCAAGAAGCCTAGACTCCTTTGGCTTTGATCCAATAACTGCTAATCATTTCCCAAACAGCCGAGTATTATCTCCCTTTTCTCTCATAGTCCCTATTAGCATGTTTAGGTCATGGCCACACAACTAACTGAAGACAGGACTTTGCATGGCCATTACTCCTTGTTCCATGTTCTCTGCCTTCCTGCTGCTAAATGAAATGAGAAACCAAGCTGCCATCTTAGACCACAAGGTCCCACCCCAGGGTTGCCAAACAGCAGACTGGAAGAGTCTGACCCTTGAGAATGTTGTTGAACAGTGACACCATGTCAGCCTTGGACCTCACACTTCTTAAATTTTATGTGAGAGAAAAAGTAAATACACATCTTTAAGCCCACTCTCATTTGGAGTACTCATTACTCATCTTAATCACTGACCTTAATCCCAAATGACATACCCACCCAAACCACTGTGATCAGGAAAGGAAAGACAGTGGTAGTACCCCAAGGAGTTCAACTAAATCAGCAGTCCGAGTTTTCCATTTGCTGTCAAATAATAGAGACAGAGAGAGGAAAAGACAGAGAGAGATAAAGTAAGTCTTCACCTATTAAGGCAGAATGACTTCTTCTCACAAGTAGTAACTGTCTGTTAGTTAATCTTACTAGAAACTCCCTCCCTGCTGTGGGATGGAGCAGAACCTGGCATGGTAAGAACTTGCTGAAATGCCTTTCCCCTGCAGCAAATCCTTAGTATCGGATTTTCATTCGATATGCTATTCTCCCATTTTTTACAATCCTCTGGCAGTATTATGATGGCTGAGACCTGTATCTGCTTTCCTGTCTATAGCAAACTCTGAATAGTGACAGAAGATTATTTCTATATGTAATATTTAATGCCAGGCGTATTATCTAAAGACTCTAGGGAAAGCTCAGTAACGTTCTTCATGATATATGCTGATAAAGTTTGTCACTGGAGCATGGAGACTGCAACAATGAGTCATGTCGAAGTTAATAATATATCGTAGAATTCCACTTCCAGTGCCGATCCATACTGCCCTGAGTGGGTGGCTCAGTTGGCTGGAGAGTCATCCTGCACACCAAAAGGTCACAGGTTCAATTCTCAGTCAGGGCACATACCTAGATTGTGGGTTCGATTCCTGGTCAGGGTTCATAAGGGAGGGAACCAATTGATGTTTATCCTTCACATTAACTTTTTTCTTCTCTTTCCCTTCTCTCACTAAAATCAATAAACATAACCTTGGGTGAAGATTTAAAAAAAATCTAACCCAAAAGTATTTGTTAAAGAGGGTATCAAGGGCTTCTATAATATAACTGTATAGGTAGACTAAGATACCTATCTAAGGGTGTTTTCAGGGTATTTTCATTTATAAAATTATATATATTATAAAGCATGTCCCTTGTTTTCTGTGAAGTAGAGCCTCTGTATTAGGGTCCTAAATTTGTTTGACCTAATTCTTTCATCTACTCTAGCTTCCATCTTTTGTCTTCCTTTCCTCCCTCCCTTACTCCCTCCCTTCCTTCCTTCCTTCCTTGCTTCCTTCCTTCCTTCCTTCTTTCCTTCATCATGCTCATCCTTGTTTTTTATGTCTGACTTCCTTTTAATTTGATTAATAATTTTATCTTCCTTCTTTCCTCCTTTCTGCCTTTTCTCGTTTCCCCTTTAATCCTTTATCTCCTTTCTTCTTCTCTTCCCTTCCTTCTTATCTCCTCCTTTTCTTTCTCCTCTTTTTTTCCTTCTTTTCTTCTTTTCTCCCCTTTCTTCTTTTCTGTTCTTCTTTCTTCTTCCCTTCTTCCTTCCCTTTCTTTCTCCATTTATCTTTTTTCTTCCATACTAATATTTTCCTTGTAATATTCCTTTTCTTCCTTTCTTTTCACCCTCATAGCTGTCATTTTGTTTCCTTGTTTTTCCCTCATATATTACTTCTGTTTCTTTTATTTCTTTCTTCATTACTTCCTTCATTCCTTTTTTCTTGTTATCCTCTCTTTTCCTCTTCCTCCCCCACTATTGTCTCTTCTTTCTTTCTTTTGATTTTATTTCTGTAAGCATTTACTAAGCATGCATTGACATTATTTAGGTAACAGAAAGCTATATAAAACACAATTATTTTAAGCAGACTCTAACATATAAACACTTTACTTGATGCAGTAATATCTACATTAAAAGTATATGGAAACGTTATACAGCAAAAATGAAGGCAAACAAATTACTACTTAAAATGGGATGAACTGACACAATAGCTTCAGCACATTTAATATTAAGTGTGAGTCTTGGAGCCTCAGTAGGTATTTATCCGAAGGCATGAGATGGGACTGCAAAGGCAAAGAGTTATACTAGAGCAATGGGTGTTTGGACAATTCTGAAAATTTTAGGATGAAGAGAGTACAAAGAGTGTTGGTATGAGATAGCTGCCTTTGAAGCAGAAAAGATTGTGAAAGGCCATGTAAAACCATGATGAGAAATCTGAACTTTATTCTATTGCTATTTAACAGAATAAGAATGGTATTAACGATTTGGTATTTTTTAAATATTGCTGTGGAAGCCATTGAGAGGATAAAGTTGAGAAGACGTTGGATATAAGACCAACATTATGAGATCAGTGCAGTTACCAACCATAGACATGGTCTCAGACACAGGTCAGCAAATTTTCCCTGTAAAGGCCCAGGTAGTAAATGCTTTTGGCTGTCTTTACTCAATTCTGCTTTTGTAGTAGCACAAAACCTGTCCTCTACAATATGTAAGTGAATGAACATAACTATGTTTTGATGAAATTATATTTATAAACACTCAAATTTGAATTTTATATTACTTTCATGTGTTGTAGATATTATTATTCTTTGAGCTTTTTTCTACTATTTAAAATGTAAAACTAGTCTTAGCTGATGGGCTGTACAAAAACAATTTTCAGGCAGGTTTGTCCTGGGAACTGACATTTTCTGACACAGAGGAGATCTCTACCAAACTAGCAGGTGTAAGAATAAAGAGGGTTGGAAAGATTCTTTGATTTTGGAAGACAGACTTGGCAGGATTCAGTGAACATTTGGATGGAGGTTATGAGAAAAAGGTATCCAAGATGATTTCAAATTCTACCTTAGGTAACTGGTGTATGCTCACAGTAAATGAGATATGGGTGCAAAAGAGGAGTGCCAGCTTACACACTGTGGAGGGAAGAAGCCGGAGTTTGGCTACGTTCATCTTTGTTTTTACAGTCTTATGTGTTTATTTTATTTACCTAAAATAAACTGCACATAGTTTTTAGAATGCACAATCTGCTGAGCTTTGATATATGTAAACACCTGTGAAACTAACACCACGATCAAGATAATGAACATATCTTTCATTTCCAAAAGTTCCCTCTCTCTCCTTTGTAATCCTTCCCTACTACCTACCCCTCTCCACTCTCACCCCTCTCTTCCTTATACAGATAATCACTGATATATTTTGCACCTTCTATACTTTTATATAAACAAAATCTTGAAGTATGGATGTCTGTCTAGCTTCTTTTACTCAGCATAATTGTTTTGAGATTCAGCCAAGTTGAATGTTGATGACTTTTTGCTGCTGGGTGGTATTCTATTGCACGTGTCTGCCATAAATCATTTATCCATTCACCCACTGATAGGCATTTGAGTTGTCTCCAGTTTTGGCTATTCACAAATATGGCTCCTATGGACATGTGCACAGAAATATGTGTGGACTTATGCTTTCTTCTCTCTTAGGAAAAGTGTTGTACTATTTAACATTCCTGCCAAAAGTGTGTGAAAGGTCCAGTATCTCTACACAGTTGCCAATAAGACAATGCTCAGTAAAGTCTTTGTTGGTTTTTGTTGTTGCTTTAATTTTATACATTCAGTGTGTGTGTGGCATTATCTCACTGTAGTTTTAAATCACATTCCCTAGCTATGACAAGCTTGAATTTTCTGTGCATCCTCCAAATAAAAGTGCTCAGCAGTTAATTTGGTATTTTGTGTCCACTAACAGACAATCAAATTTATGTATGGCTTCTAGAAATTTAATGCAAATGACTAAGATTCAGTTACCCAAGCTTATTTTATATGTATGAATTTGTGGTATTTATACAACTTTTGCCATATTTTAGAAAATGTCATTCCTTAGTGCTTATCTTACCTATTTCATTCCATTATTTCTCTTCTGGGCGGGGGGAAGAGCCTATGGCCACTGATTTAAGGGAGTTGATCATTTTATTCTGAGACTTGAAATTTTTACCACTAAGCAGCAAGAGTCCATGGGAAAGTTTATTGTTTGTTTTCTAATTTAATCACATTTGTATTATTAGTATAAAAAATAACCAGCATACCCTTTCAAGAAAAGCACCAAGGAGCTATCATGTTTTACTAAACATGCTTCCATGATATGACCATGATTTGAGGTTCTGGAACACAAAACTAGTCAAAAACAAGTGAAATAGTTTTTCTCTGGTCATACTATTCAAATGGCTAAAATATACCTACTGCTAGGAAAGATAGAATTTGATTTTTCTTCAAGTAGTGTTTCATTTCAGTTTTTATTATCATATGTATGTGAAAAAGCATAGAAAAAACGAAACGACTAAATGTTAACAGGTCTGTAAACTTAGGGGTCTTTGTTAGCAGAGAAAGTTGAAAACTGCATCAAGATCATGGTCAATTAAATCTAGCCAGTCACTGCTGTATTCCTAGTACTTGGTACAGAATCTTTGTTTTATTAATTCACAATTAATCATATAGTTGTCAGGCACGCGCCCAGCAAGCTTGAGCCTAAAATAACCTTTTAAAATGCTTAATGATTTTCATTTCTGTTTAGATTTATTAAGTTTTAGATTTACTATCAGAGTATAAAGCCATGATAAAATGCAATTTCTTCCAAGATCCTGACTTATCAAGTACTAATGTGAAGTTCCAAATCAAAATACAAACTTTTACAAATGTAGACCACAGCCAGTTAAATGGCTCATAAACTTCTCACACCTACTTGTCAATGTTTTAAATGTGTCTGGGTTTTGAGACTGAAGGAAAATTGCTTTTATATAAGAAAAGAATGATTAATTTCAAACTTACAGAAATTTGAACTTAAGAGTACAAAGACATCTTTTCCTGAGCCATTTCAAAAGGAGTTGCCAAACTGAAGCTATGTCAGCTGTGCATGTATTTATTTCCAACAAGAAAATTCCCCTACCTAACTGAAACACAGCCATTCAAATCAGAAAATTAACATTGATACAATGCTATCTCATACTGAGACCTCATTTAATTTTCAATTGACCTAATAATGTCCTTTCTAACAAAAATATCCAGTCCAGAATCACACACTCTTTATTTTTCACATCTCTTTAGTCTATTTGTGTCTGAAATAGTTACTTACTCTAGCTTTGGCATTTGTGAACTCCACACTGTTGAAGATTGTAGGGCAGATTCCACAATCAGAGTCCATCTGAAGCTTCCTCATGATGACATCAAGTTATGCATCGCTGACTGGACTATCAGAGTGATGTGTTCTGGCTGCATCCCATAAGGTAGCACACCACTTTAATTTGTAGCATTAATGATGATATTCACACTGACCCCTTAATTAGATGGTCTGTCACGCTTCTTCACTATGAAGATATTATTTTCCCTTTGTAAATAAGTATTTTGAGGACAGGCTATTGGGAACTACATTAATATCCCATTCCACAGCAAACTTTCTATTAATTAATTTATAGTACTGTACACTCATGGTTACCTATTTTATTTAAGAGATGGTAATCCCTTACTATCACGTACTTTAACACTAAAATTACCCCTGATTATTGCCCAGTGGCAGGTCACTGAAGTTGGCTTCGATATCTTTCTGACGTGACCCCATCATTCTCTGAGGGGCAGATGTTCCAGGCTCCTTTTTTACTTCTCTTCCCTCAGTCCTAGACTCAGCCATTTCCACAAAGATCCCTGGTTCTTTTAGCTTGGAGAGCAGCAGTTGTTAGAAGCCACCATACTGGCTCCAGCTGTTCTCGGTGCTACTGCATTATTGCTTTTCTCGGATCTTTTCAGTGGACAAACCTAGGGAACTCACATGCACACAAAACCATCTAACTATCTAATTTCCATTAGTTTGCACTGCTATCTCCCATCTTATAACTAAAAATCATTCAAGTTTTCTCCATTTCCATAACTATAACTTCTCCAACAGTAAGAAACTTGACTACCATCGGTCCTGTTATACAGTTATTTGACCAAACCTCCCATCACCATCTCCTCACTGAATAATATTCCACTGCCTGGATGCACCCAATTTGTTTGTTCACTCATCTACTACAGGATGTTTTGGTTGTGCTTATTTTTAATATTATGTTTGTTTAATATTTTCAAAAAGGGATACTCCTTACCATGATGATTTCTTGGCATTATTAATTACAAGGATGTGCAACTTGAGGTTTGGGGTCTTAATAATTATGGATGCGCTGTACTTCCTCTGTCCTGGGGAAATTACAAAGCATGTAAATAGACAACATGGGTATGGAGAGCCAGAGTGACTTTATGTGAATACTTCCCTACCATCTATTAGCTCTGAAACCTGGGAAACTCACTTCGCTTTTTCAGCTGTGCCACCAGTCCTGACCTGAACATAGTGAGTGTTCCTGAGCCTTGCCACAACATTTTGAAAGTCATTGTAACAACATTCCTGATGATTATTGAGTGTAACCTTAAGTCCGAATTCTAATTTTGTCCTTATGCCCAACTTGATTTTCCAGTTCTTTCAGACAGGCCTCTACCTGCCCATCTATCCATCCACCCATTAATCATGTCTTATTCTTCAAACACAGAGAAGCATGTGCTTGACACCAAGCTAGGTCCTGAGATGCTCAGAGGGGAAACACAGCCTAGTGACAAAAACAACATAAAGTGGTATGCTTAAAAGATGCTAGGAGGCCACAGAGGAGACAATAGCATATAACCAAAACACAATAATTAACAATCAGAGAATCAACAAGGAATTGGTACAGCCTGGCATAGGCTGTAAGAGGCTTATTAGACAATAAGTTGGACAGTGGGTGGTAATAATTTAATTTTATATATACATAGCAGTATGGCAGACAGAGAAAATAGTACAAGCAAAGGTACAGAATGAGATGAAACTGAGTGACAAATAATTTACTAGACCTCATACCCTGGCCTGGGGCCAGATCACCTGCCTGGCACCTTGGTCCTTCCAGCTGTTGGGCCCTGTCTTACCTAATGGAGCTTCCTAATGATAGACACAACTATACTCTCAGTACTGGCCTGCTGAGAGAAATCTGCCAGATTGCCCAATATGGTGCTCTGCTGACCGATTTGGACACATCCGTGCCCTCTACCAGGCCTTGCAGATGCTAACTATAGAACATCCTACTTTGGAAGGGTCTCTCTAACCTCTAGGGCACATTTATCAGATCTTGGTCTTTGCCTGTCTACCCCATAATGCCATAGTTCATTCTCTGACATGATCCAAAGTCTGACAGTATTATTCATAAGCATATTTTAATAAATTAAAAACTATGTTTCAGATTTCAGGTTCTAAAAAGGCTTCTTATAATGATTGCTTTTTGATCAGAATAATTCACATTTACCAGATAATCTTTGATACAGAGACCCATGGTAAAAAATGGAGAAGGGAGAGTGAGAAAAATACAGCTAGAATTTATTGTAAGTAAATGGTAAGTCAAGTTCAGAGGTACATAGACATATCTGATTAGAAGTAGGGAGAAATGAGAAGTTAACAGGTGCATACCTTTAAGTTTTCATCCTTCTGGTCAAACTCAGATCAACTGTCTCCTTTAGTATAATGATTTCCTTCTCTTTGTAAATTTCTTGAGGCCCAATGATACTTGGTTCAACATCGGTATAACCTTAGCCCAGAACACTACACTGAGCCCAAATAAAGAGAAGTGTTGATTTTTTTGATGCCTACTGTTCATCACCATGTATCATTTCAGGACAACTCTATGATGTACATTACAGCTCAAAATGTCTTTCCTCCTCCTCTTTACTGTAGCAGTACCATTTGCGTCTTCATAAATTCTTCTTAAACATCGTGTATTGTAAAAAGCCTTTCCTTATGAACACTTACCAGCTTGGACAGCCCTAGTTTAGGTCCTCAGTGCATACTATAATAGCAATAAATACATCTAATTTTCATATTATATTTAATTGTTCATAAATTATTCTATCAAAATATACGTGTGTGTGTGTGTGTGTGTGTGTGTGTGTAGATCATTCTGCGCGGTGTGGGCTCAGCCCCCAGTGGCAAATATTTACTACAAAATAACTTCCTAAAAACCATGCTAAACTTTCCAAGGACCAGTGTGCCTGGTTCAACCACTTTTGCCTTTTCATTTGCAAATATCCCTCTTTTGTGATGTGATTACCGTCATTTTCTCCTTTGTTTTCTGTATAAGGTAACCACCTAAAGCGAGCCTGTGCAGAGTTAGTGGGGACCTTCATGTAATGTGCCCAGTAAGACAATAAAAGCTCATCAAAGCAAGGGCTGAGGCTTTTGCTCCTCTTGAGAGAAAAGCCATGCTGTCTATTTTCCTCCACCAGACTCAGTAGTTCATGTGAATGTCTCATTTCATCTATAATGACGCGAAGACTGTGGGCCGATATCTGCATCACATGTGTGTATCCTATGTGTTTGTCAAAGAAATTAACATTATGTCTATTTTAAAACTGAGCAAACTGAGGTTTGGGGAAGACCAATGGTTTTTTTTCCAAGGCCTCCCAGTAAGTTCAAGTTTTTAGTCTCTTGATTCCAGAGCATAGATTTTTAGGCTCCAAATCCAGTTCCCTGTAAAATTTGTCTCATACTTCTGTATTTGTATTAACAAGATTTTTTAAATATAGAAAACACTTTTTCCCATTTAATCATCCCCACTGTCTAGCATGTATATCTACATGTAGTGTCTCAGCAACATAATAAAAATTATGTAATTCATATAAAAGTCTAAAACTCTACTAACCCCAAATTTTACAAATCCAGTGTTTTTAGTACTGCCTTCCCTCCACTATTTTATTATTTCTGTTACAGCATACACACAACAGCATACTTTCCCATCAGTGTGGAGGCCACTGAGACGCTCCTACATTATTCAATCTAACCACAGTGGCTTCCAAGGGGAAAATAAATACCTAGACTGAGGCTTCACTGGTCTGCATCGCATGCACAAGCATGAAGGATTTTTTTGTTGTCAAGCTTTCAGTTGGGAGCACAATCCCCCTGCTGAGCCATGTTGCTCACTGAAACACTTAAGCTGTGATTCGGCACATGGAGTCTTAGGTTGGTACCTCTTCGTCCACATGCCTAATGCTCAGGAAATGGGATTCTTGACTATCTGTTGGTAACAGATGTGGCAGGTCCAGAGAGCTGACCACCTGTCAGCACATCCAGAGATAAAATCTTCCCCCTGCCACCAGTGGGCCATGTATTTGCAATGATGTTTCTATGAATATCTTACTGAATCATGAAATGCAAGGGGTGGGGGGTGGGGAAGGAAAGCATTTTCCTGGGACTCTATTAAATGAATAAAATTATGCTGAGGGCTGAAGTTTAAAAAAATGTTATGAAGCAGAGTCCCCAAAGCAGGTGTTTACAGTCTAGTTGGGCCACCGTAATTCAGAATTTTAAAGATACATGGCAATGGAGGATAAGGTGTGAAATGTGCCACATCAGCAGTAAGTGCAACTATAAATACTACAGGAGTTCTAAGGGGAAGCGATCACAAAGTGCTGGGAATTGGGAGTAGAGAAGATCTAATGAAGAAGAGAGATGAGCTAGAGATGAAATTCTTTTAAAGAAACTTTCGGATTTTAAACAAAGATGGGAAAGGCACATTTGGGCACAATAAACAGACTAGTAAAATTGTGTTAAAAGCACTGTGTGGACAAATTGCATGGTTAGTGCTGTAGAGTAGTTTGGGTCAAATGTTTACAGGGCATATAAAGACTGTCCTAAAGAGGCTGGACTATATCCTGTAGGTAATAAAAAATCATTGACATTTATGGGAAATTCATAAAAGTTGTGCTTTGTGAAAGTCAACTTCAGAGTAGAGAGTTTGAAAAGGGGAACTTGAGTCAGGAAAATTTCTAGGAAATTGTCATGTCATCCACATATGAAATAATAGGGTGTTGAATGTAGCTTAGAGCCCTGGAAAGGGGCAGGGGAATACAGATGTCACCAAGGCAGAAGTTACAGATGCTGTAAGATCTCTTCAGCTAAAAATGTTTATGATTTGAAATAAGCTGGGAGTTGGCAAAAGCATAAGGTGGGAGAAGATTATTTTTGGAGCATTCCACTTTACTTTCTGGTTCATGCACTCAACAAAGGTTCATTGTGTGCCTATACCATGTGCCAATCCCAGTATCAGTATCCCAGTATCAGACACCACCCTCATCACTTTTGGCAATGAAATGGTTCTCCTGACCCTTCAGAATTGTACCCATTTTTCTTTTACCAAATTCTTTACCATCAATGCATGCCAGATAACACATGAATGGAGAGGTATTAGTCTGATATGAAATTCCTATTCCCAGTGAAAGCCCTTTCAACTTCATTAAAAATATACTCCATTAGGTCCATACCAAGAGGTAACAAGAATAGATTTGCTCCTTGTGGCCAGCTAGCAAGGCGAAAGGAGGAAGATGTTTCTATTCACCTTTTGTTTATTTGTGGAGATGTGCTATAGGCAAAGACTTGTGATACCCCAATACAAACCTTCCAGAATAGCTACAATCCTTACTGTACAATGCAGAGTGTTCACAGCTCTCACTGGCTCCCTGCTTCACAAGTTCTGTGGGACTCCGTTATAGCTCTGTAACAATGCAGAGTGCCCTAGCATGGCACAGACTACGTTATCACTCATTCTTCATTATTTGTGTGACTTGAAGATGAGAAGGTACAATGCATTGTCATTCTATATTCTTTGCAGATTGTTCATTTTGATTTAAACTTATTATGAAAATTCTAGGCGAGCAATAACTCAGAGAAAAGAAAGTTGCTTTTACAAAAGAAAGGCCCAGCTGAATTGATAGGAGAGATACCCGATGCACACAATAAGCAGAAGAGACTCAGGAGAGGCAGAGATGACTGATAAGCCAAGGTCTCATTCTTGATGATGTCTACATGACATTTCGTGCCTTGCACAGCTGGGAGGGTGGGAACACTCCAGCCACCTCCAGCATGAACAGCAGCTGAGCATGCCTCTCTGCACTCCAACATGTGCCTTACAGTGTCCTTCAGTCAGTAAAGCCTGCTCCCGTTCTCAGTGTAAAAGCTCTAAATAACCCCTTGGCTTTCCAGGGTCTGGCAACCCTGCAGTATATCCTCTCTAGATTTCCCAAACTGGAGGGATAGATCTGGGAATAGAAAGAGAACTCTGTGCAAACAAGCTAGAGTTCAGATGACTCATCTTCAAGAATGCTTGGGGTCAAACTAAAGCTCTGAAAAGGGTATTTACAAACAATTGGAGGGAGAGAGAATTCCTGAAATATGATGGCAGAAATAAATAATTCATAAGGCACAAACTGGAATAAAATAGAAATTACTATTTTTTAAACCCATTTTTTTTCTTCAATTCTAAGTTCTGCTAGCATATAGAATAGGGCTTTAGAGAATTAAAAAGGAGAGAGAGAAAGCAAAAATGAGAGAGAAAAAGAGATAAGGAATACCAAGAAGTCTGTACATCAAAAAACATATAGAAAGAAATCCTGCTTTTGAATAAACAAAGATGAGGTATTTCCCACTTTTCTGAGAAGACTGGTTATAGAAATAACACCGACTAAGGTATGTGGTCTGACGCACGTACTCCAGCCTCAAAAAAGAGGTTGTGTCTAGGAGAGGCCAAACATCTAAGCTAAACACACCTTATTTTGTTAGCTGTGCCCTGAACACGCCCACATTCCCACTCCTCAGTGTATGAAATATTTTTGACTTTGGCATGATTATCTTATATGCAATGAGCTTGTTGAACTCAATAGTTTTGGGATTTTTTAATTTTTATTTTATTTATATTTTTGTAGAATCCTTGGCATTTTCTACAGAAACAATCATGGTACCTGCACATATGGACAGTTTTATTTTTTTCTTTCTTACCTTTCATTTATACAGGATGGATCAAAAGTAGGTTTACAGTTGTTCATATGGAAAATATTATAATAACAAATAATAATACAAAAATAAACTGTTTCATGTCCTAAACGGTAAACCGACTTTTGCCTTGCCCTTTATATTTGTTTAGTTGCTTCACTGTATTGCCCAGACTTTCCAGCATTATACTGAATATGAGTGGTAACAGTAGATTTCCTTGTCTCATTTCTGACCTTTGGGAGGAAATATTCCATTTTTCACCTTTAAGGATAACGGTAGCAACAGCTACTTTGTAAATGCTCTTTATCAAGTTGTAGAAACTTATTTCCATTCCTACTTTTCTGTGAACTTTTATCACAAATGGACATTGAATTATGTCAAATGTTTTCATACATCAATTGATACAATTGTGAATATTTTTTATTGTTTTCAGTATGGTAGAGTACATCTACTTATTTTTTGAACACTGAATCAGCTCTGTATCAATGAATAAACTCTGCTCTACAGCTACTTATTTTATGAACACAGAATAAACTTTGTATCCATGAATAAACACCATGTTGTATAATTATTTTTACACATTGTTGGATTTAATTTGTTCTTAAACATTGGTTTCATCCTTAAGCATTTGTTGGATTCTCCAATGAAATCATATTGGCCAAGGGATTGCTTTTTTGGGGGGGGGGAGGGTGCTAGCTGGAAAGTTATAAAATCAGTTTCATTAGTAAGTTAAAGGCTATTCAAATGATCTATTTCACACTGGGTGAACTGTGGCAGCATGTGTTTTTCAAGGTAAAGGTCTATTTATTTAAGTTGTCAAATGTACACATGAAGAGCCATTTGTAGTTCTCCCTTAAGATCTTTTTGATGTCTGCAGTGTCTAAAATAATACACCACTTTATTCCTGACACTGATAATTTGTCTTCTTTCTTCATTCTTTTGTCAGTATTGCTAGAGATTTTCAATTTTGTTAATATTTTGAAACAGCCTACCCTTTGTTATACTGATTTTCTCCATTGTTTTCTGCTTTCAATTTAACTTATTTTTGTTTTTGTATCTATTGTTTATTTTCTTTGCTTTGTATTTATTTTGCTCTTCTTTCTCCAAGTTCTTGAGCTGGAAGTTTAAATTTTTGATTTGATACTTTTCTTCTGTCCCGATGTATGCATTTAATGCTATACATTTTTCTCACAAGATTGCTTTAGCTGTTTTCTACAAATTTTGATATGGTATTTTCATTTTCCCTGAACTTTATATTTTATTGTCATTTCCTTTGACACTTCCTAGACTCATTGGCTACTTAGTTTGAAGTTTTGGAGATTTTCTAATTATATTTTTCTTATTAATTCCATTATAGTTAGAGAACCCCATTTCAATTTATTTATATATGGTGATGTTTGCTTATAATTCAAAATATGATCTATCTTAATATATGTTCTGTGGACACTTGAAAAAAAGTATGTATTCTGCTATTCTTGAGTGTTTTATACATGTCAAACAGTTCCTGTGGTTGATACTTTCTTTTAGTTCTTTTATATCCTCGCTAATTTTCTGTCTAGTTGTTCCATCAATTGTTCAGTGAGTGTTGTTAGCTCTTCCAGGTAAAATTATAGATTTAGCTATTTCTTCTTTCAATTCTATCAGTTTTTGTTTCACATATTTGGCATAACTTTTTTGGTACATATGCATTTAGAATTGCTATACATTTTTGATAGACTGACCTTTTTAATCAATATATGTTGTTCTGCTATATCTAGATAATTTTCTGGGCTCTGAATTCTACTTTACCTGATATAAAAATAGCCATTCCAGCTTCTTTTGTTTTATTAAACTTTTCATGATATATCTTTTTCCATCCTTTTTCTTTCAATCTGCCAAAATGATTAGATTTAAAGTGATTTTGTATACACAGCATCTAGTTGAATCATATTTCCAATTGACTGCCAATCTTCCTTTAATAAATATACTTAATCCATTTAAATTTAATATAATTTTTTATATCTTAAGGCTGAAGACTGGCGTTGTATTTATTTTCATGTTTTCTCTTTATTTGCCCTGTTTTTGTTTCTCTGCTCTCTTTTGTCCTGCCTCACTGTTTTACTCTACTTTGTCTGTAGAGTTTTGGGGCATATCTCTGAGTTTCTGTGTTAGTGTTTTCTCTAGTTATTAAATTATATAAATACCATTTATCATAGTATTTGGTATTGCTATTTTCCCAATTTAATGAAGTACAGAAATATTGCCTCCCTTTATTACCCTTTACCCTCCACTTTTTAAATTAAAACTGTCTTAAATATTTCCCCTGCATATAGAAAACTCAACAGGATAAAGAAAGCCTACTGCATTTACCCATATTTTTCCTCACCGTGATCTTTCTACAGTCCAGATTTTGAATGCTCCTTAGTTTACTTTTTCCTTCCTCTTTAAACAACATCCTTGATACATTTTTTTAGGGTATGTCTGCTGACAATAAGTTCTCTTACTTTATCTGAAAATATGAATTTCTCTTTATTCCTGAAGAACATTTTGCTGGGTATAATATCCAAGTTGAAGGTTCCTTCTTGTTTCTATGGTTTCTAATGAGAAAGATATGCCATTTCAATTATTTTTATCCCATAGAGTGCTGTCAAGATTTTTTCCCTTTAGTTTTCAGTTTAATTATGATGTGTCTTGGCATGAGTCTCTTTGTGTTCAGACTGGGTAATTTTTATTGTTTGATCTCCCAGCTCACTAACTTTTTCTTCTGTCTCCTCCATCCACTGAGGATTATATGTGAGTCATTGTGTCAATTATAAAATTTCCATTTGGTTTTTCATTACATTTTCTATTTTTTTGATGAGCTATTTTTTACTGAGGTGTTCTATTTTTTCCATTTGTGTCAAGTATGTTCATAATTACTCATATTTATCATATCATAAATGATTTAAAATCTTTGTTACATAACTCATAGTTCATATTCTTACTCTTTATATCTATTTATTACCTTTTTTAAATTTACTTTGAGATTTTCCTGGTTCTTACTATGACAAATGATTTTCAAGTGAAATTTAGATGTATTCACCTTTTTATGAGACTCTGGATTACATTAAACCCTCTGTATTAGCTGACTTCCTATGACGCTGCACAGCAATGAAAGGAAATGTCACCTTATATGGCCAGATACAGAGAGAAATCCAAATTTCCCATTCTCTCTTCACTGCTATCCAAGTAGATGAATGTGGGAGGGAGCATATACTTATTACTGCTGATTGGGGATGATAACTTTTGTTCCCCACCTGGTCTCTGACCCCACAGTGGGGAGTAGCCTTAGTACCTTGATGATGGTAAAAGTCCTGACTCTCCACCAGCCTCATTTGACAATACCCCAGTGGAGAGGCAGAGAAGTGCTTGGTTATTTGTGGGTGGAGGCGAAAGTCTAGGCTTCTTACATCATCTCTACTGATACTATGGAATGGTGGGTCAAGGAGTGGCCTCAATTCCTGTCATTAGCTTTGGAAGTCCCAGAACTCTATTTGGCCATCCCTGATACCACTTGGCAGAGATGTCATTACAGCCTCAAGCTGTAATTAGAAGTCAAGTGGAACTCTGGGCTCCCTGCTCAGCCTTCTTTGGCTAGAAGAGGTAGGGCTGGAACCATAGATTGTTCTGTGGTGTTTGGCTGCAACAGAGAAGTTATTTTCTAAATGTTTTATCCCTTCCTAGTCAGCCCCTTTTCTAATCTTTTAGCTAAAAATATCGGGATTTTGCTGAGGCTTTATTTGTGTCACTGACATTTCTAGGTTTCTGAGTTCCTCAGCTGCAAATACAGAGTGTATGAGATAAAAAGCAAACCCAGGGAACTCACCACACCATGTTGTTCCTTGAGTCTAGAGGTCCCTATCCAGTCTGCCTTCTTCTCTTTACCTTTCATAGGCTTCTTAAACTTGTTTTATATGCAGTGACCAGGGTGCATAGTGCATTTAGCAGAAAGGAGGGAGGAAAGTACTCCTTCTTTCCAGATACGGAGTACATCCTATATTTTTATTTGCTACATCACACTACTCCACTCTGCCTAAAACATTTTCTACGTCTCTCCCGACCTCCCCTGGATTCTGTTAGTATCAGCTACTCTACCTAGTAATTCTCAATTTAGTTATCCCTTCCTCGTGTAAAATATATTACGTATTAATGAAATATAATGATTTGATTGTGAAAGGCATTTCTGAAACCCTAAATTCAAATATAATTTGTGTAATTAAGTTCTTTCTTCCACACTAACTCTAAGTACCAGAAGGGTAGAAAATAAAAATTGCTTTTTGACTCACCTTATATCTCTTTCCCAGTGCTTACCACAGAATGAACAGTCAATGAAGACTATAAGTAGACAACTACATATTAATAGCATGAAATATCAACAGGAGGAATATAGACTAGTAATAAGAATACAGGTGATTGGAAACTACAGAAAGTGATTGCAGTTAGATTTTTTTAAAATTATTTCCATAGAACATGGTAGAATAGGGAAAGGCCCTATGTAGGCCTTGCTCAGCAACACTGTGTATCAATTCTTGCCAGAGGACAATGTTATATGATAGAAGGTCACTCCACTTGTAATATTTCAATGTTTATCCCTTGGAGTAGTCACACCAGTGCATGACATCTGGACTGACTAGAGAAGTCCATGGTTGAATTGGTTCTGATAATCTTAGGTTTCCTATTAGCAAGAGAGATAAAGAAACATTGATGTTTCCAGGCAAAGAACAGACCTACACTGTGAGAAAGGAAAGGCAGGAGAAGGGGAAGCATCACCCTATGTACAGGAACAAAAGAACAATGATAGCAAATCATTGTCTTTGCTGAAAAGTCGCCAGGCGAGGTACGGCTTGGTTGCAGGACTCTGTGGACTCAGCACAGCTGCACCTCTTAAAGCAAGGTCAGAGAAATTAACCAAAGTTAATTTCTTAAAATTACTTTGTCATCAAACTTTTATGTCTCTTCTCCTGCCGTGAGTAAACCTTCAGAGCGATTCTGCCTATGTCTCCATATGTAGGCTGAAGGGGAAGATGGACATAATGTTCATTTTCATTTTTATAAACGACCCTTCAGTCTTCTCCAAAACTCTGAGAGAAGACGGTGCAGGTAGAAAGTTAATATTATAATGCAAGCCAACACTTTAAAATGATAGAATTTCCTGCCAATTGTTAGGAGAAGTAATTACTAATCATTTCATCGACAAAATCACATAATTTCTTTTTTATTTTCTCCAGGAATATTTCCATTCCTACTTATACTTTCACTTAACCCCTTCATGAAGTTTACGTAATAGAGATGTGTTACCACTCCACATTAGAACAGACGCACTGAGCGCCAGCCTTGGAGAAGAGGGCCTGGCGTGCAGCAACTGGAGGCGGAAACTGGTTTGCAGCTTCCCGTTTCCTAAAGGTGTTCCATTAGGAGGAATAAAACAGCCCAAACTGAGAGCAAGCTGACTGAGAATTATCAATTTTATTCTTGGTAGAGTACGTCAACCACTTTGCCCATTCAATTATCCATTTATTTTCCTTCTAGGATAAAACCGAAGTTCTAGAATATTTGAGGAATGTGAACTCCCTGACCCCCAGCACTCACCCCATCCCCTTCCTGTCGTATATTCCCCACAATCTCAGCAGGATCAGAAGCTGCCTGAATGAGAGATGGAGGGGGATGTGATTTGTCAAGCTCACACTATTCAAGAATGTGGTGGATTTGAAGTTTCAAAGTAAAACTAAGCCTTTCAGGTTTGGAGTTTGGTTAATAATACAAAGGATTTAAGTTAGATTTTTTCCTCCAGGCAGTTCAAAGAGTTTCATTTCTTAGTCTGTATTGTTTCCTAAAATGACTGAAGGTGGAAAGAACAAGCAGAAATTGTCAGCCTCATTTCACAAGACAGAATATTCGGTGCCATTTTCCCAAATGGCAGTGGGTTGGAGGAATGATGTGAACAGGACTTTATCCGTGGAATGGTGTGGCTCAGGGCCCACGGCAGAACGATTCCAATTACTAAAAGTTGAAATGAAGAGTTCATAGATCTGAATGAATCTGATTATTAATAACATATTAGCAATCTCGCTCTTATGTGCAGACCACAGTTAAGGAAATGATTGAAAAGGTTAGGCTCAGTTATCTCTCTAAAGGCCCATGTGACCTATTTGTTAAGGGGAGTATAATTCAGAGTTTGGAGCAGAATAAACTCAGGAATTCAGAAAAAGGATTTATAGTTTGTATTAGACATTCAGCTGAAGCTTTATACAAGAGGAAATGTTCCACTGAACTTTAAAAAAGAACAATAAGTAATGTGAAATACTGGAAATTGCATTTAAATGTCTAATTGCTCTTTAGGTTTAGGTAATCAGTGTAGGCAATTCCAGATACAAACCACAAGGCATCTTTTTTTTTTGATAGAACTAAACCAATTATTGTGAAAACAGAGGTTCAGCCTTAGCTTTTTCACCCTGCCTGGTTTGGGTGAATCTGTACACTATTAGTTGTTGATTGTCCCTGGCTGAGTCTGTGTATGACGGTGTTTTGCAAACACGATACAAGCCAAGGCACTTTTGTTATCCAGAACATAGGAGCATTCCATCCAACTTCAAAAAGACAAGAAGGGAGAGCACTGAAAACACAAAGGAAGTTGGAGATAATGAGGGTTTACAGGCAGACTGGCTCCCAGACCAGAAAAAAGAAGCAGTTCATATGGCATGCTTATCCTCCTCTTTCCAGATTTCTTACTTTAAAATGAGACAGTTATGCGGATCTGCTCTGTAGCATTTATGGCTCTCCATCACCTGGCCCAAATTTACACATTCCAATAAATTTCCCCAAATACATCTGCTCTTTTACTATTTTGCTTAATGGCCCCTACTTATTTTTCTACATTGGTCAATTTTCTACATATCCTTTAACATATAGTCCAAGTCCAGCCTCCCCAGGAAGCCTTTCCACAGCTGACCCAAACACATACAGTTCCACTCCATCATTTATATTCTATTAACAAGTACGATCTGTACCCACTATCATCCAACCTAACATGTTTTCTAGGAAAAGGTACTTATGAACATCACTCAGAGGTCTGATATCTGTCACCAAGATGTCTCCTAAGATAAATCCTCATGCTTGAAATTTGTAGCCCTGATTCACTGAAATCCTTTTCTTTCTAAAAAGACACTTCTAAAACCGCTTATCCTTCCAGTGGTCTTCCCAAGCTTATAGCTAATCTTTGATACTTTCCCTCAAACTGAAGTTCTTCCCTTCTTCATTACTGAATTAAATCCTCTTACCTTTTTCTTGCACATAATTTAAACACATAAGTAATGTAAGGTCTCTAATGCATTCCCTGAAGATATATTTCTGCATCATAATGTTCTACTTAGATCATAAACTACTCAAGGTCAGTGCGAGTGCCTATTTAACTCTCTTCATGTTCTCACAGCAGTATGTACTAAGAGATCCTGAATAATTGTCCTCGTGAAAAAGTAGCTGAAGGTATTTTTCTTCTTAGTATTTGAAAGAAAATCAAGGTTAAGTTGAAAAGTTATTAAAACCACTGAAATTTAATGAGAAAACACTACAATGAACCAAGGAATTTTTATTTCTTTATATCTTGACTCAAGATGAGCTTTCTTTTTAAAAAATGTTAGTAAAGGCTAATGACTACTAAACTAGTCAGATTTATGCAATAATATTAGGAAAGAAGCAGATGTCAATGAAAAAATTAGAATTCAAGGTATGGATATGAGCCTTGGCTTGGAAATTTGTAGGCTCAACAAAATCAGGACACTGAGTTCACAGGTAAGGTCCCTGGGGACTGAGCATCACAGAGTTGGTGTCTCACCTTGGTATGTTCCCTTTCAGAGTAAGTGCACAACTGGCCTTGACATATCAGAGCTAGGCATTCTCATGCATCCTAGTGGTTGGCAATGTATATCCCAGAAGTTGGGAGTTCAGTTAAATTTTGATATTGAGATTAATTGATCAGCTATGCAGTGTCCCCTACTGCCTCCCCTGGACCCTACCAAGTCAGTTCATTCCCAACTGAATCATTTGAAACCTTCCTACAACAATTCATCCAGTAACTATTGGTTCCTTACTCTTAAAACACAGATGATACACAAGATCAGATATGTGTTTGTCCATGTTGCCTTCTTTCAGGATGTTCAAGGGCATGCTCAGACTTAGCAATGACATATTCCTGATTTCAAAGGAAAGGTCTGAAACAAAATCAAACATGAATACACATTCATTTAAAAACTGCCCAGTCAAAGATTACATAGATTAGCTGGGTTCATGAGGTAAGTTTGTTCCAGATTTTCATTTTGTGTCTTCTTGGTCTCAGCCACAAAAGTAACCTTTCTGGGGCCTGAGTTCTAAAACTGAGAAAAGAGAAAACACACACACACAGATAAAATGTTGATATCGGCCTTGCCAACTTTCCCTGAGGATTATATTTTAAAGTAAATCTGATCAAGTTGAATACATTAAATATAGAGGGGGATAAATAGTAATGGAAAAAATAAAAAATAAAAAAATTTTAAATGAAATAAAATAAATAATTTCCTATAGAAATTAAGAGTATATAGAATATGGCCTTCAAAGCTATGTGTCCTGATTTCACCTAAATTACCATCACTCTCATCTTTGGCCCAGAAATTCTAGCCTCAGAGTCTCTCTCTCACTTCTGGAAAATGCCAATGTCATTTACAGCCCAGAGCAATTTCCCCTGTTAATGCTCTGCCTAACACATCCTAACATACACTGATCCTCTACCTACGTGGCTCCTGCTCAGTTGCATAAAGTTCACTTTCTCACCTACACCTTTGATTTTGCTGGCCATCCTATTTCCATACAAAACACATATATCGTATTATTTTCTCTCAAAGCACAACATTCTTCACTTTCCTAATGCTCATCAAAACTGTGTTTCTTCAGTTTTGTGTTCTCTTTGTTAATTTGTTTGGAGTGATTTTTTCACTGCATTGTAGGTTCCTAGCACTTGGGATGAGGTAGGTTCTCAACAAATATTTATACATCATAACCATGCCAGCCTGTTGATAGACTTGTCACACCTATGATCTAGGCCGTGTTAGATTTAGAAACAGAGAAAGATATTTTGTCTGTACTCTTGGTTCAACCACGGGGTTAACATCTCCTCTTACAGAGAAATACATCACAGGCAGAGAATAGCTGAAATAACTCTACTGACAATGGGGTTTTTGAAACTCATGACTGGAGATATAAAGACAAGGTGAGTTAGGCAGAAAGGGTCTTTCTTCACACCCTCGAGAGATAGCCATGGTGTAGCGGGGGCATGGCACTCTGTGGTGCAGTGGTTGGCCCTGCCACATATTCTAGGGCACCCAGAAAGGGGTATTTTCACAGAGGACACAGGCAACTCTGGAATAAGGAGAATAGTATGAGCAATTGAGTTTCTAAGCATAAGATATCTTTGGGAGTGCCCAGAAATAACAGAAAATTCTGAGACAGAGTTTTGCTATCTCTTAGTTATACATGCTCAGATTCCCCAATTCATAGCTGCAGACTAGTAGGGTTTGGAGATACTTAGGTTAATATTAATAACATGAACTTTTCCTTGATCTATTATTTCTTTGATTCCAAGACACATACTTCTGCTTTGTAACTTTTTTTTTTATAAAACCAGGATGCTTCTTCAGTTATACTTGTCAGCTGCTAGATGGTAAGCAAGCTCAGATAAATTCATCATTATTAAGCCTGGAAATTCACCAGCTTAATTAGTTTTGCTTAATGGTATTCACCCATTTATTGCAATGTTGACTAAGTCATTGGTATTGGTTTTTACTTTAAGTTCAATGTCTGAATGCCATATTGTCTTCAAAAGTCACAAAAATTCATTGTTAGTATGTAACAGAACAAAGTACAATCTCTCACCAGGACAAACAATTCAGGGGGTAGAAATTGTCAAATCTCAGAAACATATCATCATTATTTCCATTAAGCCAGATGGAGTGGTATACCTGATGACTTTCAGGAAGGCCTGTCACTTAGGCACACAACAATATGTGTCATGAGGTTTTGGATAAGATTTCAGATTTTTTTTCACTTCCATTGACAGATATTCCATTTAATGAAAAAAAATTGACTATAAGTTTAATCAAAAAGGAAATGCAACTGAAGCACTGGTGTTCTATGTGACTCAAAGCTTATGTCCATTATAAAACTGTCAAACAAAATCTCGTGGGTTATGAGAAGCCACATGTCCCTGTGATGTTGCATGTAAATGTCAACTTCCCAAGATTCTTCAGCCTTTGGATGTCAAAAAGCTTCTACTGAAATCGAGACTGTCACATGTAACTCATATGATATTTTTATGGATAAATTTGCCCAAGAGCTTGTTTAAAGGGTAGAAAGATTATTTAATTACATTTAAGTTTCATCGAGTTCCTAAAAAATGAATTTGTAATGTTTATGAAATACAGTAACAACATGAGTGTGTAAGACATCCTCTTACATTATAT
The DNA here is from genome assembly GCF_004126475.2 of Phyllostomus discolor. Lineage (NCBI taxonomy): Eukaryota > Metazoa > Chordata > Mammalia > Chiroptera > Phyllostomidae > Phyllostomus > Phyllostomus discolor. The sequence continues at coordinate 25,450,198 of NC_040911.2, forward strand.
GCAGTTGTCACGAATTCTGTGGTTCAGTCTTATAGCTAAGGTCTTAGGAGTACAGGGTCATGGGGCAGGTTTGAGATAAAAACAAGGTAAGAATGAGTTTTGATTATGGGGGTTAAATCTGGAGGTCAACAGGGGTCCAACTAAGCAGCAAAATCCTTGAAATGAAAATTAACACAAAAACTGTCAAAATGAAAAATGCTCTGGGATTCGGGGCCTATACCAAAGTGGGTAGGAATAGGTGCTGGTGGAGACCTTGTGGAAAAACTCTAGGCCTTGAATCAGAACAGAACCTGGTATTCAGACAAGCATTCGGGTTGGGTGGCAGGTATCTGTGGCTCTAGTCAATTCTCTCCACTGAAACAGCATAGAATTTTCCTCAACAATACCTACCTTCCACTTTCAAGGACCCAGGGCTTCTTATCAATTAAAAAGCTCCCTTTTCTTTTACCATAAAAGTCTGTCTATTTGGAAAATGTCAGTACTGTCTTCTCAACCAATTAATTAATTGGTTAATTTATCCATTTATTTGACAAGCATATATTAAAGTGTTGTTAGAATCACCATATGAATAGAAGAACGTCCCTGGCCTCAGGAAACTTTCAGTTTAATGAGAAAGACCGGTGTGAAAATAATATAAATCAAATATTCCTCCAGAGGAATATCGAAGCTAAAGTGGGTTTTGATTGCTTAATTATATGCTTGTTTGTTCTGTTTTTCCCAAATTCATAGGATTTCCTGTACTGGATTATTCCCCTGAAGGTAAGTGAGAGTCTAAAGTGTGTGTGTGTATCAATCCCATATATGTACACTATTTGCTTGATTATATTCTAGTGTCTGGTTTAACTAGAGCTTAGTGGAAGGAGTCTGAAGATGCATGGACTAAGCAAAGGCGAGGCCTGACTGAAATGGAAGGGGTCTGCTCCTCTCGATAACACTGGAGCCTGTCATACTATGAATATGCAAGGAAGCCTGATGAGAAATGTCTTCACAGATGTAGCAGCCAAGTTCCCGGGCCTAGGAGAATGCTTTCCTACCATCTGTCACCTGGGCTAAGAGATAATTGCTGACTTCTGTGTGAGGAGCTGCTTCTCACTGCAGCTGGATGACCAGTTCTCTTAAATTATCAGGCTCAGACGAGCATGACTTTCTGTCTTTTCCACGGAACCCCTAAGGTCCTGCCTCAGATTAAGATTCCTGTTCAGTGAATATGCACTGGAAATGTCATTATCCTTCTTGACAGACAGATGTCCTCAAAAGTCTACATGCGTTCCCAAAAGGCAGAAATCCTTAAAAAATTAAATTAAAAATAAAATGCAGTGTTTCAGTCAGGGATCAAACTCATACAGAGCCAAGACCAAAGGAAGCACGGCATCCTGTAAGCTCTGCAGGAGATGGAGGGTGTTTATAAATAAGTTGGTATTTTTCCCCTCTCCATAGCTCCTTCCACCTCAACTGCCTTTGTCATTCCAAAAGAAAATCAGGAAGTTAGTGCTTCTAATCCTATCGAATTACTGTCTTTTATGGTCCATGTGGAATATTCCTCCTCCATGAAACCTCCACTTACAATTCAAGTGCAGATTAATCTCCATAAAATAAAAAAAAGTCCGAAGATAATTCTAAAAGACCATTTATCCCTTCCTCAGTTTATAAAAAGCAGTATAGGTTCGACTTAATTGAAAAACATGTAGAAGGACATAATGTCCTTCAAAGATAAGCAACCAGATATGGCCTGAGTCAAAAGAATTTCTTGCTCTGGAGAGCCTTGGGAAAGGCATTGAAAGGTAGAAAGAATTCAGTCAAGAGGAGAGAAGAAAAGAGTAAATTTCAGCGTACTAACTGCAGCTTGAGCAATGATCCAAATATGGAAATATTCTAAGCATCCTTAAGAGACCACAAACAGACAGGTCCAGTCGTGCATGGTAATGTTTCAGAAAGAATAATCTGCAGTTCATTGAATATCCATTCTTCATTGGAACCCTGAAACATTATGTTCTGTTTTACAGGAGCTGAAGGTAGAAGAAGCTCAAGGAAAAATGATTCCAAATACAGAGGGATAGCTATCAAGATAAATATGAAGCTTCTCCTTCCTTGTAGTAACTAACTGTAAGTCAACTAAATGGCATGTAGCAAAGTTCAGACAGATTCATGGCCACGTAACAGTAAAGACAATGCTCATCATCAGTCAAGACTTTTCTGTTTGTTAGTGACAGAATGGCACAAACCCATTCAAGCAAAAAGGGGAGTCGGTTGGCCCATTTAACCGAACTACACGTGTGAACAAACACACTCACACAGCCAGCCACAAGATCAACCAAGTAAGGTTCACCAGTCATGTGTGTGTGTGAAAGAGAGGCAGGGACAAAAGGAGCAGGAGAGAGAGAATGATATAGACTATATGCATTCATCTTCTCATATTCTGACTGGGCGTGGGCCTCAATCTTTCAGGACTCTGTCCATGGCTGGGAAGGTAATCACTAACAGCTCTGAGTTTACAGCCTTATAGCTTGTTAGCCAAGGGAAGAAAACCTTCTTTCTCCCAGGACTGTATGAAAAAATTCCCAGAAGACGTCTGGTTGACCTGGCATATATCCTTCACCATCTCTGAGCCAAACTATGAGGTTGCAAACGTGAGCTATACTGACTGGCTTGTGTGATACCAGCACCTATTCCTGTGGTCAAATGGGCATGGCACTGTGATCGAGAGCCCTGGAATCTCATTTGGAACAAGGGGTCTCCTACAACGACAATAAGTGTAGTTCATCACTAGAAGGGAGAAAGGGAACTGGGCAGAGGGCCCAGATAGTCCCCATACTCCTAAAAATGTATCTGGTTCCACAGAATGCATTTCTAAGTGACAGTGCCAGGCCCCGATGAATGGTCCTAATGTGCCCAGTCTTCATTCATGTGTCTGTGTGTTCTCCTTTGAACTCTTATACTCAGCTTGGTTTCTCTCCTCACTCCCTTCTTCCTGGTCTCATCTTGTGACCCCTGCAGTTACTCATCCCCCATGATTTTGAGTCATAATGCCCCCCTCAGTCAGCCCAGTGTCTTTGAAAATAGACTTATTTCTATATTCATCAGTGTTAGCCACTTATCTTCCAACAGGAGTAGTTAGTGGCATTTTCCTTTCTACCAACTGACCTCCCCTGAACTTTAATACCTAAATTATAAAACAGTCTTCCCGACTCAGTAATTTCGGCCACCACTAGTTAATCAGACACTGGGCTGCATAACATTCATTTTGAACGGCGTCCTGCATCAACAGCACGTGGCTTCATTTATCAAGGTGAAGGGTTTCCCCACGACAAAGAAACAATACTTTTCAACTTGAAGTAAAAACTCATGCTTTATTTACTTTTACCTCCCTAACAATCTCATGGAATTATGTGATTATCCTAAAATTTAGTTCCAGGGAAATACATGGAATTGCACTTACATACACACACACACATGTTGAAAGATTAATTCAGCCTGTTGAGAAAATGCTAAAGAGTTTAGTTTCTGATACAATATCACACCAAACAAAGATGTGGAGATGGTTCCTTGGGGCCATTAAAATGGGGCCTTCCTTTCAGCAGAGGGTTTAACGAAGTTTCAGGTTCAATTGTAGAGAAAATGTCCACAGAATGGAGCTCAAGCTGCCCAGCGGTTTATGGGTGTAAGATGTGTTTAGATTGAGCCAATTAGCTCTTTTTAATCACATTACATTAATAATCCATTAGTCTGGGTGAATCCCCAAGAATTGGTTCATTTTTAATTTTTTCAAGCTCATAGGTAAAGAAACCACTGAGTGATAGATGGCAATTATATCTTCCTTTTAAAATTAAGTTGTCATTTCTGAATACTTAAAATGATTATGGGTTATGATGGCTGCTGTGGTATAAACACAGTGGCAAAAATTGGTAAAAATTTCCACTGGGATCTGTTCATATTAATTTCCCTGGCTTCAGTACTATTCCATCCCGACCAATATTTTTTTAATCTTTTGTTATCTGGTTCAAATGGCTCCTCCTCTCCACCGCTTATAGGTTTGAGTTGCCAGATATCACAAATAAAATATAAGATGCCCAGTTAAATTTGCATTTATATAAACAGTGGCTTTATTGTTGTTGTATCAGAATGTCCCAAATATTGCATGGACTTCTTCATGCTTAAAACAAATAAAAAAATACACTCTTTATCTAAAATTCAAATTTAATTGAACATCCTGTATTTTATCTTGGAACACTATCTTAGGTATTATATTAGTTTGCTAAGCTGTCATAACAAAATACCACAGGCTGGGTGGTTTAAACAACAGTGATTTATTTCCCCACATAGTTCGAGGGGCTGTGGGATTCAGGTATTGGCAGGTTTGTTTTCTCCTGAGGCCTCTCTCCTTGTCTTCAGATGGCCACTTTCTCTAGGTCCTCACATGGTCTTGTCTCTCTGTGTATATGTGTTTGTGTCTAAACTGTGCTTCTTATAAGGATACCTGCCATACTGAAATAGGGTCTCACCGTTAGGATTTCATTTAACTTCATTACCTCTTTATGGCCCAATCCTCAAATACAGCCACACTTTAAGATACTAGGAGGACTTCAATATATGAACTTTGGGAGAACATAATCCATTCCATACAGGTATACATCCCATCTTCTAAGCCTATAGGATACAGCTTTATTGTCATTATTCCTTCAACATAGTGTCCTTGAACATTCACTGTGTCTCATGAATTGTTCTGGTGGACACACAGTCACAGTCCCTAGAGGGAGCTTACATTCCAGACGAGGTAGTCAGATAGTAAACAATTAACTGAATATATAGGTAGTGTGGTTTTTTTGTGTGTGTACCTCTTAACTGTGAATCTCTTGGTTATTTTCTTACTTCTGCTGTTAGCCGCCATAGAGTATAATACTGTGTGTGTATAATGGCTTACAAAATGTGGCCTATGCATGAACTGATCAAATATTAACTTCACCCTGGCCTAGAGACTCAGTTGGAGCATCATCCTATACACCGAAAGGTTGTGGGTTTGATCCCCAATCAAGGAGCTTACAGGAGATGGCCCATCAATATTTCTCTCTCACATTGATGTTTCTCTCTCATTCTCTCTCTCTCAAATCAATAAATACATCCTCGGGTGAGGATGAGAAAGAACATCAATTGTATGTCTTTGGAAACAGGGTCTAGTGTACGAAATTTGAAAATTTACTGTAAAAACTTGTTCCTCCAACTTTTCTATACCCTCTACTAGAGATTCCTTTGTAAATACAGCTGCAGTCATAAAGTCTCTTCAAAAACAAACTCAGAACTTTGTGTGTTGTCATTATAAAATACTTTGTCCTTTTTTAACACTTGGCCACCAGGCTCCTCCAGGAAGGAAGGGAAATGGGTAGCAAGTGTTTCTGGGGCCAGAAAGACACTCAATCCTGTGTTATCAAAAATTTCTTTATGAGTTTGTTTCCATTTTTTCCTAAAAGATAACATAATTCTGACTAAAATAAATTGGGATTATAAAAAGTGTAAACATATTTGAGCTAGGGCAAAGACATGCTTCCAGGGAGCAAAATTAAAATCCTACAAAACATTGCGAAGCTTTTTCACACAAGTGGTATTCAGAGCTTGCCCATTAATGGGCTGGAGGTCAGGGGCTCCCTCTACTTTTATAGTAAAGCAGGATTCCTCTACTTTTCAGTTCTGTGTTTGGAGAGGTCCTCTTCACATTTACAACCATGGGGGACTATTAAACTTATGGGGGATTTTGTTGCTGCTGTTATTGTTTTCTCTTTTCCTTTAGCAGCTGTCACTCACCAGGAACTGCAGGTGAATTTAAAGTAAGAGATATTGCTCTAAAATGCTTGCAATTTTCTGGTTCCTCAGCCCCTAGCATATGTCTCATTGTGCTCAACTAATATTTACAACATTTTGCAATACAGCTATTTTATATTATTTTCAAGGTTACATTCCCCTGCCTTGCTTTGGAAACTCCTTAAATATATTACCTATAAATATATTAGATAGATTATCTAGATGTATACAAATGAAATCCTTCTTGGGTTCAAAGACACTCATAAATATGAGAAATGTGGTATTTTCCTGTTCTACTAAAGTCCTCCAGATCTCATAGGCTTGAGATAAATCTGTGACCTTCCTACCATATAAAGACCTATATTTAGAAGACAGAGGATTTTTGTTCATTCACCTAAAGCAACATTATGTAGTGAACCTCCAACATTTAGAAGGAAGGGGGTGGGGCAGCAATGTAGGATTTGTGAACTATGTACTAAATTACTGTAGTATGTCCCCTATTGGTGTTTCTACAACAATCTCACTGTTGTGAATATCTGAATATAATTGAGGTCATAGATGGGAATTCCAGCAGGGCAATCGTTGAGCAAAAAATTGAACATCCACGGGAAGGTGTTCTGTAGAAAGGCTTGTGGCTGGGGAGGCTGAGTACTGGGGAATGGCAAGCTGAGGAAGAGCCGGCAATTCCTTTAATTGCTAACAAGGCTTCCAGTCAATGGTTTGGTTTCTCAGGGAGATCTGTGCTGGCTTAGACAGATGATAATAATAATCTGTGTTGTGAGCAACCCATAATGAAAATATGCTGGGACAACTTTGAGGTAAATCTACAAATGAGATATTAGTGACCAGGAAGTAGACTCATTTCAAGTATGTAAAGGCAGAAACAAATAGTGAAAGATGTTTGTCTTCCAAAGGGTGCCCAGCTGCATTGTCCTCGCATGGTAGGCTGTTTGCTGTACTGCAGGGCTAAGCCTGAAAGAAGTAATGGACAATCGGATAGTCCCTGTCTCCTTATGTCTTACACTAATCACCATCATACGTCATCACAGGTGGGTAATTTTGTGTGTCCTCCTACTGGAAATGATCTACAATAGATGTCCTTTCATCATAGATAATGTGCAACAAACAAGTATAGATAACTTTCTTGAGGCCCACAAAACCCTTCAGGAACAAAACGGTGACAACAGTAATAGCAGGAAAATTACTGACCTAATATCAGAGTAAGATACTTTTGTTACCATTAATCACTCAACGATGACATGTTATCATTACCTAAAGTTCACAGTTCTTTTCAGAGTTTTTTGGATTGTACTAAAGTCTTTTTCTGTTCCAGGATCCCATCTAGAATACCATATTCCACTTAGTCGATGTGTGCTCTTGGGTGAGGACAGTTTCTCAGACTGCCCATGTTTTTGTATGTTTGATGGTTTCAATCAGTACAGGCCAGGTAATGATTAGACTGAGATCATGTGTTTTTGTCAAAAAGGACAGAGAAGTCAAGTGACATTTTGAGTACATCATATTAAAATATATACTGTTGATATTAGTTATCACTATTTATGTTGACATTAATCACATGGCTGATGTAGTGTTTACCAGGATTGTCTACTGGAAGCTCATTTTTTTCTACCTTTCAATACTTTATGGAAGGAAGTTACCATGCACCCACACTTAAGGAGTAAAGATTGATGCTCCCTTCACTAAAGGCATAGTATTTAGGTGAATTATTTGGAATTCTGCAACAGAGATCTTTATCTTCTCCCCTATCAATAATTTATTCAATGAATCATTTATTTATATAATTATGGACTATGCATATTAATTTTCTACTTTACATTATAATCCAATAATACTTTATTTTGTTTCTCAAATTTTTCAAGCTGTAGCTACTAGGAGCTCTTTCAATTTGCTCCTGTGTCCCTTGGCCCTAATGCAATCATATGTCTGAGTACTTTCTGACTTTCTGGAACAACGAAATGCTCCAGGCTCATCTTAAATATTTGCTGTCCCCTTCTTAGAACCAGCCATTTCTCCAAGCAGTCCTGGTTAATTTTATTAGAGGATGGTATCAGATACCGAGCTCTGGACACCAGTGTGCCTGTCGCTACCTGGCTGTTGTTGCTTCTAGGCCCTTCATCTGACAGAGCAAGAAAATATGTGCGTATAAGAAACTATGCATATAAACATTTCTATAAATTTATCTATATGTAACTATCTTTATAAACATGAGTTTATAATGATGACTCCAACTCTAATCCATCACCAAAGGCCCCTTTTGTATTAATTGATGTGATCATATGATTTATTCCTTTGATTTTTCCAGTTTCCATGGTGAGTTACATTAATTTATATTCAAATGGAACCCATGCCTACAATAATCTAACTTGTTGGTGGTATATATTTTTAAATAAATTGCTGAATTAAATTTGCAATATTTAAAAATGTTTTTAAGATTTTATTTATTTATTTTTAGAGAGAGGGGAAGGTAGGGAGAAAAAGAGGGAGAGAAACATCAATGTGTGGTTGCCTCTTGAGCACCCCTCCCTGAGGACCGGCCTACAGCCCAGGCATGTGCCCTGACTGGGAATCAAACCAGTAATCCTTTGGTTCACAGGCTGACGCTCAGTGCACTGAGCCACACCAGCCAGGGCTCAATTTGCGGTATTTTTAAAGATTTTTACACGGACATTCTTGACAAACCATTAACTGCCAGGAGTGTAAATAGTTTCCCTTTCTTGTAAAGTCTTTGTCTGGTTTTCCTGTTAGGGTAATGCCAGTCTCTTTCCTTCTACTTCTATTTTCTAGAAGAGATTGTTAATGTTTGGTATTATGTCACCTGTAAACATTCTTTAGAATTCACCAGTGAAATCGTCAGGGCACAGTACATCCTTATTTGGAAGATACTAATTATTATTCAATATCTTTAAAAGGAATGGGCCTATCTATTTCTCTGTTTGAGTTTTGGTAGCTTGTGTGTTACAAAGCCAATGGTGCATTTCACATAAGTTATCAAATTAGTATGCACAGGGTTGTGTCTAATACTACTTTATTACCCCTTTTTGTCTGTGGCATCAGTGGTGACAATGCCTCTTTCATTTTTTCTATTTACTAATCTGTGATTTCTCTCTTTTCAATTTTGTTAGCCTAGTGAGAGATCTACCAAAAAGTTTAATGTTTTGAAGCAATCAGATCTGGTTCCACTGATCCCCTGAGCTGTTTCCCGGATTTCCGTTTCAGTCCTCTGTTCCACTTTGTACTATTTCCTTCCTTCTGCCTGCTGCATGCTTGCGTTGTTATTCTTTCTCTAAATTCCTAAGGTAAAAGATTAAGCTTAGATGACTAAATTCATGTATCTCCTCTTTTCTGATGTGTGCATTTAATGTTATAAATTTTCCTGTCAGCACTCTTTTCCCCAAATTCACAAATTTTGGAAGGTTGCTCTTTCATTTTCATTTAGTTTAAAAGATCTTTTAATTTCTCTAGGGAATCCTTTAGCCATGTGTGTTCCTTAGAAACCGTTGTTCAATCTTCAAATATTTGGGGATTTCCAGCTATCTTTCTGTTAATGATTTCTAATTTATTTCCTTTGTGGTCTGAGAACATATTTTGTATTATCTCCTCTGTCTCAGAGTTAAGGTGTGTTGGATGGCACGGGATGTGCTCTTTATTGGTGAAGGTTCCATGAAAGTTTTAGACAAGGATGGTCTGTTGTTATATGTAGTGTTCTATAAATGGCAGTTCAATAAGTTGATTAATAGTGCTGATTAACATTAATAATTAAATATCTTCCTGCTTGATTCATCAGTTACTTAAAGAAAAGTATAGAAACCTCTGGCTAAACAGAGTAGGACGGACACTTCATGATTCCACTTAAACGAAGTATCTAACATAGTGAAACTCAGAGACACGGAGTACAATGGGGGTTGCCAGGCCTGGGGATCAGGAGCACTGTAGTGTGGGCTGTTCAACAGGTGTAAAGTTTTAGTTGAGCAAAATGAGTAAGTTCTAGAGATCCGCTGTGCAATTCTGTACACACTGTTAATAATAGTGTATTGTATACTTAAAAATTTGTTACAGTAGATCTCATGTTAAGGGTTCTTACCATAATAAAAATTAAATTAATTAGCCCTGGCTGGTGTGGCTCAGTAGCTGAGCACCAGCCTGTGAACCAAAGGATCGCTGGTTCAATTCCCAGTCAGGGCACATGCCTGGGTTGCGGGCCAGGTCCCCAATAGGTGTCACTTGAAAGGTAACCACACATTGATGTTTCTCTCCCTCTCTTTCTCCCTCCCTCCCTCTCTCTCTAAAAATAAATAAAATCTTTAAAAAATTAATTATACTAAAATAAAAAGAAAAGAAAAAGACTTCTTAACCTTTACAATTGGAAACTGAAACATTTATGGAAAGAGTGATACAAGGTCTGGCATTTGCTTCAAAGTAACATGGGACTGGGGAGGGCGAGCAATCAAGGAAGAGACATGACAAGTGTAGCTGTACCTTGGTAGTTACTGAAACCGAGTGATGGTGAGGTGGCAGTTCTTTCTGCTGGCCTTTTTGTTTCTGGATATGCTTTAAGTCTGACATAATAAAAAGTTTCTTTTTAAAAAATCATAAAAGAACAAAATAAAATAGTGGGTTTATTTCTCCTTATAGTATCTCCTTATAGTATCCTTATGTTTGCCTCATGTGTTTCGAAGCTAAGCTGTTACAAGTACGCACATTAAAAACTGTTGGATCTTCTTAGACACCTGACTCTTTTATCAATTTGTAATGCCCATCATTCCCCTGAGGATTTCCCTTGTTCTGAAATCTGCTTTGTCTGACTTATATGGTGTTTGAGCTTTCTTTTTCTTCAACAGTAATCTGTGTCTTTATATTCAGAATGAATCTCTCATAGATAATACATAGTTGAGTCTGGTTTTTTTGAGTCCACTCTGATAATCTCCAATTTTATGTAATTGGCAGGTTTAAACCATTCACATCTATAGTTATAGTTTGTAACTGTTTCTGTTCATTTTACATATTCTTTTTTCTTCTCTTTTCCTGTTTATTTTCCCTTTACTGGTTTTGAGAATTTTTTTTTCATTTTCTCTCCACTCTTAGCATATTAGTTTTGCTTCTTTCTGTATTTTTTTATGTGACTGCCCTTGATTTTGAAATCTACATTTGCACCCAATCTAAATCTACTCTCAAACAATACTATACAAGGGGGAACACCCCCAAAAATGGAATTTATTTATTAAAAAATTGTATATTTATTCTTACATGTTTAAACTTCAATCATCTTCAAAGTACAGTCCATTTGAGGTAGTATACCTAATGAGATGTTTTTTCCACTACTCAAAATAATTTTTGAACTCATTGATTTTGATGCCTTTCAGTGTTTCTGCAGTTTTTTGTTTCACCTCTTTCGCATAGGCAAAATGTTTTGCTTTGAGGACCTTGTTCATCCAGGGAAACAAATGAAAAATAAAGTTTCTCAGGGCAAAGCCAGGTGAATAGAGAGGGTGGGAAATGAGGTCATGCTGGTTTTGGACAAAAATTTCTCATGGGGCAGACAAGTGTGCTTGTAAATCAGCCATAGTGAAATGGGCAAATGTATTGAAAGAGTCTTCAAAAAAATTTCACTGAGGCTGAACACAGCATCTCACAACAACACCAGCTGGTACACTGATACAGACAGGTTCCTAGAACACTCACCTAGCTGGGGAAGCCTGTACTACAAGAGGCCCCCCTTCAGAAGATAATTCTATTTTTTTTGGGGGGGGCGTCCCCCTCATACTGCTCATGGGTAGTAATATATTTAAGAATTGAGAATTTCAATCCCATATAAAATAGTTGTCATTCATTTCATCTATGCTTATGTTATAAAAATAAAATACATTGCTACTGTTATTATTTTAAACAAGCATTTTTTTATAAAGAGTAGAACTTAAGTTTTCTTATACATTAGAAAAGATAAACATGTGAGGTGATGGGTTGCTTCATTCCCTAGATAGTAGGAAAAACTAACATAAGCAATTTTTTATCATTAGATCAATTAGTAGTAAGAACAACAAAATATTTCATTTTAACTTTATTTCTTCTCCAATATTTATTCCCCCCTTTTTTACACAGGTCCATGTGTCTGATCTGTATGATTTTCCTTATCTCTGAAGATGTTCTTAACATGTCCTACAAGATGGGTCAGCCGGCAATTAATCCCCTCAGCTTTTGTTTGTCTGAGTTAAATCATTGTTTTTCCTTCGTTTTTGAAGGATACTTTTTAGATATAGAATTCTAGGATTTTTTAATGCTTTAAATAATTTACCCTGTTCTCTTCTTTTTTGCATAATTTCTGAGAAAAATCATCTGTAAATCCAGTATTTTTTTCCAATGTATATAAAGTGATTTTTCCTCTGGTCTCTTTCAGTATCTTCTCTTTGTCTTTGGTCTTCTACAGTTTGACTGTTTTATGCTTAGGTATACATTTTTTGTTATTTACCTTGATTAATGCTCTGTAAATATTCTGAATCTATGGTTTTGATTCTGTCACTAATGTTAGAACATTCTCAACAATTATTGCTTCAAATATTTCTCCTGCTTTATTCTTTCTTTCTTTTCCTCCTAGTATACCAATTACACTTTTCTGAAATTGTCTCATAGTTCTTGCATGTTCTATTTTGTCTTTTCATTCTTTTTGAAAATTTTCATATTAGTTTGGGAAGTTTTTATTGACATATGTTCAAGTTCTTTACTCCTTCATTCAGCTGCACCCCAGCTATTGATGAATGGTCCATCAAAGCTATTTCCTGCTGCAGTGTTTTTGAGGTTCTGCATTTCCTTTAGATTCTTTCTTAGAGTTTCCATTTCTCTGTTTAAATTACCCATTTGTTTTCTATGTTGGCTAATTTCAATTACAGCCCTTTATAGATCAATCAGAGACATTTTAAGCTCCCTGTCTGATAATTCCAAAATGTCTGTCATACCTGATTGGTTCTGATCTTTCTTTGTGTTTTAGGATGGCATTTCTCTACTGCCTATAGTATGCCTGCAAAGTTTTTGTTGAAAGATACGCATAATATATTGGATAATGGGAACTGAGTTAAATAGGTCTTTCATGTGAGGTTTTACATTGCCCTGGCTAGAAACTGAGCTGTGCCTAATGCTGTAACTATCCTTGTAGGTGTCAGGTCCTCAAATTCCTTCAGCGTCCTTGCTTTTGTTTTTCTTGTTGTCTTTATATATTCATAAACACTGTATCTTAGTTGAGTCTGAGCCTTGCAGCCACATCAGCTGTGATTCACTGTTTTAAACTGAAGAGCTCTTAATATGGTAATAATGAGTGGGGGGAGGAAGGCATTCTATAATCTTAAATAATGATTAAATATGTCCTTCAGTGGATGGTGTCCCTTGGCTTCAGACCTCACAAGTGCTTCTTTCTCCCTCCTTCAGGTGAGACAGGAAGGCTATATGAGGCTGAGATTGGGTAAATGAACTTCCCACCTATGTGAGATAAATCTCTGATAAAGTATTTATCACCAGAGAGTATGTGGTTGTTATGGAAAATGTACTGGGTATATTTCAAAATGATTACTTTTCCTCTTCCCCTGCAAAAGGTGTAAGATAATTTTTCTTGACTCTTCACCATGATAAACTGGTAAGATACCTGAAGATAAAACCTACAAAAGTGTGGGGACCCTCCTATGTCTGCAGCCCCCAGAGTCTCTCACTCTTAAGCTAGTACACACTCAGTCTCCAACAGTTCCTCAAAACTACCTTTTGAACGTTCCTATTGGTTTATGTCTCCAGCAGTTTCTGCATTCAGGTAAGCTGGTCTCAACTACTTCCCTGTATTCACCTTCAGGTTTTCGTGAAGCAGTTTCCCCTGAAATCTTGATTTCCTGATGGCTTCAAGAAGCATCATTAATTTTTTGGTTTGTTTACCTTTTCTCTTGTTGTAAAAATAACTTCCAAGCACTTTACGTGTCAGAGTTAAAATAATACATATAGTTTCAGTCTTGCCCCCAGCAGAATATGATTATATGCCAAAAGGGTTGCTTCACAAATGATGTGGATTAAACAAACATCTACACTACCTATGATTCTTAAAAAAAATAAAACAGATATAGATACTCAACTACTTGGTTTAATCTCATTATTAATTTATATCATATTAGAAGTTAATATGCATGACAATTTTGTGTGAATATTTCCCATATGCCTTAAACAAAGTAATGTTAAGAATTTTTTCACTTGAAAATGCTTAAATTTTTAATAAGTAAAACTCTACTGGAGTTCAATCCATTATAAATCTGGTGTAAAACTTCAGGGAAAGATAAAAAGAATCTCATTTGAATATATTGGACAATATACATAAGGGAAGTATGGCAATAATTTAATGATATCATGTATGCAATGATTTCTTTCTAGTTTATAAACTGACTCTAGTGGCAATGCTCATAAGAAGTTCTAGAAATGTCTTGGATAATCTAGAATCTTTGGCATAGGTATTCAAATCCCAAAAGGACTAACAGTGCTTATTTGAATAGAGAGGTTGAAATATAGGCTCAAAGACAGACCAGGTGAAGACACAGTGAAAAGGCAGCCATCTGCAAGTCATAGGCCACAGAAGAAACCAAACCTGCTGACAGTTTGACCTTGAATTGGTAGACACCGGAACTATGGGAAAATAAATTACTGTTGTTTAAACAAACAAACAAACAAAAACGAACAGATGGGCATCCCATATTCATACCTGTAAAGCATCCTCTGCCTGTGGGATGCAAAACAAAATCACTCAAGAAGTAGAACCTGACTCACTCTTCGTCAGTTTACATTTAGTCTCAAGTAGCTCTGCAAATTATTTTTACTGTTTTAAGTTGTCTTTTTTTCCCTCCAGATACTTTCAAAAGAATAGTATTTTAAAAGAACAGTTATCTGAGTGTCATTTTCTTTATTTTTTCTAATACCTGAAACAAGTCTTAATTTAATAATATCTTGCTGTTATCAGCAATCTCAATTATTCAACTCATACAGTGATGCAAAGAAACTATCCCTACTCCAAAAGACATAACTATCTGTTTTGTCTTTTATCAAGATGGGAACTTACAGCCACAGATCATATTTTCTCCCTCTGCAATAGGTGGATTATGAGTGATATGTTAAGTTTGTGGAAGTCCCATCTGTACACATCTCTTCAGGTATATTTTACAAGGGATAATATTCATCTTTCTTAAAAATCGAGTTTGCCATATAGAAATAAGAATAAAATGAATGAAATTCTTCTAAAATGCACAATTAGGAACACCAAATTATTCCAAACAGGGTATAAGAAAGCTCAAAATAATCAAACACAAGAGTAGAGAAGAACCGTCAAGTGCAGAATTCGAACCTTTACTCACATTTTGGAGTAACTGAGTTTGACTTTATGAATAGAGATTAAATCCATCTCTGTAAGTGTAGACAGAGGATAGTGTTGAACTAACCATTTAAATCACATAATGATACTTAAATTTCAAGCAGGAAAGTTAAAACCCAGTATAAAAAATATCATCCTGTAAGGACATGAACCTCTAGTCAGCATAGGTTACCTCTGTCATTCCTGTAAGGATCTAAGTTGTGAAGATGGTGACGATGCTCTGTCATCTCATTTCTTTTCTGAGTTTAGAACATCAGACCTTCAGGAGCATGTTGATGGCCCTGTGCCAGAAAATCCTATGATGGTGAATTTTCTAAGATGCAAGTAAATGATGAGAGGTTTTGATGCCTCTGTTTCTTTCATCATCAACACCCTCCTTCCTTGCTTTGACAGAGTAACCCATGTAAACAGCTGCAAATGTCATGTGTACAAATTGCTACACAGATACAATAGCATTCATATATATCATGCATATTGAAGTTTTCCAGGAAAAATACAGGTCTGGCCTAGAACAATCACCCAGTGAAGATGGAGTAATTTGAGTACTTAAATTTTATATTAGAAGATGGCAGGTAAAGGACAAAGAAAAAGATATAATTGCAATCAACTCCCTACAGTCTGAAGGCCATCTAGGAACCCTAAAAGCACACAGGAGTGAAGGAACACAAAGAGGCAGGAAGAACAGAGCCTCATAGACTGAAGAGACTATAAAGTGATCCTCACATTTTTACCTCTTTTGCCTTTGTAACTACCCAATGACTTAGCTTCTACCAGAATTATTCTTCTGAAAAGTGGATAACTTCAAAGTACAGATAAAAGGCAATTCTTTAATTTGCTACAGGAATTGACCTCAAGGCCTCCTTAATTCCTGCTCAATGTTTTTTCTGCCTATAAGAAAATAAAATAGGAATTTATTCAATGAACTCTGAGAGGTTGATTCTGGATATAGTAATGGTCACTATTCTTTTAAGATTTTATTGTATCCATTTATTTTTAGAGAGAGGGGAAGGGAAGGAGAAAGAAAAGAGAGAAGCATCAATTGGTTGTCTCTCATATTGTGCCCCAACCAGAGACAAACTCGCAACTCAGGCATTTGCCCTGACTGGGATTCGAACCGGCAACCTTTTGCTTTGTGGGACAGTGCCTAGCCAACTGAGCCACACTGGTCAGGACTGTAATCACTACTGACTTCCCACCAGGATGCACTCTCTCCTTTCTGCTTCCTGTCAGAAACCCACTGGTATTCAGAAATCTCTTCCCCCGTGTTTACAATCTTAACTCAAGTTGATTGAGGAAATGTTGATCTCAACCCAGCTCCAGGGGTGGGCTCCTGCTTTTCTAAGCACAGCATCTTAATACTACACTCCCTGCTATTTTTTGGAGTAGAAATGGATATGTGAACATTTACTATCAGAAAAATAAGGTTTCCGGATGCTTTAGAGAATGTTATTTTCTTTCTCTCAAAGAAATGACTGAGAAGTAAGGTTCTCCCTTTCGTGCAGTATTTGCTTTTGGCAGCAATATTGGAAGCCTGAAAGAAGACTAAATGAACGTGCAGAATGGGCATTGCTGAGGCAAATCCTCAGAGCAGCAGAGCTAGAGTTCTGACTGCGTGAGGCCTGAAGACTTTCCACTTCCAGGTGTGTTATGTAAAAATGCTCGATTCCTTTCACCTTACAGCCCATTTTAAACAGGTTTCTATAACTTGTATTTAAAAAATAACCTTTTGGAAAGTTCAGGGGAATTATGCTGGTTGATCAAATGTGTATTATATCAGAAATATTTTTAATATAATTCTAGGAGTATGTGTCCAACTTTACAAAACAAAGGGATGATTCACTAAATGCAAACACATTTTATCATCCAGCATAATACCTCAGAAAATTAAGTTTTTTTATCCATCTTTTTAATTCACCATTTTCTTTCCCCCAAATCATGTCCCTTCCCTTTGATACCTCAAAACTCTTTACCTGTACAAAAATACTCCTCACCAACATATTCATCCCCTCTGGGGCAGTTTAAAAATATCAGTATGTATTCACAGTCCAAAAGGTGGTACTTCCACAATCCCGTGTGCCTGTCATCAGTTTTGTACTCACTTATCAGTGGTTTTAATCTGTTGGTGTTTCCTCTTCCACTACATTGTCAGCTCCTCTGAAAACCTAGGCTTAAGGCTGCCATTTCATTTCCTGTGATACCTAGCAATAGACTCTAAATGCAGTGAGCTTTTAATCAATTTCTTCTGATAATAAATGATATAAAACATTCCTATAGTTACCCAGGTGAAGCAATTACGAACTTCTCTGGTTTTCTGCTTCATCGATTCAATTCACTCGTTATCATAAAATCTGAATTGAGTGGACCCAAAAGAAACATTGGCCTGATATTCCCAAAATATGAATGGAAGGGAAAGCAAAGACTAACAGGCATGGCTGTTTGTCACAAATTTACATCTTAATGTACTATTTTATCACTTGTGTTTTGTTCGCAGTGTAACTCTTATTCCTACCCAGGCTGACCCAGCCCCAGTTTTGTGTCCTTGGTCCTGATGTCCCTACTCACCGAGAGTTCACCTTTGCTATCCAATTTGAGACCATCATCTCCTGACATACTGCTGTCCTACGAAGGCTCACCTTGCTCCTCCTGGGCCCATGTCCTATTAATCATCACCAGCCTAGTAACAGTGATGTTAATGCTGCAGCCATGATACTCGCATTTCCCTCCCCAGACCTTCTGGGCTATTCAGGCAGCTAATGTCTTGTTAAAACTTTTTTACTTATTAATTTTATCTGTGACAGAGCCTGATTAGCTTCTGAATTACTCCAAGCCTATTTTTAGTCTGCTATGCTTCTATCCTTCACAGACAGTTTAATCCCAAAGTATTAATTCGTCTCTATATAATGCTGACTTGTCTTTCCACAGGTATCCTAAATCTTCCTATTTTCGCTCAAGGCCCACCTTGCTTTAACTTGCATTCCTTGCCCATTGTTTTCAATGATTCACCTCTCTCAGGAGGGAGAGAACTCTGTATTTAAAAGCCATTAAAAAGCCTGAAGCCCATCACTAAACTATTTTCAACACATACAAGAAAGAATATGAGATTGTAAATATCTATAATCAACAAGGACCCTGTAAGCATATAGCCTTACTGTTATGCAGGACACTGCTGAGATGTTTTTTCTGTACTTTAGGTGCTCACAAATCTTGCTGTAGAGGAAAACTAATAGTATCATGAATCCAGCTGAAACCAATTCAAGATAGTAAGGAATAAACAGCCTTTGGAATAAAATGGCTATAACAAAGAGACAAAATGTGTGGCCCCAATACTCAGTGCTATGTGTAGACAGAAAAAACAACAGAGGAAAATGATGGGTAGAGTTTTTGCAGAAGCCATCAACAGAGGGCTCCGACGAATTAAAGGCTTTGAATAACAGCAAGGACGCAGAAAATAAACAGTGAGGAATATAATCAGGATGAGGAGAAGATTATGAGAGAGCGATTAGAGAATGTAGATGAAGTATCATGAGCTTGGGTTAGTAAGGATAATGGAAGAAGAGTAACCACTTGAATAGAAGCATAGAGTAAAAAGTCTAAATGTGTTTTGAGTAACACTGAATTTTAAACTGAATTTTAAGTCCTGGATATATTCTAATAGGACAGAGAGAACTGTAGGCTGAAGACAGAATCAGTTAGACACAATGTTGTGCATCCAAACCATTGAAATGTTATTATTAAGCCCCATAGAATCTTCTCTAACCCAAACATGACACGGACGTATGTAGAAACCTACATATAAAAAGTACATACTATCCCTTGACCAGTATTTGTGGGCTTACTGTCATGAGTTTTTCAATCAATTCCATTCTGTACGTATTTCTTCATTCTATTACTGTGATTCTTCTAACAGTCTAATTTCTCCATTACTGATCCATCTTCCACAGACTACTTCCTGATTCAAGTCACAACCTTAGTTCTACTCTTGGCTACATTTCTGTGACCCAGTGACTGGATGCATTCATGCACAAACCTCAGGTGACTTTCCATCCCTAGCAATCATAGTTGAAGATGCTAAGTTATTGGCAGTAGGAACAGGCCCAGGAAGAGGAAGGCACCAACAACTCTGAGAATAGGAACCCTTCATTCTGACTAAAGGAACTGTGGCTTCAAAAGTGAGGGACAAATCCCTACAGTTTGCACCAACCAAAAGGAAGTGAAAGGATAGGCCCATATCTCCAGCCAGTGGACTGAGAAAGGTGATCTCAGAATGTAGACAGTAACTAGACTGCATAGAATAGAGATTTCAATGCAGTAATTCCCTTAAGTGTTGATTGACAACCAGGGCTCACTTATGAGTGGTGCATGTAAGAATTTGTCTCTAAACATAGACAAGGCCTTGAGGATTAAGCTATATATTAGTAAACTGCCCAGATTCTACACTGGCCACTTGAGTGGAGCACAAACTAGTAGCATCCACATATCACTGGAAAAGCTTTGAAACTTAAATTGGCATTAATTGTAACAACAGCTCACAGAAAGCAAGCTGGAATTTGTGGGCTTAACCTAATGACGTATTGCCTGCATGAAGAAAATAAAGGAATTCAACACCCTCTTTAGGATCTAATGAAGACATGCAATTTCATAGCACAATCAAAATGACAAAGATACAATTCAAAAATCACTTGACAGTCAAAAAACCATGAACAAATCAACTTGCAGTGGAATAGACAATAGAGGGATGCCAACCTCAAAAAAACACAGATGTTGGAATTAACAAAGACTTTCAGTCAGCTATCATAGCTATAGTCTAAGAAGTCAGGCGAACACTGTTTAAATATGGAAAAATCACAAATTATCTGCAAAGAAATGAATGATGTAAAGAAGAATCAGATTGATGTTTTAGAACTTGAACAACAACATCCAAAATTTAGAAAACATAAAATACTCAATGGACTCAAAAGGATCAGGGACAGGATGGATTAAAAACATTAATGAACTTAATAAAAGATCAATAGACCTTATTCAGTCTTAACAACAGAGCAACAGAATATTGAAAACAAAATTTTTCAGCAATTTATGGAGCAATATCAAATGATTTAACATCTGTGTTACCAGAGTGCCAGAAGGAGAGGAAAGTGATGTATAGCAAGCAAATTAAAGAAATTAAACCCGAAAAACTCAAATTTGGAAAGGTATAAATCTATAGATTTGGGTAGATGTGTAAACAGAATAAACAACAACAAAATCCATGAATCCATGTCCAGGTACACCATAAACTGATAAATAGTAAAGACTAAGAAAACTCTTAAAAGCAACCAAAGAAAAATAACAAATTATCCAAATGGTTACAGATTTCCCTTTCATAAATCATCATGGCCAAGAAAAATAGAATATTTTCAAATTACTAAAAGAAAATAGCTGTCAGCCCAGAATTCTATATTCAATGAAAATATCCTTCAGGGATAAAGTGAAATAAACGCATTTTCAGGTGAAGAAAAACTAAAAAAAAATATCCACCACTAGCAGACCTGCTCTCAAGAGTGGCTAAAGGAAAGTCTTGAGACAGAAGGGATATGATGCCAGCAGGAAACTGGGAATAGCATAACAGATAAGAAATGGAAAGTGTGTGTGTGTGTGTGTGTGTGTGTACATATATATGTAAATATAACAGACTATTCTTCTCAAGTTGTTTAAAATCCAGTTAATGGTTGAAGCCCCAAATTATAACATTTTCTAATTGGGTTTCCAATATATATGAGCATAATACATGAGACAACCATAACATAAGGTGGGGAAGGTAATAAAACCCATGTCATAAAATTCCACATCAAGTCAAAAAATATTAATTCCTAGTAGACTGTAAAACATTTTGTATGAGTATTGTCATTCATAGTGAAAATACTAAAATTCAACAAAGAAATTTAGTCAAAAACTCAACGATTAAATTTAAATTAAATGTAAATTTAATCTAAAAGAAGGCAGAGCAGGGAAGGAAAATTGAAGGATTAAAAACAGAAGAAACAAATGAAAAATAAAATAAAGTGAAGTAAAATATTAAACTTAAATCCAAATGTTTTAATACTTCCATTTGAGCCGAATAAGAGATTTTCAGAACAGATGTAAAAATAAACCATCTACATGCTATCTATAAGAAACTCACTCTCAAAATGTTGATAGAGATAAGTTAAATGTTTAAAAAATTAAAATCACATTCCCATATAAATACTAATCAACAGAAAGCAAGAGTAGCTATTTGACTATCAAACAGCATGAATTTTAGAGCAATAAAGTTATTAATGATAAACAGGAACATTATGTAGTACTAAGGTTACTTAGTTAATCAAGTAGATATAAAATTCTTAACTGTTTATGGACCAAAAAAAAAAACCCCAAAACTTCAAAACACATACATAACTGAAAGGAGAAATTGCCTAACCCCAAATTATAGTTGAAGACTTCAACACTTTTCTCTAAATAATGACAGAATGAGAAGCCACAGAAGTCAGTACAAATATAATGCCTGCATGTAACAAGCAGCCAACTGGATCTCTAACTGATACTTATAGACCACTCCACCATCAATGTCAGAATACACATTCTTTTCAAGTGCACACGGGATATTCGCCAAGATAAATATCTTGATACATAAAATGAAGTTTAACATATTTCAAATAACTGCCATCAAAGTATGTTCTGTAACCAAAATGAACTCAAATTAGAAATCTAATAAAAAGGCAATGTGAAAATCTAAAAATAAATCTTGGAAATTAGCCAACACAGTTCCAAATAATCCATGAGTCATAAAAGACATTTCAAAAGTGCTTGAAAATCTTCAGAACTGAACATAAATGAAAATACAACATATGTGAATTTTATAATGCACAAAAATAATGTTTATACCTATACTCTCTACATGTTAGCCCATAGTTATCCTTAGTTCTATAAATAACCACATATATGTTTGCATTGCTGAGTCTATGCCAGTGTCTCTCTAGTTGTTTTGGTTGTCTAAAGCTCATTCTTCCATAGATTTCTGAGAATATATTCACTGCAACAATATCACTTTTATAGCTACATGCTAGTAACAGAACCTTTTGTTCTTGAGAGTCAGATTTGCTGGGTATAAAACCTTTGGCACACACATTTTGTTCTCATGATTTAAACATATCATTTCATTTTCTTATGGAATAAATAAACATTGCAAAAACGCTAATAATTTGTTTAAATTTTCATTATAAATCACATGCTTTTCTAGATGCCAAAAGAATTTTTTAACTTAAAATCCAGTACTTTTACTAGAGTATGTTTTAGTGTTTGTTGTTCTAGGTCGATATTCTCAGCTACATGCTATATTGTTTCAATATTCAATTTCAAATATAAATACATACACACAAAATGTATATACAAAATTTGTGTAGAACTTTTTTGGATTACTGATTTTTAGTACTTTTTTTGTTCCCTTTGCTATACTTTTAAATCAGCAATTCCAATTATATGTATTTTCAATCTTCTTTCTCAGTGTTAGTAACTTTCATCTAAATTCTTTTTTATCACATTTTTATTTAAAAAGTTAATTTTAATTGAATACAGTAAAATTTTACTACACAGTACTATGAACTTGGATATATTATAGATTCCTATAACAACCATCATAACAATTATTATTATTTTTGAATATGCCTCCTTCATTCTGACAAGATAAAATGCAACTATTAGAAAAATGAGGAGAAAATGAAGAAAGCCTACTTAGACATAATTTTAATGGCTCTTGTAATAATAGTGGTGGTAACATTATCATTGTTATTCTGATGCTATTATGTCTGTCGTATGTCATGCAAAATGAGTAATCCTGGTACAATTCAATTCTATCATCCCTCTGTCCTTGAAAAGCAGGATTCTTTGTGGTGAAGACTCCTTTCTCCCTGTTTGGAAGAAAGGATACAAATGTAATAAGTTCTATAGTCTGAAAATGTAATTGGAAATGTCAATATGAACCCATGATGCAGTTTATTTGATCTTGTGTATATGCATGTTTGTGTGTTAACATGTGTGTTTATGTGTGTCAATCCAATAGATACAAGCATCCAAAATGTTCATATTGTGGTCCTAAAACACCATTTCTCACTAAAAGAAAGTATCAGGAATCATTGCAGAAATAGCTGGTCCCCAGCCTGGGGTAGCAAACACACAAGATGAGTCTTATAGTACTTATAATACTAATGCAGTTTAATTTATTAAAAACTACAAAAGTCATGTCATGGAAGAAGCTCCCATTGGCCATATAGGGTGCAATGCATGCTTCAATAATGATAATACTCACAGTGGAATAGAATCTACATACATGTTAAAAACCATGATTTCATAATTATATTTTTTAAATTGGTCACCTTGATAAGATCATTAGGAATGCAATTCATTATCCTAGAAATGGCTAAACAAAGGAAAATAATCAAGCTGTTATTTGGTCTCTCTAATATAAACTTATACCACTGGGTAACCAGCTGGTAAATTAAGGCACGCGTCTCCTTATAAAACTATCGCAATTTATACACAAAAACAGACACAATAAAATTAGAATGTCATCATTTTGAAACTTGTATTTAATAAACAGATATAGGCATTAATCATCAATGGTTGCTAAGATCAAAAGAAGGGACAACCAAACATAATGTACTTCACACAGGCTTGCCAAACACTGCCTGTAGTCTTGCCAAAGGGACTGCATTTTAGTCTGATCCAATACCTGGTCCCGCTTGCCAATTTCCTGGAACTACAGAGACTTGGACTTCATGAATTGTGCTGTGTGTGCAGCAGCCATATACAGACTGTGGGAGACTCTATAGGTCTAATGGTCCAGGTTCTTCAGCAAATAAAGGGAATAGTAGGGAAATCTATAGCAAAAAAATTTAAACTATTAAAATATAAAGTATGAGTAAGATAAACCACAGTGTCTGCTAAAACATATTTGGGTTGTAAAACTATTAACAATGCAAGAAAAATATTACTATAAATGCAGGACAATAGTTACTCATGAAGCAATAAGGGCATTGCAGTTGAGACCAGACACATGGCAAGTATTTCAGAGGTAGCTGGAAAAACTATGCTTCTTGACCAGAATAAAATTTACTTTGTAATAATAAGTCACTAAGCCACATATTGAGGGATTTTCGGTTTTGGTGGTGGTAGTGGTGGTGTCATTTTTTCATACCTGTGTTTCTGGGTTTTATTTTGCAATAAAAAAATTTTTTTAGATTGTGATATTTTAATTTCTTTTGAACGTAAGTCACTTCTTGGAAGCCAGGAAACAGAATCAAACTAAGGCAATCCAGACCTCTAAGGATCCAGGCCCAGTCTTCCCATCTTCAGCAGAAAGACATGATAACATAAGATGCTAACAACAAGGTTATAAACTCGAAATAATAACCACTAGTCTACATCTTTCCTTAGAAAGTAGCCAAAGTCCATTCCTTAAAGGCATGAATGATATACAATAATATTGATCTACGAAAGATGGAATGACCCAAATTAAACACTGGCTAATCTATTGGTGAATCAGATTAGAAGTGGCCATGGATTAGTGAACAGAGAAAAGTACTTACATTTTGAAAACTTACTGTCAGGTTTTAAAAATTCCTGGTTGGTGCTAATAAGAAAGCAAGTAAAATATACTAGCGATACACGCACACTGATAATTGATTTTGCCAAGGTCTTCCTCTAGAACATGAAGTTAGAGATGAGTGTTGGAGATAAGATACTAAGATGTTTTTAAAACAAATTTCTTAGTAATAAGAAATTTGACATACTGCAGCCTCGTGTTTACCACAGGAACAAATTGTCAATGACTATTTGAACAGAAATGCTCACCCCTAAAATGGGTGGTGGCAGCAACACCTGCCACTACAGAATAGCCTCCAGCTTTCCCATTCAATTAACACTGTTCCTCTTCCATGATATACATCCATGTGGAAAAACTGATCAGGAGGTTTTGCCAGAGCCAAGACAGGAGAAACAGAGCATGCCCTAATTAGCTCATTGTAAACTAAGTTAGCAATTATCTCTAGGATGGACTCAAAAAAAATGGCCATTGTTTTGTTAAACATATACAAGCTGCAAAACTCCTCTGCCTTACCTGTACTCCCTGCTCAATGTCGTAAAGCTGAGCTAAGTCCCAGGTGTGAGTCTCCTGCTCAAAGCTGAGGTGGTTGCGGGGCATTCAAGTCTGGAATGTCATCATTGGAGCAGCCCTGGTAGCCACTGCATGCGTAGCTGGCAAGGCGCAGGTGGAAAACATCCTGCCGGGGACAGCCCACCAGCTAGGAGAGGGAGCCTTGGATTCTATAAAAGGCACCAATCAAAACGAGCGGTGCAGCACGTGAAACAACCTTTTTGGGAGAGTCCACAGGGCATTACAACATGCTGCCACAGTTTACAGTCCGAGAGTGGCGCAAGGGAGCCTGCACTAGGGCAGCTTGCTCAAGTTTGGCAGCAGAAATGCCTGAAGCCTAGCGCCCACCATCATCTAACTCTGGCCCCCACTCCCAGCTCCGCACCGGAAATGGCTTGTCTGAAGGCTGGACTCCGGAAATGGCTTCATCTTTCTTTCTTTCTTTAAGTACATATGTCTTCAAAGGGGAAAAACAGAAAATTTCTCATTCTCTGCATTAAAAAGAAAGTGTCCATTTTAAACTGGTGTCTTCAATACAGAGACAAAAGGTATTTTATAAATATGTAAATTTGTGAGCACTTGCTATGGGCAGGGCATTGTGCGTTTCATTTATTATGTTTGTTTCACATTTTCAGCACTACTGGACTTTGTATTTTACACACTCTAATACAGAAACTGAGTGGAAGGAGGCTAGATGACTTAACTCTGATCATATGAGTTAATTGACAGAGCCAAAATTTACCTCACTTGTTGGATTGCAAACCCTTTGTTGTGATCTGTTTTCACTATACACACCTCTCTTTGGAATCACAGATGGCCTTGACTTATACAGGATAAAGATGCAAGTTGAGAATCCAAGTGTCCCTTCAACACACTTGAACTGAATAAATTTTTGGTACCATGCAGAGACTGTGGTGTCTTTCATTTATAGCCTCTTCACAGCTATACTTGGCTGTCTTCAAAGGGACCCTAAAAACTAAGCTAACAACAAACTGAATTTTAAGTCATGAAGCACAGGTAATATCCATGGATTATTTGGCTCAGAGACTTGATTTTTCAAGCCCATGTTGCAGGAAATTGTTATATTTGTGTTTGCTTTGACATAACTGCAGATTTTTCACCTGCTATATCATGAAGTCTGGACTAGAGAAAAAAAATCCCAAACATTTTTTCAAAGTGACAAGACAATGATCCACCATGTATCTTGGCTGGAAAAATATGTTATTAGATTCAATTTATCATGAAAAATTGCTAGATTGTGAGAAGGCTGAAATGGCAGCATGGCAAGAGTGCAGCTCTTTAGTACTAATTATCTTAAGAGTTGACCTTCCAGGTCACCCCAAACCCTGTATTAATTCAGGAGGAGAGCTTAGATGGTCAACTCAGAGACATCAGAAAATTCCAACCAAAAGGGGTTCTGTTTAACTCTTGCGAGACTCATGAAGAGACACAGATCAAAATGATATCGAAAAGCCCACCAATCTTATCCCAAGACATATTTCCAGTCCTGCTTGTCACTCTTCTCTGTACAAAGTCCCTTGTATCAAAATAATAGACTCCCTAGTCCTGGGGGAAGTCATTCTTTTATTCTGCCCCTTGGCTTCACTGATGCTCTCCCAGACCTCGAGAAACTCCTCTCCTTCCTAGCCACTTGCTGAATTAATAATCATTCTTCCTGGTCAATTTCATCTTAAGGTCTTTCTCTCTAAATTCAGCTCAATTATTCATCCTCTCCCCTAAAATGCTGTAGCACGTATTGTCCCTGTCACATGTTGGACACTTAATGTATACATCTTGAAGGTACCAGTTGAACTTATCTATCTTAACTGTCTAATCAACTATAATTAATAGCTTGATTTACCCTTCTGCTTAGGGTAGCAATTTTTACGTAGGAGGAAGTGGGAGTGAAATAGTTGCAGAACCTTTCATAGTTTGTGTCCCAAATGTCTTTTTGCCTTCTTTTCTTTGCATGCCACATTCTTCCAACTTCAGTCACAGAGTGGGTCTTTTAGCAAGAAGAGGACATAGTTAAGATTGGGTGTTGTAGGCTTAATTGTGTTCCCACAGAATACATATGTTGAAGCTCTAATCCTCATACCTCAGAATGCGACTGTATTTGCAGTTGAGACCTTTAAAGAAGTAATTAAATTAGAATGAAGCTGTTAGGTTGGGTCCTAATCCAATCTGACTGGTGTCCCTATAAGAAGAGGAAATTTGGATATGGGAAAGTGACCATCTGCTAGGCCCAGAGAAAGACTAAGAAGAAACCAGTCCTGCCAACACTTTGATCTTGGACTTCTAGACTTCAGAACTATGAGAAATGAATTTTTGTTCTTTAAACCATCCACTCTGTGCTATTTTGTTATGCCAGCCATAACATTAGAAATCTGTTTTCTCAGCTAAAAGTATCATCTTTGGCTTTAATACTATGGTGACAATTAAGCTATCCAGGGACAACCCTTGTTTATCTCTTTGGTTTATTTTGTTTTAAATGATATAAATCAAGACGCAGATGACAAATGTTTGGAGAGAGAGAGAGAAATGAAGCAGGTGAGTTGAGTGAAGCAGACACAGGAGACTGGGTGGTCAGGTGGAATGGGGAAAGAATCTCCGTGGTTCCAGACCTTGGTGAATTCTGATCAGAATTCCTTATCCAGGGTTCAATAACAGGCCACTGATTGACTCAAAAAATATCCTTTCCTTGGGAGATAATTTAAGGTTTTTTTTTCCTGTACTTCCAACCAAAAACCTGGGCTATGAAATCCATTGTGGGGTGAGGTGGCAAAGAAGTTAACACTCTGTGTGCCATGAACCTCCAGTACCTGCTTAACCTGCAAACTATCATATAGTTAAACCCAACTCCTGCCTGTTAGATGAACAGAGGGTGCTCTGCTGATTTCAGGATTATCTGCAAGGAACAGAAGTCTCTACTTTTGTATCAGTTTAAATTGTGGAGATTTATTTATCTCACATTATAGGAAGGTAAAAAGGGGATGACTGCTGGTATTGGTTTAATAGTTCATGGTCAAGATGGGTTTGCCTTGGCATTTCTGTTGTGTGCACTACCTCACTTTTGCAACATGATTGCCCTCAGTGTCAGACGTCACTTTTGTATTAAAGAGAGAAGGAGGGTGAAGAAGAAAGTCCATACAAGCTCCACTTGTCCCTTTTTATCAGGAAATAAACCCTTTTCAGATGCCTTCTCTGTTCCAAACAAGTATCTGCTTATGCCTTCTGGGCCAGAACTGGGTCACAGAGCCACTGCCATCGTCGAGAGAGCCTGGAAAAACATGTTAACATACACAGTGGGGAGGAAAAGGGGGGCTGAAATTGGTAATAAGTTTTAAGGAGGCAATCAATAGAATTTTCTTAAAATGTATTTTAGTACATTATGAATTTCTGAATAATATGTAAATATTTAAATGTGTGTCTGTTTCCAACTTCTGCAAATATTTCAATTATCAAAATTTCCAGCAGTTAATGAGATCATAAGGGACAAAATTGCTGGCATGAATCACTATTTCTTTCCTCCCTTCCCCAAACCCTATAGTTGCTCTGAGATTACCATTAACATAAAAGAGATTTCTTTTTCTGGTTTTCCAGGTTAAGTTCTTTTTGCAGAACTGTTGACCCTCTTTGTCAGTTTTAGGGTACCCGTGACTATACCATGTAACTGTGTCATGTATAATTCTCGTTCATATTCTCTCTCTCTTTCTCCTCCTCTCCCTCCCTCCCTCTAACTAGAGTTGAATGAAGCAACATTAACACAACTAAGATATGTACTCTCCCCAGACACAAATAGAAATAGTAGTAGTCTCCATTTCAAATTATTAAAATGAGTTATGTAGTTAAAATGGCCTTGCTCTTACTTTCCCTTGTTCAGAAATCAATATATGTTTGAATCCTATAGTATGGTGTTATTTGTGATAATGTCATTTGTATATTAAACCAGTAATTTTTAAAATTATCATCCTTTGTGGGCCCAGGAAAATATTTTTTGCCCACCTTTCTAAATACTTCTAACTGAATTCGTAGTCAAATTAACATGAGACAGATTAACAGAAGAAAGTGACCAAATTTCTCATATATGCACATACATGGTCTTCATAAGAATAGGAGGCCTAAGGACACATTCAGCAGCTGAGGCTTATATGCCACTCTGGACAAAGGAGAGGGAGGCAGGGGTCTGGGATATCAAAGGGAAAGTAGGTAATTCACAGGGAAATGAGAAAGAGCAAAGTGAACAACAAACTCTTGGCAGGCCACCTAAAACAATGGGTCAGAGAGGGGAGTTTTGCCTGGATCCTCCTGTCTGCCACACTTAATTCATATATGCCAATGGGACTCTGTTAAGGCTCCCTTCCCGAAGCAGGTTTTTCTATCCAAATTCCTTTAGGCAACTAAGGGGGAGATTAAAAAAATATTTTTTCATGAGTTTGTTGGGTTTTAATTGTTTTCAGCCTTAAATAATCTACATGCCAGAGTGGCACCTTCTAGGAAGACTCATTCTGGAGCCCTACAACTTAAACTCCAAATACTTGGTGAGGAAAGGTCACTTCCACACACCTCGTATCATTGACTCTTCTTCATGCTGATAGAAAGTCCTATCTTGTGTGTTGCTGCTGATAGATTCCATACTCTCTTTCACCTCTCATTCTTTATAAATGTTTTTTTTTCAACTGGAGGAACATTCTTCTCCATCATCTTTATGAGGACTTCTCAGTAGTTGGCTCCACAGCTTCAAAGACTTTTCTCATCCCCAAGGCTGTGATGAAGTCAACCCACACTGGCTCACGATAACCTATTGTTACACCTTTAGAAATTTGTAAGCCTATTATTAAGCCATTGTTAAATATACCCATTGCTCAATGTTAACTTAAAATTAAACTGTATATTAAACCATAGTAATAAATACAAAACTTTACATTTAAAAAAATATTTTGCTACATTTTATTATTATCTATGTTCTTGAGGTTATTGACATCTATAGCTTGTGCATTTTGTAAATACCTGAGAGCAAAGTGCCATTATGCATTGAGGCAGATACCGGCTAGCAGTATCCATTGCCGCTGCAGATGCTCGAGATACGAGAAAAATACACACGGACTACTGAGTCCTGTGGAGGAATAGGAATGGAACAGCCACTCCCTCAAGGAGGGAATGCACCGAGCCACTACCTGAGTAGGCTTTTATTAGGAGCACAGATACAGTTTGTTGACTACAGTCTGGCAGGGAAGATCAAACAAGTAGGTAACCTGCAAAGAGCTAAAAAGGACTCACGCTGAGTTTGGGGTTTTATCACCTAAAAACTACGGGACCTAAAGGGCTAGTTTCGTTTCCTGCCCATGCCTTCATATTCTAATTCAAGAGCATCCTCAGCAAGCGGGTTTCACAGGATCTCGCATATTCTATGCCTCAGGTCTAATTTTTCTGGGGGTCCACAGACTCTGGTCTGGACTGCATCACCCCTTGTTATTTCCGCAGGCCCGACTTGGGCAGAGGAGACAAAGGCAGCCAGGAGATTTGGATTTTTCACAGCCAGAATAAGGACTCAGGCTTGTCAAAGCCCAGGGGGCAGGGGTCAATCACCCCCTTTTTTCCACAGCCCCCTGAATCTCTTATCTGGAAGCCTTCTCTCATGATCATGCCTGTCTTAGATTCATCCTCCTCTGAGAAATGTTACCAGTCTTTGGCTAACCAACCAAGCAATGGGGGCCAGGCAAGGAGCAGGCAGCACTCCCACCAGGGAGATAAGCTTGTCTCCTTAGCGTCTCCTGGTTTGGAGGTCTCTCACTCAGCCTTAGCTATGGGGAGTTGCAGCTTCCTGAAACCAGGCAAGGTGGACCCCAACAGTGCATCTCTTCCCACCCCTGGGAGTTGCCCACAGATGTGCTTCTTTGGTATGCAGAGTGTTTTGAACTAAACACAATTTTAGTCACAGGCTGAAGAGAATCTTGTACCCCTTCCTTATCTACCTAGAAGAACTTGAATTAAGGACCTTGCCCATAAAAGGAGATTATCTCTGATAATCTCTTTTTTACCTATGTATATAGCAGGGGAAATTTGTATTTAATAAGTATCTTCCCTTCTTATAATCCTACAATAGCCCTTTAAAGCCTCCAAGTCACCTTACTTCATCCCTAGCTCAGGGTGTCTTATATATGCGTGTTTCCGATCTACCTCTGAGCCTCACTTGCACATGGGGTCTATGACTCTCTTATCTATGCAGAGTTCCCATACTTATGTATGTATTAAATTTGCTAACCTAATGTCTATTTGATTATTAGACCAGCCAGAAGAAACTTGAGGACAGAGGAAAGTTTGGTCCTCCCCACATCTGCATTTAGTGATACTGTAGTAGGCAGTTAGACAGGCATGAGCAGAGTAGGAGCAATAGGCCAGGTATGGTATGTCACCAAGGCAGAAAGCCCCTGATACCTAGCAGTAGATGAATCTGGGAAAACAAGGACCTTGCCCCCAGAGTGACCTTTCCTCCCCTAGCATATCACTGGTTATGTGGTAGACACCCTTAGCGGAAGACTAAGA
The DNA here is from genome assembly GCF_004126475.2 of Phyllostomus discolor. NCBI lineage: Eukaryota > Metazoa > Chordata > Mammalia > Chiroptera > Phyllostomidae > Phyllostomus > Phyllostomus discolor. Next base: position 25,482,096 of record NC_040911.2, read on the forward strand.
GGGGCAGAGAATAGGCTTGTTAAGACTCTCATACAAGCCCTTGCATGACTACTCCATTAAGCATTAAACTCTCAGGACAATGAGGGTCTGACCTGCATCAAATAATCTTAGGAACAAAGCCTCCAGTTTGTTGACCACAAAGGCAGAGTTTTTGTCAAACTAGAGATAACATCTAGGCCTCAGTTGTGTTTTGGCTACAGGCCCAGAAAAGCAGCAAGGCCAGGCAGGCAACAACACCATGGCTCACATAGAACCAGATGAAATGCCTAATGACTCCCTGCCCTGGCACCAACGAATCAGTGGAGACCATGACTCTGAAAGGACACACCTGAAAAAGTTGACGAATATTCCATCCTCCCTGGGCTCTCCCCTAAGATCCCCACCTTGAGAGAGGGGATAAAAACCCTCAGGACAGAGGACCCAGCATGCCTCTCTCTTGAGCACACCCTAGCCACCTTTTCCTACCTCCTTCTAAGGTGGCTCTGTCTCTCTCTCTTTTCCCTCTCCCTCTTCCTCTCACTCACTCTGACCGGCAGTGCTTTTCCTCCTCTCCTTCTTCCCAGGCATGTATATCCTCCTTTCTTTTTCCTAAGTTCCCAGAGCCCTTCTTTTGCTTCTCTAACTTGTTTCCTGAGCCCACACAGCCTCACTTCTTCCACAGCTCACTTCTTCTACCTCTGTGACTTTCCAATAAACTTTTCTTTGTATTTGAATCTCGGCCCTGGATTCTTTTTTAGCTAGAGCTTAGGTACCAAGGTGGCTGAACCAAAGTCCAATCATCGGTAACATTCTGGTGATGTTTTGCCACTAGCAATACCATGTTAGAAAACTGGAAATTGGCTAAGGTGAAAGACATACTAAATATGGGACTTAATCATTATTTTGTTGATTGTTTCCAGTAACAAAATAATGAAGAGAATGTTAATAATGCAAACTAAACTTAAAAGTGTTCTATGTCTGTAAATGCTACACAAAACTGGGGAAAAAAGCTTAGAGTATTATACTATTATTCAATTTAGCAAAGAAGTTGCCAATAGTATTGATGAATGAGTAAAGTTTGGACATATATCTTTTTGTTTCACTTTCATCTTACTTGTTAACATAAATGAAAATACCAAACAACATTCATGTCTTAACCATGCTAGTTTATCAATTGCTTCTATAGATTTGCTAAGGACAAAGAGCCAGCAAAAATCAATAGCAAGAATCTCTGAGAATTGTAGTGGAAGAAAAATAATTTTTCCTTTATACTTCTACATTCGTGGCTTAAAATACCCCCACCCCATAATTTAAAAAAATACATATTAACAGAAATAAAACAAAGCAGAAGTTTAATGCATGATACCTACTGCATACACTGGAAATACTCAGGAAACTTGAGTAACTCCAGAAAAGCCATGAGGGCCACACCTTAAACACCATCTCCAGTGAAAGACAAAAGACAGATGTTGGGGGTCCAGGGAGACCAGTTGTGGGGGTCACAAGGATAAGGTTGGGTAAGGTTGTTATGCAAATTTAAGTCACTGTCTTCTCTACTAGTAAGAGTTTCTAGAGATTTTAGTCTTCCTGGTACAGAGAAGGAGATATGCTTACAAATGGAGATTTTCCTTATATATGTAAACATCCCTTACAAAAGGATAACTTCTAGTGGTTTTTAGAACTTCAACCATGTCTCTTTTTTCTTAATAGCCAGCTCAAGATCATCCTTATGCCAAACATGCATATTCCAGGGTGGCAAATTTTGCTCCCCTTAAGAATCAATGGGTTATATGGAATTTTTGTTAAATATTGCATATTGTATTATGTTAATTTGCTGCATATCTTTTATAACAGTAAGACATAATAAATATAGGCTTGTATATAAATGTACCAACTTTTTTCTCAGATGACTGTTTGGTAAACATTTGCCAGCATATAATTGCTCAACCTGTATTACTTTGTTTCAGAGTTCTCTCGTCTGGCTTCTGTAGAACCCAGTACTGATTTATCCCACCCTATTTGAAAATGCTTATTTATTTGCAATTGCCACCAAAGTTTGAACCCTGAGAAGGGGGAAATTGTGTCTTCCATCTTTGTATTCTCAGATATAATGCAGAGCCTTAAATAAATGTCATGAGTAAATGAACCCCTGCTTCCAGTTTGCAGGTGGAGAAATTGAAGACCAGAAGATTAGGTGGTTTGCGTACCATCATAGACTTAGTAAATTACAGACTTAGGATTTGAACTAGAGTGTGAGGCTGAGTTGCTCAGACCTAGACAGAGACAAAGTTCCCCACTATCAAAGTCCCATTTTTCTATACCAGTTGAGGTGAAGGCAAAGGTACTGCCCCTCACTACTGGAATTTTTACTAATGTCCAGCAAATTGGAGAAGCAGAGGGACAAGGACTTTGATTGTGTTCCAGGACTTTTCTGATATCTCTGTGATTGCACTGAGAAGACATAAGATGCAAATGCATAAGACGAGAGTCAAGCTGCTGAGAAGAGAAAAAAAAAGGTACATCTGTTTACAAATGTCGAACACCAGGGGCCTTCTCTTCTGTTGTTACAGAGCATGATGGGGAATGATTGCCATTCAGTAATCCTGCAGACTCGGGCCGGTGATTTGACCTCGTGACTGCTTCTAGGAACAGAGTCTGAATCAGAGGGAAGAGAGGATCTTACGAGGCTAAGGTTGATTTTTTTGTGCCCCCTCACTTCCATACACCCCCCACACCCAGCACAAACAAACACCCTGTATCTCCTCTCTACCTCTTCCTAGGAAGAGAGTAATCAGCAACCCTATTCAGCCACTGGAACATATTTTGCTAAACAATAGATTGAAGTTAGAAACTTCAGGTAACACAAAGGCAGATGAGCAGCACATTTTCCTTCCTTGATAATCAAATCATCATTTTTATAGTCTTCAGGACTATCTGCATACAGTGAAATCCATCATAAAATTTAGTTTTCTTACCTGATATTTTTTTTCAATATTTCACTAGCTTTCCTTCCTGCCCTATTTGGAATCCCCTTGTAATTCAAATAGCAGTGGCCTATTTTCAATGGCTTATTATATTGACAACTCAGAAGGAGGAGAGTTTTCGGTTTTCTAAAATATCCTCTCATCCCTCATTACCACCCCTCCCCACCAATTTCAGTCTGGATCTCAAGTAGGCACTTCCCTTCTGAATCTTAATTCTGAAGGAGTTGGTTTATTACATGTGCATCGCCCGATCCGCTGAACTCTCTGTTGCCCTCCTGTAATTAATTACTGTTTGTAAAGAGCTCAGAAGATGAATAGTGCTATATAAGAGCTAAGTATCGTGATTTCATTGTCTTATTTCAGTTCTTATTGGAATGAAGTATCATCATAATAATCAGCTTGTTGCGTTTATAACTCAGGAGGGGGAGAGACACTGTAGTAATAGCTTTACTAGTTCCATTTCTATCAGAAGAAGCCACCACACTAGCCGTGACCCCCTCTGCTCATTGTCAGGTTTTATGCAGTGAGCATTTCTTGGAAAAACCACCCCTTGAACATAAATTAGGGAAGGTAGAAGAGGGTAGGAAGGGTTTCAACTATAAATTAAAATGCGTATGCGATTTTCATTGAGTGGTGCAGGTTTCAGGTTTAGTTCTATGATTGTGTGAATTGGGATTATCATTTAACTCTAATAAGCCAGCATTTTACCTATAAAATGGAAATAAAGGCAACATGTAATTCAGAGAGTTATTATGAGGATCAAGTGAGGTAATGTACTTGAAAGCATTTTGTGCCCTAAAAAAATCTGTTTAAATATTTTCATTATATTTGCAGATTAAAAGAATAGATTGAGCTTGTAGAAAAAGAACATGTGGTGGGGACCCTAAGAAATGTAAAATGTGCTACCTGAGATTTATTTTTCCAGAGATAAGGTGATAAAAGTGACTCTTGCATGTAATTGTTGACTTGAAGAGCAGTGCTCACCTTTGATTGAAATTAAGGAGAAAGAATTGCTAATAAAGATGACAGTAAAGAAGAGGAGAAACTAAACAATTACCCAAAAGCCAAAAGTAAGGGCTATGGAGAAAGAAAGGGTCACAAACAAAAATGGCGAAGGTGGAAATATCACTCCTGGAGCAAAGAGGATGAATACAGTGTGAGAGTCTCCGAGCCAGTGATGACAGTGGCCTTTCTTCTTTCCTTCATCAGGAAGTTCCCTATGTGGTTGTCTCCAGATAAAATAAAGGCAGAAGAGCACTGTGGTCGAAAGCCTGGACTGTGAACTCAGAATTCATGTGTTCAAACACATGCACTTATTTAACAGAGCTGTAACAGTTAATGTTCTCTCAGTATCTCATTATGCCGTTTCCTGGCTTTTATTGGTTGTAAGAAGTCACCTATCACTGTTGTTGCTTTAAAAGTGACCATTGCCTCTCTCTTCCTCCTCTCTGTCTTTATCCCTCCCTCAGATATGCTTTTTGTCTTAGTATTCTACAGTTTTACCAGGCAGTGTAAAGAAGGGGTTTTCTTGTTACATATGGTGCATGCTGTTTTTCTGGCTTCTTTAATCTGTGGATTGTTACATTTCATCATTCCTAAGAATCCCTTGCTTACTTGTCAGCTCATAAGTACATTAAGAATGTAGATTAGGTCAATGGATGGATGCATGGATAGATGAATGGGTGGATGTAATGGATGGATAATGATAGATAGATAGATAGATAGATAGATAGAGATAGATAAATAGATAGAGTAGGTAAATTCCAAGGACTTTTCACTGTTTTTGGCTATCTGCCTCATTACTATATATAAAGGTTGAAGCTATCCTATTCTGTGTCCAAGCTGAGTCTTATCACCACTGCCAAAACACATCATAGCCAGAATTCCTAGCAGAGAAACCTAGATGACTGTGATGACTATATATTTATGTTTTCATCTTTTCCTCATACCTCTCCAACAAGCACCACTTCAGACAACTTCAGAAAAATCAAAGGATTGGGTTGGCCAAAAGTCTATATGGTTTTTTCAGTAAAATAAAAGACACATTTTTCATTTTCACCAATAAAATGATTGATTTGGGTATTTTGAGTATATTGGCTATCTCCCATGTGGTATAACATTGATTGCTCTCAATTCATGTCTCAATTTGATCGCTATCAACTTCAACTGGTCTGTCTGACCACGGAGCATCATTCAGCAAGAAATCTCCAGCACAGAACTTCACAAACAAATTTTGACATGTTTAATCAGTCGCGGCTCCTTCTTCATACACTGCACAATTTTTTTTTTGCATTTCAATTGCGTGTTTACCTTAAAATAATAAAGCCTATTATGCAAAAATGTCACCTATTTTCTTCCATCTTTAATATTAAAAATGTCTACACAAAAATTCATCAATTTTGATGTTTTTTAATTGCACACTTATATGACAGTTGTCACAATGCAATCTAATAATTTTTTTTCTAATAAAGTTAAAGACAACTAAGTACCACTAAAACCATCTTACAAAAACAAACAAACTTTCTGGCCAACCCAATAGTTTCTTACCTATAAGGGGAAAGGACCAAAAATATTTAAGTTTTCACTTTGTTTAGTGATGTGAATCCTAATTATTACAGTCTTTAAAGAAATATCACACATTCAGACCCCTTTAGGAAATACTCTGCTGCCAGAAGGCCATGTGAGAAGTCACAAGTTAAGTGGGAACCTTCAGAGCAGCAACGTGAAAGGGTAATACTGCTGTTCATCTACTAGCTACTGGTCCAATGCTGGGATCCCAGGACAACGGCTCTGCCTCTGGGTCAGTGTCACATCGTGTGTTTCTAAATCCAGTAGAAATAAGTTATGGAACCAAAGGCACTGGGAGCACAATATTCCAGATGTTTAGGTGAAAGGCCTCACCCCACATATTATCACAATGGATGGTATGTCAGATAAAATTCGAGACTCCCAACTTTATTTGGGGGAAGGTATTCTGCAACCAGATTTTCCTATCTCAGCAATATATACCAACATATATCAGTAAGCAACAATTTCAAATGATTTATAATGCAAGACTATCTTCGCCTTGGAAATAACCATCATGAGAGGCTAATAAAGTGATAACTGGTACCAAGTGGAGGTCAGACTCCATATAAGTCATAAATAAATTTATAACCTCTGATATTCATCTCTCCTATTAAAGAAAATGTAATCCATACAGAAACTTGCACACTGACTTCCAGGCCTATTTTTCTCTCTTTGCCCCTGTTCCAGGACTGTTTTGACTATTGATATGTCAAATTTTATTACTATTCTAAGGTCTTTCTAGTGAGTCGCTATTTGGAATTTTATTTTTATAGTTGGGAAAAAGAACATAAAGCCCATAAAATACTAACAACCACCACCCCAGAGCAAGTGAGGAGGAACAGGCCAGGCCTTTTGTAATCTCTTCTAAGAAAACACACCACTCAGACGCTGTCAGTTCAAAGCTCTCCTATGCAGCTGAGTGTAATTTCTCCCCTTTTCAGAACACCAGGCAGAAGCAAACTCAAAATTTGCATGACTGACTCTCAGACTGATGATGGGTAGCAGGGCACAGAGATGGGAATGGGTATCTATAGTCTATAGCCTCAAGCTTTGGCTAGAAACTCATCGCCTGAACCCCACGTGAGAGCATTTTTGCAACTGTCTGGTGTTTAGTGTGCTGTCTATAGGTCGGCCTTGTTAATCTCACCACACCTCAGTTTTTCACTTAAAAAAAGGGACAAAATAATGCCTACTCATTGGGTAATTGTGATATACATACATATGAGATTCACAAGGAAATTAAACGAAATACATGCATTCACACATATTGTCACATGTGATCTGGAGCCATTTAAAAACAAACTCTGTTTTCTCATTTAAAAATTCATTTAGCTATTATGAGTTTTAAAATGTACACACATATACACAAATATACACATACCAGGCAGAGTACCTGTCTTATAATATGTGCTTAATAAATAGCAGATATAACACTAATACTCATTATTACACAGTAAAGTTACTGAGAATACTGGGAGAAAGTCAGAGAAAATCCAAATGATTGGGAGAGGAAAAAAGTGGAGAGGAAGTAGGAAGAAAAAAAGATGACAGTATGGAAAAGGAAAGAAAACATTCTTATGAAGAGGAAGAGGAAGAAGGAAAGCTTGACACACATGTATTCTCCAGCAGTGAGAGAAGTCATTTCATGGGAAGATTTGTGGGAAACAGTGACACCAGAGATAAGAGCAAGGGCCTGGTAAGATATCATATTGTGGGGATCCTGATTATTAATTCTATTGGATATACCAAGGGACATATTTGCTGTAATTCTAAATCCAGGACGCAAGAAATTTGATATGAGCATTAGATGAGAAGATAAATTGAATTTATTATAGAGACAGTGTCAGAAGTAAAAAGGACCAATACCGTTCAGAGAACTTTGTGATGATTCCACTGAACAGGCCAAGGCTAAAGACCCTGTTCACTCACTGGAGGATAGAGCAGTGCCTATGGGCACTTTTTATTTAAGAACTGAGATGAGTTATAGCTGCACAGAGAACATCGAAAGATCAGCTGCTGATGGAGCTCAGGAAATCATGTAAGTGAAAGGTACAATCAGGTAAAAGGTTTTAGGTCTGGAGAATAAGTACCATTTGTAAAGAGAACTTTGGAGAGCTTCTGGGGGGACAAAAGAACACATCTATCTAAATTGCACAAGAATATGAAATAATAAAAGAGGACCAAGGACAAAAAGATAGATGCCGGGCCTCTTTATGGGAGAAAACAAGCCATGGAGTTGGTGGCATCTGCTCAAATTAATGCAGAAAAATTTCTCCAAGTCCTGTTAATATACTCACTCACTTGTTCCTTCCTTTAATGGGCAACCTTAAGCTCCTTGTGGGTGTGCTGGGTTCTGTGATAGTTTCTAAGAATGTCAACTACCCCCATAAATAACAAGTAAATAAGTAAGTAAGATAGTTCCTGCATTTAAGGCCCTCACAGTTCAGTGATAACATGCTACTACACACAGCTGATGAGGGCTTCAGAGAATAGGAGGGAGGCTAATGAGGATGACATCTAGGTTGTGAAGTGAAAGGAGGGAGAAAAGGCAGAGTAGCTTGACACAAACAATATTAAGAACCTGGAGAGAGCTGGCAATGGAAAGAGGGTCCCCTCCTTTGCTCCAAAAGAGGTAGTTAGTCTGAGCTTTAAGGATGAGGAAATAAGGGAAAATTATTTATAGAAATGAAGACATAGGGTCAACAAAGCAAATAAAAACAATTACACTAAAGTAGATGGAACCAGGGACCAGAAAGAGGAAGAGAAATGCAGCAGACAGCACCGATGACAGGAAGACGTAACAATGCAGGATTTACGATAGTTCACTTACACAATCTACATTACAGGATATGATCCCCAATTAATTAATTAATTAAGGTGAGCAGACCAGGACAATTGATATCTGGAATAGATGGAGAATGTTAAGAAGCTTTCACTTAGAAGTAGCAGAAGGTTAGGCAACTATATCTTATTATCTTGGACAGCTAAGACACAATTATCTCATGCACCACGAAGTCTGGAACAGATGACCTCCAGGTTGATGAGAAAGATAACTTAATGGTGAGAATATAAACAATGGAGTCAGCCTGTCAGGTTTCAGATTCCAGCTGTGCCAGTGACTAGCTCTGTGACCACAGACAAGCTACTTAAGCCCTTGATTTTACTTTCCTCAGATGTAAAATGTGGAAAATAGTTCTTAAAAAACACTTTAGGATGATAAACAGAATTAGATGAGATGTATAGAGTAAAAATACTTGGCATTTAGTAAACCCTCCAAAAATGTATTAGCATCACAAGTATCATCATAAATTACTGGTTCTGAGGCATAACGATGCCAATAAGGATGCGGTTTTTCATACCAATTTATCTTGCTGGTCTGGAGTATTGACAAAAATGTCCTTGTGTCCCAAGCATCATATCTCACAAGATAACATCCAAAATTAGGAGGAGACTGTTGTTAGAGAAGATGGGTTTTCCAGAAACTTCTCTGATGACTCTCTCATATCTTCTTTGGCTAGAAATGAGTTGGAGATTGGGACAGCAAGTGGATGGCATTTTCAGTACTATTTGGAAAGACAAACTTTGTCATTAAGGACAAAAAAAAAGGTGGAATGGTTTTTGAATGGATAACCAACAATGCTTGTACTACTCTGTAATATAAAATGAAAGCTATAGTATTTTATAACAGCTACTATTAATTTTTAAGAACTTGACAAGATGCTTAAATAAATTTCTGTTGAATTTGGAAGAAACTTGCAGAGGTAAGGGATTCAAAACAGGTTTTACTGAATAAAATAAATATTCTAAGCTACAGAAATATTATATAAGAGCATATATAAAACATAGGAGAGGAAGCGAAACAGGAAACACTGAGGAAAATTTGTACAGACAGGGTCAAGATTAAAAAGGAAAAAATGAAAGAATGAACAAAGCCACCATCTGTGAAAAGCTTAGAGAATGCAATCATAATGGAACAAAGGATTGTTGGGTTTGAGATCAACAATCACTAGGTTAAATATTGCTGACATTACTTATTTATAGTGGGAAAAAGCTACCTGGAAACAGGATAAAATTAAGAATTCATCCAAAAAAAAACTATCAGAAATTTTTAAAATCACCATAAAAATCAAATGTTGTGTTGTTGATGAAGGGCAAATGTTGCTGATTTGATATCATTGTAAAAATCTTTGAAATAACATACATACTTTGAATCTTCTTTACAGTTGCTTGTGGAAAAAAATTGGAATGACCAGGATATTAAAATAAATAGATGAACAATTACATTTTAGAGCAGAGAGAGTGTTAGCAGTTGGGGACAACAAATACTGATAAAAATTCTGGATAGGCTGAGAAGACCCAGTGGTTAAGTCAAAAAGAGGGGGAAATTTGTCTGTGGTCCCAAGATAAATCATGGAAGACAATAACAAAGGGAAGTAATGTGAGTATTTATTTGTAAAAGACAGGGGTTGTTTTGGATAGATAATTTTCTCATTAAAACCATGTAAATATATGGTGTGTCAGGTAAGCTGGTATAAAATGCTCCACGCCATAATCAGTAGTTGGCTGGAAAAGAGATTAATCACAAGAAGAATGGGCAGAAATGGCCATGGTTTGTTACTTACAAATATTTCAGATTTATTATTGTAAAGTCTTTTGCTGGGCACAGAGCTAGAGGACCAAAAGGTAAATAAGATCCAGGACTGAAAAGCAGGTGTAGGGTCAACGGGAAATACAGGTTTGTCCCCAGAGAATACCAGACATGAGCTCGGGGAGAGGGTAGTGCATCAGGATCTAAGCATGAATTTTCTAAACTCTTGCACATTTATTTTATGGCATGGAAGGCACTTTTCATATCCCATACCTGCAAGTGCTCTAATCACGATTAGAAAATGGTACCTGGATGGGTTCAGGACAGCAGACATGATGTGTAAAAATAAAACCTTTATGCCAACCTGAACATTTTATGGGATCTTATACTATATGTGTGGTCTGCAGACTCTCTCATGAAAAATACTACCCTTGTAGAAATTACAGTAAGAATATTTAAAAAGGAACAGTGTGACCCTGGCTGGCATGGCTCAGTGGATTGAGTGCGGGACTGTGAAGCAAAGGGTTGCTGGTTCAATTCCCAGTCAGGGCACAGTCAGGGCATATTTCTGGATTGCAAGCCAGGTCCTCAGTAAGGGGTGCACAAAAGGCAACCACACATTGATGTTTCTCCTCCTCTCTTTCTCCCTCCCTTTCCCACTCTCTAAATATAAATAAACAAATAAAATCTTTAAAAAAAAAAGGAAGAAAGGGATCAGTGTGGTATTAGGTAGGACCAGCTATGTGGTACATTAGATTCCAGTGCCACCCCTCACCCCAGGTGGGACAACCAAACATACCTGCACACATTACCAAATACTACTTGGGGCAAAATCTCTTCCACTTGAGAACCAATGGGGTGCAGCAAAAGAAACTACCATGTAACAATGATAAAGTGATGAAGAAAGTAAAGGGGAGAGGAAGGCAAAACACCAAAGTAGCAAAATTAATAGGAAAGAGGAGAAATGAAGAGAGAAATAATAGGAATGGAAGGAAGAAAGGAGAAAAGGAAAGAGAGGAGGGAATATAATACAGTATTCTTTCACAGCAAATGTATGACTTTAGGTGAAATATAGTATAAAAAACCCTGGGATATATTTTTAAATATAACTTGTAGACAATAATTAAGAAATGAAACAATGAATAAAGCATAAAAATATATTGATATTATATAATATCATTGTGCATGGTAAGAATAGAATTTAGATTTTTTTAAAGTTTATATTATGACTTTTGCCATTAGGTTTAATTCAGGTCATAAAGGAAAAATTCCTAAGTATTGCCCTATGACACATTGGAATAAATTTAGAAAACATTATATGGACAACCTATAGCACAAAAAGGACAAATCATAAGGTTTACTTATTTAATATTTTTGTATTAACTTGAAGACAGAAGAGGACATTACCTAATATTCCTCTAATCCTTGACAGAATGGACATGTTCCCCTAGGAAAAGAAAATAAAAATTAAAAAAAAAACATTTAAAAAGTAATATTCTTGAAGGGTTTAAAGAAGCAGAGAAAACTGAGATACCATATCTAAGGGAGTTTCATGGCAGAAAAGATTGTGCTTGTCCATTAAAAGTTAAATCCATATTTAGCCTCTGAATGACCCTGCCTTTAAAAAAATATGCCAAAAATTAACTGGAAAATAATCATTAAAAAAGAAAAAGTGGTCAAGTTACTAATAGGAAGACTGGCCTATGTGAGAGAGGGAAGGGAAAGCAATGATTTTGACAGTATTGGGTTATAAGAAATTGATATGCAATGCTTGTGGAAGTTTTGTTGGTTTTGCTTGATGAGAGAAGAACTGTAAATATGAATAATATGTAAATATACTTTATGACAAAAATAAACGTATGAGGATCAAATGAGAGAAAGGATGTGGAAGCATGCTGAATAAGTTAAATGAATGATTTTAAGAAATCTGAAGTGCTAAACTCTCTCTTTTGAACTACTGAAGCACTCTTTTCCACACCTGTGAGCCACATGTGACACACGCCTGTGTCCCAGCATGTTCCACGAGGCAGGTAGGGACAAGGAGAACAAGGCTTGGAGAGACCCAGTGTCCCTCTGTACACAGAGACACACAGTGGGCACAAAAGAAATGAAATGTGTGAAAATGTTTTCTTATTCAAAAATCCTTGCACACATTTAAAGAAGTGTTGTGATTATTAATGATATAACTAACAATAGTATGGACATCGCGATCCTCCATAAAGCAGGTGGAATGCCTTCTGGAAATCATGTGTTGGGTTCTTAACACTGTTGTCCTGACTTGTGGGTCTGAGAGCACTTCTCAAACAAAAAACAAAACAACAACAACACATCAACAGAGGTGGTTTTTCAGGTCACCTAGATTGTTAGCTCCCAGTAATTAGAAATCATAAATTGTACTTTAGCATGCCTACTACAGCCTGCCAGTACACTAAGCAATCAGTGGTATTGAATAAAAAGCTGAACTGAAATAAATGGAATTAAGCAAATGAGAACCAAATACATATAGTGAAGGCTGAAACTGTGTTGAACCACAAGAATTATCAATTTTCATTGGCAATGTGTTAAAAATAGGTAACCATAAACTCTCAATATTCTCAGCAATGTGGAGGAAGGTAAACAGAAAGTAACTACAGCAAAATAGCACAACTAACCTCCTTTCCTTGTCATGTAAGTCTATGAAGTTCCAAATGTTTGTTTCAATGTGATCTATTTCACAACTGGAGTAGCTCCCTTCAAATGAAGTTCATTCTCTCCTCAAGCATACTTTTGCTTGAGTTTTCATTAATACTAGCTCTTTCTTATAATATCTTTCTGAATATATCTACACAAATCTACTTGTCTTTCTAGGGCAGTCACTAACACCATTATCTTCACCAAAGCATTTTTAATGGAATTTATTGGGGTCACATTGGTTTACAAAACCACACAGGTTTCAAGTGTACAACTCAGTAAAACATGATGTGTGCACCTCATTGTGCACCCATCCCCCCAAGCCATCCCCACTTCCCTCCCCTTTGCACCCGCCACCTAGACCCCACCCCCTTTTCTCTCTGGCTCTCCCCACACTCTTGCCTGTGCCTATGTGCCATGCATACTTATTTTTTGGCTAATTCCTTCACTTTCTTTCCTCCAGTCCCCCAAATGCCCTCTCCTTTGACAGCTGTCAGTCTGTCCCGTGTATTCCCCATTAGTACTTAGATGTTGACAGCATACTGGGGAACATGTTCTTCAAAAATGGCTATCCTCTAGTGTTTGCTGCATTCAGTGTAGCCTTCCCTACTCGACTGTAAGGTTTTTGAGAGTAGTATATTTTTTTACTATATAGCACAAGAGAACTAACCACTTCACTAAAATGTATTGGCTGTTTGATTACTAGGTTCAAATAATATTTTTACAGTATAATTTATCACCTTATTCTTCAGATTAAATCTGCCTTCAGCTATCCAGATAATTTAATCTCAGGATGTTTATTTGTGGAAATTTTGACATATATTTTTGGAAAGATTCTAGTTAATGTAAGAAAAATAGAAGAATGGGAAATTCAAATATGTTTGGTTCATCCCACATTTTCTCACATGAAAATAGTTGGCTGGCAATACTCAGTGACTTAGAGGCTGAGTGTGATGTGAGTCTAGGCCAGAGACAACCCAGAGGATTGTTATGTTAAAATAGTAATTATGAAAAAATATAAAAACTGTGTGATGTCATAGTCTTTTATGAACTCTCCATGCAGCTTAAACAGAAATTGATTAGACATTGTCATTAGTCATCCAGAGGGAGCCAGGGGTCTTAGAAGAAGGAGTATAAACCATGAAACCCACAGAGCTGTATTTAAATCCACCAGTATGGGGGAACATGGCTTACATATCCTTATGGTTGATACAAAACCAATTCTGTCTGTCATCTATCTATCTATCTATCTATCTATCTATTTATCTCTCTTATTTTGGAAGTAACATAAAAATTATACAGTGAAGACAACTCAGATTTGAACATCAAAATGTAGTTCCAGTGCTGCTGAGAACTTGTCATATGAGTAGACTCAACCACAATATTATACTAATGGGAAAAGTCAAAGAAGGAAGTGTCAGTTTATTCCTGGTGTCCTGTCTCCTACCCCAGTTTGCTAGGTTTTTACCAGTTTCCTTTACATCTGTGCTGCATCCATTGTAAAGCCCAATGCTAACCTTAACACTTTTTCTTTTCCTCCTTCCTGGGCAAAGGTGAGGAGAAATTTGCCTCTGGGCCCAGTAGTACAACATCTTGTTATACTGTCATATTATTGTTTCGCCATACTCTAGACTCTGCATATTGTGTCCCAAACTGTACAGAAAGAACTTTCCAACTCACTGCGTTCTACTTGTAAGGGATGCTGCATACTGTTCATGGTCAAACTGAAGTTTTATTTGTTGCATTATTGGTAGTTTTGAAGTATTCTTTGGACAGAGCAGAGCATCCCTGGCTATCTTCAACACACTAGGTAATCGCACCATTGCTCAGTAGGCTAAATTATTTTAAACTTTTCAAAAAATAGCTTCTCTCCTTTCTGCAGGTTTTGCTATGAACAATCTCCATGAAAACGACTCCTAATTTAAAGAAAACTAAGGCATTCCTCACCACTGACAAGGAAAATGGCTCTTTTTGGCCAAATCATAGAAATAAGCTTCCTTAAGTACATTGCACCTTTAAAAGCTGACATTATTGCCGCGAAGCCTGAATGGTACCTTGTCAGCATGGAATAACCAGACTGGGCCAAGTTGTCATTTCTGACAGGTCAGTGTAATGAGCAAAAGAACGCTGAGTTTGTCTAAAAGTTTTCACTCGAATCAGCAGGGTAGAGTTGTTTGGGGCGATAACGGCTCTATGTATGTGACTCATTAAATGTGTCACATTATCAAACATTGTGGACCACACTATCACAGCCACCACATTTATGCTTTGTTTCCTCCCCCCAAGTACCCCCCAAAAGTCTTTATATTTCTAATTTGAAAAGAGTACAGATGGCAGAGCTTTGAGGCATTGGACGTTAGCTGTGTGTGATTAGATGCATACCAAACGTTCAGTCACTGCTTTCAAACACCACACAGAGATAAATACTAATCTAACTCTATGGTAACTTCTCTCTGGGAATCTCCTTTCTCCATATCCTGTGATTTCTCTTGTAACATATTTGTCATCATGAAAATAGAGATATAGAGTAAACAAAGAAAACAAACAAGAATTAGGTAACATTGACATCAGATAGCCCTTTGATGTACAAGGTGACATTCAATGTCCAGGATCCTCCCTTCCCTATGCCAAGGAACCTGCACACAGACGCGACCTCTGGATAGGAAGCACAAATGCAGTGATGTGAGATCACCTGGATCCAGGTTTATTAGTAAATAGGAGCAAAGCTTGAAAGTCCCTTGCACCTTACCAGCCAGCTGTGGTGCCCTCTTTTTAATCAGATGCACCAACCAACAGAAAACATTTTTCCTCCGCTTCAGAAAAATTCACTTAATGTTCGTGACTAATTAAATTCTCACTCTAGTCATGATTAATGTAACAAATAATTACAGCTTAGATCTAATATAGATACAACTAATTGTTCTGCCCACAGTGCATCGTGACTAACAATTAAACACAGCTTTTAAAGCAAAAGTAAGATCTGAGGAGTGACCTTCACCTGGCTTTGCTCTCAGCCACTGCAGGAAATGCCTAACGCTTCTGTTTTCCCCTTCACTTCTTTAATGTTTTATTTGTTGGTTTGTTTACATTTTATTTTCGTTAGGCGTTAGGTAAGCTCTACTGCTTTACACTTCTTGCTCCAATGTGTGGGATGTTGGAGGTGGTGAGCAGAATACTAGGAGAGAAGAATAGAGGGAGGTTGCATTGACTAAATTTTCTCCAAGGACCCAGTGCAAAAGCACCCTCCACACTGTGCAAGTGAAAGACAGTGGGGATCTGGCAATACTTCTAGTCTAACCACAAGGTCTGTGTGAACCAGATAAGCCATCACGTTCTGTCCTCAGATTTGGTTACTGAGCTTTAGCAGCTATGACTAGCCCGGGGCCTGGCCCATGTGTCTGTCTGCCTGGTCCCTCCAAATGCCATCCCAGTAGAAAATGTTCTTTTATTCTGTAGACCCAAAGCAGAATGAACTGCCGCTAAATTGAAGGAGGCACATAGAGGTGGTATCTGAAAATACATTCCCAACCAGAGCAAACATTCACAAAAACTCTTGGGAATTCTCACAGCTGTGAATTAAAAAAAAAAAAACACTTCCCAATTTTATTAAATACCTGGTAGATAGAGAATTGATAACTTACCCACATGCTCCATCTGCCTTGGCAAATAAGAGACACAATAGACTCTGTAATGAAGGATTTGCTTACATAGTTAGCACATAGAGTAGTGTCTCTTATCAACTAATTTTTCTTCTCCTACAATAACAAAATGCTCTCTTTTGGTTAGTTAAGCATAAGTTGTTTATATGAATTAAAGCTCAATTAGAATGTCCAATGAATGATGTTCAAATGTAACTATGCTTTAAACCAGACATTTTTCCTTTGCTCTTTCAAATACTTCTAAGATATTCAAGGCCATTTTCCAGACTTAGTAGAATCTAGTACACAAACTGAGTATTATTTTACCATTTAAAGGGTTCATGGCATTTTAAATATATTTGAGAGACAGAACAGGGACATTTTGTTTGTGTAGCTTATATAACTATTGTGATACAACTCTTCTCAATACATTCACAACTATATAATGATAGCATATTTATTGAACATCTACCATGTGACCAGATTTGGGCTATGGAATGACAGTGAGTCAATCATTCCTACTTTTTTTGCCTCCACTGAACAAAGTACATACAATTCTAGAAAACATTTAGTTAAACTAAATTGCAATTCAGGCCATGCAGGCTAAAGCTACCAAACCACAGCACAAAGCTAGCACTGCAGACCTCTGTCCTCTGTCCCACTTCCCCCGCTGTTCAGTCTACCATATCAAACTTTACAATATCATGGTTTTTGTTTACACAATAATTTTAGGTATAGTTCCATTCCTTTCCCAGGTTCTAAAAAATTTCTGTCCCCATCAAAAAGTTGTTTTGGAGCAACAGACCATAAGTCAACTCTACGTGGTACAAGAGATACTGCTAGTCAGATGCACATATGATGTGTGAGTTCTAGGATCTGGAATTTCCTGGCTCATTTTTTCGGATGAATTCCATATTTATGACTCAGTGTACGAGTTCCTGTTCCAATTGGTTTCCCAGTCTCCCATTTTCTTTACTATTCAAGTTCTCATTTACTCTAGTTAATCTTATCACTCTTAAGCTCCAGTAAGTCATGTTAACAAGTTTGAAGAGTGTGATATATAAACTAAATGAACAATATCAGACTTCCAACAGGCTGTGAACTCAAGGGGAGTTCATGTGTCTGGCAATCTTTGTACTCACAAGGAACACAACAGCGTGCCTGCTACGATCTGGGAGAGGTGAAAGGTGTTCACAGTGAATGGGTGGATGGGTGAAGGAATATGAAGGAATGAGTACTGCACAAGGGAGCTTTATGGTAGTTATTTCCTCTGGTTCCTATCCTACTGGTGGGTATGTTCCATGGTGACTTTTTGATGATTCCATTTCTAGAAACTTTAGCATATTGATTCTCAGATTGAAAAGAGCCATTGAGTGGTCATAAAGCCATCTCCCAATTTCCAAAGAGGATCACATTTAAAATTAGAGTTGATATTTCATTTTTATAATTTAACCTTGCACAGAAAAAAATTACAAAGAAATATACATAGTTATAACCATTATCCAAACTTTTTTACATTTTTTAAAGATTTTATTTATTTATTTTTAGAGAAGGAAGGGAGGGAGAAAGAGAGAGAGAGAGAAACATCAATGTGCGGTTGCTGGGGGCTGTGGCCTGCAACCCAGGCGTGTGCCCTGACTGGAAATCAAACCTGCGATGCTTTGGTTCGCAGCCCACCATTATCCAAACTTTTTAATCACCAAAGATACCCCTCCATATTTTATTTCTATATGACCTCATATACCTCAGATGTCATCAGCAACTAATCAAAACTTCTATCTAGCTAAAAACACTAAGAACATACAAATATATTACTTGGACAAAACAATGATAGAAGTACAGTCTAAAGCAATAGTAACTAAAATGTGCTAATTATGTACAACTTGATCATAAGTAAATATGTGCTTTCTATTAGACTTTTGAAATATTGGAAGTAGCTTATGGATAGAATCCCCCCCTGTCCAATGTAATGGAAAGGTCTTGAAGGGTTCAGAAGCTCTGGGTTAGGAAGAGAATAAATGCGTGCATTAAACAACATGAGTACATTTTTAATGTCAAATCATATATATTTTTTCATTCTATTCTGTGGGAGCTCCTTTAGATGATTGAAATGCATGACAAAGAAAAATTAGATTTTCTCTAATTTTAGAAATTACTAAAGAAATTCTGTAATCTTCACTTCATTTGAAGGCAAGACAATAATATTTATATCTTGACATATTTATCAGTTGTATGTTCCTTTCAAGCCAGTTTTCTGGGAGAATTTAATGTAGTTCCCATTATTTTTGTTTGTTTGTTTTGGATATAGAAGTGAATGTCATGCCAATGAAAAGTGCCAGACAGAAAACTTAAGTCCTGTGTTTATTCCGAGTTCCTGAATTACCATGGGATTGGAGGAAAGACGTTCATGGGCACTTGGCTCCGTCAAAACTTTGGAAGAAAAAAGGAAATCAGAGTTTCAATGGCAGAACCGTTGCTCCACAAGCATTTCATAGCATAGACTTTAAAGACAGTGGTATTATGACTGTAATCTCAAAATGTTGTTTAAAAAATACCACCCCTATCTGCCTTTCAAAAGCTGTGTTTCTTCCCTGTGCTATGGATTTCCTTTGTTCCAACCCACTGGCTTTAGCCTTCAAATGAATCTTGTGTTTCAGATCTCTTCCTTTGTTCAAAAAGCTTTGTCCAGGTCTCCTCTTCTTTCTTTCCTGATCCCTCTGCAACCTACCATGCTTTGAAATTTAGCTCAGTGTTTCTGGGCTCCGTGACACCTTCTTCAACCATGTCCAGTCATACTCCTAAGAGTGCCATAGCCTATGCTAGGAGTCTCCACCCAAGACTGTACATGAGAACCACCTGAGAAGTATACAAAGAATAAAATTGCCTAATCCCAACCCAGACTAAATATCTTGGCCTGGAATATTGGTTTCAGTATGTTTTAAATGAGCTGTAAGTGAACATAGTGGCTGTGGTTGAAAACCACTGGTCCATACTAAATGCTTGTACCCACCTGTAAGTTGAGATAATTGCAATTATATATGCATATATATTTAAAATGCACACACATATATATATTTACTTCTATCTATCAATCTATCATCTATCTATGCACCTATCTATCTACCTACCTATCCATCTACCTATCTATCTAAACTTTTCCTTGAAAATGATCCCAGTTTTCAAGCAGACTTCAGTAGGAGTGCGCTATATAACTTAAGCAGAGGAGAGCTCATCCAGGAAAAATGGTGTAAAGAACCCAAGTCTCACTGTCTTGCCTTCTTTCCTTTCCTCCTTTCTTCTCCAATAGCCATTGACACACCAAGTTCCTCTCTCCCTATCCAAGGGTACCAAAAAATAAGGTTTTAAATATAATAATCTATAAAATGCTTTCCAATCTTGAAAGCTTGTGCTTTACTTACATATCTATTGTGTGATTACAGTATAATAAAAGCTGCCCAACCAAACAAAGGACAAAACATTGTACTGACCTTTCTTTCCACCAAGGCCTTAGCAGTTATCACGCTGTGTCCATATTTTAAAAGCACCCAGGACACTCTAAACCCTTAAGGGCAAATATAGGATTTTATTATACATATTTCTCCAAAAAGCTAGCACATACTTTAAATAGGTACTAAGTAACTGATTCAAATGTTGATTATAACAATCTAGAGAAATAAATGAAAACATGCACAATTGTGATTAACTGATTAATTGTGCCATTAGTTGCTCAATGTTTGTTTCTCAATCTAAACCAGTGGTTCTTAACCTTGGCTGCACACTGGGAACACTCTAAAGAGTAATTAAAAAAAACTAGTAACTGAGATTTTATTTGTCCTCAGCTCCTGTCCTACAACTGAATCTTAATTCTCACTTTATAAAGATTCTCAGATAATTGCTATGCACATCAAAAATGAAGACAAGCTAGACATGAGGTTGCATCAGCATCATCTTGAGATCTTGTTAAATCACCATTGTGTTTGGCTTTTTCCTAGAGTTTCCGATTCAGCCAGTCTGGGACGGGGCCTGAGACTTTAAATTTCTAGCAACTTCCCAAGTTTTACTAATGTAAATGCTCCCAGAACAACATTTAAGAATCACAGTTCTCTTGTAAATAACACTGAAACGAACATAGGGGTGCATATGAGGTCTGTCTGGAAAAAGTCGAGTCATTGTTACTATAATGAGAGTGGTTTGCAGGGCATTGATGTAACCTGGCAGCCAATGAGAGTGGACTGGAATGCACATGCTTGAACAATGATGACTTCACTGTGCTAGTGAATGGGGGTGGTAGACTCCATTGAATGAGCATGTATACTGTGACCATTGCATTCAAAATGACTAAGCTAGCTGAGCAATGAATCTGAATCAAATTTTTCATTAAGTCTGAACATTTCTCTGCATAAACTATTCAGATGATTCAGAAGGCAGCAGCTATGGGCAACTGGTGATTGGCAGCTTCATCACAACAATGTACCCACTCATGTATCACATGTCATGCAGTCTTTTGGTGAAACAGCAAGTAACCAAAGTAACTCAGCCACTCTGTGGCCCAGATATGGCACCCTGCAACTTTTAGCTTTTCCCCAAACTAAAATCACCTCTGAAAGAGAAGAGATTTCAGAACGTCAATGAGATTCAGGAAAATATGACAGGGCAGCTGATCGTGATTGGGAGAACTGTGTGAGGTCCCAGTGTGCCTACTTTGAAGGAGACTGAGGTGTCATTGTCCTGTGTCCAATGTTTCTTATATCTTCTTCAATAAATGCCTCTATTTTTCATAGCATATAGCTGGATACTTTCTGGACAAACCTCATATAGTCTTTCTGATTAGTGTTTTGGGTTTCTTAAGCTATATTCCCAGAAGTGAGATGGCTGGGTCACAAGGCAGTTCCATTTTTAATTTTTGAGGTAACTCCATACTGCTTTCCACAGTGGCTGCACCAATCTGCATTGCCACCAGCAGCGCACTGGGATTTCCTTTTCTCCACATCTCACCAACACCTGTTTGTCGATATATTGATGATAGCCACTCTGACAGATGTGAGGTGATATCTCATTGTGGTTTTAATTTGTATTTCTCTAATGATAGTGACGTTGAACATCTTTTCATATGTCCATGGGCCATCTGCATGACCTCTTTGGAGAAGTGTCTATTCAGGTCTTCTGTCCATTTTTTATTGGATCATTTATTTTATTGGTGTTGAGCCTTATATGTTCTTTATCCATTTTGGATATTAATCCCTTATCAGATGTATCATTGGCAAATATGTTCTCCAGCAGCCCTTGTGCCCATCAGTAGATGAGTGGATAAAATGTGGTGTGATACATGTACACAATAGAATACTACTTGGCTGTAAAAAAAAATAAGGAAATCTTACCCTTTGAAACATCATTGATGGACCTGAAGAGCATTATGATAAGTGAAATAAGCCTGTTACAGAAAGACAAGCATCATATGATTTTATTTACATATGGAATCTAGCAAACAAAATAAATTATCAAACAAAATAGAGACAGACCCATAGACAGAGAGAAGACTGACAGCTGTCATGGGTTGGGGGATGAGTTTGGAGAATGGGTGGAGAGAGTGGAGAAATTGAGAAAAAAGAAAAAAAGAGAAAACTTGCGGACACTGACAACAGTGTGGAGAATGCTGGACAGGAGGAGGGAGGATGAGATGGAGGAGGGTATGCAGGGATAAATGGTAATGAAAGGAACTTGACTTAGGGTGATGAATACACAATACAGAGTACAGACGATCTGTTGTGGAACTGTGTACTTGAACCTGTATAATTTTGTTGACCAGTGTCACCCCAGTAAATTAAATTTAAAGGGAAAAAAGAATCACTGGTCTAGACCACTTATTTCCAAGTCTGATTACACATTGAAATAATGTGGGAATTAAAAAAAAAAGATACTAATCTGTGTATCCCAAATCTAGAGATTCTGATTTAATTGGCTTGGGTATAGTCTATAATTGGCACTTTTAAAAGCTCCCCAGGTGATTTTAATATGCAGCAAATTTAAGAACCATTGATCTAATCAGGAGTGAGCACATTTAAAAGAATAACTAATTGAGGTGAAATTCACAAAACTAACCATTTTCGATGGACTATTTGGTGGTATTTAACACTTTCACAATGTTGTGCAACTGTCACAACTATCTTGTTCTAAAACATTTTCAACATTCCAGTGTAAAACCCAATACCTATTAAGCAGTTTCTCCCTATTCTCCCATTCCCTAACCCCTGGTAACTACCAATATCCAATCTGTCTCTATAAATTTATCTATAAATATTTTACATAAAAAAGAATCCTATAATATCTGACCTGTTGAGTCTGGCTTGTTTCTTAGCACCATTCATGATGTTTTGGAGACTCATTTACATTGTAGTATGTAACTACTTCATTCCTTTTTGTTGTTAAATTATACTTCATTTTATATATGGAGTATACAAATGAAATATACCCCATTAAACAGGTGTCTTCCATTTTATATATATATATGTATACACATATATAATGAAAGGTAATACATATACATAAAAAGGAAAAATATATATATATAATGGAATATAAATACATGCACACGCATCCCACAGTTTGTTAACTCATTCATCCATTTGCAGATATTTGAGCTGTCTCCACCTTTTGGTTATCTTGAATAGTTCTACTATGAACATGCACATACATGAACTTGTTCAAACATCTGTTTTTAATTCGTTCATGTATAAACCTAGGAGTAGATTTATGGGGTCATATGGTAATTTTATATTTAACATTTTGAGAAACTGCCAAGCTGTTTTCCACAGCAGCCAAACCATCTTACATTCTTATCAGCAATGCACAAGAGTTTTCATTTCTGCATATACTCCCTAATAGTTTTTAAATTGTTATTATAGGCATCTTAATAGGTATAAAGAGGTACTTCATTTTGGTTTTCTTTTGCATTACCCACATGTTTAAGAATGTTGATATTTTTTCATGTGCTTACTGACACTTTATATATCTTTTTTTGCATAAAGAAGTGCATGGCCCTTCTAGTATTTCACCCATTTCTAAGTGGGTTGCTTATCATTTTCTTGTTTTGTTGAATCAATTGGTAGTAAATGTATGCATTTATTTCTGACTCTTAATTCTACTCCATTGATCTAGTCTATGTATCTGTCCTAATACCAGTGTGATATTGCTTTGATTCCTGAAGATTTGTGGTAAGTTTTGACATCAGGAAGAGTGATTTTGTTTTATTTTTTTCCTTTTGTTTTGGTTATTCAGGGCTATTTGAAATTCTTTATGAATTTGTGAATTGAATCTTTCAACTCTGAATAAAAAGGCCATTGGAATTTTGATAGGAATTGCTTTGAATCTATAGATTTGGAGTTCTTAATAGTAAATTTTCTAGTTTGTGAACATAGGATATCTTTTCATTGATTTGTGTCTTCTTTAATTGCTATCACCAATTTTTATTATACAGTATTATAGTTTTAATTGTACAAGACTTTTACCTCCTTGATTATATTTATTCATATGCATTTCATTCTTTTGAATGCTATTACAAATAAATTATTTTCTTAAATTCTCTTTTGGATTATTCATTATAGGTGTATAGAAGCATAACTGGTTTTAGTGTACTAATCTTGTACCCTGACAATTTGCTGAATTTGTTTATTAGCTCTAGTAGCTCTTTGTGCATGTGTTCTTTGGGATTTTCTATATCTGGAATCATGGTATCTGATAATAGAGATAGTTTTGCCTCTTCCTATCCAATTTGGTTGCCAAATTGCTCTGGATAGAACTTTCAGTGCCATGTTGAATAGCAGTGATAAAATAGGCCCCACTGTCTTGTTCTTCACCTCCGTGGGACAACTTTCCCTCTTTCACTTTAAGAATGATTGTAGCTATGGGATTTTCACAAATGGGTTTTATCATATTGAGAAAGTGTCCTTGCTTTTTATATTTATAAAGGTTTCTTTAAAAGTCTAAAGAAAAACCATGTTTTGTCACAGATGAACCTTATATGAAATTAAAAGTCAGTGTTCATGACCACCTTTTTTATTGGAACCAAGTGACACCCACGTCTCAGGCAGCTTTCATGCGACCAGGGCAGAGTTGAGTAGTTGTGACAGAGACCATATGGCCCACAAAGCCAGAAACATTTGTTATTGGGTCCTTTACAGAAAGGTTTTCCAATTCCTGGTCCAGTTTTCTAGACCATAAGATTTGTAAGGGAAGATGCTTTCAATTCTTTTATTTCACCTCTGAATCTCCAGCACATCCCAGTATTAACTGCCTAGTACATGGTACACACTAAATAGGAATTGGTTGAAGTAAGTCATTAGGTAGTTCTAAAATCAGCCAATCCAGGAAATCTTTAATCCTCTGTTTACCTACTAATTCAAGAGGTTATCTAAGAAAACAGCAATCAAATGACAACCTCTCTCTAATTATCTCTCTATAATGAATCGTTATAAAAGTTTAAATATGAAGATGACTAGCATTACATACACTAAGTGAAATCATATGTGTACATGTGTGTCTGCATATAAAGAGATATATTTACACATAAAGTGGTTCATACATGAAGGGCTTTATTTCATCAGTTTCTTTTCCTTCTTAGTCTCACAAGAACTGAGTACAAATTCTGACACATATGCTGCACCATATCATGTGACCTTATCATTTTTGATTGCCAGTTCCTTTGTGTGTAAAATATTATCTCATGGGGCTTTTCTGATGGTTACATGAATATTAGATGTACAGCATCCAGCACAAAGCCTGGACAAAATAGCTGCTGGTGGTTTGCAAGATTATTACAGTGAAAGAATGCAATGGCAGGACCAACTTTCAAACAGAATTTTAGTCTTGTCTGTAAATTAGTATGAGCATATGAAATAATCTAGTGTAGTAATCAGAGAATTCACAAACAACCACAAAAACCATCACCACAAAGTATCTTGGGGCTGGCCTTGCATGTTTTTGTACATTTGCCCTATAGGACCCCCAAGAATTGAAATTTACCACATCCACAGTGGCCAGACTGAGTAGTGGAGCCTTGCACTAGGACAACTCTTGTAACAATTATTGCTCAGCTAGTACATAAGAACCTCTAGGGTGTGTGTATGTGAAAGAGAGAGAGAGACAGAATTAGCTACTTAGCTCTTAAATAAAAGGGGGCAGCGGAACATTGCTCTTGGCACTACATGTCCAATGCAAAAATAATATACATTTTATCTCCATTTGGTCTGTACTTTCAGGTAGGAGTTGTGCTCAATGAGAATCAAGTTGCAAATGTTTCTCTGGTCCCACTTAAAAGGTTATACATAATGAGATTTCTGCCATGGTGGGAAAGTTAAGAATTCTGGGTGACTTGCCAAATCTTTTGATCACAAAGAGTGCTTTGAATACACAAAGCAAAGCATTTGTCTTTGCAAGGTGTAAATGCCAGTGCCCAGCTTCCTTTCTCAGGGTCTGTTACTCCCCATTGCCTAATTTATCTTAAACTCCCCAGAAGTGTTAACTCTTTGTATTCAGTAGCATGGAAACTATGCTTCCATGTGTGTGACTATGTGTACCATCAGTTTGGTCACCTCTGCAGTGTTTCCGGTCCTTGGGAATCTAGGATTCTGACAAACACTGACACAGTCTATCTTCTCAATGAATCCATACATATTTATTAAGCACCATGTACGTGATTGGTGCTCACAGGAGGGGTTATAAATGCAATGATATTCATGAAATTTCCCTGGGAGGGCACATAAAAACTGGTAATAGTAAATAGCTCTGAGAAGGTAAAGAGAAGGAAGGAAAGGATTACGTTTCACTGTTTACCTTTTGATGCCACTCAAACTTGTACAATGTTCTTGATTTGCTTATTTAAAAAGTAAAATGCAAAATCGTAACTTTAAAGATGTTTTGAGGGTGAAGTTTAATAGGAAGTAAACAACTGGAGAAGGATTTCAGAGACGTTGTTAGTAATACAGATTCCAGGCATTAGTTAGTGGAGGAAGGAAGAATGAGGAATAACTGGGAAGGATTTCTTCAGTCCTCTTGTACCGCCTTGGGAGTATGAATCAGAGCATGGATACACAGCCCACCATGGCCAAATGTTCCCCAGTCTGGAGAGTCCACAGAGGAAACTGAAGTATACTCACAAACTTCCCTGTCCAATCTGTGCTCTCGCCTCTTGTGCAGTTGGGGATGGAGCTTCAGCAGGGCTGCCTCTGTCTACATTGCTCTTGCCTGGGGTATACCTTTGCCCCCAACACTGCAATTCACTCACCACTCACTCTGCAGGCATCACAGCACAGAACAAGGGGTGGTATAGCCTTCCAGAACCCAGTTCTATGCTACACTTTGTTATCTGGATTCTCCCTGGTCTTACAAAGACCACCATGAAAACAGTTATTTTTAACTGCTACTTACAGTTAATTATGGCTGGTCTGTTTTCTACATAAGGCTGGTCATAGAATGGATACTTGAGTGCCCTAACCACTGTTCACAACTTCCTGTCCATCTCCTCAGTGGCCACAGATAACTTAGTGCCATGTATATGGTCTCATGTACAGAGATGACTGGATAGACAACTCTAACATACATGCATAATACACTATATTCACATAGACTATACATATATGATATTTATAGAAGATATGCATACGTTTTCATTTCCATAGGAAGTATATTGCCACATGCAATGTCAGTTGCTTATTAAATTTCCAGTGGTTGCATTTGATTTTGAAACTTTTATATGAGTTATAGCCCTGGAGTAATGGCATGGCCCATGAAGTTTACCAAATAGACCAAATTCTTTTCCATTTATAAGGACATGAAAATTAATCTCCTTCCTCAGGGATATTGGATAACAGGTTTTAGTACACATACATCCTTTACTTTGAAACTTTTGATAGAAAAGAACCCTTGAATTTGGCATACTTGGTAAATGGAAGAAACACTTATTTTTTAGCTTTGCAAAAATTCCTAGGTGGATCTGAGTCTTAAACAGCTTTATAAATTATACAGTAAACATTGTTTACTGAAGTCTGTGCAAGGACTGAGTCAGGAAGTGTTGGGTATGAATGGGCAGAAGTTGCCGTGAAAGATGTAAGCTGAAGATTTACAGAGAGAATGAAAATTTACATCCCTAGCGGGTATTTTGTTGATGGCTTGTAATAGTCTCCTAGGAGGTTTACCTTGCATGTCTGGTATCTGCAGAACAAATAGCCTCAGTTTGCACTGACCTTGATATTTCCATGAATTATTTTAGCAGAAAGAAACTTGGGAAAACATCTCTAATGTACTAGATACCACCCTGCTAAATGCAGCATCTGCAATAAAGGTCTTCTCTATTGTCTGTTTACTGTGCACTGGAGACATGCCAGGCTATCAAAGCCAGCACAAATATGTAGATGGGTTTGCTTTCCAACAAGTTGGTACTCATGTTTGGCATTCTTTTACATTAACATTTATAATAACCTATAAATTTAAAGAGGATAAGATGTAGAACGTTACTCAAATAATGCTACGTATGGAATCAGTAAAGATAATTTCTTAAGGAATATATACTTCAAAAGTAAATAATATCAAGTAATTGTATTGGACCCAGAACCAGTGTTAATTACAACTTGGTTATCTGACCTTGGAATAGACCATTGAATGTGTTTGTTCTCCTAGTTTATGAAAGGAGGAAGTTGAACCAAATGGTTTACAGGTAACTTCCAGTTTTAAAATTCCATGAGTTAATAAATGCAAATGGAAATAAGACACATGAAAATGTAAAAGGACAAAGGTTAGAAATCATGATTTATTTTTTAAAAAATAGTAAATCAGGAATGTATGAATAGTAGTTTGTACTAAGAAATACAGAGTGACAATCTGGGTACCTAGAGAGAGGCAGGGCAATCACAACTTTATAAATAACTTGTTTAAAGAATTGCAGAAAAATAATAGATTTGTTTTCCTCTGTACACACAAAATTATGCACATGCCATTGTATGAGGTTGTAGCTTCTTGGCTGGCTCTCCTGGATTATGTCTGAGCTCTATTTCTCCTTCCATTCATAAGAAGCCCAACCCACAGACTGACTGCTGGATGAGGTGGGAACTGATGAGCAAGGAGAATTAACTCCTTATCCAAAATAATTCTTTCTAAATTCCACCCTCATATGAATTCATTGAAGCCTCACACAACATATCTCTTGTGTCCTGGCACTAATATATCAGCAACATTTACAAGAATATGTTTATCACATCAATTAGATCAGGATGCAGAAAGGCTAGGACTCAGGAAGGGAAGGAACATATGATTAGTTATGGGAGAAAAAATTACAACTCTGAGACTTACTGGCAGGTGACCTTTGAGACTAATCAGCTAGCTCACTGGGGTGCTGAAAATACTGAGGTGAGCAGAAGCACCAGGAGCAGTACGGATTGGACCAATGTGGGAAAGAAGGCATCAAAAGGAAAGAGGAAAGCAAATAACCTGTGACAAGAACTTCATGAATTAAATGTACTCACTTTCCTCAGGAGAGTCCACGTATCTTCAATTCAAGTCTTAGAACCCTCTTTTACTCTTATTTTTGCTCATTAATAAAGCTTGATTATCTGATTTACACCCAGACTGTCTAAATGAAAGGATGATGCTACAGAAAGGTAAAATAGTAACTGCAAGTAGTGGCTACTTCTTGCAACAAAATGGTTAAAACCAGACACAAAAACTGGGAAAGTCATGTAGTCTGGGCCACTTCGTGAGGCTAAATGGTGACAAGCCACTTTAAGAATACACCACACACATTCCCCCCATTTAGATAATGTGCTGTGCACAAGGAAGGTGAACCTTAACTTCGCTGTTTTCACGTCTCTTTGCCCACCACCCCCTTGGGATTAGAGTGAGGCCGTCTGAAAGGAAAACACATCATACCTCCTAATGGAGAGAAATCTGATTAGAGGCAATTCTAGGCTTACTCCAATTTCTGCTTACCTGTGAGAACCCAAATATGTTGTGAGAACATAATAAACATTGACCAAAAAAAAAATGCTTTGACATGATTAAACCTTTAGAGCACATGAAGATTCACATGAGTAGACAAGACCTATGATATTATGATAGGAAAACAAATCATTTGTTTTTTGCTTAATTGAGAGAAATTCATTGGCCATTTATTTCAATTCTATTAGATAAGCAGGAAATGTTTACTGAGTTACTATTGCATTCACTGGAAAATGCTTAGGAATCTAAGGTATTATTATAACATCTATGCTAACATTTTTATGGGAAAAGCATAGCCCAGCTAGAGAAGCGATGCATTCAAATGTCATGTAAGGAACAAACAAGGATTTTGTTTCCTCGTGTGAGGAAAAAAGAAGGATTGGGTTTTTAGGGAGGGAGCAGTCATTTCCTGGTGAGGCAAACAGGACATGCTTCCTGGATATGCTGACATTTGAACTTGGTCTTGAAAGATTGGTAGTCATGAAGATGAGAATGTACCACCACAGTTTTCAATAATAATATACAGTTTATTGGGTTTTTGACATTTTACATAATCCAAATATACATGTGCAAGACTGTTGAAAGTGTACCTTTAACTTGGTAAATATATTTCTATTTCCTATTAACCTCAAAAAGCTGTATGTAAATTGATACAGCACTTAATCATCAAAGATTTTGAAATTGAGGAAACCTAGTCTGTTCATAGGGTGGCATGGCAAGGATATTCTAGAGTAAAGAAAGACAGGAGTACTGAACATGTAATTGTGAACATGGAGATTTGCTGAAAGGGCGGATAATACATGAATGATCTTTGCTGTGTGCCTTGAGCTTGTGACCAAACCTTCTGTGCTTGTGTTAATTACCCATGAGACAGTGCTGGAAAGAACGAGAAAACATGATTACAGTTTCCTTGATATAAAAGCCTATATAAATGAGTAACACGTGTAGGGAGATATGTTTAATTAGCTATTGATTAAATTATAGAGCCTTTACCTGACCTTATGGAAGCTGTGTATTTCTATTTGCAGTTGACTCCAATTTGCCTTCTGAACATACACATAGCTGTACCAGTAAATAAAGGTAAGAGGTCTTACCGGGAAGGTGAAAAATGGATTTGCTGGAAAGCCAAGGTAAAAAGCATCAAGGCTTAGCCACATGACAAAGTAAAGGATAACAGATCCAACTTTCCTGGAAAGAGAGATAGTTGCACAATGAATGTGATGGCTATTTCACCCTGGAGCCTGGCAGGAGTTAGCAGGGCCACATTGTGATAGAATGTCTGTGGATATTCCTTTCATAACGAGTCTCTTCTGGGCCCTTTGAGAGAGAAGAAAGGAAGCACTGGCTGAGATTAATGGGCAAGGCAGTTGCCTCCGGCATGGATGGTAGCCACAGATGCTGGCATGAATTGTGAAATGAAAATGACACCCTTGGTTTAGAAGAGGTGTGAGCCAAGGTGGACCATGGATGAGGCCCCTTCTATGCAAAAGACAGTTTGACCCCCTAACAATTACATTTGTCATTCCTCTTTTGTGAATTTTGCTCTCTCTCACCAACCTGCAGTTACATGCATACTTTTCTCAGCTGCATGCACCCATGCATCTAGGTAGACCATATAGAATCTGACTGGTATTGCATTGTGCTATTGTCATTAGCACTTCAACCTGAACGTACTTATTTTCTCTACACCAAGTTTGTCTCATATTATCTTACAGCATATTCATGTTGTTTTCTTGTGTTATTTTTAAGTCATTAATATGCCAGAAACTTATAATTGTAGGGGAGGTAAAGAAAAACCTTCAGAAAACAAAATAACTCACACTCATTTTTATACTCTCCATTGGACATTCTTTCATAAAAAGTGAAAGAGTGATTGAGAACATACATTATTTTATTCTTCACTATGTAGCAGTGTGCTAAGCTTCTGTGTGTGGTCAGCTCCTGAGATGGGCTACATGCTTCTGAACACTGACTAAGAACTTCATGTTGTAGTTCTTTTAGTCATATCTGTATAAAAAACTTAGATATATTGAAACAGTATTTATATCAACATATGTATGTGAGATATATATATATATATATATATATATATACACACACAAAAAAACATATATATATAGTTCCTGAACTCCAGGTTCTTGAACTTTAAATATATATATTTATAATATAAATATAAACATAAACATAAATATAAATATAAACATATTCACAGGCAATATTGCATTTTTGCCTGAGCCTTGTGAACCACAAAAACAGGAAAGGTTAAGACCTACCCCCATCCTTCTGTGTTTCAGTAAATTACTATTCTTCCTCATATGATTTGATAAAATAGCATGGCTGTGTGCTTGGTTATCTATGATAAGGCCAGATACAGATCTTCTAAATTCCCCTTATTTGTCCCATAAAAGATTAGCTGAACTGGTTGCCCCCACTGATCAACTTGAACACAATTCTTGGTAACGAACTTTCATTAAGCTTTTCCTTCCCCCAGATTCCTGAACTTTACCCCACCCCCTCAACTTCAGCCAACTTTCACAGCCCTTCCTGACAACAGGCTGGCCTCAGTGAAACATTCCCAGATCTACTGTCCAGTCACAGCACCCTGACATCCTACATCCCCATGCCTACTTCTTTCTACCCTTGTTTATGCTTCTCTAAAAACAAAACAAAATCCCTTTTTACCCAACCTTTGAGACACTTTCAGATCTCATGGTCAGAACTTCGTCCATAGCAATAATCTCCATGTCTTATTACAATACCTCCTAATAATCCTTTGAATAAAGTACAGATTTACTGCTTTATTTGACAATGCACACATGCACACACCATGCATATGTATATTTACATATATAAATGTATGTACTGTAAATGTCAAATAATGCAAAAATGAGGAGTTAAAAGAAATAACAGTAAATGTCCTAAAAATAACTACCTAATAATATGTGGAATGATGGAGGAAAGAAGACATGGAGAAAAGGAAAGAGAAGAAGAGAAGACAAGAGAAATAGTCAATGAGAGAGTGATGGTTTTCTTAATCTGGATCCTTATATATACCTGCAATTTTTAAATGAAAAGTATTTAATCTGATTTTACATGAATTTAGCAGAAGACAAAAAAGTATAGTTCAAACTGGGATCATGGCTCAGTTAAAGGAATCTTTGATAAAAGAGATTCTATTTTTTTCTACAGGAGCTATTAAGGCTAAGAAAAACAGATATTTTTAAATTCCACACTTTGATTTATGGGCAGTATTGATTTGCTCCAGCCCAGAAAAGGACACTGACCTCCTCACACATCTCACTTCCCTCACCTGCTCCTACATATTAATGTGATATTTTAATTTCCATTATTATCTATTTATGAAGATTCAGAGTAACTGCTTTCTGTTTTATTTTTAAATTTTTTTGGATTCAAAGGAGCTGCTGGTATTATTTAAATATTTAAATAACTTTCATGAAACCAAGATACATTTTTAAAATCATGGCTTATATGATTCCTGAAATCTTTGTTTTGATCCATCTCTTACTTTTTTGGAATTAGTATTTAGGATATTTTCATTGTTGTTGCTCTCATTGCTTTTGTTTTCAAGAAGGCCTCACGAGTATTAAACTTCCTGAATTCCTTTATGTTCAAAAAACTTTCTGTTGCTTTCCTACCTGTGCCAAATCTTTGCATATAATACCACTTTCTTTCCTTCAAAATTTGTCAGGACTGTTTCACTGGCTTCTCATCTCAAATGTTTGACTGTGGAGCTACGTGATGCCAGCCCAACCCTGCCTTCTTTGCTTGTAATTTTCCCTCTCTGGATAGCTAGAATATTTTTTTACTTTTATCATCAAAGTTCAAAAATTATCAGTCTAAGATAGTTCACAATGTTGAATATTCTCTTTTAATTATTCTTAAGAATCAGTGGATATCTTGATTTAACTATTCACTTATTTCTTGTGTTAAGAAACTTATTCTCTATTACCTTTTAATGTCCTTTGTTATGTTTGTTAAGCATCCTGCTTCAAGGATACACAATATCTTCAACTCCTTCACCTGTATGGAAGGTACCCCCCTCTCTATAAGCATTAGTGTCCTTTTTGTTCTTCTCATTTGCCATCATCAGGAGTTTCTCAAGATTTTTCATGGTAACAAAGCCATTTATGAATACGATACAATCCCTATCAAGATTAACACTCCTAAAATTTATATGTAATGTGAACAAAGTATATATTTATCTCTTTCCTGTTTTTATATTATTTCTTAATTCCCCAACATCCTTTTTCTTTTTCCTCTGTCCTTTTATAACCTCTTTCTTGGGCAGCTTATTGAGACCATCTACTTTTTCTTACATGGTTGTGTAATGTGGTGTGTGTGTGTGTGTGTGTAAGAGAGAGAGAAAGAGAGAGAGAGAGAGAGAGAGAGGGGCTCTTGTTTCTTCTCATAAAAAAAGATCTAAGACCTGGTTTCTTTATCATTTAAGCTTAATTTGAGATCTGAGTACTCATTTTCTTATCTAGTTTTATGCACCTTGAAGACATGTCTGGACTGGGCATGAGTTCAGATAAAATGGGGTTCAGTATGCTCTTCAGGACATCAAGATTTGGTTGCTATTGGTGGAAAAATGCTTATAAATACTAGCAGAAATGAGCTGGCTAAAATGTTTATGGAGATTTTATTTTAGCCCTGGCCTCTACTCAGCTGGGCTCAATAGCTTTATCAGCATTCCCCCATTCAACTCCTCCTCTGCCTTTGAGATGCTCTCATTTCTGATTGGCTTCACCCGTCTTAGGTGGCATCACTTCATCTGGTGAGAGTGCTCACCTTTTCAGCAGACCAAGTTGTTTCTCCTGCTGGGTGTTTGGAGCCAGAGCATCCCTTTGCATTAGCTACACAGCCCTGTCACACATATTCCTACACCCCCGGTACCTATTCCTACACCACACCAGTGAAAAGAGGGGCAAGATTCACATAGCCAGTTTGCTCCACGTTTGATGACATTCATGAGAATTCTCAAAGGTGCTGCTTGTACTCCATTCCAGAATCTTCTATGTCATTCCTGGCCTCAATTTGAGAATTGCATGGCGATTGACTGTGCCCTTATTTGGGTTGCTGTGAGGAAATTTGATCACTGATGTTAACAATGTTTTTGGTCATTTTTTTTTACCACCACTACTTGCAAGAGCCTTGCCAATCGTCTCTGGATCCCCAGATGTGTCATGCATGTCTACACTGAACGTTCTTTCATGCATTCATCTCAGCCTCAGGTCCCTTCCCCCATCAACACAGCCCTCCTTTCCTGGGGCTGCTTTTCTTTTGGTTTCTTCAACATTTCTGAAGCTTCAAGATGTGTCAAAGTACCTCACTGTTACCTCCAGTCCTCACAGCCACTTTAAATGCTTATTGAACTTTGTCTCTAGGGACCCAAAGCAGTGTAGTTTATAGTCAGGGTCTCACAAAATTTTTCTTCAAATCAATGTCTTGACATTTCTTTACAGTCTACTTTTACCCAGCACTCAGACCTAGTCCATGGGGTCAAACTCTCCAGCAATCTCTCTCTTCACGCACTTAAAAACCTGCAGAGATGAAGAAGACCAAGAAGAGGTGTCACTTTACCAATTCCCTGGCAAGAGGCCTGTACATCAGGTTAGGCTTCTCCAAAACACTCTGAGAAATATGTGTGAACGGTTGATATGTTGGCGAGTCTATGTTAAAATAAATGCATATGATTCAAGCTTTGCAGAAGCGCATTATTATTTACATAGAATGAATTTCTTGAAATTGTTAAAAGCAATGCAAACTACTAAGACTTTTTCCCCCTAAAGAATCCTAAAGCATCCAACTGACAGCAAGAGTGCCTGTATCATCACAGTCTTGCTGTGGCAGTGTATCTTCTTTATTGTTTTTTTTTTATATTTTAATTTTATTTTTCAATTACAGTTTACTTTCAATATCATTTTGTATTAGTTTCAGGTGTACAGCATAGTGGTTAGACAATCATATACTTTACAAAGTGTTCCCCCTGATATTTCCAGTATCCACCTGGCACCATGCATAGTTATTACAATATTATTAACTATATTCCCGATACTGTACTTTATCTTCTTTATTGTTTTAACATTAGTCAGTCTGGTGGGTTTAAAAACAGCAGGTTTTTTTCCTTAGTTCTTCTCTGTTTACTAGTGAGTTTAAGTATTCTTATATATGCTTATTGGACAATTGTATGTTTGACCCTGTTCTTTGTAAATTTATTTTTTTTCTTAGTGATTTATGTTTAAACACTATCTATCTATGTATCTATCTCTCTTCCACCTACTTATATCTATCAGTCTTTTGCTCATTATATTTTTTAGGCAAAAAGAAAGCATATAGTTGGGTAGCTTTTTAAATGTAAACTGGACTTTATGTTCTCCCTTTACATTCAGGTCTATCACAATGGCTTTGGTTTTTGTTTTTGTTTTTGTTTTGATTTCCACTCCTAAATCTGTGACCCACTACTTTGAAACCCTGCTTTGCTTCTTGCCTGACATATTACTGAACATCCATCCCCATTTCCATGTTTTGATCAAAAGGCTTCATATCTGTCTTAATGTCTCTGTTCTAAAAGATGGGTTTTATTTTGTTTTGTTTTGTTTTGTTTTCTGGGAAGATAACCCTTCTATTCTCTTCCTGGGAAGAGAATATTTTCTGGGAAGATAACCTCTTCCACTTGTGTAATTTTATCCAGTATTAAACCCCATCCCACAGTCCATTTCCTCTCTTCATTCTTTTATTTTCCAGACACAATCTGACATACAACATTTACATAAGCAAGTGAATTGGTTCCTTGTATTGTGTTCCCTTTCTATATGAATGAAGATTAAAGAAATGCAATTTCACTCTGTAAGCAATTTCATGAACTGTAGAACTAAGGGTGTATGTGAGACAATGCTTGTAGACCTAGAATACAGCAATCTTATGAAATAAATTAGAAATTTTCAAAGATAAGTTGGTATTTTCTCCTGCTGTGGTCATCCCTGACAATTTGAGCATGTTGGGATGCGAAGAGTCACCCCTTAAAAATATTAGTCACGGGAGACAAACTGCCTTCTATTGCATGTAATTACAATAAAGTATTTGATAAAATAACATTGGAAAATGACAAAAAACTGTTGTGTGGCCTCTGTCCCTGGTGCACTGCTCTGTCCACATCTATATTGCTTTATTAATAAAATGGCAAATGGCTTATTTGCTTTTTGGTTTGTGTAGGTGCTGGCTGAATTGACACACTCTGGAATTTCATCTATTTTCAATCAAATGCTCTGCATAAACTTGGCTTCTCTCAGCTGCCTGAACCCATTACTAAGTTATATATACCCTTTTCATTGCTCCATCACAGCGCTAGAGATTTGAATGACGCGAGTCATCTGTGGTTTCACTTATGAAAGACTCTACAGCAACTTAAGATATTGTTTTCAGATTGGACTGCATTGTGCAACTCATATCCTAGCTCTGCCTTGACTCCCAACAGGACTCCTTAGGTAGATAATAATATATTTGAAAGGAAACATCCAATCCAAAATATTTGCACACACAGTAATTGAATGACTGCAAGTAGAAGATAATTTTTTTATTATTAATCCTGAACAGTTTAGCTCTACAGAATACCTGTACATTTCCAATATGTGTTTGGTTTCATTGAATTTTTTTTCTCCCTGACATCTGGTTATTTAATCTTCTGCCAACATTGTGTCTGTGAAGCATATTTTTTTCCAGCTATGCCCACTCAGCTTTTAGACTATTGATGTTTTCATAGAGAATGGTGCATGTGTATCAAATTATAGCTATTGATCTATGTTTGTTTGTTAATGCATACAGTTGTTTAGATAGTGTTATAGCTTGTCTGATTGTGGATATATAAATAAAAGGAGGAAAAGAGAAACAAATGCACTTCTTTTTTATATGAATTTCATTGTTGAGTGAAGACTGTTTATTTGAATTGAAAATGCAATGGAATCAATGTTTCTTTAGATATGAGTTATCTTTTTCCATTTTTCAGTATCAAATGGAAGTAATAGGATGTAGAGCTATAACATAGAGAGAATTCTATTTTTTCAACAAAAATAAATCTTTTTAAACTATATTGTGTCAAACTTCCTTTGTCTTTAAAAAATAACTTTTCTATATACTCCAACATTTTTCTCCCTATTAAATGAATACTGTCAAAACAAGATTTCATTTTTTTTTCAGTTCCCACCTATTAAAGATTTTTTGTGTTAAAAGTTTTCAAATAAAACATCTTGCCTGACTAATTTTGTTTTTTGACATTTTCTAATATTGTCTCAACTTACTGTGTGCAATGTTTAGGATGGAGATGTAATTTAAATGGCTTCAGTAGTATTAATACCAGTCTTTCTTAATTCTTATCCAAACTGTCAAGAAGTAATAATACATGAACATAACAGTATCTCTGTGCAATTTCAGTGTGTGGCAGGCTGGGAGGCAGGTAAAGTATGAATCATCTGAAAGGATCTAAGCGCAAAGGCCCACATTTAATAAAATCTATTTCCCAACATCTAATCTGATCCAAAAAGATCAGGTTGCAATTAAAATCCACCATCTCATATGGTATGCTTTGGACACTTCCCAGAGCCTCAGCATTCATTACCTCGAGTGACATGTCCCTGACAAGACACAGGTGCTTCTCTTGGAGAACTGCAGCCCTCAGATCCAGGAAAGAGCCTTATAAAAGGGAAACAGATTACTTTGCTAAAGATCGCATAGCTGGCTGTTGTCAGATCAGAACTAGGCCTGAAATATCCCATCCCCAGACACTTTAATTAACGCTCATTACTGGAGCATCTACCTGGAGCATCTACCATGTTCCCGGTATGGTGCAGGAAGAACGTTAGGGTTCCAAAGCCCTGGGTTTGAATGTGGCTCTACCACTTATAAGATCGTATGTTCTCTGAGCCTTACAGTCTTCATATGTTAAAGAACCCTTCTGCAAGATATTTTTGAAGATAAAATAAGAAACTATTAGGATTTTAAGTATTATTCTAAGAACTGAGGATATATTAGTTAATTTTAAAAAATGGTTTCCACCTCCCAAAAGATCACATTCTTTCAGAAGAGGAAGAAAAGTCTATTAATGTGAAGCGAATGAATTTATCTATGAAAGAGAGTGATGCTTGTGTTAGGAGGGCGCAAGCAAGGGCACCAGTGTCAGGGCTGAGTAAGGCTGACTGAGGGTCAGGGAAGGCTCCCAGGGGAGCGGACGCTTGCCTTGGTCCTCACAGATGCATAGGTGCCACTCGGGAAGGGGAGAAGCAGTTTCTAGCAGAGGCAGCAGCAAGTGCAAGGCAGAAAATCCACAGTGATTTTCAGGAGCTGCAAGCTTAGGGCGATCCCCGGTGTACCAGTAAGGATATTCAGTAGGTGATTTTCCTGGAAGATCAGTTTGGCAGCACCTTGGAGTGTTTACAATGTTAAAGCCATGCTGAGGCCTCAGGCATGCATTGTAGAATAAATGCATGTCCCTTCTTTTCTAATTTTTTTTATTCTTAAAATTATTAAGTGTCGATATTTAATAGTCCTCATAGCTCCCTCTGTTTTTATTTCTTTATTTTGGATGAGCCCATATTCCAATGCATGAGAAATTAATTCCCTGAAATCCTTCACATTTGAATCTTCATTCAACCTTCAGTTTCAATTGATTGTTGGGCCAGAAGTAAATTCCAATTGTAAATAGTTTTCCCTCAGGCTTTTAAAAGCACGTCTTCTTGTCTTCCCAATTCTGAGGTTTCAGATGTGGAAGCTTATGCCTTCTAATATCTGATCCTTTGTTTGGGACACATTCTTGACTTCCTGAGAGCCAATGAGATCTCTCCTAGGTCTGCAGTATTCAGAAAATTCACTAAGATGCACCCTGCTTGGACTTCATGGCCTGTTCCAATTTAGAAACCTATATTCCTCCATTCTGGGACATTTTCTTTTGCCACTAGTTTGATAACTCCTCCTTCCACCCCGCTATTTTCTCTTTCTTTATTCTCCACTGAATACTGGCCCTTCTCGTCTGAGTCTTTACCTATCTTGCATTTTCTTCCTTATTTTTGATATCTTTATAATTTTGTTTGAGTGCTTAAGAGATTTCCTTCATTTCAATTCCAACTCTCATATTCATTTTTATTGTATAATAACTGATGAGTTTTCAAAAACTCTTATTAATTTTCTAAACATTCCTGTTCATAATATCTTATTCTCGTTTTCAGCAGTGAAAAATATTGTGTCTCATCCATCAAATATAAAGCCCAAAAAGGCAAAAGTTGTTCATTCAGTGGAACAATAACAATGACTGGCATAGTTACCTTATGCTCCCCTTAATGAATATTTGTTGAATGAATGGATAAACGATGTTCTCTGAAGCACTCAATCATACTTTTATTGACATTTTCTTCTGATTCTTCCTTTGTCTCTGCTTCATTGAGTTTATGTTCTTTGATTTTCTCTTTCTTCCCTTGTCTTTCATGTAAGAGATTTTACTTAACAACAAAATAAGACACATAAATGGAGAGCCCTGGATATTACTTGATATTGTGAGGCCAAAATAAACTGACTAGAAACCATCTACAGCATGGGCAGGGCTCATTGAATCCTGGACTTCATCACAGGTTGATATGATGGGAAGCTGGCTGTCTCATTCCCTTTGTCTTCGTCACTATCTGTAATCTTTTCTCTTAGGTTGGGGAGATTCTTTACAGTATAATATTCTAGTGTTCTGCCTAACACAGTAAGACTGGCTTTCATAATGTGGGAGGCTTGTTAAGGGAAGAAAACTGTTGATTTTGGAAATATATTCTACATCTGGGGATTTTTTTTTAATACTGCCATTTTCTTGGCTTAGCTCTCTCTGAGTCAAGTGTATGGTTGTGCCTCTTCTCTCAAGAGCAAACTTTCTTTATTCTTCTGGATATAAAAGGGAAATTATTTCAACAGCGTGGGTTTCAAAATCAACCTTAGTTTCTAACCATTTATTTCATAAATTCCAAAAAATACACTCAATTTTCAAATCCAACTAGAAGCCTCAATGTCAAAACTATCTGGCACTTCCAATTTCTAATTGAGCTTTGCAGAATAAGTCATATTTCTTTCTATTTTTTTCCTATACAAGTAATTAGGTTTCATCACTCTCCAATGTGCTAAATCACTTATTACTCATCTATCTATTTGTTCAAAAATTTTGTTAAGCGCTCTAGTATGATGTTTTCTCCAGTTTAATATTTTGTTGTTGTTTTGGTGGGCTAAAACTTTATTCTTGAGTTGTCTGGTAGTTAACACAGAAATTCTTGAGAGAGAAAGAGAGAGAAAGAGAATCTGAAACACCACTACTATTACAAACAACGAGCATACCCAAAATTATTTTTCTGTAGTAGAGTCATTTACTGTCACAGTCTATTTCAGGTTACTTCTTCAGTACTGCAAATAGGACTCGAGTGGACTGAAAGGATGATTGCAGCACCTGTAGGGAATTGTCTCCTTTTTGAGGACAGCACGAGCTGTCCTCAGTTGAAACTTTCTGCTGATCCTTTTCTTGTTTTAACTCATGAGATTCTCATATATTTTAACTATATCAAAATATCATTCTATCACACAAATGCACCATTGATAAAATTGTTTTAGGTAGCATAGAATGTCTAAATTTACTGCAAAAATTCTCCCAAATTACTCGTCATTCTCTCTACTCTTACTCTAATGTACTCCCTAAACTCTAATACACTAATTTTCCTACCCATATTTTTATACATTTCAGAAATTATTTAATTCTGCTTGTTACATATGTTAAATTTATTTATAAGGTGTGAGTGATGCAAAGACTGAAATTAGACAGACCTTTGTTGAAATTCAGTGTCTTCTACTAGCCCTAAGACCTTGAACGTAATCTCCCTGACCTTCAGTTTTGTAATTCTTAAAATGGCATAAAATAGCACCCACCTCATTAAGCAACCATGAGCCATAATATATTTAATAAACTGAAAGACTAGCCTGTTTTCTGTGCATTGATTCATATGGATAGATAGATAAATAGATAGATGAACTATTTATAAAAAGGTAAAAGAGATTTATTTTCTGATGAATCCTTGGGAATCTATCTATCTATCAATCATCTATCTATTTTAAATTATGTAACTGATTTAGTTCACTGAAAAATCCCTAAAGAGAAAGACAGAATAGTCAACAGAGAAACAATGGAGAGGGGCTCTGGACTTGTTAGGCCTCACTGTGGAAGAATCACTTAAGCTGACTCCGTTTTGTTTGTTTTTACCCCACTCAGGACAAACACCTATTCTGAATCGGGTTGCTTGTCCTAATCATATCCAGCTCTCTGGGAGTTGTAATAAAAAACATCGACAACAGTTCTGTCACTCTCTACCCAGAGCTTTAATATGCCACATGCCACTTAGAAGCACAGAAGAAAAACACAATCACAACGATTAAGGAATAACATCCTGTGGCCCCTAGTGCTTGATCACTTAGATCTAAAGCCTCACTGTAGAGGTTCAAGGTCGGCGGGAGGGAAATGCAGAAATGCAAGGGATGGTAAGGTTGCAGGGAGGTGGTGGCCTCAAGTCAAACTG
Source organism: Phyllostomus discolor (assembly GCF_004126475.2). Taxonomy (NCBI): domain Eukaryota; kingdom Metazoa; phylum Chordata; class Mammalia; order Chiroptera; family Phyllostomidae; genus Phyllostomus; species Phyllostomus discolor. The sequence continues at coordinate 25,524,106 of NC_040911.2, forward strand.
GAAACCCACACAGGTTTTGATGGACTGAAGGGTCGTGGAAAGCATTAGAGGAGAATTGTTTGAATGAAAACCCAGGGAAGGGGAACGAACATAGAATGTCAGGTGTAGGAGAAAAGCACCAGACTGGTGAAAAACCAGAGTGGGCTTAAGAATGTCCAAAGAATTTGAGGCTATAAAAGAAGTTCTGAGAGAGAAGTGATTTGTTCAAGGTCACAGACTCAATTAGTAGCAAAGTCACAAATCCGTGCTGTAGTGCAGGCCTCTTTCTAATTCTTTATGCTACTGATGACTCTAAGATGCCCACAGGGTTCCAGGGTTCGGGTCAGTATTCTTGGTATCAGGGTGAATACGTAGAAGCACCCAAACTTAATCAATAGGATAGGAAATTCGGAAACCCATGCATGGTCAACCCTGCTAAGTGTGACCTTGCTTTGGTCTATGTCCCGTCCCTTTTGGCCTTGAGAGGGTAAAGTAACCCAGTACATTTTGTTTTCTACTTATTCCTGTTTCTGAATTTCATTACTTGGTTATAGTTCCCATTAAGATATAGACTGAAAAAGGGCACATCCCAAATAGTGGGTAGAGGTTTAATATCACGGTGTGTACTCCATACCCACTTGCTCACAAAGCACTGACCGTCTTCTTTCAGTTTTCCTGAAGTGAATAATTGTCTCCCCAGCCCTTGTATAAGCTCCTTGTGAGCAGAGGCTATGGCTTATGTCTTATCTCCAGCCCAGATAAACACAAATTGCCCAGACTAGAATTTGGGGCATGTGGGTCTAATAACTGTTGATTGATGGGTGGATAGATTGAAAGCAAAATAGATATTACTAGCCAAGTAATTATGCTGATGGATGAAGGGAAATAAAACTCATTAATACAAGCATTATCTTAGCCTTTTCCACAGCCATCTCCTCATTTTCTGTGTCCCCATCTCCTGTGGAACATTTTATTCTACAGAAACTTCCAAGAGAAACTTCTCTACATACTTGTTTTCCTCAAATTCTCACCGCTCTTCCTTCCACTGGTACCTCCTGTATCTGCTTGGGGTTTGAATTCTTAAAAGAGAGCATGTAAACACTCTCCGGCAGCCTGCTGCCTGCCAGAGCCAAAGGCCTTGTCAGCGACGAGCCGGCAGCGGCAGCGCAGAGCTGGGCTGTGTTTTTGCAAGTACAAGACAGAAAATCCATGTAATTACCTCTGAAGCCTGAGAAGCTGTGCCGCCTGACAGAACAGCATGTGTAGGAAGCACTTTGTCAGGCCTCCACTGACTAATTCCCCACTCCACCAGGGGTTGTGTGTGTGAGTGTGTGTGTAGCTGTGAGCGTGTGAGAACATGGTCTGCGAGTCCTGCCAGCGGGCTCACCAATATTTAGCTTCACAACCCCAACCCCACCCTGATTTACTGGCCATCCCACATCTGCATTGCCTCAGCTCAGAGGAAATCTAGACTTTGGAAAGCCCCTGAGATAGCTTGACAAGGTGGCAGGATGTGGTCTTCCCGTGTCCCCATATGGCAGGCATGCAGTTGGACATACAGGCCTGCTGCTCCGAAATAGGGGAAATTACTGTCTCTGCAACAGATCAACCTTAAAGAAGTTTAAGGCTGGAGCATCCCTTGAGGTGGGGAAACTGGACACTCCCACAGCAGAGTTCCTGCATCATCTCCCAAAACTCTAGGACCTGGAATGTCTCCATACATGCTTTGGACCTTGCTGCTGCCTTGGCCTGTGGGCATAGTAAGCTGGCCTGGATGACCAGAACCATTTTCTAAAGAAACCCAGACCGAGAGGAAAAACCTACAGAGAAAGCAGATAGGTGTAGTTCTTCTTCAGCCTGCCTTGCCGTAATGATGAATCTTGGGCCTTTCTAAGAAATGAACTTCTTTAACTACCCTCATTGATTACCATATAAAATGATGGGGATATGGGTCAGAAGTGGTTCAAAGCATATCTCTGCCCCTGATTGTAACTGGTGGCTCACCTAATGATATTGTAAGTTCCTTAAGATAAAATATATAGTCTTTTTTTTTTTCACCAATGTATCCCCATCACATAACAGTTTCTGGGACAAAGTAAGGACACCATAAATATTTGCCGAATGAACAAATGGATCAAGACAGTTAAGCTTTCTGAGCCACAGTTTCTTCTGTTGGGCTTCAGAGTATGCTACCTCAAAAGATGGCTTCTTGGATATTGTAACTAAAGGAATTTTGAGAAAATATCAGAAGCAGGGAGGTAATTATGACCTCATCCCTTCCCTAACCCCTACATCCCAACCCCCAACTCCATTGCCATTTTTCCCTGAAACAGGTCACAAAACCTTCATTTGAAAGATGTCCTTCCTATGTCCAGAGGAAAGGAGCATCCTTATCTCTAAAAACAAAGGGACACAAAGAAGAATGCAAACAAAGGAACCTCAAAAAGTTCTAACACACAGACCTTGCTGTTTTCTCCAATTTACTGCAATTACCCATGTTTCTTAACTTATATTCCTCCATGGCTGTCAAGTCTTCATCAAACCTAGTTTAAAATATTCAGCTCTAGCTCTGGAGGATGTAGCTCAATGAACTGAGTGTGGGCCTGCAGGCTAAAGGGTCTTCGACTCCCAGTCAAGGCACAAGCCTGGGTTGCAGGCCAGGTCCCCAGTAGGGGGTGTGCCAGAGGCAATCATACATCAATGTTTTTCTCCCTCTCTTTCTCTAAAAATAAATAAAAATTTAAAAAATATATAAAATATTCAGCTCTAATTGTTTCTTTAGGGCTTCCTTTCTTTATGAAGTCTCCTATGTCATGTAAAACATATTAAATAAATCTGTATGCTTTTCTCCCGTCAGTCTGTTTTGGTCAGTTTAATTTTAAGACTCAGCCAAGGCCCATGAGATGGTTGAGTGAAGGTTTTTCTTCCTCTATACTTCACACATAAAAACATTCAACGATATTCATTTTACAAGGTTACTCTGCAGTTGAATAGAATAAAACAGACATGAAGCTCTATAAATAAGCACTAAGTTCTTTTTCTCATAGAACAAAAGCCTGAGGAATACCCTTTCTCAATTAACAGTACCTTGCAAATGGTTCTTTCTAGAATTTTGGCATGTACTGGTGATGGAGAAAGAAATGACCATGAGGTAAAGGTTACACTGTTGTGCAGAACTTGCTTCTCCCTGTAGCCTGACAGATCAGCTCCAAAATCAATGAGAATCCCAGCAGGGCTCCAGGAATTCTGCTCACAGAGCAGGGGGCTGCCTGCTCAGACTTGCAGTCACTCAGCTCTTGTGGCTCTTGGCTCCCCACTCCTCTCCCACCACACAGAGAGGTTGTACTCTTGATCCAGCCCCTTTGCTGTTGGCTTGTAGAGAATAGTCTTTTGAACAGATTTATAATAAAGGAACAGGGACTGGGATGCAACCTCTTACCTAGATGTTTGCATTTTTATGAGGTTAGGACTAAATTCAAAGAATAGATCAGTATCAGTGGCATTCAGGATATCAGTGGAAGAGATAATTTTATACCACCTGACTGCTTGAGAGGTTACAAAGAAATAAGAAATGGTCTACCACATCTTTGTACGGTAGCTTCCTGTCACTGCGCCCCCTGCACCAGAGGCTATGGATGAACAGTGAGTGGTTGCTATTGTTACTCATGAAGCTGGCCTACCCAGACATCACATTCTTTGAATGAAAACACTTAATGGCTTCAAGCTATCCCTTTGATACACTTCACTTTTTTTTGAATCTTTGTGTTTGAAAATTGCAAGCCAAGTTATGTGTACACAAAATCACTAGAAGTAGAAGTAGAGGCAGCTATAATCAGCCAAACCAGGCCCCCATTCCCCATGGTGTGCCTGCTAATGTTTTGTCAGCTGAGTTTCATATGACTTAAGCAGAAAGAGCCACATGAGCAGCGTGGCTGAAATTATGAGAGCTAATAATGATAATGATGAATAATTCATAAAAGATAAATCCGTGTTGTTTCCTGCATAGAGCTTGCTCTAAAGAACCTTAGCTAAGAGCTTTGAGCAGCGAAGTACAGTTCCTAAGTGCACAAGGGTTAATGAAGAGTGTGGCAGCTCTCTCCTCTGCTGGCCCAGGATGCAATGCTAGGAGGAAGGGGTTGTGTTTGTCTTTCTTGACCCTGACCCCGACTAGATCACCTTGATTAGCAAACCCAGTCATCCTGACTTCTTTCTTGGTGCTACTATTCACACTACCAACTACCCATTTTGAAAAGTTAACCTAAACAAAAGCTTCTATTTCCCCATGCTAAATATTTTGAAACATGTTCCAAATCTCTTATAAAAATAAAAATTCTTCAGTAAGAAGACCAAGAATTTCCAGGGTTTTTTTCACATTAACTTCTACAAACTTAATTTCTATTAAACTTATTCTGGTTAAAATAATTAATCAATATATTAATTTCTTTTTTATCTCTTTCTAATAGAGGTCAGTTTAGCCTTATTCCAGGAAATTACTTTATCTCTCTCTCTCTCTTGTTTTTTATGAGTTTTCTTTAAACTTATAATTTTAAATGGGATGTGAGATAAAAATTAAACTCATAACTGAAAATATTAATTACTTTATGTAAAAAGTAGCAGCTTGGGAATTCACAGGGATGAAATGAGGCAAGGGAAGGCTTAAGTCTATAGAAAGTTTTCATGAACTATCGATATAAACAGAAGAAGTCAGTGTTCAGAACATCAAAATTATTTCCCATACTGTAAAAGTAAAAGACTACACTGAGGTCCATTGAGATATTTTACAGGAAGCAAAACAGCCTCTATGCTGTCGCTGTCTTCAGGGAATGTAAAACAGTTGTTGATGCAGGACATTAGATGCCCAAACAAAAAAGAATTTACATAACCAGGAAAGTCAGTTCATTCTTTTATAAATCATGGTTTAGTGTCCTTTCCAAGAAATTTTACCTAGCACAGAGTCATAAAGATTTTCTCCTCTTTTGGTTTACTAGAAGTTTAATAATTCTAGGTTTTATATTTAAATCTAAAATCTATTGTGAATTAATTGTTGTATATGGTGTGAAGTGTGGATTGAAGTACACTGTTCACATATGGATATCCAGTTGTTCTAGGTACATAAATGATTAGGGCTATATCCTCGTGGTAAGTTGAACCTTATATCACTAAGAGATGGTGTTGCATTTCCGTAGTATTGTGGTGCTTGCTCTGAAGTCTGTTTTGTGTGATATATATCGCACTGCTTCCAGTTTTCTTTTGATTACTATTAATATAGGATATCTATTTTATACTTTTACTTTTCACTTATTCTTGTCATTATATTCAAATTAGGTGGGATTTTATTTTTGTAGGCTGCATATTGTTTGGGCTTGCCATTTTAACCAATTTAACAATTTGTGCTTTCAAATTGGCGAGCGTACACTATCATTGATACCATCACTTTCAATCTATCATCCTGCTATTTATTTTCTATTTGCCATAGATTTCTCTGATTCTCTTCTCCCTCCAACCCAGTTTCTTTTGGGTTAAGTATTTTTTATTACTTTACCTTTTCTCCTTTATAGCCTTATTAGTAGTAACTCTTCTGGTTGTTAGTTTAGTTGTTGCTTAAAAGTTTATAGCAAATACCTTTAAGTTATCACATCCTAACTTCACATAGTAATATATTACTTCATGGATAGTATAAGAACCATAAACTGTATAGTCCATTTCTCCTTCCCTGATATTTTTTGTTATAGTTGTCACATATTTCACTTTTGTATAGGTTATAAACCATATACTATATAGTTATAATAATTATAAAGTCAATTACTTTTAAATATATTTAAATAATAAAAATGTGTTATTACTATGCAGTAAATATTTCCGATGTTCTTCATTTTTAATATACACCTATATTCCTAGTAGTATTATTTTTTATCTCCTTGAAGAACTTCCTTTAACATGTCTTAAAATAGGGGTCTGCTGCTGATGAATTGTTTAAGCATTTGTATATTTCAAGAAGTCTTTATTTAATCTTACATTTATAAAAGATATTTTTCACATGGTATAGAATTTATATATTTTTTTCTTTTAATGATTTAGTAGTTTTTCTTCAAGGTCTCTTCTGTTGCATTTTTTTATGAGATACCAACAGTTATCCTTATCTTTTTTATTCTGTATGTAATATGCCTACTTTCTCTGGTTAAAGATTTTATCTTCATCCTTGGTTTTGATCAATTTGATTATGCTGTGCTTTGATGTTGTTTTATCCATGTTTCTTTTGCTTGAGTTTTGTTGAGCTTTTTGGATCTGTCAGTTTGAAATCTTTATCAGCTCTAGAAACTTTTTACTATTATTTTTTCAAAAACTATTTTTCTGTTTCCTTCATTTCACCTCTCCTTTGAGAACTTCTAGTAGACCTTAATGGCTGTCTATATTTTTTAACTTTTTAATGATTTATTTTGGATAATTTTATTGCTATGTCTTCATGTTTACTAACTTTTTTCTCTGAAATGTGTAACAAGACATAAGACCCATTCAATGCACTTCTTTTTAATTTCAGATATTGACATTTTTATCTCTAGAAGTTTAAGATATTTTACATTATCCTTATCTTTTTAATATGTGAACAAACTTTCTTAATGCTTTGTCTGCTGGTTATTATGACTGTATCAGTTCTGGATTGATTTCATTTGACTGTGCTCACTATTTGTTCTCTATTCATGTTGCTTTGCATGCCTTGATATTTTTGGTTGAGTGGCACACATTGTGAATTTTACCTTGTTAGGGGCTGTATTCTTGTGTATTTCTATAAAGGTATCTGAACTTTGTTCGGGGATGCATTTATGTTACTCAGAAACAATTTGATCCTTTCAGGTCTTGCTTCTTTGGTTTGTCAGGTGGGTCTGAAGTAGTGCTCTCTATAGAGCTAATTATTCCTTACTACTAAGGCAAGTTCTTTATGAATATTATCCCCAGTGTGCCCTGAATTATACATTTTTCCAGCTCAACTGGCAGAAACAGACTATTCCCTCTCCTATGTAACTGCTAGACTATTTGCTTCTTTTAGATGACTCCCTCACATCTGGCAATTTCCTCACATGCATTTGCTGATCAATACTCTGCTTAATACTCAAGGGCAAATTCTTTGCAGACCTCTGGGATTTTCTCTCTGCATATCTGTGTCCTTTTCAGTACTTTGTCTTATAAACTTTAGCCAGTTTTGCCTTCACAGATTCTCAGCTCTGTTTGCCTATTAGGAATTTTCGTAGGATCTACCTGATGTTCCTTTCCCCAGTGTAGCAGCCTGAAAACTTTCAAAGCAGTCAGTTAGGGTAACTATTGGTCTCACCTCTTTGTTTCCAGTCTCTCAGGATCTCTATTCTTTGTTGCCTAAAGTCTAGTAGCTTGAAAGCTGTTCTTGCATATATTTCATTTGTCTGGTGTTTTTGTTTGTTTGTTTTGTTCTTGTTTGTTTTACTTTTCATGCACTAGGCTAACTCTAATCCATGTTACTCTATCTTCTCGAAAGAAGTTCCCAAGGTTAAATATTATTATTAGGAAATGGTTCTTGTTTAAAAATATAAAGTTCTTTTAGAAATCATAGTAGTAAAAAGGCAGATGGATAGATAGATATACAAATGGATGTAAATGTACCCTTTTAAAATATGCTAATGGATCTGAAGCAACCATAAGATGGGGAAATGAGAGTGAGTTAAGATAGGTCTTCTGTTTGTAACAATCTTCCAGCCTAAACCCTGTTATGTTTCTTATTATCTCTTTTTTTTACAAGAACTCATGACAAAATTGTTTTGACCAAAAAATAAAATTTGACTACTTAAAATTGTGAGTAACTGGCTTTTTAAGTGTCATATTAACTGCCTTTAATTATTCTCTATTTGATTTTGCCAAGTCTGAGCCACCCTGGGCACTTGTAGTAGTCACAATACATTGGTCTGCTGCAGGCTTCTTTATTTTTGATTATGATGCATCTTTACATAAAATGTATTTTGTAGTCTTTTTCTCCTTTTGCTCGCTTTCTGTTGAATCCCTATTCATTTGACCACACTAAAGTTTCCAGGACCTATATACTGTCATCAGCCTCCTATAAGCCAAAGAAGGATGCATCACTTCTTTCTTTATGTTCTCTCTCTGCCCTCTTACCTACTACTCTCATAGATCTAAACGCAGTTATAGCTCACTTACTACACAGTGATTCTTTCAGATTTATTTGTATATTCCAAGTGTACGTGGCACATTAACTGATGCATAGTAAATGTCCAATAAACTTTTCTTGTACAAAAGATAATATATATGCATGAGTAAATAGTAGCAAGTGTTTGAATATTTGTATGGACTACAATTTGTCAGACACAAAGCCATGCTCCAGTTTTTCCAACATTGGCTCTTTTTCCACCTATAACAATGGCCAAGACCTATAAAATAATAGTGAAGAAGACCCTAACTGCACAGTACACTCCATAGTTTCTAGAGGGTTTTTTGTTTGTTTGTCTGTCTGCCCATTATTTGTTTATTTTCATGATGTGTTGACTTGCTCTGGGACTCAGGGTTCCAAAGGTATTCTGACTTACCTCCTGCCCTTTGGGTTTTTATCTTCTCCTTTCATGTTAATACACAGTTCAAGGAAGTATTAAGTTTGACAAGTGGTAGAATCGGGTGGGTGGGTCAAGGAGAAAGATTATGCCCTGAGATGGAGGAATGGAGGCAATGACACCTTCCAATGTTCCTGCACATCTTTGCCTGAGGGCTTTTTAAATCTCAAAAACTGCCAGGGAGTTTAAGTGGTCTCAATTAACCGAGATTTCTGAAGCTAAAAATCAATTTCTTTTTAAAAAATTCACATTAAGGATCAAGATTATTTTATTATTACATGGAATGAATTCAGCAAATAGAAACCTGTTCACTCACCCAGCACAAGGAGAACCTGAAGTAAGAACAAGGAGAAAGTAATAGAGATATGATTTAACTATGGCAGTGCCATCAGTTAGAACTAGGCGATACAGACTCACTCATGATTTTCTGCCAGATTGAGCTGCTTCTTTTTTCTTCTTTGTGTTACTAAATTTCACCCATCTTTCATGGACCCTTCTCTTTAGGAAGACTTTCTATTTTGTTCCCTTGTGCCCTTCTGAATTAACGTAGCACTTTAAATCTAAAACACTCAGTCTAGTTCTAAATTAAAATATCATATCATTTTATAGCATCCTGTCATATAGCACGACATCTCCTCTTGGAAAAGGATTTGACTTTTCTTGACTGGTTTACACAGTGACTGGCAATGAATGAAATAATCATCAGGTGTGTTGGTAAAGACTCAAATGAAGTTTGTAGCTTTGTTGATTGGAAATGGACATTTGTGGGCTTATTGTTTTAGCATCTCTCCCTCTACACGTGAAAACACATTTTCCCTAATTTTGAGAAATGGGCCAACAACCTCTCTCAAAGTGAGTATGAGGTATGCACCCTCACTCTCCTCCTACCAACAGATTCCATATGAGTCTCTGAGTGTGGCCCTCAGCCAGTCTCTCAAAATGGCAAGTGATCAAGCTTGCTGTTCATTAAGTTATATAAGAGCTTTTATTGTAATGTGAACCACAAGGCAATCAAATATAGTTTGAGAAAATATCATATTTAATCACCTCTGGTGCCCTTTTTATGCTTTTTGAAAAAAATTTTATTGAGCAATTTATAAGAGAAAGAAAAGAATCTATCAGAACTGCTGAAGAATAGTTCTATCCACAAGCAAGCTATTTATCCAGAATATTGAAGTTAGCAACAAAAATATGTAGAAAGCAATAGGTCAACTAATTGGGGAGAAGAAGCAAGTAAGCAATTTATACCAGGAAATAATTACAGTCCAACACTGTGTTGTAAACGAAAATCATCATCATTAATAACAGCAATCTAGTTTCAAGGGAAGCTGCTCATTGAAAGATGGAAAAGTTTGTAGCTTACATTCCCTCTCCCTCAGTCATTCTCATGAGGATTTGGCAAGGGGCAACCCTCCACATTTAGAGTCAGAAAAGCTTTTATGAGGCATTTTTGTATGAAGAAATTTGTTTGGCTTTTAGAAAGATTTTTTTCTGTCTCTGGGAACTAAAATAATTTTCTCTATAGCTATATCTGTGTTAACCCTTTATGCAAATGGGCCATACAAGCAACATTTTGTTTTGTGGTCAGCCCACTCTGATAACTGGTGAACATTTCCCGTCAGACATTTCCGCTCAGGTTACAGACCTCTGATCTAACACTGATGGCTCTCTCAGCACCGACGGTCAAACGCTGACCCCTCCTGCCGTCACTGCTGCCACGATCACGATTCTGCTTATAACCCATCAACACGGGAAACACAGTACCTCCCACAGAGGAATGAGAGGCGTGGGCACCATTATGGGATTCGCACGTAGACTTGACAGACAGACTCTTGGCACCATGCTCTTTATATCTGAAGAAGAGAAAGTAGCCATTCCACAATATGATGAGCTTTTTAAAGGTTTCTCTCATGTTTTCACATCTTCCCCCATTCTTACATTTCCTTGCTTTTGCAAAGTAGCTAGGAAGCTTTCCCACCAAGAACCAGAATTAGAGAATGGGGTGTGTACCTCACCATGACACACTTCATGGAGTGTGGTCAGGGTGCTCTTCCACAACCTGGGAGAAATGGCACCTGTGCTCTCACTCGGTTAACTGAAAGGCTTGTCTTAGCATCACACTTGCAGCTTTACCCCTATTTGTGTAGCTGCTGCCTTATTAGGCTCCTATAAAGTACACAGTGAGGTCTCATATTGTCGACTCACAGTTCTGGGAGGGAAGACAGGTTACCAAATCACCCCTGATGGACATGCCAATACACCAGGCTGCAGTTTGATAAGGAGTGATTAAGGGAAATGCTCTCCGTTCCTTTGGCACAGTGCGCTGTTGGGGAGCTGTAGCTGGGGAACTGGATGTCTCATTCATGTCTCAGTGAGCTGGATCTGGAAATGAGCCTCTCACCTCTACCTCATCAGAAGCTGCTTCACTCCAACCCCCTTGGGGCAGGCAGCTAGACTGGAAACAAATTAACGAGCAGACCTCCTCCGCGTCCAGGCGGTGGGGAAAAGCTGAAGGACAAGACTGTCAACTTCAAATTCCAATTTTACTTGCCTTTGATTCACTAGCCCTTCTTGCTCAACTATTTTTTTCTTTAAATTGCATTTATTTTCTCATTTTGGCCTCTTGTTTTCTAATTTCCAGTTGGTGTTATATTGAAGGCAGAAGAGATATAATGTGATTTCATATCACACATAACCCCCTTCCAAATACCATATCCTAAAAACTGGTGTCTAGTTTCTAAACCTGTTCCCTCCATTAGAAATGCATCGAAAATTCATTTCATCTGGAAAGAAGATGCCACATGACAAAAACAATGGATTTATGATTTGAGTTTTAAAAGACCCATACAAAGTGTGGGGGTAGAGTTTTAGTTAAATAAATTTTTAAAATCGTGTATCTGATATAGGTGAATGAAAATGTAATGGACAGTGGTATCATACAGTTAAAAAATATCTCAAATTACAGTTCTTTTTAAATGTTCATAAAGGGACAAAAGAAAAATAATGCATTTTTAAAAGCTCAACTTAAAAAATAATTAAAACATCCTTTACTGTACCCAGTCATAGCGAGGCACGCTCAGCAAATGCTGCACAGTTAATGTTGTTCATAAACCCTATGGTACCAGGAGTGTCCAACCTTTTGGTGTCTCTGGGCCACACTGGGAGAAGAGTTGTCTTGGGCCATGCATTAAATACATTGTGACATGTAATCACAAAATAAAATCTCATAATATTTTAAAGTAAACTTACAATTTTGTTTTGGGCTCCATTCCTAGCTATCCTGAGTTGCATGTAGCCCATGAGCTGTAGGTTGGATACCCTTGCAGGAACAGAAATGATTTATTCTGATACAACTTTGTAGCTTATTTATTTTTATTTTGGAAATGTTGTTTGTGTGTGTGTGTGTAGTGCAACATTGATTCATTTGAGGAGATTATTGAAAACAAATATAGAATCCCATATCCCAATATGCGCACACAAAGTTTCAATAATTAATAACAAAGAGTTTCATCAATCCAGCTCTCACTTGCCCAGCTTCCTTCAGTCAGTCTTTCAAAAGAACTACATACATCATCTGCACCCAAATTTCCACCTCATCGTGTTTCCTGGAGAACCTGACCTAAGACAAGTAACATGCATAGTCTTTTCTGGACCGCCTCTATTACATCTATTCTACTCTGGCAAACTTCTCAACTCACCGTCATTCAAATACTTTTGGCTTTCCTTTTCCTAAACTCCTTGCTTTGCTCACAATACTTTCCCTACTTAAAACATCATTCCCTGACCCTTTCTCTAGCTCATAGGAACTGCACATCCAGACTTCAAGGGCCAATTTATAACCAATAGCTCATCTGCCCTACCTCCAGATTACCTTATCATATCAACCTCTACTGGTCCCTCCTTCCTCTGAATCACATTGGGACTGGTATGGTGCTATTTTATTTTATCATGCACTGCATTGATGGCAAAATCTGTAAGTCTCTAGGAGCAGAGACTCAGAGATTTTTCTTCTTTTCTTCCCCAACAACAACTTTCACATTGTTAAGATAATAGTGGTTTCTCAACATATGGTTTTACATGCTTATTCATATAGGGCTTATTAAACTGTGTTATAGCTTATGAATACTATGCTATTATTACATGATCAGCATAAGATGTAATTTTCAAGGAGAGGTAAAAATTATGCAAACTATGGCTCTGGCTGGCATAGCTCAGTGAATTGAGCGCAGGCTGCAAACCAAAGTATCGCAGGTTCGATTCCCAGCCAGGGCACATGCCAGGGTTGCAGGCCACAGCCCCCAGCAACCGCACATTCATGTTTCTCTCTCTCTCTCTTCCTCCCTCCCTTCCCTCTCTAAAAATAAATAAATAAATCTTTTTAAAAAATTATGCAAACTATGCATATATGTGAACATAGAGTCACATATTCTGCATTATTCACATGAACCAGCTATGTATTTATGTTCTACAAACCAAGTAAGAGATGGGATATACTGCAGCAATTTTTGCACATTTGATAATACTAGACATTCAACAATAGCCCTCAGTTTTTGAGACTCTGCCAGTGAAGTTATGTAATCTTGGGTGCTCTCCTGCAGACCGCAATGGCTGGAAGATGTGAGCTTCTGCACCTCTAGATTTCTTTAACATCAAATTCAAATCTCTGACTTCACTTTCTTATAAAACATAAAACAATAATAAATGTTTGGTTAAAAGTTTAGCATTTACAAAGCACCTCCACAACCTTTATTCCTGTAATTTAGTTGGGCAGAAACTAGAAAAGGTCCTCTGGCTCGTGATCCATTGCACAACAGTCAATTAGAAACTGAAGCAAGGGAGGAGAGCATCGTTGTTATTAAAAGAACGCCTGGTGTTTCAAATCTACCTCATTTATTATTTTATCTGAAACCAAGAAAGCATCAGTCTCATGGAGCCAATGACTCTTCTTTTCATTTATGGCTAAGTTTTCTCACCTCCCCCAGCCTTTTCTCACTGCCAGCGTCTCCCTCCTATTGACCAGTGGCGTAGGGGATGCTTCGAGTCTGCTCTGTGTGTAACACATGAATTGTTCCTTTGGGAGGTATTGCCTCTGACTCATGGGCCCTTCGGAGCTGGGAAACATTTTAAATAGCACTGGCTGCTTCAGACCATTATAATGGTTACAAAAGTAATTAATGTGAGTAGAATTGTTTGATTTAAAAAACTGAAAACCTACATTTTTATGGCTGAGTCACCAATACCAACCTGCAACATAGCTGGAGACATTTGCAAACAGATTTTCTTTGTCTTTTCTCAAAGCAGAGTCAGCAATTATAACACAGAGATCAAATGCCATTTGCTCTACAGCTGTGGCCTCAGGTGGCCCTTTTGGGGGGACTTGAGTCCAGACTGGTTCATGGAGGCAACACTATCTCTATGTGCAACCGAATGTGTGGTGTTTACCAAATCAGTTAGTCCACTTGACTAGGCTGTCAATTTCTCTATGAAAGAAAGGACTGATTGAGGCTGTTTATAAGAACTTGTTTAATTCTGTGCTTCATGTTTCTATATCTGTAGGCTCAAGAAGAGGAAAGTCATATGACCCAAGTGGGACATTGGTATTAATTTATGAATCTGCACTGCCTCACCCTACTCCCACAATTTGTTTTTTACCCTCCCAAGTAATTGGTTCAGATGAAAAGAAATGTCTCCTCCTGCTTGTAGAATTGATTGCTGATTAGGTTTTCAGTTGGTTCTACCACATGCAAATGTATGTCTTTGAGGCCTGTGTAGTTTGTTGAATGAAGATAATCTGATATTCTTTGCAAGTCTTCTAAGAATAGGTCATGCTCCCTTTTCCCACTTCTACCCATTCATCTTACCTAAGAAACAAAAAATAAGGCTTTTTAAAGGATTCACTGTCATAAATAGCAGGGTTCTGTGCTAGAAAGGCAGGGAGATTTCCAAACCAGACAACCTGACCCAGAAATAATGAAACACTGAAAAGACAGAGAGCAACTTCTCAAGTTCTTAATTGATCCTGTGGGATTTTGTTCTTGCACCTTTCCCTACTTTCTATGGGCCATGAGCTAAAAATTTGCTGGTAGCCCTGGCTGGTGTGGCTCAATGGGTTGAGCGCCAGCCTGTGAACCAAATGGTCACCAGTTAGATCTCCAGTGAGGGTACATGCCTGGGTTGCAGGCCAGGTCCCCTGTAAAGGGGCACGTGAGAGGCAACAACACATTCATGCTTCTCTCCTCTCTTTCTCTTTTCCTTCCCCTCTCCATAAAAATAAATAAGTACAATCTTTAAAAAATTTTGCTTGAAAATTAAAATGAAACAAAAACCCTGTAATCAGTATGTGTATCTCATATATAATTTCATGAAGCATATTTTTGGGTTTTTTCCTTAATTTTAAGTGATGAAAACAAAAATAAAAGTTAAAATTGTCATGAATTTTTATAACTTATTTTCATCACTCAAGGCTCCCTTCAAAATCACGAATACTTTTAAGGAATCATTCATGATTTAAGAAAAGAGCAACAGACTAAGAGTCAAAAGACAAGTCTAGTTTTAGGGGTCACCTATCAAATATGACCAGCATCAAAAACTCCCTAACTACGCAGAGAAGAGCTTTGTATCTGGGACCTTTTCCAGCATTTGCTGTGTGGTAAATGTAACCTCATCCCAGCTCCACAGGCTGACACAATGGTGAACAATCAGCATTGCTGTGTAGGTGGTGCTTCACTTTGACATTCCAGCCCCTGGTTTCGAGTTGCATCCCTCCTTCCTCAGTATTCCCATGACTGGAAAACAGAGCCCTGACATCCTCTACAGATTCAGGAAAATGTGGGACATTCAATCATTACACCTGAGGTGAATCGTGGGTACAATATTCCTTCCCATGGGGTTCTCTGTCGTTTTGCTCTCTTAGTAGAATAAAAAAGAAAAAGATAAATATTTTACAGCAACTCTATGTATAAGGAGCTGGTTGGGGCACTTGTTTGGGGTATCTTAGATCAGGCTTCCCAGGAAACAGATGCTAAAGTGGAAACATGTACAGACAATGTATGAGTTCTCTTGAGAACACCTCTGAGACACTGCAGGAAGAGGGACAGAT
This sequence comes from Phyllostomus discolor, assembly GCF_004126475.2. NCBI lineage: Eukaryota > Metazoa > Chordata > Mammalia > Chiroptera > Phyllostomidae > Phyllostomus > Phyllostomus discolor. The sequence goes on from NC_040911.2 coordinate 25,539,772, forward strand.
GAGAGCAGGATGCTGAAGTCTTCTTTGTTGTCAACCATTCAAATGCTGAGTTTGTTTATTGGCACATGGGATTATGTATTTGCTTTCAATAATCTCCTCAAATGCATCAATGTTATACCACACACACACACACACACACACACACACACACACACAACATTACCTAAGTAAAAATAAATAAGCTACAAAGTTTCATCAAAAGAAATTTCTGGTCCTTTATATGAGGTAGGAAAAATATTTTGTCCTTGTAAAAAATATCTCTAATTACAGTTTTCTTTAAATGTTCATGCAGCGATAAGAAAAAACAATGCATTTCAAAAATCCCAACTTAAAAAAAAAACTTAAAAACATCCTTCACTGCACCAAGTCATAATGAGGCATACCCAGCAAATGCTGCACAGTTAATGTTGCTCATGGACCCCTGTGGAGCGGAAGGATTTTACTAGAACTGTATGAAGTGCCTTGAAATTAATTTTCCTATAATAGAAACTACTTAAAAGAATTATCTTGCTGTGCAGAAAATCAGTTCATGTGGCAGATTTGTGCTTTCATCTGGAATTTTCTTAAAGGGGGAAAAAGCAACAAAGAGATGGTTTGGATGAACTTAAAATCAGAGTCTGTTCAAGCCCTGAATTTTGTTCTTGGGTTAAAAAGACTTCAGAATATGTTAAGACCTGAATAAATGCAAAGTTTTCTCATGCATTTGGACAAGCATCAGGCAATATTCCAGAGACATTTCAAGCTAAAGGAGCTTCTAACCCCACCATTATCCTGTAGATGAAGATACTGAGGATGTGTGAAGGGGTCAAAGGGTCAAAGATGTGGTCACTGTCATATAAGTTCACATATACATAGCATAGATACATATCTATGTACCTATGCATAGACATAGCTCATGTTTAAAAATATTTCCCAGTTCCCAGCTATATAGTTTAAGATCTGTATTAGTGAGGCTAGTCTAGGCTTTGCTGTGATAACAAATCAACACAAACTTAACACATTAAAAACTCATTTCTCACTTACTCCATAGGTAGATGCCAGCTTGAAGGACCTCCTGGGTGGTTTCTCCCCTGCACACTGACTTTCAGAAGTGGCTTAAGGCTCTACTATCTCAAAGTTCCATGTTTGCAGTACACTAATAAGGGAGAGAAACTCTACTAAACTCTCTTTTGCCTTTCTTTCTTTCTTTCTTTCTTTCTTTCTTTCTTTCTTTCTTTCTTTCTTCTTTCTTTCTTTCTTTCTTTCTTTCTTTCTTTCTTTCTTTCTTTCTTTCCTTCTTTCTTTCTTTTGACAAATATTTCAGAATCTCACCTGCCCTGGTAAATGGAGAATAAATGAGACTACCAACAAGTTCTGAGAAAGTTTCTACACCAGAGCTCTCATGCTGCCTACATGGTAGGGACCATTGTCTCCTCTGGGGCCAAGGTCCTTTCCAGGATAACTTTGGCAACAAGTATCCTCCTTTGTTAGGAGGTACCTGCAATGAACCACATTCTGCATTTCCCACTGTAATAAATTTTTAATACTCTTAGAGAATTTAGGAAGGGGCTTAAAATAGGCATAGGGACTAAATCCAAGAACTGATTATCCAACCATGGACTACGAGACTCTAGAAAAGAGAAAACTTGGGAGAATATATAGAAACAGAAAATAAATCAATATTGGGAGAAAATATAAGAAGAGAAAGACACAGAGATTTAGAAAAATAATCCTTTGAAGTAAGAAGTAACAATGATGAAAAACCGAGTCTTTCGACCTTTCAGACTTTGGTCTATGAGCACATATGAATAATAATGCTGATGCTTTGTGTACAAACAGCTTTGGAACCCATGGAGTATTAGCGGAGAGTCTTGGATTAACAGAGATTGTCCCATCTTCCTAACTGTCAATAAAGACGCTTCTTACTCAAGATCACTGGTTGCACTTGTGAAGGGAATGAGCAGATGAGCAATTATGTCAGTTATGAGACATGAAATTCAGGCCCTGACAAAGCACTGTACCTGGGAAATATGAGGACAAAGCAGCTTGCTTCTCTGCATTGTTTTTAATGGTCTTTTCTTTGTTTCTGAGAATTTTAAAACCAAAGTCTTTTACAAGTATCCCTGGGCAAAATGCAAAGTTAAGCTGGAATTTCATTTCTAAGCAGAGGTGAAATCCATTGTACTTCTGCTAACAGATTCAAGAGAAAAAAATAAGCAATGGTCGAAGCACCATGAAAGAAACATTCCTCAGTGTTCAGATACATCCACTACCCCCATTTAGCATCCACCATGATCCCCTCAACTATTTTTTGGTTGAGACAGAGTGCTACCAGGAGTTTTGCTCTCTAAGTTACTTCTTCTTCTATAATGGGTCAGTTCTAAGAAAATTTTTAAAATATGTTTTATTGATGATGCTATTACAGTTGTCTCATTTTCCCCCCTTCACTCTCCTACACCCTGCACACCCCCTCCCACCCACATCCCCCACTTTGGTTCATGTTCATGGGTCATACATATAAGTTCTTTGGCTTCCAGTTCCAGGAAATTTTAGGAGATCATTCAGTAATCAAAATATACAATAATGTTTCTGTTTTCTTTGTTTTAGTTATAGTCCCCACAATGTGAGGACATGCAGTATCAGGTTGTCACCCATTAAGACTGACCCATGGACATGGACAACAGTGTGGGAACTGACTCTGGGAGCCCAGATGAAATGTGTGAAAAAGGGCAAAAGGGGAAAAATGGGGAAAACTGTAATTGTGTAACAATAAAAAATGATTGAAAAAAGAACCCATTCTGCTTTTGCTGAAAGAGGTAGCCCTCATTCTTATTCAGTCTTATTCCAGGCAGACCCTCTTTCTCTTTGGTTTATGTAAGTAGAATATTTTACCTCATTCTGGAATCTAACCCTGGAAAATTCATCTCACTTCCCTGATCAAAAGTAAAATATATCTTGCTAGTTCTGGTAGACAATTTCTTCTTGACTCTGTAGGAAGATATGCTCCAAAGGGCTGAGTAACAAGCCTTTAACTCCTGTGTGCCCAAATGTCTCGCCAGGACATGCCCTTTAAAACACAGGTAGGCTTCTGCTTCTAACCTCTCTCTCATCTAGGTGCACATTTCCTATTTGCAATTGCATTGTTTTTGTCAAAAACATTTTAACATGGATCCTTCATGTTCAACATAAAGGAATACTAAGTTTAGAATAATTATCTATGGTTTATTGAGGTTAAGAGAGAGTAGAGATGATGTTTTCATGATGTTTCCCTCCCCCCCCCCCAAAAAAGTTGGTGATATGCATATTTTACAGTTAGCAGCCCAATGCTGGTCCTTGTTAAGGTTTAGTGAAGAACAATGATAAAGTCTATTACTTAGCTTTCTGTGCAAACCTTTATTCTCTAAGCTTATTGTATTTCTAGTCAACGAAAGCCTCCTGCCTGATTTGAGGAGTTAGCATGTAAAAATAGTTGCTGAACCTGATTCCTTGATGGGAAATACAATCCACTAGAAGCAAATGTACCTGTGAAACACAAACACATTTCCATTATCTGTAGCTTACAACCAAAGCAAAGTTTCTTGCTTTGACGAATATCCTATTCACTTTGGAAACGAAAGTGAAGCACAATTTTTGCATTTATTAATTGTGCAGCCCTGCTGTAAACATTAGCTAACCATTTGATATTGAATCATAAGTAAATCTCTGGCCCTAAAAGGCACTGCTCAGCTTCCAAACTCTTAGGCTCCACATTCTGAGTGGGTTATAATCTTGGCAAGATGCATTTTCCCCATCAACATCCATAATGTGTCCTCAGGGAGGAATTTGTCAAAGGAGGAATTTGTAAAGTCACCATCTTCACAGAGGCCCTGGAGAATGAATTGAGCTGATGTGTGTAAAGACCTCCAGAGGTGAAAAATGGGGCAGGATAGTCACTTGTGCCAGAGGGATTTTCTTGGCAGGGTTGGGGAATCTTCCATGAATTAAACAGGAGTATTTCTGACATGACCAAGAGAGGAGGAGGTTTTCTCAGAGAATTAGCTGGCACCTTACGTGATGCTCAAGCAGTCATTCAGAGGCGATACCTCTGTAATGGTCCATATTTACTCATTTGAAATTTCAAAATGTGTTAAAGGAGAGGAAGATTGGAAAACCTTGAAATAAACAATCTCATTTAAAAACCCTATGGAAAATATTGCAAGCCTTTGAAAACAGGCATACCCTGACCCTTGAGTCTGGAGAGAGGAGAGGAACACTGGGAGTCCTGGAACGAAAGGACCCCACCTACAGACAGCTCGTCCAGCCCTGGAGACCTCGCTCTGCTACACAGGTTCCTTTATGAAACTGGGAAAAGGAGATGCTCACAAACATCGCTCTGATGTTTTCATCTTTCTTTGGACGTAGCTGCATTTTAAAGACTCAACAGCGGGCAAATTAAGAATCTTTTTCCTTTTGTGAAAAAATGTATATAGAGGGTGGGGCAAAAGTAGGTTTATAGTTGTTCGATAATTAATAAATTATAATACAAGAATAAACACTATGGTTTGAGTCCCCGCAGCTGTAAACCTACTTTTGCCCCACCCCCCACACACACATATAAAGAAAGAATTTTCAGTGATTATACTTAGTCATTAGTCAACAGGAAAACTGAGGTTTGGTGGAGAAATGTTCATATTTTGACCTCATATATTGGCGCCGTGATATATTCTAATGGGAAAAATTAAGTCAATAAACCAGCAATTAATAAAGAAGTAAATAAACATTGCCTGCTTATTTTCCTTTTGGTGTCATTTTGGAGCTTTCATGCCTTGACCTGCCAAAGCCCGAAGTCTGCCAGCCCAGCGGGCTCCTGCTTCCGTGTCATGCTGGAGTCTTCTCTGTGGCCCGCCACACGTTCATCCGAGGCTCTCTTCGCTGCAGCTCTGAATGCCCATGGCGACAGCCCCCATCTCCTTCCCTCAGTCTCTTCCATATCAAATTAGTTACATCCAGGGCAAGCTAAGTCTTCTGAATATAACAACTTAATTCTGGTTGCAACACCCTCAGTTTCTTTTCACTTCCAAAAGGATAAACTTAAATTCTTAGCATGCTATTCAAACCGTCTACAATCCAACCAATCCATCTTGCCTTTTACTCTTCTAATGCCCTTTGCAGCCAGCAAATCAACCTAGGTTTCATTCTCCAAACAGTCTCTGAATTGTCTTACTTCCCTTCCTTTACTCATATGTACCTCTCTTTCCTAAATGCATTTGCTCTCATTTCAAACAATCCGTCAAGGCTCAGATAAAGAGCTCCCTTTTCTAAGCTCTCTCAGTTGACTTCTGATAACTGTTATCTCTTTCTCCTGTGAAACTTTATGAGCCATTGTCCTCACCAGTGGGACCTACCTTGCCATGTGACGGTGTACACAGACATACTCTGTATTATTATTTAATTAACCCTGTGTGTATAGCTTGTCTTTTCATATGATCATAAGAATTATTATTTCCCCTTTCCTCCTCTCTGTCCTCTTTCTTCATTGACCACTGCAAAGGACTTTGTACATAATCAACACTCAGGAAATAGCTGACAATTGATTAGGAATTCTGTGTTGTTATAGGTTCAAGTTCCCACCATGATTTCACTTGGGTCATTTTCATATGAATCCTAAGGAGAATCTTTGAGTTTTGGAGTGATCCCAATTTAATCAGTTATTGGTAACATGATTGTTTTTGTTTTTGTGATTGTTTTACACACAACTAAAGCACATACTCCAGGGTTGTTTCAGCTCCCAAAGACAAAGTGTGACGTAAATGCCAAATCTGTACTGTTATTATATGTACACATCCTATTGCTTCTCAAGTCAGGTTTGAGTGATCCAACTATTAGGGATGTAAACTCACTTCTTGCTAGGATTATTATCTTATAAGGCATAGTTACAATTGAACAGATCTCCCTAGATGATGATTTCTTCTGATATTCTAGTTACATTTTCTTTGGCTTAATTTTATTCCATTAAACCTCTCCATGTTTTTTTTTTTTTCTTTTCTTGGTGTCTATCTAGCCCATTCAACTGCCAATAATAAAAGTTGATAGGATTATAGTCCTACAGGATCTCATGTGAAACTTCTGCATGTGTCATGTCAGATTTCCACTGAACACATAGCACATCTTTTTCTTCTCGATGGGGGAACCAGTGTAGTTACATTTAGTTAGGTTAGCGGCTTATTTTGTGTAATGCCAATAAAATAAGACCCCTGAGGGAGACAGGATTTTGATCCAGCCGAGTTCCTTCCAAACCTTAATTTTACAGGTTAAAGGCATGGAACTACTAGCCATGCAGTACCTCACTGCACTGACCTAATAGTAAACAAGTATAACACAGCACATAAATGTTTGATATTTAGCTCTAAATAAAAAAATATGTATTTTGCAATGAATACTTAATTAGGACTGCAAACCGAATATAAGGAATGGAGCCCCTACTGCTTCTGAGACAAAGCAGAGTAAAATGAATTATCATCATGCAGGGAATGATATTAATAGTGTCCGGCTTTATAAATGAATCCAATTTTAAGCCACTTTAGTTGCTATCATACTGAGAAAGAGTGCAACATGTCTAACATATCATTTCCTTTCTGGCAAATGACAAGACTTAAGCAGAAAACAATTTCAACTTGCTGGTGTTTGCCTACATTAAATATTTCTAATTATTGAGCACTCACAGGCAAACATCATTCAGAAAACAGACGTCGGTGCTCTTTTCAGCATCAGCATATGGAGAGGGACTATCTTCTCTTTTTCGTGCCCTCTTACAACAGGAATAGAGTAGCTGAAAGGTGGTTTGGGCGCCTTTACGGCATCAGTAATTGTTGGCTCACTCCCATGAGTCTGTCCTGAAGAAAACAGCTTGTGTTTCCCTGTATGTGGAGCTTAGGTTTATGGGCTGTACTTGTTATTCAGAGTGTTTGTAGGTGGGTGACATCACCAGGAAGTGATGTACCAATCACAATGAAGGTGCTGGCAGATGACTCCACAAAACACCATCTCTACATGCTAGTAGAGGAGACTGTATAGTAGTTGTTATAACAATAAGAGTGATAATTAGACCATAAATATTGGACTTAAGGTAAAGAATCGGTAGTGCCTTTTGATGTCCCAGAACTTCTGATTGCAACATTGGATATATTTACCTACCATTCAGAAATTCTCCATGTAACTCAGCTTGAACTGAACAGGGAATTTGGGAAAAGTGCTATTCCAATTTTGGAATTTACAGTCCTGCTAGGCAGAGAAGACCCACATACATGAGGGGTACTGATCAATTCTGTGTGCTATAAGAGTTCTAAATATGGTGACTTAAAACACCACGAAGGAAAGGAGGACCAGGGTCAGCTAAGAAGTGTCTGTCGCGCTGCTGAGACAGGGTGATAGCTCATCTTTAGAAAGTCTCCCACTGTGTCAGACCCGAGAGGAGATGTGGCTCAAGGGCTTTGCTCACTTTATAAATCCTCCTCAGCAATCTTATGGTTTTGTTTCTAGGCAACAGCCGCATTGTCAAAGGCTTTTTCTGAAAATGGGACAGTAAAGAGAAGACAAGGCCAAGTTCTGTGGGATCTGCACAGGGCCCTAAGCTTAGGGATGTTCTCAAGGTCGGCACTCTGCCCCAGGGCACCGCTGGAGAGGAGGCGCCTGGCTGCGCTGACCCCATTGGTGCCCTGGTAACCTCGAGATTACCTTCTTCCTGAGTGAAACCGAGATCCATACACACTCCAATATAGCATACATTTACATGTGTATGTGTGTGTGTTTGTGTACATGTATGTGTATGTATGCTATGGTCAGATGAAACACAACTTCAGGCCATATGCCCACTCGGGCAGCCCATTCACAAGCTCTGCCTTTTGGGACAAGACAGGCTTACCTTTTCCTTTAAGCCCTGACCATGAAGAAGAAGCAGACTCTTCACTAGGCCAAGGAAAGAGAATCCTCAAGCACATTCAATTTGACCACCAAACTCCAAGGCAATGAGTCTGTTGTTACGCGAATGGGAAAATGACCGCATAGATTAAATCCTTCCTGGATTGTCTCTTTCACTCACCTTCTCCACCTAATATGGAAAGGTGAGTCATGAGGTACTCTTGCTTAAGAAACTATTTAGATATTAAAAAAAAATTCTTCAATCTTATGGCTTCACTGAGGCTATCTTAGGCCAAGTCCTAGGTAAGAAAAGCTAATACTGACAACTACTACCTGTATTGAAGGCAAGAAAAGTTCCATGCTCTAGATTATTGTTTTATTTATATTCACATATTTACTTCTCATGATAATTACATGCAACAAATGATATTCTCATATAATTCCCATTTTGCAGTAAGGCAACTAAAGCCAAGATGTGTCCAGTGACTTGTCTGAGTCACAGACCCAGGCAGTGGTTGATCCGGTGTTTGAACTGGAGAAGGATGACGTGTGAGGACTTGCTCTTCATTGCTGCATTTGTCTGCATGGAGGAACGAGGCCCTTGAGATGCTAAAAAGGTGCTGCAAACAATGCATCTAGGAGAACCGTGTATGTTCTCAAGTCTACATCTCTTTCATTGTTTCTCAAAGCATATCCCTAAAACTTCTCTTCAGAAAATGCTGACTTACTCTGCCCCTCACTGCAGATGAGCTCTGGAGGGAGCAACCAGCCAGGATAAGATTATAATCGCACAGATATGTCTTGTTTGGGGAAAAGGCACAGTGTCAGGAGAGGAGAATGGATGCTCTCCGTCCATGGGCGACACCCCTTCCACTCTATGATATACGGACACCAAAGACACCGTACATCATGGTGACATGCACTTAAACTTAAAGCTGGTCCAAGCGCTTCTGTGTTCCCTGGGGGAGCTGCCATAAGCCGTGATCTATGGAGAGGGCCCAGGGCTGCTCTCTGCTTGGGTTTGTTCTGTTTAGAGTAATCCTCCAAATACAATTATTGCCTTCACTGCAAAGAGGCATTTCTTGGAAGAAAGTAAGTGATATGCATCAGAAGAGCAAGAGATAGAAAAAAGAGATCTGGTCTTTGTAGACACCGCTGTCTCAAGTAAAGTAACACATTGTGATGTAGAATGGCTAAATTGGGAATCAGTTACATAGTTTCCGGCACAAGCTTTTCTGAAAACGGCTCTGTGATCCTAAGCAAGTCTTCTTACACTCTGGGCCTCTGCTCTTTCACATTAAAGGTAAGGAGGCAAAATTCGATAGGTTCCTTCAGGTCCCTTAAAGTTGTTTAGGAATGGAAATTCATCACTACTGAACTTTAGAGGCCATATCTTATCTGTTTTGATGTCTTTCCTACCTAGTACAAGATAGGCGGAGAGTTGCTCGAGAAATATTTGTGGAATTAGGGGGCAGGCAATTTGCTTATATAGTCGTACAGAAAACAGGAGCCATAGACTCCTGACCTTCAGTCTGAAATAGGCATTTGATGAATCCACCTCAATTTTTCATTAGGCTTGCCGGAGTTATTTCTATGAAAAGCCAACAAACAAACTCAATCCCCTCTATTGTGTTTAACTATCGTTATAAAAATGAGGCTCTAGCCACCCCCCAGTGATGGTTGGGGCTGTTGGTATATTCATCAGGGGATGATTGTTATTGCTTTTTCAAGATATTCCTGCAAAAAGCAAGAACATCATTTTTCACTAGTCAGACTAATAAAAATGCTAGAGGTATAGCTTTTAAAAATATATTTTTTTAAGTCCTGGATTTCACTGGAGCAGAATGCAATTAAAATGGCTATTCATCTCACCCGCTCTATTTTATAAAATAAAAATAATGATGCAGTTGAAAATATAATTTTAACTTCTATTATGAAAAAAAAAGAATAGTTCAATTCTCCAAGGCAGGCATACTTTTTTATGAAATTTAAAAGTTCACCCAATATATAGAAGTGTCCCACATCATACCGTATCTCATGACAAAGTGGCTTTTTGAAAGTGGCTCTTTGGGTAGTGGCACAAGGTTTCTGTTTACTGCTATACTACCTTGATTCTCCAATGCCCCAGCTCTGCCTGCAATGTTCTTAAAGCAGCTGGTGATTTGGGGTCAGCTCTCTGACCTCTGTACCTCACTTGTAGGAGGACTTACTTATTGAGGGCATTTGTACTAGTTGAAGTTTTAAAGGTCATATTTGGGATGTTTCAGGTCAGCTCTGCTCAATAAAAATGTCCCCCCATATATGTAACTTCAGATTTTCCCAAAGCCACATTTAGAAAGTAAAACAAAACAAAACAAAACAAAACAAAAAACTACTTAAAAACTTTAATTATTTTTATTTATTTTACTATCTCTAAATTATGTAATTTTAAAATATAATAATGAAAATAATGGAATATATTACTTTTTAAAATTCAAAGTACTTGAAAACCAGTGCTCTTTCTACCCTCCCAGTCAGAGCAGTCACGGTTTAGACTCGCCTCACCCCTGTGGTCCAGAGCCTCCGGGCCTCACAGGTGCTGAAGGGGACGGTGATTTCAGATCACAGCTTCTAATGGGAGAGATGCTAGAGCATGACTTGCTTGCTTATTTGTTATTAGTCTTTTTTTTTTAATTTGTTTTCTTTTATTTACTTGTTTTTTATATATTGAGCCAACTCTGTGATTTCAACAGTACCTCACAGGTTTCAGTAATTTTTCCTTTAGTGTGAAAAGCTCTGTAACTGTCCCTTTTACATTTTATCCTGTCTCCGCTTTAACCAAGGATTCCCAGCAAAGACAGATGCTAAATGATATTTCCAATTACAACAAAAGCAAAGGGCATAAGGTCTTCTGTTATAGTGAATAATAAATACTTCTCTCTTTCTCTCTCCCTCCTACCTCTTTCCTTCCTTTCCCCTCTCATACTCATACTCATACTCACACACACAACCCCCCAATTCTCCCATGAATGGCAGAGAGGTTTAAAAGGGCTATGAAATCCATGGACTTCTCTCAATTCAAAGGACAACGAGGCATCAACAAATTGTTTTTGAATGTCTGCTGCATGCATCTTTTTGTGCAGAGAGCAAGCACTAGTAAGAAGGGGGTTACTAAAATGCTTTTATATGGTCCATTGGGAGACAGAATTTTTCGCTGGACCCTTGAAGAGGAAACAGTCACATTCCATGCTTGTGGATCTGAAAACAGGAGCTTTAGATACATTGCATCTTATGGAATACTAGGCAGCTAAGAGGGCTGATCTGATACTTTGTAACCACACACACTTTCAGCTTTGTGTAGCACTGCCAATCAACTGACCTGCTGAATCCCACTGCTGTGCAGGGTGGAACCTAGTATGTCTAATGAGAAAGGAGAAAACTGAGGTTCAAAGAATTTTAGGAACTTAGTGGAACTAGAACCCTGAAGTTCTAGTTTCCAGCCTTTTGGGTTTTTTTGTTTGTTTGTTTTGTAGTTTTTTTGGTGGTGTTATTACCCTATTTGACATATTTGTGGATGAGGGAAGGATTTAGAAATCCAATGGGATCAATTGGTCAACAGATTTTAAAACACACAACTTGTTTTATCTGCCACTTCTCCAGTGGCCCTTTTTAAGTGAATCTTAAGTTGACACTTGTTTCCTATTGAAAGTGTCCCCTCTTTTGACATGGCTTTCCTGAACCCTTCCCCCTTAGAGGGACTCTAATGATATTTTTACCGGACATGCATATTCACCGGGTTGGGCATGTACATTCACCGTGTGACAGGAAGTGGTGGCCCTCCCTTCCCTCCACTGGGTTGAAAGTCGGTGCTGCCGGCACATCTCTTCTCTCCACAGCAACGCTCACTGTGCTCCCCTCGCAGTAAAATCCAATCCCGGTGTGGTTTGACGGGCCCTGATTAGGAGTCTGTGGAAATGAGACTTTCACTTTCCAGTGGCCTTCTGGTGGACTCAGCGAGAGCTCCCCTGGCCACTGCCAGTCCATTCACAGCCCCGCGTGCCTATGTTCAGAGGGCATTTCACGCAGCTTCCTGTTTCTCCTGGCTTCGGTGCTGCAAGAACAGGTGCATCACCCATGACTTCAGCTGCAGATCTGCCCATGGTCCCTGATGATCCTATCACTTTGCCTTTGCCATGAGATCCTATTCCAGCCCCAACTGCTGTCTTATAACACGGTTTTTGACATAGATACTAGACTGGCATGTCAAAAGAAGGATGCTTTAAACACACAATACCCAGATTTCAACTCACTTCTTCAATTATTTTGGTCAAATGTGGACTGGCTTGTAGCTAGCTAGATGACCACAGACAAGGGCTGCTTGCTAATCAACAGATCAGCATTAACCCGAAGATAGATCTCTAGTGGCCTGACAATGAGTTCTGCCCTTGGCCTTGACCTGTTCTACATTTCATCACTTTAGCATTTGCAATGTTTCAAAAAGGTCATAGTCCCTGAGTGCCAGCATTGCTTATAGTTGTACAGTAGCAGTTAGGAGCAGAAATGGCATTAGAAGCACATTTTCTGAATCAGGAAATGGAAATTTCAGTGATCACTAACTGAATGAGACATGTCCCTGCTGAGTCTATCAGCTCAAACCTGAGGAAGCAAACCTGCCTGCCTGGTGTACCAGCAGGCAGGCAGACCTGGGTGTTCCTCAGGTGGACAATGCCACACCCTTTCGTGCACATGCCCTGGAGCTGGCTTCTTCCTCAGTTTACCACCGTTCAGTCAATGGTGTCATCTCTCATACAGCTCCCCGGTCAGACACTCAAGTGCCACCCCCATTTCTCTCTCTCTTCCTTTTATCTACGTTCAGTTGACCACATGCACTGATGATCAGACCTTCTCCATGTCTTACAGATCTATTTTCTACCACAAACCAGGGGAAATTAGAGAATTAGGGCAAAAAATAAAGTTTGAAACAGCTTCACGTATGACTCTAATAACTCGTCCACCCTCTCCAGCCAGGTCAGAAACATGGCATTGTGGGATGCTGTCTGCTCGGGGCCCACTTTGTGCTGCTGAGCCAGTCTTCACAAACGTGCTAGGGCTCTGCAATAACACATGTAAGAAGAGACTTAAGGATCAACTAAAAATTTCACATGTGTTTCATTTGCCTCCGTGATTGGTAAAAGTGTTTGTAAACGGGAAATTATATAAGGGATTTTGAGCCCTCAACCCAATTAAAGGCTAGTGTGAGCCCCCTGCATCTTCGAGGCAATGGGGTTTGGGGGCTCGTGTCACAGTATGAAACATCTCATGGAGCCTTTTCTCTCCAGCTATTATGCACATGTGGAGCTCCAATGTAGCCTTTGGTGCTGGGGAGAATGCACGACAGTGCAGATAGCCCTTGAGACCAACAGCTGTTGAACTCGACAACTTTGCAACAGTTCAGATATCCACAGGCTGGGAAAACAGAATGGCCTAGAGACGTGGTGTGAGGACACCCGAGCTCCAGGGCCCACAGGCAGTGGGCAGGGATTTGAGCCTCCCCCAAGTAAGGCACAGTTGCTGAGGCCTTCACCTATGTCACCCATACTGTCTCTGGATAGGCAGCAACCATGCTCCGTGTCATATGGTGGCAATGTGGGCAGAGAGGGACAACTAGCAGAGCCTTTGTGGAGTCTTTGTTGCCAGATTTGCAAATAATCATCCCCAGGCTTAGGCCCAACCTTGGATCTGCTGTTTCGACTCCTGAAGGGCAGATGAACCCGACACACACTGAGTTTCCCTCGGCAAATGTACTTAGTTATACAGTGGGACCTTGGCGCACGGTGCACAGAAGAGTCTGCTTCCAAACGGAACTGGAGATCCCAGTCTTATGACAAGAGTCCATTTTACCTCTGGGAGATGCTTCCTAAGAATTAGAATTACAGCTGATTTGTGGGTGCCTTGCAGAACACAGCTCACATACTGCCCACCAGGATATTTCCAACACTGGGATTCCCGATTCCTCCCGGGTCAAAAGCAAGGGTCCCCTGCACCCTGCATGTCATGGCCAGTGCAGCAGCTTCCATGTGGAGTGGCTAGGAGGGGCCCCAAACTAGGAAGGCCAGCTAGAGGTTCAACATTCACCCCTCTATAAAAGGCTTCAAAATGCTGAAATAAAATGCATGGAATTAGCAAGGAAATCTATTAGTTTTGAAATTTAGTTCTATTCATGAACATGTTCAGAGCTTCCAAACCACTGGGAAGGGTGTGGAGGCTGAGGTCTCAAGCCTGTGAGGTTAAAAACCTGTGTCTATTGCTGGAAGCATGGCTTATGGCTCATGGATACCTGAGGCTTGACCATAGGTGACCCGTCAGGTGTGAGTAAGGGAAGGAATCCATTAACCACCTATACTTTCTGTGTTCTAAAGTTACCAAGAGTTGGGGTGGAAAGACGACTGTATCTGTATGTGATAATTGAGTCTTATTATGGGTAGAATTCTAACCTGTAAGAGTTTAAGCTGACTGTGGGGGTACCATCTATTTGGCTGAGGGGAAAGGAAGGAAACCAGACCTTATTCTCAATGTGGAGTCCCACTGCATCTATGCCACAAGTAACAAAAGGAGGGGGTGGCAGCTATGGGGAAATAAGCCTCCATGGATGGCTGATCCTGAGTCTCCAGTAACTGTTTAGAACAAGTCGTGAGCCAGGATGCCCAGCCCCCCACCCAACCCTGTTTATCCCCATGTGGGTGGATGCTAATGTGATGCAGGAGTCAGCCCTCAACAGTGCCACTCATCTTGAGTTTTGAACAGTTACTGTTATTGTCTATCACTTTGTTCATCCTGAAACTGGGTCCTTGGCTTCCATTTTGGGGGACCCGTAATCTTAAAATTGTAAAACCATCAATTCTTTAAAAGAAGCTGTTGCGTTCCCCTTATTTATTTATTTTTTATATTGCGTATATTTTAAATGTGTATTAAATTCCCTCGGAGCAAATAGGAATCGTAAAAACAACCCTTTGTCTTAGGAGAGGTAACTTTGTTTCTCTAAAACAAAAGGCAGTCCCTTTACTGCAAAGCCTGGCACACACGTACTCCTGAATTCGGGCTTTGCTAGGCCCTGGAGGCTCTGAGGGAGCAGTCATCTACGAAACCATAAACAAACATGCTGAACACCAAGGATGAGCTTTTTGTTATTCCCCTTTTTTCTCGTGGGCTTGGCTATTGAACTGCAATGACCACTGTTTCTCTTTAAATGCACTTGATGCTGCTTCCCATCACTGCTCATTTTTATCATCTCTTTTCATTGATAGAAACTTCCAAAGTCACTGCTTCAGCCCTTCCCTCAATTCTCTCTCCCACAGTGAAGCGTGGTGATTTCTCACAGTACCTGGTCAGAGACTTGGAATAAGGAGCTATTATAGCTTCAATTGGAAACTGTGGAAAAATAAGAAGAAGTCATTCCCAGATAGTTAACGGCACTTGGTCTGAGATTAAACTGCATGAAATGGAGCACTGGGGTCATTGGATAGATGCGGCGAATAGCAAAATATAATAAACAGACTCCAATCTTCCCTTCCAAGACTTTCCAAACAAAAGAAGTGCTTTGCATGGCTGCCGCAGATACCCAGACAGGCTTTTTATTTCTAGACATCTTGATTAATTTTTCAAGTGCCCAAGGCCTGGGGATGTCCCAAAACATCACTGCCCAGTGAACTTCTGTAAACTCACTTCTTCGTTAGGGGCAATATAATCTGTACATTGCACACTCATTTACCCTAAGCCCCTCTTTGTTGTTTGGTGGGAGCTGTTTAGGGCTCCTGAAACTCTGAGCTATTTTAATGACCCATTTAAAAGTTCTGTTTCTCTCTGCAAACAAAAGAATTCATTTGTCTCTAACTGCCGGCTAATCTGGGCCTTGTTTGAGACGTAAAGAGCCCACTGGTCAAAACACAGGCATACTCTTTCCTCACTTCTCTATAGCACTGCATATCTGAAAAGAAGCAATGAGACACCTCTTTCACGTGCTCTATTAAATAGTAGAAGGTGCTGTGAGCTTTGCTTTCAGAACCCAGCAATGATCATTTCTATATTCTGGATGGGCCTCTCAGAGAAGGAGTTAAAAGTGCCCAGGGCTGTCTGATGCTCAGTTTCTACAACCCCGTGAGGTCAGAGCCTTCTTTTGATGCAATGCTCCTCCTCTCAACAATCACTAATGAAGGATTTCCTTTGTTCCATTAGGAAATTTCTTAGGATGGCCAGTTAGTCCTGCCCATACCTCCTTCTGTGAACTGGTCAAGTCCATAGAACACCTAGGAATTCCTGTTTTCCCACCCCTGCCCCTCAACCAAAATAATTGGCATTTAATGTGTGAATCTTGAGGCCAAGTCTCAGCCTGCTTGACCATGAGCTGTAAACTCTCAGGAAAGACTGGCCGCACAGTTGCACTGGGACAAGGGGTCATTCTGAGGGTCTTACACAGGTGCATCCCAGGGAAAAGACACTGGCCTCAGGCCTGCAGATCCCCCGCCCCCATCCCATTCTGCAGAGGAGGAAGAGACAGGGCTTGTGATCCCCCTTACTCATAGAGAGGACAAAGAAGAAAGAGAGGAGGAGAAAAGGCCATGAAAATGTCTTTCATTAACTATTTCCCCTAAAAGTCTTTTTTAAGTTAATTTGTAAGAATGCCTGAAGGCAAAACAGCTACGCCCACTTCACTGCCTTTTTATCTTCTGGTGGCTCTTGCTGTCTGAAGTCACATGTATTTTGTTAAATAAAAAAATGTCATCTTTCTGCCTGAGAGAAGAGTTTCTTGCATATCCTAGAACACTCTCCAGGTAGGGAAGCCTCTGAAGGGGTCACCATGACCCAAATTATACAGGGAAAACAAAAGGAAGAAAAACTACAGTTTCCCACTGAAGAGCACCCCTGTCTCCCTGGGGCAGAGCAGAGCCCCAGAGGGAATCCTGAGTATTTGAGGGGTGAAGGAAAATAGGTGCAGAAGTTAGTGTAGGTGAGCTGCAGCTTCTTGAAATTCTGATGGGCCTGGTAAGGTTGTGCTGGAGAAAAACTGTTCAGACTTATGTTTGGAATCCCCTACTTTCACTGGACTGGGAGCTGCCCAGTCTTCCGTCCAGGCTCCGCTTCCTGGCTGTGACCTCTCCTCAACCCCAGCTTCCACAATCGGCTCATGTAATTGGCAAGAGAAGGATAAGAATGCCCACTATGTCATGCCCACTGTGACCTACGGATGTACTGACATAGGCATTTGAGGGAGTTACATGTCAGGATGAAGCCCTTGCTCTGTCACACACCAGCTGGGACACTGGGCAGTTACTTAAACACAAAGAAGAAATTCTCATTTTTCTTACCTATAAAATAAAATGATAGCAATACCTACCTCACTGGACTATTATAAGGATTAAAGGAGATAATACTAATGCTTAGTAGAGTTTCAATACTTCTTACACCCTCAATAAATGTTAGCTACTATCATTATTTTTATTAAATGATTATGGTGTAACTGGTGATATCTCTCAAGGGAATTGAAAAGGATTTTGATTCTTGAACCCAAAAGTATTGGATTTTAATGGCGGAGTCGCAAATACCTTAAGAAGCCTTTAGGGCTGGAGATGGAGTGCGTGTTGGTTTGTTTTTCAATCACCAAATCATAACTTGTTCTGTCCATGTTTAATAATGGATCCAGTGTGTAACATGGATTTATTTATTAACCCCATCTTTAAAAATAGTGTCCAGTTTTCGATGTGACTCGAGAATGTGGAGACTCAGAAAGCACAGCCTAGTTTCATCTTCGAGCAGCATTAGACTACAAACAAAGGCATTGAGGCATGTTAGCAACAGCGGGCTCCACGACTCGGGAAGGGGCACTGACTCATTCTCATGCATGGAAGCCCTTTTCCCATTATTAATGAATATTTTTAATCCTGAACATATCACTCAGACTTAGTCATACATGACTGCACTCATTTTGTTTCAAAATTTAAAGAAATCATTTTGACTGAAGTTAATCCTTGTTTTTTTTTTATTTTTTTTTCAGGAACAGAGGCAACTATGAAACTGCAGCCAGAACCATAACTGCACACAGACAAATGCCACTGTTTTAGTTTTAGTCCATATATCTACATCGGTCCCCTATAATGCATCTATGCACTCCTTCCTTCATTCATTCATTCTCAATACACATTTGGTTTAATGAGGGCCAGTAAAACAGGTAAGTGTTACAAATTAGAAAAAAAAATCCTTGTAAAAATACTTAAAAATTTAAATAACTCCAAATTTTAATAGAAAGAGGGGCACTATAAAAGCAATATCCAGATAGATTAAAACCATTTTTAACACAGAGGTCAAAAACAATAAGAAAGGAGAAAAACATATTGGATTATATTACAATTAAGTTTTTTTGTGCTCATAGATAAGATGAGTGACAGCAAAACATAAATGACAGATTGAGAAAAATGCAGATGACAAGTAGGTTAATATTCATGGAGTTCCCGTAAACCTTTAGAAAAAATTATCTATTCAAAGGGCTGCCCTAATATTGTTTTCAAAATATTTGCTCCCACATGATAAGATGCTTGTTTTTTCCAGAGAGTTTGATGAGCGGGTCGGCAAGGACAATGTCCGTGTGGGAATGAGGTGACGGAAGAGGACCTGAGTGTCTAGGTGCTCACGGGTCTGTCTCTCTTATGTCTTGGCTTTCAAAATGGCTGATTTCTCCATTTTAAAGAAAATATTTCTTGTTTTTTTTAACCTCCACTCAATCGGAAATTTCACCCACTGGGACCATTTATGATTTTTTCCACAGACTGTAACCTTGTCCCACTCCGCGCCAAGTCTCAGGCCTCCCATGGAGAGAGAGAGGTGCCTGACATCTTAATGTCAGGGACAGTCCCTCACGGGAAAATGTCCCCCCTCCTACACGTGTGCACTTTGCCCTTCCTGCCTGCCTGAAATAGGGACTGACTAGACTCACTTTTCAATCATTAACCCTTGCATGCTGATGCAGGGCACCCATTAATTACTCCAGTCACACTGGGAATTCACCGGGTTGCCTGCTTGTTAAATACCATGGAGGAACCGAGTGCCTTGATGGCGGAATTAAGAAAGCTACTTCACTTTTTAAATCCTGGGACACTTTTGGATGCTACCCAGGCATGCCAGGGTGAAGTGTTATGGAGGGAGCCTTCCTGCAGGCCAACAGAATTTAATATCAGAAAACTGAAGGGTGGAGGAGAAAATGCCAGTGTGTAAGAGGAGTATTAAACATGATATGTAGGAGAGGCAAAAGCAAATTGCACAACTTTGGTTGGTGCTGAAAGGCTTGCCCTTCCCCAAATCTGCCTCCTCTTACCCCATCACAAAGTTCTAATCGCTCTCTGTGGAATGCTGACTTATGGCCAAGGAGCAACGAACTGTCAATGCCGTCTGGGTTTTGGAAAACATAAAAATTCTCCTTGTATTTGTGTAGTCATCATTTTCCAATTTCCTGTGATCCAAGTTATTTATGAGCATTTTAGTGTGGCTGGCACGGGGCTGAGAACAGCCCCTAGAAAAATGTGGTTACAGACCTTGGTGCCTGCTGCTAAAAAATACACGGGACTCTTATAAACACACAGACAGTTCTTCTGGCCACTCACAGGGCTATTATCCAGACGTGCCCCTGCCTTTGCTTGAGGATGTTGTTCTCAGATTACAGACTTGCTGTCCTTTCCCTGACCGTGTAGGAAATATAAGAAAAAGACAAAAAGAAAAGAAAAGTAGGAAACCAATTAGCAGCCTTGGAATAGCTTGTGGCAGGCACAGAAAGAATTGTGTTCTTGACCAATGGGAGGCGGGGCCAGGAGGGCAGAGGTAGGGAGCTGAGCAGAGGAGGAGGGAGTGAAGCAGAATGGGCAGCTCTGGTGAAACCGCTAGTGAAAGCATAAGTGGATTGTGGAGGGGGCGGTGAGCCAATCACAGTAAATGTGATTGTGTGAAACACCACCACTTCCCATCCTATCCTTTGAAATACATTTGAATTCTGTTTCTTTGTTTTAATTTCCCATTTTACACTCATATTCTTCATCAAAAGAGTCAAATTTTCTAAGTAAATTAATAGGAAACAAATTTTCATCAGGATTGTGAGACTAAGTTTTAGCATTTACAGGAAGTGGCAGCAGCAGGCCTGGACTTATCTGTGCATGTGAGAGTCACATATGGAGCTGGGGTTCTACAGCACTTCGCCCAGCACAGCCAGCAGCCACTGAGTGTGGTGCATCCCTGTGCTGAGTGATAATTTTTAGGGTGAGCACTGCCTAAGTGGAGCTCCTCTTAGAGACGGCACTTTACAAAGGAGCATATAATATTTGGGGAAGGAGAAAGCAGCAGAAGTTCAGAAGTGCTCACCATATTCTGGATATTGTCCTAAGCACTGAGGATGAACGGCCATGCACAACAAGCAGACACAAGACATGCTCTCCTGTGGCCCAGACTTTAGTGGGAGATGCGGCTGATGGAAGTTGGTGACAAGGGCCATAAAGACACTGCAGCAGGGTGAGCAGATGAGGACTGGCCAGGGTGAGCAGAGAAGTCTAGCTGGATGGGGAGACACGGGAGCAGAAAGTGGAGCAGAGCAGGGGCACAGACTGCTGGTACTCACTCAGGAGAGGCCTGCAGAGGCTTCTCTCCCCATCCAAGTTCGGAACTCATGAAAAGGTATTGAGTGTATGAGTCATCATCCCGGCTGGAAGGATGTGGCATTTTCAAATGGGTATTCAACTCTGTTTTAATAAAGGGACTATTGACAAAGTCATAGAATGCATTAAGGACCACAAGCAAGGTGTTGACCACCAAAGACTTGCCAACAGTCGGAAGCCACCCTCCATAGCTCTGCAGGGGCTGAGAAGGGGAGCCCTTATCAGGACCAGGCAAGAGAGAGGGCAGGAGCTGAGGCCATCAGTTCAGGGGGATAACTACTGCCTATGGGGAGCCCAGCAGGAAGGGAGCAGAGGTGCAAATGCCCCCTCCGCTTCTTTGTTTTACCCTTTTGTCTTACGCTTGTGTCTCCCATTTGTCTAACCCAGTGATTTGCAAGCAGAATGCCACAGTAATTTTTAAAACATGCCATATTTGACTGTTTAGTCAGAGCACTGACCTCTTTTCCCTTAGATTGTCAAATAAAAAATAACAAAGCCAACACAACAATAGCTGTCCAGTGTGAATGAATCCAAATTACACCCATTTTCTGTCAGACCAGCAAAAAAATATATTTTTGGTGTGCCACAGAACTTTAGTAATTAGTCCATGCTTGCCATGAGGTGAAAAAGGTTGAAAATCACTGGTCTAACCCAACTGGGAACCAGTAAGCAAGGGAGCCCTATACAGAGAGCAAAGGTGAAAGTTAGAGAGTAGATAAGAAGCACAAATGAAAAATACCCAGTACAAACAGGTAGTAAACGATGTAGCATTCAAAATACCACCTCTGATACTTACAATGCTGATATCAAAGACTGTGTGACTATAGGGATGTGGATTCTGATGGACAGGAGAAAAGAGTGCCCTGATCACTGGACAGAAGGGCGCTAGGGCTGAAAGGGAGCATTGAGGAGAAGTACAGAAAGAATGGAAACCGAAACCCAAAGCAAATGTCATTTTCTCTGCTCGCAATGTTGTCTCCAGCTGGCTGGCTGAGGCAAGGGGATGGTGGATGGCGCGCGACACTCACTATAAGCTGTGTTATTTCCAGCTGCCTCTAAAGCCTTGGGGTTTATCTCTTATGGGCAGCGTGCTGTCTTGTTCTGCGATTGTAATAATAGCAGCAGAGATAAGCACTTTTTGAAAGAGATCGCTGTGGAGATGAATATATCGGATGGTTTCACAGCACCTTTCCCAGTTGCAACTTTCATGTTAACTGCTTTTTTTAAATGCAGAATTTGCTTTATTTAAAACATACTGAGATTGAGAGAGAGAGAGAGAGAGAGAGAGAGAGAGAGAGAGAGATTGTTCTTACCTGCACTTTGATGTAAATAATGAATACATTTCAGCTATTTCCATTGGCTAAAACAATTAAAATTTAAAAAGAAACTTAGTTACTCCATATTCAATGGTCATCTCTAATTAAACCATATGGGCACAATTCAAGTTAGCACTGTAGCAATGACCTCAAACAGAACTCTTAATGCTTCTTCCTATTGACTTATATAAAAGTGTTGTTAGCTGAGGGGTCACAAAACTGGATCTTCCTGGGAAGCACATGTGTTTTAGTGATTAAAGATGAATCCATATGGTCCAGGTTAGGCCCCCGACTCTCACTTTGCCAAATGGGATATTAACCCAGTCCTAGACATTTACCAAATACTGTGCATCAGGAGAAGCAAGTAAAGCTCAAGGAGTTTAATCCTAACTGACCTAATTAATAGTAACCAGGGACAAGAAGTTGAAGACTCCTCATCTTAGAATGGTATCTTTTCACTGCGCTCAAACTCCTTCCAATTTCACAATTCCTGTTCATTCTTGATTAGAGGAATGGAGTGCAGGCATTTGCCCACAGGCGCCAGTCAGGTGACACAAATGCATCTCTCACAGGGACTGGTGGGACCTGTGGCAAGCTGAAGAGGACAAGCCCCATGTTTTAGTATGCACATTCAATTAAAAATGCAAATGAAGCAAAGGAAAAAAAACACACTTTGTTGGATAAGGCATGTCTGTAGCTGGATTCAGCATGGGATCTGCCAAAATTGACCCTGGAATTGAATTGAACCCTCTTAGGAAATAATTCAGTTTCCCTGTGATCATGCAGAATCCTAACCGAAAGCTTTCTCTCTCTCCATCCCTTCTCCTTTTCATATTCTCTCTCTTCCTTGTTAATTTAAATGACTTCATGTTTTTCTCCACTAAATTTCTTTGTTGAGATTAACAACTTTTAAGGATGATCCATTTTCAACACGTGCGCCCACATACTGACAGAAAGAGAAAGTTGGCTTGATTACCAATATTTGCTTGGGGTTCCAGTGTTCTTCAAGTTTACAGCAAATTTGAGTATGTAGAAGAGTTGAGCCCAGGGGAAAACGTGCCACTTAGTGTCCCCCCTGAGTCATAAAATTCAACAAAAATCCAATAGTGCTGCCAACTGCCAAATATACAGGTTGATGCATTAAACGGAATGTACGACGTAATGGGAACTTCAGGAAGAAAACCAAACCCAACCTCACAGCCATGCTGAGACATCAGCCCTAGTGACTGCACACCCTGTACTTAGCCTGCCTGCACTAGAGGGCTGTTCTGAGAAATACAGCTCAAGTATGTTATGACTAAATCAATGTTTCTGAAATAATCTAATCTACATACAACTTTAACTACAGGCTGTCGTAAAAGTTGTGGCCATTTTCTCTCTAATGGAGTGATTGACTAAAACATGCAAAGAATCTAATATCCCTTAGACATCTCCTAATCTCCTATCATAAGAATAAATGAAAGAAATGAGCAACTAGGCATACAGATAGTGTCTAAGGGACTAGTCTCAAGTCATATAAGACACACACACACTCACCTGCAATGAATCAGTAAGATGGACGTGAAGATTTGCCTGGCTGGGGAACTCATTGGTGGGATAGACAAGAGGTATATTTATAAGAGGTCAGAGTCATATCGCAGAAGATTTCCCTAGATTTGATATTTCTATTCACCATATACCTTATCAGAATCTTTCTTGAAGTCCAATCCATGCTCATTTTTCTTTACCTCAGTGATGTGAAGTGAAATAATGGTGATATTATTAATAATGATTATTGATATTAATCAGATAGCACCTTTATCCCCTCAAGGGGTTTTCAGTGCTGTATCTTATTTTGTCATCTACATAAGCCTTGGGAAGATGGATAGCTTGTTTTGATTAGGGAAACAAAGAAAAAAAGGAAAGAAAGAAAAAGGAAAAAGAGAATTGCCTTTGTTTACAAAGACGTGGTACCAAGTACAGATGGCCAAACGCCAAATTTAATACTCTGTTTGGAGAGGAAAACAAAAATCACATTACAAGGAATGTGCATCAAAAGAAGCATATACTTTCGTAACCACCACTGATTTTAAAAAACATATTTAAAACCTCAAACCAAAAACCTTTATTTTACATATTTTTCATTCTAATTTAAATGTAATCACTATTCACTGGAAAGTCAGAGTGTTGCTCTCATCTCTGCAGCCGCCCTGCTCCAGCCCAGAAACAAGTGCATTGTTTATTCTGAAAATCTCTACTTCAATCCCGCAATTGTGTATCATCCGTTGCTTACTATGTCTCATGGGTTTACACAGTCCGTATGTACGGAGGAGAGAATGTTTCCAACCATAAAAATCCCTCGATCCCTATCCTTGTTTCTGGAATCTAACACAACACTTTCTAAAACAATCTAAGTTGATGAGAGGTGGGAATGAGAGGGAGGGTCCACATAATGTCAATAACTAACCCTATCCAAACTCCGTTACAGGGTTGAGGTAGGAATTTACTGAGATATGTGTGTTTAATTACATTATAAATTTCAAAGTAGAAAGAATTATAGGAAATCCATACTCCTAGCTCTCTCCCCAAGGAAATGAGAGGATTCTGATTTCTAAATAATATGATATAATCAAAAGGAACATCACCACTCTTAGAGGAAAACTAAAACTAGTTTTAAAGACACAAAGAGTTAAATTCTCCATGTGATGAAATTCTTTTCTTTTTTCTCACGTTATTGAAAGGGGCATTATAAAAATAATGCTAATGGAGTGACTACATTTTAATCAAACATGATACACTCTCAGAAAAACTAATGTTTGCATCTTGAGTAAATTAAAAGCAGCCTGCTTTTTCTGACGTGGAAACAGAACTGATATTGTAACCCCTGCCCCCATCTCATGCATAGAAACCTCAAGAATAGAGAGCCTAATTTCATACCTTCCAAACCTCTGTATTAATAGTTTGGCAAAGTTTGAGGCCAAGTTTCTAAGAAACAAGAAGGTACCTAGGGGCCAGCTTTCTCCCTCCTGTCAGAGGATGTGAAATTTTTAAAAAAGAGAGTGTGTAAATTTGAAAGGCCCACATGCAACAGGAAAACAGAGGCAGAGTGAAATGGAAAGGGGGGCGGGGGGGACAGAGACAAAGATACAATCCAAAGGAGAATAAACCCACATGGCTTTCTGCAGTCACAGATAATCGCATAGTAGGCAACCTGAGGAAGGCTTGATTTCCTGATTCTATCAGCAATTCTTCTACAAGCTACCAAGGCGTTCCCTCTGAGACAGCGGAGGAGGGTCCTCTCAGCATAAGGTGACATATCTAAAGATAAGTAATCAGTTCTGTTTTTATCAGCAGCTCAAAAGATGAGGTTGTAATTTGAGAGCAGCAAGGAGAGATTTGCTTAGGAAACTGAGTCATTATCGGTGATAGTGACTTGGTAGGTTCATATTCATGTTCCATATGCAGCAGAACCAAAACCTGGATGCATCCAAAATCTGGAGTATCCAGCTATCAGGCCTACCTCCCATTATTTTTAGCAAAGAACAACATGGAAAACAATTCTGAACTGCATCCTTTCAGGAACAGTCCGAATAAAGAGATTTATGTACACGGAAGCACGGCAGTTCAGACCCACAAGGGTCTGAGGAATAGCAGCTAATGCTGAGTGTGCTAGGCACCGGACTAAGATGTTTCCACGAATTAACTTACTTATCTTTCACACATGGCTTATTTGGGGGCTCAATGTTATCCTCGTTTTAAACACAAGTAAATGAGGTACAAACAGGTTAGCTCATTTGCAGACTGAAACACCTCTAATAAGTAAATAAGCCTGGATTAACATGTATAGTCTGATTACCTAAGTATTCTTCAGGCACACTGACCTACTGACCGCAAAACTGAGCCTCCACCTGACCAATGAAACCTGGAGCTCCACACCTTCACGTGTTTCCTAGATGGTTTACGCAGAGCCAGCCCAGTGATGTGTGTGTCAGTGTTCACTGAACCTGTGCCCATCAGCCATCACTGCCCAGCAGAACCGGGAGCCTGGTTCCCGTGTTTGTCTTTGTTTTCCCAACACCTCACGCAGGTAGGCCTTCTGTAACTACTTGTAATTATGGAGCAGATGAATCAGTAATGCCACTGAATGAAAAGAAAATCAGATCTTTAAGCAGTTAGAGTTTACCTAAAGCTATTCCCTGAAGCAGTGATAGAAAAGGGGTTTGAAAACTCCTTAACCACCCATACAATTTCATGTGGAATGCCATGAAAAAAGATAACTTTCCATAATTTTTTCTTTTTTTTTTCCATAATTTTATTCTAAATTTTCTGGAACGATCTTATTGTCCACATTATCACTCAGCACCAGAAAGGCACAGAGCGCTCCTGATTGCTTTGTTTTGTTTTTCTTCACACTGTGATACGCCTATTGACTTGTAGACTAGCTAGATTTCCATAGGTAATCTTTTGCGAGAGTTGCATTTGCATGTCATCCACATAGGGATCCATTTAGAATCATCATGAATCGATTTGCTAGGGCTTACGTTTTTCAGACTTTGGAATTATATCCTAGGAAAACAGAAAACACATTCTCTCTTGCTGTATAAAATATGCAGGAGACTACTTTGGGTTACAATGCTCTTTTGCATTAGCACAGATGCTGAAAAGCAAATTCTCAGCTGCTCAGTCTCACTCGGAAGGTGTGCTACACTAATAACTGTGTATGGGGGAGCATTGCCAACTCACAATATAACAAGTTAAACTGCGTGTTGTATTAGCATTATTCTTATTGCTAATGTAATGTCTATCCACGAAGGCAGCATTGTTAGATTGTTAGTACTGTAGATTGTAATGACAAAAGGAATTAGATGGGTTTTCTATGTTAAATCAATCATTAAGCAGTGCTATAATTATTTGCTGTTGGGAACACTCTTTTTTCTATTGTAAAATTGACACAGTCTATGAACGTAATTGCTGTGTTTTCATCCTAGGGCCCTTTAAGATTAGAGTCTGGGAGGAAGATGTGGCACTTCTAATCCTTCTGACATTTCAGAGGGACTATCCTGGCAGGAATAATATCACATCACTGTGTAATTAATCAGTGCATTTTCCTGTGGTCTGTGAAGACTGTGTTTCCCTCTGCATTTGAGAGACAGAAAGGTGGCATGTACGCGCCTTCTGCGGCTTTAATTACAATGTGATGTTGAGTCCAATTATATTCTTGGACTGTTTGACCTTTTCGGGTTGTATATATTCAGACCATTTCACTGATACTGGGGTGGAAAATTTTAGGCATCAATGTATGTCGGTTTGAGATCATTGGGTACCTGTTTCCCTCATTTCCCTGTGAATAAGAAAGTCTTAGAGAGTTTAGCTGGTAATGATGATATTAAATTAAAAAAGAAAAACCTTTATTGGCTGAAATGGTATCCCTTCATCTTACAGATGATAAGGCCAGCACAGCAGGAACCTTTGTTAAGGTATAACATCTCTCCCTCTCTCTCTCTCTCCATACATAACCTACATGTATTTATTTCTCTGTGTTTCTCTCTGAAATAAATGTAAAGAACCTGTGTCCTGTGTACGTATGTTTGGATTTAAGAGAAAATAATCTGTTTTCACTAAGGACAATTTACCATATCTAAACAACTCTTTCAGCTATGTAATAAGATTAATTACGCACCTGAAATAGGTGCAAAGAATTATGTGTGGTTTCAGCCTCGCCTGGAATTATTATGAACATTAATATCAGTAAAAATTGGAGAAGACTTGACCTGGCTAGGTGGTTCGGTTGGTTGGAGCATCATCCCATATACCAAAAGGTTGAGGGTTCGATCCCCAGTCAGGGCACATACCTGGGTTGAGGGTTTGATCCCCTGTTGGAGCATATATAGGAGGCAACTGATTGATGTTTCTCTATCACATTGATGTTTCTCTTTCCCTCTCTCTCCCTTCCTCTCTCTCTAAAGTCAATTAAAAATATATATTTGGGTGAGGATAAAAAAATGAGGGAGGACTTTGTAGGGCAAAAGAGTAGGTACTAGAGGAGATACATGAGAGGAAGACACAATTTCTGCTCTCCCCCGAAAATAAATAATACATAGGAACATGTGGCAATAGTTCAGAATATGTGATAGGCATATAGGAGTTGTACACACATCAGTTCAGACTAGAATGAAATACTGTGTGGGGGGAATTCAGAGACGTTTTCCTGGAAGGAGTGAGATCTTTACCTCAACCTTATTGGGTAGAAAATGAGGAACTAATGGACGTTTTTAAGCAGAGACAATCTCTGCTGGAAGTGGTGATTTAGTGAGTTTAACTTGAAGTTGATGATGGCCAGGGGGTAGAAAAAAACATCCATGGAGACTTCAGGAAGGCTGCCTTCTTAGTATATGGGGCTATGTGCTCATGAAATTAGCTGAGTCTGAAATAATAGAACTTAGCGCTGATTGAGAGCTCAGGGCGAGTTCTCCCAGCAGATGCAGGAAGCACACTGAGTACCTGTCGTTAGAGCACTCTTCAGAAACACTAACTATACATGGTTTACATGCGTAAACTATACACAAATGGCATACATAAATGTGTGTATGGGTGTGTATGTATCAGAGACTATACAACTTTTTATGTACTTTATTTTATTCCTGCCACTCTGTGAAGGACGAAATATTAACTCCATTTTATAGACATGGAAGAGAAAAGCCAGTTGCTCAAGTTAAAGAAATGAAACAAAACTGAACCAAACAGAACAGCAGGGATGGTGCTCAAAACCTAGGCTTTCTGAGTCCATGAATCATATTCTTTCCACTCACAGTTTCCAGTTTCCAAGTCAGGAAAGGTAAATTTATTAAGTCTCTACATGCAAATGTGAAATTTTCATTGTTAGTTATTTTTCAAATCTGCGCTAATGAGAGATTGGGAAGCAAAAATATGGGCTTAATTGCAGTTCGCAGGGTGTAAATGCACTGTGACTGCAAAGGGTTCTTGTCTGTGACAGGTGCTACTTAATGATTCATCATCTATTAAGGCAAGGCCGTGGAAAAATACAATAAGGCTGTGATTTTCAGGAATCGTAATTCAATTTTTCAAGGAAACAGAGTAGATAGCATGGAGACTATGGAAAATTAAGAAAATATTTATGACTCTTTATTTGGTTGGCTTTTATTTATTTGGTTGTTTTTCACTTTGCTGTTTTCTTCCTTAACCTTTGCACAGTCAGGGATTTTCCAAGTATGTACATTCCCATGCCCACCAGAGGAGGCCCAGCTGGCCTTCCTAAGAGAAGGTCTCTGATGCCACATCATGGCATTCTTTCCTGCCTCTCCTTAGCTCTCTTTGCTTTAATGTCCCTGCTTCCCTCAGCTCCCCTGCCTACCTTGTATTTAAGTCTGCCATCTTCCTACCTGTGTTCCCTGCCCATCCAGGGTGAGAGTCAGGAGCCTCAGGGTGCCTCACTGTGCTGTTCAGGAGAGAGCCATCATCACTGCAAGGTCACCCTATGCATCAATACACAAAGACCCCTGAACTCACAAATTATCCCTCAGACCCAATGCAGCCTTACCCTGCAGTGCCTTTGACAATGGCACTCCTGACCCTAAATGCCCAAGTCTGATGCCCTCCATGGTCTTTGCTTGAATTGCCCTGCTTCAGTTCCTACCTAGGAATCTTATTCAGTAAAAAAAATATGCTTTTTATTTTTCCCCAAACCCTTTTCCTGGAGAGAAAGTCTCTCATAAAACTCCTCACTGGCACAATGGGAAGGACCATGCACCACGTGCCCGTGTGATTTCCCATCAAAGGGCTGCACAAGGAAGAGATATTGACCCCAAGATTTTTTTCTGGTTTTACCAAGAGGGCCACCGAGTGACAAAAGCAAGGATATACATACACACACACATATTCCTTATATATATTTTATATATATATATGTTTTACTCCATATATATATTCCTTATATATTTTATATATATGTTTTACTCCATATATATATATATATATATATATATTCCACAATACATTTTACATGATTTCAAATTACATGAAATAAAACACCAGTCTACAATTTTATAAGAACAATTATAAACAAAGCAATCCCCATTAACTGCAATGAAATTGTTGCAGTTCACCTCTGGGGCAGGTACAAAGAGGGCTGAGGATGGGTAATGGTGGTAAAAGCCAGTCTATCAATCAAGAGATATCTCTGGTGGCCAGAGGTGACAATGCGCCCTTTTGTGGTAGTATAACTGAGTGCAGCCTCTGACATCTCAAATAGCAAAAGGGAAAAAAATGGATAGCGATGGTTTATTATTGTATTTTCTTCTAAATTTTAATTTACCTTTCAATTCTAATTCACCATTTAAAGCAGGTAAATTCATTCTGCAAATATAATCAAGGGATGTTCATATTGCATTAATAGATTGCTTTAGTTTTGTACTTCTCACAACTTAATTATTTAGAGCCCAATTCCCTTATTCAACATTAGCATATTAAGGCAAAATCTAATTTGCAGTAAGCAGCTTGAGGCCACAGAACCACAGAAAAGAGTAAATGAAGGCAAGTGAATCTGTTGATTTTTTTTTAACTTCATCAGTGCATCCAGTAGTGGATGGATGTATTCTTCACTTGCATCTTTTCGTATTTTAATTCAGTAAAATAATGTGGATACTTTGGCAGGTTTGCTTGCATTTTAAGAATTTGTATTAGTTTCCCTGCTGAATAGGAGCCAATGTCTGTCATTGAGCTAAAAATAAATAAGGAATAAAAAAGAGAAAGGAAATCAGGCAAGTGAAAATAGCAAAACTTTGTCCTACAGAATATGGCTGGCAAATGTTTAATCATTTTACATTTGAATCATTTACATTTCTAGGCTGTTTATTGTCTAGCAGTATTGAAAGTGTCATCACACCCATCACCTGTCCTGCCCAAACTGCTGTATCATCTACCTCAGAATGTATTCCAAGACCAAGATCAGGACTGTTGAATTAAGTAAATAGTAAATTAATGTAAATTAGAAAATACCTCCGAGAACACCTATTATGGGCCCAGTCATTTGCTTGGCACTATCGTTGGTAATAGTTGGAAGACAAATGTCAAATGGCCCTCCCACTAGTGTTCCTGGTGTTTAGATGAGCACTGTCTTCCACGCATTGAACAGTTACACACCAAGGTGTGAATGTAAAGTCGAGAATGCACTTGTGTCTTTGCACCAAGGTCTGGAATTGCTAGAGAACTTAGATATTAAGATGTCAGGAAGTCAACGCTCAGGCAAAGCTTGCTCACACCTGCTATGTAAGTAGAAAGCATAGATAAGGCCACCCACGGCTAGACAGGAAGAATGGAATAAAGTTTGCATTTGGATTTGGGAGGAGGGGTATAGAGGAAAGGTCAGCCTGAAACTCTCTCGAACACTTTATGATGCCATGTTAAGTTTGGCCATTAAAAAGATAACCCCCCATATAATGATTGTCTCCTCTTAAAATGAGACCTGAGCTCTGGTTTGAAGCTCCAGTGATGGGTAATTCACCGGAAGCTGCCTTTGGCAATTTGCAAAGAACTGTCTGAGGATACAGCGTTGCCATGTTTTAATGATAATATTTGTCTTTAAGGAGGAGAAAGGAGTCATGGTAAAACTTCACAAGTTCATGCATTAGATCGACCGACTCATCCACTATGTCCAGTTTCTAGCCTCCTCTAACTCAGTTTAATTGACAAAGAAATCCAGATTTTGAGTGACCCTACAGCAGATCATTAATGGAAAGGCTGGGAGAGAGACTTGAAAGCAGCTTTTATATTCCTATTACAAGAAAGTTTATAATCAGCAAGTACTATGTTTAGATGAGCCTATTACATGTTTTAAAAAAGTGGCCATGGTAGCTCTAGCAAATGATTCACTAAATTCATAAAACACAACTCTATCTAGGCTTCAAAAGCATATGCTCTTTCATTGTCTTTGCTGTGGAAAACCAGAAACGATTTGGAGACAGACAGCCATTGCTTTAAATCTCTACTCTCCTCTGTCATTTATTATCTGTGTAACCTTGGACATATCTATTCAATTCTTTGGATTTCAGCATACTTATCTTTACAGGGTTGCCATGTGTATTAAATGCGGTCCTGTACTTCACTGTTCAGCACAGGGTCTCAAATAGAGTAACTCTTCAACAAACGTTAGTTACTATCATTATTGTTGTTATAGTTACTATTATTTTTACATTGAGCAAACACTCTTGCCATTACTCTTGTCTTCCTGGAAGGTAAAACCCCATTTTTCTGGAAAAATCAACCCGCCTAGTGGGGTTCAGATAAATCCTGACAATTTAAGCAATTTGTGGTGGTCCCAGTGTCTGCCAGGGACTAAGTTAGTGTTTGCATGTGGCCAGTGACGCAGTGAGGGGTGGTCTCCTGGGGAGCTTTTCTGAGTGGTTCTTTTACTCCTATAAAGGGACCTGAGGAAGAAACAGTTCATCTCATCTTTCACGTTGTATTCTTGGAGGTGATACCTAAGATTGAGGTTGCCATGTGTGACAATAAAGGACACTGGACAAAAACAAAGGCATCGTGTAAAAAACAGAAATGTGCAAAACATGGAGGTAACACAATTTACATATTAACATGAAGTCAGTCAATTAACCTAGTAATAGAGCTGAGTACTTACTGTTATTAAGAAACTTGTTTTTCTTACTTTTAAATGCTAATTTAAAGCATATTTTCTGCTTTTTGCATCCTCAAACATCCTAAATGATACATTATTAAGTAAATTAAATTTTTCTACTGGCTCTACCCCTTCCACATATAAATATATACAAAGACATACATGCACACATATATAAATACATTTACACATGTGTATGAAAGATCAATGCTGACACACAGAAAGACCAATTCTTTGTCTGAATGTATCAAATGGTCAAAATATTGAATAAAAATGCAACTTTTTAAAGACTTTTATTTATTCATTTTTGGGGGGGAGATGGGGAGAGAAACATCAATTCGAGAGAGAGAGAGAGATATCGATTGATTGCCTCCTGCACATACCCGGACCAGGGATTGAACCTGAAGCTCACACATGTGCTCTGACTGGGAATTGAACCAGCAACTCCTAGCCTTGAGGAATGACATTCAACCAACTGAGCCACTCTGGTTGGGGTTCAACTTTATTTTATTGGGCTGCAACTAACTAAGAGCCAGCTGTGGTAAATGATCATGGGTGGTACAAAGATAAATGAGACAGTCTTTCATCTCAAGTGACTTATAGTTAAGCACAGAGAATAAGCACACAGACAACTGTCATTCAAGGCTGGGGTCAGTATGCATCTCAGAGAGGTGTACGGGTGAGAAAGGAGAGAGCATACGATGTGGGCTATGGTCTGATAGTGAACGGATCCACCTGTGTTACAATTAATATATGCATTGATGTTCCATTTACTTGGCATTATAATTAGTACCTTTAGTCTTATAGAAATATCATCCCTTCTTGGGGACAGTTGCCAAGATCTAATTCATATTTCCTCTCTATTGTTTATCTTTCTCCCAACCCACTTAATATTAGTCAAGTTCAGAACAGAAATACTGGCTCTTACCTCTGTGAATTCTTCCTACATCTATTGTTAACAGTGGAGATTGAGTTTTGAGCTTCAGAGCCTCTTTTGCCCAGTTTAAGTTATGAAAATCTTTTTTATCCTTCACTGTTCTACTGTGGCTTCCCATCCCTGATACAGAAAACCTAGATGGTCCTGGATACCACATGAAATGGAAGAGGGGTGGGAAGGATTATGAGGACACAAGGAATTTTGTAAGGTAAAAATACATAGGATGATACAAAATTCCATCTTTGTACATGTGAAAAGGCACTAAGACACATGAACCAGGAACAGAGGAAACTGTCCTGGAGGAATTGTGTTGAGTAGATTCTTGAATAAACACTGGTCAAAAAAGAAGACAGAGGCTCTTCTTGAAAGAATGGATAGATGCATGGAGGAGCACAAATTTCCTGTGACAATTGGGGGAGAGTCAGTGGTGTGCAGGCTCATTTTGGCCAACTTTTTCAAAAATAATCACTGACTGAAATGCAAAGTTGCTGTGCCTTGATGCTGTGCAACAACACACACCAGTAAACTCATTGGACTGTCAGCATGGCAGGATCTGGGCTGGATTCTACTACACAAACCAGGATCTGTTGAGACCATCCCAAAGTCCTAAGCAGAATGTATTCATAAGAGAGTAGGAATGAGCGATAAATAGGATTGGAATGGTGCAGAAAACACCCAAGAAGGTGGGATAAAGGCTGAAGTACTTTAATTTGAACCAATAAGTGATCTGTCCTCTAATGTATCTACTTTTGTACATCAGCTCTCCCAGACTCATCTTATCCATTGTTAAGCCTACTTTTCCAGGGTTTTTGAATGCAGCTGTTTTCTCCTCAACTTTTTCACTTCAAGATAGAGACTCCCTAAGAACACATTCCAGTTCTCTCCCAGGCTGCCACAGCTCTTTAAGTAGACATTTGAAGGACTGTCAGAATCAAGAGACAGAAAACAGAAAGGGCAGACAAGGAAGCAGAAGGCAGTGCAAAAAATAAAAAAATAAAAAAGGAAGTGCTGTGGTCTCTGCCATTGTGCCAATTTCATGCTTTCACACCTTTGAATGAGTGTTCAAAGTGTTTCATTTTGGGAGCCTCAGACAGCGGAGCACTGATTGCAATGGCTTCAGGCATTTCAGGGCACAGCTGGCCACTCGGCCACCCCTGTGTCCACGGCAGTTTTCTAAAAATAAGGGAAATAAAATATAGGTTATTTTCAGCTCTGATGGGTGAACCTCACTGTGAACAACTGCAGGATCAGTATTATTTTTCCCCCTTTCTTTCATTTCCTTTTTTTTCAAATACAGCCCAAGCTACATCATCTTTGAGGAATATGATTCTTCTTCCACATAGTATAGAAGACACAGCAAAAAAAGGAGATGCTATTTAATATAAATAATAACAAATTCTGAGCCTGTGTTATCCCAGTGTTCTAGCATGTCCCAAAATCTGTCATAAAGAAAGAGGCAAAAAGTAAAAAACAGAAGGTAAAGGAGGGGCAGACAAGCATTCTAACATTAGCTGTTGATATGTTACTAAAAACCAAAAACAAACAAAAACCCTTTAAATGAGTAATTCTGTATGAAATTAAAATTTTATTAAATTTATTTCAATGTTTAGCCATATTACCATTTAGAATAATGAATGTGGTAATTTCCCCAAACTGTTTCTTGTTTTATACTCTTCATCTGAGAGCTAGATGTTATAAGACCTAGGTTCTACACTTACTTCAGATACTTACTGGTTACTCAACTGGTATAATACTTGGCAAGTCACTCTATTTCTACAGGACCTCAATTTATTCATCAGTAATATGAAGATTAACATACCTATTTTCAGAATTAGACCTCTGGCCAAGATGGAGGCATAAGTAGATACACTTTGCCTCCTCACCCAACCAAGAGAAGGACAACAACAAATACAAAAACAAAATATAACCAGAACTGCCAAAAAATGAACTGTATGAAGGTCCGACAACCAAGGAGTTAAAGGAGAAACATTCATCCAGACTGGTAGAAGGGGTGGAGACAGGAAGCTGGGCAGAGAGGATGACCAGCAAGGCAGAGCTGGAAGACCCAGCAGGCAAGACAGTGCCTGGAGGACTGGGTGTTCCCACATTTGCATGCAGAGAAACCAGGAGGAACAACTGGAGAATGAGACAGACCGCACAACCCAGGATCCCAGTGTGGGGAAATAAAGACTCAAAACCTCTGGCTGTAAAAACCTGTGGAGGTTGTGGTGGTGGGAGGAACTCCCAGCCTCACAGGAGAGTTTGTTAGAGAGGCCCACGGAGTCCTAGAATGTACAAAAAAAACAAAAACAAAAACAAAAAAAACGACCCACCTGGGAATCAGCACCAGAAGGGCCCAATTTGCTTGCGGGTAGCAGGGGAAGTGACTGAAAGTAGGCAGAGAGCTGAACAAGCAGCACCATTCTCTCTTGGACCTCTCCCCCACATACAGTGCCACAACGCAGCAACCTGGGTTGCCCTGCCCTGGTCAATACCTAAGGCTTTGCCCCTTAAAATGTAACAGGTATCCCAAGACAAAAAAAAATATGGCTCAAATAAAGGAGCAGATCAATCTCCAAAAATAGAACTAAGTGATGAAGAGATAGCCAACCTATCAGATGCACAGTTCAAGACACTGGTAATCAGGATGCTCACAGAAATGGTTGAGTATGGGTGCAAAGTAGAGGAAAAAGTGAACGCTATGCAAAGTGAAATAAAGAAAAGTACACAGGGAACTAACAGTGAAGGAAAGGAAAGATAAGGAGACAATCTTAAAAGCAGCAAGAGAAAAGGAGAGTTACCTACAAAGGAGTTCTCATAAGACTATCAGCTGATTTCTCAAAAGAAATCTTACAGGCAAGAAGGGGCTGGAAAGAAGTATTCCAAGTCATGAAAAGCAAGGGCATACATCCAAGATTTCCCTATCCAGCAAAGCTATTTATTCTTTAGAGTAGAAGGGCAGATAATGTGCTTCTCAGATAAAGTCAAGTTAAAGGAGTTCATCATCACCAAGCCCTTATTATACAAAATGTTAAAGGGACTTATCTAAGGAAAAGGAGATGATCAAAAATATGAACAGTAAAATTACAACAAACTCACAACTATCAACAGCTGAACCTAAAAAAAAAAAAAAAAAAAAAAAAAACAAATTAAGCAAACAGCTAGAACAGGAACGGAATCATAGAAATGGAGACCACATCGAGGGATATCAGTGGGGAGGTGGAAGGGGAGAATGAGGAAAAAGGTACAGGGAATAAGAAGCATAATTGGCAGGTAGAAAATAGACAGGGGGGGGTTAAAAATAGTATAGGAAATGGAGAAGCCAAAGAACTTATGACTCATGACCCATGGACATGAGCTAAGTGGGGGAGAATGTTGGTGTGAGGGGTGGTGCAGGGCAGAGGGGAATAAAGGGAAGAAAAAAATGAGACAACTATAATAGCATAATCAAGAAAACATATTTTTAAAAGAAAGAAAGAAGTAAAATAAAGATAAAACAAAAAATAATCTATTTTCACTATAGTATAAAGTCACAAAATTAGTTAAAAACTTGTGGAACTTTAGAGATCATTTACTTAATTTATTTTATTTTACAAATGAGAAAGTTACCTAGTCAACCAATTGGTTGGTGGAATATTTTTAATGAGGGCCCCCAGCTATCCTAATTGCTGACATGTATATTTTACACATTATTATTATCATCATTTCTTTGCTTCACATAAATCTTCTATTGCTGTAAATCTAGTCCACTCATCCCTACTCCAACCATTAATATCACAACCCTTCTAATATATTTCCCCACAATTGGCCACCTTTTTTGAAATCCCTCATGTATGTCAGTAACATCCTCCTCACTTCATGAGCAAACTAAGGACAAACTTATCTTGGCAGCTTTTCCTGAATGCCCTTACAAATATGGTGTCTTTTCCTTTAAGAACTGCAGAGCACATAACACATTTATCACTTAAGTCATCCATCCACAAATCAGTGAAAAACACATACAACAGCTTATGCATGACAGAGGAGCCTGACCACAGCTACATCTTCGTGTTCTCAGTAACTACAACTGTGCGCTGCGCTATAATTTCCTTATATGCAAAAGCAGAATAATAGTGCCTGTATTATAGAAGTTTTGTCATTTTAATTTCATAAATGTATATCAGCTTAGAGTGGTGCTTGACACATTGTATATTAATTGTTGTCATTAATGATGATGATATTGATGATGATTTGAGATGGTAAAAATTACCACTGGAGGAGTGCTGGCCAAATCCCCAGAAACCATCTCTAATAGGGACATGCTGGGAAGTGAAGAAATAACTAAGCACCTCTTCATCCTTCCTTAAAGATAATTTCTTTTCTTAGTTCCATGAATGCTTGAGATTGCCTAAATTTCTTAGGGCCAAATTGAAAATACAATAGGACGTATACGTTTAGAGCAATTAAGCTTTCACTGCTTTGCCTTAGGGCTCTGATTTCTTATACCTTGGGTTAGTAGGTAATAAGAGTTGAAGATCAGTGACATTTATGGATCTTTTTGAAAGTACTTGATCCTCATAAATGTTAAAGACTTCTACATGCATAGACAGAGGGGGGATACAGGCATTCTTTACATCTGAGGAGACATTGGTACCAGGAATATCTTTCTTTAAACCTAAAGTTGCAGAAAACTTTAGACACTAAATTATTGATAGCAGGCACCAATCGCATATTTTGCTATGATGAGGGAACTGACTAATGAGAGGCAGCATAAAAAGTACTCTCAGCTGTGACTCAGGATGTTAGAGTTTTGTCACAGCTCTACTTCTGAGTATGTGACAAACTGTTTCTTTCTTCTGAGGTAAAGTTTCCTCATATGCTATCCTTTGAAGTCTAACTTGACTTTGTTTCCTTCAGGTTTAAAATTCTGAAAAAACAATACCTTTGGATAAAATTTAATAGACTGAATTCAGGCACAATTTGGACCAAATTTGTGCTGCTTAATACAGTATGTTTTTCCAGTGATGGACCAATGCTTTTGTAGCATTAAATCCATGCCTAGAATTGTACGTTCTGTGATACCAGATTTAAAAAAAAAAAAAAAGACAGAAGGCCATACCATCTTACTGCCCTCACTGTATATCTGCAGAGCAGAACAAAGTGCTCTTTTGTGCCTACAACTGGTTCAATAATGAATGCATCAACACAATGTGACTGAGCATGTGCAGGGACCTTAGAAACTACTGACTGTATATTCGGGTGTCAGGAGAAGAACAAAGTCTTTTCCAATTGGTGTCTTGTTTGGCAGATAAGACTTCAATGATATGAAAGTACACATAGTGCCTCAGCTCCTTTCTCTTTCTTTGTATTGCAGGTAGACCCCGTAGCCATAAGTTGGTTTAGAGCCTTGATGTAGAATAGTTTAATGATGTTTTAAAAAAGAATGTATTTATTTGTTTTTAGAGAAAGGGGAAGGGAGGGAGAAAGACAAGGAGAGAATCACTGATGTTCGAGAGATACACGGATCAGTTGCCTCTTGCATACCCTCAACTGGGGACCTGGCCCACAACCCAGGCATGTGCCCTGACTGGGAACTGAACCCATGAGCTTTCAGTCCACAGGCTGGCACTCAATCCACTGAGCCACACCAGCCAATGCAGTTTAATGATTTTTAAATCATATTACAAAGGCGTCATTTGAAAAATTGGTCTATTGGTTAACACAATTTTATATTTCTAGAAACAGTTATTGATTTCTATATAGATTCACTCAATACCTACAACTCTTCAGCTATAACTTTAAAAATAAGTTATCACTTTATAGTTATAAATGTATATATACTATTAAACACCTTTTCAATATACTCTATAAACTTTAAAGATAAGAAGTAATTCCTTTTTATATGCATGCTCTCTAAGATGTACCATAATATCTGATACATAAAGTAACAATTATGTGTTCCAATTAGCTTGAAAAAGTACTGGTTTATGCCCATGATCCTAGCATAATTATAACTAGCATCCCCTTTCACACATAAAAGAGTTCTGGTTAGGTGATAAATTATTTGGTCAATATATATTTATGCCCCATAAACACGTGTAAATGATGAATGCCTAGAGAGAGACCCCTTCTTGACTGACTTCCCTGTCAATACTCATTTTCTACTTTATAAGGTTATCATGGAGCTCCTGGGAGCAGAAGGCATGCGATGAGAGCAACCAGGAGAATTACTTCAGGATCTATAAAGATGTAGAATTTGATGTGGACTTGGAAGCCTTTTAATTTTCTATTCAAAGCAGTGATTCTTCTACAGGTTCCCAAAGGTGACCATATATCCTTAGTTTTACTTTTGTAGGAATTTAATATATTTATGTGTGTGTGCCAGGCTTTGTCCTATGCATTATAGAGCAGTGGGTGAACAGATGTGTTGCTTCCATTTATGAAACACAGAAATTAACTAAAGAACTTTTGATAGTATGCAAAAATATCAAACATGTAAACATACAATAGCATTATGACGCTTGCAAAGAAAGGGTCAAGGTGCTAAAATATCAAGGTCCTAGTATAGAGGAAAGTATAAAGGGGCCATCGCAGGCCTCTCAGGGGAAGAAGCACTGATGTTTGGACTTGAATGATCAATGGGACGATATTTGCAAAGCACCTGGAGGAAGAGTATTCCTGGATGAAGGAATAGCATATAGTGAAGTTCTAAAGTGGAGAGGAGCTTTGAGACTTTAAGGAACTGAAGGCTGGCTCACGAACAGTGGTAGAGATGAAGGTTGGTACAGAGTGCTGGTGGAATGGAAGTCGAAGCCAACTGATGTATATCTGGGACCACAACTGTTTCTTGCAGCATCCCATTTTTTAATTTTGCTTTAATCCTGGTCAATAGGCCCAGAAATTATGCCAGATGAACAATACTCACATACAGTTTACAGACTTTGTCTACCTTTAGTGTTTTCTTAACATTAAATATTCATTCACTCAAGGGGTGAGGGGGGGTAAAAGACGAGAGTGAAGAGGAAGGCCAGATTTATTATTTCAAAGAAAACCACTCCCATCCTGGGACTATCTACTCATTCCTTGATTTTCTTCTTCTTCTTCTTCTTTTTAATTAAAAAGGGCATTTACATGCTAATTGGATCTTTATTCCTTGAGAGTCCCTCTGCTCTTGTAAAGTCTTCTTCTTCTGAAGCATTTAATCCCCAGCTTGAAACATCACTGTTGATTGCAGTGGAAAGACTGTGATGTCACAAATGGGGGATTATGACTTCACAGGGGAAATAAGAGAGCAAGACAGACAGTTTCAAGAGACCAAGATCTTTTATTTATGAGAATGTCTCTATTAATCAAAAGGGGAGAGAAACACCAAACATATAGAAAATGACAGCAGGATTGTAGCTAAATAAAATGTTCTTCAAAATTATCCTGGCAATGTCACTTTCTCTTTAGAGGATTTCTGAGAAATTCTATTGCAGAGAATAGGTTTGAGATTCCGTATCTTCCTATCCTTTATACTTGAGAAATATTTAGCC
The DNA here is from genome assembly GCF_004126475.2 of Phyllostomus discolor. Lineage (NCBI taxonomy): Eukaryota > Metazoa > Chordata > Mammalia > Chiroptera > Phyllostomidae > Phyllostomus > Phyllostomus discolor. The sequence goes on from NC_040911.2 coordinate 25,580,706, forward strand.
CTGGGGTAATGGAAAGTATAATCAGGCCACAGAGCGAGCTCTGCCATGTTTTGCCTACAATGTGGAGTGTGATGCTGCCCGTGGGCTGTTCATGATAGTCCTCAGTGGGGTGTCTGCAAGACCTCTCCTCCATTCCATGTAACCAGTGAAACCTTTGGGTTCTGAAGTGTATTTTTTCTTTTAAAGATTTTAACTACAAATTCAATTCCTTTAATAGATGGAATGCATTCAAGTAATAGTTTTCTTTCGAATGATTTCTGATAGTTGAGACTTTCAATGAAGTGGTTCCTTTCATCTAAGTTATTGATTGGATTTATGAGCATGGAGTTGTTCATAGTTTCCTCTTATTATTCTTTAGTGTCTACAGGATCAGAAGCGATGTTTCTGCTTTCACCCCTCACATTGATAATATGTATCTTCTCTATTTTTTTCCTGATCATACTGGCTAAAGATTAATTTTATTTTTCTTTTCAAATGAGTGGATTTTGTCTTTATTGGTTATCTCTATTGAATTTTGGTTATTTCTACACATACATTGAATCCATTATTTCTGCTTGCTTAAGGTTTAACTGACTCCTCTTTAGTTTCTTATGTGCTAACTTAGATTATATTTTAGATTTGATTTTAGATCTTTCTCCTTTTCTAACTTAAGCACATGAAGCCAAAAGTTTCCTACTAGTGAATTTTGACGATCTTTATTTTAGTTTTTATTTAATTCAAAATATTTAAAAGCATTTTTCCTTTGATATTGTCTCTTTATGACATTTGTGGCTATTTAGTACTGCATTATTTAATTTACATGTATTTGGAGATTTTATAGATATATTTCTGATATTGATTTATCAGAAATCAATAGATATTCTATGTTATAGAGTATTTAAAGAATAGTGCATTATTTCTATTTTTAAAATTTCGTTAGGTTGTATCGATGGATACTCCATGATCATGTATAACTCCATGCTTGAGTTTCTATAGTATGAATAAAGTCAAGTTAATTGACAGTATTTTTAGGTAATACTGAAGTTTTCTCTATAATTGTGGATTTATCTATTTCCTGGTTTGGCCTCATGTATGCTGGAATTCTATTGTTTGGTTCAGAGACATTTAGGATTGTTACGGCTTCTTGAAGTATATATCTCATTATAATTATATAAATCATTATCTCTCTCATATTCTTTCTTTTTTAAAAAAAGATGTCAAGGCTGATGTTTAAGTCTCATAAATATGATTTTTTTAAAGATTTACTTATTTATTTATTTATTTATTTTTAGAGGGAAGGGAGGGAGAAAGAGAGAGAGAGAGAAACATCAATGTGCGATTGTTGGGGGCCATGTCCTGCAACCCAGGCATGTGCCCTGACTGGGAATCGAACCTGTGATGCTTTGGTTCGCAGCCCACACTCAATCCACTGAACTATGCCAGGGAGGGTTTCTCATAGTCTTTCTTATCCTGAAGTCTAATTTGTCAGAATAAATATTCTCACTGTCTTTTTTGTTTTTAGAATAAGAAAAATAAAAGTTTTTATTTTACCTTTACTTCTGACTTCTTCTTACTTAATGTAGATCTCAGTTTCCAACCTATATTATTTTTCCTTTCTCTAAAGAACTTCTTTTAACATTTGTTGCAATGTAGGTCTATTGGCAACAGTTCTCTCAATTATTGTTTGCCTGTGAATCTATTTCTTCTTCACTTTTGAAGGCTAATTTTACATGGTTCAAAATTCTAGGTTGATGGGATTTTCCTCTCAACACTTTGAATATGTCATACCACTTTCTTCTTGCTTGCCTGTTTATTGAGAAGTTAGATGTAATTTTTACCTTTGTGCCCTTATTGGTAAGTTATTTTTCCCTCCAACTTCTTTTGGATATTTTTTCTTATTTTTGATATTCCTTATCTATGTAGCTTGAAAATGATATGCCTATGTATAGTTTTGAGTGTTTTGTTTGTTTGTTTTGGTCTCTGTTTTTGTTTGTTTTGCTTGATGTTCTCTGAGCTCCCTGAATCTGTGGTTTTATATCTGACTTTAATTTTAGGAAATTTCAGTCATTATTTTTTTCAAATGTTTATTATGTTCCTTTCCCTTTTTCTTCTTCTGGTATTCCCATTATGCATATGTAACTCCTTTTGAATTTGTCCCACAGTCCTTGGATATTCTATTCTTTTTTTTCAGTCTTTGTTCTCTTTGCTTTTTGGTTTTAATTTTATTTTAATCATTGTTCAAGTACAGTTTTTTGCCTTTTACTCCCATTCCAGCCTGCCCACCCCTCCCTCCCCACTTCCCTCCCATTACCACCCACCCCCTAGTTTTTGTCCATGTGTCCCTTAAATTTGTTCCTGTAAACCCTTCCCATTCTCCCCTGAAATTCCCTCTTCTCTCCCCTCTGGTCACTGTCAGCCTGTCCTCTATTTCAGTGTCTTTGACTATATTTTGCTTGTTTCTTTGTTTTGTTGATTAGGTTCCTCTTAAAGGTGAGATCATATGGTATTTGTCTTTCACTGCCTGGCTTATTTCGCTTAGCATAATGCTTTCCAGCTCCATCCACGCCATTGCAAAGGGTAGGAGCTCCTTCTTTCTTTCTGCTGCATAGAATTCCATTGTGTAAATGTACCATAGTTTTTTGATCCATTCATTTACTGATGGGCATCTAGGTTGCTTCCAGCACCTAGCTATTGTAAATTGTGTTGCCATGAACATTGGGGTGCATAGGTTCTTTTGGATTGGTGTTTTAGTGTTCTTAGGATATAGCCCCAACAGTGGAATTGTAGGGTCAAAAGGCAGATCCATTTTTAGTTTTCTGAGGAAGTTCCATACTGCTTTCCATAGTGGTTGTACCAGTCTGCAGTCCCACCAACAGTGCACTAGGGACCCCGTTTCTCCACATCCTCTCCAACACTTGTTGTTTGTTGCTTTGTTTATGATGGCCATTCTGACTGGTGTGAAGTGGTATCTCATTGTGGTTTTAATTTGCATCCCTCTGATAGCTAGCGATATTGAACATCGTTTCATGTGTCTTTGGGTCCTCTGTATGTCCTCCTTGGAGAAATGTCTGTTCAAGTCCTTTGCCCATTTTCTTAATTGGGTTGCTTGTCTTCTTAGAGTGGAGTCGTGTAAGTTCCTTATATATTTTGGAGATTAAACCCTTGTCTGAGGTATCATTGGCAAATATGTTTTTCCATACAGTTGGTTCTCTTTTTATTTTAATAGTGTTTTCTTTAGCTGTGCAGAAGCTTTTTATTTTGATGAGGTCCCATTTGTTTATTCTTTCCTTTATGTCCCTTGCTCTAGGGGACATGTCAGTAAAAAAGTTTCTGTGTGAAATATCTGAGATTTTCCTACCTACGTTCTCCTCTAGGACTTTAATGGTGTCACATTTTACATTTAAGTCTTTTATCCACCTTGAATTTATTTTTGTGTAAGGTGTAAGTTGGTGCTCTAGTTTCATTTTTTTGCATGTAGCTGTCCAGTTCTCCCAACACCATTTGTTGAAGAGGCTATTTTTACTCCGTTTTATGTTGCTGCCCCCTTTGTCAAATATTAATTGACCGTAGAGACTTGGGTTTATTTCTGGGCTCTCTGTTCTGTTCCATTGGTCCATGGTGCCTGTTTTTATGCCAGTACCAGGCTGTTTTGATTACAGTGGACTTGTAGTATAGTTTAGTGTCAGGTATCGTGATCCCTCCCACTTTACTCTTCTTTCTCAAAATTGCAGCAGGTATTCAGAGTCATTTATGGTTCCATATAAATATTTGAAGTGTTTGTTCTATGTCTGTGAAATAAGCCATTGGTACTTTAATAGGGATTGCATTGAATGTGTAAATTGCTTTTGGTAGTATGGACATTTTGATGATATTAATTCTTCCAGTCGATGAACATGGTATATGTTTCCATTTGTTTGTGTCTTCCTTGATTTCTTTCCTCAGTGTTATGTAGTTTTCTGAATACCGGTATTTTACCTCTTTGGTTAGGTTTATTCCTAGGTATTTTATTTTTCTTTTTGCTATTTCAAATAGGATCTTTTTCTTGATTTCTGCTTCTGCTGTTTCATTGGTGGTGTATAAAAATGCCCTTGATTTCTGGATATTGACTCTGTATCCTGCTGTTTTGTTAAATTCATTTATTAGGTTAATCAGCTTTTTGCCCGAGTCTATAGGATTTTCTATGTACATTATCATGTCATCTGCAAACAGTGACAGTTTTGTTTCCTCCTTTCCAATTTGGATGCCTTTTATTTCTTTTTCTTATCTGATCACTGTGGCTAAAACTTCCAGTACTATATTAAATGTAAGTGGTGAAAGTGTACAGCCATGTCTTGTTTCTGATCTTAGTGGAAAAGGTTTTAATTTTTGCCCATTGAGTATGATGTTGGCTGTAGGGCTCTCATATATGGCCTTTATTATGTTGAGGGATGCTCCCACTATTCCCACTTCCCAGAATGTTTTTATTATAAATGGGTGCTATACCTTATCAAATGCTTTTTCTGCATCTATTGATATGATCATGTGATTTTTGTCTTTGCTTTTGTTTATGTGATGTATTACATTTACTGATTTGTGAATATTGTACCATCCTTGCATCCCTGGAATGAATCCCACTTGGTCATGGTGTATGATCTTTTTAATGTATTGTTGGATGTGGTTTGCCAGTATTTTGTTGAGGATTTTAGCATCAATGTTCATCAGTGATATTGGCCTGAAGTTTTCTTTCTTTGTTGTGTCTTTATCTGGTTGTGGAATTAGGATGATGTTGGCCTCATAAAAAGAGTTTGGAAGTCTTCCATCTTTTTGGATTTTTTGAAATAGTCTGTGAAGGATAGGGGTTAGCTCTTCCTTAAATGCTTTGGAGAATTCTCCTGTGAAACCATCCGGTACAGGGCTTTTGTGTGTTGGGAGTTTTTTTAATTACTGCTTCAATTTCTTTTACTGTTATTGGTCTGTTCAGGTTTTCTGCTTCTTTTTCATTGAGTTTTGGAAGATTATATTTTTCTAGGAATTTGTCCATTTTACCTAGGTTTTCAAATTTCTTGGCATACAGTTCTTCGTGGTAATTTCTTACAATCCTTTGTATTTCTGTGGTATCAGTTGTAATGTCTCCTCTTTCATTTCTGATTGTGTTTATTTGGGTCTTCTCTCTTTTTTTCTTGATGAGTCTGCTTAAAGGCTTGTCGATTTTGTTTATCTTTTCAAAGAACCAGCTCCTCTATTCATTGATCCTTAGAATTGTGCTTTTGTCTCTATGTCATTTAATTTTGGTTATTTCCTTCCTTCTACTTTCTCTGGGCTATCTTTGTTGTTGTTCCTTGAGTTCTTGTAGATGTAGGGTTAGGTTGTTTTTGAAATATTTCTATCTTTTTTAGGTATGCTTGTATCACTATGAACTTTCCTCTCAGGACTCCCTTGGCTGTGTCCCATAAGTTTTGGGTTATTGTGAGTTCATTTTCATTTGTTTCCAGAAACCTTTTAATTTCTTCCCTAATTTCATTCTTGACCCATTTATTGTTTAATAGCATGCTATTTAATATCCATGATTTTGAGTGTTTTGGGTTTTTTTCCTTGGGGTTGGTTTCTAGTTTCAGTCCCTTGTGATCCAAGAAAATGCTTGGTATGATTTAAATTTTCTTGAAATTGTTGAGGCTTGTTTTGTGTCCTATCATGTGGTCTATCTTTGAAAATGTTCTGTGTACATTTGAAAAGAATGTGTATTTAGCTTCTTTTGGATGGAGGGCTCTGTATATATCAGTAAAGTCCATTTCATCAAGGGTATTGTTCAATGCCACAATATCTTTGTTGATATTTTGTTTGGAAGATCTGTCCATTTTTGATAGTGGGGTGTTAAAATCCCCCACTATAATTGTGTTGCTCTCCATATCTTTCTTGAAGTCCTCTAAAATTTTCTTTATGTATTTGGGTGCTCCTATGTTGGGTGCGTATACATTTACAATATTTATGTCTTCTTGGTGGATTCTTCCCTTGAGTATTATGAAGTGACCTTCTGGATCTCTATGGCTCTTTTTTGGAAGTCTATTTTGTCTGATATGAGTATTGCTACTCTGGCTTTTTTTTTCCTGTCTGTTTGCTTGGAAAGTTTGTTTTCAGCCCTTCACTTTCAGCCTGTGCAGGTCTTTTGTCCTGAGGTGGGTCTCTTGTAGGCAGCATATGTGTGGGTCTTGTTTTCTTATCCATTCAGCTCTTCTATGTCTTTTGATTAGAGCATTTAGTCCATTTACATTTAAAGTTATTATTGATAGGTACTTATTCATTGCCATTGCCATTTATGTACGTGTGTTCCTCTCTCTCTCTTTTCCTCCCTTTCCTTAAAGCAGTTCATTTAGCATCTCTTGCAGAGCTGGCTTGGTGGGAGTGTATTCTTTTAGACTCCTTTTGTCTGGGAAGCTTGTTTTTTGGCCTTCTATCTTGATTGAGAGCCTTGCTGGGTAAAGTAGCCTAGGCTGCAGACCTCTGGTTCTCATTACTTGGAATATTTTTTGCCATTTTCTTCTGGCTTGGAGTGTTTCCATTGAGAAGTCAGCTGTTAGCCTTATTGGGACTCCCTTGTATGTTACTTCCTGTTTCTCCCTTGCTGCCTTTAATATTCTCTCTTTGTCTTGAAATTTTGCCATTTTAATTATGATGTGTCTTGAGGTTGGCCTCTTTGGGTTCCTCTTGATTGGGACTCTCTGTGTTTCCTAGATTTGTGTGACTTTTTTTCTCCCATCAAATTAGGAAAGTTTTCCATCATTACTTTTTCAAATAGGTTTTCTATCCCTTGCTCTTCTTCTTCTCCTTCTGGTATCCCTATTATATGGATATTATTATGTTTCATATTGTGTTGCATTTGTCTTAATCCCTCTTCATTCTTTCTGAGCCTCTTTTCCTTTTCTTGTTCTTTCTGGGTGTTTTTTTCTTCTTTGTCCTCCAATTTGCTGATCCAATCTTCTGCTTCATCGATCCTGCTTTTCATTTCCTTCTACTGTGTTCTTCAGTTCAAAAATTGTATTCTTAATTTCCTCTTGGCTCTTGTGATAGGTTCTATTTCCTTTTTCATGTTGATATAGTTTGCATTGAGTTCACTGTAGCTTCCCTGTAGTTTTTGGTAGCTCATTGTGAGCTCATTGAGCTTCCTGATAATCATTGTTTTGAACTCAATATCTGATAGTTGAGTTGCCTCTATTTCATTTAGCATTCTTTCTGAGGCTTCCTCCTTTCCCTTCATTTGGGGATTGTTTCTTTGTCTTTTCATTGTTCATGAGACTGTTCTGGTTAGCTTCTGTTTCTTAAATTGATCTGTTCTGGTTCCCTGGGTTTATGGTGTCAACTTCTGTTGTACAATACCTGTGAGATTCAGTGGTGCAGTCTCCTTCAGGTATCCTGGTGTTCACAGCTTCCCCTTACTCTTTTTTTTGTGATCGGTTGGAGGAGTAAGGCAAAATGGTTTAAGACAGCAAGACAGTATTCTATGATATTTACAGTAGCAGCCAGTAAAGAAGAGATGGGATATTCTTTGGCTACATATACTGTTAACTGTGATCTTCCACCCCACTAGCCACTTTTTAGAAAGGAGGAGAGAAGATAAGACTCTTATTGGGGAGGAAAGGATTGTTAGTTGGATGTAGAAAGCTGTGAGGCTGTGGGAGGTCAGATTCTGAGGTAGGGAGGGAATAAAAAATAGTAAATATGAGTATTGTGTAAAAGAATAGAGATAACCCCTACAATAATAGAGTTCAAGAAATTGCAAAGTGGGCTGAGATCTGGAAGGGGTGTTGAGTGGTATTTACAATTGTATGAAATAGGTCTTATTTACAGTAATATTAAAGCAACAATCATGTGGCAGAATCTATGAGATCTAGATAACAAGAATAAGGAGTATAGAACCTTGAGTGGTGTACTAATGGAACACAAATGAAGGACAGTAAATTAGCAACACACTATGAATGAGATAACAAGGGGAACCTATCAAATGACAGTATAACCAGCCAAGCAAAGAAGATTATACAGAAAGAAAAAGAATACCAAAATACTGTTAAATTAAAAAATGTCAGAAAAATGAGGAAAAGATAATACAAATTTGCAGTAACTTGCAGGCTCAAAAAAAAAAAAAGGAAAAAAAAGCAGAAGGGTGGAATGCAGGAGAGATAAATTTGGAGTGGAAGGAATAACACTAGGATGAAAGGAAGTGAAACATAAGGAACTGAGAGATAGAAAAATAATAAGAATTAAAAAATAAAAAGCTACTTAAAAAGCAAGATAAAATCAAACAATCAAATAACAACAACAGCCAAAAAAAAAAAAAAAAAAACCCTCTTGTTGGTTTCTAACTGGCCAAATCAGTTTTTCTGGTCTTGCTGGCTTCAGCAGGCTGAGGGGTGGTTGGAATGCTTTTCACTCTTCCCAGTCAGAACTCAGTCAGTCTCTAGGGCTAGCCTCCTGCTCCTTCCGGCCTTCCCTCCTTTCTCACCAATTAGTAACATATTGGTGAGAAAGGAGGAAAACATCCTATAACTCTATGATTAGGTACCAGTCTTTTCATGAGCCTATGCCTTTAAACTGTGCATTTCACAAGTACTTTTCATTTGTTTCTGACTTTAGATGGGACAAGATGGCTGGAATGTGCTGGAGTTGCATATTTTTATTTTACTACATGTAAAATATACTACTGCTTTCCAGAGTTGGGTGTTTCCCTTCCCCCAGGATGGTTAGGCTTTATAACAACCCAGCAGGTTAGGCTCTGGTTGACTAGATTTCCCTAAGGGTAGGCCTTTTTAGGAAGATCTGGCATGTTTAGGTATTCTGGCATGTTTTGAAAGAGTTCCTGTTCCTTCCCCCTACCAGAAGCATGAGAAAATTTTTCCTTTATATTTAATGTAGGGACCTGGTTAACAAGCTCCTAGAGGTAAATCTCGCAGTCTTGTGCCCAACCCTCATGCCTAGGTCCCCCTAGAGATTTTAAGTATCAGAATTGTCCACTTTGACCCTCCAGCAATTTTTCAATTACAGCCCGGGTTTTCCTACTGGGACACTGGTCTCTGTGGTGGTTTCCACTTCCATGTCTCTGCTCTGGTAAGCTGTGATTCCTATATCCACCTCTCTATCTTTCTTTCTTTGGACCAAAGGTTTGTGCTGTATCTTTTCCTCTCTTAAAGGTTTAAGAAAAGTTGTGGATTTGTCAGTCCATAAGCTTTTTACTTACTAGAATGGAGAGGTGACTTCTGAGCTCCTTACTTGTGGAACCAGAAACCACACTCACCCCATTATCTTTTGATCATTGTTTCCATGGTTTATCTTTCTCCCACCTTTAACTTCTGGATTACCTACATCTTTGTATTTAAGGTGGATTTTGTAGAAAGTAAGCAGATCAGCCCAGCTTTGGCTATTGGAAGCTGCTTCAACTGCCCTTTTGATATATCCTCACCATTCTTTTTCCCTTCCTCATTTTGGTACTACAAGATATTCCAGGTTCATCTTGCATATTTCCTGCCCAAGTCCTAGAATAAGTAATTTCTTCAAAGAGTACCAGTTCCTTTTATTGAAGAATGGTAATGGAAACCAACATCTGAGTACTAGGTGTACCAATTGCTACCTGGGGGTCATTGTTCCTAGATGTTTCTAGATGACATAAAAAGGAAATATATTCCTGTTTATATACATATATCTATACATAATTCTATATGTAACCATTTGTATCTCTAGTAAGTGAAACATCTGTTCATATTGATCTATTACCAGATGGTCATTTTAGCATTCCCTCCTAGCTTATCAATAACTTCCCATTCTAACAGTATAAAACTTAGATTCTATTGTTTGTCATCTGTTTATTTGATTGTTCCATTCCAGTATACATGTATAATGGCTATGGAACTCTTAACTCATTATCTCTGAGGGTCATAGATTTATCAGTTAGCATATTGTGTTTATGAAGAGTTTCTTCTGCTTTTACAGACTTCATTCATTTCCCAAGTTACTTAAGCCCATGTGCAAGGGTAGAAACCTGTTAATCCCCTTGTGTTTGCTCCATCCCATCCAGATGCAATGATATTCCTCTAATGTCCTTTTTCTGCAGTTGTGGTACCTTCCTTCATGCAGGGTAAGACATTGTTTTCCCTTTGTTACTATAGACCACATGAATCTGGGAGGTAGATTTTACTGGTTGCCTCCATTCCCCTAATTCTAGCTACTTTGAGGTTTCACAAGTGCCCTTGGGATATAAATGTGGCTACTATTCCCTCTGTGGGTTAAAGCTTTTGTTCCTTAGTAACAGTAGAGAAATGAACATGGGTATATATTCAGTGATTGCCTTTATTCACCTCCCCTCATTTCCATTGGCCCTACCAATGCTCTTAGGCTGCATATTTTGATGCCCTCTCCCATGTATGTGAGAACTTTTGTTCCTCAGAGAGGTAAAGGAACTCAACTTTCATGTGTTTCCTCCATGCCCATTCTCCAGCTGCTATCAGGGTCCACGGGTGTTCTCTGGCTATAGGACTTGATGCTATTCCACTCCAGGTGAGTGATTTTATTACTTAGGGAAGATAGGGAAGATGGGTCTTGGCAGAGGGAACATCATGCTGTAGCATCATGACTGCAGGCTTCATGAAGGAAGCTTTCTCAGGGTTTTCTCCAACCTTCCTCCATGTCTGCATGGAGGATCTGGGAGGAAAACTCTGTGAAAATGTGTGAAACCCCTATGTCTGTGGCCTTCAGGGACTCTACATGCTCACAATAGCCACATCCTCAGCTATTGTTTCAAAATTTCCATTTACATTAATTTACAGGTTTATATGTTAAGTGGAATTTGAACCAGATAAACATAAGCTCAAGTGCTCCTGCCTCTTTCATGTGCCTGTTTCTGTATTTCACATGAGTTGTTTGCCCTACACCCTCAGCCTTCTGAAGGTTTCACCATTAATTTGCTGTTAACTTAGCTTTTATCTTGTTGTAAAGGGGAATATAGGGTTACTCAGAGTTGTGCATGTCTCTGAACTAAAACCAGAAGCTCTCAGGACTGCGCTTGCACTCTAACTAAATGAACGAAAATTTCTGCTGCTCAGCATCAAAAAAAAATCACATGAGGTTTATGTATATATGACTGTATGCTGAATTCTGATTTTTAAAAAAGGTTTCATTGTTTTATTTTCTTCAGGTCAGTTTCCTCGGGCCTGTTTTTTCAAATTCATTGCTGTGATATGAGCTCTTGGCTTTGATGAACCTTGACAGATGGACAATGCAGTGGGACAAAGAAAATAAAAGCCTAAAATAGTCCTCATTTTATGAGAACCCATGGGCATTTGAAAAACTAGTTTCAGTAAGAATATTTCTCACTCAGGCATCCTCTCCCCCCTCACAAAAGGACATTCAACACAAGAACCATGTCAAAATAGCTGTGAGAAGATATGCAGAAATGTTTGGCTAAATGTGAGACACATTCTAAAATCAGAAACCATGTTAGGATTGGGTCATTTAAAATGTTGATCACCTAAGATGTAGAATAACAAGATTTTAAATATAATTAGACAGCAACAGGAAAGCAAAAGTAATAATAACTACAACAACAAAATGTTATTTGGCCTTCAGCCCAAATCTATTAATTTAGCTGAGTTCAAGTGTAAATAAACATTTTTATAAAATCTTCCTTAATCTTAACCAAAAAGAAATAATTGCCTTCATGTTTAAAGCACATATTTTCTTTACTGCACCCAATCCTAATCTGAATCTAACTGCATTATGAATTTAACTACACTGTGAATCAAAAGTGTAGAAATAAAAAAAACAACAACTAAATAAGAACAAGCAAAACCTATTTATTTAGAGCTTGCTATAACACGGTAGTCAGCCACCATCACTTGGGTTTGGCAAAGATTCAAAGGCAGGCAGATGAATAGGGAAACTTTGCAGGAGGAAAAAAGGAAGGCTTCAGATAGTCCCTGATTGGAGGCTGTCAGCATGGAGCAGCTGCAGGTGGGCTAACTAGAAGTGGGTCACCCTATGTAATTGGTTGGGGGTGCCTATTTGCTTTCTTTGGTTGGTCTTCAACCAGAAATGGGGACAAAAATTATGGCTATCAGTTATTAATCAAGTCCTAGTTACGCTGGGTCAATTGTGATAGGAGTTATTATTATTGTTTATTTTATTTTATTTTACGTTTTGCTTTCCTGGATTATTACTAGGGTTAGTGGTCTGATTGCCTATAAGTGTAAATTGTAGAGAGATAGCAGGCTTGTTTCTTGTGTGTCAGAGATTTTTATATATAGTTTGGTGCTTGCTTGTATATCCAGTCTCTTGGTGGCAAAGAAATAAAAGCCTCAAGAGTCTATACCTGACCTATTCAAAAGCACCTATCCTTGGATTTCCTTCTTCCCCCCAAAATCACAATGGGGTCTTAAAATTAAACTTGAACAAGAGTCATCCTCATTAGGGTTCTTAATCTTTGCCGAAGGAATGGTGTATAGTAAAAATTTTCAAAAAGCCCTAGGGAAATAAGAGGATCTGTATACCCATATTAATAACAATGTTGTGTTAGAAACACCCTCCATAACTGTGGTTATACAATGTATTATTTATTTTTTTAAATTTTATTTAAATTAAGTATTTTTCCAAAATTTTCAAATCTTGGATTTTTGAATTTGAAAATAAATTTGCAGAACATAAGTAGTAGTTTTTCATTCAGATTCTATAAAAATTATTGGAAGTCCATGCGTATTTTAAGACTTCAAAAGAAATAAATACTGCAATGAGACTGCACAAGCTAATAAAAATATTATATGTCATCATTTTTCTTAATGCATTAATTTTAATTGTGCATGATTATATGAGTCTGCATATTTGTAACTTAGGTAATTTTTCATGATAAATATGAAAGATACAAACTATTACAAATAAGCAGTTTCTAGAATGTAAAAAAACACACTTGTTACTTTATAGTAAAATAGTGAAAAACCTCTTGACAAATGGACTTTAGGGTATACTCTGATTTCTACAATATATACTTAGAACATGTTTGTGGGTCCAATATTTTTTGAAAATTATGAAATAAAGAGAGCCATCTTTATTGGGATTTATTAAACACAATTAGGAAGTACAGTTTAACTCTAGAGAAATGTAATCAAGCCAAATGCACATAAATTCTGGTTTGAATTTGTACAATTTGAATTTGTAATGAATATGGATTCAAAATATTTTTCTATTTTTATTTTTGAAATTTAACCTTTACTGTATTTTTTCCATTACCATTTAGCCCCCTTTTACCCACTCCTGCCAGCAATCACCACACTGTTGTCCATGTCCATGAGGCCTTTTTCCTTTTTGCTCAGGCCCTCCACCTCCTCACCTCTCCCCGAATAGCTGTCATCCTGCTCTCCATCTGTGAGTCTGTCTCTGTTTTGCTTGTTAGCTCAGTTTGTTCATTAGATTCCACATATGAGTGAAATCAAAATATATTTCTTAATGACAAAAGAGAGTAGAAGTAGCCAAAATAGCATGTTATTTTTTAAAATAACTCATTTAGGAAGCTATTTTAATGAAAATTTAAGATTTGTTATTAGTTTTCTGAGTAATAAATGGTTGCCTTAGAGAGCTTAATAAATTTGTCACTCTTTAAACATTCTTCTTAGATTGAACTTTTATTATTGATTTGCTCATTATACCTTTTGCTATTAGAACATTAAAATGTAAGCTCCAAATCACTGTGATTTCCCAATTGTGGAGTCTGAAATAATACTGCTTGAAATGCTTTCATGTACTAGCTCAACACATACTTCTCATTTATTATGCCATATTTATTGCTTAAAATGTTAGGAAATAATCTATGCCCCTCCCACCACTCTGTGTTTGAAATTCACATCCTCCTCTCAGGACCACAGTTCAAGGAGGTTTGCTGTGCTCTGCTGCAGCACGGAGGGCAGAGAACTTGAAAGGGACCCTTAACAGGAAGATTTTCAACCTTTACTCCATTGTCTCCTATGATGGCCCCAAATTAAGTGACAGAAATGCACTGGATGCTAGTTTTGCAAATTGGAAGAATGGAGAATAGAATTTGCAAATTCCCATCTCTCACTATTTTAATAAGAAGCTGCATGCAACTTTTGAAACCATAATCATGAAGAATTCAATGCTGTGAGATTGATTTTGCAAAGATGAGCTCCCTTTTTTTCTGTAAAATGCAATAGAATGCATTCAAAGAATAAAATGACGCATTTCCAGGCAACAACAGCAATATCAAACTGTGCATCATTATTTCCTCTCCACACTAATGTTACTAATACATTAACAAAAATAAAACCCCCAAGACACAAAATTCCCAAATACGATGGATAAAGTTACTACACAAATCATGATTACCTTTATTGCATTAGCTCTGAAGATGTTATGTTCTTAATGAAACCCATAATTTGGTAAATGAACTGTAATTCTAGGCCACTTTTGTACACAGGATTTCAAAACATAGTAAGTCAAGGTGATCTTGTCATTGATTCATTATAGGTAACAAGAAATTATTAAGTGATATAACTTGTTGGTGTGTGTTTTACTCTGTTCATATAAACCAGTGAAGCAAGATCAATTTGTTTCTCGGTTGAATTAGTTTTCTTGTGGGCACCTCAAGCATACATTTGAGAACAGCTTCCAAGAAACAAATTTATTTTCCTAAAATGATGGTCTTTATTAGCAACATCTAGTTCTTTTAATTTTACAGTTGGTTTCCCAGTTATGATATCTGTTTTCATGAAGCATGAGAAAAATCCTAGAACAGTTAAATGTGCTTACCATATAGTCTATGAATTAGTTGCTTCTTCAAATTGGCAAAAGATGTAGAATAAAACTGCACTCTCAGTAACTCAGTCCTTCTGTTTCTGACTCTCCCTGAACAGTAAAATTATTTGTCTTACATGCATCACAGCTTGATCATGGCAGGTATTAAATTGTTATCGACACACACACATAAACGAAAGAGAGAGGAAGAGAGATAGAGTTGGAGACTCCTAGTCCTGGTCCTACTTCAGCTACTCATTCATTCTGTGTCTTATGAGACAGGAGAGTAAGAAGGTAGGAAAATTCTTTGGCAAGTGGAATAGGAAAACTGAGACAGCTGAACAAACTGGCTGAGCAATTTATAGCCAGATATAAAAAGGTCACCTCCCTAAAGACAACATCTAGGCCTCAGTTGTATTTCAGCTCCAGGCCCAGAAAAGCAGCAAAACCAGGTGCGCAATGCCAAGACCAACTGTAATGACTAACTACCCCTTGCCCTGGCACTGACCAGTCAGAAGAGACTAGGACCCTGAAAGAGCACACCTGGAAAACTGATGAACATTCTGCCGAAACCCTCCCCTGAGACCTCCCCTAAGATTTCCACCTGCAAGAGAGAGATAAAAGCCTCAAGACAAAGAACCCAGTGCACAGGCTCTCCCTCTGGGGAGCTGCCTGAGCCATTCCCTTTTCTCTCTTCTTTCTCCCCTTTCCCCCTCCACAACCCCCAGGGGTGCATCTCCTAAACTCTAAGGGACCCCAAGACTTGCAATGAATGAGCAATGGGCAGCAGCAGCTTGCCCCAGGCTAATCCCCTGAACCTGTCCCCAAAACCACATTTTCTCTGACTTCCAGATGAGCTAAGGCAGCCCAGTCCAGGCTCTCCTGTTGCTTCATCTATGCTAAGCCCTTCCTTGTTTTACTGCCCCCAGCTTTAACGAATGTATCCTCATCATCACCTGGACTTGTGTTGTGAAATCTTTCCTACGTGAAGTCAAGAACCCACATACTACCAGCTGGCCCTAGGAAGACCCACTCAGGGCAAGGTCCCCTATCTGGTTACACAGATATCAAGATAACGTGTAAATCCCCTAAGCCTTGGGTTTGGGGGAACTCAGAGATTTAAATACACTTTGAGAAGGTAGAGTATGCATTGTGCATTTTTAAAGGAAGTATTATTTTTCTCTTTGAAAATATATCATTAAACAGCTCTGATGAGACTAAGACACCTGTGGGTTGCATTTGGTGTTTCTAACAAAGGAAAAATATCTCTCTTCAGAGCCTTTCTGCTGCATTTGAAGGGAGGAAGGAAGGCAGGTGCATTTTAAATGACTCTTCCAGCTCTGTCAAGAAGGGCTAGCTCGGCCCAGGAGGGACTGCCATTAGTGAGTAAGTGAGAAGTGACATGTTCTGTCTCTCAAAGGGTTTCTTCATGTCCACTTTGGTAGCTCTCATTATATTGCCTGAATCCATTAAGACAGAAACAAGGTTACCCCATGAAATGTTTTTGTGCCTAAAGAGGACATGCGGCTCTTTAATCAGTGACAGAACATCTCCTCTGACAAGACCGATACAGTGCGCACCGATCCCACCTTGGCAGTGGAGAGGGAATATCCCTTACAAGGACAGATGATATTCTCCTTAAATTGCTGTTGGTTGATCTATCAGCGCTCCAGTGAAAACAGTTATTCTGAATATGTGTAACATAAATATCTATGTTAAATGAAACCTCATCATATATCTGATCCATGACAATGCATCTAACACCTTGAGGTTCTCAGATAACTGTAAGCTGGTTTCAGAGTTCTCAGGAGTCAGGGTGACACAAGAGTATCAGCACGGGGGGTAGGACCCTTTCTGTTCCCAAAGTAAAAACTGCATCTGCTGCTGGGGAGGAGGGTGTGATGCCTGCCACCTCACTTCTAAGCAACTGTTTCAAATGGGATCCAAAGTGATTCTGTAACTTAAAACCCTAGAGGAAAAGTGGCCAGCGGTGTGTGGCTGACCTCAGTTTCTTTTCAAAAATATATGTGTCAGTGAATATCTGCCAGTATGATATGCACCAGAAGTTACTCTTTGTATCTAAAATCCAGATCTCCACTTCTTGTTTGAGTTCTATGATATTTACGAACAATGCAAAACTATTAACAATTTATTTGAAAATACACTATTCTCAGAGCTTTGGCTCATTGCAGGAGATGGCTGATTGTGAACTGACAAATGCTTCTGCTCTGATGAACCCCCAACCGTATAACTGTAGAACCTCAACATGACTCTCTTTCCCTCTTCTCAAGTATATCTCAGGACCTCAAGGGAATCTTAAGTATGTTCCAGAATTGACCCTCTCCCTCTGAGGCTGGCAGGTACCTGAGATTAGCCCTGGTTACTAGACACCAGTGCTGTCCTGTTGCTGCTGTGTTACTCCCAGTTTAGGACTCTTCCACAGCACATTGCAAAGCTGAGGAACCCTCAAGAAGCTTCATCATCTTCTAGCACCATTTCTCTCCATGTCTTATTACCATCACCGAGCCCAGAAGCTAAACAAAGGGCAGATACTATCACATCTCCTCCAATTCCATTTCCCTTGACCTCTTTCAGCCAGTAGGTAAACTTTCACATGTAAACATGTCATGTAAAGGGATATAGGTCAAGTACTCCTGCAGACAGAAAGGTTCTGGATCTCAGTGGATGGCTCAGATAGAGCTCACTGTGACAGTTTGCGCCTGCCATCACAAGTTACGGAGGACCTTGAAGCAATCCTCTTCCTGCCTAAGACCCTCATTACATAGCTTGATACAGTTACCTGAAAAAACCTATGCCTATTGAAAATTCATTCTCTCTTCCTCCATGTCACCATGAGCAAAAAGAGCATTCAAAAGTCTCTTTAACAAATGACATTGGGAAGACTAGTATCCATATGAAAAAGGAAGGAAATTGATCCTTATCTTATATAATAAGCAAAAAATAACTGAAAATGGATTAAAGACTTAACCATAAGACATGAAATTATAAAACTTGTACAAGAAAACATAATGGAAATGCTTCATAACACTGGTCCTGGTGATGATTTCACGGATATGACATCCAAAGCAGACACAGTAGATACAAGGAGAACTACATCAAACTAAAAAGCTTCCACACAGCAGAGAGAATCAATAGAGTGAGTGCAAAGGCAACCAAAGGAGTGCAAGGAAATATCTGCAATTTACAGATACAAGGGGTGAATCTCCAAAATATACAAGGAACTTCTCCAATTTAATAGCAAAAGCAAAACAAAACCTAATAAAGAAATGTTTAAAATGAGCTAAGGATATGAACAGATATTTCTCCAAAGGAGACATATGAAAGACCAACAGATTCAGGAAAAAAAAAAGTCCAGTGTCACTAATCATCAGTGAAATGAAAATCAAACCCATGATGAGTTACCACCTCACACTTTCCAGGATTGATGTTATTAAAAAAAGAGACAAGTGTTGGCAAGGATGTGGAGAAATTGGAACCCTTGCCCACTGTTGGTGAAAATGAAAAATGATGCAGCCTCTATGAAAAACAGTATGGAGTTTTCTCAAAAAAATTAAAAATAGAAGGGCTATATGATCCAGAAACCTCACTTCTGCTTATGTATCTGAAGAAACTGAGATCAGGATCTAGACGAAATATCTGTGCTCCCGTGTTCATTGCAGCATTGTACCCAATAGCCAAGCTGTGAAAACATCCTAAGTGTCTGTCATCAGATGAATGGATAAAGAAAATGTGCAATATATATACAATGGAATGCTATTCAGCCTTAAAAAGGGACATTTTTGCAATATGTGACACTATGGATGAAACTTGAGGTGAAGTAAGCCAGTCACAGAAAGACAAATACTCCATGATTCCATTTATAAGAGTGGCCTAAAATAGTCAAATTCATAGAATCGAAAACTGGAAAAGTCAGGAGCTTGAGGAAGAAGGCAAAATGAGGAGTTACTAATTAATTGGAATAAGTGTTTTTTTAAACAAGATAAATAAACCCTAGATATTGACTGCATAACATTGCACTTATAGGAACAATAATGTATTATACACTCAGAATATTGTTTAGATGATAGATTTCATGTTATGTTCTTACCACAGTTAAGTAAAATTTGAAAAAATAAAATACATATAGATTTAAAAAGTCTTGGATTTTGAGTTTCTGTGTGCTCTTTATAGATAAATGTTAGTTAAACTGGATTTTTCTGGCAGAGCCAAGTTATTAAGGTTTGTGTTCTAAATGTGGATTAATAGGGAGCATTACTTGTCTGGTATATTTTTACTTCTGAGTCAAACAGAGTCTTGAGCCAAGGACAGGGGCTATTCCTGTGCTACCTGCTATCAGTCAGTCTGCGGCCCTCCCGAAGGATCCTGGCGAATGGACTAGAAAATGCTGGGCTTCCTCAAACTACTAACCAACCTTCACAGAGCACTTACCGAACCCATGATTTTTTTCCCCTCTCAGTTCATACCAGTTTTTGCTGATTAGGTATAATAACAGGACACCTACTTAGCGTGGGAGAGGGAAAGATCCGAGGGTAACATATATTTCTGCATAGGTTCACTCAAGTCACCGTGTCAGCTCCTTTTCTGATCCCAGGCCATGAACTTTCCTTTCAGGAGACATTTATTTGAAATTAACCCTACACTGCACTGTTGCTATTTACATCTCTTCCTCCCAATATACACTTTAGTTTATTTTGCTTTTACTGTGTGTGGACTCTCCAGAAATGAGGCCAATAAAAAATAGAGCTACTTTCCAAAATTGTGATATATTTGAAAGTACAAGGGCATAAATAAGTTTGGTGGTTAAACTTCTGTGTTTAAAAATTTTGCCTCTTTATCTCTGTCATTGCAGAAGACCTGTGTGGTCTGTCTTCTTTTGTACCTATGGTAAAATGATTATGTGATGGTAACTGGGTTGGGATTCACCCCTCATTCCCCTCCAATTATTTTTCATTTCCGAGTTTCAGACAACTGCTTTGGGAATTGTGACATGCCCGGGCTTTGGTGTGCTTCTCTGCCTGTAGAAATCCAAGTTAAAGAAGCACGATACTGAGGTGGTCACTTCCCAGGCCTGCCTCGTGCTTGCCCCCTTTTATTAGTGGGTCCTGTGATCACACACATTTCTCATGTACCTACTTACAGGATGAATGTAGTTGTTCCCCACCCCTTTATCTTGACACATTTTGCTAAACCGAGTGAATGTCCCAATTTGTCTAATCTAATCTCCATCATTCTCATTATTTATTGATTTTGCTCATCTCTTCGACTTGATCAACATGGCTTATGAACGTTGATCTCTTGCAAACTTTCACAACTACAAAATCTCTGTCACTTGATTTATTTTCAGCTTCCCCCTTGTCTTGTTTTAACACATTAGTCAGTGTCTAATATTGCAAGTGCCAATGAAAATAGATGTAATATTTTAACCTTTCAGTACTCAATAATTAAAGTATTCATGTAAGGCCAGTTTCCCTATAAACAGTCAGGTCATTGCTTTTCAATCCCACAGTTTTGTTTTGTTTTTTTAATAAAAGAAAAAGAGAAACCATCTGGAGACAGATAACTTACATTTTCTAAGTTATAAAGAAGCTAAGTATTCTTTGAGTATTATAAGAACAGCAGCCAATTCCATTTTTTAAAATGAGAATTTCCTTCAATAATAAAGCATTCCCTAAGCATCACGTTGTTTTATACCACAATATTGCAGTTATCCAAACATAAAAGTAGGCAAGATATTGTAGCTCAAAAAACAGAAGCAATAACAGGTGTCAAATGTCTATTGACATGAAAACAAAAGCTAGGCTATCTCTTTTTCTTGTGAAAACCCTGCATATTTTATAAAGAACTGAGTAGGAGAACAATAAATATATTTAACTTAATTTCCTGAATATATAAATAGAATATATAATACAAGGACTAGAGGACTTGATTGACTTGTTTGTTTCATGGAATTTCATAGAACATTTCATTTCATTAAATTTTGTAGTCTTGTGTTCTTCAAATCTCTACCATCTATCTCCCTTCACCCTCCAAATATCGCACAATTATGAAATATATTTAAAAATATATGACTAATTGAGTCAGTAGAAAATTCTACTTGTGGTCATCTCATCCAGTTTCCAAAAAAAAATGCTATATGTTGACTTTTATGAAAATTTTCAAATCAATAGGATAAGTGTTTTTTTTATGATAATCTCATTTATAGAGCACAATTCACCAATTATTTTACAAAGTCTTTTCTCCTCTTCAGTTGCTTTAAATTACAAACATAATTTTCTCAACAAAGTGAGTAGCCTCTCAAAAGCCACAACTGGCCTTTCTCCTTCTCTTAGTTTCCCCAAACTGCTAGCACACATTATTTTAAAATCTCATTTTAGACCTTAAAAAAATCTTTCACAGTTTCCTGTGATACAGAGCAACTGGAACCCCTTTTGTTAGAGGTCGAAGTAGAAATAGTACAGTTACTTTGGCACATTGTTGGGCAGTTTTCTTATAAAGACAAACTTACATTTACCCTATCCTATCAGTTCCACTTGTAGTTATACATACCACAGTGAAACAGAAATATATCTCCACACAAAGAATTGTGTCAACAGGTGCACAACCATTTTATTAATATCATCAAATTGGAAACAACCCATAGGCCCATCAAGACAAAAATGTATAAGTAAACATAATGTAGTGCTCAATAAAACACTAATTGGGTATAAAAATTATCAATACATACAATTATATAGATGAATCTTAAAAGCATGAGGACCAAAATAAGCAAAACGTAAAAAAGTACACACTATATGTTTTCATTTATATGATGTTATTAAATAGGTATATCTACTTGAGGTTGAAAGAAGAGTACTAGCTTCAGGATAAAGTTGTGGTGCAGTATTGATTGAGAAGAGGCAGGAAGGAATTTCCTAGTGTGATGTAAATGTTATTTTATCTTCATAGGGTGAAGGTTACACAGATCTATTTATTTGTCAAATCTCATCTAACTGTACATTGCAACTTCCTACACTTCACTATATATAAATTATACCTAATTTAAAAAAAGTAATCTGCTCATCATATAAAGAATATGGAATATAGCCCTGGCTGGTGTGGCTCTGTGGATTGAGCATTGGCCTGAAAACCAAAAGGTGGCCAGTTCTATTCCCAGTCAGTGCACATGCTTGGGTTGCGGGCCAGGTCCCCAGTTGGGGGCATGTGAGAGGCAAATGATCGCTGTATCCCTAGCACATCAATGTTTCTCTCCCTCTCCTTCTCCCTTCCTTTCACTCTCTCTAAAAATAAATAAAATCTTAAAAGAAATATGGAATCTTTAGGGAAAATAATCCTGAAAAAGGAAGTATTATTCAGCAAGACAATTTAACTATTATTCTTTATGTAATCAAGCAGAGGGTACAAAATAATTAAACAAACTAATAGGAGCAAAATTCAGAAATTTTAATTATCCTGCTAAGTAATAAAAACAATAGTGTAACATAGATTTTAAGTGAATTTGCTTCTATGGTGGCTTGTTCACGTGGCTGTTGGTGGAAGGCCTCAGTTACTACTCACATGAATCTCTGCATGGTTGGCCTGGCTGCCCTCATAACAAGGCAGCTGGCCTTCCACTGAGCCAGTGATCCAAGAGAGAAAGGAGGAAGCTCCATACATTCTAGGGTCTTAGCTCAGAAATCGCACGTGATTACTTCTGTCACACCCTAGTCATTAGAGGCTAGTCCCTAAGTACAGACCACACTCAAGGAGAGAGAGAGAGTTCCCATCTTTTGAAGAGAAAAATGTTAAAACATTTTTGGACATAGTTTAAAACCAACACACACAGTGAGTACCCTCACCCTTCCCTATATTTCTGATACTTGCAAAGAGTAGAAGGCTTATCCTGCAAAATTTCAAGAGTAAAAGCATTGGTCTCAACAATAAAGCACTGGCATTTGGGCAGATGAACTTCAGCCCATAAAGGGGGAAAAAAGTCATTCCCAGGACCAGTACCAGGGTGAGGGAAGTGAAGTGAGAGGGGTTAGTAAGGCACTTTTCTCAGGTACAGATTAAGGGGATGTGAAATTCACATGGAAGGGGTGTTTTGCATTGATTTTGATTTTTCAAAAAAATGTTGCATTAGAATATTAATCTTGATTACTGAATTTTGAAATGCTCCTTAAAATTTGCACCTAAGGTAAATGCCTCACTTCCCTTGTTTGCCTGACCCCAGTCCTGGCCCAGTTCTCTCCAACCTTCCCCTTTTCCTACTTTACATATTAGTGGCTCAAAGTCAGTTACTTCTAGCAGTCTGAAATTAGTGGCTCCTCAGTTTGCTGAAAACAGACTAAAGGGGAGCACAAAACAGTGAGAAATGGCTGGGCGTGACATCAGGTAGTTGGGACACCAGTGAAGCCCTGCTTTAACTAACTGTGGGACCTTAAGAAAGTCATTTTACCACTCAGTGTGTCATTTTCTCAGTGACAAATTGGAAGGGACCAGATTAGGTATTTTCCAAGGTCCAGAAATGGACTAACATTCTGACCGCAGAAAGTCTTAGCATTCCTCCCGATGATGTTTCTTTCTCCTTCCCTTGAATCCATCATCTGTAGCTAGAGACTTGAAACCCATTACTCTTCTGGGTAAAGATAATGCTTTCCCTACATGATTGTTGTTTGTAGTTTTAATTTGGATCATTCTTTTTGCAGTCATTTGGCAAGTTTGCCCAGTCTTGCTCAGGGGTAGTAATCAGGGCATGATGCAGTTCTATCATTTTCTATTTTCATTAAGGTGCTCTGAGAACTTCCAGCATTTGATGCCAACAAATTTAAATTATTAATTTTATTACAACAAGAATTCTATAATGGCAGAGTTACTGAAATGTTTTTTAAATTGGTTTTTAACTAGAAAAATAAAGAGACGGAATTTGAACACTTGGGAAATAATGAAGAAGTGAGACAGCATTGCTATTGATTTAAAGTCAGGTAAGGGGATATTTTTTTAAGTTTAATATTTACACATCATTGCACTTAGATGAGATACTAATGAGAGTATTCAACAACCCCATAGGTTTATAATAATAAAGAAGAAACCAGCTGATAGTAAATAAAAACTGTGGCACTGACGTATGAGAAAGAAGAGCCTGATCTCACTAATTAATATTCTTTTAATTGATTCCACTTCTTAATTAAAAGAAAACTCTGTTTTCAACATGCCTAGTTAAAAACCTACTGTAAGCAGGAGATATATAATCAGTGACAAGGGATGGAGTCACAGTTCCATTTCTGAATGATGTTGAGTAAATCACAAAAAACAATTTGAAACTGTCTTCGTCTGAAAAATGGGGACATTAAAGCCCTCACACAGGGATTTTTGTGTGGTTCAAATAAGGTATAGTGAATGAAAGCAATTCATAAACTGTGAAATGCTCTGCACACATGGAGAATTTATAAATTTGTACCTATTTTTCAATTTCAATTAATATAATCGGGAGTTCTATGATGGTGGAAGGGATGAAGGAATAGTGGGATTTTAATATTACTTTATCCATCAAATGACTCAAACCTTACCCTGAAAAATACAAGTGCATAGATTTCACTTTCATTCAGTCATATGATGCCCTCTTTGATAGATAATAGCATTACAGAACTTTTAAAAAAATATTTGTCATTACCTGTGTTTATTAGGTGCTATGCAAAAAGAACCACAGCTGGCAGATGCAACAATAAAGTTAGCAAAAGTCCTCAGGGTCACTCTGTGCCTAATTCACCACTATCAGCTCCTTTCATATTCCCTACCCAGTTCTATGTTATCAACACCCTCAGCCCCAATTGTGGATCACTCCAGGGTAGAAAGAAGCTCAGCTAAAGGGAAGACCTAGATTGGAAATGGAACCACATTCTTGGTTTAGGTCCAAGAAAGCTAGGTTGGCTCTGTGGATGAGAAAATAAGTATCATTCCTAGGGGAACTCAGAAGTTTAATTGCTCATATAAAAAGAGAGTGGCTTGTGTAGGAGGTTGAAGTAGCATAACCCCAAAATTAAACAACGGTACAAGTTTGGTGAATACATCCGTTGGTGGCTGATGAGGAAAAGACCATAAAGAAAAGACCAGGATGAGAAAATCTGGCAAAGTAGGAAATGCAAAACCAGTCACTTAGCATATGCTCTCTCCTTACTTCCTCTTTTATCCTAAGGATAACCTGAGTAACAAGGAGTCAATGAGAGGCAGGGCCATACCTTGGAAGTAGGGAAAGACCCTTCAATGTGGAAGTAGTGTTCTGATGATGTGTTTGATCTTCTGTTTGCTTGTGTTTGTCATTGTTGTTGTTGTTGTTGATATTGTTCATTCAGACCTCTGCTAGAACAAAAGAGTATAGGGGTGAGCTATTAATTGTTCCTTTAAGACCAGGCCAGAGGATGATAACAAAATAATTCATTTCTCTAAGGATACTGCAGAGAATGAAATGTTTGGGTGCCATGATTGGTTAATAGGTCATCCTATAAGAAAAACAGGTCCATATATCTGATTGTGAACTAGAATCTAAGGAGCCATTTTCCTATTCTCCTTCTCTTTTTTTGCTAGAAGCTAACTAGAGCAATGAATATCAGGGAACTGTTTGGAATAATATAAATACAATCTATTGAGGGCTGAGCAGGCTCTGTGCTGACTGCTCTGCATTGATAAGCTTGTTTACGTCCCACTTTAACCTTATATAGTAAATAGCATTATCTCAATTGAGATAATAGTATTCTCTCAATTTCTAGTGGGGACATTGGGGCCTCCAGCCAGCAAGTAGTAGAGTGAGACTTGAAAACTATACTTCGTAGTATCACTACAAAACTCCAGTATATAGCACTGCATTCTACTGTTTTGTTTTTGGAGGAAAGTCGATAAATACATGCTCCTGTGAAAGGTGTGAAGTTTTTCTGATGGAGAGAGGTGGGGGAGGATGGACTTGCTTCTGACCCAGGGGCTAGCTAGCTGGTGAGGTCATTCATATGAGCTGTTCTATAAATTAAGAGAGCATAACCATTTCAGGAGTGAAGGGAGTACTCCTTCACAAAGCACAAAACTCACCCACTCTCCCAAAGGCTAAATCTTGAAACATCTTCCTTGAAGAAGACTGAGGAAAAGTCTAAACTTATTAGATTTTCAACCTGTGTTCTTCTTGTACCATAATTTTCTTCTGAGCACTCTGTGTCTTCAGTAAAGACATACCGTACACTCTGATAGGCTGATAACTAGAAGCTAAGGAGTCAGCCCAAGCAAAGAAGAATGGTGTCAGACTGGATCTATTTCCCAGGAGAAAAGGTAGTGCTGAGCTCCTGGTGGACCTCAGAAAACACCACGGGGTCTTCCACATCCATAGAAAAACCCCAAACTTGGGAACACAAGAGATAGCTCTTGGTAAGAGAAAGTAAAACCAAACTCCCAGGTTAGTTAAGGGCCCCCTCTGCTAGGGTGCAGAATACTGAAGCTACAGTCTGACAACCCAAGAGGCTACTCTCTGAGCAGTTTGCTGCAGGTTTTCTTCTGACTTTTGCGTTCCCATCTTCTATTCTGAGAGGAAAAGGGGGCAGTAGCATCTGACTACTTCACATATTTTCTTCTATAGCTTAAACCTCTGATTCCTTTTTCTGATGACCGCTGAAAGATCTCTCTATGTTGCCTATCATGGGAATGCCCATCTGCCTGTTCTCCATCGCTTCCAGCTGGATTTGACACAAGTTTGTCACTAATAGCAAGTTCTTTTTTCTTACTTTCTTTCATCCTAGACTAAACATCTGCCTTGTACATTGGAAAGATTAATATAGCCCACTTGAGCAAATGCAATATGGTCTCTTGGTATCACTTTCAGAGACAGGATTTGGCTTGCCAATTGTGATAATTATGCCATATTATATCAAGGAAAGATGTATACTTGATACTGGTCTAGGTAATGCTCAAGCCTTTGTATCTGAGGCTTTTGCCACTGAACACCATTAGTGAGATATCTGGGAGTCAAGGAGGTGTTTTTGTCCTGTGTCTAAGAAGAAAACCACTCGTGTTTGTTTTCCCGTGACACAGAATTTCACCCTCCTTATTCCTCTTGCATCCACATTTACCTTAGTTATTTTTACAGTGTTTGATTCCTGAAGTCAGAACCATGTCCTGTGTGTGTTGTGGCTCCAGTGTCTAAGACAGTGTCAGGGACACTACGAGCCCTCAGTGGATACTGATTGAATGAATAAAAAAACTTTTTCAGGCATTTCTTAAATTTTAAGCAGATTATAGTTACTGATACTCTCTCATAAAACTTACTTATAAACATATTTTTCTTCTCAAACATCTTAGAATACCATTTGATTTATCATTAGAGAAATCATGATTTATAGGTTTAAAAATGTAAGTCTAATTCCACAAACATAAACATTGTCAAAGACTAATAAAAATGAAAAGTATCCCCTAAAGCGAAGGCCATACAACCAGTATTGTGATGTGGATCCGGCAGGAGGTTTTTAAATACATGTAAATTGATTCTTTTTTCTCACCTTTGAATGCCTCACAGCACCCATCACACTGAGTAAAGAGTTTCTAACCCAGAATTGATGGGTAAACTTTCTATGTTCAAAGCCTCTACCATAGATGATTCAGCTATTACAGTATCATCTTCCCTATGGAAATCTTAAGGTTCTCTAACTTCAAAATTCTAGAATTATAGAAGGTTAAATTCAATTTTGAAATTCAGGCTATAGAAATAGAAACAATCTTTGGGATGCTAATCTAAAATATGACCATTTCCCAAAGCTCCTGATTTCATCTGTTTTGGAAAGCGACTACTCCTGGGAGAAACACAAGTTACATGCTATTGCTCTTCACACATAAACTCCCTCCGTCTCCGATGTGCCCTGAATCCCAACGCCTGGCCAATCCCATCACTAGTAATCAACCGTCATCTTAAGAAGTGAACATAATCAAAAGCTAAATCAAATAAATGTCTTACTCTCTGTTCTGACATCGGCCAACTTCCATTTCTGGTGGGAGGCCAAGGGGAGCGGGTGCCAAAGGCATATGGCTGCGGGCACCATTGTGCCAGAAAGATGTCAACACATTGGAAAGGATTCAGAGAAGAGTAGCGGGGGTGATTAAGGGGCTGAGGAATTTACTTATGAGGGAGATTAAGAGAGCTAAGTGTGTATATGTTGGCTAAGCAATATATGGGAGGCAGCAGAGTTGGAGATCATTTGAAGTGTTGACAAATTCGTACAAGGAATTAGTGGCATGGGAGCCAGAGGAAATACTAAGGCTTGGGAAAGAGTAGTAAATAAGACCGAAAAACAGAGTGTAGTTGTCACCAACATTTCTTAAGAGTATGCTGATTTAAAATAGGAGCACTTTACAGCATCAGATGTAAGACTAGTCATAAATAAAATGGGGAATATGAAAATAAGCCAGGTTGGCCTGAGAAAAAAGGCATTCGAAACAAAGTTTGTCTCCCCACTTTCTCCCTTATTGAGGCATCACTACTAAGAACATGTAAATACCCTGCTTTCGATGTCCATCAAGATTTCCTTGCTCCATCAACACTGTCATCTCTGATCCCTTTCTCCAGTGGGGTGTCTTGTGCATATGAGCATTCAGGACAGGGTAGTTAAATAATAATTTGACAGCTTTATTGAGATATAATTCAAATGTTATATAACTCACTCATTTTACGTGTACAATTAAATGGCTTTTTTAAAACAGAGTTACACATCCATCACCCTGATCCATTTTGTAATATTATTATTACCCCCAAAAGAAGCCTCATATCCCTTAAGAATCATCCCAAAATATTCACAAAAGTGTAAGTCAAACTTCACAAACTTATAGACATTGTCAAAACTCAATTAAAGGTGAAAAAAGTCCACAAATGTGGTAGCCATATCATTACTTTGATGGAAACCCAAGAGGTAGCTCAAAAATATGAGTAAATTTTTTTTCCTGCTTTGAATGCCTCACAACTTCCACTGCATGAAGAGTTTACAGTCTCACATCCTCCCCTTCTCCGGACCTAGGCAAACACTAACTGACTTCCCATCTCTACAGATTTGCCTGTTGTAGACATTTCCTACAAATGGAATCATACAATATGTGCTCCTTTGTCATCAGCTTCTTTCAATTAGTATAACATTTTCAAGATGAATTCATATCATGGATTCCTTTTATGGCTGAATAATATTCTGTTGTATAGAATACACCACATTTGTTTACCCATTCATCAGTTGATGAATACATATCATTAATAGAGAATATCACACAATTTTGTTCCCTTTGAAAATGTCTGGCTATTCTTTTAATCAGATGATTCAGTCTGGGGCATTTGAAGCAGATTCCACAATCTCTCACAGGAAAGAGATACACTATCTATAACCAATTAATGATGTTAGAATTTGATGTTTCTCAACAGGTTTTGCTGAAGATATATTTAGCAAGTTAGTCCAATGTCCAATGGTTTGGGTATACTACATCTCCACTTACCTAGGACCATATGAACACAGTCTCACTTACCCTTCAGCCTTTCCCCCAAAGGATCAGTAATATACCCTAGCAGAGATTGGTGTGGTCTTGCCACTCCTGTAGCCAAAATGAAGTGAACTTCCACGTGTATTCTTTGGGTGCTTGCTTCTTCCTTAGAAAGTAGTGAGATAGGATGTTTTGGAATGATCTAGCAATAGACTCAAAACCACACTCCAACCCTTAATAGTGAGACCCAGTATCTGCAAGGGGACAAAGAATTAAAAGAACATATAAAGCAAACTGAATGATGTACAAAAATTGCTGGCACATACTAGGGGCTCAATACAATTAATTGATTTTAACAAGATGATCCTACAAGGAGTAAAGGAGTAGGAGCATATGAAGGTAAGAAACATTTTAAAGGGATTTACCACAATATCTGATAATGCCTCCTATATATAAGAAGAAAATTATAACAGTAATCATTTAACAAGTCTTCCTATGCCTGGCACTGTTTCTCAGAAATTTTTGTATATGAACTCTTGCAACGAAACTGTGAGTTAGGTGGTATTATAATCTTCATTCCTTAACAGAGAGATTTGACACAGGTCATTCAGCTTGTCAGGGGTGAGATTTGCATGCAGGAACCTGGTTTGGGGACTAAATTCCTAACCACTGCACCTTGCTCCTGAGCTCCTTGTTCCTCTGTGAATAGCCAGGTCAGCTATACTGTGCACTGGTGGTCTATTCAGGTCTTGGATGCAAGAAGGATCTTGTTTATCAATAATTAGTCTCCTGAAGGTCAGCAGTTGAACTTTTATTGTTGATTTTAGACAGATTGTTTAAAATTACTGTTCTTTTCTCCCCGTGATAACTTCAACTTCTACAACTCTCTCTTTCACCATGTTAAGGCCCAAGAAAAGACCTTGGTAAAAATTGCACTGTTCATCTCTTTCAGAGCTGTCTTTTGTATGCCATCTTTCATTGCTATAAACTCGCAAAGAGAAGCAGGTGGTGAGGATAAAAACATGTTAGTATGCATATTTCCAGCCAAAAGTCACCTACATTCCATTTGAGGCAAATAAGAAACAAGCAAAAATACCCTTTTTCTATTCCTACACCATCTATGCCCAAGAGCCTAGTCAGACCCTGATCCTCCAATCATGAATTATTGCCACATACTCTGCCTTCCCACAGACTACTATTTTAAGCCCTTCCTATATGCTGCTTCCAGAAGAGTTTTTACATCATACATTACCTCCCCATCCTTGAGGAACTCTCAACACACCCCGTCTGTCAAATGGACCTCTTTCAACCCCTCTTCTCTACTTTGTCCTCTGCAAACTCTTCTGACATATTCCTCTGCCGTAGTCAAACAAATCTCACCACTGTCTCCTAAACATGGTCACCTTCACATCTATTCTGATACCCTTAGGTGTCTCCCCCACTACACACACATGCACACACACAAGCAATCACACATGGACAAGTGTGCAGTAGTAGAAAGAATGGTAAATAACCAGTAAATATCAGCTATCGATTTTTCTTCCTCTCCATCAATAAGTCTTATCTAATTCTCATCCTAGAATACTCACTCTCTGCCTGAACCCAACCACAGTTGGCGCTGCACTGTTTAGAATTGGACTGTTCTTTAATTATAAGACCCCTCTATGACTCACTCTTTGAGGGATCGGGTTAAGCTACATTTTCAACATTAGGATGGGTGTTTAAAAGGTAGTCAACACATTTCATTTAACTGATTGGTTTAGCAACTCATTCAGTGGCTGAGATCAAACACATACTGTTCTAGAGTCTTTAGTACCACAATCTAATTCTTACTCTTCTCAGGAAAAAAATAATTTTTCTTTGTGTACTTCTAGTTGTATAAGTTGTATATCATTCTATCACAGCAGAGAACACCCTGTATTCTGATTATTGTAATAAAGCTATTTCCTCCAAACAGACTATGCCTGTCTTGAAGGTAGGAGCCCACTCACTCACCTTTTATCCTCAGCTCCTCTATACCTAATACTTAATTAGATGCTAAACAAATTGTCTGAATTTAATGTAATTAAAAGAGCAAAGCTCTGAAAGAAGAGGATTAAATGTATTGAAATGGGCCCAGGGGTGAAGAAGTTGGAGTTGCTCAAATGTACAGGGTGCTTCCTCTTTTCATACATTGCATTAGATTTGCTCTTTATCCAGGACCCACTGTGCCAAATCAGGCTTGTGATTAAGATCAAGTCTACCGGGAAATCAGCAGAGTTGGAGAGTTTTTGAAAATGGACTTGCTGTCCAAAGTTTGCAACTCTGAAAAACAGCTCTTATGGTTCTATTGCTTTATTTTTGTTTCCTTTAAAGGAAAAGGTTTGAAAAACCGAGGAATTTATATTTTTAAAAATTCAGTAAAAAGAACACTCAGGAATCATTTTCTCTTGAAATAAGGTGAGTTGCCAACTGTATAGTATCCTGTTGTATGGTTGTGCCAGCTTTAAGGGCTGCTTAGTCCAAAATCAGCTTTTTCAAGATGTAAAAATCCTACTCTGCCCTCAGGCAGGACTGTGAATATACTGACTCTATTTCTGAGAACCACTTTCAGATACATTTAGAGCCTCTCGAAGAATGTGTTGCCCATTCTGTGGAGAATGGAAAGTATTTCCTTATTGGATCACAGAATATTAGGGCTGGAATAGACCTTAGAGGTCATCTAATTTAAATTTCTTTTATTTTGTTTTTCCCTTTTTCTTTTTTTTTTTCTTTTAGAGAGGAAGTCAAGGGTATGAAAGAGAAATCATATAGCCAGTTATCACAGAGGGAAGGCTGTGATGTCAAGTTAAGTTCATTCTCTGCCACACCTCAGAGCATCTACTAGTGTTCATTTCCGCACAAGTTCATCCCAATGTGTTAAAGTGGTCTATCTAGCCAATTAACTAAACAAGTCAGTTGGTCTTACAAATGCAAAAAATGCTACTTACTTATGCTATATTCATGTTATGTAAACAGAAGTTCCTGGACTTCTTTATTTTGTTCTTATATCTGAGAAATAAAAGGGAAGTTTGCAGCTTATACTTAAAATTCTGTTTGTGCATTCAGGACTGTGAGTATGTGTGTTTGCATGCACATGTGTGTATATTTGCATATGCTCATTTGTATGGGATTGATGATGTTAAAGGTAATGGACTGACAGGGAAGAGAGGTGGTGTGTACATTTGACTAAGAAGGCAACATATTTACCTAGTATCCAGTGATTACAGACACCTTGGCAGAAGAGATAGAAGACAAATGGGAACTGTAGAATTGAAGGAAGGGCACAAAAACATCCTCGGAAAGTAATGTCTGAGGACTGAGGCAACTGTCTGCTTGTATTCCACTTACCTTCTCTGTCCATGTATGTACACTAAATGGAACCAGTGATGCTCTTGAAACAATTGATGTAGAGAGGAAAAATCCTTTAGAAAGTGTATAGGAATAGTTCAATAGAAGGTGCCTGTTATTTTTGACTTCAAGTATAATATCTTTATAGATGCAACAGTATTTATGCATGTATAGATTTGGCAAGAACAGGAATAGGTTGGTCTAAAAATAAACCACTTACAGACCCAGAAAACTGCAGTGCAAAAAATGGGAATAAATAAGGACATATGCATATCATCTAAAAAGTGAACCATTAAGGTTTGGAAACAAATTCCAGCTTACCTTGCCCACTTTGACTTTAGAGTGCCCTTCTTTCTAATAAGACACAGGCAGTGGATAATATTGATAAAGGTCCAAATGTGTGTCTGGGTAGAAGTTTTTCATCTTTCAGTCAAATCAATATTTCATCTGTGAAAGTTCAAAAATCCTTATAATTCTGGACTTAGTCATAAAATTAAGCTTGGCTTAGTAATTTTGCAAAAGAAATTCATAAAGGAAGAACACATCTAGGGATTCCAGTTCTGAGTCCCTCAGGTGTCTCCGGTGCTCAGAGCTGCTTTAGTTTAAACCAGTCACAGGGCATCTTCAGCTCAGCACACTTTATAACTTTAATTAAACAAAATTAAAATGAATTATTAATGGAAACAATTAGATGAATTAGCTAAGGTGACCTGATATTTTTTTTGTTGTTGTTCCTTGTAAGGTACCACTAATATACCCAGCACGAAAGAGTTCAGCTTGAACAGCACTGATAACAACAAAGTTCTTGCCCCAAGGAGAATTCCTTCCTAAACACGTCTGTAAAAGCCAGATCATCACAGCAGTCATAGATGACAGAGCTTTTACTTTCACAATAAGAGAGTATCAGTTGCAAATTATCATCAAGGGAGGACTTGAGATGTGGTTCTCCAGAGAGTCTAAATAGAGGATCAATTCAGTCATTGACTCAGGTTTTATGAATATTTAGAGGCACAAAATGAAATCCTTCCCTCACAATAGCTCCTTCTGAACTCGGGGGCTAATATCATTCTTTAAACAAACAAACAAACAAACAAACAACAACAAAAAACCCTCTGTCTCTGCTGTTAATTACTAAACCTATTTTGGTCACCAAATAATCATAGCTGATTTTCACTTCATGTCTCAGTTGTTCATCCTCAAACCTCAGGAATTTCTTTCATATTTTTGACAAATATATCTTGAATATTTTTTATGGACCAGACAATACATGATTAGTATATGAGAGCAAGTAGAAGAAGTGTGAATAAATAGATTTTTGGAGAGAATTTCACAATGCTCCCTGTGAGGAAGTGGGGTGGCCATGCTGTGTAAGCTCTGAGACTGAGCTTTCTGAGCTCTATATTTCAGTGGTTGTAGACAGAACTCACTGAAAGGCAGAGCAAGTTGAAGACCAGGCTGGAAGCAGGGCTCACAGCTTAGGCTTGAATTACACTCCATTTGCAGTACTGGATAGACATCTAAGAGTGGCGTCAGGAGAGCAGTCCCCAGTCCCTCTATGGACTAGAATGCTGTGGCTAGGTCTGAAACAATCTCCACCTCCTACCCCCTGCCCTCCTCCTTCTTCTTCTTTTTTGAAAATTTCATTTAGTTTTAGAGAGATGGCAAAGGAGGGAGAAAGGGAGAGAAACATCAATGTGCAAGAGATACATCAATTGGTTGCCTCTTGAGTGTCCCCAACTGGGGACATGGCCTGCAACACAGGCATGTGCCCCGATGGAATATCGAACCAGCAACCTTTCCGTTTGCAGGATGGTGTTCAACACACTGAGCCACACCAGCCAGGGCTGAAAGGCCTTTTTTTTTTGTCATGATAATAATGATAAAGGCTATCATCTATTAAGATTTTTGACTGGGAGCTCATGTCCACTGAGTGTTTATCTGTAGGAATCCCTGATGCTGGCTAAACACACACACGCACACTCACAGAGAAATCTCTTTTTGTTTTTAATGGTAGACCAAAACCAACTTCACAGTTTTAACAGAAGGTCTAATTTGAGGTATTTTAGAACATACAGGCACATGAAATATGGACTACCAACTCACAGAAGGTTTTTTTTTTAATCATTACAAACATCAGGGGAGAAAATTATTTTCTGTTCAATCCAGCATTAAGATAAAACTGTGACGGTTTCCTTGCTGCACATTCCTGCAAACGGGATCTGTTTCTGAGTCTTTGTAGTTTAGGTTTTATGCAGAAGGCATAGACCACCGTCGTTGCATGGGCTCTGGGCACTGCCTCCGCTGGCTTGCTCTCCTCACAAGATCAAAATGGAAACTCAGGATACCAAGGTCCACAGAAGTCCATGGATGAGCAAACTTTCTTTGATAGAGTCTAGTTTTCATTTTGGTTTTTGGCTTCTGAACTTGTCTGCCACCTTAGTAGTGCATTTTAAAATTCACTTTAAAAAACTATACTTATATTTTATTCAAAATTTTTTGTTGCTTTAGGGTGGCATAGTTGTTTAGGGTATTTAATCTGTCATGCTCTCAGAAAAGTAAATTGTGATATTTTGTTATTGATTATTTCCCCAAGCATTTGCTATGTGATTTACATTCACCCACATGCAGTAAATATTCTTATCATAGTTTCCAGAAGAGGGGACTGAGGTTAGAAGAAATAAGTAGATTTCCCAAGGCGAGAGAACTATCTGTGTTTTAGGATTTGGACATACAGCTGCTCGGCTCCCAAGCTCATGTCCATAATGATTGTAGATGCTGGGACATTGCAAGAACACTTAGATCATCTTACAACCTGACCTTCTGTCTATTGTTTTCTTTATCTCCCCATTTTTTTTTTGCTTCATGAGTCTTTTCTGTCTCAATAAATCACCCCACCATTCATCCAACTGCTTGGGCTAATGCAGCCTATATGCCATTCCTGATTTTCCCCCTCAGCATTCACAGATATATGTACAGGGTACAATCACAGGTCACCTGGACTCCTGCAAGAATACCATTACTTACATTCCTTCTTCCACTATTGGATATTTACAGTCCATTCTTACCCAGCAATCAAACTGATCTTCTTAAAAAGTAAAGCACATTGAATTAATTTATTTATTGAGTAAGGTGATGATTTCCTGTCTTTAAATAACTTTTCCCCTCTTGATCATAGACTTTTAGATTCTATGCAGTATGGCCTTGCCTATTTTTCCAACCTCACCTTGTAAACCTCTCTCCCTCACTGACCAAATTCTGATGTTACTGCCTCCTCTGTCCTTCAAACATGCCAAGCCCGTCCAAATTTTAGAATGTCTGTACTTGCTGTTCCTTCAAGACACATCTTTTTTGTTTAAAATTTTCCACATCTGACTCCTATTTGTCCTTTAGATCTCAGCTCAAATATCACTCCCAATTTAAATAACCTCTCTCCCTGTATCTATTATATCCTTGTGTTTAGTTGTTCACTTTCCATGTTTCTCTAAAATTATCCTATTCATTTAAAAATATTTTATTTTATCTTTTCACTAAAATTCAACTGCATAAGAGCTCAGGCCTTGTTTACCTTATTCAGAACTCTATTAATAAGAGCTCTATTAATAATCAGAAAAATATGTCACTTAACAAATTCATTGTTGAAAAAACTAATCTGTGGCATTGAATGGAACAAACATGACTAATATTATCTATGAACACAATTCACCAATTTGTGGAACTCTCAGAATGGGGCCAGGAAAAGGTTCATTATTACCAGCATGTAAACCTTGGCCATCAGGTAGAGCTGAATTTAGATAAATAAAACAACAAACAAGAGAGTAAAAGGAAGCACCTCTGACACTACTGAGTTTAAGAACATTCCTTCTCTCAAGATGATCATGGAACCAAAAAACCAGGAAAAGGAAGCCACTGCATCCTCAATAGTCTCTCACTGAGCTTGAGGCTAATTGAACACTGGGAAAATATCTACACCAATACCTCTGGTCCCAGTGTCTCTTAACCTAAGTGGAATTAGAGACTTAATATTCAGATGCTGCTTCAGATAAATTCCAACTTTCCAGTCTTGCTAACCAGAAGTAACCGCCAAACAGCAGGAAGGTGCCTCACCTCATCTCCACCTTCCAAATCATGCTGAAATATATTTCATGGGGAAAACAAAAACAAACAAACAAAAAACTCCCCCAAACTTTAGCTCCTAGGAAATCTGGGATATACTGCCCTAACATTTTTGGAATTCGTAACACAGAAGAGCACATCAGAAGATGGAATGCATAAATGCTGAATACCAACTAACTGCAAAATAGCACTCAGCCATATCACCCAATGAGTTCTCATGCCCAGTGTGCCTAGAATAACTTCTTTTAAGAGATAAAGCTGGTTGGATTCTAAATCTCTGTCATTCACCAAATATGTACATACCAGTCATTGTACTATGCTTTGAAATTATATATATTTAGAAGGGACATATGGTATATTTACTCAGGAAGGTTCAACTGACAGATTTATTTTTCTATTTGATTGGAAATGGCCTTACAATTCTCAAAAAATGAGTAATTGATTATTTTAGGCAAAACAACCCTACTTTTATGATCTTATTAGTATGTTCATGACAGAAAAAGCTGCTTTCTGGAGAATGAGCCCAGGGCATACATAGCACTGATCCTCAGGTAACATGTCATAGATAACCCAGTTATTTTCTTTTTGAGTGAGACTAACCACTCTTGCCACTCTCACTGGACTTCACCTAGGCCATGATGGCACATCCCAGGGAAGTCCAGAGACCTTGGGCTATCTCATGAGGAAATTAAAGGTATGTGCTGTGAATAGAGACTATATCATTCACCTTTAATTGTATGGAAAAGCTCAGTGCATTTGTCACCTGAATAAAATGGGAACATTTTAGAGAGGTTATCTCTTTGTTTTTAAAGTTTATTAAACATAAACATTCATGCCAACTGCCTTCTTTATAGCTAATAGAAATTAGGTTATGTTTTGGAGGAAACTTTCTTGAAATTTCTGCTCAACTGTGTTTCTTCCCATTCAATCAAACAATTAGAAATGTTGATATATGTGAAATTGGCCTCAACCACTAAGTCCACTGTTTACTACTTAATCTTGTTTTCATTTTCACTCTTTTCTTTCCAGTCTTGATTACATACATTAGATGGTGAACTCATTAGTAGAGTCAAATCCTACATCATCTTTCTAAGCTTTAAGGGTAAGAAGAAGTGAAGATTGTGATTTGACCATGATACAAGGGCAAAAGTGAAAGGAATACTACATTTTATGCCTATAGACATTGACACGTAAATATTATAAATACTGGCATAATCTAGATATTTCTCCACTGAAATATGCTCACATATCTGGGTCACATATACAAACAGACACAGAGGAAATAAAGGAGATTCACTTTCCCTTCATTCTCAGCCTCTCTCTTTTTCCTTACCACAGACAGTACTTGACTTAAGACGAGTAATGATGGTGCAAAAGTGATATGCACTCAGCAGAAACCATACTCTGCATATTGAATTTTGATTTTTTACCAGGCCGGTAATATGTGGTTTGATACTTTCAAAATACTGAGCAACAGTGAGTCACAGTTCCCAGTCAGCCACACAATCTTGAGGGTAAACTACCAAATATCTACAGCGTACTCATTGTGTTAAATGATTTTGCCCAACTCTAGTCTAATATAAGTGTTCTGAGCATGATCGTGGTAGATTACACTAAGCTATGATGTTTGGTAGGCTAGATCTATTAAACATATTTTTTATTTCCAGTATGTTCAACTTATATTACTTTAAGAGACATTTGCATATCAACTGATATTACATGTGCACTTGTATTTTTCCTTGTAAAGTTGTGTGTGTGTATATATGTATGACCCCTCACAATTCAAACAATATATTTTATTCAATTCAGTTGTTGAGTGGCAGCTACTAGCAGAAAACCAATCCTGTGCTGGAGGATTCAAGGCAAGAAACACTTCTCCATTGAATGGGTCAGCTGATGAGTAAGCTAACACACAAAAGTGTTTACATACAACATAAGACCAAGATTACTGATTTAGAAGACAAGTGAGTCCTGAATTGTGGGGAACTTGTGAAGTGTAAAACTTGTGGGGAACTTGTGAAGTGTAAAACTTGTGGGGAACTTGTGAAGTGTAAAACTTTCATGAGAAACATGAGACTGGATGTCCTTAGAGGACTGGCCAGACTTAGGTGGGTTATGAGCAATAATGTAAATATTGAAAGGGAAAAGAACACTCCCAAGAAAACATTGTGAAGAAGAGTCTGATGTTCTCTCTTGTGTCATCCCAACATGATGGACCTCTAAGATCGGGTGATCTGTATCCTTTATTTACAGAAAACTCATTGTCAGGTCCCTTTTGCTGTTTAAGTGGCAATACTTTATACACTGCCAAATTAGCCCCATTTGATTTGTACACAGAAGTGATTTCTGAGAGGCTGTGGCTAAAAAGACTCATTAAGCCACTCATCCATCCATATCTCAGTACTAGGCTCCTTCCACTCCTTGGCCTCTGAATTGCAAGTAAACAGGGGCAGCATCTGGCAGAGGACACAGCGGTTATCAGTGGTAGGCAGGCCTAGCTGCCAGGTCAAATATGCTACAGGCCAGCACTGGAAAGATCTTGAGAGCCACATACAGGATTTAAGAATTTTAACTGTCACATTTAAAAGAGTAAAAAGACAAAGGTAAAATTAATTTTTAAAAATACATATAATTTAACCCAATATATAGAAAATAATATCATTTAAATATATGATCCATCTAGAAGTTATTAATGAAACATTTACTTTTTTTCTTCATAAAAAGTCTTCAAAATCCAGTGTATTTACATTTTCAGGGTATCCCAGTTGGACAAGCCACATTTCAAATCTTCAGTAGCCCAAGATCATAGCAATATTTGTCAGAGTTTTGTAAGGTAGGACCTATTTTTAGATAAAAAAAAATCTTTCTATCTATATATACCATAAACTCTCACAACCACTAAACTAGTTATAAACTTCTGATACTTTTATCTTCTGTACAATTATAAAATGTTTAAAAATTTAAATAAATAAAAAGCCAATAAAATGGATATTAACATTATTCTAACATGAGAGATGATGTTTTGCTCAACCTAAGTCTTCTGCATGCAAAATAAAATTGCAGCTTTGGGTCTGACCCCTGCAGATCTTCTTTCCCACAGGACACACAAAATCTTCATTTGGCTTTTTCTCAAAATGAACACCTCATTCAAAGTCTCTATTCTTGGGGGCAGTTGGAAGAGGGAATAGGGAGGATAAATGGGGATGGAAAGAAGCTTTACTTTGGGTGAAGAGCGCACGATGCAATATGCAGATGATTTGTTGAGTTGCACACTTGACCTGTATGGTTTTGTTAACCAGTGTTACCCCAGGAAGCTCAATACAAAATAAAAACACAGAAGTCTCCATTCTCTTCTCATTAACAAAAAAATCAAAGAACCAATACTTAGCACCAATGTTTTTCCCTTGCAGAGCCAATGTGATTTAAAAATATCTAAATGCAAAAATGGCCAGTGAAATCACTCATACCGTGCTGCTAATCATATACAATTACTGCTGAGTATCTTCACATACTTCTCTACTTCCTATCCCCCTCCCCAACCCAACCGCCCACTGACATTCTTTAAAATAAGCGTACTTACTTTTTTCACTGAACATAATATTATAAGCAAATTTTACACTTTGCTCTATTATTTCCATGGCATAACTTTTAATGGTTACATAATACTCCATCAAAAAGGCATCACCAATATCATCTGACTGCTGGACCCACTGGCTTCTCCTTGACTTTTCTCCTGGATTATTACATACTAATGAAAGCACTGTCCACTGCCCATTAGCTCGTCCTTCATGAAATTCCTTTTCTCTCACTTTCCTGAGCACCTTAGTCACTGAGTCTTAATCTACTTCCAACTGCTAAGTGCCTATCTTTTCCTGGGCCTCTAAATGGAGGCATTCAC
The DNA here is from genome assembly GCF_004126475.2 of Phyllostomus discolor. Classification (NCBI taxonomy): domain Eukaryota; kingdom Metazoa; phylum Chordata; class Mammalia; order Chiroptera; family Phyllostomidae; genus Phyllostomus; species Phyllostomus discolor. The sequence goes on from NC_040911.2 coordinate 25,621,306, forward strand.
CTCTTTTCTCATTCCAACCTGCATCTCCCTGAATTTACCCTCATCCAGGATTTCAGCTAATTCCCTTCTGCTAATAAAATCATTCCCTCTCTGCCAGGCTTTTGTTTGGTTTTCTTTACTCCCTAAAATATGTCTCCTAAATCACCTCTGCAGCAAGACAAATTCTAAACTGTATTCATTTTTTCTGTTCCAGTACTTCCCCATCATGAAATCACCTGTGTGCTGCTGTTAACGATAGCCCCATTCTATTACAAGCATAGGCTGAAGACTTTGAATTCATACATATCTCTTATTTTTTCCTTTGTCTACTATAACAAAGCACTTGCCAAGACTCTTTGTGAGTGACATTTCCTATGTGTGATATTTTCACTGTCACCCTTTCATTGTTTCTCACCTAAGGCATAGCAAAGCTGTCTTATATAACACATGCACACGCACACGCACAGACCCTTACCTCTGTTCCTGAAGCCAGAGCTGCAAGATTAATTTCCTTAAAGCAGTCACCTGATCCTGACAATGCTCTCAGGAAACACCAGTGCTCGCACCTTCTGACCCAGTCATGTGCTTTTAGCTTACCATTGGAGACATTTCCTTTTTGATCTCAGAACATTTTTCTACCCTCACCAAGTGAGCGAGGACAACTTTAGATTTAATAGACACGAATATGTCTTCTTTCCCTCCTAAGGCTTTAAATATTTAGGCTGAAGAGTCATGTTTTATTTATACTGAATATCCAACAACATTCGTAGAGAAAATATTCAACCAATAAATAAACAAACAAACATTTAAAAAATTACTTTCAGCAACTGACATTCTTTAGCACAAATGATTTCATCAATCAGTGGACAAAAAGACCATGGTAGTAGGAATTGGTGGCAAGTGAAAAGAGATATAGATCAGGAGCATCAAAAGCCACCCAGCTGAGACTGGTCTTCTGTACAAAATAGAGGACTCAAGATAAGGATCCATGGGCACCAGAATCAGAATCTGAGAACCTGAGGGATCATTTAATTCATTCATATATTATAGCTTTAGTGTACAGAGGAGCAAATGATTGCAAATTTAATAGTCTCCTTTTACTATTCCATTACACTGTCTCCTTACTGACATAACTCCAAGTTGTACTGACCACAAAAATTCATCTGTCTTGAGACATTCAGTTTCTTATGTAGGTTTTCTAATCTTTAATTGATCAGATTGAATCCTTAACCAAGTTTTGAGTGCTGAAAGGCCTTGCAGAAAGAAAAACTTGGCAATGACCACAGATAAACTTTTATAAAGTAATTAACATCTGTTTAGTACTTTACTATTTCTCATTTGAAAGGCATAGTGATCTTTTGAAAAGGTCAAGCAATTATTATTATCTTATTTTACCAATGATAAAATTGAGGCCTCAATTGCTTTATGTTGAAATGTCATAGGACTAATGCATCAGGGCCAGCAGTAAATCCAGTGCTTCAGATGCCTGGGCTCATTCTGCTATTTACTGTTCACTCATTTACTATTTTCCCAATGATTAGACCTGCTTGCAAATAATTGCAATATGCAACATTACAAGGCTCAGATACCTATCTCTTCCCCTACAATATATTCTCAAATAAGCTGCTGGCCCATGTTTTTCCTTTAGGAAGTTTTCATTTTGATACTCACAGAAAATATTCCTGCTCCTTAACTTGAGCTCATTTGGAAATAAGTCATCTTTTAAATAAAATATTTTTGTTTTAATATGAATTAATTAAATTGTAATTTTTCATTATTTAACCCCCCCCTCCAATTTTTTCAATTTCCATTATTGCTTCCTAAGAAGTTTATATACAGCTAAAAGTTTATATTATAAGGTCTTACGTTTTAGGGCTTGAGCATTTCCTCAGGGTTTGGTTAGAGCTTCAATTCGATCAATTAAAAGTTATCAACCTATGCTTATGGGACTTGCTGCCTAAAGGCAGATGATTTTGGAATAAATAAAACTTTGGGATTCTTATCTCAATGAGGAAACTCACAGATTTTGTTCCTGTTATTGTTGCAGATTTTCAGCTTTCTATTTTATAACATAAGGAGCAGCTGAAGTAAAACATGTTTTTATTTTCATTTTCAACTTGCATATATTAACAAATTAAAGGCAGATCAAGCTGTAAGAGTAGTTCAAGTTCTCTCTCCCTGCCCCCAACTGTGTTTGAGGAACTTACAGTAGGGCTACCAGATTTTGTTCCCTTGCAATCTAGGGACACATATTTGCGTATCTGTTTGCATGTATTTGAATTTTAATTTACATAAATTTGCATACTAAGTGTAAAAGCTTCAACTACAAGTATATAAAGTAAAATAAAATTGATTAATTAGTGCAACTTACTATAGTTGTACCCAATCCCATTAATCTGGTGGTGCTGGAAGACTTGTAGTCAATAGTGGCCTGAAGGCTAAGGAGCCCACTTCCCAGCTGTTCCTTAGACTGGGGCCAGCTCCATAAACAATGAATTGCAGGTTATGGGAGAATCCAAGTTAAAACTGTTCCTGGAAGGAAACATGCACGCGTGCGCGCACGCGCACACACACACACACACACACACACACACACAGAAACACTTTACCTTTAGCTAAGGATCAAATTAGGGTATGGTACTGAGCTATATGTGAACATAGATTTTGTTGTCTTTTATGTCCATTAACCTAGAACAGCATAAAGTTTTTGCTGTGTCCACAGAAGCCACTGAATACTGACCCAGTGGATTCACAGATTTACTACAGCTCACCAGGACACCTGGGGAGAGTGTCCATCACTGAAATAAGCCTCCAACCCATTGATTCCAGCCTTCCAGTCAGTCTCCCACACACTCCTTTGCACGTGAAGTTGTCACTCCTAACTCCACCATCTCTTTTTCTTACCCTGCTTTCCAAGTTCCTCTCTGCCTTGTTCCTTTTCTTTTGTAGACACTTTGCCATTCCTCTCTCCCTCACCCATCAAAGTTAGAACTTCTAGTCTTAGCTTAAGTCTGTCCACGTCCTTAAAAATCAGTAAGAACAACAATAAAAATAACTATGACAAAAACCATTCTTTCCTATTTTAGGCCATAGGTCTCCTTTTTCTGCACCATGGTGACATCTATTCTCAGTATGACTCACCTGAGGCTTTAATGTGCTTTGTGAAAGCATTTGTCTCCTGTGTGTATGGCTTAGCTTGCAAACAAAGTTGTAAGGTTTTGTGGAATACATGTTATGCATTTAAAAATCTTCTAAGTGGCCATGATAATTCTGTGGGCCTACTAAGGGGTCACTGTATTCTTGTTAATGAATATTCATTACTTATATAAAGAGTATTATACAACATAGCAGGCAGAATGAGATGGAGGGAGGGGATTGAGATAAGAACCAGCAAATTCAGTTTCCTGAATGTGGGTGGGTTCCATCTGAAGTTGGCACTTTTGGCTTGTGGGCCTTTCGCAACTGGTAGAAGAGGCTGAAACGTACTGAGCACTTACCATGTATTGTCCACTGAAGTGGATTATATGCAGTGTTTTATTTAATCCCCACAACAATGTGATGGCAGAGTGACTATTTTAATCAAAATTTTGCAGATTAGAAAACAGAGCCATCAGGTGATTTGTCACAGTTTATTCTCCCGGATAATTTATCTCAGTTCACTCTTCTAGGTCGCAGTAAAAACAAGACTCACACCTAATAGGTACAACTCCATCGACATGCTCTGTTTCTAATGCCAAGGCTAAACCACTTCTCATTTAAATGCTTCTTACTTCAGATTCCTCATCTGAAAAAGCATGCAACAATGTCTACCTTGTACAATATGTGACTCAAATAAAATGATAGAAAAAAATTTCTGAACTATAAAGAGGTATTAGTTATATTTGTAGTTACTATAGACAAAGATATTTCTCTCCTAGTCTACTCCTTCTCTCACTTTATGTATATATTTCTAGAAATCTTAAAAATTGTGACTGATCATTTTTACTTTGATATTGAAGAACCGCCCAAACTGGCCACTTGTCAGACTAATGAGAATTCATTTTCATACCAGCAGGACATACAGCTGGGGTCACTGCCCTAGGTTTCTCCAATTACAAAGCTTGCTGCAAGGAGCCGAATCAACCATGAATGTCATCCCATCCCACACGGACGAATGGGGTGCTATCTCTTCGGCCCTTGGCATTTAACCATGTTGAATTATGAATGTACTTCCAATCACACTGTTTGCCTTGGAGCTGGTTAGGATAAACGCAGCACTTTTGGGGGAATTAGATTTTTAAAATAGACTATGCAATTTTTAAAGCTAAGTTTATACAAAAAGCCCTGGTCACCTCGAGATTTGCCAGATTATGGAAAATGGCATTGATTCCTTGACGGGCTCACGGACTGGCTCCCTGCAAACCCTTCAGCTTTATTCAATGTTAAACAAAGGCAGCCGGTGAGGCCAGAGCAGGTCCTGTAAAATCAAATGGGTGATGTGTTGGCCTCTCGCCCATCTCTCCTTCTTTCTCTTTCTTCATACGAAATGCCCCAGGAAAACTTGTGTCTTGTGAAGTGAGATCTGTCCTTAGATGAATGTAAAACTTATGTTCTAATTAATGAGAAAAATGGTCTTCCTTGAACAACAGGCAAAAATGAGGAAAATGGTAAATTCAGAAATGAGTATTTTAGGTTGTTCTCCCTTTCTTTTAGCATGTCAGTTTCTGGGTGTTTCATGAAGACAGAACATCGATGGGTGGAATTCCAGGTGTCAGACTGTTGTCCACCTTAGTCCTGTTCACGGCTGGCCTAAGAAACCAGAGGAAGACTATGAAGTGGAGATACCATCTAGTAGGAACTTGTAGGTTTTCATAAAACTTTTCAGGGCTGGCCACAGTTTCTTCCTTACCTTGGAGGTGGAATTAGAGATAATTTTGGTCAAAAAAACCCCCACTCACTTTTGCATCTCTGCTTCAATGGAGCTGTAACTGTTTCTACCTGTTCTTTTTAATAGTTCCACTGATAGATACAAAGCTGAGGTTACGCCACTTTCCCAAGTATGGGACTGTCTTAAATCAAGTAGTATGTTTTGTATTATGAAAAATTATTAATGATATGGGAAGATGAGTATTTCAGGGAACCTTCTATTCATACTACCAAAGAAGATATATGAAAGGCAAATAAGCACATGAAAAGATGCTTAACACTATTAGTTATCGGGGAAATGCAAATTAAAACCACACTGAGATACCTCTTCACACTTATAAGAATAGCTATAGTCAAAAAGGCAATAAAAAGCATTGGTGAGGATATGGAGAAACAGGAATCCATACACCTTATCATGCCATTACTCTCATGCTGATACAATGCATAATATAATGCATTATATAATGAAGAAGTGGCCATTTCAAATCTCCCTTTGAACTAAACAATATCTAATAATTGAACAGTTGGGTAAGACCTCTCTTCTACCTTCTGGTCCTAATTTTCCTAGTTTACTGATTTTGGGTAAGTTTACATCTGAATTCCAGAACAGGGAACTAAATTATATGCCATATTGTTGCTAAACAAGGTACAAATAGATACCCATTAAAGCAACCTGAAAAAACAAATTTATATATATATATATATATATATATATATATATATATATATATATATAAAATTTGGAATCCATATATATATGGATTTACAAATATAAGTTAACACCGTATGGCTAAAAACATCATATTGCATATTCTTAATTTAATAATATAAATATAGAACACAGTATAAGAACTTCTATATGGCATAAATTGGTTTAATTTTCTTCTTGCTATATTGGAAGGAAAAATCCTGATTGCTTTAAAATTCTATAAGCTCTTGGTAGATGTCATTAGAAGTTACCGTTAAGTGGTTATAGAAAATGATATAAAAACCACTCTAACCTAATCAAGCCACTTCAACATTTAGAGTAGTTTTTCAAAAGTGAAAACATTTTTGACATTTTTGATGAGTGTTTGGCCATTCAACATTTTTTAATGTTGAGAAAGAAAATGATTAGCTTAAGACTCTGCAACCAATTGAAATGTTACTAACCCCAAGAACTGAGAATAAAATACAGGTGGTGCTGTATTTTGGAAAAGCTAGCATATGGAAAGACAGGTTTACAAAGCAGAAACATTGAAATATGATAATTTTCATCACAAGAAGATTCTCCACATAACAAAAGGATTTTCCTCAGGGTTTTCCCTAAACATTAGGTTCCTTCCATTGGGTTGAATATGACTCAATTTTCACATGAATTTTTAAAAGCATATTCCTAATGGAAAGTTGGGTATACCTGCATAATGGCACATACCCAGCGAGACATTTATTCTCAGCACCTAGCACACTGCTGAGGGTAGGAAGCATACAGTATATAAATTGATGAATGAATGAATGAATATTATATAACCAGAGATATCAAGTTAACAAGTATTCATTAAGAGTCTGTCAAGTACCCAATAAAGTATCTGAACAGCATGTGGGAGGGGCAGGGTAGACTAGGAAAGTCACATTCTTTGTAGTTTTCAAATGAAATATATCTATAATAGGTTGTCATTACTGAGTGAATAAACTAATAAACTAGGTTAACAGACACAATTCCATCATCAATTCATTGTGTGGTTTTTTAGTTTAATTTTTTACCTCTTTTTTAAATTAAGGTAGAATTGGCATATAACATACTAGTTTCAGGTATATAATAATGATTTGATATTTGTATATATTACAAAATGGTCACAATAAATCTAGTTACCATCTATAACCATACATAGTTATATACTTTTTTCTCGTGATGAGAACTTTTAAGATCTACTGTTTTAGCAACTTCCAAATAACAATACAGTATTATTAATTGCATTCACTAAGTTGCACATTCTTGAGTATACCTCATCACTGATTCTCGATCGAGAACAAAGCATGATGTGACATGTGAATAAAAATATCAACAAAGGTTGTCTTTCTACATCCAGCAAACCCATGTGGGGGGTTTCCCAGCTGCTTTGTTTGCTGCTGAACCTGGGGCATCTTTGTTCTTTCTCTTTGCTGGAGCTTTACTTTGTGCAGCTATTACTACCACTGTAACAAAAGCCAGGGTTGACGGCTCTTTCTTTTCCTTTGCCACCCCTTAGATGTAATCATACAACATGCCAAACTTCCCCTTTCTCCCTATAATGTTCAATTCAATTCTCCAGCCCACTGACAAGAACCCACAGATGTCTGAATCCTGGGTGAGGAAGCCCTTTACTAACTCACATAGAGTGGGTCAGGTTAGCACATGAGGTTTCTCCAAGGGTGGCCTCAGCCATGACATCAACCCCATAATTCCTCCCACTGAGCAGTTCTTGCTGTTAAATGCGCTCACATTGTCCCAGATTTCCCTGTTCCTTGGCATCCTTCTTCCCTCCCTTAACCTTGGCTCCCTTGCATGAAGTCCTTCCATTTTCCTGTTTTGTTTTTCAGTCAGTACTCCTCTCCCAATAACTGAAACGGTAGTCAACTGCTTACTTGAAAATGTACTTTTAATTCCACGAAGGTGAGGTCAGGAGAGGAATAACAATTGAAGAGAAAATGGCACCTTTGAGGTAGTTAATGAGCTGAAGTGATGCTCAGGGAGACCTGGGCCAGTGCTCTGCTTTCAGATCAGGCCAGGGGTGCCCCTTGCTGAAGGTGTTGGCTCTGAACAGCAGGCTTTGCACTTCAGTAAGAGGGGTACTCAGTGAAGAAACAGGTGAACTTCGGGATCTGCAGTTCCCCAGAGGAAGCTAGATGTTCCAGGGTAGTTGCCAAGTGACATTTGTCTCCATCTGTTCCTCAGCAAAGGGACCAGCTCATATCAGACCTCCTTAGGAGGTGAAACAGTCCAGTCCTGAGAACTGTCTTTCAATGGTCCAGACTCTACACTCTCCACAGGATGCAGTTCCTCTGTAAAGGATGCGGCTAGAGACCCAAACCCACCAGCAGCTTCCTTCTCAGGATGGCACTTCTCCCCACCCTCTCACCCCTCATGGAAGTGGCTCTGGTAACTACACCAGAGTCAGCAATATCTCTCTCCATGGGGATGCCAACGCTAGTGGCTGCTCTGGGGGCCAAGGAGGCCCCCATAAACTGGGTGATGATTACACCAGGTGCCATTGACACCTCTAGAGTGGGTTGAGAGTGGAGTTAATCACCGTGTCCTCATGAATAGGGACAGCTTTGAGGATACCTATAGGGGGCTCTCCTGGCTGGGCAAGGAGGCCAGTAGAAATTTAGGGTGTCTCTCAAGTAGAGAGGTTGGAGTGACTCTCTACAAGCCTGCAAAATGCTAGAATATCTTTCTCTGTTGAAAAATGGATAGAAGCTGCCTTCCTCAATTTCCACTTCTGGAGAAGGGGCTCCATGTGGGCTCTTGTGATATTAGTAGATTCAGTGACTGCTGGATGGGCATGACGTGTGGCATCTGGGTTACTACAGTGCCAGAGAAGCAGAGGCAATCCTTTTCAGGTGATGAAGTAATGGAGCTAGCAGAGAATGGCATATCTGTGGACATATCCTATATCTTTTATCTCCCTACTTAAAAAAAAATCAATCAAGATTAATTAACATACCATAGAAGTTTTCTTTTAAAGTGTTCAATTCAGTGGTTTTTAGTATATTACAAGCTTGTCTAACTGTAAGCATTATCTAATTTCAGGAAAGTTTTATTACCCAATTAAGGAACCCCATACCTCATAGTGTGGCCTAATGTAGTAGGTGTCCTATAAGGTCCAGTGGCACAGCCTCCCCTTTCACCCATGCTGGGTACTTCAGGTGCACACTTTGTATGGGCTGAATGCACCCTCCTCTTGTAGTTGAGCCTTGGTTGCTGTTGGCAGGTCAATGGGAGGGATTTACCCAGGGCAGTCAGCTGCAAGGACTGGCTATGACCACTGACCACCAATCTCCACCCTCTGTGGAGTACCAGCTGTGCAGCGGCAGGGTGGTAGTACTATGATATCTATAGCTGTCCACTGGGTGGGCTGGCCCTGGGGTTTCCCAGGTGGTGCAGGCCAAGGTTAGCTCACACCTATGTTTTGCCTGGGGCCACCCTGCCTGAGCAATAAAGCAATCTGAGATGGCTGCTACTTGTGTTGGGCTTGGAGACTCCCAGGTGAGGCCAAGCTGTGACTCTAGGCTAGCTGCTGCTAGAGCTGGTTCTGGGGCCCACTGAGGCAAGCTGTTGTTTATTTGATAGGATTTAGGAAGTTGTGCATCCTGAGCCAAGATTAGCCATTCACATGGAAAAGCAGCTTGGGTGGGCCAGTAAATTGGGTGGGGAGACATCTATGGAGATCTCCAAGGCCAGTAAAACAGTATTAGCCAGATCAATGGAGTCTCAAATAAGGCATCAGCTTGCTCCCTGTGAAGGGAGAAGGTTTAGAAAAGGGACAATGGCCTCTGCTAGCCTTGATGCCCAGATATTTCTGTTTCTCCTTGTGTACCACCAGTGCCTTTCAAGCTGCTACCCCTGTGCTAGAGCTCAGAGGAAGTAAGTCTGAGTAGGTGACTCTGTGTGTGGGTTCTTTAAGAGGAATTGCTTGGGGCTCCAGAAGTTCTTCCACTGACAAAATTCCTGATGGCTTTTGCAGCTAGAAATAGTGGGGACTTGTCTTCCTGGCACTGGTATATTGGACTGGGGGCCTGGTGTAGGGCTAGGACTCCTTAATCCAAAGATATTCCTCCCAAATTTTTATACACCACACAGGAGTGAGGGACCAGCCCACTCTGTATCTGTACCCCTCCTACCAGTCTAGATGGGTGTGGTTTGTTTAATTCCATAGTTGTCAGACTTTCATTCAAGCAACTATACCTGATACATAGAAACTAACACAAGAAGGCTGCCAAAACAAGGAGACAAAGAAACATGGCCCAAATGAAAGAACAGATCGAAATGCCAGAAAAAGTATTAAATGAAATGAAGATAAATAATCTATCAGAGTTCAAAATATTGGTTATAAGGATGCTCAAGGAACTTAGTACCTCAATAGCATAAGAAAAATATGCTCAGAAACCAAAGATACACTAATTGAAATAAAGAACAATTTACAGGGATACAACAGTAGAATGGATAAAGCTGAGAATCAAATTAAAGATTTGGAACATAAGAAAGCAAAAAGCAACCAATCAGAACAACAATAAGAAAAAAGAACCCCAAAAAATGAGAAGAGTATAAGCAGCCTCTGGCACAACTTCAACAGGTCCAAATTTGCATCATAGGAGTGCCAGAAGAAGAAGAGAAAGAGCAAAAAATTGGAAATCTATTTGAAAAAATAATGAAAAAACTTCCCTAACTTGGTGAAGGAAATAGACCTGCAAGTCCAGGAAGCACAGAGTCCCAAACAAGATGGATGCAAAGAGGCCCACTCCAGACACATAATAATTTAAAAGCCAAAGGTTAAAGATAAAGAGAAAATCTTAAAAGCAGCAAGGGAAAAGAAGTTAGTTACTTACAGGGGAGTTCCTATAAGACTATCAGCTGATTATTCAAAAGAAACTTTACAGGCTAGAAGAGATTGGCAAGAAATATTGGAAAGTCATGAAAACCAGGTACCTAAATCCAAGATTGCTCTACCCAGCAAAGCTATCATTTAGCATCAAAGGGCAGATGAAGAGATTCCCAGACAAGAAAAACTAAAGGAGTTCATCATCATCAAACCATTATTATATGAAATGTTAAAGGGACTTATTTCAGAAAAAGAAGATCAAAACTATGAACAATAAAATGGTAAAAAATACAAATCTATCAACAATTGACTCTAAAAAAAAAAACTAAGCAAACAAGAACAGGGATAGAATCATGGATACAGAGAGTGTTTTGATGGCTGTAAAATGGGTGTGGGGGAATGTGTGAAGAAGTGAAGGGATTTAGAAGTACAAATAGAAGCCCTGGCTGGCGTAGCTCAGTGGATTGAGCGCGGGCTGGGAACCAAAGTGTCCCAGGTTCGGTTCCCAGCCAGGGTACATTCCTGGGTTGCAGGCCAGAACCCCCAGCAACCGCACATTGGTGTTTCTCTCTCTCTCTCTCTCTCTCTGTCCGTCTATCTCTATCTCCCTCCCTTCCTTCTCTAAAAATAAATAAATAAAATCTTAAAAAAAAAAATAAAGAAGTACAAATAGGTTGTTACAGATTAGCCAAGTAGCCAAAGAATTTATAGGCATGACCTATGGACATGAACAGGGGTGGGGGGAATTGCCTGAGAGAGTGGTGGCTGCTAGGTGGGGACAGGGAAAAGAGGGAAAAATCAGGACAACTATAATGGCATAAAAAGTAAAATATAATTTTTAAAAAAATCTATTTTGTCTGAAAAAAAGAGAAAGAAACCCCATATTTCAATAATAGTAATTTCCCATTCATCTTCTGCATCTTTATATCTTGGTATTTTACAGCTGCTGGGATATTGTGTCTGTTACACACACATGCATATAATGTAAACATGTGTGCATAAATACACACATATATAATTATGTGTGTGTGTGTATGTGTGTGTGTGTGTAATTGAGAAAATAGAGAGAGATTTATATTAAGGAATTGGCTTATGTAATTGAAGGTGCTGACAAGTTCAAAATCTAAATGGCAGGCTCCAAACTGGAAATTCCGGCAAGAGCTGCCTTTGAGGCCAAAGGTGGTCTGGAGACAGAATTCTGTCCTCTTCAGGTGTCTTCAGTCTTTGCTTTAGGCCTTCAACTCTTTGGATGAAGCCGGCCCATAGGAGAGGGGACAAAAAGACCTGGAATTTATTTATAAAATACTGCATATTTATTCTATATGTTTGAACTTCAGTCACCTCGCCTTCAAAATACTCTCAATTTGATGCAATATACCTATTGAGACATTTTTTCCACTGCTCAAAATAGTTTTTGAACTTGTTGATATTAATGTCTTTTAGTGCTTCTGCCATTTTTTGCTCATATCTTCCACAATGGCAAAATGTTTCCTTTTCAGGACTTTTCTTCATCCAGGGAAACAAAAAATGTCACTCAGGGTGAGATGGAGTGAATACAAAGGGTGGGACACCGGGGTCATGCCATTTTTTGGTCAAAAACTGCTGAACACTCTGCGTGGTGTGGGCAGGTGTGCTCCTAAATCACCCATCATGAAATGGGCAAATATAGTGAAAGAGTCTTAAAAAAAAACTCACTGAAGCCTAAGGCATCCTCTCACAAAATGTCAACTGGTACACTGATACAGATGGGTTCCTAGGACACTCAACTAGCAGGGGAAGCCTGTCTTACAAGGGGCCTGCCCTGCCTTGCCACCCCACCTCCCAGTATTATGAAGGATAATCTGTTTTACTCAGTCTACTGATTTAAATGTTAGCACACCTAAAAAATACCTCATAGGCTTATCTCAACTGGTGTCTGACCAAACACAATTGGGCCCATAGCCTAGTTGACACATAATTAATCATCACAGATATGATAAAAACCAAGGGGGAAGTAAGGGACCCTGTTTAGTTGGTGCAACACTACTACACAGACCACTCCTGTTTTCTCAACCTACCCACAAGCTACAGGGTCATTTGTTTCTTCTTCCTGTTTCTCATTGGCTGCTAGTACTAACATTTGCTAGATTTGCATTTGGGCATGCATGTGCTTTCAGGGTGCTATGCCGAGCATGATTAAAATGAACAAACCCTCCAAAAAGTATTTGTTACGAGGGCCTCCACATTTCCTCATTCTTCAGTTCCTTCCACTTACCTCGGCTACTCTCAGACCCAATCACAAAGTCCTGCTCACTTAGCCTCTGTTGACTCCTTAGTCACAGCCAAATTTCAAATCCCAGCAAGGCCACTCTTCCCCACCGCCCCCCAGGGGAGAGTGTGAATGCAGTGTGAATCCACTACCACACATTATGTGGTGGAGTTTCCTACATTTGGGGAAACCACAAGAGTCAGCACACCCGGAGTGCAAAGGGTGAGCCTCATCCTGGGAAAACCACCTTCAGGATCATGGTATCTCCCCTGCCAGGTAAGTAAGAGGCCACTCTTTTTAATTAGCCCTCTTGACCTTATCCCTTCCCTCTCTTATACTGCTCATGCTCATTTGAATTTCTGCCCAAATGTAGTATTTACCTACAACACAAGCAGGTGTTTTACCAACATCACTTCTATGTTTCCTTACAGATCTAAAACTCAGTATCTCTCCATTTGACACCAAGTAATTATTGAGAGTTGACTGCTTCCCAGTTAAAAAAAAGGCGGGGGTTGGTCTGGAAAACATATCTAACCTTCTGAAGTTAAGACTGATTAAAAGGGAAAATATTCACATGGGTGTAGAATTTCTCTTGTGTTTCTTAAAAATAAACAAATACAACAAATTCAACTATGCCTAAAACCCCTATCACCATGTGGTCCAAACCCCTATGCCACAGTGTCGAGCGAAAAGTCTGAATGCACAGGAGGTGTTTTTGTGCTTATTTAATGACTACGTAAAAGAAATCCTGCTTTGAAATGATTTTGGGGGGCCAATCTCTCAATGTAGAACATTCTTTTAAAAGTATATTTTATTGATTATGCTACCACAGTTGTCCTGTTTTTCTCCTTTTGCCCTCCTCCACCTGGCACCCCCCCTTCCCTCCATCATCCCCCTCCTTAGTTCATTTCCATGGGTTGTACAAATAAGTTCTTTGGCTTTTCCATTTCCTTTACTATTCTTAATCTCCCCCTGTCTATTTTGCACCTACCAATTATGCTTCTTATTCCCTGTACCTTTTCCCCCATTCTCTCTCCTCCTACTCCCCACTGATAACCCTACACGTCGTCTCCATTTCTATGATTCTGTTCCTGTTCTAGTTGTTTACTTAGTTTATCTTTTGTTTTTGTTTTAGATTCAGTTGTTGATAGTTGTGTGTTTGTTGTCATTTTACTGTTCATACTTTTGATCTTCTTTTTCTTAAATAAGTCCTTTTAACATTTCATATAGTAAGGGTTTGGTAGAACATTTTTAATGTCAGGGATTTTTTTTCTTCTCCTTTAAAAAAATGAGCTTTAGGCCTTATGAGTAAAATATAGTAGAAACAAATCATTATTGACTGTTGAAAATGAGCTGCACTTTAGCCAGGATTTTAGCCAGGATGTAAGAGAAACAACTCCTTGGGGAGACTTTATTTGATCTGAAAAAGTTGTATTATTATTACGATTGTAAGAAAAATTGGAATGCAATTTAATTGGGGACATAACCAACCAGATGTGAAGGAATAAAATAAGAAACCAATATGAAAGGCTGTATTTATTGAGAAAACACCCTGCAAGCATAAAATATGATCCAATTTTAAATTAAAAAAAACTGGAAATGGGAAAATCAGAGAAGACTTTAAATCTATAATGAAGAATTTATAATGTTCTGTCAGTAATACCAGTAAGTTAGAACAGCTTTCTAATTTCAATCTACCTTCAACTAGTTTGCTTTCAGTATTTTATGTGAGCTCTGTATACACAGGCACACATACAGGCTATTAACTGGTTATTTTAAGCTGTATAGCCATGCAAATGAATCAAAGTAAAGCAAAATCTTACTGTCCTTCAAATATTAGAAATATGGCTGACAATATCATAAAATTGCTTTTGTTTTCTGCTTAACTTTATAGTACAGGAGGAGATGTGGTTTACTCTGTGAAGCTAGAATGCCTCAATTCCTCTTCCTAGTCATTTCCTTTATGCAGAAACCCTTTACGAGAAAGCACTAGCATTAGACTCTTAGAGGATGACATGCAAAACACAAAGAAACCACAGTTCAGACTCTAGTTTCCTTCTACTTTGGGTTAATGGGCAAATCAAGGTAGAGACTATCTAGCATACATGGGCGCTTCATGTTTGCTGGGGAAAATGTTAGACACCTCCACACACAACACACTTCTTTATATAAAACTCAAAACACTGCAAGGCACACAGACAATATCGTCATTTTTCAGAGCAGGGAACTGCAGCTTAGAAAACACACAACTGATTGAGTCCACAGAACTCTTTAGTGGAGCATTCAGCTTCAAACCCTAGTCCCTCTGGCCCCATGGTGCTTGTTCTTCTATGGCACAGTAGGGTTCTTGTACTTGTCAGTTGAGGAATGAAAACACTGTCTAGCCTATTTTCTTACATTGCTGATTTTGAGAATGAGTATAGTCAGGTAAATTTAAATAATAAGTGTTGTTCAAACTACTTTCCCAAATAAAAGTTTTACTTCCATGTCTTTATATTTTTAGACTGAGAAGTATCAACATGAAATGTGAACTTGCCAGTTACCCTAAATGGAACTCTGGGCTTTGCCAGGGAGCAGGTGGACTAGCTGCTAGGCTTAGCCGACACCTCAGGGGTCTTCAGCAGTGGTCCCCAAAGCAATAGGGGTGTCTGGAGATGAGATCAGGCTGGCTTTCTTCAGGTGTCCACAAAAAGACTCACATGTAACAGAGCCACACATCCCCTTTTTTATTCCAATACCCTATTATTCCCCCCTTTTAAGAAATTCTTTCATTCTCCTTTACTTCAGAAAACTCCTGCCCCTTTAAAACTAGCAACTCTTTAACTTGCTTATCTAGGATTCCTGAGGCTAATGCACCTCCAACACCCACACATCATCATTTTGGGTCTGTGATGTTTGAGAGCTACTGTGCTATGTCTTCCATGGCATTAAACTTATTCAGGGAAATATTTTGTATAGAAGATTAGGATAAGGGTCCACTCTGAAAGCAAACAACTGTAATTTGTAAAGACTTGGGAATTCTCTTTGTAAGAAAATAGAATTGCACAGGGAACAATTTTATTAGGATTACTTTCTCAGAAGAACCAAGCATGCCTTCTCGGCATTGCTAAAATTTCAGCCCTGGCTGGTGTGGCTCAGTGGATTGAGTGCCAGCCTGTGAAACAAGGAGTCATCAGTTTGATTCCCAGTCAGAGTACATGCCTAGGATGCAAGCCAGGTCCCCAGTAGGGGGCAGGTGAAAAGCAACCACACACTGATATTTCTCTCCCTCTCTTCCTACTTCCCTTCCCCTCTGAAAATAATTAAATAAAATCTTTAAAAAATAAATAAAATAAAATTCCATTGTGCTTGGTGTTACAGATTTATACATGTTTTTAAATTCAAAGAAATAGAAAAGGTCTACACTTATCATGGGGTATTATACAACATAGACAACAACTATTTTCTGAACTCAGAAGACTGAGGCAGAGATAAATTGAAAGAGAATAATATCATATTTTGTGCTCACTTCTGCCCCAGGTACCCCAGGCTGCCCAGGTCCCCTAGGTATGCCCTCAAATCCTACATAGTGAACATATTTTGTTTTTGATTCCAACCCTTGGTTTTGTACTCAGAGAAACTAATGTATCCTTCAAAGCTCAGTGTTAGTTTCTAGTGCAATGTCTAGCCCAGGTCTCACTTTGTACAGACAGGCACAGAAAGAAGACTGGTTAATTCAACAATAAGGAATAAGTGATAGAATGAGAAACAAAGAATCTGAAGGGTAGGAGGTTCATGGTAGAGCAAAGAAGACAAAGACATCTGTGTGTGTCTGGATCAGCTCCTTCCTGGGAAAGAAGCCACTGAGAGAAAACACTGATGCCTTTTAGAAGTAGCTGATCATGTCCTCTTCTCTGGAAACATATCTATCAGCCCGGGTGGCTCAAAAAAACATTCTGACCTGTACTCTCCTTTCTCCTTTCTGTTCTGTGCAGTGGTCTTTTACCCCACCTTCAAATGCCATGCTACTTCTCATTTTAATTAAGCTTGTCCTCAAAGTCAGACTTCTAAAGCAATGCAATTTGCTGCTCTTCTTGTCTACCCAGAGTTTCTTGGCATATCTCCCTCTTCTATATTAGACTAGGCTGATACTGTTCCACAGATCACTGAGACTGTACTAACTTTATTATTTTTTAATTGCCTTTTTTCTTTTCTCTTGTATTCAATATGCTGTCAAGTCCATAAGTGAAATTTTAATTTTAGACACTGACATTTTTATTTCTAGAATTTTAATATGGTTTCTTTTTTACCATTTTTATTTCTCTGCTGGTATTCCCCAATCTCTTTAGTCCTCATTTTCTTTTTCCTTTAAGATTATAAAGAAGAAAATTCCTTTAAGCTTTTAGCGTTTTTCTAAGGCCTGCTTTAAAATCTTTGCTAATTGTAACACCTGTCATCTTGTAGTTGGTTTCTATTGATTGTTTTTTCTCTTTACTATATCTGGTAACATTATTTTTTGTTTGATAGTAGATATTATGGTTGATAAGTTGGGGAGATTTGTCTATTTTCTATTATCTTTTCTTGAAGCAAATTTATTATTGTTCTCATAACAGTTTATTTATTTTTGACTGAAACTTCAAAGTCTGTCTTGTAGTAGTGGGCATCGGATAAGTTCTGTACTTCAAAACTTTTATTTTTATCCTTCCTAATGTTGCTTTTGTGCTAGACCACCTGAAACATATCCTGCCCATACACAGTATAAGAGCCAGGTAAGTTATTGGGTAGAGTTATTATACGCATTTTTTTTTGCTGTCTCCTCCATGGTTTCCTTTAATTTCTAGAATTCTTCTTTGATCATTAGCCATTCTGGAAATTTACAACTCCATTCTATGGCAACAATTTGTTGTTGATTTTTTTTTTTTTTTGGTCTCTTGCCCCTGTCCCAAAAAGTTCTATTTCATTTTTGAACTGCAACATTCTAAGTAAAAATAATGATTTATTGTAAAAATCACAATATTAAATTAAAATTCGTGAGGCGTTCATGTTTTCACTTCTGCTTGCTCATCAGTATTCAGATGAACAAGATATTATGTAAACCAACTGAGCCCAATAACTGGGAGCAGAAATCTGGCGCTACTCTCCTACGGCTCTCCTTCTGTCTCAGCATCCCTCACACTGTTTGTCATTAGCTCTCTCACAATTTTCTATTGTCACCCACGCTACACCATTTTCCTCCCTTCTTTCCTGCCTCTTTTTTCCATGACTTCTAATTTCCTTTCTTTCTTCACTTAAAAAAAAGATATTTCCTGTGTGTTGTGTTGATTAATGATTATACCTTACCTCATTTTACTGGAACTAAATTCATTATCGGTTTCCTTTATTCAAGGTATCTGGCAGATTTTCACAGCAGCTAAACTTTCTTATAAATTCGCAGTTAAAGGGTTGTAGAGAGTTCTCAGAATTCCCTTTTCAAACATTCTGAATTCATTGTAGAATATTTTTTCTATCTACCGTAGTATGCTTCCTGTCGCCTGAGCCAGTTGGTCTGTGAGATGCACCCTGCTCCAGCTTCACCAAGAAAAAAAAAAGATAGAGGCAAAGAAACATATGATCAAGTCTTGAAAGATTTAGGAGTGTATTGGGAAGGAAAACCAGACATCTCTTAAAGAATCATTGAGCCCTGGCTGGCATAGCTCAGTGGATTGAGCTCAGGCTTTGAACCAAAATGTCGCAGGTTTGATTCCCAGTCAGGGTACATGCCTGGGTTGCAGGCCATGACCCCCAGCAACCGCACATTAATGTTTCTCTCTCTCTCTTTCTCCCTCCCTTCCCTCTCTAAAAATAAATAAATAAAATCTTAAAAAAAAAGAATCATTGAAATCTTCCACGTATCCGCACAACTTATTTCCACACCTGAATTACGCCCCTGCTTAAATGAAGCGATTTCAGAGATGCCTCCCATGTCCACCCGGCCCAGAAGAGAAAACCCCGAGAACTCTGTGCCCTCCACTGTTTTTCTTCTTATCGTCACTAGACCAGTTATCTGTTTCTTGGCTCATGTTTGTTTTCATCTCCTTGAATGAATTTCTGTTACTGTAAGGACTTTTGTTGTTGTTTTTTTAACTACTCAGCACTGGTCCTAAAATCTAGCATCCAATAGACACCTAATAGACAATGTTGAATGTTAAAATAATAATAATAAAATGGACGGTTTGCCTTTAAATCTAATTGGTCTCAGCGCTTCAAGTGTATAACCGAATCCAATTCATCTACTCTCCATAAATGACCAAATTACTCTTCTCTTTAAAAAATTAAATAACCATTTTAGCTTTAAGATTAAGACAAATTGTAAATCTCAATATCTGAGACATTTAAGTATATTTCAACTCAACTTGAAAAAGTTTCAATGCCCGCTATATTTTAAATTGCTACTTTATAGCCTGCATGAGTCACATTTGACCATTTGACAACCTGCCTTAACCCAAATACATGTTTTTTTACCACTGCATGTATCTGTGGCAATTTCTTAGTCATCCTTTGAATTTTACAGTCATTCATATTCAATTAAATACCCACAGCTCTTTCTTTGATGCTCTCTCATGGCATTCACCACTCTGTGATGATTTTTTTGTGTATCTTGCTGTTCCCATTATATTCCAGTGCCCATGCGTTGCTCATCTTTATCATTCTACAGCATCTTAAAAAAAATCATTTGTTATAGCAGAGACTTTATAAAATTAATTCAATTTATTATAGTTTTTCCAAAGTGGATTGTACTTCTTTAATTATGGGCAAGCTTCATCAGCATCATAGATAATGCGGTTCTTAAGCTCGGCTGTGAAGAAGGTATAACTATGGGACTGATGAAGGGAGAAAATGAGAGTCCTTCTTCTGGGCAATAAGGATGCTTTAACTCAAAGTACAGAAAAGGCATGGCATTTTCAAGGAAGGTAAAAAGGGTACATTGACCTAAGAAGAGTATAGAGGTTATGTCTTGTTGCTGCAGTTTTCTGGAAACACAGATTTAAAAAAAAAAAAGTAGAAGTATCTCACCTCATAGATTCTATCTCTACACTCTCAGGTTTTGGACCTATTTATTTTCGTACTGTGAGAAGCCTTTGATTGGAAGCATCAGACTATATTGGGAAGGTGATAAAAGCTTCAACATGCAGTTCTACCAAATAAAACCTTGCAGAAGATGAACAGAGGAAAAGAGCCTGGCAGCTGTATAATTGAAAGGGAGGGAGGTGAATCAGACATTGTATGTCCTAAGGAATCCCATATAGTGTAAGCAGTTCACTGATCTGTATCAACACATTAATGATTTATGTAGCTTTTAATTTACAACACAGACATATCTAAAATAATCAGGTAGAAGTAGGCATTAAAAATTCACGGCATGGGTCATAAAATGATTAGTTATTCAAGTGACTTCAGATGTGTATTTCATTAAGGAATAATTTTAATTTACTTTTAAACAGTTTATATACAGAGATTTAAGAACTCTTGCAAGACGATTATGCATACTCCAGCTTTTATGTATCCAATATATTTGAGACACTTGCATCTCCTTTTTTCCTCCTTGCAAGCAGTATTAATTTGTTTGAGAGCATACATCCAAAAAATATGGCCCAATAATTTAGTAAAAACAACTTTAATTTGCAGAAAAAGCCTGGCATTCCTTTCACTATTATTTCTATTGCGTGCAGTTTATATGGATTTGGCACTGGAGGGGCTGTCTTTCTGCTCTGTGAAATGAAATTGTTTAGACATCCCTAAATCTCCTGGTCAGTCAAATACTCAACCTTTTATGCCACAACTGTCATCACAGTCTCATATAAGGTTATTTTGAAAAGAAAGCTCAGAAATTATTTGCTCCCATTCACTCATTTGTAGATTAAAAATTGGCACCAAAAGGTAAAAAAATTAAAGAGTTGGCACTAAACAGCTTGCTTAAGTGCTCAGAAGTGGATGGAACTCAGGTATCCTGCTCCTTAGCCTAATACGTTTTGCCGTATCTTCAGTTTCATTAGCTCCATCTTGGCTGTTGAAGCTATTTCTACTGTTTAAAAAGCCAACTTGCTGGTTCACTGACAGTGTTTATTTTCTTCCTCCTTCCTGATCAAATACTGCAGCAAT
Source organism: Phyllostomus discolor (assembly GCF_004126475.2). Lineage (NCBI taxonomy): Eukaryota > Metazoa > Chordata > Mammalia > Chiroptera > Phyllostomidae > Phyllostomus > Phyllostomus discolor. Next base: position 25,642,117 of record NC_040911.2, read on the forward strand.
CTGTAAAAACATAACCAGGCTAGGGGCAGTTTAACTTGAAATTAATCTTATCTAGGCTATTAAGCACCTAGTTTCTCTGTTTTCTGCAGTTCTATCACAATAAACATTTTGAGATGCCTCTCTCAACTCCAAAAACTAACACAATTATATAAAAAGCTTAGCCGTTATTAAACTTATCTGGAAAGCAATATCGCTCATCATGTCAGCAGCCTCTCTGTCCTCAGCTTTTTTTTTTAAAACTAGTTCTTTATTCATTCCCATGCTCTATCCTGGATCGCCTTAGCTCTTGCCTTCAATGGATGGCTGTCATGTGGAACTTTATTGAGGGCCTTCTGAAGCTCATGATAAATCAAGCCGCATGCATTGACACTGTCAACCTTGTCTATAACCTTCTCAAAGTCAAAGAAGTTTGGTGGATTTCTGCTCTTGCCTACATGACGTTTTTCTCTATCTCTGTGAAGATGATAAGTCTTGTACCTTGCAAACTGAACAAAGTTTCTATTTTTGACACAAGTTATAAATGCCAAGTTAAATGATCCAGTGAACATTGACTTAAAATATGTAACTTGTGACACATAAGTTATCCATGCCAGGCTAATGTTCTCTTTCTTTGTCAACTCCACGTATTACATCTAAAGTCTCCTGCTTCAGATCCCCATTTTGCCCTTAAAAATTAGGGAGAACAAATGACAATTTAAACATTGAGTTATACATTAGCACAGTCAGTGATGTGCCAGCTCTCCTAAAACCAGACTCGAAAGTCTCACAGCAGTTACTGTTCTCTCTCTATCCTTGGCATCTGGATCTCATCATGCCGACATCAGTGATTGCTCTGTGAACAGTTCTGGAACTCTGTTCTAGTGAAAAAGATGCGAACACTAACTTTTTTAGTCATTCACTTTTAAATTAGATTTATTGGGGAAACATGAGTTAATAACATGATTCAGTGTTCAGGCATAGAGCTTCACAACACTCATCTCTATGCTACACGGTGTGCTCACCACTGAAGTCTAGTCCCCTGTCATCATCATAATTGATTCCCTTAAAACTCATTTTTGCACAGCCTTTTGCAAATGGTCTTTCTTTTTTTATACAAACTTCAGTTTTTTTTCACTTAAAGTTTATTGGGAGAGATTTTAATGATTCTTTTTCATTAATTTCAAAAAGATAGCTTTACATCATTTTTATAGCTTTTTTGTAGCTCCATAATATTCCATTTTATGATGCATCATAAATTATTACCTCAGTTTGCTATTGATGGGCATTGAGTTTGCTTTCAATTTGGAAGGTTATATTTATCTCAAGCCTGGCTCTGTTTTTCTCACTTCTCTACCTGCTAGAAATTTCCCTTTGCAAGTGCAAACTCAGCTTAGTTTCTAAGACTTCCTGGATTTTGTACTCTCGCCTCCCTTTGTACATCATCCCCTACCTGACACCAGACTAGAGCCCTCACTGTTATCTAAACAGTCACTTTATCCAACCAAGCATTGTACATTTTTCTTAGCTCCTTTGATTACCTGTTTTTTGCTTGGCAATCTCCAGGCATAACTGCTTTTGCATACAATCCCCACTCATTTCTTCAAGGCCCAACTAACGTTTCTTGCCCCTCACGCAGCAGTTTTGGACACTCCAGCCTATGTCATTCCATAGCCTCTACCTTCTTGTTGCTCTGTCATTTGCCGAGCAGCATGGTAAGAGGGACCAGGTCTCACCACCTCGGTGTTCCTATAACACTACCCTGAATGCTACACACTTAGCAGGAGCTCAGAAAACACTTTTAGATTGGAAGAACATTGAATTGACTTTGCCTTCATGTTTATTAAAATAATACATGTGCTACTTCATGTCATCCACTGCATTGTGTGTGTGCACTCACACATGATATGTATGCAAGTGTTTATATCCATTGTCTACTTCTAATTTTTAATGTCATCAAGGCACCTGCCAGGCCTTAAACTATTTTTCTTTACTTCTGAGACTACCCCAGTATTCTACACTGAGGATGTTTAACAGATACTTGTTGATTATTGGTGCTCCTAGTGGTAATATTCAAAACACTTCATAACCATAAGAGATATTCAACCAATCAAAATAGATGTTGGTCATAAACATTTAATAAAGTCATACCCGTGCATACTGGCTCAACATCAGCCCTCATTGTATTTTGTAAAGAAAAATAAAGCCTATATATAAATTAATTAGGGGACCAAAATATCCAGATTATGAAAATAAATTTAGATAAAAGAAAACTTTCAGTGTGATGGAAAATAATAATTCTACATGCACTTATTAAATATCATTTTACCTTTTAGTCTAGGAAAAGCTAAAGTCTTCCTGTTCTTATAACATGCCTTTTTCCTTCCATTCCCTTTATAAAGAAAGAAATTTAACATGGAAGGAAAAGGCTTAACTGAAGGCAATATCAGAGAGATAATTTGACAGTTCTCTGAGTTCCTGGAATTACTCAAGTAGTTTCCCTGCAGCCTCTGATCCTGGAATGTGCTAGGAATATGCTATAATTATGAAGATTAAGGGTGCTAATTGTCCAATGTTTTAAATTTTCTGAATTGGAAGCCCCTCATAATAGTGAACCAGGGAGGCCCTGTTGGTTTTATTTCCAAGTTGTAATAAAGACTGTTACTTTAACCAATGCAATTCATTGTAGATGAGCTAAATCTATGTGGAAAAACTGGAAACCTTGCAAGGCTGGGAGACAGAATGCCAATGCAAATGTCAGAGAGTGAAAGCAGAATTTTTTACAGAAGTGGAAACAAGAAGGAGACAGGTTTAAGACTGAGGAACCTGGAAAGAAAGACCAGGCAAGTAAGTGCCCAGGGTCATGTCCCTGCAACATCTCACATTTCCATTTTTATTTATATTTGGCTGTGAAGTTTTTGGGGTCACCTGCATTCGAGCCTTCAGTTGATTTGAATTTCAAAACAATAAATGCATGCACTTCTTCTTTTGTTATTTACTTCAACAAACATTCTTTAGTTCTTGCCCTGAGCCAGGCCTGGCTCTAAGCCATGGGGACCCAGTGGAAACACACTGGATAATCTCTGCCCTCAGGGCCTTACCTACAGGAGGAGGTAAGGGAAAACAGACACAAAGAATTAAGCAAGTAAATGATACAATTGTAGGTGGTAATGAGTGCTGGGAAGAAAATAAATAAGGCAAGGGTATGAGAAAGAGGCTGGCCTAGGAGAACTACTTCAGTGAAGGCCTTCTAACTACGAAACAGTAGAACCAGGAGGAAGGGAGCCAGCCATGAGACACCTGGAGAAGGTCGTCCCAAGGAAGAGACAACACCAAGCGTAAGGGCTTCAAACTGGAATTGAGCTGGCCATGTTGATGGAATAGCAACAAAATCAAGAGCAATACTGTCATTCAGGGGAGTGTGGCAAAAAAGGTCACAGATGCAGGCAGGGGACAGAGCAGGGCTTACAGAGCATTCCGAGGGTAACAGGAAGCCATTGTAATGTCGAAACTAAGGAGTAAGGTAATACAATGTATGCTTTCAAGTGATCATCAGTTGCTGTGTGAAGAGCATAGAGAGATGACCATTAGTGGAAGCGGGGAGAGAGTGAGAAAACTATTTTGATAGTCTGGCTGCAGATGACGAGAACTTCAACTTGGAATTGGGAATAGGGTAGGGGGGAAAGATACAGAAACGGTCAGATTCAATAGTGTGTGGCTGGATACTTTCTGGATAGACTTAAGTTATAAAAATACTTTTGTTTTTTCTTTATATTCTACATATGAGTGAAATCATATGGCATTTGTCTTTCTTTGACTGACTTACCAGTACTTCACTTAGCATAATACACACTGGGTCTATCCATGCTGTCTCAAATAGTAAGATCTTATTCTTTTTTATAGTTGAGTAATACTCTATTGCATATATGTATATAAGCACATATGTGTAGTATATATAGTATATTATCTAGATCATCTAAAGTTGTCCTTTTATATTGCATTTTGCCACTACCTTTGTTTTCTCAATTAATATAACTTGCTCTGTTACTTTTCTCTCCATTGGCCCTTTTTTACCTTAAAATTCATTATTGAATATTTGTTTTGAAAATTGTTAAGAGATTCAATAAGATTCTGTCTTTCTATAGTCTTATGTTTAAAATAATGATAAGTAGTTGTCATCGTTTTGGCCTCTAGGTTTTTAAAAGTCCTTAAGATCCTTGAGGGGTTTGGAAAGGAGTCATTTGAGGGGTCAGGAAACTGGAAATTAAACTTCTATGGAAAGTCATAGCTGTGATTCTCAACCCTAGCTGCATATTAAAATTGTTGGGAAGCTCTTAAAAAATACTGATGCCTGGGTCCCATCTGAGACCCATTAAATCAGAACCTGGATGACTCCAATAATGTGTGGCTGGGGGTGAAAACCACTAGTTCAGAGAAACTAAATTATCAACTAGCCAATGGAGAAGAACCTAATAAATATTTATTCATGTAGTAAACAACAGTAGAAATCACTAGAGACAAATCATCTATAATCTTCTTTGTAGAAAAACTCATATTCCAGTTGCTACCAAATTATTGCATTACAGTAGAAAGTAAGAATGATATCTAACATGCATACACCAAAGGAAATCTCAATAAAATCACTGTAGAAATTTATATGCAATTTCCAAAAATGCTGTTCCTATGTAAAACATTTAGAGCTTTACTCTAGAAAAATATGTCACATTTGCTATAATATCCACTATGGAGGAGGGAGTGACTTGTGTATAGGATAATAGGATAGCACCTTTTTCTGTAGATCATAACACGGTTCGGCCTCCCCTCTATTTTTATAGAGGTACTGAACATACCTTAAGGACAGCAACATCTTTGGAATTAAGTACACAACTTCTCAATGTGACTCTTTTGAAGGGCAACACGCATATGAATACTAGGCTGAACTGCATCTTTAACATTATGATCATGCTGTATATTTATATCTCGTACTGTTCAGTATTGAGTTTCATCATGGGTTCAGAACATACTTCCAATGTTAGTGCAGCAACATTAAAGAAGAAAAGGTGACACTAAATGCATGGTTCTCTCTATGCTACCAAAATAATCAGATGGGCAGACAGGGGACTTGGGAGGTTCCATGGGCTCTGTGGCCTGGAGTCTGACATCCACTGGCATTGTCCCTCCTTTCACAGCTCCTCCCATCACCAGACAAGCTCCATATGGACTGGACACTGCAGGGGACCCTATCAGCTGGAAAAGAGAGCCTGGGAGGATGAGCCTTCTTCACACTGTGAGCTGGAAGTTTTTAAAAATTTAGATGATTATTTTTACTATTGTAACTGTTGTATTTGTGGCAATTAGCATTTTTAGGCCCTTAGGAAGAACTTACACACTGTAATTTGTTAATGTAAGTTAAATTGATACAAAAGGCACCATTAATGGGAACCTTGATGGAGGGTCTTTACTGTGAGGTTGGAAGCTCAGGATGACAGGATTTAGCCTGCAATTGAAGAAACCCAGGGGACCCAACTGTATAGAGGGAGAAAATAAAAATGGTCTCTCTTGAATGTAACTACACATAAGTGATAAATTGTGGACTAAAGAGTTTTAGAATCCTAAATTTAGAAGGGACTTTTGGATTAATTAAAATGACCTAAATGGTAAGATAAAGAGACACATCAGGTTAGTAAGCATTGTATCAGGAGGCCCCAGGCACTGCTTGTAGGTACCAGTCTGGATGTGGGTATAAAGACTCCGATACAGAGTGAGAGAATCTGTTTTGATTATTTTAGCCCTCGAAGGAAACTTAGAGTTCTGTAAATCCTGTTTAGTTTCCAAATGAATGAACAGATCCAGGGAATTAGTCTTTTGGCCATGGTCCCTGGGCAAGAACCCAGTTGTCCTGGCTACTCATTCAGTGCTCTTTCCACCTCACTGTTCTTCTTACCTCACTGGAAACTCACCCAGAGAGGCACTCCTGCTCTTATCCAACTTTGGCATCATAGCAACTGCCTGCTCCGACATGGTTCCCTTCTCAAGCGTGGCACAGAGAAGAGTGTGACTGCACACCTTCCCAGTGAACAGAGGAAGACAGATGCCATCTGAGCAGGCGAATCTGTGTCCTCCCAGTCATTGGACCCAGGCACCCACAACGTGTGTGCATGTGCAGGCGGAGTCTCACTTTCCATTTGCAAACTCAGAGCTCATTTCTAATAATAGCCTGTGGTGAGACCTTTCCCCAGAGGCTGCGATGCTCCCATGTGGCAGTCACTTCTAAAACAAGCCCTCTACTCAGCTTTGCTTCAAGGGAAAGCTCTTGGGAAAATCCTGCTTAGGGGGACATTCAAGAATAGCAAGCAGCAATGGCTTCATCTCAGAACAGAGCTAATCTCAGTCTAAGCTAAACAAAGGAGTGTGTACAGCAAGAAGTGGTCCAGGCAAAGCCTGGCTGGTAGTGCCATGTGCTTCCCACGTACAGGAACTTAAATGATGCACTTTTGGATAGACACACAGGATTACTTCGCCCAAGATTTGTTAACTATTTTGAGAAGGAAGTGGACTGGTAATCATTGATCAGGACATAGGTTTTGTGAATGTTCTTATTTAAAACCAGAGAAATAAAAGAGGCTTCAGGGAATAGCCTGGTGCAGCGGCAAAGCACTGGACTAAAAGTCATTGTTTTATTGAGCTTTGTTACTTTGTACGCCAGTTATCTCTCTGGCCACATGTTATCCTGTTGGTCAAATAGGGATCATAACTAATAGTTATTGCTATCTTTGATTCTGCTCATTGTCTATTATTTCTTGGCAGTATCTCATTTTAAAACAGTAATAGGACTGATTATTATCCATGTCCTATAAATGACAAGACTAAACTTTAGAGAGATAGGATGACTTGCCTAGCCTCAAGAAAGTAGGCTCCGTGCAGTGACAGAGCCCAGGTCTACTAATGCCTGGTCCAGTGTACTCTTCATGACACTAACTGTCAGGACTCAGTCAGAACCCTGCCAGCAAACAGCTGCCTTGCACCACAGCTGGGGTCCCACTTCACTGGTTGCCAAGACCATTGAGTGAGTGGGCATACACTTGTCCAGTGAAGGGATTAATGGTACCCACTTCAAGAACAACTTTAAAATCCTGATGGGAAGTCACTCTCCCTTGCACTAAATTTGCCATGGAAAATAGAGGGAAGAGAAGCTGCTTAGAAAAAGTGGTTGAAACCTCAGGTTTGACAGTCAAGCTACATGTGTGTGAATACTGGGTCTGACATTTAGTAGCTGTGTGACCTTGACCAAATCATTTAGACTTTCTAATTTTTTCTCCTGAAGTGGGGTTAATAATAACACCTACTTCCTGAGGTAGAGCTATTTTTAAATGGCAGTGCATATAATAGGCTTAGTGTACAATCAATGCACCACCCTGCCCAGGAGACGGGAGCACTATGGGAGGTGGTGCTGACCCTGTTGCCACTGTGCAGAACACCTGCCTGATGTAAGTTAGATTCCAAAACATGCACTTACAATAGCTTCAAAGGATTGGCTGGGATGCCAGAGTTAAAATAATCCAAATGCCTATAAGATGCTGAGCTCTGCAACAAGACATGATTCTGAAAATGGACTCATCAAGTCTAATATGATGTCCTCAGTCTAGATCATTGGATCTTACAATTTCTGCCTGATACCCATGGAAAGTATTATTCTTGTTACCTTTGTCAAAAAATATAATGCATTAGAATTTATGTGTATATATACACACACATAAATATATGTACATATTTACATCTACACACACATACACACATATGTGTATACACACACACACCTACATATAGCACTTGTAGTAGTATCACAGATATTGATTGATTTTCCCAAATCTCAACCAGGTAAGTGGAGATTTACCCTTTCCAGTGGAGAAATACAGGACTCAAAGCTTAAAGATTCAGGTCTCTTTTCATTTTGACATCCTGCCACTTTGACTAGGAAATCTCTGGGCAAAACATTCAGTTCAGGTAAACCAGCCTGGGGAGCAGGTTCACAGGGGATGTATCTGCACATCCCAGCATAGAGGACTTTGTTGATGACTAACCCCTTTGGGCGATCTATAAGAAATAGAGACCACTTGAGCCCTACTTTTTCTTGGTCTCTTGCCCTTAGTTCAAGTACATGTAATCCCCAAATTATTCCAACCTCTTCCTTTCCACATGAGAAAATTATCGCCAAGTTCAAACAGTACCACTAATTCCACAAATCACTTGATTTTTGACTATACCAATACAAAACACCAAAAAGCCCACATTACATATACCTTTAGCAAATGAAACTTAAGGGACATTTTGCTCCAAAATGATCATTTTACAAATAAGAAAAATGAGAAACAAAGATAAATTTATCCACAGAGTTTCAGTCACTGATTTTAATTGTTTCTAGAACTTCATTTCTGTATGCGGTTCCCCACAAGGAAGAAAACAAGTAGTCATTTTCCTGAGAGACAGAGAGAGACAGACAGAGAGAGAGAGAGACAGAGAGAGAGAAGCAAAGCAACAGAATTTATCTTTATGAAAGCAAATTCTGTAGATATTTTGCCAAAAAGGACACATAGCGAAAATGGATTAGTTCATTTGAGTGGTTTGTTGAAAATATATATTTCCTGAAGCAGGTGGTGCTATCAAAGTGAGTAGGGAGAAAAATGTCGTGCATGAAAAATATTTTTTTCAAAATGCTATTTTTCAAGTCGAAAGGGAAATGACACAAAATCCTACCACTGACTCTGACAGCATATTCTAATGGGCTCTGGCTCTGTTTTAGAAAACTCAAACCCACGTACAAACAGAAACAAACACTTTCAAAAAGGATATGTATAGAAAACCCTGGAGGTTTTACATTCGTTAGATATAAGAAAAAAAGAAAGACAAACGGCCTGCCAGATAATGAGACAAGTGAGCAAGTAAGTCATTGGAAACTCACAAAACACACTTTTTGGAAACATTTCTAGTACTGTTGATATTAACAAAGGGACATGGATGGAATTAAAAGAAATAAACTGTTGACCTCTAAACATTTTAGCAAAATTCCAAAATTCAGCACTTTGCAAAAGGACCTCCATGGATCAAAGTATAAATTAATTTGTTTTTAGTATATTTCTATTTCATTATCTTTCTATTTTTCTAGCTTTTTTTTTCTTTTTAACCAGTAAAATTTAATTCAACAGGCATTTACTGAACCCTGGTCATAGAATATGGTTTGAACCACAGTGGACATTACAGGGCATTTGAGATATGGGGAATTGTGCTAGTTCATTAAAATTAGCCTATTCTGTTAATTACTACACTATACGATGATCTATAAGTACTGGCCCTTGCCATCCCGAGACACCATCTAATTCACCATCCTCACTGGAATACTTTTAAAAATCTTTCTATGGAAACAATCTATATACCAAAAACTGCATGTAATAATTTTACAACCTCATGCAACCTTCTTCAAGTTTACAACCTCCTTCCTCTCATCTGCTGATTTACCAGTCTCATCTTTTATCAGTCTGTCTGTTGAAAGGACCAGCCTACCTTTTCTTCCATCTGGCGTGGGTGGTCTGTGCAACCAGAGTGACAGAGGGAACAGAGGGGACAGAGAACTGCTATCCCACTTGGAGAGCTGCGGTTATCACCAGGCCACAGGCCGCGGGCACCCAGAGAGTAATGGCCAGCTTTCATGCCCAGGTGTGCCCTGTTCTAAAGCTCTGCTTTTCCTCTACCCACCCCGCCCTGCCTTTACTTTTTTTAGTGGCTGTTCTCTACTTCTAAGCATATTGAGAACTAACTCAAATATCAGCTCCTGAGTGAAGCTTCTCCTAATCCAGCACCCCTCCAACGAAAATTCTCCAATACTTTTAGCTTTTATCATACATTTCAGTACCTAATTAAATGTCTGCATTTTCTGGCCACTGTTTCTTTATAAGCAATTACATAATGCATTCCCTAGCAAATAATAAGTACTTAGTGTTTGAAATCTGTACTTAAACTTGCCTTCGGGGTTACTCTCCAATCTTGCTGGCACAGAGGGGTTAGGTAATCTTCCAGATAAGTTTGAGCAGGGTCTTCTTCCTTATTCTTCACGTGACTAAAACATTGATATCTATTTGGTATCTCAAGGCAGAATATTCAGAAACATCGCAAATAATTTCCCAGACCTCACACTGGTTTTTTTTCTCAAAAACCTCAGTTTTTGGTATATATCTTAAATCTTTGTTGAATATGTTTCCTCACCATTATTCTTAATACCCTTTGCTGGGATTCCTGGACTCCTCAGTACATCAGCTCTATTCTGGACCTAGAAAAAGTGACCTGTGCTAGGCACTCCTGCTGTCCAGTCCTCCTTTCACTGTGCTGTGCCAGAGATACCTTGTTAAAATGACAATGAAATTGATCCATGGCCCTGCTTGAAACTTCTTATGGCTCCTCTTTGGTGCTAAGTCCACGGTGTGAAATTCAAGGTCTTTCTTGACACCTTACCCGGTAACAGGCATTTACGTACTCAAGTGCTTATCAGACCCTGATCAGAAAAGAGACCTCGCTAAACTTGCTGGTTAACGCCGTCTGGGGGAGGCAAAATTTCAGACTGAATGGCTTTCTCTCCCAGTTTTCACTTAGCAAGCAGAAACAGGCTCAGATTATGGCAATAAAGGCGTTAATTAAGCAGAGTATGGGGAAATGTCAATGAGAATTGACAGCTGTGACTTCTCACTTAAAATATTAAGTAAAAGTTGCCTGCATTTCTTTCTCCTCCACCCTCGCCTCCTTCTTGCTCCTCCAGCATTTGATTAAATGCACTAGAACAAAAACATCAATTTACTCTCGTTAGAGGGCAAGACATTGTGAATTAATGAAGTCAGATCTGTGGGCAGTTTGATTCAATTCTATTACTTTCAAGTACTTATGATAACTGGGCCTTAATCTTTCCGACATAGAGATCATTAGTATCATTTAGTGCATATGCTATTGATCAGCTAAAAGTCATTTATAACTAGCAAATATATATATACACACAAATAAAATGCACATATACATACAAAACACACTATACATATGTATATACATATGTATATACATATACGTATATCAACATATGTGTATTGTGTTTTTGGTAAATCTATATTCACAATAACTGCTAAAAGTAATTTTAACTATATGTGTGTTTATAACTGTCTGTTTTGGGTTTTCAGAGCTTATTAACTGTTAACAATTCTTAAAATACATTGTTCCTTTGTGCTTTTAAGGATGCCTTCCAAAACTGTCACATTTCTCAATCTCTCTATAAAGAAAACAGATTTTTTTAAATCAAATTTCAGTCCCACCTCTTCTCAGTTGGGTGGGACCTGAATTAAAAGTTTTTACTATAAGAAGCATCAAGTTAAAATAATAATGATATTATTGCAAGACACCTACAATATGAGTCAAACTGCTGTCTGAGCTTGATGATAAGAGTTTGGAAACTGTATTACTGGATGAAAATCTTGAGAGCAACAATGATACAAGTTTCATTACCTGGTGTCACGCTTGTAACAGTGAAGCTTTCCATTTTAAATGGTGTTTATTGTAAACGAACCAGATTGTGAGCATTTAATTGAATATATCAATTTTCAGGAAACCAGAATTGTTGTGTTTGCTTAGAAGCCTGTTCTAGGGTTCCCCACCCCCACCACAAACTAGAAATATGTAATATTTTTTTTGTCTGAAAAAAAGCTTCAGGTAAAGCTGTAATTTGCTTCTGCAATCATATCAGCTACTCTGGCAAAATACAACTCCAGATCTCACATGACAGTTTACAAATTAAAACCTGTAGAAATAATTAAAAAGGGAGATATGTACAGGAGTGTTACGTGAAAATGTAAAGCTTTAGCAGCCAGCTCAGCTGACTGATAACTAGACGTGAGGTACAATCTAATTGTACTTAACTATTTCTCATAGCAAAAACTGCAAGCATGGTGGTTATACATTGGGAAGGAGAAAGGGTGTGTGCAATATTTGCTCCTTTGAAGGTTCATACCAGGAAAGATATGACAGAGGGTAGGAGGGAGTATTAACATTTTGGTGTTTAATAAATTGCCATGAATCTTTTTTATCTTCTCAGTAGTTTTATCTGCCCTTGCTCCTTTCTATTCCGCCTGATGACTTATTCAGCAAATGTTTTTAGAGCAATTACCCTGTTTGAGTCACTGTGCCATAATCAGTTATTTGTTCTTCAAACTGGACTTCTGATTCCCTGGATCAGACTTTGTATCTTTTCTGTTTCCTTGTATCCACACTACAGCATCCTGCACAGGCCTGGGCAGATGTTATATGTCCTATAATTATTCTAAAGTAAATTATATAGTAAGGAAAGGTAGAATGTTTCCAATCCTAAAGATTGTCTAAGACGCTCTCACTTAGCGGCCTTTTGCTTTATGTCATCATTTTGATGCCGCTCTTCACTCCAAGTCCAGGTACAACTCTTAGGTATGTATCCCCATGAGATTTTTTACCCCAGGGGCCTGGACCCAAACTGGAATAACTGTCAGCAGCAGCATTAATTGTCCCCCTTCTTGGCAGCTGGGGTGTGAAAACTGGTGTGGAGCAAGAGACAGAAATTTCTGTTCATCCCAAGAGAGAATCTCCAGGGACCCGATGCCGCCCATTAGGAGGACAGTGTGCAGAGGCGAGTTTCCTCTCTGTCCGAGCCGCTCCTGCAGCCTGGGTAAATGAATACCGTAAATCCCTAGAGACAGAGAACTTCTTCAGGATTTTCTCCTAATCTTGTAGAGCCTGATTGTGTCTGGGCCTCAGGCATTTTCTAATTGTGAGTAATTTACCTTCAGAAGCTCAGGAGCCTGTGTCTCAGTGAGTGCAACCATTCAAAGATTCCAGAATAGAACAGTTCATTTCCACCTTTGTCCCTTTGCACAGCTCCCTTCCCCTTCATAGGCACTCTTATCTTCTTCCCCTTAGTAGAAGATAAACAATACTCATCCTTCAAGGATCAAAACACAAAGCCCATCTCACCCATCTGTTTCCCCTGATTACTTCCGGCTCTGAGCCGGCTCCTGCAGCCTGGCCACCCACTGACTACTTCTCATATACTGCTCAGTGCCCGCCACTGTATTGGTATGTCCTTTCTCTGTCTCCCAATCTGCATTGTAATGATCCCAGTTCAGAGTGCTTGTTTCCATGCAGTTTCTGATACACAATAGAGAGGGTGTTAGTACATTATATAACTGATAAGTTCTAGTCACCCTGCTGGAGCTAGGCACAGAAACGCTGATGCCCTTCACCATTCACTGTTTGCACATATTTGCACATTCAATAGCTTTACCCCTGTAGTGTGATTGTTAGCCCTTTATTACTGGCATGAACTTCCTGAAGGCAGAGGTCTTGGTGTCTCTGCCTGACGGCATTAAAGAAGACTCAAAGGGAAAGAACTTTGTAGGGGAACATCTCGAGCTGAGGAAGGGACTGGATCAAAGGTGTAGAAATATGAAAGTGATGACTAGGTCAGAGACTAATAACTATTTTAGTCTAAATTTCCAACAACAGAGGGAGCCGGCTGGGGGAGTACAGTTCGAGATGCACACTCGGAATCTGCATGGCACTCATTTGAGGAGGCAGAGGGAAGGATACCTATTCCTGAGTGAAGGTTCAAACTACATGACCTTCAGGCCCCGGGTCTGATGGAGACCTTGATTCTAACGTCAGTGAGATAGTTACTTTTATATAACAACTTAAAGAGGCCATGGAGAGCCCAAACATTTGGCCCAATATTATTCTGGGTGTGTCTGTGAGGTTATTTTTGGATGAGATTAACATTTGAACCAGTAGACTAAGTAAAGCAGATTGACCTCCCTAATGTGAGTAGGTCTCATCTAATAAGTGCAAGACCTGAACAGAACAAAAAGGCTGAGTGAGAGGGAACTTCTTCTGCCTGATTGTTCAGCTGGAATATTAGTCTTCTCTGGCCTCCGGAGTTGAACTAAAGCACTGGCTCTTCTTTGGATCTGGAGCCTGCCAGCATTTGGACTGGGACTTCCATCGCTGGCTCTCCTGGCTCTCAGGCCTTCAGGCTTAAACTAGAACTATGCCTTTGGCTCTCCTGGATCTCAGCCTGCTGAATGCAGATCTGGAGGACTTGTCAGCCTCCCTAATCACATCACCCAGTTCCTTGTAATAAATCTCTCTCCCTTTCTGTGTGTGTGTGTGTGTGTGTATTATATATGCATGCATGTATATATAAAACGTATAATACAAGCATGCATATATAGCATATATACAAAATATACGTGTGTATGTTATATACATGTATGGATATATAATAAATAATAATATCATATACAATAATATGTAATAGATGTTGTATGAGTGTGTGCGTGCATGTGTCCCATTGGTTCTGTTTCTGTGGAGAGCCCTGGCTAATACAGTCAGCATTGTCTGCTTCAGAAAGTGCTGCTTTCTGACGAGTGAGGATCGAGGCACGGGGAAGCTGGCTTCAGCCCCAGCCTAGTCCATCAAACAATGCCTTCAGCCTTCCAACTGGACCATTTGCTTCATTTGTTCTAAGACGGAAAATAAGTTTTGTCTTTTTCCCCTCTGTTCTTACCAATCTGTCCTTTGTTATTTGGCAAGAGCTGGTAGCTTTTCTTGTGGACTGACTGGATCTGAAAATAACATGGTTATTTTTTGTTTAAACATAATAGCAAAGAAGAACTTGAGCTTATATGCAATTTAGCCTTATCAAGCCCAGACATATTTGTTTGTGTACAATCAGCACGCCTGAGTGATGTCAGAAGAGCTCTGAAAACAATATATTTTGAAGCCAGAGTTGTTAGTGGGTGGAACCCTCCCAAATAATAAGCATTGTACACATGATTGGAACCAGAATGAGTTATTTAGTCCAATACAACCTGCTTTAGTCCATACAGCATGTCGTACCACTCAGAAACAAAACAGGAAAGGGGAAATAAATGAAAGTGAATGAACTAAACATGAAGAAAATAATCGTATATTTGTGGCTCGCTATAGGCACGCCGTTAATAGTTCTTGTGTGTGTGTGTATTTTTAAATTTTTATTGAATTTACTGGGGTCACATTGGTTAATAAAATTATATAGGTTTCAGGTATACCATTCTATAATACATCATCTGCATATTGTATTGTGTGTTTATCACCCTAAGGCAAGTCTCCTTTCATCACCATTTATCCTCACCTTCATAATTTTTAATATAATGAAATTACATTTATACATGCATGTGTATACACATGGATACATAGGAAGATGTCATGTTGGAGATATTGCAGATACATTCATACCCAGAGAGGGTTGGTGTTATTGATGAATGAATTGCCCAACACTGAGATATTCAGAATGCCCTAAAGCCCATTAGAGTCCTCATCTTTTTCTCCCTGTGTTGTCTTCCCCGTGCATTACTATAGGCTACCCTGAACTCTCTTCATTCTCTGTGTGCTCCACCCCACGCGCCCCCAAGCTACTTCCACTCAAATGGGGCACTTCCAAGCCTCATGACTGATGGTGGCAGAGAGTTCTCTCTGAACGTGTTCTCAAGAAAAGGATTACCCACATCTCAGAAACTGTATTTCTAGTAACATTACTAGTTTTGTTCCAAACTGTCTTTCACATATGTATAAAAGAAATTAGAGAACAGTTTCCATTACAAATGAGTATGAACTCTGCAAATGGAATGCCCTTTGCCTGTCAATGATGTTGGCAAAATATAATATTCTGCCACCTTTGACTTCCTTCCCCAACCTCTGACCTTTAAACATACCCTAGGGGCTGATACCTACAGTTAAATGTACTGATGAATGTTGAAGGGAGGTTTCATATCTATTTTATAGCCGTGTCATAGAAGTGATACTTGCAAGTGATGAAGCAGATGGGCTATTAAGAAACTAAAAATTCAGAAGTTTGTTCTAAGAGAGAGAGTTGCAAAGGAGGACATTTTTTTCATTCCTTGGACTCAAAAGTAAGCAAAAAGTAACCACTCAGAGAGTTAGTCTCAATTGTTGAGCTTTCTATATAAGTAAAGTTTGAAATAGAATGTTGGCTTTTAGGCCTTGCACTAAAAGTTCTGATTTATTAGGTTTGAGTGGGGCCTTTGGTGTCTGGATTTTAAACAAACAAACAAGCAAATAAACCCCTAAACTATTCTGAGGAATGAAATCTGTTAAACCCCGCCTTGAGAATACCGACAGCCTTGTTTTGTTCATGCCTCGCCCTCTCTTCATTCGTTTCTCCTAGGATAACAACAGAGAGACATGTCTTAAAATTTGTAACCCAAACACCTTTTGACTTATTTTTAGAGACTCTAGTATCTATTGCTAGCTTTTCATTTGCTGACTGCTACTATGAGATATTCCTTTAACCAATTAGAACTTAGTTTCTTTATTTAATTATAGAGAAATGACAGTATCTAGCAATCATGATTCCCATATCATTCTGATAAATAATGTTTGTAGAACTACTTTAGAATCAGAAAATTTCCATACAAAGTAGGAAATTGCTCAAGTTATGAGTACCCACACTGGCGTTTCGTGCAAGAAAGCATTCAGAATACACCTAATGCTCACTCACTGATCAGCTGGCACAGTGGGGGCTGGACGGTGGAAGGGATGAAAACCTTCTCTAAAGGGCTCGTAGTCTGCACATTACATGGCCACAAGACAACAGTGGGAATGAAAGGCAAAGTGTACCATTCGTAAGTACGGTATTTTTGGGAGGAAAGAGAATAATAAAATATGGCAAACAGTGGATTATTTGGGAGAACATTTTCATGGAAACGGGCTCTAAGGTGGCCTCAAGGGTAGGTGAAAAGGGGCGAAAGAGGCAAGAGCTGGGAACCAGCACCTCAGAAAATGTGGGAAGATAAAGAAATAACAAGAGAAACGGTTTGAATCTCAGGAAATCAGAAAGCTCATCCCATCTCATTCCTTACTTTGAATATACTCAGGCTTTACCCGCATCTACAAAGCTTCCTTACTTGTTTGATCAGCTTGCTAAAAGTGCCAGTCAATAAGTATAAATCTCTTCAGTAGCAGCACTTATGGCAGTTTAATATACCATCTAAGGAAACACTACCATTACTGACCTATTGATACGTGGAAAGGGTCTCCATTGTAAAATTAGTGAATATGTACTAACCTAAAGGAAAGACAAACAGATTTAAAAGAAAACAAAATGAAACAAAACAAAAAGCCTGTCCTTGTTCTTGGATTCATGTGCTTCTTTCCCAACTTGTCACTGTTTTTTTTTTCCTGGTAATTTCTTTCAATATCTAAATTTTTTCTGTATAATTTTCTACCAAAAAGTAAGGGGAAAAACCCATCAGGTACCCTGAACACTCTTTTAAAGTACTCTTCTGTACTTTACATGAGAGCACAGAGGGATATTTGTCTCTACTTAGAAGCATAACAATTTAATAGACTTTTTAAATAGGATGTCAAAAACAAAAGAATAATTTTAGTAAAATGGCACGAGAACTATGTGTATGGATTGTTCCTCTGATAGACTATTTACTCTCCTTTTCCTTCGCATGTACTTGTTAAGTGATTCATGTGAGTGGCCGGAGTGTTAGAGATCCAACTTCCCTACTTACCAAATCCAAGGGCAGGAAGCACTCAGCCCTCCCTCCTTAACATTTCAAACACTACAGGTATGAAAACACGTTGATAACTATTTCGACATAATTTTAAAAAAGGAACTCCAAAGAAAAGGCAAGATTTTACTGACTCTTGAAGCATGTAAGGTGCTAGAGGACCTAAAAAAGAAGCAGAAGGCTTTGCGGACTTGACATCTGATTGTCAAATGCAAGATGTCTTCCTGAGTCTCATTACGGGGATTCCCACACAACAAAGATGCTTGGATGAGAAGACAGAGCTGCAGGCTGATAATAGACTAGGGTTCCAGTTATGAATCCATGAGCCAGTCACTTTAAATTTCTCTGCCTCGTTTTCTGCTTGGGTAAAGGGAAGTGCCTTTGTCAGAAGCTATCCCAGATACCACAGTACAAAGTTTCCGAGTGAATTTAACACTGTGGCTGTGCTGGTCATTAAGCTACTGTCTCTCAGCTTCAAATGCATCTTCCTGCTGTCCTAGGTGGCACCTAGAGGGGCGCATATGAGATGGAGGAGAAAGAGGCTGTTGCTTGCGTTTTGTTCACAGATGCTTCTTCATCTTCCCACATGGTTTCGTTCCCTTAGCAGTTGATTCCAACTTTAAAAATTTCATCTCTACTTCCAAAATCAGCCCCATTGTATCTGCTCAGGAATTCCAGCATTTTTCAGAGAACTGCATCCCAGCCATACCGGGGACCCTGGCAGCTCCCGAGGCAGCAGTTGGGCCACGAGCCCTTCTCCAAAGTCTGGTTCCAGCTCAGTGGGTTCCTCCAATTGGCTGGATTCTAACAACTCCAGACTCTTCCTGGACCAGGTGGAGAATCTGCTTCCTACAGGGTCTACTTCAGTGTTACCTCAGTAGTCCTGTTTTATCGTGTCAGTCCCCTAATATTTCTTTAAAGAACTTGCTTTATTACATCTACTGTTGAAATAACTGCTGTGCTTTTACTTTTCCTGATTGGAGCCTTATTAATTTAGTGGCTAAATGCAAATGGGAACATTTATAATCTTAAAGATATTTTCAAATGAGCTATATTACTTCTTCTCCGGGATTGGGAGACCCCATCCCCTTTCTCCATGGGCATTCTTTGTATGGGTGTTTTGTAGAGGCCCTTTCTCTTTTGTCATTAAACTCTCGCATGTATCTTTGTCACTGAAGTCTATCCATGGGTCGAGTTCTCCCCATACAAGTTGTTTCTTCCACCTGCAACACAGAAGCAGGTCAAATAGTCTTACTGTGAAGACTTCTGGTAAGTTAAATCACAATTAGTCTCAAGTCAGACCCAACATGAGCTTTCCCAGTTTCTGCTTAATAGTGGGAGAGTTTGTGGTGGAGATGTTGTGTTGTGGGCTGACATTTGCAGGCAAAACTAACCAGGTGGCCATTATACCTACAGCCAGGAATTAATGTGCAGCAGTCAGCGAGCCCGCCTCACTGCAAAACAAAAGCTTTCTGAAATAATTGGCTTCTTGCTGCATCACGGCCACAGAAGGTAGACAGGGAGGCATATGGGAATTGGTAAGCTAGGGAACACAGAAGTTCCCCGTCTAGTGTGGCATTATTCACAAGCCCTGAACCTTCCATTCTGAATGTCAGGTGATAGTTCAGGCAGATAATGGCCTCTGCCCAGGATCCGAATTCCTAGAAGACAAGAGGAGGCAGCACTGGGACTTCATTATAAGTTGGTCCTCTCGTCAGTTTCTGCAGCATGGAATCGGGAAAGACTTCCACCAAATTGACAGGGAGTTTAGTTCATAGCTGGTGTCCGTATTGGAAATATACTCCAATTTGATTCATTCATGCAATTTGTCTATCTGTAACTGAATATTAAATGTAAGACATACATCCTGAATTATCTCAATGTCAGTGTTATTTCTTATTAACCACATAAGCCATGATATGTCCTATAAATTTAATTATGATGATGCACTTTTTTAAAAGTCCCCCTTAGCAAATGGAAGGGGAAGAAGTCATTTGTCAGGTCACATGTCCAAATATTAAATTCAGAGAACATAGCTGACTGAATTACTGGCATAATATAGGCCTTTCTAAATACCAAAGCCTAGTTAAAAATGATACTAAAACATTTTATGTTAAATCACAACTTAGATATGACTGAATACTTGTCATTGACCAGACTTTATCAAAGGGGCCCAAGTTCAGCACATTCAGTTTGTGAATGAATTCCTTAGGGGAAAAATCAGGCTTTTGCTATGTTAAAAAATTTCTAAAATACTGTACTCCTTGCTATCTTTCTATACAGTTAATTTTTCTTGTATCTTAAATACTCTAGTATGTTGTAAATTCCTTGATAGAAGTGGACCTAGGATTAAAGTGAAAGGACAAGGAGGTCATCCTTCTCAGCCTCTCCTTATGTGAGTATTTGGTCCTCTACATCACCTTCACTATTAAGCAGGCTTCGTTTGAACACAGTGCTACTCTGGAATTCACTAATTAATAAGGTGAACCATACAGGTACATTAATTTTGCTTTCAGAATGAGAGCACCTCATCTTCTTGTTTCTTACAGAAGTTCAGTTGAATGCAGTCATTAAATATTCCTAAAACCTTTCTTCAGAGTTGAACATTGAGTCCCTTTTGGGCTCTTTGAAAGATTCTCTGGCATCCTGATGGTTTCTCGGTAATTTCCAGTTTGTTTGCATCTATTTATTGGTTGCACCCTAAATTTAATACAACCAAATAGTTCTACAAACAACACTAACTGATTTATTCAGGACTAACCATGTGTTGGCCACTGTTCTCTCAAGTTTACCACATTGACATTTCCTAAAGCGTCATGAACTTAGGTGTCTGGGTCCTTATTTTGAGAGATAAGGGGCATGAAGTAAGCAAATGGGCCAAGCCCAGTTATTGGCTATAGTAATGCTGAACCCAGGACAACGTGACTCTGAAGCCCATTCATGGCGCTGGAGCCAGGCATGATCTCTCTCCACCTACTTCCAAGCGTATGTCACTCATCTTCATACTCTCACAGCCCCTGGCCCAATGATTAAATAATATATCTTCTCAAACGAATGAATGGATGAGTAACTGTGTAAATGAATACCAGAGACAGCAAAAACTGCGTGTTTAAGACCACCAGAATGCAGAAGAAAATTCAAAGGGACTTGAACAAATAAAAGACAATCTTTATTACTGTCTTCCCTCCTAAACTCCGTGTGCAACTGCCTAGCTTACATCTCTATCTAAACGTGTGTAAGTCAAAACTCAAAATTTTCCCCAAACCCTCTTTTACCTGTCCCATTCTCTGTCCCCTCCCCCTTGGTTTTTAACGAAGGCTTCAGTTCTTGTTCTGCATGACCGCTCCTTCACCTGCCACATCAAACCTATCTCCCAATCCTCTCCTGCTCCCATTACAGTTAGACCCACACAAGTCATCTCTTGGAGGGCAGCACCTGTAACTAGCCCTCCCCTGGATCCTCGCTCTGCCTTGGGTATGTTTGATCTTGCCACAGCCCTTTAACACCAGCAGTGACTCTGTGTTTACTTCGACTCCAAACCTCTTACCTGGAGCTGTGGGCCTGTATCTCTCTCCAAAGCTATGTGCAGAATTCTCCCTTTACCTTGTTACCCCTTCACTGTCTTGCTCTTTCAATTCCTACCTGGTCAAGTTTTCTCATAACTCAGGGACTCAGAAGGTTTCTCCCTCTGTTTACCATTCTTTGGTTCTTAACTTACCTATCATGTTCTTAATGAAACCTTTCTGGACAATCCCACCTAAAACACATTTTCTATTAGTCTTCATCTCCTTTTTTGCAGTCTGAACCTTATAACCATTTGAGGGTTTACTTGTGTTTGTTGGGTTTTTGTCTGTCTAATCCATTAGAATGTGAACGTTAAGAGGAGAGGAATTCTGTCTGCTTTTCATGTATGTTGATACGTACCAGACCCCTTTTCAAGTTGCTTTTCTATGTGTCTATTAGGCACATAATTGTGTCTAATTATGTAGAGACACAATTGCTAAAGTTCTAGCTCTGCCCATTCTAGGTTCTGTTTGTTCTCAAACACAGCACTGAAGATGGAGAAATACTCAACACCTTTCCCCCTGCTTTTTAAAAATCTTACATACACACTGTTGAATGCCTCCTCTTCCTGAGCCTTGTGTGATGATGTTATTGTCTCTGTTTCTTTGTCACCTTTTCTCTTACAGTTGCCTCCATAGTCCCTACCCTTGGGAAGGGGTATGGGAAGGGCAGGTCCCTCAAAGCAACGTTCACTGGCTCACCATGGTAATGGCACCTACACTGTGGTAACTTCTCTCAAGGCTAGAATTCCTGGGAAGTTGAATCACCTTTACTCCCCTGGAGAGAGCAAGACGATTTCCCTCTGCTGTGAAATGCTGCCTCTTCTTCTATCTTCTTACCTCCTACCAACTGTGTCTGCCTCAAGGTCCTCCCCTGTACACACTGGTTGGCAGATCCTAGGTCTCTCATCTGTCCAGTGTTGGGTAGGTAGGCTCACCTCCCTTCCTTTTATTACTCATCCTAGATAAATACTCATGGTTTTGATAAGTTAATTACTGACTTGCAAGATTACATTTTAACAGGATTTGTCTTCTTGAGATAGTGCTACCACTCAACATTCAACAATATGCCTTTTGGATATCAGTGGGTAGAGAAATTTTGGGCAATAAGAATTTAGATAAGCCAAAAATCCCATGTCATGGTCTCCACATAATTTACCTATGCCCAGAACCACAAGTGACACTTCATTCTTTGCTTATTTATGCATAGAAAATGGAGCTGTGTGCTAATTTTAGCATTAGGAAGTAATATATATATAAATAATATATGCACATATATGGTATATATACTATACACACACATATATATACATACTTATACACATACACAACATTGTATCCAGAGAATGATCAAATTAATTAGAGCTTGTAGTAAGTTAATGTTTCCTGGAACCAGTGTTGAGGCAAGAACACTTGGGAAACAACTCAGCAGATGGTTCCTTAAGTTGAGGATTTTTAGTTCCAAGGAGGTTTTCATAATGTACCTAATCTGGAGCACAGTGTTGCGTGACCTAGCCTCTTTTGCAGCCGTATCATGTCATCTAGATGAGGGATCACTAGCTTATCTGTGGGTGGGTGAAAAGGCAGTCGTTCTTGATTCCAGGTCAAGTAAGGACCACTTTCAGCTTTATCAAGTAAACTAACTCTCTGACTTAGAGAAGCCAAATAAGGGTGTGAGTTTTTCATTCATATGCAGAAGATGCATATTATTAACTAAACAATGAAATAACTACATATGTATTTATATAAACATCAGGAAATACTCAGAGCTTGTGAATGTGTATGTCTTCTCTCTCTCTCTCTCTCTCTCTCTGTCTCTCTCTCAACATATGACCTGAGTTAAGCAGCAAGTTATCCTGACATTTCACTTATCTTTCCACTCATTTTCTTTGCCAGAAAGGGATTTGCCACACTTGCAGGCAACAAAAGACAAAACCATCTCATCTTTCTGTATCTTTCAGCATCCCTGGGGAAATGTGTGAACATGGTCAAATGTTTGAGCTTCCTGAGCTGATGAGGAAAAGAAAGAAAGAAATGTTTCTTTCAGATGCCAGGGGTTGTATGAAACCCTTTAACTATTATCAAGTTGCAGAGGATGGTGGAGAAAGGGGGTGCATGCAAAGCTACATAGAGGGGAGACCTGACATGTATGAATGAGAAATCTAAAACTAAGAGCAATTATACATTTTTTAAAAAGTCTGGGATTGATTGGGTTTTTTCCAACTTCAGGAAATTTTACCTTGCATATATTGGAAACTTCTTTTCTTTTTTATTAAATTTATTGGGCTGACACTGTTTAACCAAATTCTATAGGTTTCAGGTGCACGGTTCTACAACATAGCATCTGTACACTGTATTGTGTGTTCACCAACCCCAGTCAAGTCTCCTTCCATCACTATTTATCCCCTTATACCCTCCTGTACCTACCCCTGCCTATCTTACCTGCCATCCTTCACAATCACCGCACTGTTGTCTGTGTCCATGAGTTTTTTTCTCCCTCCTTTTTTCTTTTTTGCTTAATCCCATATCATTGGGGGCTCTTAAACCATGTTATGTGTGAAATAAATGTTGCTAATATTTCTTAGTGGAGAAAAATATAACAAATGCACCATACTCATATATGCTCTTACTTCAAAAGTTTAAAAAAACATTTGGAAAAAAGGATTATAACATTATTAACACCATTAGAAAATTCAAGTATTTTCAAATTCACATGATTTTTCTAGGTTACACAGGTATGAGACTAAAGCAGAATCCTGACGTACTAAAACATAATCAAGATGTGAGTTTTCACTTAAATGATGCTATATTGGGTCTCTTTGTTAGATAAACTGAAAATATGCCATGGTTCAACTTGAAGCGTAACAACTTACTGTCTTAAAAAAACTAATACAACCTAGTTCACTCACAGAAAAGCTAAATATTGTTTTTTCTGACATCTCATATAATTGCTTTTTCCATCTAATGGATAAATTTCTATTCTGTTTAAATTTCTTATAGTGATAGCAATTGCTCTTCATATGGCATCTTTTGGGCATTCCGTAGTCTGTGTTGGTAGTTTATTGATTTGTCCTGTGCCTTAGTCTCAGGCTTAGAAACTAAGCATGTAAATAGCATTAGAAGTACACAAATTAGAATTCACTATTGCTAATTGTTTGAGATTCCTAGAAATGGATGTGAATAAGTTTTAATTCTTTATCCACGGCATATCTATAATATGAAACATTAAAATGCAACCATTAATTTGAAGACATCAAATTCAAATCAACACACTTTTGCCATTTGAATTACCCATTTTTACTTTGCAGGAGAAGAATCTGAATTTTAATTTTTTGCACATCTCTCTCATCCTGGGATTTGACCAAGTTTGAGTAAAAGCTGGAACACAGAGACTCAGACTAAAAAAATGCTTGTGATTCATGTAGGAAAGATCTGGTGTCTAAAATATTTTTGCAAAATGTCCAAGGTAGCTGCTAGACCAGACACAAGAGATGATCAAGTTTGAAATATTTGAGTTTGGGTTTTTTTTTTTTTTTAGAAAAACAGAATGTAATTCAGTAACTTCTAAAAGTCATGGCTCAAAGGATACTTATATCCTTTTAGGAGTTATGTTTATACAGATGTAAAAGTAGTGGTGTTAATAATCAATATGGTAAGAGCTACTTCAGACAAGCCATGAAACACTAAGTGATGGAGACCCTTCTAATTCTTTGGGCCATCAGTGGCCAGGCAGTGACATTATTCTGAAGTTCCTAAAGAATCTAGCTTGATAGAAACTTGAAGTTTGTGAGATTTCAAGTTACTTTCTATATTTGCTGCATGAAATTTTCAAATCTGTTCTAAGAGGAAATCAGGATTTCAGGCTAACATGTATCAGTAAGATAAAGTGAATTATTCATTTTATTAGATGATCGCAGAGAGGTTAATCAATACAATATTTATCTCATGGGTTTCATTTTGCAGAGTGGTGGTTAGGGTGAGTAAATAAACTATAAAGTTCATCTAACATTAATCAAATAATCATGAATCAATCAATAGTAACCAAGCAGTAATTCGCCAGACTGTGCTAAGCACCATGTGGGCTACAAACAAGCAGCAAAGACGTTAAGCCTGGGCAAGCACAGGAAGTCCACGGTGCTCTGACAACCTGCTAACGTGGAGTCTGCGCTCCCTTCCAGACCTGGTCTGGATTCTGGAGAACCTGCATTTCCCTTTCTGAATGGCCCTGAGTCCTCTTCCAGGTATCGCGTGGTCCTTTTTCCAGGTCTGTTCCCGGAGGCTGGATAGTATTTGGGGAGTGCAAACTCCTAGACTTGAAAGATAGCCAAGCTCTGAGGAGCCTGAGAATTTTAAATTCAACTTCATCTTACATGTTGTTATGAAGGTACACCTGTATAGGTAAGATGAAACAATTTGTTTAATATTTTGTTAGCCTAATTGATAATTTTTAATTACATTGTAGTAATGTCTATAATACCACATACCTAATGTGGTATGTGGTACCCTTGTCTTTACTCAATAAAATGTTTAGGATGAGCTGAAAGTATTGTCATTGTCTATAAGAAGTTTACATTTCAGGAGATGAAATAAAACATATAAAATATTCATTGTGCTTCTGAAGGAACACAAAATCTTTAATCCTGGCCTATCAGATACCCATTTATTCTTATTCCTTCAGTATAGGTAAAGAATTCTTAACATGGCATGTAGCTTACTTAGGTCCTGAAGGAATATTTTGTTCAGGTGACTG
The DNA here is from genome assembly GCF_004126475.2 of Phyllostomus discolor. Classification (NCBI taxonomy): domain Eukaryota; kingdom Metazoa; phylum Chordata; class Mammalia; order Chiroptera; family Phyllostomidae; genus Phyllostomus; species Phyllostomus discolor. Next base: position 25,668,036 of record NC_040911.2, read on the forward strand.
ATTCTTCCTAGTTTTCTTTTGAGGGTATTCCAGGATTAGTTCAACATAATGCCTTTAGAATATGCAGTGTTAACTTTGTGTGTAGTTATGCATTAACGTAAAAATCCAAATTCTTTCTGGAGTTCAAAGAGTGATGACTGAAAGGTTAGCTATCTACAGTGAAGCTCTTGGCTAAACATATTAAATATATAAAGTACATATTTATTAGATTATCCCAGTTTTATCAGTACATATAATATAAAAAGTAATGAAGTATACTAAACAAAAAAATGTGTCTATAGGTTTGGAATAACTCCATAATATGGTCTATCTACTTTTGTTGTGAAAAGAAAAAGAAGTAATAAAAATATTTTTGAAGTTTTATACCTTGTATATGGTCATTGACCCACAGCATGAACAAATATGATTGTTTACAGGTACTTTTCAAAACAGACTTTAATATGCGGAGCACGTGCCTGCAATCTATGTTTACACCATAGAGGAGGACAGAAATAAAGGTAAGAAGTTCTGCCTTTTATTTTTTTCATTGTTAAAAAATGTATTTAAATTGAATGGATCTAATATTCAACTGTCTCCTGATACCTTTATCTGGGAGGCTAGCTCTTCATGCCTCTTAGGTAAATAACTAAATGTTTTAAAAAAACACACAAATACATATTTAACCAATAGGCTGGAACAAATAGAGCCTCAATGGGCCATTTGGAGCTTGGGACAATTGGAAGATTATTGAGCTGGTAGCCCACTGTGGCTCATGTTAACATTTTAGAGCAGGTTAAAAAATGCTACCTGAGCTCACTTTAATGAAAGTCCTTAATGTGCAAGATTAAAAAATCATAACAGAACATTATTATAGAGGGGGAAACCTGGATTAAAAGCAGTTCGGGCAATGTTTGTTAAACATGCCTTATCACACATAAGGGAGAGAGATCTTCACATTGGTTTGAAAGTAAAATAGAGTATTTTAAAACATTTTTGAGCAGGCAGTTCCAATATATGCAGGTTTATTTGTATGTACAAGGGGGCCCCCAAACATCTAGAATTTATTTATAAAAAAAAATGTGTATTTATTCTTATATAATTAAACTTCAGTCACCTACAAAATACTCTCCATTTGATACAATACACCTATTGAGACATTATTTCCACTGCTCAAAACAGTTTTGAACTCATTGATTTTGATGCCTTCTAGTGCCTCTGCTGTTTTTTGTTTCACTTCTTCCACATTGGCAAAATATTTCCTTTTGAGGACGTTTTTCACCCAGGGAAACAGAAAAAAAGTTGCTCAGGGTGAAATTGGGTAAATAGGGAGGGTGGGGCATAGGGATCGGCACTGAGTGTGGCCAGGTGCACTCCTAAGTCACCCATCATGAAATGGACAAACACACTGAAAGAGTTTTCCGAAAAATTCACTGAAGCCTAACTCAGCCTCTCACAACAACATCAGCTGGTGCATTGATACAAACGGATTCCTAGAACCTAGAAGGGGAAGCCTATACTCCCAGGATCCTGCCCTCTGGGAGATAACTTCATTTGGGGGAGGATCCCCCTTGTGCTTATTTATTCATTTTTATATTAATTATTTAGTAGTATTTGAAAAGAAATTTTGTAAAGCAGTTTAAAATATTGTTGAACAATTATACAGATTTGATTTCATGTTATAGGTGATTCATTTTCATGTTTATGATCAGTCGTTAGTCTCTCAATGGAGAAGTTATGCTTACATGAGGTTCTTTGTTAATAACATTAAAAATAAATCCATATTTAATTAGTCATTGGTAATTTTAAAATTTGATCCATTTTTTAAAAGAATCTTATTTGATTAGCCTCTTTCTGTTGTTTTTGTTTGTTTGTTTATTTGTTTGTTTATATCTGAAGAAGACCGTGCACTAGACATGGAGATTTCAGCCTGTGCATGTGCATCACAGACACTACCTGCAGTCTGCTGCTACAGTTCGGGAATTACTTTAAGCCTTTCATCCATTTTGTGAAACTCAGTTTAATTAATATCAAAAGTGAAATCCCTAAATCCACATAACCCAATAGATGTAAACTGTAATTCATCACAGTGCGATGAGAGGGGGTGAGGCACTGAGGAGGTCTCCATCATCCCTGCTGAGCTGCAGAAGTCCCATTTTTCCCTCGGGACACATCACCTACACTATATGACATGCAACCATCTGCTGTATGGACAGACCGAGCAAACAAGTGGCAATTTGTATAGTAAATATTTGCAAAGCTGATTATCATTATTTTTATCAACTGAAATCCTTACAAAAAATGTTCTATTTTTTGCATCCCTCTGGATAGACATATGTACCTGCTGGCACACTAGACCTTTTATTTTGTAGACCACTGCTCTAGGTTCCTACAAATGAGTGGAACATCTTAAAAAGGAACAGGAAATTCTATATACAAATAAAGCTGCAAGTGAATCCCCAGGCTGCCTGAGGATTCCAGTTAAGAAACTGGACCAGATAGAAAGAGAAGGTGGGGGGGGGGTAAAAGAGGGTGTCGAGGGGATAAATGGTGATGGAAGGATACTTGACTTGGGGTGGTTAACACACAATATGGTGAATAGGTGATGTATTATTATAGACATCTACAACTAAAGCCTATATAGTTTTATTAACCAATGTCACCCCATAAATGCAATAAAAAATAAAAGGAAAAGAAAAAAACTGGGAGGGTGAAATTATGAGTTTTCAATAACTACATTGATGTCATTTACATCCTGGAGTACAGGGCTGACACCTTATCTTGTGAGTGTAACCTGGTGGGGGGCCTACCTCATTGTCGTTGGGAAGGGCGCCACCTGGAATTGTACAGTGTGTGATCTGTGTGGCTTTCACAGTGGCACTGGCGAACGAAATAGGAATTGAAGCCTCTTGTGGACAATCAAAGGCCTGTTAAATTGGACAATTTTTATTAATTACTTATTAATAATTGAGCAATTACTGCTTGTAGAACTTAAGCCAGAAAACACAACTCTATCATCTTCACGTAACTGAAGTTTATGTACAGAGTATGGTGTGCTCCTTCATTGGGAAATTAATTCATGTCAAGAATCCATTTGCTATTTACAATTTCAAAAATAAGTGTGCAAAGGACTAGAGTGCTATAGAGATGAATCAAATAGCACTTTCAGTGGGGCATATGGAGCCAGTGATAATGACTCAGAGCAGAAATAAATCAACGCTACATGCAATCCAGTTGCATGTTGCTCGGGGTTCCGTGCTTCGGCACTACAATCGGGTGGTTCCAAGACTACCGCATGTTCAAGAACATGGATGTTTTGCATAAGGTCTGGGAGGGGCAGCAACAAGTATTTCATAAAACCTTTTAATATCTCTCTTCTCAGAGTTCCTCAGTCACTCCAACTACCTCTTTTTAAAAACATCCTTAGCCCCATTTTTAGCCCCTAAAACAAACAAACAAACAAAAATAAACCCTTTCTTGTAGAGAGGAACTCCTCTGTCTATTTCCTGCCTTTAGTTTGCATGTTGCACTCAACAAAACAAAAGTGCCATGGTTCTGTTCCTGAGGGGAGCCCATGCTGGTCTCTGTGCTGGAACACAGAGCCTAGGCTGTCCCAAGATGGGAAGGTTAATGCTGATTTGATAAGTTAAAACAGGCCTCAGGAAAGGAGTTGCTTTGGTCAAAAAGTCACCTATAAGTGGAACCTACTCAAAAAAACAAACAAGCAAGCAAAATGTAATGAGAGGCATCAAAATAAAGAACAAACTGGCAGTAACCAGAGGGGAGGGGCAGGGGATAACAAGGGAAAACAGGGAAGGGTCTTTAAGGAACATGTACAAAGGGCACCTGAGCAAAGCCAAAGGGGTGGGAGGTGGGGATGGCTGGGGTGAGGAGGAGTGGTTGGGGGCAGGAAATAGAGACAACTGTATTTGAATAATAAAAAATGAGGGCAAAAAATATTCACAGAAAAAAAATAAAAGTAGCATGTTAAAAAAAAATCTGAAAAAGTCTCTGAAAATGAGTAGATTTGCTTTGCCTTATACTTGCTCTGCGTGAGAACAGAACCTACAGAGAAGACTGCCAGTGTGGCAACTGGTCCACAGCTCAGAGCAGGGGCAGTAAGTGCAGGCAAAAGGAGTTGGACAGCTGAGTGATTATGCAGAGAATTTGATCAAGAGAAACACTCTGAGTGTAGGCGTTGGCCAATTAAGCGAAGAATGGAGAAAAGTAATTATCCAGATAATTCAGACTAACATTTTCTATCAACTATTTGCTTTAAGAATAAAAAAATTATACAGTTTTACTTGGGTTTGTTGATTTTATTCTCCTTTCATTCAGACAATGTGGACCTGGTATCTTTTTAGTCACTTGTGTGATTGCCTCAGCTCTTCGTCAAACTTTTTCTTATTTTGCTGTGGAGATAAAATTTAAGTTCTTATTTAGAAACCTGGAAAGGCTAAGCCTAGAAAACAGATTTTGTGTTTTTAAAGCTTCTCTTTAAGATGTGACTCATACATCCTCCTTCTGAGAGGCCAAGGACAATCTCGGTTGTTCTGCCAGCTCCCAGCATAATTGCAAACCAGTCAGTTTAGAAGATCTCTGCCCAGCCAGCGTCCAGCAGCCTCTTTGCCCTAGCTTCTCTCCCCATCAGCGGTGTTTATTCTGCCTTGCTCTCCCACAGGGCTTTCTTCTTCACTCTTTAGGCAGTGGCTGAAATACTTTGGGCTCCGGAGTTAATGGATGGTAATGGCTGGAGGTGTTAATCTTCCTCAGAGTAGCCACCTCTCAACAGGGGTTATTTCCCACTGCTTGGAAGCCTTTGAAAATTAGGGACTTTTTCTAAAGTTGTAATGCCATATTTTACAATGGTCTGTCTGGCAGGAGGGACGTATTCTTGGACATACTCAGTTCCTTCAAACTCTATCACTGGTCTTCTGCCTATTCTCAGTGGGAGTGGTGCTGGTACTGCAAGTAAAACACACTCAATTAAATGTGAAAAATTGTGGTACAATGCATTGCTGTGGAGGGACAATTTGCTTGTTTCAATCAACTGCTGGCCACAATGGCAAGATTGTGGAGCAAAGGATAAAGGGTGCATGAAAGACCGTAAATGAAAGAGAAAAAGATGCTATGCTTTCAGTTTCTGTGTCCACCCACACTCCCTATGCTAAGGGCTTTTGTGGCTCTGTGTGGCAATGTCATCAATAACGAAGTAGAACAGGATTAAATAATTTTAAATACTATTTCTAACATATTCATTCATTAGCATGAAATGTTCTATGGATGATGATAACCCAGAGCTCTCTGAAATCTGTCAAACCTTTCAGAAATATTCCCCATAGGGGAATTTGGGCCACTTGAATTTTTTCAGTTAAGAGACGCTGATTGAGAACTATAGTTACAGTAACACTCAATTAAACTGAGTGTTTTAAACAAAGTGTTGCCTAATTATTTTATCTCAACCTTCCTGTACTACCCATTTGCCGAAGCTCTCTAATGTTAGCATTGGAATAGACTGAGTTCATAGGATGAATTGAATTTTCTTTAGATTTTTCTTTCTGCTTAAGAATATTCATTGTCTAGCATTTTTTCTAAAGATAGCTATTCAGGAGAGGAGCCTATGGATAACATGTATTAATCAGTTTATTCACTCATTCAGTCCATATTAATTAATGGCCTATCATGTGCCAAATTTATGAAGTAAAAAGACATAATGTAAAATTAAATTTAAGAGCATGGGCTAAGAGGCAAATATACCACTTTCTACTCATTGATTTATGTACAAAAATACTTATACCGAGTCCTACTATGAATCTGAAACTGAGGTTCATTCATTGAAGAAGCATTCATCACATTGTTGTTGCATTCATGCACCCAGCACTAGAACTCTAGCATTTATTCATTATATGAAGAACAAAAGGAAAGGTCCCTGCCTGGTGGTGATCACCTTGAGCGTATCGAGGACACAGACACTGACATTGTGGAAAGACAGGCAGTAGAATGAGTGTATATACCGGAGGCATTGAGAAGCTGGAAGAATCATTTGAGTTGGGCGGGGACAGTGAGAGAAACAAAGATAAATCTTAAGAGGTGCCATGTAATGAGCCCTTATGAGGTGCCACACCTTATAATAATACTCACACATTATACACATTATACTTAAACTCCATTGCCTAAAAGGTAGGTATTATACTCATAGCATTATGCTCATTTTAAAGATGTAGAAAATTGAGGTGAAGGATATTAAATGGCTTGCTCAAGATTCCGTATGTGAAAAGATTCAAATTTATATCTGTCTAATTCCAAAGTTAAGCTTCCTGGAGGGAAAATGCAAGGGTATATATACTGGTCACAACATTGCCTACTACTAATTTGGGTAAATCATTTAACTTCCTCTTATCTTTATTTCATCATATGATTAAAAGATAACATTAACTAAAGAATTTCTGGATATCTTTTGGGGCTAAAACACAGACAGGGTATTGAGTATAGACTAAGCATCTCTCTCATATGAGAATTTGGCATTAGTGCATACCACATCCCCCAAATTAGTGTATTATAATTTTCCTATTAATAATAAAATCCCCTAACAGTCTTTGTCCTATTAAATAAAAAGTTAAATTACAGTTGCATCAGATCCAATGAATATGGTAAAAAGAAAATAGTGCTTCCTTCACTTTGACATTGTTTACATATTTAAAGTGCACATTAACTTTCCTTTATCCCCTCAATTTACCAAGCTAAATAAGTGGTTCTTGCCTGGCATTCTTCTTCTTTTTTTAACTCCTTGCAAACCCTATTCATCTTCCCAACACTGAGGAAAAAAAACTACAAGTTATTGAAAACAACCCTATGTTTGTGGAGAGCTCTTTTTGGCTCTTTGGAATCGCAGTAACTGCAGGTCATTTCAATAGTGAAATAGAGAACTGGCCAAATGTCTTTAAAGCAATCAACTATTGGTTCAATACCTTTTCAGGGAAATATCAATGACAGAAGAAGAAAATCAATAGCCAGGATTATGGATGATTAATGGCAGGGCAACTTGGCTCACAGTGTATGAGTTGTATTGTGCTTGATGTTCTTGATGTTGATTTTTGGACAAAGAGCAAACAAATAGATAAAAAAATGTATACCAATTAGTGCTATGGAACTGTTGGATTGAAACCCTCCCTCACTCACTTTTGACTGAAGAACCCAGAAAGAAAGTAAATCTAAGAGTATTCAGAAGAAAGAAATTTTGTCTGTTGGGTGAGAAAAAGAATGGGTTCTGTGACAAGTACCAACTGTGAGAGCGCATCTGAAGTTTAATTCTGCTTATAGCACTAACTCTGGGTGAGGTTTTGGGCAGATCTTTGAAATGTCTGTTATGAGTCACAGTTCTCCTGAAAAAGAAACAAAAAACATGGAGCTGCTACAGGAACAGTGTTTATAATAGGATTTTGGAAAGACAATCAGATCTCAAGTATTATTACCATTTGTTCTTCTTTTTTGTTTTTGTTTTTTTTTGTTTGTTCTTTTAAACATTATTTTTGAGAAGAATGAGAAGCTGCTATTGTACTCAAATTGGGAATAGGGGAAGGAAATATTTTCCCAATATCATACAGAAAAATAAGTGATGGGGCCTTCACAATTTTGTTTTTATTCCTGACAATAAGCCCAGTTTTCTTTTTCCTATATTCTGACTCTTCTCCACAAAGTGCATCGCCATTTTGAAAAGATAAGTACTGCTAGAAGAAAAAGAAGTTTGTTATTATTTGGTCTTTCTATAACCCATGCTCTCTTTTGGGGGTTAGATTTTATTGCTTTCTGGGCCCTATAAAGATTTGAAACTTGTTGAAATTTCAGATCTCCCAGAAAAAAAAATTAAAACTGCAGAGGTACAGGCCCTTGAAAATTTAAAGTTAAGGTCAAAATTGCTGGAATAAGTGTGCAACTTTTTAGATGCTACAACTTTAAGTTATCTCTTTTAGACTAAGTGAGAATTAATGGGAAAACTTACAGAGCAGCTAGAGATGCCTTTCCTCATGTCTGGAGATAGTTTAACCATCAAATTGTCCATGGGGAAGTATATTTTAACATGTTGATGGAAAGGAATGTTCATCCTAAGGCTCCGTTGATGATTAACATTTTTATTTTAATGATGGTATATTCGAGTATAGCATCTAAATTAGCCAGATGGTATACTTGAAGACATACTTCAAAGTGGTAGGTTATTGAGTAAATTGTCTGGAAACTACCATAACTCATAGTGGATATTAATGGTAAGTGACCAAAGGAGACTACTAATATCCTAATGTCCAGTGACTTCAGGGTTCCTATTCATATCTACAAAGTCTACCTAAACCACTTACTTCTGCCTTAAATCATATTAAATAGGGGCAAAGCCTATTATTGTATTATAACGAAAAAGGCAGTGGGTATCATGGAAAAACACGTGCATAAGATTCAAACAGATGTAGGGCTGAACCCTATCCATGCTCTTGCTTGCTGATTGACTTTTGACAGTTACTAAGCTTCAATTTGCTTATCTACAAATAGCAGATGGCAGTTTATTAAAGGCATTAAATTAGTTCACATGTGTAGAAGTACCTGACATATAGTAGACACTCAATGCATCCTACTTGCCCTACTTTTGTACTAAGATTTTGCTTGTCACTATTGTATTTTTTTAGGTGACAATATTAAAGCTGGAAAAGATAGAAAAAAAATTCCAGGCCAAACAGTACATTGTCAACTAATTCAAAACCAATTCCCAGTGTTTTTAAGACCTCTGAAAACTGTTTTATTAAACCCCATATGCCATCAACCAAGTAGCAATAGGGACAATATGGTAATTGGTGACAAATGGTAATGAGAAAACAGTAAAGAAGAGAACTGTGTGCTGTGGGCAGTAAGTTCAGTTTCTGCACAGAAGTGGCTTGAAAAAAGGCTTCAAGATAAAAAGCTCTTTATTTTATGCATTGGTGTTTTTATAATACAAAACAGGTAAAGAGATCAATCAAGTCATAATTCCATTCTTCTAAGTAGCTTCCATATAAGAAAAGAAAGAAGGAAGAAAAGGAGGGAGAAGGGGAAAAAGTAAAGTAGGAAGGAAAAGGAAAGAAGAGGCAACACAAGTACAGAAAGATATAAAGTAAAAAAAATGACATTATTCTTCTCAGCAGCAGTCACAAATGAGGTTGCGCTGAATTCTTGAGACTGAGTGTTGATGTGCATACCTCTATACAAACATGTATATTTAATACATGGACACACATAAGAAGTCACGCTGCACAATACACAGTCGCACTGTCTGTGCATTGCTTTTTCCCATCCACCACTATATCTAGGTAATGTTACCATAGCACTACATACAGATAAATTCTTAATTGTATTGCTGTGTCATAGGTCACGTGCATTTTACATTTTCAAAACCCTTGTCAAATTGCCTTCAAAATTAGGCCAACCAATTTATCTTACTACAAAGAGAGTAAGGAAATACCATTTAGGCAACAATGTAGGTAGGACATTGGCTGCAGTAAGGTAAATCAGACAAGGTTACACACAGAATTTTGTACCATCGAGTGAATTTTGGTCAAATGAGTGAATGTTTAAGTTGTCTGTTGGACATTGCCTCTCCCCCAAGAAGTCAAGGAGGTCAGTCTGTCTAACCTAATATTTCACTGCTTTTAAGATGAGCTTCCATTGGATGAGTCTGTCCCATTTTGCCATCCATTTTCATTCTAAAGCTGTAAAAATTATATCTCTTTATATTGTTTTATATCCTATTTTTCTGAAAATTTATTCCAAAATGCTCTTAGAGGCCAAATTCTGACTAAAAATTCTGCCAACACGAAAATAATAACACAAAACTAAGGTTTTTTTCTAACTTATGGTGTGAAGAAAAGTGGGTTAGGCATAGTCCATTACTCAAAATTGTTGCTGAAAAATGTTGCATAACAAACAACACTAACATCTCACTAGCTTAGAGTAAAAGTATTTTGTTCTTCCTGCTGCTGAGTAGCTGATCTCAGCTGAGCTTGGCTGGACTCAGCGAAATTCATTTAGACTTGGCTCCAGGCCACAGAGTAATTACAGAACTCTTACGCATGCCTTTCCTCCTCCTTGTACCAACGGCTACCTGGGACCTGTCCCGAGAGTGGAAAGCGGAAGAGCAAACAACCAAAGTGAAGCATGAAAGCCCTTTTAGTGTCTCTGCTCCTGTCAAATCTGTTAATGTTCCGCTGGTTAAAGTAAGTCACATTATCTTACTCATCATCAACAGATGAGAAAAAATACTCTGCCTCTCTGGTGGAAGGGACTCCAAAGTTATATGGTAAAGAATATGGATATTTAACGCTATAAAAGAGGAACTGAAGGGTTTAGAACAATAACTAATCTACCACAGAAGCAAACCTGAAAATGATTCTAACCATATATCCTAAAACCAGACTACGTAATATGTGTTGCTATATATCTACATTTATATATATCACATATCATAGATATATACATGATTCGGTATAGAACTTTATAGGTCAAGGCCATGACCACTAGTACATTGCTATCCTGGGTAAAATCTAAAGGAATATATAAGTAAAATAATTCCAAATGGCACTGTATATACTTCACAGCCCTCAATTATATACCTCTGTAAAAAAAAAATCCCGGGAAAATTGTCAACTTCTTTAAAAATGTGATTTCGGGTCTAGCCTGACCTATAAACAGATTAGAAGGCAACTAGATGACATAAATTAGACAGAATGATGCAATTCTTGCCCTTTCTCTCCTTCACTCACCAGTCCTTTATGGCTGCTTGCAATTATGTGTCAGCACAGGACAAAGTTTGCTTTCATAAATGCCCAAATATCAAGGTAACTGGGAACAAATTATTTCCTGATAATAATAAAGCTTTTTAGACAGGAGAGTAATGGGTCTTTGAAACATTGCATATCCATAAAGCTCAACAAGAGAAACAGAACCAGTGGGAGATATACCTTAGAGATTTATTGAAAGGAATTATTAGCTTATGTGATTATGAGGCCTGTATCAGATCTGTAGAGAGGAGTGTCAGGAAGGACGGTCTGAAATTCTCAAGGATGAGCTGCAGCTGCAGACCATGGGCAAAATTTCTGCTTTTTCAGGGAACTTCAGTTCTGCACTTAAGGCTTTATAATGAATGGAATCAGGGTCCCCAGATTACCTGGGACAGTCTCCCCTACTTAAAGTCAACTGATTATGAATTTTAATCATATCTTCAAAGTACTTTCACAGCAACACCTAGATTAGTGTTTGATCGAGTAATAAATAGTTCCACAGCTCAGCTAAGCTGATAGATAAAACTGGCCCTAAATAGGGAGAAGAGGGCTGTGAAAAACAAACTTTATTGACTTCTCAGCTTTGCCCAAGGCTAACCAGATCTGATTTCCAGATTTGGATTTAAATAGAGAAGTCATTTTCTTGTGGCTTTTGTCACCATCCCTAAAGGCACTTTGTCATAATCAAACTAAAAACCTGCCTCCTTAGGAGCTTGTGGGTAGAGTTTCTCAGAGATGTGCTTAATTGAAATCACACTTGGAGATTTTTATCTCCACTTTATAGTCTTAGGATTTGCTTTGTTTTTAAACTGGAGCAGAAGAGAGGATGAATGACTGGTATATTCGATGATACATAATCACATTAATACTTTATTGCCACATTTGTCAATATATTAGTGCAATATGTTACCATATACATTATTAACTGTTGCTGTTAAATGTTTTATACTGATCTTTTACATTTTTTATTTCAATTGTGATAAATTTGGATCCAAGTGATCTTTTTTCTCTCAGAACAAGAACGAGCAAAAATATCGCATTAAAGGAACTTAGGAGGATTGAGCCCCGTCTCACAAACAAAGAGGGCCTGGTATTTTCCTCCCGCAGCCTTTTTACCTGCCCTTTCTTTGCTTGGTGGCTGCGGGTATTAGAACTTGAAAGTGGCAGATCAACGGGCACTGCACTGGAGAAACCGGTAATTCCCCATCTCGGGTGATATCTCTGTAGTTCATCGCCAGAGGCTCCCACGTTGTGTGATGGTTGTGGGGTGGCCTTCGCTAAACCTGGATTTACAGCTGAGACAGCCTCTTCCAATGGAGTATTATTTCTAAATGTTATCTTTTGAAGCTGGGATTATGTTCTTAGCTGTAATTATACAGTGGTGCCATTGTTCCTGAGCAGAGGCCAAAAATTAAGGCTCATTTGACACGTTCCACTATCTTGTTTAGTGTTTTTTTCATTTGCAGAGGTGAAAGAAGAAAGGAAATATTATAGAATTGGGATTTCTTTAAGTATGGCGACTTTCATATTTAAAAGATTAGTAAGAGAGTGACTATTTTGTGTCATGAGTTTCTTCTTGTTAGCCTCACAGAATATAAATTGCTTCCTACATTCCTGAGTCGATCTAAATTTACAGAATTGCTAGAATCTTCAAAGGTTTTGTGTAACTAAGTTTTCTGCATACATGTGGTGAGTGTGCTGTTTAAAGAAATTGTGTCATGCATCAATTTGTAAGACAATAAAAAATTACACTTCTATTTGTTTTTATGAATTGTGGTTTACCAATATTAACTTTGATTCATGTGAGCATAACTAAGCTTCTATGATATAAGTGAAAATTGGTGTATATATATGTATACACACACACACACACACACACACACACACACATAAATGAGGTGTCCCGTCTAACTCACTCTCATTATAAGTCATCGGTACATCAGGATTAAGTTACTACGTTGTTTGACCGCAGAGGAAAGAAGGCTCAGGGCCTCTCAGTGTTCTTTCTAGGCATCACTTCACTCAGCTTTGAAATACGGGAAGAGATTAGACAGCCTCTAAAGTCCTCTCCAGTTTGGCTTGCTTTGGATCGTCTCCTCCAGGATACTTCCAAGTCCCCTCCCAGCAACAAGTCTGTGTCTCAAACTCATATTCATCCCCACATACAATGATCAAGGTGATCACATATAGTTTATTTTTCTCAATTCGCTTTATTCCCTCAACTCACTCTTTGGACTCTCTTCATGAAACCTGCCTTTAGAGATGCACAGGCATGGAGCCATCCCACCCTCCCACAGCTCAGAGCTCTTCCTGAGCCAGGCCAAGGTGCCAATCACAAAACTGCATTTCCAGTGACGGTTTTTATAACTGTTGGTCATACAGATTAAACAGTGGTTAAAATATAATGCATATTTCATATCTACATGCTATTTATTACATGACATAACAAAATATAATCAGAGAGAAAGAGGCAGATTATGTCCAATACATCTGTGAAGTGGATTAGAAGAAGCAGATCGCTATTTAAGGAACCCATGAGTTTCTACAGGACCTGCTAAGGTTAAAGCCAACGGAAGGGCCCACCTCCTCTTACCTCTATCACAGCCTTTTTTAAAAATGACTTGAGAGAAAAGGGGACTTGAATAAGGTTTATGAATGCCTAAGGTTTACTATATATTATTAAGATCTAAATTTTTTATAAGCCTTATTGATTATCATTTCAAAAAATGTATCTTTTATCAAGGATTGCCATTAAAGTGTCATGATAGGACAAGACAAATTATTTCTTTTAAAAAATTTAGATTTTATTTATTTGTTTATTTATTTTATAGAGAGAGGAAGGGAGTGGGGGGAAAGAAACATTGAAGTGCTAGAGAAGGTTGCCTCTTGCACGGACCCAGTGGGGGACTTGGCCTACAACCCAGGCATGTGTCCTGACCAGGGATCGAACTGGTGACCTTCAGGTTTGCAGGTTGGCATTCAATTCACTGAGTCACACCAGCCAGGGCAACAAATTATTTTCTTAAGAATCCATTTGTTGGTATAACGTAAAAAGTGATGTTAGTATGTTTCGTGCCTGTCAACTGTTATTTGAGTACCAAATGTCATCAGTGTGTCTTTACTTTTGTTTAATTGGTTTCTTTATATCAAACTTAAACCCCAGGCTTCGAGAGTTACTGTGATCCATAACACTGTTTGAGGCCTGTCCCATACGACATGTATACTTTTATTCCCATTTTATGGGTGAAAAAAGTATTCTCTTGGAGTTAAATAAATTCTTAAGTTTATTAACCAATAGAGATTAGACCTAAGATTTCATATTCAGGTCCAAAGGTCTGAAAATCACCACATTCTGCTCTCTGACACGGCATGACATCTGCCCTAGGAAAAGGGAGGGTGTGAGGCCAGGGTACAGGATGAAGTCCATTGTAACCTCCAGCTCTCGGCCTGGTGTCTGGCATGGAGTACTGTCCATTGAGTATTTTTGAATGTAGGTAAAGTGCTGGGCACTCGTTTCATGACTTTATGGCCTCTAAACATACCACCCTTTCCTATATGTCTCTCTCTTTCCTATGTAAGCATTCCTTAAATATCTCAGTCATTATCAAGCAACGATTCCCTCAAACTCCTCTTAGTCATCTGCATGTCCCTGTCCTGAAACCTCTCCAGTTTTGCTACATTCATTCTGACCACAACTACGTGTCAGATTCCAGAAGATTCAGCACATCTTGGCTATGGGGCTTATCTTCTCTGGGCTTCCACAAGAGTACAGGACATTTTGACTTTGCATTGACATGGATTTTCAAGAGATTTCACTGTATAGTCAACAGTCCTGCCAAAATGAACATCCACCAAATAAGCAGCAGAATAACAGAAAAGGAAAAAACTTTTAATTGACTATCATTTATATAAGTCACATATTGTGTGACATCTCAGAAAACTAAATATTCATTACCCCTACATTATTAGTTATCATTTAAGTGAGAGAAGAGTAACTCAATCTAGCTTACATGAAAAAAGAAATAATTGTTCATGTGACTGTGAAGTTTGAAGGTAGAGCTTGCTTCAGGCATGGCTGTTTCTAGAAGTCAAAAGATTATGCCGGAGTTATTTCTCTTCTCTCCCACTTTTGCCTCATTCGCTCCAACTGCACATGACATCTTTCAAGTGTCTGGCTATGGCTGTCCATCAAAACTAAAAGCTGTTCATAAAAAATCTATTTCCTCATCTTCTTGGACACAATGTGATATGATATACCTGGCCCCTATTGTAGTTGAGTGTGGTGTGAGATGGAGGATGGAACATAAATAGACGTGTGTGATTTGGGTACCATTTCTGGGCCACGGCCAAGAAAGCATTTTACTTATGTAATTATTTTTGAGAATGCTGACTTAGGAAATCTGAGTTCTAGTCCTGTCACTGCGTAACTGACCTTGTGATGGTGGCTATGCCCTTCTCTCTGGTCTCCTGAATCAAAGCTTCTTCCCTACCACTGCGGACTCCCACACTTGGTGAGTAGCTCTAATGAACATGAATGAGGTTTAAAGCTTCAAAGCTCTTGTAAATGTGAAATATTACTATCAAATGGCCTTGGAGTGGAAGAAGATGTTTCTTGCTCTACTTCTGCCCCCTGGGAGACCATTACCCACGAGCATGTCTCTTTCATTTCTTCTTTAATGAAAAACCTTCTGAAGGACACCTTGGACTCTGCTGTCTTCTTAACTTCCATACTTACCTAGAGCTAAGCTTTGCCCTGGGAGACTCATACTGCAACAATGCCTCTCTGCAGGTTTCTTTCTCTCCCCTTATCTCCCTCTCTCTCTCTCGTTCTCTCACCTCTCTTTATCTCTTGCTCTCCTAGGTAGTATCTGTCCATTTCACCCTCTTTCTCTTTTATTATTATTATTTAAGGATCGTAAAGTGGAAGTCAGATTGCTGAGCTTTCTGAGACGGATGAGGCCAAGCGGTCCACCGGGAACACTTGGCACCAGCATCTCACAGTATCCCAGCATATGGAGTTGAATCTTCAGGCACTGACATTAACACTCCTGCTTCAGGTAACTCATTTAGCTTTGGTGTCATTTTACAATAAATATACCATCCACCGACACAAATTAGACAGCTATTGAGATTAATTTTGAGGCACTATCGGCAACATCTTAAATCAAAAATCATTCTTTATTAACATGCTTGGCGGTATAGTGTGCCTGCCCTCCCCCCTCCTGATCCCTGGCACAAGAATAAATGAGGCCCCATGGTTGACATAGCGCATCAAGTGTTTTATAATAGTCTAATTGTAGCTAATGGTTTGTGCAGCTAATTAAGGCCCTATGAATTACAGTAATCAGTCAGGCTCATCCTTTAAACCAGATAGTTCTATTCAACCGTTCCTTTAGTAAGAAACAAAATATATAACTATATCACTATAACTACACACACATACACACATGCACACAGGCTGTGATGATCAGCCAGGTTCATTTGAGCACAAAGAAATTAATAGAACTGATTTTTTCTCTTACTTAATACAAAGTATTTATTTTAAGGGATACAGGTTTTCAGCAACAGCTGAAGTCCCTGCGGATGGACTAAAAGGTGGAGTCTTCAGGGTGTTACCTACGTGAAAACTGAGAATTGGGCTGATGCCAGGTACAGCAACTCTCCTCTCACACCGACCGTTACCGGTTCTGGTTACAGCCCGGGGTTGCTGTGTGACATTTGCTATGTTGTAGGAATTTAAATGCCTCAGAGAAATGGTGACAAAGGAGGCACCTGAACAGAACAGTTGAAAATTTTAAATGGACAACTCCATTTGTCAGCTGGATGGTTGACAAAGCCATCATTGTGATTAGGTTTTTTGGTAGCAGTAACCAAAGACACAGAGGAAGAAATTCGTGAGCAATTCAGGGGAAATTGATAAGGGAATGGAATGGTTTTCTTTTGGAATGAGTTTGTTTTGAAGAACATATTCTAAATAAAAGATCTATTAGATTACAAAAGAGCTCCCAAAGGCCCTGAGGGATACTTCATTTCTTGGTTTATTTGAAACTTGACTGGACATAGCAAGAAAGGACTTTGGAAACAATTCTGCAAGGCCTCTGGGGACCAGAAGAAGGGAGCAATAGGTCTTTTCCAGTGCTTGTATCTATCATTCTTTGAGAAGGAAGAAAAAAATCTATAGAAATGTCATCAGCATGACCTCTGCTGGAACAACATGTGCCCCAGTCCCCTGGGGTCCCATTGTCAATAAAATGTGGGAAAAGAAACAGGGTTTTTCATGAAGGTCATGTGTTTTCACTCTTTCCAGTTCAATCTCACAGAACTGGATAGGACCTTGAAAGTTCAACCAGTTGTTCACCTTGTTTTTAGACAAGATTAGATTTCATGGCCTTAGAGAGACCCACTTCTGTTATGTAAAATGTATTTCTGTGGCATATGCTTACTGCAAATTCTCACTCCCAGCAACCACTTCCTTCTACCTGGTCAAATTTTTCTTACTGTAACGAAGGGCTATTTCTTAATAATTTTAAAGAGAATAAGTCAATATCCATTATAAAGTCTTGCCACTCCCTCTCACTTTCCAGGTCAAATTATTCTTGTTTCATTAAATCCCCATGTAAATCTTCTTAGCTCATCATTGTGGTAAAGTTCATCAATCAAAAAAAATTGCTACTTGCCTTATAACTAAAGTTTTACACATTTGATTGTCAGTTATTCACTACATTTCTCCCAAGATTCACATTTATAGTGGCCACTTAATCTACATCTTTATTCTAAAAAATTCAACTGTTAAATATAGATGTTTCTTATTGCTGAAATGGTGGCTATCAGGCTAAAATGCTTACATTTATGTCTATCTGCTTAACAAAAGTCAGTATAGCTTGTATATAAAAATATTTATTTATTTCAAGGCTATGGATGTACTTCTTGTTATTATCTGGGATGGCATTAAAAGTTTTCTTTTTATCTACTAAAAACACCTTGTGAAGCTTTAGCTGCATGTTGACATTTGATTACGCATACTTCAAGGATTTTTATGAAGTGTTTTCCCTTGAAGATGACCAAGCACTGGAGGGAATCGGATTGATGGAGATCAGGAGTGTGATTTGCCCAGCTGTTATCACTGCCCCCTCTCTCCTTGTTCCGCCCTTCCCACACCTTTTCCCCTACAATGGTCCTTTTACTCTTCATGGGGCTTAAAACTCAGCTTGTGTTGACTCAGGTAATTTTGAAATAGATGCTTCTGATTCAGGCCAAAAGATGCCTGACCATGTTTGGCAAGCTAGTAGGCAGAGTCCTGGGCTTCATTTACATTGTAGCCCAACTGAGATTTGATAACAGCTCTCCCTCACCTGCTGTGTGACTCCTTATACAGGTAGGCATCCATAGCCTTTTCAATATGTGAAGACTTTCCTACTCATTCTGGGAACAACTCATGTTGCTACTTCATCCTTTTGGTTTTGGATGACACAGGGGAGTATATACTCCATTCTCACATCTCACACCTTACATTTTAGTTTTTAAGCATCTCAAAAGAAAGGATAATGAATACATATGTAATTCCATTTATCCACCACAGCGCTCACTCAATCCCATTCACATATAAAGTACCAAATACTCACTGATGTCTGAAGGAGTATCAGCTCTAAGACCTGATCATATTTGTGTGGCTGGAACTCAAAGAGAGTATTTCTCTTGGATTGATATTCACCTGTCTAAAACTACAGACCTCAGCCAGCTGAGGCCCAAGGTCCCTTGAACTCCAGAACTGTATGCTTTTCTGACTCCACACATCCACTGAATCAGGGCAACAAAGCCACAAGTGCTCACAAACAATTGACTGCAGAGTGCAGTTGGCCACTTTTGGTTGACTTCATGATATTTTTGTTTGTTTGTCCACTGCAGAAAGTGGACACCATAATGATTATATTTATAAATATTCTATGCAAAACACGCAGAATTATGGGGCTCATTTTAAAAAGAAAGATTAAACACATAACTTATTGTAATGAATTAAGCTGTCAACTTCCTTTACTCTCAGCACTCAGAGAATCTAAAAGGACCCCAATCCAAATCCAGGGACATAGAATGGACCACAGAAACACCCACATGCCAAGGGAATGTTCCAGAAAATCATCTAGCATGTGGCTCTGACTTCAGGATAACTCAAGGATTGTCTGTAATAGAGAAAACAGGATTTCCCTGCCTGCATTCTACATTTTGTCAGTCTCTGCCTACTGCAGTCAGCCATGTATCTCAGAATCCAGAGATGTGAGCTTTGATTGCCGGTATGAGCCAAGCATGGGTTCCCTACTGGTACTGCCCATGCCCACAGCAATTCAAAGGTATTCCTGCAAGGCTTGGCCCAGTGTGCAGAAGCTCTCCAGTTCCCGTAATCCAGAATTTACATACTTATGTATTTACAGGAGAGAACTGGGCCTTGGCCTAGGTTAACAATGTTGTTGGGGCTATAATGCAAAGCAACTCTAGGTAAAATAGTGCATGCCTTATAAGCTTCTCAATTATGTTGTGATGAGGAACAGTAGCTTAAAGAATGTAAGGAACAGTATAGGCTAAAGCAGTGATTTTCAACCTTTATGACACACATAAACTAAATACTAAAATTCCACAGCACACCAAAAATATATATTTTTGCTGATCTCACAGAAAAATAGCGATAATTTTGATTTATTCATACCAGACAGCTATAGTTGTTTTAGCTGTTGTCATTTTTTTTTATTTGACAGTCTAAGAGAAATGAGCTCAGTGGCCCTGACCAAACAAACGGTCAGGTACTACATGTTTTAAAAATCCCGTGGCACACCAGTGGCCATGGCATATGGGTTGAAATCACTGGGCTACAGTTCCCCACTGCTTTTCAATAGTGGCCATGGGCTTCAGCAGCCTCATTGTTATTAAGTGTCCAGGGAGAGTGGTCTGCAGATCTGGGATCTCTCCCATTTGCTCAGTATACTCACTCCTCACTCTTCCCGAATCTAGAGCCTATCCACTTTTCAGGATTTGGTGTACATCTGGATTCCTTCAGGAACCAAAAAAAAAAAAGTAGTAGCAATCACTTATATGGGACCAGATGTCACCTGCTCTTCCAGGTTCTTTAACTATTAGCTAACTGCATGTTGGGAGCAGCTTATGAAGTAGGTACTAATTTTATTCCTGCTTAACCGATGAGGAAACTGAGGCACAGAGGAGTGAGATAGTTGCTCCGAGTCACCCAGACTTTGAAATCCAGACCCTCCTGCTCCAGACTCTGTGCTCCTTAACCACAGCTGCACACATTCTGTATGGGGGATGGCCGAGTTTTAATTAGAGACACAACCAATCAGTCAAATGGTCCCTTATGTAATTAAAGAAGAAAATTTGCATGTGCCAGGCTTGGGGATACAAAAAAGACTCAGCCTTGCCCTCAGGAAATATGAGATATACCAGAGATGCAGGCACTTCACACATACTTACTTTCCTGGCTATTTAATTCAAAATGTGAATAGTGCTATGCAGAAAAGCACCAGGGATAAAATTAAGTTTTAGATAACAAAACATTTCAGAAGGGCTAGTTGCTTATAGTCTGCTAATTATAAGCAACAAATAAACCAAACTGTGAAGATGATGAAGTCATAAAGGAAAAGGAGCTCTTCCATTTGTCTTATTCCGTATCCTTAAAGCCTTACGGTGTGCTCACCCTAGAGCAGGCACTCATAAAGTATCTAGAGATGGAAGAGTCCTATGAAACAGCTAAGACAGACAATCCAAAACAAGACCAGCAAGATCAATCACCTCACTGTTGCAGCATGATCTTATGCAAGGACCAAAGGTTTCTGTTCTAGCCCAGCCTTTGCACCTGCTATATATATAGATGCAGGCTGACCCAGACATATGCCCTTGTTCCTTTGGTGTCACTGTTTGTGTTATCAATGGGCATGACACTCAAAATCGTCTCCCAATAATTCCTGCACAATTGCCATGCTGTGATTGAGGAATTCTACTATTGCCACAGCCTGAAAGGGAAACATCATAATCTAACAGTACCTTGGTGGTTAAGGCCAGGTAAAATCTTCTAACAAGAGCTGATTCCCCTTTGCTTGTCTGTACATGATTGCATTCTTCAATACCTCTGACCTGTCAGGGAACTCCCATAAGACTAAGGTCTTATGGGAAGACCTCTGTGGCTGCTGGCGGATGAAAGCAGGACAAGTTGTGTGATATGAAGACACTTTCTCCATGTTTCTCTTCCCAGTTATATGTAAAATTAGTCTGTGGCTCTGGAGGAGTGAGAGCAAGAAATCCTTTCACAATGGGAGTTGCTTATTGGCTTCCACATAATCCTCAGATGCTAGAGGAGGAAAAAAGTTTCTTGAGAGAAAAACTTAGAACTATGCTGGCAAGTTTCCTTGACTGGAAAACTTTTCTCTTTCCCTTTCTCTTTCCCTCCTTCCCTCTTTTTCTCTCTTTCTCCTCCCCCCCACCACCCCAACCCCTCAAGGACCATGATTCTCTTTTTGATTTTCCTGATACAGGTTGCTTTCTGGAGTTTGGGTCCTTGATTTTAGGAACTTTGTGTGACCTGGCTTTGTAAATATATTGATCAGAAGGTTCAACCTTCCAGTGAGATTGTAAATCTCCTTACTCTATCAGCCCCACCTTCCCAACCTTGGCCTTCCACCAACCTTGGCTTTAGTGGGTAACTATTCACTTTAGGATCTTCTGTCTTGTCTGCAATTAGGGCTATTTTGTATTTTTATTTCTATTTAAATATTTTTGCTCAAAATATGCTTGCCAACAGCAAACTACTTCAACCAAACTATTCTCCTAATTGCCTACTTCTAAGCATTGTGGGTTCTGTTCCTTGTAGAAATGCTCCTAATCTCTTTTTGTTTCTTTTTTTTTCTCTTCTTTATGATTTTCTTTTTTTCTTTTTTTAAATATATTTTATTGATTATGCTATTACAGTTGTCCCATTTCCCCCCTTCTCTCCCCTCCACGCTGTACCCCCCTCCCACCCACATTTCCCCCCTTTAGTTCATGTCCATGTGTCTTACTTATGAGTTCTTTAGCTTCTACATTTCCCGTACTATTCTTGCCCTCCCCCTGTCTATTTTCAACCTACATTCTATACTACTTATTCTCTATACCTTTTCCCCCTCTCTCCTCCTCCCACCCCCCTGCTGCTAACCCTCCATGTGCCCTCCATTTCTGTGGTTCTGCTCCCGTTCTAATTGTTTACTTAGTTTCTTTTGGTTTTGCTTTAGGTGTGGTTGTTAATATTTGTGAGTTTGCTGTCCTTTTACTATACATGTCTTTTTGTTTCTATTTGACCAAAATCTATTCTCTGAGAAATGTTGGCCAGGCAAGACTGGAAAGTCACTGTTCTCCCCTCGTGCATATTATTTTGTCTCTCTGTTGTGTCCCAGCCCCTTTGGTGCTCAGCCAGTATATCTTCTGCTATGAAGAAAAGATCTAATATCAATAATTACACTTCATTGTCAATGTAAGTTATCTTTTTCCTATTTCCAGGTATATCCTCAGGCTAATTATAGACTTTAAAAAAAAAAACAGGGTTAAAAAGAAAAAAAACAGGTAAAGAGGAGAAATAACACTAATTTGATTAAATCAGTGATTTGTCAGAAATTATGCTATAAACTTTACATATATTAGCCTATTTATTTTTATAGTACAGCATTCTATATTATTATTAGAACCATTTAAAAAACTCAAACTTTGTTGTCTACATAAAGATTCAAAGCCAAAACAGAATTTGGACCCATTTATCTTTGCAATCTCACTACTGAATATGGGCCTCCTTATTAGGACAATACTCTCTTGTATTCCATTTGTAGATCAAGTTCCACCTAGTTTTCTGGAACCTTCTCAACTGTATGGTTTCCTTCTTCTTTGTAATTCCCATAGCAATGAGTCTATGCTACAAAAATTGTGATCTCATTATACATTGACATTATATCATAGTGGTGGTTTTATTTGCATTTACCAATTTTATAATGAGACTGACTGTAGCTGTTTCAGGCAAAGAACTACATGCCTTGTCTTTAAACATATACTCAGAACTAGAGATTCACACAAAATAAATATATAGTGAATCCTTGATTTTCTGAGGATTTAATAGATATGTTGGGATTAGACCAGATCTCCGGAAATGTTGGGAGAGAAGAAGAAAGAAGAAAAATAGGCCCCACAAGAGGTTTCTTCTCCAGGGTACTTGAGAAGGTCCTAATTCTCTTATCCATCTTATATTAAAGCAGCTACTTGGGAACATCTTATTTTCTAACTACTGTATTTGTAAATGGCCCCTCCTAGAACTGTGCAGTGCAGGGATGGATGGCCCTATCTACCCAACATACTTCCTAAGGACGGTCAAAGTTTATGGAGATAAGCTTAGTGCTTGCATGTGGATAATAGAAGGAAATACTGAGGTCTCTCCACACCTATGTGGCTTTACCACATTTTTCCATTGATACTCTGACTTAGGATAATTCATACATGGGATAGTTTTGGCTACTCAGAGCAGCAAAACAGAATGAACACAGAAACATGGTGAAATGATCATAAAACTATTTTAGTTTATGGGAAGATGGCTGTGGACATGTGGCTCATTGGTTTACACTTTAGAGGCCCCAGATGACACTGCTGACCAATCACAACTCTTCTTTCTTCTAAGCCTTTTCCATCAAATTCTGAAGGAGGCCAATTTCAATTATTCATGACTGAAGTACATTCTCAAGTTATAAAGATGTTCTCTGAAGGAAGTCACAAAGTATAAAGGATCACAATATCACCATTATTAACTGAGACATCGCCATTAGGAAGCATATATTGGTAGATAAGGAACTAAAACTGGGCTATAGGAGACAGATACCTGAAAGTAACTAGAGGCCTATGGGTACCAAGAAGTGCCCAATATTGTGATAAGTCCATGGCACAGAAGGGAAAATAAGTCATAATTCCTACACACAGAAAGTCATCACCTAGGAGAATGACGGACACATAAAAAGGTCATTTAGATATAACATAGCAACTACTATAACAGAGTATGCACTGATCATATAAGAATAGAGAAGTATACCCAAAATGATTTTGATGAGTTAATCTCAGGGACATTTATTTGGATTAAATCCTCTAGCTACTCCTGAATGTGATTAAGGTGGAAAGAATGATTCTGAAGACAAGGGTGCTGAGAAGGGCATTCCAGATGGAGTCACAATGTAGGCGAAGGCACAGAGGTGTGTTTAGGACACAATAAACGCTTGGTATTATTAGGTCTTGGCCAGCACATCCTTGTTGGGGGACCAATTAGCTGGATCTCACCACTGCCCTGCACACCTAGAGAATAACTGAAGCTAAATATAGGGTTCAAGGTAAAAGAAGTCGAGCCCAAAGCAAAAGTCTGATCTTAAAAACTGAGCCAGAACAAAATAATGGCTTAAGAGGGATATAGAAGTTATAGTCTCAACTCCTCAGGGTACAAGTTTCAGACCTGATAGACAAAGAGGCAGATTTAAAGCAAAGATATAGAAGATCACAAGTCATCACTAGAGCAAGCGAACTTAACTAAGTCCCATTAGAGAATTTCCCGATGTACTTAAGTTTGAGGGAGTGATTGGAAATTGGTCTGAGTCCACAGATTTTGTGCATTAGTTTTGACAAGTTAGGGAAGGTATAGATTTGGGGATGAAACTGTCTATTCCTCTGGGATCTTTAGAGGAGGCTAGAGAAAATCAGGACCTCATGCTACCCATCACAACTATGTTCAGTATACAGATTGATTTCAGTATATATACAGATTGATTTCTGTATATATTGTCATCAGAGTGATTGCAGGAACTGGCTATTGATATTAACATCTTTAATCTCAGTTCCATGAACCTCAGTTGGTACTTTAGAGGATCATAAACCTCTTAATATGCATTCAAATTGTCTTCTTATTTTTATGTAAAAGATCAATTAGATCTTATCAAAAGATCCACAATAATCAAAAAGATCTTATTGGTTCTTTAAAGCTATGATCCCAAAATGTTTCAGATACACTAGGGTAGACTCCCTGAGTCTTATTTGCTTTCTAGAAATCATACCCACTGTTTCTTATGAGATACAAGAGTTAAGTGACACATGAAGATATATGTATTAGTATTAAACGAAGAGCCTGTGACCACACTTTTTCCCCGCTGAGAATTCTGCGCTCCTTTATTAGACCAGAGCACTGTAGAAACAGGGTGGACTCAAACCCTACATTAACTGCTTCTAGAGCATCTTGGAGAATTCTTATTGAATGAGTACTTGGTATGTATATCCTATTGCTTAAAGATTTCTCTCAAAATGCAAAGTTGATTTCAGGATTCATTGTTTAGTTAATTGGGAAGAGGCCCAGAACAAGTAGTTATAACTTAGGCCTAATGGCTCAAACCCAATATAGGTCTGAAACATTTTGTGCTCTCAAAACTACATCTCCTTATCTGGACTTCTGTTCAAGATGTTACAAAGGCAAGAAAGCTTCCATTTGACATCATCTGGAGTAACTGGGCTCAATATTGCCTCATTGTTCTCTCACATTCAAAAACCCCTGCTGTCAGAAATATCCTCAGAACAGTGGGTTCCAGAAATATACACGTAGCTGGCCTGGCCCAATGTATAACTTCTAGAACAGTTGGAGAAAATCCGCGTCTCCTCAGTGCCCTTCACACAGGGAAGGGCTCTGAAATTAGAAATGTTGCCTCTTAGGTTGTTATTTATGGTGCATTTCTCATTTTCTATGTTATTTCTGGAAATATTTGGGATTCTATATTAGAAAAGGCTCTCTCCAGCATATCATCAAGAATTAGGCGCTTTCACAATTCACAATCAAAGCAAAAATCAGGAAAAAGCATAGTATGAACTTTACATGAGATGCTATAAAGAAGCTCTCTGATTAATAAAATGTACTTGAGAATCCCTGAAGACCCATCATGGGTCAAATTTCCCTCATCGGCTTCTAAAGCCATAAGCCTATTCAGGCAACAGGTGTAAGAATGAAGTTTAGAAGCAGACACTGCCATCTCTGGGGCTGTTACGGCATATCTGGTCAGGTCAGAGACAGACTCAGGCCTTCCTAATGATCTTGGATATGCCTCCTTGACATTCACTTAAATGCAATTAGAAGGTACTGCCTTCCTGTTAGTAGGGGACGCATTCACAAATAACTCCATTATTATCATTTAAGGAGACTTGAAAACTATCTGTGGATGGAGTAGAAATTTCATGCTCACCCATTTTGGTCTTCTTCCAAACACATGAGGGGAATCATTTCTGAGACCAGTCCACTTTATTATGTGGGTGGATCCATGTAGCCAGCTCTGGTCAGGGGGTTGTGTGTGAAGCTGATGTGTCACTTCTGGGCCAGAGTGTGTGAATTGCTCATGTGAGACTCTTTTTGCCAAGACAATTATGGAAGCGCTTGTTGATATGCAAGTGCTGTTTCCACAGGTTTTCCCCTGGATCCTGATCCACCACAAGAAGGACAGTGCTGCGGAGAGTGGCCCAGGCCCACGGCAGACTTCTCATGAGTGAGGAATAAATTGACGTGTTTAGCCATTGAAATGTTTTGCTTCCAGTCTAAGCCTTCCCTGACAGAAACAACAGAAGAGGTGTTGTGGGGTATTGTTTGCAAAGCGATTTTAATAGCAGGTAGTAGAAGTAGGAAAATTCTTAAAGAAAAAAAATGAATACAAATAAAAAGTAGACAAGTATAGTTTACACTGGGGACAAAATAAACCATTAAATTTGACAAAAGTGTAGTGAGACGTACATAATAAGCCAGAGGACATAGATTAGAATGTTAGCACTGGATTTATACTCAATCCTTTTGGCAACAGATAATCATCTAGTGTAGGGAGGTACACATTAAGAAGAAAAATTAAAGTGAGAAAAGACTGGCAAAAAAATTGAATATTTTTAAAAAGAGTCTAGGTAACAATAATAACATCTATAGCAGAATGGAGATAGGAGAAAAGAAAAGTAGGAAATACATTTGAAGAATATGAAAGAGCAAAACAGTTTACTTGACCTGACAATAGGTCGCTGGGGTGAGGAAGAGAGGATGTCTCAAGAAGCTACGGTGAGGGCTGTTACAGCACCGGGATGCTGTTAGTTACATTGATTTTATGTGCCAGTCCATGCACCTAACATCTTGTCTATGGGATACTCTCCTCTGGGTTTTAAGCAAATAATTGATTTTGGAGTACAACCTATTTCTAAAATGCGGCTGTCCCCTCCGGAGAGGATGGATTTGCTATGTCCCTAAGCCCTCACTTTGCCTCAGTCTGTCCTCACAACATCAATCCATATTATATTTGGGACAGTCTCAGCATAGCCCACACCAACCCGTGGATTCACGTCAGTTTGTTAGGCTAACACGTATGCGTGGAATTGACATCTGCTTTCCACACGCTTTCTCCCCAAGTTTGTTTGAGCGTGCAAAAGACTTGCAGATCTTCTCTAGTTTACAAATAGTAAATGAACACAAGAGAAGGAAATTTCCGGAAAATAAAGAGTAAAAGTTCTTCTAAAGCCATAATGTGCCTAAGGTTTAAAAGAATATAGGAACTAAAAAGAATTAATGGCTAAGAATATAGTTTGCAGATAGGTATGTCTGATTTTGAATCCCTAATTTGCCACTCTATAAAACTCAATTTTCACCTTGGAAAAAATAACCCAACTGTAGGGTACGTAATTAAATGGGCTAATTCTCACGAAGTCCTGAGCCCAGTACATTTTCAAAATAGCCACCAGAGTGATTCTATTACATGTAAGCCACACTCTGGTCAAAATATCCCATTTGCCTGGCAACGTCCTGCGAGTGTGAACAGGGCATGGGCTCCTGGCACCTACTGAACCTCACTCAGACCACTGATCACTCTTACCCTCACTTGCTGAAGTCCCAGTCACTCCCATTGCTTGCTGTCCCTAGACACACAAAGCTCTTTTCCACACAGGCCTTCTTATTTGCTCTCACCTTAGGCTTCATGTAAAAATTTGCCCAAATGCTACCTCTGCAGTGAGTCTCTCCCTCCCTATCCAGGCTACACAAACATCCCCCAGTACCCTCCACACCTCTATTTTCTTCCATAGCACGTTTCACTCTGTAACATACATCTGATTGTCTAATTTATTTTGTTGCACATCATCCCTTAATAGACTATAAGCACTATGAAAGCAGAGATTTTAATCAGTATTATTCATTGAGGTGGAAAAGTGCGTAGCACATTCTAGACACAATATTTGTTGAATGAATAAATTTCCAATATCATTGTAACAGAAGGGTAAAACAGGATGAGTGCCTTATTTCTAACCCAGTGTTCTGTTCTGCTGAAGTTAAACCATTCACATGTATCTAGCCTCTCCCCAGCCATAGTTTCTGATTCACCACACATTTCCCGAGCACGCACTTTATGGCAGGGTAGTGCTTGCTCTTGAACTAAAACAGCAGGTAAAAGTGAAACAAACCTGCAGTCCAAGGTGTAAATCTAGTTAAAGAGAAAAAAACAATTGAAGAACACTGGTCAGATTAGCACCTAAACAGAGATAGAAATTAAGTGAAATTCTGTTATTTTCAGTTCCTTCTTTTTCCACTTAGAGTTTCCTCAGGAACAGCCAGACAAAGACAGCAAGACTCCTCAATGTAGAAGTCTTCATCAAATAATAATAATAATCCATTCTTATCTAGCTCTTATCAGATGCCAAACATTGTTCTTACTCTTTACATGGGTCAACTCAGCCCAGCAATAATGCACGAGGAAGATACTATTATTGCCCCCATTTTACAGATGAGGAAACAGGGAAGGTGAGCACCTCAGCCAAGGTTACATAGCTAGTAATTGGTGGAGCTGGGCTGCAATCCCAGATAGCCTGACGGGACAGACTGTGGTCTTAATCACATTGCACTAGACCCATAATAAATAACTACTCTTTTCATATGTGAGTCAGGTGAAGCATAGTTAATATTTCTCAGCTGGATCCTAAGTGTCCATTTTCCCCTTCCCTCCACTGTCATCCCAGTGGGTGAAAGTGATGAGACAGTTTGAATTGAAAGAGAGATAGAGCTATAAGACAGGCCAACCCCTGGTTTAGAGGTCAGGAGGCATGGCTTCCTGGGAATACCACTAAGTAGCTGTATGACCTTGGTGTAATACTCCAGCATTGCTGGACCTCAGTTTTTTCATCATAAGAAAATGCTGCTGTTGCATCAGTAACTCTTACGGTCTCCTACAGAATACAATCTGTGATACTATAATACCACCAGAAAAGCCCTGTGTTGTTTGGCAGCCAGCAGCATGAATTTGAGAGCAATGGGGAATATGGTTAAAGGATAGAGTCATCCATATTTCACTTTAAACTCAGATCAACCTCTCTGGGGGAATTTAAGAATTGGATATATATAGGAACAAACATGATCAAACATAACAGCTTTGGAATTATATCCCCCTGCAGAAGTGTCAGGAGACTAGGAACAGCCAGACAAAGACAGCAAGAAAATGAACCCTGTACTGATTCCTTGTCAACGGGAAGTATCCAATCACTCTCAGAAAAATTGTTTCGAATGCATAATAATTTTAATGAGCTCCAACTCTACCTTTACCCCCCCCCCACCATTACTCGGTTCCCATGGGCTCAGGAACTACTCACCTTTAAAAACAATAAGGCATTAAGTCACTTTCATTTAAAAAAATAAAAGCATTCTGATAGATATTTTAAGAGTCGAGGTAAACTCAAATGGAGTGAACAGAATGGCCTTATCATCATAACGTTAGTCACCGGCTGGAGAGAATGCAGGGCTGGGGCCTCTTACAGCAGTGGAAGAAATGTTTGTTGGTGTGGCCAGCACCAGCTCTGTCTATGCTCAGAGTGACTACACTTTGGAGGAATGGGAACAAGCCCTGAAGGGGCAGGAAAGGGTCAGATCCACTCCCGTGTCTGAGCTGCTTGTCCGTGAGCCTGGGAAGGAGGGCTGTGGATGCTGTGAGTGCTAAGGGGGGAAACACTCACCAGGACACTACCTGGGGCAGGCTTTAGAAAAGAGGGCAGTGGGCTTAGCTGCTTGTGTGAAGAGCAACTGCAAACTAAAGCTTGTCACTGCAAGCAGCACATCAGGTACTCTCAAACCTTAGAAGTGCACGTCCTTTCAGAAAATTTTCTTTTGATTGAGACTGCAGGTCAGGCCACAGGAGAGAGAAAAGGGATGTGGTGGTTTTCTTGTATCTTTATAACTGCGATAAAGGTGTATGAGACAGTAATTTCTGTAATCAAACAGAAGTTAGTCAAATGTACCAATCATTAATATTTACAAAGGTTTGTACAATAATAACGATACTACTTTATATTACTAGAAGATAATGACAGTTTCCCTACCTATCCAATGTGAGAAGAGGGATGGAGAAGATGGATCAGGCAGAGACACCGGCACATCAGTAAGGATGTGTGTGTTCCCCAAGAAGTCCCTGTGGCATGTCTTGAATGGAGGGAACTCCTGCTGCGGTACCTGACCAGGTGCATGTGCCCTCTCTTCCAGGACTTATCCCAGTGGCAGCTCATGTCTCACCTCACACCACTCTTCATGAGAAAAATGAAAGGTACTAAATAAATTAATCAGACAATGTTGTAGAATTACATCCAGCACCTACCAAAAAGGGGGAGTTTCCCTTTATAGGCTGCTGGTAATTGCTACAAGACCATGCCTGAGTGTTGCTTGTTTCTGTATTCCTAGTGTCCAGAACAAGTGATTAGTGATTATTCAATAATTGATTATTTGTGCAATGAATGAATCAGGGAATGCATAACTATCTTATGTGTCAAACTCCTCACTCTAAAACAAACAAAAAAACACAAAATAAAAAACAAAACCAAACAAAAATTGATGCGGACATTTTTTACTATTATTAAATGTCTGTTCCACTAGACATTGGACACGAATGTTGTCATCCCTGGTCTTCTAACTGTCCCCCTCTCTACTCCCTACTCCCACACATTCTGTCCCTCTTTCCCCTTTAACTAGCCCTCTGCTTTCTATCAACTCACTTCTGTTGGATGGTAGAGGGAACAAGAAAAACAAACAAAAACACCCCTCATTCCTAAAACATTCATATCTTATTATTATTCTAGCCAAGTTGGGGTGAAATAAACTCAGAAAAATAAGGAAGTCACTGTTAAGAAAATGAGAAGTTATGTGTGATTTTTTTCTTTCTGTAATTTCCACATGGTTATCAGTACCTCTATTTACAGGGCTTTTACGACTATTGTGTAGTGGAAACCTGGCTACGGAAATACAGATTTGCTTTCCATCATCACAACATGGACCTCACCATGTGAAGATGCAATTTGTATTTTAAAATACATATTAAATTCCATTCCGCTCCCCAAAGCGATGCTTCCCAGCTTTCTCCATCCTGCCACATACAGATCCTCACTGCTTGAAGCAAACCTGATATATGGAAATCAGAATTCTCTTAAACTCCAAGGTGATTCTTCCCTTTACAAGAGTATTCACCAAAACGTTCCTGAGAAATAGCTAGTTCCTCCCCTGCATTTAAATGATAATATGGCATACAAAAATTCAGTCCACAAAGAAAGTTGAAGGAGTTCAACTATGCTTTGAAATGACACAAGGACAGTAACTTCCTCATGAATAGTGATTTCTATTTTCCAAAGTCTTGTAATAAATCATCACAATCCAATTAAAAAATAGTGACTTCTCAAGATAAAATAGGTTGCTAGGGCTAAGGGTTCAAAGATAATAAAAGACATTCTTTCGAGAAGAATATGTTCTAATTACAGAGAGACCGAGGTAAAGATTTAGAATACCGTGCGATGTCTCCCAGGTTAAAAACAAGACAACCAGCCCCAAATGGAATTGCTTATGGCAAACTTCACATCACTAAACTAATCTTAATTACCACTGCATCTCTGGCAGAAATGAAATTTTAAACCAGTCATTCAGAGATCGACTGATCAGTACTCGTTAGGTAATCTGCCTTATATATCCCTGCCATAAAGGCAGGTAACGTGGCAATATCCAACCTGCTTTTCTGCCTGGTATAACTTTCTTGTTCCCTTGTCCTTCTGGCTATAAAAGTCTTTCATTTCCTACAGCTCCTTGGAGCTCCTTTTCTGTCTGCTAGATTAGATGTTGCCTGATTCAAATCGATTTTTCCTCAAATAAACTCTGAAAACTTTAATATGCCTCCATTTATCTTTTAACAGGTCTGAGGTGAGAAGAGGAAAGCAAAGGAGACCCCTGACAGTCCCCCAGGAACCGGGTGTATTACCTGCTGGGCCCCGCCAGTGCGGCTGCTTCCGCCCAGGGGTGTGGAAGTGCCTCTCAGGTCCCAGATTCGCAGCTTTTGCATCCTAGGCCTTCCGACTTTGAGCGTGTTTTTTTCCCCCCTGGATTGCATCCATCCGGAAACTGGCCGGAATGAAATTGGGTCCGACTCGGAAACCGAACCGCGTCAGACTAGATCTGAAGTCTAACTGGGTCCGACTTAGAAACTGGACTGAATCTGGGTGGAACTGGCTCTGACTTAAACTGGAGTGTGTCCCCATGTGGGGCCTCTGGTGGATAAAATTTTGTTTTAAGGCAGGTTAACCTTACCAACGGTAATCTTGGATTGTGGAGACCACATCAGGTAACTTAACTTTGATAAGCTTATCCATTTATGAAGTGCCCTAGAGATAAAGGGATCTGGGCCAAACACTCACTATAAAAGGTAGAGAAAAAATTTTCTTTTTCCTCCTTTAAGTTTCTGGTGACTAGGGTGAGACCTGGTGGGACACCAAAACCTGTAGCTGGGATCCTAAGAAAAGTGACAGAAGCTGGCAAAGGGTAACCATTCTTACCAAAGCAACTTTCCTGTATCTTGATCTATGATGGTCTAATCCAGTGAGGAAGGTAAACTTTCATGTTGTCCCTTCCTTTCCAAATTCAGATTGACAGGAGAAAACATTGTAAGATTTAGGCATTGAAACTCCTGAGTTCGCTTGCTTTTGAATACCTATTGGTTATTAGTCCTTTCTTTAAAAAAAATTATTTACTTATTTTTAGACAGAGTGGAAGGGAGGGAAAACAAGGGGGAGAGAAGCATTAATGTGTGGTTGCCTCTCACGCACCCCCTACTGGGAGCCTGGCCAGCAACCCAGGCATGTGCCCTGATAGGGAATCAAACTGGTGACCCTTTGGTTCACTGGCCAGTGCTCAATCCACTGAGCCACACCAGACAGGGGAGTTATAAATCCTTTCTATCGCAGGGACAGGAATCTATTTTGTATCCTGAGAACTTGTTTTGGCAACCGTCAGGTTGGGAACCCCCAAAATACAGCTGTACAGAAATGTATATTGTACCCCATTTGTGGTTAGATATGGCTGGACTTTTCTATCACATTTAAGTGTATTGGTTTAATTAAAACAGCTTGATTACAGTTATCAGCTTAAATATATTTTTATTCTACCTAGGTTTAGTAAAAGTCAACTAAGCTCATGTTATTAATATCTCTGTTACTGAAATTCTCAGCAAGAAAGATAAGATGATGGTCAACTGTGAAATGTCTCATGAAATTACCATGAGCAATCTAAATATAATTATTAAGAACAATAAATTAAATAGATGTAAGATAAAAGTTCATAAACACAAAGTTTTAACAATAATTAAGCTTCAGGCATAAACTATTTAAAATAGTTTCTAAAGTAATTTTGGTAACCCAAAATGTTAAAGTTATAGAAAGATAAGTTAAATGATGGATATTCATTGAATATGTAGCTCTTTTCCAAATAAGATAAAATACTGAAACATTAATTATGGTACATAGGTTTATTCACTTTTGGCTTCCTTTTATAGAGGAACTAAAGATATTTGTGTCTATTTTGTGCCACATTGAAAAATTTACTATGAGAAAAATATGCTTCTAGAAATTATGAAATGTTTTTATAAATTTGCTAAGCCACAGAATGCTAGTGTAATAGTCCACAATTGCTTACTTCTTTGTTTTCACTAGGAATTAAGGATTCTGAGGGTTAAGAATTCTAATCAATATAAATCTAACCAAAACTACATAGAAAACAACATGGGAAAACAAACAAACAAAAAACCAACTCTATGAAAAGTAGGTAAAGACAGTAAAACAACTGAGTGCTCTAGAACAAGAGAAAAGAAAAAACATAGAACAAAATCTGAATAGATTTAAAACCTTTGTAGAAGGTTTGTGGGAAAAAATCTTGGGAAAGAAATCTTATGTGTGGTCCAGCTAAAATTAAAATAGGTTTATTTAAGTTTTTAAATAATGAGTTTTAATATCAAAAATACACTAGTACAGACTCGGAATTTGTTTTTCTCCTTGTTAAAAGCCAAATTTTTGTTAGACTATTGGTTTGCTTTTGACAACAGATTGTGGAAGATTTGTTTATTTTTTATGTTACTTTACTTTTTTACCTTGTGGGCCATCTACCTGGAAAGCAAAGGTTGTATGTCTTACTAAGATAATTCACTGTATTTACACTGCCTTGCTCTGGAGCTATAGTATAGTTTAGGTTCTAATTAAGTTCACATACAACCTGGGATCCTAAAGTATCTGGTATATTTCTTTGGCACACTGCTATCTCTATATAGTCTTATATAGATGGTAGATAACAAATCTGGCTTTCCTAATTAATTGATCTTCTCAACAGTGACGTGAATCCCTTAAGTTCCTTCCTTGCCCCTCTAATGGAGATATCAAATACCACTTGTTAATTGCCTGTAGTAGCCAGCAAGCCTGGTTGAATCCTCTAGCTCAAATGCAAGTTTAAGAAACGTCTACAGACATGCTACACACACAAATCAGTATGGCGAAGCCATTAACC
This sequence comes from Phyllostomus discolor, assembly GCF_004126475.2. Taxonomy (NCBI): domain Eukaryota; kingdom Metazoa; phylum Chordata; class Mammalia; order Chiroptera; family Phyllostomidae; genus Phyllostomus; species Phyllostomus discolor. The sequence continues at coordinate 25,702,695 of NC_040911.2, forward strand.
GATGCTTAGGAGAATGGGCTTTGAAGTCATACAAACCTGCCTCTCTTACCTCCTAGTGAAACAATTTTGGGCAAGTCTCTCTGCTACTATTATCTTCAATTTCTTCAACTGTGAGGTTGAAAGTAAAATATGTCTCTCACAGAGTTTGTGAGAATGAAATCAGATGAATTTGATAAAGCTTTTAGCACAGCGTCTGTACCAATAAAGTAGTTTGGAAATGAGTATTATAATTCTTTTAATTATTTTATTCTACAAACTCTGCTAAGTGCCCTTTGAGGACACACCAGGCATTCAAGAACATGACTTGAGAGAATCTTATATTAGAGGAGAACCAAGATCTTTAAACGCATTGCCAGGACCATTCTTTTCCACACCCTACATAACTGGAATTAGCTGTCACTCTCCACCATCTTCACATGACTTTTTGCTCCTTCTCTTGATGAATATTTGCTCTTGCACTAGAATCTTATGCCTGCATTCATTTTCCCCTCCAAGAAAAATTGCTGTCATATCCTTTGTACCGTTATTCTCCATTTATATTTCTCATTTACAACACCTTTCTTTGTGTAGTAGGACTCTGGGTGCTCGCCTTTACAGATTGAATTCTGTGTATCTCATTTTGCTTCTGGCTTCCAGTAGGGTTTGGATAGTGGGGGGCACCAGTGAGAGATGAAAGAAAGGAAGGAAAGAGTCTCCAGAGAGATTCTCTGCTTTCTCCCTGTTTTGCTATCATGATCTGGCAGTGGTCCCTCTCTCTCTCCGCAGACCCTGACAGAGGGCTCTCTTCCTTGCCCTTTAGCCTGGGGGGTGATAATGTCTTCTTGCTATTAGTCCCGGGAGTCTTGATGCCCTTTGCTGATTTCCTTAATCCTGCCCTATAAATGATTTTCTTTAGAATCTCATCCCTGTCGTTTCCTGCTGGGAAGCTGGCTAATTATCTATTTTCATTGTCCTATAATTGTCTTTTTTTCCCCCATCCATACATTTATTTAACCATCCACTTAAACTAAAACATACCAGTCACTATGTTAGGACACTGGAAGCAAATAAGAAAGGGGAATTGGAAGGATTGTTCTGGGGCCAAGTCTGCACCCTACCCTGGAACTGCAGAGTATCCAAAGAGACTACCAACACTCTGGTTTGCCTGAGGGCTACTTGATTACTTGCCTTGATGGAGCTATTAGGAAACACGTAGAGAGATTGCAGAAAATGGGATTAGAGCTCATACCTAAGCCCTGGCTGGCATAGCTCAGTAGATTGAGCTTGGGCTGTGAACCAAAGAATCGCAGGTTCGATTCCCAGTCAGGGCACATGCCTGGATTGCAGGCCACGGCCCCCAGCAACCGCACATTGATGTCTCTTTCACTCTCTCTCTCTCTCCCCCCTCCCTTCCCTCTCTAAAAATAAATAAATAAAATCTTAAAAAAAAAAGCTCGTACTTAGAGGCAGGATCTGCATATCCTACCCCTTTTCCTTCCATACACATGCATACAATAAATCTAATGGGAAGGTTTCTGGAACTTTTCCTGATCTGAGGATACAGGTTCTAAGATCTAATAATTTTGGCATATTTAATATATAAATGCCACAGGATATGCAATAGCAGCAATGAAACTAGACTAAAACTTTCAAAGTAAGTACTGATAATGATGGAGATGGTCTGAATGAGCACTATCCAGAAGCCACCTGTGCACTAGGGAATAGCAAAAGGCACCGGAATTGCAGACTCTGCACCAAACCACAGAATCTAAGTCCCAAAAAAAAAAAAAAAAAAAAAGAAAAGAGTCTTTTCCAAGAGCCCAAGCTAGTTTCTGGCATGATTAGGATAAACCTATTTCTCATGACTCCCTGTCCCTCCCATTTTAGAATTGATGACTGCAAATGGAGTTACATTTTTAACAAGAATCAGAGGCATGAGTAAGGCATGGTGAAATTTCAGGAAATAAACTACATCTGGAGGAAGTATTTTGGAAACTTAGGGCTTTGCTGGCCCCTCAAAATCATACTGTGTAGGCAGTCACTTCCTCCACCTACACATATGGCCAGCCCTGCTTCTGCTCCTACAGACGGGGAAGGGCTCAGCTGTGATTTGTATAGTTTTCTTCATATCTGAATGCCCTCAGGTAAGGGTGGATTAACTTGCCCTTGGCTTTCTTGGTGTGAGGCATCATCTGTCATGCCGTATGTCTTTTTAAAATTTCCTTGGCTTGAACCTTTCCATTTTGTTATCACAAGTAAGATTGCAGGCAGTTCCGACTGTGAGCTATTTGAGTTCTCAGGTGTGTGTTTGAGGGGATTAAGACCTGTGCCAGGAATATAGGTTAATGCCAGTGCCAAACACAAATCCTCCTTTATCTGATTCTGGAGAAATTCTGGAAGTGGCTATCAGAATAACTCGCAGCAGTAACAGGGTGTTCTTTTCTGAGAAGAGAATCAATGGGTTCATCCACACTATTTTTAGTGAAAGGTGATTAATTGATTAGTCTAAATTGATTCTTTGGTATATGTAGCACTTTGTGAGTAAAATCCCATCTGCAACCCCATCATTCCCATTGTATTAGATGCTGTGGTAGTTGACCAGATGCCCACCATCAGGACTGAAATATTAATTTCCCCAGGTGCTGTGAATTATTAGTGCGGACAGCCCTCTGCCCAGTTTGTCCTTTTCCAAAATTGACTTTTGGCAGCTTTGTCCAAGATGATACCCACTTCCTAGGGGCTAGCTCTCCTTATTATGTCAAGTAATAGTGAAGTGCTGAAGTGAATAAGAACCTGGCATTTTGCCCTAATATGGGGTCATTCTTCAGGGATAACCCCCGACCGCCAACAGAATCAAGTTAGATCTCTCTTGCTACTATATTCAAGCCCAACTTCTGCCTGACCCCACATCCTTTATGTACCCCTTCCTGTAGGTGTCACTGTTTAGGGTACTCTCCAGTGAGATTTGTGTTAATTCCTGTTGGAGTAGGTTTCCCAAGGAACACCCATCTTTCCAGATGTTCCTAAACTGCTGAGACATATTCTGCATAATTTCTGCAAACTATTTTCCTATCCAGTGTCTTACTAGCACCAGAGCCAGAGAATGCCATAGTGGCCCCTAAAACTCACGAGCTGTGCATCTTGACTATGCTCCTCACTTCTCTGGATAAACTGAACAGTCCCCTTGCACATCTACTGTCCTGTCTGTCTGCACTGTTACCTGCTCCTCCATTTTTATACAATTTTTTGCTCCTAAAATATTGCTCTGGGTTGTATGTTATTTGCCCTCCTACTTCATGAATAATGACATTAAGGACAGAAAATAGCTCTAAATCTGTACAATTATACTTGTCAATGTTTTCTTAATAAAGTTAAAAAAAGAACAAAAATACTTAACTGATTGTTTAGGTGTGATGCATGAGGCCATAGAAGGCTGCACCTGGTTCTCCTGCATGTGGTACCTGGGAAATAAAAAATGCAGGAGGACAGGGAAGATGTTATTGGCATCGCTGTGCTGCTCATAAGGAAAATGAGGGAAGAAGGCCGAGTTCTCTGCATGCCTGTGTCAGGGCTTACACGTATCATTTTCCCAGCCCTCAGAAGCCCAGGGAAGGAGAAAAATGCCTGAAACAGACAAATACACTTGTAAATGAATGAATGGATTATTATAGAGAGTTCTAGCCTATTATCCTTATGGGTGAAGTCCCTCCTTAAGAAAAAAGGAAATGAGGAAGAGGTCGTTTTTCCTGAAATGTGATGTGATTTTTCTCCTATTGAAATTCCCCATATGCAAGGTTCCCATTAGGAACCCACAGAGAGTAATTAGGAAAATCCAGTAAATTACTCAAGGTCACCTGGCTGACTGAGAGACACTCAGATACCAGCTCGCAAGCAAGCCAGGCCCTGGCGTCCCAGATGCTCTGCCGTGGACAACCGGGCCTCCTCAGTGTGCACCGGAGCGCTGTTTCTCAGAAGGTGGGTGAAGGGAATTCTAATTTTAATTTAGATAGCCTTTTGATAAATATTTGTTTCTGCTAACTCTCGAAGGATTGTCTTATAGGGCTGATTTATGGTCCTTTTTGCTCCTCTTTCTCTATCTGTGTCCAATATTTTATTCATTCTTCATACTATTCTTCAAAATAAGGTAGTAAACTACTTTTTAACTAAAAATATCAAAAGTAATCAGTACAAACATCTTTATTGCTTACTCTTAAATTTAATCAAAGTATATTTTGTATAGTCAAGAAATTAAAATGACTCAAAAATCAAACATACAAATAAAGGTAAATAGTTTCCATGTGAAATCATGTGCCAGACATCAGTTCCCTTCATCACAAAATCATATGATCTCGGGTCACAGCCTTCCTTCCAGAAGTCTGCCAGGCATACTCAAGTAAGTTATACAGAAATGTGGATAAATATCTCCTACCCCATCCTAGTTACACAGAAGCAGCTGACTATAATAGCTCTCACACACTTCTGCGCCTTCTTTTCTTCAATGAGCAGGGTATTTTAGAGGTCATTCCCATCAACACAGACAGACTTTCTACTTCCATTTGTACTGATGAATACTATTCCCTTGTATGGATCTACCGTAAGGACGTGTTTTAACTTGTCTCCTACTGATGCACATTAAAGTTGTTGCAAGTGTTTGCTATCAGAAGCAAATGGCAATTGCTAATAAACATCATCAGGAAATAATTCTAGCAGTAGATTTGCTTCCTTAAAGAGTAACTATATTTGTAATTTTGACAACTGTTGCCAATTTCTCCCCATACAAGCTATAGCAACTTATATTCTCACGAGCAGTGTATTAGAATTCCCCCACACCATTAGCAAGGCAGCACGTCATGACATTGTTTACATTATTACTAATCTAATAGATTGAGGCCAGTATCTCAAAGCTGCTAGTTTGCATTTCTCTAGTATGAGTCATGTTTTTAATTATATCACACATTAAAAGCTGCTTACATGTATTTTCTGAGAATACATATGTTGTCCATTTTTCTACTGGTCTTTTATTTATTGATTGAGAATGTTTATATGTGTATGGCAATCAGCCTTTTGTGATTTGATATTATATATTGTATTTTTTTTCTAGTCTTCAATTTTGCTTATCATGCTTTTCATCATGACATTTGTTTTTCTAACATTCAGATCTTCAAATTTATTCATGCTTTATGGAGTTTTGGATTTTAACAAGTTCAGAATTTCTCACTGTGCTTAAAAAAATTCATCCATACTTTCCCTCATTTCCTTTACTTAAATAGTTGTTACTGCCTTTCTGAAGGAACAACCTCATTCATAGAGTTTCATTCATAAGGATTCTGGTCCATTTGTTAATTGTTTCAAGGACTGTGCATGTACTGGATTCAGGACAAAACACCTCCTCAAGGATATTTTTAAAGTTCAATGAAAACACATTTACAAAGATAAAAGGTTAATTGAGTTCAAGAAAAAAAGTTTCTATCTAGCAGGCCACAGGACAAAGGTTTATAAGATCTTTAAACAGAAGAGAAAACCCCAAACTGAGGGGCTAGATACCCAAACTTCCAAATTGAAAGTAGTACTTAAGCAGGAATAAAAATATAAGTCTTCCTGACTTTACTACAGCTCACAAGGACTCAGAATTAGTTCCTGTGAAAACATGGAATAATCTGAAAATTAAGAGACTTAAAAAGCTTCAAAATGAAGATCCCATGTGTCTGAGATGTTTTTGAGTTATTTCATTCAGCAAATCTAATGTCTAAGGGGAGGAAGTATTTTCTGATTCTTTCTCTGATGTAGTTTTCCAAGGTGGAGGAGCTATGGGATCAAACAAGAAGAATATTCACATTTCCTTACCTTTTGAAGAGCTAACATAACCAGACCTATCAACTCAGCAATTCTTCAAAAATAAAATTATTTTTTAACAGCAATGGAATACAATGGGTTAGATTCTTAGTGTCAGGTGCTGTGGTTATATTAAATATAAGTGTATATTGTTAGTTTGTAGTGATTATTGAGGATTTATTTTGTGCCAATCTCCATGCAAAATGTTCAGAATGCTTTACACACCATCGGAGATCTTAACAGCAGTAAGAAAGGTTGGATATATTATTGCATTCAACTTTCAAGATGAGAAATGAAAGCATATAAAGGTTATATAAATTTGACCTGAAATCATGGAACTGGGTCACAATCTCAAGTCTTTCAGGAAACAAATCCTGAACTTTTAATAATCTTACAGTCTAAATTTTCTATTCACCACCCATGTGATTTTAGACAGGCAACAGAATGCCACAAATTATTATTTACCCACTCTACTCCACTAACTTTTTAGGATGATTATAAAAATGTGAAGAAACATTTATTAATTGTGAGAACATAATAGGAACAAAAAAAGAAGTCAGCACAAATAACAGGCTGTTATTAAAACAGGTCTAATGCAATGGGAATGGTGGCAAATTCAAATTCATGGGCTCTTCCAAAGGAAACTATACCAGAACTCATATTTACCTGTTTGTTTCTTGAAATGTTTGGTAAAATTGTAATTAGGCCAAGATTCACTTAGACCTCTCCTAATACCTTATCTGGAAGTGCATCTAGAATCAGCAAGTCTAAAAATTTGCTCCTTTCTCCCTCCCTCCCTCCCTCCCTCCCTCCCTCCCTTCCTTCCTTCCTTCCTCTTTCTTTTTCTTTCTCTTTCTTTCTTTCTTTCTTCTTTCTTTCTTTCTTTCTTTCTTTCTTTCTTTCTTTCTTTCTTTTCTTTTTCTTTCTTTCTTTCTTTCTTTCTTTCTTTCTTTCTTTCTTTCTTCTTTCTTTCTTTCTTCGTTCTTTCTTCTTTTCATTATATATTAAACAATTTGGCCTTTTCCCCTGCTTCCTGGGAGGAGAACTCTAAATCCTTTGAATTTCTTGAGTGACAGAAGTGTTTTTTGTTATTCCTGATCCCCTTGGATCACACCTGAGTTTATGCTAAGAGGTGAGATGACCCAGGATGGGGGTGGTCACCGGAAAGACCAAACATATGATTAGAGGGTTGGGGTTTTGAGCTAGTCAAACCTGTGGGGAGGGGAGGGGGCCTGGATATATATACAGATGCAGAAGCCTATCTGATTGGTGGCTTTTTCTGTGCAGCAGGAACCACAGACAGGTATCTCCTTCTTCTGGATGCAGTGACTCTTGTGTGCAGACACAGACACCCACAGGTAAAGAAGATAATGTCATGTCTTCTACTAAACATGGTTGCTCTTGTTTTTGATATCACAGATTTTGCTCAAGCCCCTGCTTTGTGTGCCTCCAGCCCACCCCTATATCCTCTACTCTCTTCAGGGTGCTGAGTACTTTGTGAAAGTCCTACTGATCAAAGAACAATAATTTGACTATTTGGCTTACTACTGGCTGCCTGTGTTCACTGGATATACAATCTCTTCATTCCCGCCAACTTCAAAAAACTCTCAGAATGCATTATGAATGAGGGGAGGGGTGGAGAAAAGCTGGGGTAAGACAGGAGAGAATACTAGTTTGGCTCCTATATTGTACATTATGACTTAACTTACACATCATGGCAAAGCTTCCAGAAGAAACAATGGCCTGACATGGCTTCACTACTCTTCTGTGGCCCATCACTTTTGAATTACTATCTTTGTTCCTTAGTCTCTGAGCTCTGCTCTCTGGTTCCCAGTACCTACCACAGACCTCAAGATATGATACCTAGTTGGGAAGACCTCCCTAAATTGCCTCCAAGCAGTCTCCTACCCTGTGATCACATCGCCATAGTCACTCTTATAAGAGGCCTGGGCCTCTTAAGGACCAGGCTGAGTTGATCCTCCCACTCAACCAATGCCTTTAATGGAGGGGGCAATAGGAGGGTAACATGGGCCTTATTCCATGTTATTTTCCAGATTCTAACATAAATCTTACAATAGTCACATTTTGAGAAGTATATTTTTGTCTACCCAAATATTGCCATTTTTTTGAACTTCAGTATTTTTATTGAGTTGGAATAGCTCCATCGGACAGTCAGACAAATGGTATTTAGACAAATGTTTATTCTCTATCCCATGCTAGGCAAATGAAAAATGATATTTAAATTCTTTAGCAGCCATCCATCAACTGGTTAGGCTAATTATGGAGAAGTTTTCACATTGTTATCTCACATCCTGCTTCATAAACTCGAGTGCCTTATGTAGTCACATTTTTGTGGCCCATTTAAAAGCTCGGAAGCAAGTGTACCTATAGTACTGTCAGATGGAACACCGTCCATGGCTTGTACTTATAGACTTCCGGCATAAGTGGATTATGGAGAGCATTTAGCTGGACCTTTGTCAAAGAAATAAGACTTAAAGACAAGGGAGTTAATTTTAAATCAAGGTTATTATTGTTTTTAATAATTTCTTCCCTGCAAAACCTAGGCTTGTCCATTTTCATTGATGAAAGCAGAGATATATAATCTGTTTTAAGTTTCTAGCGCCAGAAAGTCATAGACATGGTTCCTGACCTCTGCTGTCATTCTGGATTTTCTATTCAGCAGTTTTTAAAATAATTAGTCATTTTTAAGCACTAAAATTTGCAATATTTATATCAGAAATGACTCTCACAAAACCCCAAACTGGGATTTCATATAGGCAAGATTTTAATTTCCTGTCATCTTCTATTTGGTTATCCTGCTAAATATTCATTTGTACTGACTAATTATTTTTAGATAATATAGTTTAAGGGTCATACAACTCTAAAAAGTCTTTCCCTCTATATTCTTGTATTTTTTTTAATTTCTTGAATGAATTAAACTTGTTTCCACCTCATGGATTTCTTTTTGCTATTTTCTCTGCCTATAAATCTCTTTTTCATATCTTGATAGGAAGAAATGGCCTTGGATCTCAATTCAAACGTCACCTTTCTGGGTGGCCATCTCAGCCTAAACCACCTAATATTTTCATGTCTCATGTCATTTCCAACTAGATGGTTCAATTTTATTTTATTTATAAAAATTAATCTGATATTTAAATAAGACTCTGCTACCCAATATGATAATATGACTTTCAGCTGACTTTTAATTGGATACATTGGTCATTCATTATGTGAAAACCAATGAGATTAGGATATACGCGTCCCACACCTCCCCCAAAATAACTCAATATTTCATAGTGGCACTTTCTCTCAAGATCCACTTCCTCGTTTTCCATGCGGTGCTTTCCATCTGTACGTATTAGAGTCACTGTGTTGCTGCATGGATGAGAAATTCTCTTGTGGGTACATTTCCAGTACTGGCAGGCTTCAAAAGGCAGCCATGTTTGTGGGGTAGTATGCACAGTGTCAGAATTACCTGTCCAGACTGACCCTAATAAACTCATTACACTAGGATCAAAATGACTGACCAGCTGTTTCCCTTCCCCAACATATTTGCATGTTAAAAGGTGAGAGAAAGGCCTAAAATAGAGACACTAAGTTTCTTTTTGTTGGACGCAGACACAGAGAAGGCAGTGCAGTACGCAAAACAGATGCAAGGAAATATGAAGAGGCTATGTTATCACTGCTGGGAATCATTCCAACTGGCAAGAGGGACCACCAGACCTGCTCTCTAAAATTCTCAAATCATTTGCAGGGCTCTTTAGGGAATCAAACTGGTCCCTAAATTCTCCCTTGGTTTTCATATTTGGCAGAGCTTTAGGTTCATTAAAATCTCAGAGGTCACTGTAGAGCCTCAAGTGTAGTGGCCTCATTTGGGACCAATTCTGTCATCATGCTGGTTACTGGCTGACTCCCAGCAGGGGTCACAGCTGGCCTAGGAGAGTTAATTATCCTCAGGATGTAACCACAAAGACATAAGCCTGTTACTGGGACCTTTGCTCCAGCTTGCCAGTAACTTTGGATTACCAAGAAAGGCAAACAGAAGCTCATATTATCGATATGATAAAATATGTTTCTTCTTCAGGGTAATGAGGTACTAAACTAGGAAAATATAAGATGAAAATATTCTATTTATTCAAATATTGTGTGTCTTTGTTGTCTGTGCCAGGAACTATCCTAGAAATATGTAAAGTAGTTATTTAGATAAACCAGGTTTGGCCCTGGCTGGGTAGTTCAGTTGGTTAGAGCATCATCCTGATATGCCATTGTTGAAGTTGGGTCCCCTGTTAGGGCACATATAAGTGTCACCCAGTGAATGCATAAATAAGTTGAACAGCAAATTGATCTGTCTTTCTCCCTCTCTCTAAAATCAACAATAATAATAAATAAAAATAGACCAGGTCTTTGCCTTCATGGATGTTATATTCCAGTGACAGAAAATAGATACAAAATAGAAAAAGAAACCTAACAAAAAGTATTATGTTAATCACTATGAATAAAATTAAACAATGCGACATCATGCAGAATGACATAATAAACGGGAAAATTTGATTACTTGGTCTGGTATGACCATCCAGGAAGGTAACACTTAAGCTGACATAAAAGACCATCCTTATACAGATGTGGAAAAGGGAGTCTGAGGCAGAGAAAGTATCAAATAGAAATCTGAGAGATAGGCATAACATTGGTTTATTTGAGGAAATCCCACCCCCCCAAAATAATTATGAAAATTTCTACTTTTGGGAAGATGAGTAGACATACTTCTTCCTTTTATGTCTACTAAGTATAACTAATAGCTATGGACATTTAAAATACAGTAAACATAAGACGGGTCTGAAATGTGAGAGAGAAGACTAAAGCTTGTGACATCAGGACTAGAGTAACAATAGAAGAGTGAGTGCCTTAGGTTTCTATTTTTGCCTCATACATCCCTGACTTGGAGCTGACAAAGCTACCAGACCCAAAACACGAATAGGTGTTACAACAACAACAACAACAAAAAGTTACAACAAAAGGCTGCTCTCTCTAGCCAAAGGACAAGGAAAAGGAAAGCCTAGCAAGAGAGAAAACTTTTAAACAGTAACAGCCCTACTCCAACCAACACCGCAGAAAACAAACAATAAAAAACTCCACCCAAGTCAGCAAAGGCTGAGTAGAAAACCTCTAGTTTTAACCTCCGGAAACTGTAATGAGGCACCCCAAATCATGCTGTGGTGGTTTGAGGCTGGACTTTTTAAATAAATAATTCCAATATTTTTAATTGGCATACTTATATTTTTTATTTTTTGTTTTTATTGATTTTTATTATTTTTCATTACTATTTAGTCCCCTTATATCCCTTTCCCCATGGCAGACACCACACTGTTGTCCATGTCCATGAGTCCTTTCTCCTTCTTGCTCCATCCTTCTACCCCCGTAGCCCCCTACAGCTGTCATACATCCATGAGCCTGTCCCCATTTTCCTTGTTAGTTCAGTTTACTCATTAGATTCCATATATGAGTGAAATCATACGGTATTTGTCTTTCTCTGGATAAAGGATAAAATTTTCTTCTTTTTTATGACTGAGTAGTATTCCATTACATAAAAGTCCCATAGTTGTTTTATCCATTCATCTAATGATGGTCACTTGGGCTGCTTCCATATCTTGACAATTATAAATAATGCTGCAATGAACATAGGAGTGCTTATGCTCTTTCAAATTAGTGTTTGGGTTCTTTCAGATATAGTCCCAGAAGTGGGATTGCTGGGTTGAAAGGTAGATGCATTTTTAATTTTTTGAGGTATCTCCACACCCTAGCTGGCAGTGTCAGAGGGGGCCACATGAGGAGGCTGGACTTTTACCTCCACTCGGAACTAATAGTATGCCCCTCTCTTTTCATTGTAGGATGAAGTCAAAGAAAAGCTAGCAAAGAGTTAGGATACTACTATCACTGAGCAATAACAAGCCCATACTCACCTATACATGCATTATCAGTGGAGACCACGCAGGGACTGGAACTCCCACCCAACTTAGCAGCAAGTAAAGAGGAATCCCCCCTCCTGCCGCCAAGCTCAGTTATCAGTGTTCCCTGAGTGGGGAATGTAGACTTTCCTCCTCTGGGAGGCAACACCACTCTTCCCCTGTTGCAGTGGTGTCAAAAAACAAAACAAAACAAAACAAAAACCCCTGATAAAACAGAAAGGTTTAAATGCAAGTGGAAATTTTGGAACTGAAAAGTACAAAAACAAAATAAGCTCAGTGGATGGGCTCAGTAGTAGAGTGTTGGGAAGAGAGGAAATAATCAAATAAATGAAGAACAGGACAATAGAAATTACCTAATTAGAACAATAGGAAAAAATAGATTGAAAAAAAGGAACAGAGACTCTAAGACCTGTGAAACTACCACGAAGGATTTAACGTTTCCCCTCTTACCTAGAGGGGAAATGCAGTGGATTTCTCATCAGAAATTATAGACACCAAAAGAAGTAATGCAACATTTCTCAAGTCTTCAAAAATGACTTGTAAACCCCAAATCCTACATCCATTGAAATATCCTTCAGGAACTAAGAGAAATTCAAGGCATTCTCAAATGAACAAAAATTAAGACAGTTGATAGCAAGAAGATCTTCCCTAAAGAATAGCTAAGGGAATTTTTCAAAAAGAAAGGAAATAAAAGAAGAAAACTTGGAATACTGGGATAACAAAAGAACTCTGTAAGTAAAACTATGGGTAAATACAATAGACTTTTCTACTCTTCCTGAGTTTTCTGAGTTTTGTTAAATGGTTAAATTAACTATCATTATACTCTCCACTGTGGTTCTAAATTCACACAGAGGAAATATTTAAGACAATTACAAATGGAGGAGTATAAAGAAACATAAAGGGAGTTAAGCGTCACTCAGTTTTGTAAAATGATGATACCAGTAAACTTCGGTAAGTTATATACATATAAATAATATAATGTTATGTATAATGTAATATAATACACAATAAAGAATAAGATATAATATCCAGAGCAATCATTACAAAGCTGTACAGGCTCCCAGTTTCTTGTGCAATGTGTCAAAAGCTTGCAAGTCATCACTGTAACACTCTCAACAAGAAAAAAGCTGAGAACTGAAAACAATGACTTTTTAAAGGTCCTTCAGATAATTGAGGTCACAGGATAACCAAATGCCCTAAGAAGTGAGAGGCAGTTGAATACAAAGATACAGATGAGTTTACCTGAAGCAGAAGATGCCAGAGCCAGTACTGGCAGGAACACTTAAATGGCAACTTCAACAACCCCCTCGAGGGTGAACTTAGACTAGCTTGAGAGTTAAAAACCCCTAGAGGTTGAGTGCACTGAGAGGCCCCCACATGTTAATGGGTTTTACCCCCAGGAATCCCATCCATCTGAAGAGTAGAGGGAACTCTATCTTTGTGGCCAGGGGGAGGGGAAAATAACCATTTTGAAATATACCCTCCCAAATAACCATTTTGAATTAAGCCCAGATAATTCTTCGCAACAAAGGTCAATACAGCAACAGAAAATACTTCCCCAAAGCCTTATTTGGAATGAAGAAAGGGAAATGACCACTTCTGTCACTTCTAGTCTTTCTGTTTTGCCTAAAGAGGGAAACAAAATATAAGAAAGGACCTGTGAAAATTATAGTTCAGAGGCACAAGCCCACTAAAAGACTGAGGCCTAATTGTAGCATTATTGATTACTTCCCCTCCCCTTACTCCTTACCACCATATAAATAGGGCCTTTGTATAACACTGTATTAACACTGGAAATCTTCAGATCTCAGACTCTATTTAAGAAGAATGTTCTAGGGGAATCCCAGAACAACATGGGGGACAACAGCAAGGACATTAGAGGAAATTAAAGTCTCCAACATACACAGCTACAACACACAATTAACGAAAGATGACTCCTGCCCAGATAAACATAGACCTTACACAAAAGCTTATCTATTTCAGTTTCTGTCATCCAGTGCATCATGTCTAGCTTTCAACAAAAATTAAAAGACAGGAAAATAAACACCCCACAATCTGAAGAGATAAATCAAATATCAGAAGTAGGCTCTTATATGTCAGGGCTATTGGAATTATCAAACAAAAAATGTAAAAACAAATGTGGTTAATATGCTCAGAGCTCTAATAGAAGACATGGGCAACATGAAAGAACAGATGGATAATGTAAGCACAGAGATAGAAATTAAGGAGGAATCAAAATGAAATGCTAGAAGTAAAAAAAAAATCTGACAGAAATGAAGAATGTCTTGATAAGCTTGTCATTGAACTGAATATGACCAAAGAAAGAATCAGTAAACTTGAAGGTATGTGAATAAAAACTTCCCAAACTGAAAACAAAAAGAAAATAATTAATATGGGACAGAATATTCAATAACAGTGGGACAATTACAAAAGATGCAACACAGGCATCATGGAAGTACCAGGAGGAGAACAAAGAGAAAGAGGAGTAGAAGACTTATATTTAAAGTAATAATGGCTGAGAATTTTCCAAAATTGATGACAAAAATGAAGCCACAAGTCTAGGTAGAATGAACACCAAGCAACAGAATAAATTTTAAAAATTCAACATCTAGGCATATCATATTCAAAGTACAAAAAAAGGAATTGACCGAGAAAATATTTTTTAATAGATTTTATTGATTATGCTATTACAGTTGTCCTATTACCCCCATCACTCCCCTCTGCCCTGCACACTTCTTCCCACCCACAGCTCCCCCCCTTAGTTCATGTCCATGGGTCATATATATAAGTTCTTTGGGTTCCACATTCCCTATACTATTCTTACCCTCCCCCTTTCTATGTTCTACCTACATCCAAGATTGCTCTATCCAGCAAAGCTTTCATTTAGAATGGAAGGACAGATAAATTGCTTCTAAAATAAGGTCAAGTTAAAGGAATTCATCAACACCAAGCCCTTATTATGTGAAATGTTACAGGTATTTATCTAACAAAAAGAAGATAAAAAATATGAACAGTAAAATGACAGCAAACTCACAGTTATTAACAACCACACCTAAAACAAAAACAAAAGCAAACTAAGCAAACAACTAGAACAGGACAAAGAAAATTTGAATAAAGCCAGAAGGGGGAAAAGTAAACACCTTGCCTAGAGAACAAGAATATGAATTACATTGGAATTTACCCCAGAAACCATGCAAGCAAGAAGACCTTGAAATGAAATATTTAAAATGGAAAAAAAGAAAAGAGGACCATCTAGAATTCTGTATTCAGTGAAATTATCCTTTAAAAGTTCAGGAAAAGTAAAGACTTCCTAAGATAAAAGGAATTTATCACCAGTATACCTGCCTTGCAAGAAGTATTAAAAGAACATCTTCAGAGAAGAGAAAGGATATAGGTCAGAAATTGAGATTTACATGAAGACCAGTTTCTTCACATGTCTTATAATATTTTCCTGAAAATTGGACATTTTATTAATATATTATAGATTCTGATTTCCCTTCACAGAATTTTATAGTTGCTGCTTTTTTCTTTGCTTAATGACTTACCTGGACTACTTTTGTAGAATCTATTTACTCCAGAGCATACCATCACCAATGTCTCTCCTTTTTTCCCCCTTATTTTTATTTTTAAGCTTGGCTTTGTAGGTATAACTCAAGGGTCAGCATAATTTTGTGGTCAGCCAAAATGCATTCTAGTTTTGTCGCATTGTTGCTTTTTGGAAGAAATTTGTTCTTTTTTTTAAGATTCTCTTGTCATGTTTGTCTTTAATCCATTTTACTGTGATGCATCTCAGTAAGATTTTGTTTTATGAATCCAACTTAGTGTTTGTTGCACTTTTAAAATAGGTGAAATAGTGTTTTTCATGATTTTGGAACATTCTCAAGTATTATCTATTTAAACATTTTTTTTAAGTTTCCTAACCCTTCTCTTATGGGTCTCAAATTACACTTGTTAAAACATTTTGCTGTATTCTCTATGGCTTTAAAGCCTTTTACATTTTTGTGAAAATATTTCATACCGCTGTATTTCTGAGTATTTTCTTCTTATCTATTCAGTTCTCTATTCTCTCTTCCATCCATATAGTACTTAATTTTACTTTTATTTCTTTTAATTAAAATGTCTGTGTCTTTTTATAGTTTCTTATTTTTATTGAGAATTTTATCTTTCCTTGTATTTATTTAAGCCTATTATATTTAAACCATTTTAAAGTTTATGTGTTGAGTATTTATGGTTCACCTATTGTATATTGTTTCTTCCAATTTTCAATCACATTTTCACATGTTCTTTTATACCTGGTTATTTTCCATTGAGTGCTGAATGTTATACCTATGAAATTTAGAGATTATTGAAATTATTTTTTGTTCCGTGAAGTGTTATCTTTCCTTCTGACAAGTGGTAGTAGAAGTAACAATCCTACAATCCCTTCATCCAACCAGGCATTAAGGTGATTGAAAACTGAACTCTAAGATTTGCAAATGCTATGCTACATGCTTCCTATTCCTTGTTTGTAGCTCTTGGGAATGCAACCAAAAGTTTTGTTGAGTACAACCTAACAGGGGCTTCACTGGCAGGAGTTGAATTCCCATTTTTCTTAGTTCTGTGAATCTGTCATAGACAACTTTAAACATTTTAGCCCCTCAGCCTCCCAGCTCCTCTTCTAGAATTGGTAGATACCCTGAGGGGGAAAACAGCTCCAAACATCAGCCTCACCTCTCTGGGTTTCTTTCTCCTTTCAGACCTTGTCTTGATAACTCTTCATTTCCTTGTAAGTAGTCAGAAAATTTCAAACATTTTATTTAAAATAGTTTCTTCAGGCTTACTTGGTTTTGGTCTGCATTGCACAGAGTTCCACGTGTAGAATATTTTATTAGTTTTTTACAGACTTGGATATGGCTTTCACATTGACAGATAATTGTCATTATAAATACGCACCTCATTCTAACTTCCGCTCCTCTTCCTCCTCCTCATCATCTCAAAAAGTGGTTTGGTATGAAAATATTTTAATTAACCCCTCTGTTATGGGTTGAATTGTGTCTCCGACAATGTATGCTGAAATCCTAACCCATATCTTGATACCTTTGAATGTGACCTCATTTGGAAAGAAGGTCTTTGCAGATGTAAGAAAATAAAAATAATACCATAATGGCATGCCCTCATAAGGTATGATTAGTGTCCCTTTGAAAGGGGGAGAAAGACATAGACACAGCACCAAACAGGGAGAATGCCAGGTGGCAATGGAGGCAGGGATTGAAGTGATGCATCTATAAACTGAGGCTTGTTAGGAACACCAGAAGCTAGGAGAAAGTCATTGAACAGATTCTTCCCTTCAGACTTCAGGGATAACGTGGCCTGTGGGCATCCAGATATTTTACTTCTGGCCTCCAAACTGTAAGAGAGTAAGTTTCTGTTGTTTTAAGCCACCCAGTCTGTGGTACTTTGTTACAACAGCCCTAGGAATCTAAGACACTCCACCCTTAGCCTCAAATGATTTTTCAAAATTCTAGGTTTCTAAACTGACAACAGCCTTTCTCTTTCTGGTCATTCTATCCTCAGCCCTTTCACAGACATTAATGGATTTCATGTCAGCAACTGCTAACATTTGTGATGATTTTCTTTTACTTTCTGTTACCTTCCTTTTCTGGCTTGTCCTCCATACTAAAAGCCTTTATTCATTAATTTTTTCAATAAAAATGTATTTGTTTTTTTGTTTCAGGGAATGTTTCATCTTTTTGCTATAGTACCAAGTGCTCTTATGTTCTTCCTGGGGTCTCTGATGGTAAGAGAAGTATTTGTAAACTCACAGTTACTTTTAAGGGATCAATATCCTTCCATTTCAACAAATTACACTGATGAGTTTTATTAATTATACTTTACTGATTATGCTGTTACAGTTGTCCCAATTGTTCCCCCTTTGCCTCTCTCCACCCATCACCCGCAATTACTTCAGGCAATCCCTACACCATTACTTGTGTCTGTGGATCATGCACATAAATTCTTTGGATACACCATATCCTATACTGTACTTTACATCCCCATGGCTATTCTGTACCTACATATTTGTACTTCTTAATCCCCTCACATCTTCACCTATTTATCCACACCCCACTCCCATCTGGCAACCATCAAAATGCTCTTCGTGTCCATGATTCTGTCTCTGTTCTTCTTGTTTGCTTAGTTTGTTTTTTAGATTCAACTGTTGACAGATACGTACTTGTGCCATTTTATTGTTCAGAGTTTTAATCTTCTTTTACTTAAACAAGTCCCTTTAATATTTCCTATAATAATGGTTTGGTGATTATGAACTCCTTTAGTTTTTCTTATCTGGGAAGATCTTTATCTGCTCTTCAATTCTAAATGATATCTTTGCTGGGTATAGCAATCTTTGATGT
Organism: Phyllostomus discolor; assembly: GCF_004126475.2. Classification (NCBI taxonomy): domain Eukaryota; kingdom Metazoa; phylum Chordata; class Mammalia; order Chiroptera; family Phyllostomidae; genus Phyllostomus; species Phyllostomus discolor. The sequence goes on from NC_040911.2 coordinate 25,720,858, forward strand.
AGGTACCTGCTTTTCCTGACTTTGAATATTTCTTGCCAATCCCTTCTAGTTTGTAAAGTTTCTTTTGAGAAGTCAGCTGACAGTCTTTTGGGAACTGCTCTATAGGTAACTAATTGCTTTTCTCTTGTTGCTTTTAAGATTCTTTATCTTTAACCTTTGGCCTTCTAATTATGATGTGTCTTGTTTGGGACACTCTGTGCTTCCTGGAGTTGCATGTCTATTTCTTTCACCAAATGAAGGAAGTTTCCTATTTTTTCAAATAGAGTTCCAATTTCTTGTTCTTTCTCTTCTCCTTTTGGCCCTCCTATGATACAAATGTTAGGCCTCTTGAAGTTTTCCCAGAAGCTACTTAAACCATCCTCATTTTTTTTATTATTTTTTCTTTTTGTTCTGATTGGTTGTTTTTTACTTCCTTATGTTCCAGTCATTGATTTGATTCTCAGCTTCATCCACTCTACTGTTGTATCCCTGTAAATCATTCTTTATTTCAATTAGTGTATCCTTCATTTCTGACTGGATCTTTTTTATGTTGTTGAGGTTCTCACTAAGTTCCTTGAGCATCCTTATAACCAGTGTTTTGCACTTCGCATCTGATAAATTGCTTATCTCCATTTTGTTTAGTTCTTTTTCTGGAGTTTTGATCTGTTCTTTCATTTGGGACATGTTTCTTTCTCTCCTCATTGTATCAGCCTCCCTGTGTTTGTTTCTATATATTAGGTAGAGGTGCTGTAACTCCCTGTCTTGGTAGTGTGGCCTAAAGTAATAGGTGTTCTATAGGATCCAAAGGCACAGCCTACACTTTCACCCAAGCTGAGTACTCAAAGTGTGCCCTTCATGTGGGCTGAGTACATCTTCTTGTAGGTGGACTTGCTTGCTATTGGCAGGTCAATGGAAGGGATTTACCCAGACCAGTCAGCTGCAAAGATTGGCTGTGACCACTGACCTCAAACCTCTGGCCTCAGTAGAAGATCAGCTCTCCAGGGACAGGATGGTGGTGCTTCGATGTGGTCTGTAGCTGTCCAGTCGGTGTACAGGCTCTGGAGTTTTCTAAGTGGTGCAGGCCAAGGTCAGCCCCTACCTGTGTTCTGCTTAGGACTACCCTACGTGATCTATAAAGCAATCTGAGATGGCTGCTACTTGTACTGGGCTTAGAGATTCCCATTCGAAGCCAAGCTATGAACCTAGGCTAGCTGCTTCTAGTGCCAGACCCACGGCCACTTAGCAAGTGGTGTGGGGGCTAAGGGGTTACTGAGGCCAGCTATTGCTTATTTAATAAAATTTAGGAAGTTATGAAGCATGAGCCAAGACCAGCCATTCATATTAAAAAGTCACTGTTAATAGCTTGGTTAGGCATAAGTTGGGTGAGACAGAGTCTCAGGGGATCTCAGGGCAGGGCAAACAGTATTAGCCAGTTTGATGGAATCTCAGATATGGCACTTGCGTGCTGGCCCTGTGGCTCTGTGGCTCTGTTCAGGGAGGGTTCAGTGAAGGGACAATGGCCTCTGCCTGCCTTTATATCTGAGGGAATGCTATCTTCCTGCTCTCTCTCTGAAGTCAGAAACTTTAGTTCTTCTCTGTATTTCACTGTTGCCTTTCAAGCTGCTACCCCAGTGCTCAATCTCAGAGGGAGTGACTCTGAGTAAGTCCACGTGTGGGTTCTTTAAGGGGAACTGCTTGGAACTCCAGAGGTATCTTCCATTGACTTAAACCCTGCTGGGTTTTTCTTTTTAGCCAGAAGTTATGGGTACTTATATCCCTGGCCCTGGAACCCTGGGCTGGGGGGCCCTGCTGTGGGGCTGTGACTCCACACTCCTGAGATAGCCCTTCTGAATTTTTATTTACCACATATGGATATGGGACCAACCCCTTCTGTGCTTCTGCCACTCCTATCAGTCTGGATGGATGGGTGTTCTTTAATTCCATAGTTGTCGGACTTCCCTTCAAGTTGACTTCTGATGTTTCTGAGTGATGGTTGTTCTATATTTTAGTTGTGATTTTGATGTGGTTTTGCAAGGAGGTGAGCTGTGTTTACCTATGCTGCCATCTTGACCAGAAATCCTCATGCTATTCTAGTGAACAGAGGCTTGTCGACTGCTTTGGTGAGTTTTAGGCACAAGAGCAAGTGTACAGTTCAGGTATAAATTGTGTACATTTACCCATTCAGTATTTTTGAAAATTTCTTGACTGCTGACCAACAATAAGAAATATCTATTTACATCATGACTAAATTCAGATACATACACAGATTGCATTTTTTAAAAAGTTTCATGCTACAAATTTAGCTTGCTCAGGCACAAATAATTTGTTTTATTTTATTCTATTCAACGCTTTTATAGTTAACAAAATTCTATTCATAAGCAACCGAAAATGAATTCACAGTAATAAATCATGACCCAGAGTTTGAAGATGTTGTCCAGGTAACTTGTTTTCTGCATGACTACACTTTTTGATGACCATCATGTGGGGTTTCACAGTAGTTAAGCAATAGAAAGATCAGGAAGAGTACATAACTCTCTCATTATATATTTCTTCTGATTCCTTTCAGATAATTCTCTTCAGTTTGTTTACTGTAGATTTCTGATGCACAGGAAGACATAGTCTCAATGTGCTATTGATGGACTTTCTGCCTGAAGGCAGCCGGGTGGTTTCCCAGTGACTCCTCAAATCCTATTCTGTCAGAGGACTCTATTGTTTTAGTATCTGGTTTATTTGAAACCAGTCTTTTCCTGTGTGTTGTCCTTCTGTTAAGGTGGAATTAAATTCCACTAAAGGATATATTTTTTTTAACAAAGTGGGTCTTTGGTGCTGTGTTTTCCTTCTGTGTTTCAGAAAAGCCATTTGCAAACTTATTTTTGGTTTCTATAATTGAATCAAATATATGGACAAATTCTAATGCAGATATAAGCTACATTCCCATAGAACTGCTTGACCTCAAGCGTGAAACCCAACAATAGCCTGTTGTTTTAAAGAGGGCAGGGAATTTGCTGCACTGAAGCTTTTCTGAATGGCCAATATCTGCAGGTTTGTTTTCACATCAGTGCTTCCCGCCACCATTTGGGGCATGACAGAGAAAAATCAGAGAAAATATTGTTGGAAAGAGTTAATGGCAGGTGCCATGCTTGCTTCCTGCTTCCTGCTTCCTGCAGCCTTCAGTGTTTAACGCTGTTGCCATTAAATATTTTCATATGTAGTTTTCTATTTGCCTTGAATTACTGAAATACACTAAGCATATCTCTCCAAGGACCCAGAGCCACGGTGTAATAGGCTCCTACTAATAGCTTGAAACTGTACAGCAATCTAGTTTTAAAATACAACACAAATCTTTATCTAAAAGCACTAACACCTCACTCTTGTGTTCGCAGAGTATGTTTTCACATTTCCTCTTGCGATGCATAGGAAGGGGGGAAAAACTACAAGAGAAATGATGCATTCCGGGCAAGGAGCCAATTTAAAAAGTCTGTTCTTTCCAGTTTGCTGTCACTTGTCGTGGTTAAACAAAACACGGAGGAGAAAAAGAGAAATTGGCTTCAGTGTAAATGTCAACATTCTGATTAAAGCAAACACAAAGCATTCAGAACTCTTGACAAAAAAAATTAAATTGAATTATGAAGGGTATGCAAATGGAGCTCTTCCTCTGTATGATTACCAAGACTTAGGCATTCTGTATTTCCTTTCTGTGCTGGAGAAACCTGTGCTGCAGGACAAGGTGTTCGGAAACAGGGAAGGGAAGGTGAACAACACATTTCCCAGCTGATGACAGCCGGAACCGACCAAAATATTGGCTCAGAAATAGCTCAACGCTTTGCAAACACTGGGGAAGGTTAGAAAGCTGACAGTAAGGCCTGGTGCTTTGAGTCTATTGTCTTTCTAGCTAAGCAGGGTCCTCCCCTAGGACACAAACCCCAAAGGTATTTATTATAGGATCGAAAAGATGTCATTTGTTAGAGGGGAGGGCATTCAAAAAAACCTCATATTAAAATGCAGATATATAAATGATACAATGTCAGTTCCTCCCTATCTCTTTTAACACAGACCTTAGAAATTAAATTGTTTGAAATGAAGTTTGAAAGGGCTCTCAGCATGCATCCATGAAACACAGTTTTCAAGATAGCATAATGCATTCCAATTCTGTAATTAAAATTAATAGGAAAATGCAAAATAAATGCTGTGCACTGGTCCTCTTTCTCAAGGGGAGAATATCTAGCCTTCTTGGGTGAATATGTATGGTCCCATGTTAAAAGGCTATACAGCAGGGGTGTGTGTGTGTGCATACATGCTTGTCTATGTATATGAATAAGGTTATGTGCTGAAAGTGAGAACGATCTTTCATCACCTTCCATTCTTTACTCTCCATGAACGCTGGTATCATCATGTGTCTGAACCTTATCTTTGCCCATGATTTTACAATGGCTTTCTGATTTATCATGGCTCCTGTCTCTCACCTTCTTGGGCGATTGTAAAACTGCTTCCAAAGTTATAGTGTGTTCTCGGCATGCCATTTCTGAATCAAAAAACTGAAATGGTTACCCCAGTGCCTGCCACAAAAGTCCAAAACCCAGCCACATACTCAGAACTCTTTCAAGCAGCCCCAAACTGACTTTGTATTCATTTCATAACCATTTACTGGGTGTCTAATGGGTACCAGTCATTTTTCTTTTTCTTCACCTGTTGTCTATTCATTTTCTACTTTTGCTTTATTCATTCCCCTCCCTTCCCACTCAGTGGTTTTCCACTTCTGCAACTTGATTCTGGCCCTGCCCTTTTCTTGAACAGGCCATCCTATGTCTCTTCCTAGCAGACCCACTTATCTTTCAAGGCTGAATTTCAAAGGTGTGTCTTTCTTGAAATCTTCCCTATTACTGTCCTTGAAAATGCCCGCTTCTTTCTTAAAGTTTTTATGGCTTTTGATTCATAAGCCTTGGGACTTATTAATATTACTTTGTATTACTTATAGCTGTACATTCTGCATCTGGTCTAAAAGAATGTTAAAAATTGAGGCCTTTGTCTTAAACATTTTCATGTCCAGCCCCAAACTAGTACATTGTAAGTGGTAAGAAGTAAATCCAGGTAATTTTGTCAAGTTCTGTCACCTGTCTATGTCCCATAAAGTGACAATGCTGATCTCTCTCTCTCTTTCAGGGTATTATAAAGAATAAAGAAGACATTATTTGTAAAACTGTGTAGAGCTCTAAGTATTAGCTATAATTTATATTATTTAATTTTTACAATTGATAATATATCCAAATGAGTAAATAAATGAATGAAGTTAGTAGTACATATAAGTGGATACTAAAGTTGGAGTACCAACTCATTGTCTGGTACTTTTCATAGATTGCTTAATAAAATTTTCAGTAAAACCTTTTAAGGCCTGTATTAGAATATCAACTGTGTAGGTGAGGCCGGGCAGGCCAGTTTGACTGAAAAGCCTGTGATTTTCCTCCAACACTCGGGAATTTGTTCCTTGGACTGTCCTAAATAACAGGAGAAATTTGTGAAACCAGACACAGGGACAACACTTCCCTAGCCCTACTGTGGGCCCATGCCCCCATCGTTTTGGTGTATGGAACTAAATAGCTTCACCCTCAGGGAACCAAACACATTTATTTTGAACCCCAACACCCTGTTTCCCCGTGCTGCTATTCTTCCCCCAGATCTAGTGCTGTTAGAATTTCCCCAAGGGTTTGTCCTAATGCATTAATTAACCTTTTTCTTTAACAATATTCTAGACTGCCTGTTACAAATGCAGATGCCTGCCCTCGTTTGTAACAGGAGTTCCAGGTGATATTGATGAAACGTGTCCACAGGTCATACTTTGATAAATAATGCTATGGACAGTCAAGTTCAAAGGTGTTTAGGATAGATATACTCTATTCAGTCATATAGGAATTGCAAATGTTTCCACGCAGTATGGAATAAGACTCACAACATTCCACAGAATGGAAAGACTAGAGGTTATCAAATATTGTTCTCTAGTTTATTCAGGAAATAGAGTGTGACTGGAGTTCACCAACATACGGAATTAGGACCAACAAGAATTCTTATGGTGGCTTTTAATGAAGTTCTCATTCATTCATTCAATATTGTCTTCCTGAGCCCCTGCATTATAGTGTCATTCACTGAAAAGAGCCAGGCTTAACTAGCCTCATCGCTTTGGGTGTGCACAATCTGGATGGGAAAACCACATTATCTTATAAAAAAAAACTATAAAACATGAACAAAAATTCCAAAGGGATTTTCACAGATGTATTTCAAGTAGGTGAATTAAAGTCACACACACACACACCCCTTTAGCTTTCACATGTAACATGGGAGCTGGTGTGAAACAAGGCAGGTGTTTGCAGAGGAGGTGAGGGCTTACCTGCTTTACCGCCAACACAGTCCTCCCGAGGGGACCTGGACAGGGAGTCAAGGCCTGCCCAGCACAGTTCCCACATTTCCTCATCTGTGCACTCAGATTTGGGAATGATGGCGTTTTTGTTGTTGTTGTTTTCATGTGGAGAAAAAAAATACGTGTTCCTTCCTTCAAAGTAAACATTTGGAAGCTGTTGTGATTGTTCAGATTTCTTTAAAGACCTTGACGCCACTTACCATTGCTTTTTAGACTGCAGGGAACATAATGAAACTGAAGTGTCTCATGGAGCTTTTATTCCTCTTCTTTCAGACTTAATAGAAAGCAGTAGGGGACGCTTGGACCACCAATGTCAGTGCCATTTCAGGGTCTGCTTTGGTTTTATTCTCAAGAAAAATGACATTGGATTAATTTTTTCTTTGTAAACACATGTTTCACTCAGAAGAAGCCCTGACATTTGCCATTTATCTGTCCTCTCCTCTCTCCTTCCTCATACCCCTTGCCAGCCTTGTTTTTCCCTCTGGGGTGGGGAAAAAGCTTGAGATTGAATGGGGTCCTCTCCTGACTGTGATTTTGGCAAGGGCTTTAGGACTTTGTCTGACCATGGTCCACAGTATACAACACATTTTACATGGAGACTCAGCATGTAAACAGAGGCACACACATACACTCATCTTTTGACAAAAAATTGTGTATTTACTGGACAATTTATACATTTTTTTCCTTTGGACTCCTCCAAATTTTTAAATTTGAAGCTGTCTCCTGATATATGGCTTTTAGCAGTAGATTTTTTTTTTTTTGGTGTGGAATCACACTGCATATATATTTCATTCGATAAAGATTCACTTTTTCTGATTTTTCAACTCCTTTTATTTAATTCAAAATACAGCATTTTCACCTCTGACTTCTCAAAAACTTAAGCAGCTACCACTAAAACCACAATAACAATGAACAAAAACAAAACCAAATAAAACTTGGCCTAATTAGAGTCATGTTCCCTGGTAATTTTTTCCACTTAAGAAACACTAAATTAACTTCCATCACTAATGGCTTATAAGAGGCAGGCCGAACCCCTGCTCGGTGGCATGGAAGCAGAGGTTGTCACTGGCTGCAGCAGTAAGTTCTGAGAAGCATTCCAAGGCTGAGCACTGGCTTCAGTGCTAAGCATTTAGGAGTCCATTACTCAGGTCTGCCAAGGAAGTAGCCACAGAGCCTTCTGGAAGGAGTGACATTGTTTGGCCTTCATATGGGTTTTAAGTCTTTTAGAAGCTCAGCATTTTACTTATACTATGATCATTCATGACTTTCAGGGACTCTTCCACTTTCATTCATGGGCCCCTCCCTCAATTAAAATGTTATTTTTTATGACTGTGTTGGTATAAAGACAAATCTAAAAGGGTTTAGAATGCAATATTATTCATTATTATTATATTTGCTTTTTTGTTTTGATTTCAAAAGTCTTAAAATTGAAATATTTTCATTTTGTTTTTCAAAGTGGCCCCTCCATACAGGGGGAACAAGGAGAGACTGAAGAAAGAGCTAGACCTTCCAGATTGGTAGGTGGCCATTTTAATAAACAAGGTCACTTTCATATGAGGCTCATCCTGGGCAGCAGAAAGATGAGAAGGTCTCACCTGCCTGCCAGAATCAGGGTTCAGGCACATATTCAGTACAGGTGGTCTCAACAGTACCGTACTCTTTCAAGGCTGTGGCCTTGAAACAGTTTCTAGTGTGGGAATAGTGGGTGGAATGGACATTCCAAGGACAGGAAAGGGGGTTGAGGAGCCACCAGTTGCCCAGGTCCCTGTCAATGACCTCCTGCAACATTTCATAAACTCCTCAGTGCACAGGGCCTGGGTACTGTGCCGATCACCTTGATAGATAGTTTGTCTAGAATCCCAAAATTTTAATGCAGATATAATTAGTGATTTAAAGATGAAAGTCTGTCTCTCTTTTGAGTAGAAAACATGTTCCAGCCCTGGCTGGCATAGCTCAGTGGATTGAGCGTGGGCTGGGAACCAAAGTGTCCCAGGTTCGATTCCCAGCCAGGGTACATTCCTGGGTTGCAGGCCAGAACCCCCAGCAACCGCACACTGATGTCTCTCTCTCTCTATCTCCCTCCTTTCCCTCTCTAAAAATAAGTAAAATCTTTTTAAAAAAATAAAAGAAAAAGAAAAAACTTGAAAAAAAAAGAAAACATGTTCCAACTAATTTTTTTTTAAAATAAAGATTATTTTGTGTGGTTATATTCACTTCTTAGTTCATAGTACAAATGTGGTTGCTTATTTTTAGGAATATCATAGTGGTGATATGTAGCAGGACTCTTTAGGACTTGGGTTAGGGACTAATGTATGCCTAGAGTTAAAGCTAAGCCTTTCAAAGCTTAGAGAGAATTCGACTGGTGGAGGGGAGTAGTAGTTTAGAGAAGGGATTCAGAAAGTTTAACAAAAACTACAATATTCTTTGTTTTCAACCTCTTGTCCAGGATGAATTTCCAAGGGAAGAAAGAAATATACCTTATTAAATAATATATGATTTATAAAACAATAATAAATAAGTGTAGATAAATAAAAATAAGAACATTCAAAGCTCTAGTAATTCCACAGATATCTAGCCAGTAATCTTTAAGATTATGCATATATGTATATATGAGCACATACAACTCAACAAAAAATGGTCTATTTTTATACAGATTGTTCTGATATCTGGCCCTTTACTCAAAAATATGTCATAGACAAATTTCCTATCACGAATTTTTTCATATAGAATAGAATTCGTAATCCATGATAGGATGATCCATCATTTGTTTAATGGGCCTCCTGCCTATAGAGTTCAAGTTTTCCTCACTTGCTAGCTAACACAGACGGTGCTGTCCTAAGCTTACACAGCCTGTAAGCACAGCTTTATGTATCTGTGTTTCCTCAGCAGGAATGAGGGGAAGTGGAAGTGCTGAGATAATTGTAACATACTTCACATATTTGACTGTATCTGTCTGTATCCATATCCCATTTTCCTATGGCTTTCTCTGTTGATTACAAAGCATGCTTTGCATAACAAAAATGTTAACTCTTTGATTGTTGTACATATTACAAATACTTGTACTAGTTTATATATTTTTGAAGTTATTTTCTTCAAACTTCTCTATAGATGTTCTAAAATTTTATTTGGTAAAATTTATCAATACTTTTCATTTGATTTTCTTCTTTGGTGTTAATATTATATAAAAACCACTCCCGTACCTAAAATTATATGAATATTCACTAATATATCTTCTACTTGAAGTTTAAAAATATGTCTGTGTTTACATTATTGGTGACTGATTTTGGTATAATATTTGAAGTATAATCCAGTATTTTGCATTTTTAATCTGTGCTTATTTAAAAATGTGTTCCTACTTGTTGACATAGCTATCATATTGTATAGTAAATTCTGATATGAATTGTGGCTGGTGTTTAGGCTTTCTCTCCTTATTTATTCATCTATTTGATTACTTCTTTAACCAAAGCATGCCATGTTAATTTTTGAAGCTATAAAATATAACAAGACAGGAACCCCTCGTTAAGCCTTTTTATTATTTTCAAAATGAGTTAATCATTTAATTTTTTAGAAGAAGTGCATTTTTGAATTAACTATTTGGACAATTCATTGAAATTGTACAAAATTTGAAGTTTAAGTTAGAATATATATTTTCATGGTATCTTATTTTTTCATCCAGGGTCATACATTGCTCTGCTTATTTATTTTCATACACATACTACACATACACATGTGCCTATACATACCACATAGCACATACCACACATGCCAGAAATATATATATATATATATATATATATATATATATATGTACTTGTGTTATATATATATATTTGTGTAACTATATATCTAGGTAAAGTTTTATAGACTTCTATGACTAATATATTTTTGCTTACTTCTTGGTATTTTTTATTTTGGTTGCTATGGCAAATAAGATCTGCTTTCTTTCCTTCACAGATTCTAAGTGGTTATTGCTGCTCTATAGAAAAGGGCTGAGCTCTGTACTTACTTTGTGACTAGAAACCTCAATGCATTTCATTGCTAGCTCAACATAATTTTTATTTTAATTCACTGAGTTTTTGGAGTTGACAATCTTATAATCTGTAATAATTATATTTTGTCACTTTCTTAACAATATTGATATCTGTTTTTATTATCCAATTTCATCAGTTAGAACCAGAAGCTTGTTGAATAATAGCAGTGCGAGGGGCATCTCTATTTCATCCCAGAATTTTTTGTGACTTCCTGTGGAGTTGTGTAGTCAAATAGGGTGTAATAGTCAGTTTGGAAAACGAGGTTTTATTCATAGTGCATAGTTCATTCTGAAGTTTCTTTCACTGTAGTCTGTATATTTTAATAACAAATAAGTTTGAACATAGTGTAATGTATTTTGGCATTTAAGTCCATATCTTTTCCCTTTCCTTTGACCTATTATTGGGATAAATTATATCTATTGTTTACCTTATGGGGAGTCCATCTTGCATACCTGGTATAAATTTTATTTGTCCATAGTGATAGTATATCATTATTCTGATATATGGTACATTATTTAATTTGCTAATATTTTGCTTAACATTTTTGTAGTTATATTGATAGCTGTGATTATTCTTTCTGTGTGTATATATATATATATATATATATATATATATATATGTGGTTGCCTTCATGCAGCTCTTAACCAAGCTTGGTATCAGGTTTACGCTCACTACATAAAATGAGTTGAAATGCTTTATCTTTTTATGACCTGGAACTATTTAGATTGCATGAAAATGTAGCTGTCCCTTGAAGATTTGATAGATTGTCCCATAGTGCTCTCACCCACATTACTTTGTGCAATGTTTCCAGTCAGTTTCTCCAGCATTAAATACGACTTTCTCCCTATAATCCACTAAGTACCTGTCAAGCCTCCTCAACCACATTGGATGCAGCAGGGAGACTGAGAAAATTGTCACAATAGGTCCACATCAAAAAGATGGTCTACAATACAAAGCCATTCATTCTAAGCTCCAGTGGGTGGAACACACATTGCATTTCATTGGAATTCAAAATGATGAGCAAATAGTCTTGACCTACTTGGCTTGGAAACTGTTGTTTTTGTTGTTTAGCTTTGCCATTTTCTCTGAAAACAGAAGGAATTTGAGCTGAATTTCAGGATAGCCTAGCTGAGAGTTGCTGAGAGTGCTTTAGCTGTAAATACGAACTACCGTTTGGGATATTGACTTGTGTTCTGGAGGTACTGGAGGGCATTCCGGCAGAATTGAGAAGGCACATTAGGAATATAATGTTAGAAGGAAAGATTGGAGTCGGGCGCCCAGGGAACTTCTAATACATGTAATTCTTCCATCCCCGGCTACCTAAACTTTCCATCCATGGATGCTTTAATAAACACCTCGAGCCCACTGACATCTAATGTCAAAGGTTCAAGTATTGATACATAACCTGCAACTTCCTCCTGATTTTTTGACCCTATGAGCTTTTGAGTTCCTAGAGCCCCTTAGTGCTGTTTGGCCGCCGGAATTGAGCATGATTTGACTCAGGACTTGGGTGAAGAAATGATTTTTAGTTTAGCCAACCAGTCCATTTCATCACTTAATCATGAATTTCCAACTCCTTGTAAGCTGACAACAACAACAATTGTGGTTTGTATAAGTCACATAAAAGAAAGGCACATCTATATCTTATGAGCCTATTTACAAAGGGAATTATAGAAGATGTCTGCTTACTGGGGAAAAAATCACCTAAGTTAAGACAGTGAAAGTGCCATTAAGTCATTTTTCCATCCTTCAGAAATTGGCAGGGAATTGTTCCCTGTGGTGCATTTCCCTGCTTCTCTTGCAGCCAGGTTTTAAACATCTTAAGCAATAGCACTACCTTCCCCTCCCCTGAGCAGTGACTATACTGCCTCATAAATCTCTTTGGTCGGAATTCTTTCCAATATAACTCCAGGTCCCTTGTGATGGATTCTTTCTGCCCCTGGGAGGCCCTGTAGTTTTGTCATGTGCTAGAGGAAAGAAACAGGAATTGGATTTGTCCAAACATCAGAAAGTGAGTCTGTTGCTATCCTTTGCTTACTTTCTTAACTATAAATTGAAAGTTTAGATCTTATGAAATGCATCACTGACATTATCACACAAAATCTCATATCAATTACTTGGACATTCCTGTTACGTTCCATGAAAGTGGGGAAATTGGACATTTTATTCAACCCTATACATGCAGAGTTGAAACACTGACAAATAGTAGGTGCCTGATAAATGCATGTTAAATGCCTGGATGCCACATGTTAGGCACAATGTCATGCCCAGTGGGAATGCTAACAAAGGAAACACACGACTTCTGCCCCACAGAAAACTGTCTGATTGAGGAGACAATATTCATACTGAAGACTAAGAGGTCTGTAAATGATTGGGGCTTAAGAACCGACTGTGAGGCTATTGAATGAGGTGTGATATACATGGAGGTGGGTTCGAAGTGCATCCAGGGTTGAAAGGCAAACTTTGAATCTCCAGAGGAGGAGAGGGGAAATCCATGGAAAAGATCACTCCTCTTCCACTTGTCCCCTTAACTGCTTCTCTGAACATACCCCTATCTTTGGGTTTACCCAACTAATGTACGATCCCTAAAACTTGATTTTATAACTTATGATTGAAAAGATGTTTTCCAAATAAAAATCAGACAGAAACCCAGCTCAGTGGGAACCTGATGCTCTCACTGAAACAAACTAGGGAGCATTTGCAGTGTACCCTACAGGTTCCCCAATCTCAAAGACTTTCCAGGAGCAGTCTGAACTCTGGTTCTCTAAGGCCCTTTCCCAGGATCGAGGACACCTGCCACCTGCAGACAGGTGAGGGACTCTGGTTCTAACTCTCCACTCTTCTCCTTTCCCATATCTTTTCATGCACACCTAGCCAGGCTTCTCCCCATATCTTTAACCTAGGTCTATTTTCTGTGAGTACATGACAACTCAACACCTGGAAAGAAAGCACAGAAAATTTGTCTACAGCTGCTGTTGTTCATGTGTGTCTGCAATTGTGTATGTGTTTTTCCAATTCAAATCTCTGAATAAATAGTATATAGGCATTTGTGACACCACAGAACATGGCAAACACAGAGCCCATGCATTGTAATTCTCTTTTCTGCCAGAACAGTTCAGTACCGTTGGACCTGACTCTTGCATAGACTGTGGAAGTGATTGCTCATATGGTATGTGTGATTTGGGGTATCATCAGTATCCCTTCATTGCTTTAAACTGCCTCCTGCCTCAGCTTGTCCTAAAGCTGAGAACTCTTACATTAGACATCAGTTTACAAAGGACCCTCTTATTTAGAAAATGATACCAGGAGAGGTTATGCATTATATTTATTTTTTACCTGTTAACATCTTTGCCTAAATTAGTTTATCAACTTAGCTATACTCAGCTAAACTTTAGTAAAATAGGAGATAAAGTACACAAACATCTGGTTCCTTTTGTTATAAATTAAACTGTATTCCTGTAAAATTAATATTTTGAAGCTCTAACCCCCAATGTGACTGTACATAAACATATGGCCTTTAAAGAGGTAATTAGGGTTAAATGAGAACATAAAGGTGGGGTCCTAGTGCAATAGGACTGATGTCTTAGAAGAAGAGAAGGAGACACCGAGAGTTCACAGAGAAAACCCGCGCGAGGACACCATGAGAGGGTGACCATTTAGACACCAAAGAGAGAGGACTCAGGAGAAATGAAACTGGTGGCTATCTTGATCATGGACTTCCAGCTTCCCAAACTTGTGAGAAGATACATTTTTATTTTTTAAACCACCCAACTACTGCATTTTGTGATTGAAGCCCTAGCAAACTAATGTACCTTTTAATTTTATTTTCAAAACAGGTATTACCAACCTTCAGAATAACACTTTCTTCACAAGTATCCTTTTTTCAGTCCTCTTTCCCCAAAAGTAAACAACACAGAAATATGCAGCTCTTCCTGGGTCTCCTTTGCACACCCATTGCAGCACTTACCACACCAGGCTGAATATTTCTTAGTCACTCATCTGGTTTCACCCATCGAATGAAGCTGGTTGCCATCAAGAGCTGCATCTGTTCACTATTTTATTGCTGGTATGCAGCACAGTTCTCCTCAGATGGCTATGTATTCAATAAAAAATTGTTACATTTGAGAAAATTTAATGTATGGGAAAATTGGTATGTAGATTTTTAAAGAGATACTCTGAAATCATCATTTTGCCTTCAAGAATCGATAGACTCTGATGACTGGCATCATGATTTATTTGTTCTGTTATTGTCAAGAGGTGTTCTTATTGTTTTACCAGGCAGTAGTTCTGGAATGAGGGAAGATTTCACTAAGCAAATAATGGTACTGCATTTATAGTTGTGTATATGAAAAGTTAGGATTCCTATTGTCATGTGCAAATGTTCCACATTCTTTATAAAATGTGCTTCCATGTCACATCAGTTGAAATCTCCAAGACCATCTTATGGCTTCCAGAGAAGCATTCCAAGACTCTGTAGTAGGGGACGTGGCTGGTCGTAAAATGGCCCCTACCTAATTTTCTAACCCTTCCTTGCCATGCACCTTTAGTAGAACATACTACCTTAAATCTTCAAAAAATGCAGCATACCCTACCTATTTCCCTATAGGAAACTCAGTTCGTATTCTTAAGGTAAAATCCACTGCATGTATCGTATATTCTGTGAAGCTTTAGGATGATGCAAGGCAGTTAGTCTTTCCATTATTTTCCCAAAGCACTCCGAATATTCACTGAATGTGTACTTCTCACATTGTGTTACACTTTCATGCAACCAGTCTCCAAAAGTTAAAAAAAAAAGCAACAATGATAATATATCATCACTGACTAAGTAATGATTGTCAGGTAACAGAAGTAGATGATAACTTTAGCCCAAATTCTCAAGTGATCTTCCAGCCTCTCGTCTCTTCTCTGTCTTTAGTGCCTCCAGTGCCTCCAGTGTTTCCCTCCATAAAGCAGGTAATGCACTATGGTCCTCCTTTACTATCTGTGACACCAAGATAGTATATTCCATCAAGGAGGACTATAGTAGCCTGGCTTTCAGATTCACAGAAAACTTGATTAATTGCAAGATGCCCATCTTCACAATATACCTTTTGATAATAAAAATCTTAGATATGTCAAAGTTTTCTATTGCAACATGAGTTCATTTTCCTCCCTTCTTCCAATTTTGTATTCCCTTGCTCCGTGATAATTGGAGTGAACATTATATAACCCTCAAGGGCAATGTGCATGAGAAATGTGATAGTCACTCCCAACTGAGAAATGCTCATTCTCAGAGATCCCATCCAGATATTTTACCTTCATCCTATGGTGTTTGTGTGTTTTATGCCATAAACCACCTTCCCTGGGAAATTCAGAGATATACTAGATGTTTGTGAAATCATAGACTTCCTGATATAGCTTGGATTCATGCAAACTTTCCTAAATATCCAATAGGAATATGTCATATTAGAACTAAAGTTTCATAGAAACTACATATTAAATATAGGAAAATATATCAAGACAAAAGAGGATACAATGTAATTTAACAGAGCTATTCTAGTCACAAATAAGTAAGTTCAAGTTTTACAGTAATCCAAAGGACTTCAATCTCCTGTTCTTGCACCAATAAATTATAATCAATTTGTTTTTTATTGCCTGCATTTCAGAACTCCTCAGACAAACATGAATCTGAATATGAGAACTACCTGCTTTCACACTCATTTTGGCTTAACTTCACCTACAGAATACAGTCCAGTTCCTTCAGCAATCCATTTCCTTTACATTGTGACAAGAATCCAGCTTTCAGGACTTGGGCTCCCATAGCTCAACCCAATTCTACCTGTATTCATAATACTTTACCCTAACCGGGCTCCTTGAAGCTTTCCAAACATATCATATATCTTCATTCATTTGCATTTCATTTTATTCTGGCTATTTCTGCTACCTGAATAAGGTAGCCTCCCCACTGCCAGACCACGTCTATTCATTCTCAGGGCCCAACCCAAATTCCATCTCCAAGAGTTCTTCACTCCTTTCATAGGCAACATAACAAATTGCCACAACATTACGCAGAGCTCTTCATTTTTTCTTCTCAGGTGATATGCTAGCTGCCATTTTCATAGAGTCTCCATCCCTTCCATCCTACCTGCAGTGCTCTCTCTCAGGGAGGTACATGCTGGATTTCTTGTCTAACAATCTGTATGCTGTTTTCGCCTCCTGTAGAATAAAGTCTTATTCTATTCCATGTTACTTATCTTATCTAGATTGGATGTGAACATTGAGAGTGTCTGAACAATTTCCTCATGTTTTATATAATGAGTTCTAGAAAAACTTTAAAAGATTGAGATATTCTCCATGTAAAGATACCTGCTGTTAACTGTCTTGGAAAAAAGAAAATCCTCAGATATTTTCAAGAGAAATTGTAGAGTCAGTCTTTAAATGGACATTTCAAAAAGTGAAAACACATCAAGATATTTCTCAGTTTTAAGGATGGGATGGGCTTTCTTAAATTTTCAGGGATGAGATCTATATTGTGATGCTTCAGATTGAAGTTTCTAAACTTAAACAATGGGAGACCTGCACTTAAGGCAACCTTGTACTATGGGCCACCTTCTACAATTGAGAAAAATGTGTATGAACAAGCACGGAGTTCACAAGGAGGGGAAAATATTTTTATCTCTGAAACTCTTGAGAAAAGTAATACGGGAAGGTAGTCTTTCACATATAGTAGTTAAGGTCAACATTTGTCTGGTTGAACAGAGCAAGTCTTTCCATAGATAAGTAAAATTAATTAAGAGACCCTAAGAAGTAACAACCTAGGGACCACAGTGACCGCAAGAAAGCATACATTGAAAATCACTCTTCAAAGACTCTGAGGAGTTCTTCAGAAAAGAAATTCATTCATCTTT
The DNA here is from genome assembly GCF_004126475.2 of Phyllostomus discolor. Classification (NCBI taxonomy): domain Eukaryota; kingdom Metazoa; phylum Chordata; class Mammalia; order Chiroptera; family Phyllostomidae; genus Phyllostomus; species Phyllostomus discolor. The sequence goes on from NC_040911.2 coordinate 25,738,164, forward strand.
GTTTAACTAGCATTTCAAAAACTTATTTAAACATGGAACACTGTTATTTTTCTGCAGAGTAACCTATATTAGCCAACTTTAGAGAATTCTTCCTGCCAGGGCTCTCTGGATGTTTACTTTAACTAGATTGTGTGAGTGTGTATAGAGCAGGATAGATGCCTGCACTGCCAAAGACCTCTGCATGCCTTGGGCATTTCCTTCTTGAGGATGTTTGATAAAGGATAAGGTCTTTGACTTCTTACTCAAGCTGTACTCTCTTCAGCTGAGTGAGGCCATCCTTACATTTCATTACCTCTTAATCATGCCAAATGTGTTAGGGAATAACAACAAAAAAAGATTTTAAAAAATTCAACATCAGAGAAAAGAGAGGAAAAAGAATGGAGTATAAAGATGAAGAAATGCTTTAAAAACTGGATACCCACACAAAAGCATAAGAAAAAGGAAAAAAAATTCCTGCCAGATGTAGCCCGCTGAAGTCTAACTGAAGTTTCAGCAGCAGGCATTTCAACTGTCATATCCAAACATTTTCAATACCATCTACCAATACAGCACTAAATTCTGAACTGCCATTAATGTCAACCCATTTATAATTTTGGCCTGGAGCACTACAGAAAGGGAGATGACAGCCTACTATTTCACACCTGCTGTTGAAATGAATAAAATTGACTGAAACCCTCAAAAGCAGAAAAAAAGAGGAAGGGGAGAAATAAAGCCAACCACGCTGCACAATAAGGCTGGAGAGATTTCCCTGCCGGCCTTGTGTTTTAATTACTAGGCTTACAGATCTGATAGCAACAGTGAAGAGTGGCCCAGGTGTGAGGGCTGACCTGCCTGGGGATAATTCCCCGCTCTTTGGTACTATTTTACTTATGCACTGGACTTCCCTGACTCATACCTGTCCGTGTTCTTTCTCCTTGGCCTAAGAGTGTATGGTACACACTGTCTATAACATTCCTTTTTGAACTTTGTCATACATGGTACTAGGAACATTGTGATGGGCCTAGCCATCTGAAATGTTGGGACTATTTCTGATACTCCTTTTGGATGTTTTTGTTTCTTCCTTGTGAATATGCAGCCTGACCTACGCACCATAGTGTTAAACATTGGCATGGCACCCGATCTAGCTTTCTTCAACCCACTCAACTGCAATGGAATGGTAAATATAATGTGGAAAAATTAGATGCTCAAGCTGCAAATCTTTAGACTTGCCTGACCTGGCCAAGTGTAGTTATGGCAATGTCTAAAGCAGCTGTCTTCAAAGTGTGGATGGGAGACCCCTATTTTATTACTATAACATCAAGGTACTATCTGCCTTTTTCATTGTCTTCACATTTGCACTGATGGCACTAAACCAGGAGTGGATGAAACTGCTGATGCCTAACCAAATGTTTTTGTTGTTGTTGTTGTTTTGATACTATCTAATCAGTTTAAATCTCAAATTATTCATGTATCTGTGATTTGGCCATTTCAAGAACAAAGAGAAGTTTTCAATACATGCATATTGATATGGTATAAACTCAGATTATGTAGAACAATATTAAATAACATTTGTCACTCAGATTAACTTAAATTCAAAATCACTAAAGCTGAAAACAAGTCCCAAGTATACACCATGCTAAAGTAAATCACATGCAATGAACATTCCCGTTGAACCCAGGTCTGTTCTTTAGAACTTCAGCCTATCTATAGAGGAAATAAAGAATTCAAGAGAATTTACTTAACTATAAGATGTCAACTTGGGAGAGAATATTATAACTTTATTTTCTTTTCTGTTAGGAAGGGAGTGCCTCAATATCCAATTCTTTGTAAATGTGGGTGGTGTCTACCATAAAATTGATTTTTATCCCCTGGTTAATATATGCTGAGACATCATTCTAACTGATCTGACTTTGGGCCTATTTGAGCAGGAGAAAAAGAATTGGAGAAAAGTTTTGGACAAGAAGAGGGGGCATCTGTGCACTCATATTCACTGCAGGAGCAAAAGTGCATAGAGTGAGTTTTCCTTCAGCCAACAGGATGCATCAAGCTTGGGCAGGCATGAAATGACTTGCGCATATAACATATCTCACCCAAAAGCTACTTTTGATATGGAGGGCACCCAATGTAAAATACCTTGTATATTATCAAAAATTGGAACTGAGAGGAAGTGATGAGAAGCTAAGCCATAGAAGACATTTTTCGCATGAGAGAACTTGCCTCTTTCAGGACTTAGCATGTGTCCTTCTGAGCCACAAGTGGAATGCCCGCCACACTGAGGCTCTATACAGGTTCATGGTTAAGTCAGAAATGGGTGACTTTTTCATTAGTTTCGCAGGAATCAACGCACCATAGGAGAAAAGGGAGAGGCAGAAGGGGAGGGCCCACTGAAGAGCAGACCCCACTCACCACCACCAAGGTCCCTAATGGAGAGAATTGAGTTTTATCTACCAAAAAGTGACTAGTTAGCTCTAGGAGCTGCCTCAGTTTCTTTGGGAGAGGAAGAAAAATTTAACAGAGCACAGTTGAAAGTAATAATCAGAAAAAAGAACAGTATTTCAAATTGGTTGCCCTACTCAGTTTAGACCTCAGGCTTTCTTAGGAAAGTAAATGTAGTTCTTAAATATAATAATAATTACATTGTATCTCAAATCCCAAATTCACAAAACATTTTTAAAAATATTATTATACCAGATTTACAAATAATTCTAAGTAAAAAAATGTCTCCTTGTACATAATGCTAAGTGAGGAATGCCTACAAAGCAGCATTATGGTATTTATTGCTTTCCATACAGCCAATAATAGCTTCCTCTGAATCTCACTAATTCCAGTTGTATTGGTTTCTTTTTTTCAGTGAATGTGTATACCTGCAAATAGCCAATATGCTATATTTAAACATATGCTGTCAGAATTCTCTAATTAAAATGAATTGGTCTCTGAAACACTCATTCTTAGGACCAATAGGAGAACCTGTCAACAAAGCATGTGACTTGTAGAATACAGAAAAAAAAAGAAGAATGGTATCATCATCTATCATTACTTAAAGGATATCAAGAGAACACTTGTCTGCTTTGTGAACACTAGCATCCCTCGAGTTTCCTCAATCATCTACCTTCATTAGGAACTCTCTTTCTGAAATCCACACAGGTTGCCTTACAAGCTTCTCTCAGAAAGCACTGCAGCCTAGTAAGTGAGAACAATGGAATTGTAGGGGTGATCTCCAAAGCTATTTAGTCTAACCTTCATCATTTATAGGTGACCAAACCCTGGTACAGGTTAGTTAAATGACTCTCCCAAGATCCAGAGGATCATGATTCATAGCTCCTAATTGCAGCCTAGTCCTTTTCCACCAAGATTCTTATTCCTAATAAACTTACCTCAGAAACATTTCTGAGTGTGAGTCTAAGGAACTGAGGGGGGCTGGGAAGATTCTCTTTTATTGCATGGAAGAAGGAGGACAGCAACTAAACCGGGAAACTTCCTCTCCCACTGGAGAGAAACTGGAGGACTATAGAGTACAAAAGATAAAATTAGCAACTGTCAAACTAATGGGCACCTAGGATACAGTTAAAACATAATTCCTCTTAATTATGTATAATAGCTCTTTCCTGGAAAAACTGAAATGCTCAAAGAATCATGATTTCCACCCAAAGTGAAGTTACAGGCCTAGTCCACAGGCATGGAATAACCTGAATGCGAGAGAGCAAAGATGGTCAGTAACAGTGGGCTGTTCTTTCCTCCAGGAACTCTCAGGGTCTGAGAGCCCAACGTGGATGACAACTGCAGATGCATGGTGGGTATTTGTAACACTCGGCACAACTTGACAGTTTGTAACAGTTGTCAAAAGGAAGGGGATCAGTAGGAGCTAAAGACTAAAGAGATGGTTGGGAAACAGATAGGTTGTTATTGTGAGAAGAAACTTCCTTGGCAAACTTAAGAAAAAATTGAGTATCTGTTGCTGTAAGAGTAAACATAGCAGTGAATTGTGAGTGGAAATTGGGGCAGATCAGTTGCAAGTGACACTGGGGTAAATAGAGAAGTGGAACCAGAATGAACGAATGCAGAAAGGCAGCCATGTTGTTGGGTAACAGTGGGTTTATCAAATATTGACAAACATGAAATGATTGTAATCAGTCACTGTCAAAGGAGAACAGGTCCCCTCCTCTCTTTTACAAATGATCCAATTAAAGGAAACATGTTGGCTATAAAAGTCAAAATCAACAATGCACTATACACTGACAACCCATCCAACATATAAAATCAATAGTGCATTCTGCTGCCATCCAGCACAAAGCGACAGTAGCGACTTCCCCACCTCTTTAGTCAAATATGACACTGCATCAATCGATCAAAACTCAGTACTTATTGAGCAAGGCTTCTGAAGAATGCGCACTGCATTGTACTTGTATTTCCCCTCCCCAGCCCTGCTCATTTTATTTCGATAAATTTTAACTTAAAGGCATAATACCTGAGAATATTCTGTTGGCACATAGAGTGTTCTTTTGTATAATCGCTATACAATTTGACATTGACTACATTTACAACAAGATTACAAAACACTGTAGGGCGAGAAGCACAAACGGCATTGAATCGGGAACTGTAATTTTAGTTCTGTCTCGATACCACGGCTTTGTCCAAGTCCTCCATTTAGTGTAGCAGACAGGACATAGATGGTTCTAATTAGTCATCAGTCTTGCACCAGAACTAGAAATAATATGAAAGCAAAGTGAACAAGGACTGGATACGGAATAAATTTGAGTTTGACAGAAGGAAAAACAATGCACAACTTAATATTTGGTGCAGTGTGGAAAGGGCAGCAGACTAGAATAAGACTCTGACTCTCTGTGTCCTATAACCTTGAGCAAATCATTTTTCTTCTGTAGATCTTAAGTTTCTATAAAGTTAAGAAATAGATTCAATGGATGACAGTAATCATGCAAAGACTAAAGTTTTAGTAGTCTAACACAGTGTTTCTTAAACATTTTTCTCCCAAGATCTACAGCCAGAAATAAAGTTTCTGTCATGACAGAGTGCATAAAATGACAGAAACAAAATTTTATAAATAACAGTCACCAGTATTATGTACAATGCTCTCCAGTACTTTCTCTTTTATTTATTTTTGTTTTCTTTATAAATGTTGACCATGACTGCTGGTGGAATGCAACCCACAGCTTGAAAAACAGTTTTATGGCTCTTTGATTTTCTTGCTCTCTTCCTTGTCTTTTCCTCCCCTTTATCACCTTTCCTCCCTCCCTTTCTCTTTTTCCTCAAGCATCTCTACCATAAATTTCAAATGTATTCTTCATAATTGTTGAATTTGTATTTTTTCCAAATATACTGTATTTTTTCATCCCATAGGGCTGGTACAATGTAGAGACCCTCATTTGGTTCTCATTATACAGTTACTTAGTTAACTCCCCAACTCCTTAACCTCTCTGAGAATGAGTCATGTGAAGAGGACATCTATTACCTAGATTTTTTAAATTTTAGACTATTATGAAGGAAATTATATACTTAACATTTCTTACATTTTTTTACAAAGTCTGAATGTGCTATTCATGTGATTTGAAGTAAAATCAGGGCTAAAATAGTTCATAGAGAGTATGAATTTAACTAATGAAACTATAAAAGAAGATTAGAAGGAGATGTGCTAATATAATAACAGTCTTTTAACTCTTGATAGGAAGCTTCTATGTAACCTTTAAACTCAACTTTTGTAGTTTATGCTACTCTCCAAATTATCTTCCTTAACATATGCTAGAAAGTTTTTCAAAATGATTTAGAGTAATATGTCAAATATTCATTGTCTCTCTGTGTATGTATGTATATATATCCTTCTGACAAAGAATGGATAATATACTTATCTTTTCACCTTCTGTTGCTTTTGTATTTCTTAAGAAATCCAGTAATAAGGTCATTTTATTTCCGGTAATAGTATTTTGTGTTCTACAACCCAAGCTAACAATCTAAAATAAATCAAAGCTTGATTGCTGCCTCTTTCATTCACCATGAATTTTAATGTGTATAAGTTATAGATACAATAACTGCTCTTATCTCTGGGGGGCTGACCATGTGTCTGCCATTGTTTTCTTTTTATGCTTGTGATCTCATTACTCCTCACAACTATCCCAAGAAGGAGTTGCTATTGATGTTCTCTTTTTACAGATGAGGGAACTGAGAATTGAAAGATTAAATAGGTAACTCTTTTAAGTGGTGAAACCCTAACATGAATTGGAGCAATCACAATACAAACAATCACTTTAGACAACATTTGTTCTCTTAAATTTTATTTCTTCTGATTAATTCATGTTTGTTGTGTATAATGCTCGTGAATCAATGAAGTTAGTGTTATCGTCTCAAATTTACATGTGAGAAAAGGGGGCAAAGAAATGGCAAGACAGTAAGTAATAAAGACTGAAGCTATAATGTGTAGAATTTTTCACTAAAAATTCACTCCTGTCCAGGCCAGTGTGGCTCAGTTTGTTGGAGTATCACCCTGTAACCGGAAGGTTGCAGGTTCAATTTCTGGTCAGGGCACACATCTAGGTTATGAGTTTGAACCCCAAGCTGGGTGCAGGCAAATGAGCCCCCTGGTCCGGATGTGTGTGACCCCCAGTCTGGGTGCCTATGGGAGGCAAGCAATCAATGTTTCTCTCTCACATCATTGTTTCTCTCTCTCTCCCTTTCTATCTCCCTTCCTCCCTAAGAACAATGAATAAAATGTCCTCATGTGAGGATAAGAACAATTCACTCATATTCATAAAAATTCTAACCAGATTGTTTAATTTCATCTTTCAAACTTTATTGATTTCCATTGATGCTTCTAGAGAATTTTGCCTCTAAATTTCTGCTTTTCCTTATGAAAACAATGCAAGTGTGGGTATACTCTGTCTTCTTTTGGAATATATTTAAGAAATATGTATATATTTAAAAATATAACAAAACCCACAAAAATATACCTTTTGTCAATGATTTATTTTTTTAGTATAAATTAGCAAATAATACTCAATGCTACAGTCTTTTTTTAAGGTTTTATTTATTTATTATAGAGAGGGAAGGGAGGGAGAGAGAGAGAGAGAAACATCAATGTGCGGTTGCTGGGGGTCATGGCATGCAACCCAGGCATGTACCCTGACTGGGAATTGAACCTCTGACACTTTGGTTCGCAGCCTGCACTCAATCCACTGAGCTACAGCAGCCAGGGCTTCAATGCTACAGTCTTAACAAGACGTGAACAAACTAATCTGTTGAAACAGTGAAAAGGTGAAATGTAACTGCTTACCTTCCCTTCACAAGTTGGTCCAACTTTCTTCTCTACCATAGAGTTCAGATGTTAGTACCAAGTATAGTAGTTCCCTCTTATCTACAGTTTGGCTATCTTTGGTTTAAGTTACCTGCAGCCAACCATTGTCCAAAAATATTAAATGGAAAATTCCAGAAAAAATCATAAGTTTTACACTGCACACTGTTCTGAGTAGCGTGGCATCTTTCATCATCCTGCTCCATCCTGCCTGGCACGCGCTCCCTTTATCCAGCAAATACAAGCTGGATATGCTAGTCATTGAATAGCTGTCATGATTATCAGATTAACTATTGCAATATCACTGTGCTGTGTTCAAGCAACCCTGTTTACTTAATAATGGTCCTAATGCACAAGAGTAGTGATGCTGGCAATTCAGATATGCTGGGGGAAACTGTGAAGTGCACCTTTTAAGTGTAGGTAAAAGTTCTTGACTTAAGGAAAGAAAAAAAAATGTATGCTGAAGTTGCTTAGATCTATGGTAGGAACAAATCTATTTGTGAAATGGTGAAGAAGGAAAAAGAAATTCATGGTAGCTTGCTGAGAGATCATACAGTATAGTTAAAATTATATCATTTTATTATTATTATTGTTCATTTATAAATTTCTGTACCTAATTTATAAATTAAAGTTTATCATATGTATGTATGTATGTATGTATGAGAAAAATAGTACATACATAATTTGATACTTTCCCATGGATAAGGAGAGACTTGCTACATCTGTATTCCATTACTTGGCCTCCCATAGAATTTTGTCTCATTCCACCTTAAGTTTTCTCAGCAGTACTGTCCTGTTCAAAAGCCTTCCCAGATTTTCCACTGGCAACAGGCAAAGTCTGAATGGCCTAAATGACCATGAAAGACTTTCTACGAGGGAGCCCTAATTAGCTTCTTCAATCTGATTTTTCACATCTCTTTGGGGCAGGCCTATGTTTTTGGTTACTCAGTATATACTTCCCTGCTTAGCACAATGAAGAGATTAATAGGGTTTTAAAGCCAGAAAAGTTGTTAAAGCTCACCTTTTCAAACCAGGTCATTTAAAATAAAACACTGGTGCTGGGAAGTGTTCTAGGTCATACAGAAGGTTAATCATCAATGTATTTGCAGAATTTTCCCTTTTAGCTCCTAAACATATAATCTGGACAAAAATATTTGTTGAATTACTTGCATTATTTGCAAAATGTGTTGGATGCATTTTGTGGACTGATAGGAATTGTAATATTTTTATGTCAATGAATGGAATGGGCCAAGATAGGAGACATATGTACAGATATTCAGCCATTCAATATCAGTAAAACACAATGATAGATGTTCCTGGAGACTCTTACACGAATTCATCATTAGAATGAGCTGGCACAGATAGAGTGAGGAGGAATATTACCTGAATCCCTACATCCTTAAGATATATACCTCAGCAGAATTCTAATAAAATAAAATCCATACATGGGAAGCCCATCACTAAAGATTTCTCACCTCACTTTCTGTTTGGGGTCATCAGTGGAACCTGGATCCCAAATTATTAGACTCAGAAGAGACCTTCCAGATAAGACACATAGTCCAGCCACTTCCTCTTGAGTAAAGAAATTGAAGTCTAACAGTTTGGAATAGTATATACTAGGAAGTCATCATTAAACAAACATCTTTAAGAAAAATCCATGAATGATCTTAGCAATGTTTTTAAACTATGTCCACAAAACCTCCTGGGTACCCTGAATATTTTCTTTGGCCTTTCTCTCCCAACTGAAAAAGAAAGACTAATGGGACCAGTGCTGAGAGTCCCACAGTTGCACAGCACCGACAGCAGTTGCTTTATTTGTTCTGAAAACAAAAATGGGATTCTGGATTAGAGTCCCTAGAAGGAAAACAGACTGCTGACTAAAAACATTAATCCCAAGGTAAGTAACTCAGAAAAGTACCATAAGGGACAGACAGACTCTATTCTACTCTTCTCTCTGTTGGCGTATCTGTCCCACCAACCTGGAGCTCCCACACTTTACTTTCAGACTACTTTAGGTGTGGGGATCACAAAGAATTTAATGAGGCACTGAGAATCAATTAAAATTCATGCCAGTATGTAAACTTTAAAGAAGGCCTTTCCTAATCAAAACAGTCACTCCAAGAGGCCATACAATGACCTGAGCCATTACTGGAAGTGCTATTTGGAATTGCCTTCAAAACCCACAGCATACTGTTTCAGCTACTGTCAGTCCTGGCAAACATGTGTGTTTTAGTATGATTCTGGTTTTTCACAGTTAAAATGATAATTGGAATAAAGTCTGGTTAGTAAATGTAAAACCAAAAGTTAGGAAAACATTTGGACCCTAAACAGGCTGTGGTCAAAAAAAGTAAGAAGGATTTCTTTGCATTCTTCTGGAAGTAAACTCTGAAGCGGCACACCAAGAGAGATTTAGATTCTAGCTTCAGGAGGCGAATAGGTATTGTGTCTTGGTAGTATCAAATCAGAAGCCAACACTGATTTGGATCCAAGAAATGCCTGTGTTAGGGAAGACTCCAATTAGGGCCAAAGAAACCTGGGCTGGAATTTCATTTACACTATTTCTGATCTGTGGGACCTTGAAACTCAAGGCTCCCCTGCCACAACAAAGGCTCTTTAGGCAGAAAATACATTGTATAAAGTACCAGCTCAGTTCTGATAACATGCACTTGCAAATGATAGGCATCCTAAATATTAAGGTACATTTGTTTAGGCTATTTGTTTGTAATCACATTTTTATTAGGCCATGTTCTCCATGAAATTATATATATTATATATATTACATATATACATATATTTTATATATATTTTTAAAATCTCTGATACAAAGGCCTTATCTTAGTAAATATTTCAGGTGGAGTTTGAAAGATGCCTCCTCCCTTCCAAGCAACTCTTTTTTATTTTCTGTAAAGCATCCCCCACAGCTTTGTGTGGTATGTACCTTCCTGAAGATATTTATATGCTCTTTTGAAAATGAACCCTCTCATTTTTTCAGCCAGGAGATAGAGACACAGAGATGCTCTCAGCTTTTATCCAAGGCCACACACAAGTTCGCTGCTGCATGCAGCATGAAGGTCTACTGACACCGGATCAAATGATGTTGCCACTCTACCATCTGCTTCTTATCCTGCCAAGGTATTGAAAGAAAAGAATTAACACTCACCAACTCTCACTTTAAGAATTAACATTCTTGAGTATACTTAACCTATTTCACTTTCACACCCACAGCTCTAATATTAAGTATTATTACAGTCTCACTTGACAGGTGAGAATACTTAAGTTCGGAAAGGTCCAGAGTTATACAGTGAGGAAGCAGCAAAACTGAGTTTGAACCCAGATCTCCCTGAAAGACAGCACAAGTTCCAACTCACTCACCATAGAGATAAAGCATGGATGGACAGGCTTTACAGTGTTCTAGAAGACACTTGGTAGAAATGCTGTGAAGGATGTGAATCAAAATAGGATGGGGGAATACAGCATCTGTCCATACCCATGCCCTCTTCCACTGCTCGTATCCCAGTCCCAGGCTGGTAGGTGTACTATCATGTGTAACCGTATCCTTGGTCTTCAAAGGCCCTTCTTCCTGATCATTGCTGCACTGGATTTCCAGTCATGACATGAAAGATAGAGAAGCCACTGAGTTTTGTAATGATTCTGAATTTAGTGAGCCTTAGACTCATGCCATTACTTAAATGAATAATATATATTAATTTCCTTTTTCATTTCAGGTTTGGCCATGTGAGTCTCTAGTCTTGGAAGTTTCTGAACCATTTTCCAATATGCTCTTCAAGGACACTGATGAGACCTTCTCCTTTATATTCATATATAATACTCAGTCACAGTCTCATTGGACACTAGCTACTCCCTTAGCCAAATTCATTGCCAAATGAGAAAGTCTGCATGTTTCCGGGCAGTGCTGCCACAATGCTCAAAATTGGTTCTCTGTGTGAAGATTGGGAGACTGACTTTGAAATCTAAAGGTCACTGAGGCTGTTCAACAGATGTATCATCCCATCCCATTAAATACTTTTTGTAAGTCATACTCTAAGTGTAGTATATAATCCTCCCAACTCTCAGCTGTAACCCCACCCCACTCACTCACTGGACGCACTATCCTTTTTTGCCTTTCATCTGCATCAGACGTTACAGACACGGAGGAGCCAAGGAGGGAATGAGTGGAGGAGAGCATGGTAGGCTGTTTGTACAGAGCCTTATGGAAGTAAACAAGACATAATTTGCCCAAATGTGCTCAGCATCTCACCCTCTCAAACCCATACTGGTGTCAGATAGCCAGTAAAGGATCAGGGGGTCTAGCCCAACGTCTTCCCATTTTAGCAAAACTCACATTGTTTAAAACGTGTTTGAGCACCCCTAATAAATAACATATGGGGAAAAGACACTTTTCTATAGTAGGCACCATTAGTGTGACCCGCCGTCTTACAGAGTCATGATTATAAACCATCTGGCAAAGCACTGGCATTCCAAAGCACTTACATCCCAACCCAATGTTAGGTGCTCTAAAACGCAATAGAACCCTATGATGGTCCGGGCCAAAAATAGCTTACAATTAGTCAAAAGAAGTGGTATTTGGTTCTTTCCACCAGAAAAAAATCCCAACTTCAGCCATTAAATAAAAGGAGAAAATTTATTTCAGCTTCACTTTCTCTCAGTTTGTATATTAATATCTTGATTTCCCTGATAGTATCTAGGCATAAAAGTTATGTTTCCAATTTTTCATTTAGGTGGAAGATATCCCACATTGCCTGCTGTACCACTAAGGACTAAGTAAATGCTTTTCAGCTTTCCTTTAAAAAAGTAATAACCCACACTTATTTGGATGGTTTTCTCTACTGTGGCTCAAGAGAAAGCAGTATTGAGTCTGTGGTAACATTGTTAACCACACAAATGACCTTCTAATTGCAAAGACCTCCTGGCTCAACTAGGATATCACTTCTCAAATCATATCCTGGCAATTTATTCTCCCCACTCCCTGAAGAGCTGGCTTGAGGTCAACATCAGCGTATGAGAGACAGCTTCTCTCTTGTAACCACTACAGTAAACTGTCCTTTTCTTTTGTTCCTTCATTTCCCCTCCTCTTCCCTTGCTAATCTGTTTAAAAAGGAATTTCATTACAGACATGGTCAAATGATAATGATTTCATCTCCTAGAAAAGGCCCTCCCTGGAGAGAATTAACCAACATTTATAGAGTGAGTTTCCACAGGATCACAGAAATGGCTTCTTTGTTGAGGACCAACCACCCAAACTTAGACTATGGAACTGCCAAGGAAGTGCAGAAGAGCAAACGGTGGCATATCAGCTTACCTTTTCCTGTGTCTGGAGCATTGCCTTTGCATGATTAAGATGAGGGTTTGTACTAGAAGTCACAGGTCCCTCTAGTTCTGGTAGAGAAGAAATATGCATCCATGGGTAAGCTGCCGGGGCAACAAGGTGGTTCAGAGTCCATCAATCTAGTTGGAAATTTCCACTCTACTAGCTTGTGACCTTTGGCAATGTTGCAAGGTTCTTTAGCTTATAAGCCTCAGTTTCCTCACCTGTAAAGGAACAAAAGAATAGATTATATGAACTAATGCATAAAAATCAATACCTAGCTCATTGTAAATGCTTAAAAATATAGTCCAACACTTTTAAAAATGGACAGATAAAGGGCAACCAGGGATTGTCTCTTCTCTGTGGTCTGAATTGTGTCTTGCTTTGGCCCTGTGTAGCAGTTTCCCCTTTCTGCCCGACTTCTTGTTCTCCCTAGCAGTCCACGGCGAGCTGGTGCTGAGTTTGGGAGGCTCAGAACACAAGAAAAACATATGAAAAAGGCCTTCTAGCAGCCAGCAGCAATGACCATTGTAGTCATCAGAGTGGCTTTCAGCTCCATACCCCACTTCCTGTCTCAGTCAGATTAAACTTCCTTAAACACGACTTTCCTCATGTCATTCACATATCCCAAATCTTTTCATAACCTATATAGTTGATACCATTCTGCCTGGCCCTGGACCCACCATGGCCTGGCTTCATGCCACCTGTTCATTCTCTGCCTCTTCTGGCCTTTGGAAATCCCTGCCGTGTATTGATTTTGCCCTCCAGGCCTTTATTTGCATTGTCCCCTTCTCTAGGGATGCTCTCTTTCTCCCTTTTCTCTCCAAATGCTGCCACTCTTTAAATACCTGTCTCAATTTGCACCTCCTTTCTAAGGCCTTTCAAGCCTTTACTGAAGTTATTTTCCACACCAGAGTTCACAGACTTTTTCTGTAAAGGCACAAAGTATATGCTTTAGGCTCTGGGGAATATATTATTTCTGTGGCAAGTACTCTACCCTCTGCTTGTAATGTGAAAACAACCACAGACAATAAATAAATGGTTTTGTCCACGTTCTAATAAAACTATTTACAAAAACAGGTGGGATGATACTTAGCATCAATACTATGATCTTATACAACACTTACTACCAATACCATGATACTCTGTTATTTATTGAATTAAGTGGAGTAGTAGTGACTCTCAAACTAGACTTTCAAGTTTTATAAGGGTAGGGTTTATGTCTTATAAACCTACTCATCCTTTATATTAGTAAGCATAGGATTAAGCATCTAGGTTATAGTTAATATAGATTTCATTGGTTGAGTAGTTGGTTAGTTTTTACTCACTGCCCTCAATGATCTTGTCTGTAAAATGGCAGGTTTGAATTCAGATTTCCTCTACTCTGGCATTGGATAGCGCTAAAAAGCCTTAAGCTTTTTAAAGTTTAATTAAAATAAATTTTTAAATTTTAATTAAAAATTATAATGGTTTTTATTTACTTTAAAAACAATGTTATGGTTCCTGACTGGTGTGGCTCAGTGAGTTGGACGTTGTCCTGCAAACTGAAAGGTCACCTGTTTGATTCCTGGTTGGGGCACATGCCTGGGTTGTGGGCCGGGACCCTGGCTAGCAGCATGAGAGAGGCAACCGATTGATGGTTCTCTCTCTCTGCTTCTCCCTTCCTTCCCCTCTCTCTAAAAATAAATAAAAATAAAATATTTTTAAAAACAATATTATAGTGCAATACATATAATATGTACCATCTTAACCATTTTAAGTGTGTTTTAAGTACATTGTTATGTAAACATCACTCGAGTCAATTCCAGAATGTTTTTCATCTTGCAAAACTGAAGTTCTACCTAGGCCCATTAAACAATGACTCTTCATTCATTCCTCTGTCCCCATTCAGTCCCTGGAAATCACTATTCTACTTTCCATCTCTATGATTTTGACTAGTCTAGGTGCATTCTATAAATGAAATGATACAGCATTTGTATTTTTGTGACTGGCTTATTTCACTTACTATAATTTCTCAAGGTTCATCTATGTATTACATATGTGAAAATTTCCTTCCTTTCTTAGGTTAAATAACATTCCACTTTATGTATGCACCACTTTTTGCTTATCCATTCATCTATCAATGGACAATTGATTTGTTTCTGTGATTTAGCTATAGTGAATAATGCCAATATTGTAAACATGGGTATAAAATATCTCTTCAAGTCCCTGCTTTCAGTTATGCTGGGGTATACGTGCAGAAATATAATTACTGGATTATATGGTAATTCTATTTTTAATTTTCTGAGGAATTGCCATACTTTTTACCACAGCACCATTTTACATTTCCACCTACAATGCACAAGGAATTCAATTTCTCTACATTCTTGCCAATAGTTGTTATTTCATTTTAATTTTTGATAGTTGTCATCCTAATAGGTATCAAGTGGTATCTCATTGTGGCTTGATTTGCACTTCCCTAATGATAGTGATGTTGAGCACCTTTCCATGTTCTTACTGACCATTTGTTTATCATCTTTGGGAAAATGGTCTTTTGGCCATTTTTTAATCAGACTGTTTGTTCTTTGTTATTGAATTGTAGGTGTTCTCTCTATATTTTATATATTAATCACATATTAGATGTGATTTACAAATACTGTCTCCCATTTTAAAGCTTGCCTTTTCACTCTGATTATAGCATCTTTAGATGACAAAATTTTTAATTTTCATGAAGTCTAATTTGTCTATGTTGTTGTTATTGCTTGTGCCTTTGGTGTCATAAAAAATTTTGTTATGTGTTATTTTCTAAGAGTTTTATAGTTTTAGCTTTTACCTGTTGGTCTCTGATTCATTTGGAGGGTTCCATTTTCTCTACAATCTCTCCAACATTTGTTATTACTTGTCTTGTTGGTAATAGCCACTCTAGCAGGTATGAAGTGGTGTCACAATATAGTTTTGATTTGCATTTCTCTTGCTGCTAATGAAGTCTAGCATCTTTTCATGTATCTGCTAGTCATTTGTATGTCTTCTTGGGAGAAGTGTCTGTTCAAGTCCTCTGCTCATCATTCTTTAACTGGATTGTCTGGTGTTGAGTTTTATGAGTTTTTTTCTATACTTTGGATATTAACCTTTGTTGGAGTTGTTGCAACATAACTCTGATACCAAAACCTGGTGGGGATAACACAAAAAAAGAAAAGTACAGACCAATATCTCTTATGAATACAGATATAAAAATCCTGAACAAAAATGCTAGCAAATCAAATACAGCAATATGTTAAAAAATAATACATTACAATCAAGTAAGGTTTATTCCAGGGGTGTAAAATGATTTAACACACATAAATCAATCAGTGTAATATACCACATTAACAAAAAAGGTAAAATCATATTATTTTATCAATAGCTGCAGAAAAAGCATTTGATAAGCTACAACATCTACTTATGATTAAAACACTCAACAAAATGTATATACAAGAAAAGTACCTCAACATAATAAAGTCTGCATATGACATACTGTCGGCTAATAATATACTCAATGGTGAAAACCTGAAAGCTTGTCCTCTAAGACCAGGAACAAGACAAGGATGCTCACTCTCACCGCTCTTCTTTAATAGTAGTAGAATTCTCAGCCAGAGCAATCAGGCAAGAGAAAGAAATAACATGAATCTACATTGAGAATGAAGAAGCAAAAGTGTCACTTTTTGCACATGACATGATTCTTTATACAGAAAACCCTAAAGACTCCATCAAAAACTTAGAAATAAACAAATACAATGAAGTTGCAGTTTGAAAAATCAATGTATGAAAATCCACAGCTTTCCTATATACTAACAATAAAATTTCAGAAGAAGAAATGAAAAAATTATTTTGCAACTGCAACAAAAAAATAAATTACCTAGGCATAAACTTAACAAAGGATGTGAAGAACCTATATCTTGAAAACTACAAAGCATTATTAAAATAGATTGAAAAACACACAATGAAATAGAAAGACATTCTGTTTTTATAGATTGGAAGAAACAACACCATTTCTAATTTTAGTAATTTGAGCCTTCTCTTTTTTTTCTTAGTCAAACTATGTAGATAAAGATTTATCAATTCCATCAATTTTTTCAAATCAATTTTTGGTTTCAGTAATTTTCTTTGCTGATTTTCTATCTAATATATCTCCACTCTAATCTTTATTATTTCCTTCCTCCTACTAGTCTTAGATTTTGTTTGTTCTTCTTTTTGAGTCTCTTAAATTGTAAAGTTGTTTGTTGATTTGAGATTTTTTTTTTTTTTGCTTTTTAATGTAAGCATTTATGGCTATAACATTTCCCTTCAGCAATGCCTTCCTTTCATCCCATAAGTTTTAGTATGTTGTTTTAATTTTTATTTCTCTCAAAGTATTTTAAAATTTTCCTCATGATTTATTCTTTTATTTACTAAATGTTTTGGTGTGTAGTGTTTACTTTCCACAAATTTAAAAATGTTCCAGCTTTCTTTCTGTTATTATTTCCAGTTTCATCTCCTTGTGATTGACAAGTACACTTTGAACTCAGTCTCTTAAAAAAAAAATCTATCAAGGCTTCATCTGTGACATACCATGTACTCTGTCCTATTGTCACATGAGAAGACTGGACAGAAATGGGCAAAAGTAGGTTTGCAGTTGATCGTAAGGAAAATAATATAATAATTAATAAATAATATAAGAATATACTGTTTCACATACTCATAACTGTAAACATACTTTTGTCCACACTTGTATATTATATTATTCAGTTAAGTATTCTGTATATGTCTATCAAATCAAATTAATTTATTTTATTATTCAAGTTTCTTTCTCCTTACTTGTTTTCTGTCAATTGTTTTGTTATTGAGTGGGGTATTAAAGTCCCCAATATTACTATAGAATTATGTATTTCTCCCTTCAATTATACTACTCTTTGCTTCATATATTTTCATAGTCTTATAGTTTAGTGTTTCATATATGTTTACTTTAGACACATAAACAGTTATAATTGTTATGTATTTTGGTGTATTAAATGTTTATTAATACATAATGTCCTTCAATGTCTTTTGTAGCCTTTTTTTTAGATTTTATTTATTTATTTTTAGAGAGGGAAGGGAGGGGGAAAGAGAGAGGGGTAGAAACATCAATGTGTGGTTACCTCTCATGTGACCCCTACTGGGACCTGGCCAACAACCCAGGCATGTGCTCTGACTGGGAATCGAACCTGCAATGCTTTGGTTTGCAGCCCACGCTCAATCCACTGAGCTACACCAGCCAGGGCTGTAGCCTTTTTTTTTAATTTAAGTTTTTACTTTGCCTGTTATTGTTATAGGCCATCCTAGCTCTATTTTGGCTACTATTTTCATAGAATAATTCCTTCCACCCTTTCATTTTCAACCTATTTGTATTTTGGGATCTAAACTGGGTCTCATGGAGACAACATAGAGTTGACTCACTTTAATATTTTCTGCCAATCTCTACTGATAAGGATGGCCTTCTGATAATTTATTATTTGTTTTCACATGGCTTATAGTTTTTTCTTTCTTTGTTTCTTTCTTGCCTTCATTTTCCATGTGTCACTTAATTCTCTCCTTTTGTGTTTATTTGTTTTTATAGTAATACATTTTCATTTCCTTCTAATTGCCTTTGTATATTGTATAACTATTTCTTTGTGGTTGCCTTATATTTAACATTCTGAAGTTATAGTACTCTAACTTTAATTTATACCAGCTTAACTTTAAGTTATTGATTGATTGAGAGAGAAAGAGAGAGAGAGGGAGGGAGAAAGAGAGAGAGATTGATTTGTTGTTCCAATTATTTATGCATTCATTGGTTGATTCTATTATGTGCCCTGACTGGGGATTGAACCTTCAATCGTTGCATATTGGTTAGACAATACTCTAACCAACTGAGTTACCTGGCCAGGGCCTACTTAACTTTAATAATATGCAAAGACCCTGCTCCTTTACAGCTTCATTCCTGAACCTTTCAATTACTGACATCATAAAACTACATCTTTATGCATTGTGTGTTCCAAAACATAAACTAACAATTGTTTTTTAATGACTCTTAAGCTATGTAGAGATCAAAATGTGGAGTTATAAACCAAAGTTACAATAAATAATACTACCTTTTAGACCAATGATTTTCAAGTACTATGCTGCAAGAATTTTTAAAACATGCAATACATGACTATTTAGTCAGGGGAACTGACAACTTTTCCCTTCAATTGTCAAATAAAAATATTACAACAGCCAACATAACAATAGCTGTCCAGTGTGAATGCCAAGTCTTGAACCATAAACATACAAGTAATATAATAAAGTTGCTTCCTATTGGTCACATAGCATAATAAGTTTGGGTCTGATTGGTTAATTCTTGGTATCAGAAATCCTTATATACAAGTACAGGCACCTGACTTTTTAAAAAAATTACTTTGGAGCAAATGTGTAGGTGATTACTATTATTGTTTTTTGTAAGTCAAAATTATACCTACTTTTGTCAGCTCAGCAAAAACTACACATTTTTAGTGTGCTGTGGAATTTTTGTAATTAGCTTATGTGTGCCATGAGATGAAAAGGTTGAAAATGGCTGTTTTAGATTATTTATCATTTTTTAAAAATATATTATTCCCTTAGATCACATAGAAAACAAAATTGAAATTACTAACCATGCTGTAATTATAGTAGCTTTTACAATCACCCATATATTTATCTTTATGAAGATCTTTATGTCTTATACAACTTTGAGTTACTTTCTGAATGTCCTTTTACTTCAATCTTCAGGTCCTTCCTTTGGCTTTTTGTGAAGCTTTGGTCTACTGACAAAGAACTCTCTTAGCTTTTGTTTATATGGGAATATCTTAACTTCCCTGCCACTCATGAAGGATAAGTTTGTCAAATATACAATTGACAATTTATGTTTTTAACAATTTGAAAATATCAGTCTCTTCTGGTCTCCACATTTCATGTTGAGAAATCTGATAACAGTCTTATTGAGGACCCCTCACATGCAGTGAGTCATTCATTTCTCCCTCAGTCTTTGGCTTTGTACCGTTCAACTATAATGTCTCTGTGTGGATCTCTTTGAGTTCACATCACTGGGAGTTTGTTGAAGTTTTTGGACAGTTACATTTAAATCATTTATTAAATTTAGAAAACTTTCAGCTATCATTTCTTCATAGAATCTCTCTACCCCTTTCTCTCTCTGTTCCTCTGGAACTCACAAAATAAATGTTAGTCCACTTGAGGATGGCCCACAAGTTCCTTTGTCCACTTTTATTTCACCTTTTATTCTTTTTGTTCCTTAGACTCAATAATTTTAAATGTTGTATTTTCAAGTTCACTGGTTTCTTCCTCTGCATGCTCAAATCCAACGTTGATCCCCTGTACTCATTTTTTAAAAATTTACTTGTATTATTGTATTTTTCAACACTAAAATTTCTCTTTGCTTTCATTTAAATTTATCCCTTTATTAATATTTAAATTATGTTTATAGATAATTTCTTGATTTTCTCCACATCTTTCTTTAGTTATTTGAGCATTTTTAGGAAAGGCATTTTAAAGTCTTTGTCTAGTAGGTCCACTATTTGGTCTTTCCCAGTGACAATTTCTGTTGGTTTATTTTTCCTTTCAATGAGCCATATTTCCTTGTTTCTATATATCTCTTGTGATCTTTTTGTTGAAAACTAAGTGTTTGAATTTCATAATGTGTATCTCTGCAAGTCATATTCTCTCCTCCTACAGGATCTGCTGTTCTCTTTTGTTTGTTTTTATGGTTCCAGGCTCTCTCTCTGTGGAGGATGAGCCTAAAGTATAAACTTAAGGTCTTCTCTGAGCCCAAGCCCTGGATATGTGTAGTAGCTTTCTAATTTTCCTGATATATGTGGTTGTTTTTGGATGTGTTATTATTCAATGTGTAGCACCCAAAAAGAGAAAAATGAATGAGGAAAGAAAAAAAGGCACTAGTCCTCTAAATCCCCTGAAAATTGCTTCAGCCAGAGGAGGATGGACGTGCTACAGTGGAAGTGGGGTGCAACAATATCTGCCCACACCTTTGTCTACACATTTATCAACAGAAACAGCAGTCAGTAATGAGATGACAAATTCCTGATAATTGGAGGACAGTCTCCTTTTCGCACACCCTGGCTCTTGTAAGCTGTGTGCAGGCTGCTCCAAGAACACGTGCATTGTGCCTGCCATGGGGCTGGATGGCAAAGGGTATGTAGTTGCTTCTGAGCTAAGAGCTGAAACTGACTTAAAATAGACACAATTTACCACTGGAACCTTCTCTTGGAAATTGAGGCTTCAGTAGACTCTAGAATTCCAACATAATTATATCAGACAGATTTTGCCAGTGTAATTACTGTCTAGGTGGTCAAGTAGAAGTAGATTCCTGGTGCTTCCTGCTCCACCATCTTCCCAGGATCCTCTTAAATTCTTAAGCTATTTTTTTAGGGGAAATGTTAACCTTTAGACAATTTATTGGCATGAATTGGAGCAATTGAATGTCTTCATGAGCTTCTCCAGAAAACTAAAGGCTACTTTCTGTCTACCCACAAAAATTAAATTGTGGTTGAGAAAGTTACATTTCCCAAAGTTACATTTGGGGAGGCAAATTCAAGAAACTCCAAGAGAATCCAATACAAACACTATAGGTTTAATATTTTATCAAAAGGGCATCATTGTATTTCACATAATAAGTAATGAAATGATGAGTACTTAATTTACATTCACTTGAGCTATGTGCTCACCCTTTTCCAAAATGAGAATGTGATGCATCTTTGGCATCTTACAATAGGAGAATGGAAATCTTGACCTACCAAAGATCAAAGATTCTTGTTCCAAAAAAGGCATCTTTCTAGGGCAGTATTCTCAGACTCCTACCACTGGTTTGGGCAAGTCAGGGTCTCCAGACATAATGGGCAGAGAAGGGCATCAGAGGTGGGGACTTGATGGAAACAGAATTGCACTGGAGGAGGAAATAGGAGACCAAAGGAAATAAACCACACCCTTTCTTAAGTTTAGCCAAAAAAAGAGCCTTTACGTATATTGTCCCCAGTATCCAAGAGACAAAGCTTCTCACCGGATACTCTGATTTCTCTGGTGACTTGACAGTGTTTACTGTTATTCTAGTTGCAGTAGTAGTGAAAAATAGAGCAATCTGAAAAAAAAATCGAGCATTTTCCAGGTAAATGACACTAACCTCTTTAAATTGCCTTCATTTTTTTAACAGAGGAGGGGAAAAGAACTATCTACTTTTCTGCCTTCCTAAACATAACCCAACATCAAAGTTTAACTCTTGGTGATGCATGATTGATGTTACAAGCATAAACTTTTGTGTAATGATAAAATGCCTTTAGTATCTATTACCAATAAAGGGATTGTCTATTGCCACATAGTCCATGAAATAAGCAATTATATATTTAGGGTAATTTGGTCCAATGTTCGGCTCATTTGCAAGTGTCAAATTGCCCACTACTACTTCAGATCTCTTTTTCTCTTCTTGATAATAGCTTATACCACAGTGCATTTCCCCAACCTTCTAGTTCAATGAGAAACCTCTAATGGCCTTTGATAAGCAGATGGGATACCCAAGATAGTTGCCTTGTTGGTCTCATAAAATTAAATAGGTAAAAGTGGAAGTCTGATTTTTAGTATATCAAGTTTATGATTATTGCTACATTTCTAAATGTTCAATGATTTCTTATGGTTAAAGCTTTAGAATTTATAATTTATAGATAATTGAAGGATTACTTATAAAAGTAATTACTTATAAAAGAGTGATAGAGAGCATGAGAGAAAAAGAGCACAAAATAGTGGTTGACCACATTTCCATCGTACATGCCCTACTGTTCCCATGTTTGCCCTTTTTTCTGCCCAGTTCACTCCTGTGATGCACTTCTTTCACATGCTACCTGGGCCCTGCTTTTTATTTAGTGGACAAACAAGCAGGTAATTGGATTACAAACATAATTATTTGTGAAACAAAGGAAAGTACAAAGAAAAGTACCACATAATGTACTTGAAAGGAGGATGACCAATGATCAGACCCTGAGTCTTAGCTAGAATCTTATAAAAATAGCCTGTGTAACTTCAAACAAGACATTTCACTTCTCTCAGATCCATTTTGTCTGGAGCAAAAGTCTGAAGCATCTCTAAAGTCCCTTCCAGCACTAATATTCTACGATTCTATACTTTGAGATACAATCTTCCCTTGTAATATGAAATCTTCCCAAACCGTAAAAGAATAATTAAGATCACAGAATGATGCACATTGACAGTTGTGCTTTGTCAGTCACAACAGATATATCTTGAGGTTTATCCCCCAGATTCTGCCAGACTGGAAAGCTTTATGGATGGAAAATTATATCAGCTCAAGGTTGGCAGTGCACATTTCTGTTGCTTCACTAAACCACTGTGCTCCCTGGGAAACCGAGTCTTGTCAAAGCAAATATTGGCCACCAACCTGCCAGTGCACATCCACAGAGAAGGTGAGCTGACACGGATCAGTTGAGCACCAGAATAAAAATTTGCCCAAGCCACAGACCTTTGTAAATGCAGAGGAAATTCCATTGACCTTTTTTTCTTTCCTCTGCAGCAATGTTCCATTGTGATTCTGTGTTTAACCTGGGGCCAGATGAAGAAATATAGAACTACCACAAGGAAAGCTCCTCTCCCTCTATGTCCAAGTTGAGTAAAACTGAGGTACATGTCCAGGGCTCTTCCTCTGAGCTCCAGGCCCCAAGGGATCTCAGCAGGGTTGCAGAAGATGTACTTTCTGTAGCAGAGTGGTTGCAGTACCACTGAAGCTGGAATGTGGGGTTTTCTCCAAGACAGAGTTGAAAACACCAAAACCCAGGCCTCCAAGATGCCTGTACTTCATGCTCCACATCCATAGTAACTAGAGGCTGCGACAGAGGAGTTTGGAGACATGCAGATTTGTTTGAATTTAACTCTCATGTGTACGAGTTGTGTGTTACTCCACAAGTTACCAAACTCTGTACTTCAGTTTCCTCATCTGCAAAATGCTGTTATTTTTTTTTCTTTGCCATTGGGTTAAAGGAGTAATTCAAGATAAGAACTGCAAAACTCTGGATACAGTGCTCAGGATGTGGTTGTTCTAGACGCCAGTGAAAGCAGGCATTAATTTTGCTGTCCCTTAGTACATTTATTTTTAAAATAAAGACAATAATAGAAAACACCTTATAAGGTTTTGAGAAAGACAAAATAAGCTAATGCTTGTACAGTGATTTGATCAATACCTAGCATAATTGTAAAATCCCAACAAGTCAGCTTGTACCATCGTTACTGATACCATTGTGTCAGTCTAGAAGTCAGTCCTAAGATTACAAGTTTTCGACACCACTGGGTTTATATTGGGTAGTGGTGCTTTGGATCTCCATTTTCTCCTCTCCAGAAGGACAGTGTATACTTACCTTCTGAGGCAGGAAAGGACAGAGGATGTAAGCACATCCTCTGGATTCACATGCTCTTGGTTAAAATACTGGCTCTGACATTTATTAGCCTTTCGGCAAGTTCTTCAATCTCTTTGTGCCTCAATTTCTCCATCTGCACAGTGAGGGATTATGTTAATGTGTATTTCATGGAGTTGCCATGACAATTATGTATTAGTAAGCTTTCAGCTTTAGGTTTCAGAAATCTGGCTTCAATGGTCTTACGTCGTGAACAACATTGTTTGGTCCTCTGATGGGTAGTTGAATATATGCTGCCTACCTGCTGAAACTAGGACTCACTTCCCGTTTTTTGTATTATTTGTATCTCATCAACATGTGTAGACTTTGATCTCACACTAACTTTCTAACCCATCCCAAGATGCTGTTAGCATCACCTGGGTACCACACATTCTAGTTCAGGTGTCTAGGAAAGAGGCAAAGTTCCCTTGCTTTTTCCTTTGTTGCTGGAAGCTTCCAAATATGATGCTCTTCTTATTATTGGTCCAAATTAGCTTAGGCCTTTGCATCCTCAAACCAATTACTGGCAAGAGTATCACCATCAGTTTATGCAAATTAACTGGGATGAGAGTCTACATCCATGTCCACTATAAATGAAAGACTACTTAGGACTGGGACTTGAGGATCTAAAGGTATAATGAGTGTTAGAAAAGAATATTATTTTTAATGAATATATTTATTTGGAAAATTAAATTGACAGTATATTAAACGCATATATCATGGGACTTGGCAATAGTAAATGTTTAAAAAAATGGAAGCTCCCACAATGTAATTAATTTCCATTCCTGATCAACATATCCACCCACTCTACCAATGTCAGCATCCTCACTGCCCATTCCCGTAGGTCCCACCTGCACCTGGTGTGCCTGCTGCCAGAAATGCGGCCCTTTCTAAGTTTACTGCATCATACAGCCTTTATCACTCATCTTCAAAATCATGTTCATGGTGCTTTTTCTGACTTCCTCAAATACAAAGAATCTTTTTCCCTCACTACAAACCCTGGTAACATTTATCTCCAATAGACACACTTTTCAAATGATGTCACACAATTTATTATCTAAATTAATGGTCTCAGCTTCCCAAAATTAGTAAGGCATTTGAGAGCATAGGGTTTTTATATATCTCTCCAAAGTGCCTGACCCAATGCAATGCAGGTAATGGATACTCAATGAACAATAGCTAGCTGATTGCTAAAGATGGCCCAGTGGACTCTGGAAAGGGGAGTCTTTACCTTGCATCATTTTTTTAAAGAATGAAAGAAGAGCAACACAATAACAAATGTACAACAAGAAGGAATTTTCCCTAAGTGGATTCTTTCCTCACAGAGACCCTTGGCATTGCCAACTCTTCATCAAAGGAAATTTTCTGCTTCTAAGAAAGTCTATGAGCAGAGAGAAAGTTAAGTGTAGGGAGTCGGAAGTTTAACATTGGAAATAAAATATTATGTTCTTTCAGATGCTCCAAAAGTAGAGTGAAAATTTTCTCCATGCACATCCTGCAGAATAAAGACTATCTCTATCCTTTCAGAAATTCAGGCATACTCACTTCCCATTTATTTTGTCTTCTGACATCCTCACTCCTCCTCACTCTCACCATCCATAAATCTATGGACTCCAGGTGAAGGTTGAGGAGTATAGGGAGGGGTATAGATATTGTGACCATAGAGCACAAGTCACTTTCCATGGATCGCTGATAGGATACAAGCTAGGTAGGACCTGCATTCTCTCCCCGTCAAGGCCGGCACCCACTGAGAGGGTTCTAGGTGCTGTGTTAGCACCAAAACTAAAATACAAACTATGGGATGTGATTTGGTTGGAATTCACTTGACATACAATTCCTTACTTCCTGATGTACCTTTGGCTGTGTTCAAACTCTGCCACCATCTCTTCTTCAAATATTGCTTCTACTCCCTGCTTAAATCTTCATTTCCAGATCCCTTGGGCTGGAATATTCCCCCTCCAAGACCCAACTTCAGTCATTCTTCCTCTCACAAGTTATGCTTTCTTCTTCTTCTTGATAACACCAGCTCAGCTGATTCTGTCCTCATCATCTCTGTCTTTGGAAAATACCATTCATTGGTATTCATACATTATCATTCATATACTAACGAGTGCTGCCGTTTAGTCTTCCCATGGTGTTCAGCACCTCCCCCTCCCCAAACCTGACTCCAGCACAGAGAATTTGTTTATAAATGCTCATGTGTGTTTCATAAACTTTAAGTCATTGTGGTGAATTATAATTCATTCTGACTACATCTGAATATTGCTGCTTTGAGAGTTTACCTCTTGTTTTGGGTGTCAAATTATGGTAGCAATAGGAATCTCTCTATTTTTTTTTTGTTCAATGCCTCACCAGAGTGAAAAGGAATGCTCTCACTATAACCAAGAAACAATACAGCTGGTCATATAACTGGGTGGTGAGGGAGAGGGAGAGGGAGAAGGGAGGAGATTTCAAGAATCTGCGCTTGATAGCCCATCCTCTTCCCAGCCTTCTATGTGGGCCATGACCATGAATTTCAGTGGCCCTGGGGTGTCCCCAGTTGCTAATAAAACAAATTTTTTACATTCTAGAACATGGGCCCTAGTCCTGCCAAAGTGAGTTCACAAAGAAATTCAGGAGGACCATATAAAAGTAATTATTAGGTAAAGGACATTGCTTATATGATTTTATGTTTTATAATATTTGTTAATATTCTCTGTAATTTGTAGTACATATAAATATGTAATAGCATAAGCTAATGTTCTTATAGTTCAGTTCCCAAGAACTCAGAAAAGCTTGGTTTACTTAGCATATTACACATATTCAGAAAAAAATGAACACATTAAAAAGATACCATCTCACTTTCTTGGTCCTCTTTATAATATAACTAAACATGATCAAGGTAGTGCTTCACTCTGGGTTGGAACAGGGATAGAGGGAGGGGCTGTGACAGCCCTGATTTTTCTCCAACAAAACTAATGTGCAGTGAGTGCACACTTGCTTCTCCTCTATGCACTGGTCCCGTCATTCTTTTCTTGGAAGACACCAAGATTCAACTTATTTCTGTTCAGAAAACTATCCATAAATTCATTTGTTTTGTTTATTCAGACTCCCTGAGTCTACATAACACATCGTACAATGAGAATGTCAAAGCCATGACGGAAATACTGTCTTCCATGGAGAAAACAGAAATGCATAACATATAAAATTGGTGAATTAAAAAACTACAGTATGAGTGTTAGAAAATAAGGAAGTAATTACCAGAAGAGACTGTTAAGAGTTGAAAGTAGATGACTCTGGAGAGTAGAACTAGGAGCTGGGGAGGCATGGGAGAGAAAATATTACTTTTTTTTAGTACAATTTGAGTTTTTAAAATCTAGCTTCATGTTTTGCTAGAAATAAAAATTAAATTTAAAAAGAGAAGTGGTTCTGGGGCTGATCCCTGGAGAAAGCCAGTATTTAGAGGTCAGGCAATAAAGAAAGAACCAACAAACAGGAACAAGAAGCGATTGCCAATGGAACAGGGAAATATCCAGGAGAATACAATGTCAACAAGACTGGGACAAAAAAAAATGTTCCAAGAAGAGAGAAATGGGTAGCCATATCAGAGGCTGCTACAATTTTGAATAAGGACAGAGATGTCATCCTTGAATTTGTCACAGTGGAGTGTGTTACTGAGATTGACTAGTTGATTTGGGTGAAGTGAAAGATTGAGCTCAATTAGCGTAGATTGAAGACAGGTTGAGAACTGAGAAATCCAGTACAATAAATATAGAAAAATTGAGTAGTTTTACTTACAGGGGAGCAGAAATGTGAGGTGATACCTGGACTGGGCCGTGGGCTCAAGGCAGCACTGTTTACCCAGGACAGCAGGCAATAAATACGGGTTCAACTGCACCTGGTGGGAGACTTGTTCCTTGACAGCTGAAGAAGTTGCTGTCTGATCATTTTCTAATTTCTTTATTAAACATAAAGTGAAGTCACGCACAAGAGTAAATGGGGGACTGTAAGTACGAAGGTGAGAAAATGAAATGTATCTCCATAAGTGGTAGAATGAAGAACAACAAGAGAAAATCATAGCAAGAGTGATTTGGACTCAGTGATAAAACAATGTAATAGTCAAAAGAGTGTAAAAAAGATTATGTTCTCTAGTGTCCATGTGACCTTGGACAAGTTACTGAAGCACGCACTTCTCAGCTTCCTCACCTTGCACGTGGCATGTGAACCTGGTTGTTGTGCAGCTTAAACAAATCGTTGTGTCCAAGCACATAGCGTTGTGTGGGCTCACATCAAGTTCCCCAACATCATCCCTCTCTTTCCCTGGGAATGTCAGGTGCCATCTGAGCTGAGGCCAGACTGCTACCCATCAGGGATGCTGATAAAAAAACCTCCGAGGATGGAGTAGGTAGTTAAAATAAGTGGCCAGAAATTTTGACATCCTACTGTTCGGAGCCCTTAGCTGTCATCATTTCTGTGATAAAGTGACCCTAGCTACTGTTTCAAAGTAGACCCTAGAACTGCTTTTTACCAGGAAAGGGCAACCTGCTGCTTTATATTGTACACATTTTAGAAATTCGTGGATAAAATAAAGGATTGACTCAGAGGTGACAAACTAATATTACTGAATGATTTTAAATAGACACCCAGAAGTTATTTAAATAACAAGCCAAATTTTTATATTCTCAGAGATTGTTATCTTAAAAGTTGAGTTTTTTTAAAAAAACAATTTGTCATTATTTTCAAAACAATTACTAACCTGTTTCTAAATGTAATTTTGCCTATATTTTCCTATACCAAATTATACATATAGATGCAGCCTGTTTTTTTTCAATGCAGGGTGAGCTATTATAAGAAGGGCATTAGCCAAACTTTTTCATCTCCACAGCAGGAAAAAATAATGGAAATGGGCCATGAGTAAAAGCTATTTTGTTTAAATATTATATAACTTGCCCATGAAGAGTGGAATCTTACCTGCTCTGGAGAGCTTTAAGAATGCGACATGGCTTCTAGTGGTTATCTTGCCTAGAAGTTGCTGAATGAGATGACTTTTCCAGATTCTATGCTATAGTCATCATAGAGGAGCCCATGGCACCTCCCCCACTCCTGTAAGGGACCCCACTTTATAGAAAAGTTTAAAAAGAAAGGATTTCTCAACTTACTAGGGAAATTTAGATGACAGCCCACCCTGGTTATTTGGTTTCATGCAGCCAAAATATCAAACTGCTTCACTGAAATGTGGATTTTTTGCCCATCAGGTTATATTTTTCTTCTATAAATACTTTTCTCCTATAAATATTTCCTTCTATAAATATTTCCTTTGGAAGAACATGTATCATATGTATAGATTAACCCCCCTTCCAGAGCTTCCTTTATTTTTTCTATGTTATACTCCTTCAATTTTTCTAGTCTTTTTATTTTTATCACACAGGCACTGAATATTTTTTATATACCATTTGTAAATCTCATCTTTTTAAAGCTTAAACAAAAAAATTAAACAGATGAGAATTTTGCTTTAGCTTCTGATTAAAATCCTCTGGAAGATTCCATATCTGGGCTCAGGCTACCCAAATCCTTGCTAACTCACCTAGAAAACAAATAGATTTGGAAATATTTCTGATGACACTCACTATCTGGATGAAAATTAAACAATTCCAGTGGTGGGGGGCTTACTACCATAATAAACCACACATTCCTTTGGGGAGCAATCTAAATTTTAGAAAGTATTCTCTGAAAATCAGTCCAGCTTTTTCTCCCTATTGATTTTATCCATTGTTTCTTTGGATACCACTTAGTATAATAACTTCTAGCTATTTTAAGATAGCAATATTACTACTATCTAGCTTAGCCAAAGAAGATATGTACTTCTGTTGATTCCAACATTGCAAAGTGGTTAGCCTTTATTGATCGGAAACAAATTCAGAAAGTAATAGGACACCAAGACACTTCTTTTGCCTTTTACATCATTTAATTACCAGAAAAGAAAATCAAGAATGCACGAGGCAGATCTGCTTTTAGCTGTGCTGTGTTTTTAGCCAATATGCTATTAAGCAGGAGAAAAGTATCCTCTATACTTTCTGCCATTCTGGGTTTTTGCGGTATCCTCTCAGAGGGATGGATATCTTTTACAATATTGTCTAAATGCATCCCACTGTGACTATATTTTAACGCTCATCTTTTGTATTACCTACCTGAAGTTGGTCACTAATTGAATTTCATGCACCCAAATGAACTAAGCCTCATACCTTCTACCATCCCCACATTTGGTGTTCAGCTGAGCTTGTATCTTGATTTAACCAATGGAATGTAGTGGAATGGGCATTGTGGTAGTTCAAGGCTTAAGCCTAAAAAGGGACAGAAACTTCTGTTTTAGAGCTCTTGGTAAAAGTCCATATGGAGGGGAAACAGTTTTCCATTTGGCCAGACAACCAACACCAACTGCCAGTCGTGTGTCTTATAAGATCCAGCACACTGGAACCCCCAGATGACTGTAGATCCAACAACAGCATGTAGATCAAAGGAACTGCTTAAGTGGGTCAGTCCAGCCAAGCAACATAATCATAAGAAATAAGAAACTGGTTGTTGTTTTCACATGTAAAGCTTTGGAGATTTTTTTTAATACAATAGGTATCCTGAACATTCTATCAAAGTACATATATCAAGCAACCTCTATCCTTCAGCATAGTGTTAGGCCCTGGAATCTTATATAGTTATGTGAATGTGTATAAAATAAACATTGTTCTGAAATAAAAATTGGGTCAAATTTCTGGCATCTATGAAAGCACATATAGAGCAACTGAACATAAGACTTGAAAACTGCTGGTGCTTCCTTACCCACATTCTGCACTTACCATACCTACTTGCATACCTACTTACAAATTCCATCCTCTAGAGTCTCTGTGGCACCGTTTTTCTTCTTCTTTCACTAATCCTCCCCATTGATCTTTTCCCTTCATCTTCCCCTCCATACAACACCTTGACCTAGGAACCAAATCTCAGCCTGAGGCTGGACTTACTCATCTTCCACCAGAAATACAATTCTGGCTCAGGACTGAGCTGGGTAATGGTGTATTGTCTTTGCCAGCCATTGGGAGCTGACTGCCATTACTAGTTGACTTCTGGCACCTGCTGTAGGATGCTAGCTCCTAGCACACTGAGGTGATTTCAGAGAGAGAACATTCGTTAAGAGACAGAATCAGAGGTGCTTAAGCAATGCTCAGGAAAGCTACTGGCAGACTAATAAGAAAGAAATAAGAAAGAAAAAAATAAATTGGTGAAATTTAGTGAAAATAAAAAGGTGAGGAAGAGAGTAAGGAAGGGAGGGAAAGTAGAGGAAGAGAGAAAAATATACTTTTACCATCTGTTCATTTTAAGATGCTTGTCAGTAACTTCCCAGTAGAACATTTCCTACTTGGATTTTACAGGTATTGCTCCTGTATTTTTAATTTAAACATTTCCAAATTATTTGTGGTAATAGGGCACTAAATAACATTAAACACAAAGCTACACATATATCTCATGAACATGCTAAAGAACCTAACATTTCATTGAAGAGGCAATATCTATTTATGAAATATTTTAAAAATAGAACATTTTCACTGAATTAATGGTATCATCCAAGATGTCGATATGAATAAGCCAATAATATGCTAACAAGCAGCCTAAAAGACTCAGTTTCAATAAGCTGATGAAACTCGGAGCCAGAAACTAGGGCTGTGAGCTGAGGCTGTGATTCCATCACTGATTGCTCTGGGCCTCCGGGTGGGTCATTTAACCTTGCCTGTCTTCAGATTTCCTATCACCAAAAAGGAAATTAAAACTGGAATTCGTTCTCCTGGGTGGCAGCCTAAGAGCCAGAGAGCATCTTATCATCCTATTTATAATTGTAGACTTACAGAATTTTAGAGTTGGTTGGGTCTTTAGCCACCACCAAATTAATCCCCTCGTTTTACAGATGTCGGGGCTGGGACTCAGCGAGGTGAAGCACCTTGATCAAGGTCAAGCCTGCTGGTACCTGACTTTTAGCCTGGAAGTCCATTGTGTTACAACACAGACCTATGCCATTGAAAGTATCCTTTTCTCCTTTCCTCTTTATGCTCATCGAAACACCTGTGATTAGTTAAAAAATTTTTTTTGACCATACAGGATCACCTTGACATATGTATACCAATTCTGTACTAATGATAAGTTCAAAAATACTATATATAGCTCTTAATGTCAGGTTTGATATTTGCCTAACAATAAAAGATCAAAGTCGTAACTGCATTTGTATTATCCTGATTTGGGGATGAACAGAAAATGCCTTTGCTTAGCAAATTATGTTTTAGGTTATTTTGGCATGTGAATATGTCCTAGCTTCTGATAGATCCTTCTGGGACTGTTCTACCACCTTTGGAGAATTCCCCCCTCTTAAGATAGCAGAAGAGGTTATGGTAACTCATGTTTAAAACAAAACACATCATCCCTGGCTGGTGTGGCTCATGGATTTAGCACTGGCCTGCAGAACAAAAGTCTGACAATATAATTCCCAGTCAGAGCTCATGCCTGGGTTGCTGGCCAGGTCTCCAGTTGGGGTGCATGAGAGGCAACCACACAGTGATGTTTCTCCCCCTCTGTTTCTCCCTCCCTTCCTCTTTCTCTAAAATTGAATAAATAAAATCTTTTAAAAAATAAAACAATAAAATGAAACAGATCATGTGTCATTTTCACGAGTCCATGAGATCCACACAATGGTAGTTTCAAAAATTAGCCCAAACTTTCATTTGGATTTCTTTTGGTCACATCCTGACTTCTATTGTCTCACTTGATTTTTTTTTCCCTGAGAACTTGAGCAAGTGCAAATGGATGTATGTCTACAGTTGTGGTTTTTATTTACATTTTGGAGAGCCAGCACTGATCATTCAGCCTAAAATCCCAAAGATGCTTCCCTTCTGTTTTCAGGAGAAGAAAGACATTGCCAGCCCATTTCAGCAAAGCTTGAAGGGAGATGGAAATCAGCGCCACCCCACGAGCTCCCAGCTTTGTGTATGGTGGCTCACGAGACATTTTCTATAATGTATAGAATGAACTGTTTCAGGGTTTTTTTCCTTGCTGCTATAATTTTTATATCTCATTTTACCTCTGTAATTAAGATAGGTCTGGTAGGTATTTAAATTAGCCCAGCTTTCATCTCTATCACACATTCATTTCAAAACTTTTATGAATATTTAATAGAGGTTTTATAATTCATGGTGATATGATGAACAGCCTTTTGGCCGTTAAGTCAATTGACAGAAAAAAAAAAATCTCTCTCTTCAGGCAGAAATAATAACGATTCTATTTCTGTTCCTAGATTGGTGATTACACAGTCACCTGTTTTCACATTAAACTTTGATGATAAATTACTCAGCAACCATGATAATATCAGAAGTTTTACTGGTCAGAACAAATTGCCAGTAATTGCTCGCAAGATGAAAAGAAAGCACCGCTTCTCTTTCCCCCGTTCACTCCCCATGGGGTTGTGGCTGAGACCCCACAGTCCAACTGGTTTCAGGTTCTTTCATTTCTTTTCTTTTTCTTTTATTTTTCTCATTTCCTTTTAAACCTCGATCTGTCCTCTTAGTAAGAATATATTCGTATTCCATTAGCATGGCAGATTTGGCACACAAACACAAAACACAACATAGGCTGCATAAAAACAGTTAACTTTGAGAAGAATTGCAGCTCAAACAGGTTCATTTCCTACCCAACTCCCCACAGGACATACATGGATATTTCTAAAAGTATTCGGGGAAATGTTTGCAGATGAAAGCATGCATCAAATGATGTTGCTTCCAAAACAATGTAGAGGTCTTATTTTATTTAAATATATCAAAGGTTTAGGAAAAGAGAGGCTGATTATAATACCGAAATATGTATCAGAGAGTTATAAACTCTAACCTTGGCATCAGATCTAGGTAGCTGGGGCATCCTGCCTTTGGTATTCATCTCAGCACCAAGCTGGAACCATAAATGGTAGGAAATGGAGGAGTCACATGCCATCCTCCCATCCTTCAAGTCTCTGAGGGGCCAGGAGGAGGCCCTCCCTATAGCAAATTGGGAAACTGGACCATCCCGTCAGGCTTTTATGTCCCCCTTAATGGGGTCACAAACTCCACTCTCTCCCTGGGGAGGTAATTCTGCTGCCTAATAGCTTCTAGTCCAACAAACTTTTTTCCCTGATATGCAGACAACTCCTCTCTGCTCATTTTCTTCTCAGTAATGCCCCTTTTACTAGCCTGCAAATTCCTCTTTGGGGGTTTGCAGCCCTGAGGCAGAGCCGGTGATACAGCAGCTTCACAGAGCTACCTGCTACATAATCCCACCTCATATGTTAGGGCCATCATCTCCTCCATCATTTCTGTGGCTCCCCTCAGTGCTTTGTCCAATCTGCACATATATATTACTTGTATGAATGACAGATTTGACTCTATAAACTGCAACGCATCAGTGGCTACATGATAGTAAATACTCAAACACATATTCACAGTGTGTATACACCCTACCACCACACACACACTAGACCTTAATGTATCCAATACCCAAGGTTATAAACTCTAAAGGCATTCAAATGTCCTTGGTTTTACCCAAAGAGAAATGCAGAGAAATCTGGATTGCTTACCTCTTATTTTCACTCCTTCCAAAGTTTATTTCTCAGTGAGATTTTGGAAATCTGTCCTTAAGTGGAAAAAAGTTAGCAAACTACATAACAGATCCATATCCTGGTTATTACCAAAGCAAATTTGCTTTCATGAAAAGGCATTACATACAAGCATGCTCAGGTTGAGTATTATTTAGAGTCCTATACTAGAAATAAAGCAGGAGATTCTGTGAACATACCCCACCTCTGGACAGGGGTCTCACAGAGCCATGAGAAGAGTCAAATGTTATCTAAATTTCTGATGAGGCCATTCTGGAAAATATACCGTTTAGCTCTGCTGAGGAGGAAGGATGGAATTTACTATCAACATTTCCACACATTCCGTTTCCTCTCCATTCAAAGGAAAACTCAGAGCTGAGCTACCAAAGTGGCATCATGCAAACAGGAACCCATAAACATCAACCGCCTCTGTGTATACCTTTTGATGTGTGAACAGTGTGTCATTGTGATGCTGGAAGAAGCCCAGCTCTCTCCCGCTTTATTGTAGGCTGTAGGGCCTAATCGGCATAAAATAACTGCCAACGGGGCCCATGTGCATTTTAGTGCTTCAAGATGCTGAATCATTTTAAAATTTTTATTCCAGTGAGGTGGGTGGACTTAACAAATGTTTACAGGACAGTGGTTGTGATAGGTGGTCACTTGGCATGTGCTTGTGCATACATACACGCACACATTCCTGATGACACAGACATAAAGCTAGAGGAGGGAGAGGGTAAGGCTCTTTGTCTCCTTCAGTGCGTGTGCAGTTTGCACCAGACAGTTCAACCTTTCCTTTTCACTTGTGAATCCTTTTCATTTGTGAATCCTGGACAAAGTTATATAATATATAATATGTACATACGTTATTATATACTGTCCATAAAGTATAATTTGTCCAGAAAGGATATGTGTGTGTGCACGCATATATATGTTTGTCCAGAAAGCATCCAGCTGTGTAACATGAAAAACAGACACACTTATTGAAAAACATATCAGATATAAAAAATGTTGTACATAGGACACAGATACCTCAGTCCCCTTCAAAGAAGGCACCTTGGGACCTCACACAGTTCCCCCAGCATCTCTTCCACTGCTC
This sequence comes from Phyllostomus discolor, assembly GCF_004126475.2. Lineage (NCBI taxonomy): Eukaryota > Metazoa > Chordata > Mammalia > Chiroptera > Phyllostomidae > Phyllostomus > Phyllostomus discolor. Next base: position 25,773,942 of record NC_040911.2, read on the forward strand.
AGAACAGCCTGCAACATTGTTTCTTGGAATTGACATCAGCTGCCCCATTGCATTTTCCTGAATCATCGATAGTCTGAAACCTCTTCCCTTTCTTTTTCTTTTTCTTTTTTTCTTTCTTTCTCTCTCTCTCTCTTTTTTTTTTTTTTTTTTTTTGGAAGCTAGGGAGAGTTCTCATATTTTTTTTTATTTTATTTTAATCGCTGTTCAAGTAGTTTTCTGTCCTTTACTCCCATCCCAGCCCAGAAACCTCTTCCTCTTCAAAGGTGATTTTAGTTTTCGGAAAAGCCAGAAGTCACAGGATGCCAAATTTGGGTTGAGTCAACTGGGTGATTTTCTGGTTCACAAAAAAACTCTGCATAAGACATGATGCATGAGTGGGCACATTGTCTTGATGAAGCTGCTAATCACCAGTTGCCCATAGCTGTGGCTGTTTTTGTTGTATTGAATCTCTCAACCAACAAAGAACATTGAGGCAGTACTCTTTATTAACTGTTTGGCCTGGAGGGGCATACTCATGATGAACAACACCTTCCTAGTTAAAAAACACAGTTAACATGGTCTTGATCTTGCTGGGACTTTGTCGTCCTTTCTTTGGGCATAGACAACCAGGCAAGTTCCATTGGGATGACTGGACCTTCGTTTCCAGATCATAGCCATAGACACATGATTCATCGTGGGCTATGACCTTAAGGAAATCTGGTTCATTGGTAGTGGTTTAAATCAACTATTAGCATCTTCAGCACTATGTCCTTCTGCTCTGATAGCAGAAACTATGGAATGAATTTTGCACGACACATTTCCTGTTCAGATCCTGCCTCAAAATCTCGGATACAGTAGGTTTTGGAATCCTCAGATCAGTTTCCAATTCTCACACTGTCAGTCACCAATATTTGCTAATTGCACCCCTGATACATTCAACATTCTCATGTGTTCTGTTGTTGCAAGCCTTCCAGAACATGGATCACTTTTAACAGATTCTTGACTATCTTTGAAGTATTGCATCCAAATAGTTTCCATGAAGGAATGTTCAAGGTTAATGCAAAATGTGATACAGACTCATTGCTCTACTCGCTTGGTCATTTTGAATGTGACAGCCACAGTGTACACAGGTCCACTCAATAGCATCTACCACCCCCAGTGATTAGTACAGTGAAGTCATTGTTGTTCATGCATGTGCATGCCAGTCCATTCTCCTTGGCTGCCAGGTTACATCGATATTGTGCAAATCATTTTTTTATAATGGTTCTTTTTTAAAAATTTTATTTATTTATTTTTAGAGAGGGAAGGGAGGGAGATAGAGAGAGAGAAAGAAACATCCATGTGTGGTTGCTGGGGGTCATGGCCTGCAACCCAGGCATGTACCCTGATTGGGAATCGAACCTGCGACACTTTGGTTCACAACCCGTGCCCAATCCACTGAGCTACACCAGCCAGGGCTCAAATCATTTTTATTATATTAACAGTGGCTGACTTTTTCTACATATATATATATATACACACACACACAGTGTATACCTCATAATGGCTTTCATCTTTTCACTTAATTTTATAGCTATAATGTATGGGGAAAAGGTAGTTTTGATATTATTTTATTCTAAATGACTTTGTGGAATCTTCTAACCTAAGACAAAAATCCTCAGCAGTTACTTAGCCTTGTGAAAACTGGTGGTTCTTGTACCTGAGTGAATACATTTACCATACTTCTAATTTTGCTCTTGGGTTGGGCATTTCTGAGGGGATATTTATAGAGCTGAATATATGTGTGTGTATATATATATATATGTATGTATATATAACACATATGAAGAAGTAGGCAGATTCACAGATGTGTTACATGGCAATCCTTCTCTCTACTATGTGTCCTCTAGACTATAGAGTGGTCAGAGCACACAGTACTCAGCTAGAGCCAGGTGGGTAGATCAGATGACTGTGGGGATTCTTGGCATCTACTGAAGTTTTATAAGCATGCAGATATGAATGCACTAGTAAACATTCATTCTGGATGCATCATAAATGTAAGTATATGAATAAGTACATTTCCTTTCAGTAGCTCAGTAATTGATCACAGTCATGTAAATTACAGGTTACTAAAAAGGCTATGGAATATTGAATTTATTATAAATTTCAGACACCCGTGATAACTTTCTCCTATATAACCCTCACAGAGGCTAAGACCCTTGGCAGGAACTAAAGTGAAAACATATACAAGTTCACAGATTTGGACTTCAAAAGAAGTAGAGTGGAAATGATGTATAAGATCCTCTAATCTGCATGCTGTGCTGGCCTGGGAACCTTACCCATATACTCATTTGATCCTTACAGAACCCTATGAAATATGGACTACATTCCCTATACTACAGAGGAAGGTAACTCAGAGTACCTCATCCAAAGCCCCCTGCAATAAGTAGGCCAAAACCCACATTCTAAGTCTAGATCTGACCACACAGCTTCAGGAGCAGTATTCGTGTCATCTGCCATGAGGGATGTAGCCTCAGAGTTTGCACTGGCTTCTAAATTCAGACTCTGTGAGTCGCCAGCATTAACAGCTGGAGGGAAGAACTGAGTCATTATTCACATGTACAGTTGCTTTATATAGAGACAGAATAGACTGTGACTCTATGGCAACAGTTAAAGGGCTCCAGGGAGAACCCCTACGATCCTCCCAATGAGCCACATCCCCTGCTTTAGCACCTGTATTCCCTTATGGGGAACAACACCTTCCATTTTACAAATACAGAGAAGGCTTAAAATAAAATCTCCCAGAGAGTTGTAGTACACAGTCTGGAATACATACCTAAATTAGACAAGATCCCTTCCTGGGAGTATGTTTGATCAGAGAATAGAAAAAATATAGAAAATGTAGGCTAGCTGCAGGTCTTCCCTAAAGGAAAGGCTGGGGCACTAGAAATAAAACGTATGAATTTACACTTTTTCTAGGCCGGGCATGTTCTGCTTATTTGATGAATTAAATATGAGTAGCTAAGTGCTGCATGATACGGGCGAGTCAGGCCCTTCCTTTCGCCCCAGGTTCTCATCCAGAACACGGGGACCAACACTGCTGTGTACCAAGGATATTTAGCAACTTCCCTGGAAGTGCCCCATGCTTACTTGGAGAATGTGTGAAATGGGACAAACATCCATATACATTTTTCTCTGAGAGGAAATTTAAAGTTAGAAAGAAAAATGAAAACTTCAGGAAAATAGTAAAGATGAGTTGTTTTTTTCCCACCCTACTTAGCAGCGACTACCTGAGATATGTTTAGAAAACATATGAAAGTATTAAGAAAATATGCTGGCATGTTCTTCAAATAGAGCTATAAAAACAAAGGGAAAATTACAAAAGTCTCAGCACAACAAGAATACATGTTGCTTATCATACTGATAAGCAACTCTGCAGAGGGAATAACTACATTTGGTAGAGCAAAAAGAAACCTAAGCAGATCCAGTGAAAGGGCTTAAATAAATTGGAGGGATCATGGTCAGACATCAGAAAGAACTTATTGACAAATAGGGATCAAATATTGATCCAGGGAGGTGAGTAATCCATTGCTTAGAGATATTCTGAACCATAAATATGCCCGTTCAATTTCCTAATTGCACAACAGAATGATTATTTTCCTCCTCAGAGATTTATGAAAAAAAGAGTCAAATTAATTAACCATTCTGCTTCATCCATTTAACATAAAATTAATGTTATTTTGCTAATATTTATTAGTCATGTTACAGCAATATTAAATAGTATATTAAGGCATCTACTAGCACCACATATTTCTCATATATTAGTGGTCATAACATAGAAAGTCACTATTGCCAGCTACATGCATAATAAATGACATTGTAGGATATTACTAAATTATTGTACAAAGCTCAGTAGTTTACTTCTACCAAAGTAAACTACTTAAAATATCAAATTTTAAATTTTCAACTGTGTTTCTCAAACAGAATCAAACAGGCTATAAAGTACTGGGGTTTGGGGCTACCTGTTTCTCATACCTGAAAGGCTTTCGTATCTCATCACCCAGGCAATCATGCAGATTCTCTGTCCTCCTTAAAGCAGACTGAATTTGACAAGTCTTCCTACCCTCAACTTTGCTACCTTCACACAGGCTATACACATAAGCATCATCTTTCAGTGAAATACTAAAAAATGAACTAATGTTGTCTTCCTTCCTTTGGTCTTAGTCTCCTTTAACGTTTTTTTGTTTTTGTTTTGTTTTTTCTCATTGATGCCAGAGAGAATTGTAAAATGCAAACTGGATCAGGTCACACACTCTTTCTGAAAACTCTTCAGTGATTTGAATTGTCCCCAGAATGCCATCTAACCCCAGCACACCTCCCTGGGGCTTGTCTAGTCTCTTCCCTTCCCTCTGTTCAGGAGACACTTTACATCCTCCCTAGAATAGGTAGGCTTCTCAGGCTTGTGCAAGATTCAGCTTTGATGAGCCCCTTGAGAAGTCCTTCCTTTGTCTCCCAAGCTCCCATGTTTGGGGAATATGCTTCTCCCTGTTAGAGAATTAAAACAGGTATCATGAGTCAACTGTTTATTCATCCTTTGCCTGACCAGACTGAGTTTTTCAAAGGTAAAAGCTTGAGTTAGTTATAAATAAACCTTCACCAATTCTTTCAATTCTCAATAAATGTGTGTTGAATAACAAATCAGTATTAAGGGTCTGGGTCCTAAATTGGAGCTTAATATATGTTTATTAGCTAAATTCATGTATTTATTAAGCTCTGTAGGATCTAATTTATATTCATTGAACTTAGACAAAAAGTTTCTTCCTTTTGAGGCTCTAAGCTTCGTGTCAAACGTGAGAAGGCAAAGCACTAGTTTAACTTGAGAAGGGAATAAAGACTGGTATTTTCTGAACAGAAGAAAAGAGTAGTCAGTGTCCACCAGTTAATTCTCCTCTATTGTTTTTCTCAAGGGTGCATATATAAAGCTGCTTTTCTAATAACTATACAGATTTCTGTGTAGGAACCATTAACAAAAGTATTAAGTCCTTGTGACAACTGATTAATTTTAGTTTAAGGTTATGAATACAAAACAATGAGTGTTGGTATATAACATGCATTTTAATGATGTCACACCAAAAGAAAAGATGAGAAAGATAATTCAATTTGTTTTCTGTGAAAGGTCACATCTCCTGAGATAAAAATTGTCCCTTAGGGCACCAATGCCTTTCTGGGCATGTTTCCCTCCTGCTGCCTCTCTGGTTCCTCATGTTTCTTGGGGATGTGAGCATTTATATTTAAAGACAAACAAGCTGTGTTGTCTGGGATGAAGGCAGGTGGTGGAGCATAGCAGTGGAGGAAACCTTATGCTTTCACAATGAATGAAAAGTGGTTTTGCCCATGATGTCATCATTACTCCAGGACACTTTAAGTTATTTTAATATTTATATTTAAGTTAAAAATTAAAAGAAATGGAATGGATAAAGTCATTAACACTACATTTGCATATATATATATATATATACACACACACACACACACACACACACACACACACACACCAGTGTGTATACACATACACTCTTCCTGTGGAGGTGGAAGTTTCCGAGAAAGATTGTACATCATTTGGTCAAAGTTTATCCCTAGTATTTATACGCAACATCTTGTCTTTCAACAGGGTTGAATCTTTTACAGCAGCAGGGCCCAGAACAGGGGCTTCACAAACTTGGAGCTCAATATGGATTTGTGGAACCAGTGAATCAATACTTGACTCTAGATATGTTGGCAAACATTCAGTGCGTGACCCTTATGACCCATCCAGTGGGACTCAATAGGTTTTACAAACAAGAAAACAGATATTCAGGACGCAGCTGTTTGTAGACCGAGCAGAAATTTCTTTATAAATAAATGTTCAGCTTTAAGTGTCACAGACTAATGGCAAAAGGGGGAACTAAGTGAGATATAATCAATCAGGTTATCAAAAAGTACTTCAGTGTAAGTTGTAATTGTGTATACAGAGCAAAAATTCTGTAATCTTTGACTTTAGAGATATCACAAATCTGTATATTGAATAAATGGCAAACAATGAGTAAGGAAAAGATAAATGGAAGGTAAAAGAAAGGACAGTGGACAATAATCTGATTGCATTAGTGACAGTTCCTCAGAGGACGAGAGATTTCTGTTAATGTGGGATGTCAGTGTTTAATCAGACTGCAAGGCTACTGGGAGATGGGCTTGAAGAGGAAAGATAGAGAGAAGTAAGGATGTTCTAGAAAGAACTTGATTTGAAGAAGCTGAACAAGAGCTAAGTGAAAATGCAGGACAAATGAAGAAAGTGGGTGGAGACATCGTATTTGTGTCTCCATCGTGTGGAGACACGTTCATAACTATGCTGCCCTCCTTCAGGTCCTGTGTCACAATTTCATATCTAGATTGCACTGCAAATGGGAAGGAAGTGTGTACCTTGGGGCCTTCCAAAAACGTCTACTCTAAGTCAGGTTAAGGAGAGGACATCTGGGAGATGATGAGATGTAGCAGAAAGAAGAGCGGAGTTAACTACCCTGAGTTTGGGTTACTAACTTTAGGTTACTAACCAGCTGTGTGGAGTAAAACAAGCTCCTTAACTGTACTGGGCTTGACTTTTCTTATCCGAAAAGTAAAGGTAATAAACTTGTAGTAGCATGTGAGAAATCACTCTTCTAACTAGGGGGTGGCTTCCCAAATATAAACCATCTTCTCCTCTTTGAAGAATTCTTGGAAAGTTTGGCCAGGGAAAGCTTAATGATAGAGGTCAAATTCAAGGTAGATCTAAACAGTATGACCTCATACTGATGAATATTTGAAAGTAATACTATTTCTGTCACGGTAAGAACAATCACTTTCAGGAAACCCTAACTACTGAGGATAGAATATAAAAACATAGATGAGCAAAGCTGGTAACTCATTCCCTGACAATTAAACCCAGATCTTAGCAAATAGTAGATCCTTTAATAACACTTATGAAAAAGAAAAAAACATACTTTATTTTTTTAAATGGACTATAATTTTCATATAGTAAAATTTGCTCCTTTTTTGTGTACAGTTCTATTAAACTTACTGATTTAAATGCTGACATAAGGCAAGACATCTGTGCTGATACATCTATCCTGTTTGCTCAGTCCCATAGTGACCATGGGGACATAATTTGTGAGAACGTTGGGCAAGAAAGGAGAAAAATCCATGATATCCATATAAAGCAAGATAACTGATATGTCTCTGTCTCATTGGCCCCTGCTGAGGAATGACAGTAGCATTGATGATGAAGATGGATAATGAAGACAGGGGTTCACAGGTTCCTGCTTTATTATCCTTAACTAAAGCTGTCCATAGATGTACATTCAGTAATGAGGACCTCGGGAAATAACCCCAAATGGAGATGAAAAGAGAAGGGAAAAACATGTAGAAAATTGAACTTTCTAGACAGAATTATTGGTTTTCTAAAAATTGTTTGCAAAATAAGTTTCTATATATCTTAGCATATTGTCTCCCAGTTTTATGACTAATTCTACAATATATCTCTTGTCTTGTGTTTATTTGACCTTCTTTTCTACCAAGCTATAAACACAACAGAAAAATGTACAAATCTGTTTAAAATGGCATCTAATAGGAAATAATCATTTTATAAACTAGTATTACCAATAATCAATCAAAGTCTCAAAAGATAAATTAAAGCTACCTCTTTGCCCATGTGACATCATAAACTCTGCAATGAAGAACAGAAATACAGTTCATCTGAACAGAACACTCCTTAAAATCCCATGGCCTTCAACAGTTCCAGTCTGGCAATGGTTGGAGAAGTGAGGCTTAGGTAGGAAAGGTGGAAATCATCAGATAACATTCAGCCAGCCCCTTCTGAACTGTGGAGGTAGAGGACAGTTAAGGCAGAGAGGGATTGGGAGAGAGGAAAATATCAGCCTATAGAATACTATAAAAGGCTCAATTAAGGATATTCAATGACAGGTACACACAAGAAACAATTGTAAATGTATTTCCTAAGTTTGCATTTTGGGAAGCACCTCATTCACTAAGAATAATTTATGCACTGCTAAAATGTGCATCCCCAACCTTCAATTTGGCACCATAATAATCTCAGTGTCATCAGTTCGTCACTACTGATAGCAACAACTGAGGCCATTTAAGAAAATTGAAATACTCCCATTCTTTTAAAAAATTCTTAAGCTGAAGATAGAAATGGTTTCCTTTACACTACAGGGCAATTCTGTGGGAAAGGGAATAGTGCATAAGCCACCCACTCAAAGTAATTTCTCACCTATCTGCCTTGTGCCTGAATTTCTAAGCATCAGGGTCACTTTTTCCAGCCCCATGTTAGTGAAATAGGCACAGAAAGAAAGTAATTCCATGGGAGGATGAAAGTGTTCTTCTCCAAAACAAAATGATTTGTAGTAAACTACTTTTTACACTTGTCGGAGGTAGAAAAAAACAAAAATATTGTAACCTCCAGGAACCTGATTTTAATACAACCTGAGTTGAATAGAGTCTAAAAAACTTCTAAACGATTATTTTTTAATTATTTCCAGAACTGAGGTCTTTGCATTTCACAACCCTAGGATGCTATTCTCATTGATGTTCACAAGAATGTCGAAGCAAAGTTGTAGAATGTAGAGCCTATGCAGCTGTACATGGCGGTCCCATCCAGATCTGTCTGGGCTCAAAGGAGACTGACTCACATACCTGGTTGATGTTGAAAGAGAATGTTTTTAACCAGTTCAAAGGGTTAGCTAAGTAGGTTTGTTAAAGAGTCAGTGAACACTGGGAATATCAATAGGCCCTCTGAAACTTGATGGGATTTTAATCTCATTTTTAATAATTATGGAAGTTTTCATATTATACTTTAAAGAACAGAGTTGGCACCATGCCTGTGAGGACAAGGTACTCATTATCACTGACACCCTCCCCTCTGTTCTTGAACAGTTTTTTTTTCTCTTGAACACTTATTGAAGTGTTCAAGTTGAAGTTATTGACAAGTAAAATCATGAATGAGGATGTTTAATTGCAGAGGTCTCATTTGTGTATAATATCTGTAGTTTTGAAAATCAATTCAAGGTGCATTATTTCACTTGACTCTCCCCAAAAGGGTGAATGTTGCTCACCCTGGTCTGCCGATCTTGGGATTGAGAATCTAGAGGGTTAGGAAACTTCTCTCTGTTCCCTAGTGAGTAGTACTGGGGCTGCGATGGTAGCCACACTTCCTCTGTCCTAACCTACTGTTTTCACTTCATCAACACTATCTCTTGGCCCTACCTGACTCCTTTTATCAGCCAGATAGAAATAAGCACATATATATTTGTTACTTATTTTTTGCTTGCTTTTTGTTAAAATATTAAACCAAGTACCAAAAAAGTTCCTTTCTCCAGGAAGGAAAGGGGACAAGATCTCCTACATTTTGCTCTTATTTTAGTCTGGGTCACTTCATGAAACTTGGATGACAGCATACTGTCACTTCATGACAGCATCTGCAGGGTATGATTCAGACCTCTACCTCACCCTCGACATTTCAAACCGAATAACCCAGGTCCATTCCTCAGAGCCCTGCTTATGGGCATCCTCCTCCCCATGTCTCCTGTGACCATGGCTTCCTGTCCCACCCACAAATCCTCTGCAGACTTTCAAAAGGCATGTCCTTTCAAAAGTCTCCTTCCAGCCAGTTAATCAGCACCCTGTCCCCCTACTGCAGTCCGGCTAGACTAAGTAGACAGTGTCACTATTAAACTGCTGAAATTCAGATGCCATGTCACACATGCAGTTTCAGAAGAGTGGCTATAAGAGGGACAGCAGCCTCTCTGCCTGCTGACACTGTGATGCCTGGCCCTGTGGACAAGCAGCCTGGAATCTCATTAGCCTCTTTCCTGGATGCAGCATTGCATGTTAAGCATCTGTCTCCTCTGATTGCAGCCTAGGGTCTTTGGGGAACATGACTCTAGTTTAAGAGCCTTGTCACTACCCTAGTTTCCAACATGGCCTCAGGAAAGGCCTTTCAACTCCTTTTTACCTCTCTGTCCAATTCGAATATCACAAATTAGTATCTCCTCATCTGCCACCAAGTTTTATCATTGTCCAATAAAATGTCCTTTCTGTTTGTGTTCTCTTAACAATATCACTGACAGTTTTATATTTATCCTGGCTAAGACCTGGTGCAGATCTTATTTTGGCTTATTTCATGATGCTTACTTAGCCAGTGTGCACCCTGTACCAGGGATCTCATTTACACTGAGGTTACAGAACACATCTGGTCTAGCTTCCCACTCATTGGGTTCTCCTTGGGCTAGGTTATCTGAATGGTTGGTTTGTTGTTAAGAAAGCTTGGGGCAGTTGGTTTAATTATATGCCATTTTGGACCCTACTGGTAGCTGGTTAATAATCCTTAGGAAAATATGATAACTATGTACATCTCAATTTATAAACTCTTCCACTGGCAAAAACTGTAAAGCAAAGAGGAAGAACCATTCGTATACCCTATAAGGATTCTATTTCTGTAGATCTTTGGGCCTTTTAAATTGGCTCCTGATTGTTATATTAACTGGAATTCATATTTTCTTTCCTCAATACTAATTCCATTTGATTAATACATGAAGCGCTTACTATATTTCTGGCACTGACTAGAATTTTAAGTTTTCAGCCCCCAGGCCTGACAAGACTGTGGTCGGTAAAGAAGAGGCTTTGCTTGGCCTTGGCACTCCATACAGCTTTGTTTAGTTTGGTGGAAAGCATAGCAATTATTTGATTGAAAAAAAAACATACTACAATTGATGAACACTATTATTTAAGGCTACTTTATGTGCCAGGATGAGGTTTGTGGGCACAAAAAAATTCAGAATAACAAAAGCAGAGCCTTTAGTCTGCAGGAGGTTCAATGATAATTGAGGTGATATGACAAGTTTCACTTTTGGAAGGAAAGACAGGACCAAAATAGCAATGGTCTTGAACATCAGAATATTTGGTAGGTGATGAATAATCAATGTACCAAATACAGTGGCTCATACATAATGATTAATTAACTTAAAAATATATATGTTGGCTGATTGTTCCATGAATGATTTAGTTCAAGCACAACAATGCTAACAGAGAAAGAACCCAGTATTTTAAGCCCTGATAGATCTTAGTGGACTATTTGTAAGCTGCCTATCACATTTTTTTAACCTTACCCAAGGACTCTTCTTTAACCCTTTTTAGAGAGACAGGAAGGGAGAGAAGAAGGGAGAGAAAGAAACATATATGTGAAAGAAACATGGATTGGTTGCCTACCATTCACACCTGGACCAGGGATTGAACCTACAACCTAGGTATGTGTCCTGAATAGGAATTGAACTGACAACCTTTCAGTTATGGGAGAATGCTCCAACCAACTGAGCTGTGCTGGCCAGGACATATTTTTCTAAGAGGAAAATATTAGACTAATGATGGTGGTATCTTCTTTATCATTGACCATGACAGGTAATATATAAGACATCCTGAATTTCTGATTTATGATCACAACAACCCTGTGAAGCAGCCATTTCTATCACCAAGGCAGGCTCTGAGGCTCAGAGAAGTTAAGCAACTTGTAATATGTGGAATATATTGTAAAAGATCTGGTTAGGATTCAAACCCTGCCCTCCATATTTTACGTGTCAGTCTCTTTCTACTCTGCACAAAGAACCCACTTAGGCTACACTCTTCTTCTAACCTGTGATCTAATGTGAGAGGAGAATGAATTCTGGGCCCAAGGGAGAATATTTTCCTATGTCCCTTAAAGGTACTTTTTAGGAATCTATGGTTCATTCAGCTCCTTCTATTCACTGCCATACAGATGGTTCATGCTGCAATACTGTCAGGTTTAATGTATGTCACTTTGTGCAGATAAGAGTCCATGATGCTAGGACCATGCCTCATTCACATTACTGTGTCTAGCTCTGGCATCATGCTTGGAACTTTGTACAGAGTCACTGGTGTTTATTGAATTCTGTTGAGTCATATCAGGCATGCACTGGAGGCAAGTATGATATGCTGTCTAGCTCATGGATTTGCAATGAGGTTCCAGGCTCCAGAGTGCCAGATATTATGTGATTTAGGGCTCCTCAGTCACTTTGAGCTCAGTTTTCTCTTCTGCAACTCTGCAGCTCATATTATTGTAGTGAAGATTGAATAAAGTAAGAAGATGAATGAAGCACCTGCCACAATGTGCAGCACATACTGGACACAAAACCAAATATGTGCTCCTTTTTTTCTCCCTTTTCCCTTTGGTGCTAATTTTGAAGGTGACTCTGGGACATGAGTATTCTTTATAACCCTGGCATTCCAGTAACCCAGAGCCTCCTGTGTTTTATATATTCTTGGTTATATGATAAGTGGCCTAAAGCCATTAACAATTCACTCATTGGTCTTAACAAGCTAATATGCCCCTAAAGGTGCTTTTGTAACACAAGCAAAGGAAGCAGAGGGTTGAACCATTTATTCTGTGAATTTGATTGATGTCAACAGGCAATCTGGACAGCTGAGGTCCAAATGCACACTCTTTTTTCCTTTTCCTTCATGGCAGGATTGATTTTGGCCTGAATCATCTGAATAATTGCCTTAGCTCCCCTAAGACGTGTCTTTCACTTTGTGGGTGTAGACAGCTATAGAAAACAAGTATTATTTTAACCTCCTCAAAACACGGAAACTCTCAAACACAGAGAGGTTAATTGGTTTGACAAATGTCACACAGCTCCTCGATCGTCAAGCTGAGAGACAGCCTCCAGGTCTCCAAGCTACCCCTCCTCTCAACACATTAAAGAAAACCATTATAGCTGCTTAAGCATATCAACGCTTTAAATAGAAATAATAACCTTTACAGTCACATATTTCTTCCCTTTTGGGTGTAGAAATCATAGTCCAAAACTGTTTTAATAATACAGTAATCACATAGAGAATTTTTACTATGTCTGTTACCTAAATGCCACATATTCCTCGGTCTCAAACTTACACTTTGCATTTAGATAAAACAGACAATAGATGGTTAGAAAACAAACAAATGGGACAGGTCAAAGTCCTTATTTTTCTTTATCAAATGATAAATCATGCCCTTAGGAATCATGAACTCATCATTAAATCAGTGTTTAAAGCTCCTTATGTGAACATGGTGTTATGCTGTAGAAAGACTCCCATTGATGTGCATTTCCCATAAGAATGAGTGGGATGCAACCCTGGGAAAAGTCAATGCTAAAGGACTAAAGGACTAAAGTTTCTGCCCTGGTTTTGTACCAACTGACTGGGTGAGTCACCACAGCCCTTGAGGAATGGAAATTGTAGTATCCAGCTGGACTAACACTAATGGGTTTATTTAGAACCTAGTAAGATCATGTAGAAGAAATTACTCTCAAAATATTGAAGGACTATATGAATGAATTACTATAATCTTTTTATTAAGGGAAGAAGACAAGACTGTGATTAGGACAAGGCTGTATGTAAGCACCACTCTGTGGAATGAATACTGTGTACCCTGTGAATCTAGAGAAGGAAAAATCCATATCTACATTTACAGTTGGAAATGACCCTTGGGACTGGTTCTTGTATTGGAGATTTCATTTATGTGGTGCTTTTAACTTCAGGTTAACAAATATGCCATACGTTTTCAATATAACCTAATTATTTTGTGAGGCATTAGGGAACAAGTTATTATCCCTATTTTCTCTTTAGGTAATTTGAAGTCCATATAGGTAAGTTCACAATCAAGCTCAAAATCACATAGCAAGCTACTCCATAAGGATAGGATCTGACTATGGGCAGTAGGATTGGAACTGTCTTCTACAAACATAAATGTAAGATCATAGAGAAGAGGAGGAGTGTGTCATATTAAGCCACTTGTCTCCATTGTGTGGAGACAGATGCTGAACTAAATGGCAGTCTTTGAATTACCTGCAGATTTCGATCACAGTTGTATGTCTTCCACCCTTCACAAGTAATTGAAAGTTTTTGTGCACCACATTGTGTTCTACCTAGAGTATTGATTGCACTTTCTGGTGGGTTGTTTTATAACATTGGAGTACTATGGAATGTGGACAAAACTAGGCACGAGATAGGACTCAAGACACTTCAAATCTACTCAGTTTGGGGACTAATTTGCTCTGTGACTTTGAGCAAGTCACTGAATTTCCTTTAACTCTCCTGCATTTAAAATGGAAATAATATTAATTACCCTACTTACCTGAGAATGTACTAGGAGAGTGTATGTTAATATAAATGTTAAAATGCCATACAAATGCAAGATTTTTCCTATGACAATTTCTCTGATGGCTATTATTTAAAAAGATAGCATATATCATCAATCAATCAATCAATCAATCAAAATCTTCAGAACTTCCTTAGCCATCCTCAGCCTCTGAGACCAACCAACACCACTTTTGGACTTGAACCCCTCATTGCCAAACCACCATGAGCTCCCTAATTCATCAGAATTTCTTCACTGATGTGGAGGCTGCGGTCAACTGCCCAGTCAACCTGCATTTGCAGGCCTCCTACACCTACCTCTCTCTGGGCTTCTATTTCAATGGGAACAACACGGCTCTGGAGGGTGTGGGCCACTTCTTCTGTGGTTGGCCAGGAGAAGTACAAGGGAACCGAACATTTCTTAAAGATAAAAAACCAGCACAGTGGTCTTGTTCTCTTTCAAGATGTGCTGACGCCTTCCCAAGAAGAGTGGGGTAAAACTCTGGACTCCATGGAAACTACCTTGGCCTTGGAGAAGAACCTGAACCAGGCCCGTTTGGACCTGCATGCCCTGGGTTCTGCCCGCACAGACCCTCACCTCTATGACTTCCTGGAGAACCACTTCCTGGATGAGGAGGTAATACTCATCAAGAATGTGGATGGCATCTGACTAACCTCCACAGCCTGGCTGGATACCAGGCTGGGTTGGGCAAGTATCTCTTCAAAAGGCTCACCCTCCAGCCTTTGGAGCCCAGAGGCCTTTGAGGGACCCCTCTGCATTCCCCTGGTGTCTGGCTTTAGACTAAACCTCTCTCTGAAACCAGTAGGCATCCTTTTAACCACCCTGGAACCCTCTCCCATGCATTGAACCAAATGAAAACAATAACACTTTTTGAAGGGAAAAAAAGGGTAAGCTAAGAATAATACTGAATGAAAGAACCAAAAACTCCTAGAATTTGGAACTATGAAGAGTCCTAGCAATGTGAAATATCTTAATCTGGGTTTAACAGAGCCCCAGGCAGGGGGAAGATTTATAGATGTGGTCTAGGGAACTTATAATACTCTCCCCAAATGTGGATTGCACAACTGTGTGTATGAGTGTGCTTTTCACAGCTGAGTTTAACTTTCTGTCAGATGCCTAAGTTAGTATATGCTGTAAAACTGCTGAAGAGTTCCTGAAAGTCCACATATGCAGCTTTGTTACATGAGGTATCATTTTATCATGTTATTATTGCATTTAGGGAACCTTTCTAATTAATTACATCTAATTTGCATCCTATGTTTCAAGTGTGTGTGTTTACCACATTTTAACACTGCTGACTGTTCATCTGCCTTCCTTGTGTGTGTGGTCCAGGCCCAGCTCAACTGTAGGCACTCAGCAGCGACCGTGCAAGTGAAAAATGTATCTGAAGCCATCACATCATACATCCAGCCGAAGCCGTTTTTCCCAACTGTAGTGAAAACACAATGCTTATTATTTCATAAAGATGATCTCTTTGGCTACATTTTTGATGTTCAAATACATCCTCAAGTGCTTCTGAGATGTTGTATGTGCTGAATTCAGTCTCAATAAGCCTTTCTTAAGGACTTCCTAAAATAGTTGAGGTTACTAAGATGGCAGTCTTAGAAAATATCTTCATACCTGCCTTTTTATCTAGGAAGAAATAAAAGGCTTCTAACTTGAGCATCCCTTTGTAGAATAAGTTATATAAATAAAATGTGCAATAGGAACTTTTTGGGTAAGGAGGCATGCATTTCCATCAAAATTAAAAGAAGCGGTGCAGTGGGAATACGGGTTGGTAGTGCCCTTTGAGGACTGTAGGTGGTGGTCTCCCAGGAAGGAAGGATGAAAGCCCCTCAAGCATGTTGAAACCAGAGTCACAAGCACCTCTCTCTGTAAAAATTAACCCAGAAGTAAAGGCTGGAAACTGTTTTTGAAATTCAATCAGTTTTAATTATAGCAATTACAAAAATGCCTTTATAAAAATACATCTCAGCAAGATGCAAGCAGAGGATTAGAGATTTCTAATGAACCTTTAACTCCTCTGAGAGATGGGAGATGTCTTGTCACCAGCAATTTTACCAGGAGAGTTTACTAATAGGTGTCCCAATAAATGGAAATGCACACAAGCCTTCTTTTTCACAGCAGAAACTTAAGTCTTCCTGACATGTTTACTGTGGTCACCTTGTTTTATTGTGGGAACAAAAATTTCTATGGCATCATGATCAAACAATGATGCCAGTTACAGTGGTGGGAATATGCGTACGAGCAGCATGAGTCATCTGGCGTTTTGAACTTACTAGTTAAGGTAGCAGTGGAGTGGGGATTGCTGTACTTCTGGTGAAGGAAGTTCAGGATCTCAATGTCTTTGTGCATTGTCTGGTAATAGTGATTAATAAAGGGCTGGATCTGGTGAAGCAAAGGACCATGTAGCAGCTAAGAATTCTGGTGGTGCCAAGTGTTCCGCTTTGGGTCCCTGCTTTGAATGGGTGCACAGGGCATTTTTATCTTGAAGTTTGAAAAGGTTGTATTAAGCCAGGTGGGCTTTTAGAGTTGTGAAATGGGCTTTTAGTGCTTTGGACATGGTATAAGACCTTTAAGTGGGCCACGAGGTATTTTGTTGTTGGCAGGACACGACAGTTTATGGCACCTTGGGTTATGGGTCAGCAGCTGTTGTTGTAGTGGCAGCTTGAAGAAAACTGCTCTGCTCTTGGGTGCTTTTCACTTTAAGCAGAGCCTCCCAGGCTTGATCAAAGACAGAGGGGAACTTCAGCACACAGCAGTGGACCACAGACTCCTACAAAAGTACTCAGAGCTAAGCCAAGAAAATAAAGCCTTTTTAAGCAGGGATCTTGTAGGCATCTGATTATTTTTTGTATGTTGCTGAGTGGTAATGCCACTAACAAAAGTGAGGTCAATTCAGTGCTTGATTGATTATCCAAGTACTACTTGTTCTATTAACCACGTGTACTAGTTAAAGAAGAGATGGTAAAAGCTATACAGAAATATTTTCCTCTTGGTTATCTGTTTGATTCTCATCTTGGACCAAGCTGTGCCCAGTGTCCCCTCTTAAGTGCACTGGCAAATGGCCTTATTACCATAATTCAAAGGAAACATCCACCCCATAGGGGCCACTGAAAGTCAAAGCTACTTCAGAAACAGTGACAAAATAGCACAGGATACTTGGTGTTATTTTCTCCTCCTTAAGTGCAGGTAGCAATAAGTGCCAAGCGTGGGTAGATAGAAACAGGAGACTTTTGAATAGAAACAAAGTATTAAATGAAACAATGGCTCTAGTTAAACTAAAGAGTTGAGAGATATACCATCTCCTGTCAAATCAAAATATGTTAACCTGGGTATAAAAATATCCAAATGAAATATAATAATTGTTATAATTATATAGTAGACCTTACCTGAGTATAGTGCTTTGTAATACTCAGAGCACTGTAAGTCTTTGAAGTAGAAAAGATTGGACTCAAATGATTCCTGCTTTAGGATCAGCACTCACCTCAGAACCTCTAGCCACTGCCCTGTGAATCACGGAGCACTGACTTCTGCCCCTTAGAACCTCTTTCCCAGTCTTTCTGCCCGTCCCTGTAAAAACTGACCCAGTATCGATTGGTCTTAGAGAGCCCAGTCTAATCAGTCACTAGTTTTTATATCCTAAATTACTTTAGAATACATCTGAGACATTCTATCCCTGAATTTTTCTCAGTTTTTCTCTGGAATTTTATGAACTATCATAAAATTCTCTCAATTAAACTTTCTGTCTCCATCTTTGACCACCTAGCAAAGCCTGAAAATAAAGGAGATGCTAAGCTCAAAGGAGTTAATTAAAGAGATTTTCATAAAGGACCATTTTCCTAGATGATGGGTGGGCTAAAGAAACCAAAAGGACAGGGTGAAGAGCCCCACCTAGCAAGAACAAAAGCAGTGACCACCCAGAATGGCCTGGTAAAAGCCGGTGACAAAGAAAGACGGCCACCTGGTAGGTGCTGTGGTCACAGAGTACAAATGCCACTAAGCATGTGGGGAGGCAGAGAGGAACTGGGGGAACAAGTACCACAAATTGTCCCTTCCTCTAACTGACCTCAATCTCTTGTCAATGCCTTTCATTGTCAAGCCCCCACCATCAGTGAAATGGCAGGGGACTTGGGCAGTGCAGGCCAGAGTGGTCACCCTGCAGGACAGAGAAGTCTGGAGAACAGATATGTGAGGCAGGGAAAAGGGGAGAGCAAATGGACAATAACCTGCCTCCCCAAATCTCTCCCCCACAGGAGAGCCAGAACGATGTGTCCAACATTCTGTACTTGGCCCGACCACTTAGTCATTAAAAGGCTCCTTGTCTCCCCATAAGCTGCAGAATCAAGCCCAAGCCTGACACTGAAAGTCCTCCATGTCCTTGCCGGAATGACCTCTCTGGCATTGTCCCCAGATACGCTTTGCCTCCTTAAATGATTTTAATCAATTATACTGTATTTTTGTAGTTGTCCTCACGTACCATGTCACTTCATTCCTCCAGGCTTTTGTGCATGGAATTTCCTCTGGAATATATTTTCCTCTGTCTATACCAATCAAACTCAAATGGCATCTCCTTTGGGAAGCCTTGGCCAAAAGCTACATAATCTTATACATATATCTTTTAAAAAATGTATTCTAAAATTAGATTGGGCCATATGAAATTTCTGCTAGTCTACTGTTTTTGACCAGCAAAAATGAAATTTTGTATGTAGAACCTTGTGTCTTTTGCCCATAAGGAAGTCTCCTATTGGATGCATTACTCAGCAGGTAGTTCAATAGCTACAAATGGTGGGTGATTTATACCTGTTTATGGAACTGGACTGAACAAAGGTCCATATTTTATTTTGTCTAGGCCATGAGGACCATGTCAATCTTGATTTCTCAGTAAACATTTGTTGTTTGGAATATAAAACATATCTCAACCCCTTTTTTGTTACTTCTCAGAAGCAAGGGAAGTAAATTAAAATTATCTTCTCTATGCTTATTCTAGACTTCAACTATCTCAGCTTTTAGAAGACACATTTTATAAAGATAGCTCTCCATCTCCACAGTCTTAAGAAATGCGCAAGTTAATTTAATTAAATGAGAAAGTCCACGTAATTGATATGATGCCCTCAAATGCAAAACACCAGTGGTAAGACAATACATGAGGTTTTATCCCAGGTGCATTACTACACATAAATGAACCAGGTGGAAGCTTGAGGCTGCTTGAAGTTTCCTAATAACCCCTTGTAAGCACAAACTGCAGCTGAGTATTTTGATATTATTCAAAACAGAAGGGTCTCCAAAGCCGAAGCCTAAATGGAACCAACAACCAGACACAGCATTAGAGCCTTCCAGATTGACAGCCTATTTCCAAGTCGCTTCGCCTGCTTTATCCACAAAGAAGACAAGAGAAATGCCACATGACCAAAAATGACCAATGAGGGTTCATAAATCTCTTTCAAGTCCTATCAAAACTAAGGTTTCCGTGGTAATTCTTCTATAAAAAGAAATGCAAAATTTATTCCAAAACGAGATGTGGAGAGGGGAGGGGACTGGCAGCATTTGGGAAGCCAAAGCCTTGAGCAAAATTATTAGTTCATTCTCCTTCCAGCAGGAATCACGTTTGGCCCCTTATTTCATGAGAATGTTCTTTGTTGGGAAATAGAAGGATGTAGTCGACGTGTGCTTGTGTGTTTTAAATCCCCCTGCTGCACCCCCGACTGCTCAGTGACGTGGGTCCCCATCCCTTCACGCCTCGTTAGGGCCAGCCTAGGCCAGCTGGCCACGCTGTCCCTGTCCTCAGGCCTGGGTGCCATTGTCCCGGAGCTCGCCCAGCCCGCTTCCCTTTGAAGCTGTTCCAAAGAAACTTTATCCCTCTGTTCCAGCTGGCATTTCATTAAGCCCTGGCTTCACAGGATTTTCCACTCCCATTGACACATCAGAGCAAAGATGTAGCCATTAAAATAATGAAGAAAAGGGGAATGAGCAGAGGAAAAGCAGTTCTGAGGGGAAATTGTAAAGGAATACAAGGTTGTTGAAAAAATAAAGGCCAACTGTGGAAAAATAAAATCTACTTACTATCTCATCTCTTTTTCTTTTTTCCTTCCCTAAGATGTGTGTGTGTGTCCTAAGCTGTCCACATTTTTCACAAAGCTTCATAGGAAGTGACTTCAGCAAGGCTCTGGCTCTGTGAAAGGGCTGACAGTCACAGGTCTAAATTAGGAGCAACCGCTAAGAATCCCAAAGACATTCTGAGTACACATGAGCACAAGGGAGCCATGTGCATTGAAGATCCAGTGGCTGAAATCTAACCTCTCCCTCACTCTGAAATAAATCATCGCATCTCCTGCTGGTTAGACAGCAAGCCCACCTAAGTTATTAACCGCCCTGTGTGTGACTTCCTCGCTCTTACCTCCACACACTGCCCATCCAGGAGTGTGTGTGTCAGACTGAACCTTTTGCTTCTTCAAACACTGGCCCCACACTTACCTGAACGTAAAATCTTTTTGATGCTTCCCTGCTCCAGAGGTAATATATGTGTTATGTGTCTTTTATTTCCTCTAAAATTAGATTGTGAATTTAAGCATCAAAATAATTGTGTGTCCCTTTGTTGTGGTCTCTAGACAAAGGCCTACCTTGCAGGAGAGTCTCTCTCCACAGAATTTATATTTACCACCTCTGTCCAAGTTATCAGGCTTCGGCCAGCTCAACCAAAGACATGGACAAGGAGGATGTTGCAAAAGGCCTTTAAGCTCCTAAAACAGCTGTGACAAATCCCTGGTACTGAAGCTATACAGTTTATCCCCTCGGGCCTCATTCAGGCATTGTGATTTCATTAACAAGCTTGCTTTTCTAGCGTCTCTTCCCACAGGAATTAGAAGCAGTGACCTAGAAGTGGACTCTTAGATACATGCCTGATGACAGAAGGGTATGTGACAGCTGACATGTAATTGAAGGAAGGAACAGAAAAGAAAAAAATCCCTCAAAAACAATGAACAAACATATTGCTTTACAGTACAAAAATTGTTTATAAGAATGTACTTTAAGGCATATTCAATAAATGCTATTAAAAGAAGATATATATTCTTTGTTTTTAAACTCAGTCTTTTTTTTAAGATTTTATTATTTTTAGAGAGGGAAGGGAGGGAGAAAGAGAAAAACAGAGAAACATCAATGTGCAGTTGCTGGGGGCCATGGACTGCAACCCAGGCATGTGCCCTGACTGAGAATCGAACCTGCGACACTTTGGTTCGCAGCCCGCGCTCAATCCACTGAGCTATGCCAGCCAGGGCTAGAAGACATATATTCTTGAAAAGGATACTACAATGTGGAAAAATTATTTTATGAAGGAAAAGATATTATGTATTTAGAGCATTTATGTATATCTTCCCCTCACTTCAAATACTTCAGGTAGAACTGAGTGCTATCCTTGAGAATGTTCAGTTTATATTGTCCTAAAATCAGTTTTTATTTATGCACTTACTTTAAAAGTCACTTAAGGAAATGCTCACATGTTTGCTTTAATTAAACAAATAGAAATATTGAGACAAGTTTGCAAGGCTCAAGAAAAACCTGCTAGAATAGTGACCAGTGAAAATGCATACCGAAAGAAGATCAGACCACACAGAAGGAAAACTTGGCTGGGAAGAAAAAGACTAATTCTTGCTCAAATCTTAACCCTTCCATCTCCGCACTGGCATTGTGTGACTCTGGTCATATTCCCCGATATCTCTGAATCACAGCAGGCAACGCCTTGTGAGAGTTAAGTAAAACTGTGTGTGTCCTAAGATCCAAATCAGGCTCACATACAGAAAACCTGCATTCCAGGACTTGGTTGTTGAGGGAAGCATCCAATACAGCATTTGGCAAGCACTGGGGTGTAGCTGAGTAGGATCTTAAGGAAAATCATAATTAATTAATTGATCAGCACAGGGGAGTTTACTTCTCAACTTTGTGGAAAATTTTTTAAAAGGAAGAAACATATTTCTTCCCTTAGATAAAAATTTCTTTCGGAAGGTAAAACACACACGTGAACCAGAATAATCCAAGGAGATGATGAAGTATAGAACTAGAATTATCAGAGTTAATGAAAAAGAATCAGACATGTCATGGGAGGTTTTATGCCAATAGTGGCATTGGGCAAAGGTGCACGGGCCCTTGCAGGTGGGAGGAATGAAAGGGAGTGCACGAGAGTGAGGAGGAGCCGAGTCAGCAGTGGATGAAGCTTAATTCCTGCCTGGCGCCAGTACAGCATTCTGTATGTGCCATGTCACAGAGCCACACAGAGGTTTGGAATCTGGGCACTTTTGCTCATAAGCTTGGGGACATTGGGTAACTGATACAACACTGTAGTGCCTCAGATTCCTCAGCTATAAACTGGAGTTACTACCTGCCTGAGGAACTGTGGAGAGGATTAGATATGAAAACACATAATAACCACCTGGCATGGTGCCACACAGCCTGTATACAGCCATTTTTCTTAGCTGCATTGTTATCTATTGTGAATATGACCCTTCTACCCTCTATTCTCTCACACTGCTTCCTGTTTCTCAAACACCGGGTGTGGCCGAGGTAGGTTTACATGGTTTATTCTTGTATTGTTATTTATTCATTATTGTATTATGTTCCATACAGACAATTGTAGACCTACATTTGCCTCACCCAGTATTCCTTGCACTACTTTGCTTCTATCTGTATCTAATTGCACTATGGAGATTATTCTTTACCGATCACTCTCATCTCTGTTCCTCTGATATCCCAAGGATATCAACCTGCTGTATTCCATCTCATTCTTCAAGGTCTACATCAAATCTCATCTGCTCTTAAAGCCTTTCCAAGATGCCTGGGCCCATTTTTAAGGTATGTTTCAACCTCCGTTATAGCCCTAGCTATGAGCTACATTGTATTATTATTTCTAGCACAGGTGACAATTTCTCACTGACTTGTGAACCCTTCTGCAGAAGGGATAGTTTTTGTTAAATGTAATTTTCTCCAGGGTCACTACATACACACGATGAGTAGGGCCCAAAGCATTCATTCTCTTTGCTTACTTCCTAAGGGTGGGGGCCATTACTATTTCTGTTTTTAGGATTCACCTATATTTTTCATTTCATGAGAAGTCTTAAAGAGAAATGACTTAAGAATCAAAATAAATAATCTGACAATTAGACCATCCTGAGCCCACAGAGCCTCTTGAACAATGGACAATTTTTTGAAGTTTTAACCCCCACTCAGGGTCCTGAGCATAGTAATTTATGATTCCTGGATTGTACATGTTGGGTGTGGGGGTGTCTGTGTGCATGTTTCCCAATGCCATGAGACTCTCTATTGTCTGGCTTCATGCATGTTTCCCAAGGTTTCAAAAATCCATTAACCAGAGCTTATTTAGCCTCATCTGATATGATAGCTTTTATTGTGTGAGTATGTGGGATTTTTTTTTTAACAGAAGCCAAATGTGCCCTTTGGATGAATTGATTTCCTCAATCTCATGGTGAAATATTGCATTTCAGTTGTCAGTTTTGATTTATTATTTCTTTAAACATTAAATCTTCCTTTGCATTTTTATTGGTTTCATTAAAAATGTTCTGCTCGTCTTTTTCATGGCCACCTCCATAAAGACAAGGGAGGCCTCGGTGCGGGAGCCAGAGGGACACACCGGCCCTCCTTCTGTGAATGCCTCCCGGCTCCTGCCCTTTCATTGGCTGCGTGTTTTGAAGGATCGACAGACAGACCAACAAATACCTTGCCTGCTT
Source organism: Phyllostomus discolor (assembly GCF_004126475.2). Classification (NCBI taxonomy): domain Eukaryota; kingdom Metazoa; phylum Chordata; class Mammalia; order Chiroptera; family Phyllostomidae; genus Phyllostomus; species Phyllostomus discolor. The sequence goes on from NC_040911.2 coordinate 25,797,876, forward strand.
TTGTTATGGAGTTTATAAAAACATGTATTAAATCTAATAACTTTGGTGTGTAATGAGGCACAGAGCATATGCCAGAAGTATGGTGTCCAAACAGCAGTGGGCTTGAATGGTTTATCTTTCTGGCTAATGTGTTACATGAGATTTGACCCTTAAATTGAGCACTGGGAGAGATAAATAGGGTAATCAAAAGGACCCCAGTACATTCACAGGAACCTGGAGCCATCTGGTCAAGACGAAAATAAATCAGTAATGCAACTGGAAATGGTCTCCTGGGACCTTTGAGCATTGGTTTAGCATCACTGTCTCTCAAATTGTGGAGCAGAGGAAACTGACAGCGAAGACCAGGAAACCAACTCTAATTAACACACACACACAGCAAAGGACTCAGAAGTCCCTTCAAACTGAAATGCCTAGTACCGGAGGGACTGAAACCCAGACAATAATTTGAAAGTCCCCCACCTTGGTAAAGACAAAAATAAAAGCATGTATTGATTGTACGATAAGCTTGGGAAGGCTTGATACCAAAAAACAAACAAAACAGAATAAAACCAGAAACCCCATTTAATCAGGATAGAACAAACCAGAGCTTTCAGGTACACAGCATCACTTCTCTGCTTTAAATTAAGACAACCAGGATCTGGTCCACCTTTTTAAAAGTCTGGCTTTCCCCAACTCTTTACATATGTGACAAAGTGAAAAAGTCACAAAATTACATGAAATGTTTGAGTAAGCTGTTTTCTTTCAATATGTTCTTTGTCTTTTGAAAATTAGCCTAAACTGCATTATTTGTTGTACTTGTTATAAAAATACAAGCTAAAACCATCTTTAGTGACATTGATTCAAATCTCCAAAAGATAAGCCATCAACACTACAAATTAACTCAAAAAGATATCTATGACTATTCTTTGAATTTAATATCTGGAAGAAAATTTAAAATTGTCCCACATATGTTTTCACCTACATCACATAAAACATTTTGACTAGCATTTGCATATTTGAACAGTTACTTAGAATTATTTAATAGTAAACGGCATATAGAGCCACGTCTGCCCCGATCTCCCAGGACAAGGTCTGTCTGTGTTATGTTGGAGATTACATAGCAGGGCTCCTCATCCATGGCCCCTTTCTCATTTGTTCAGCTCATAGGTAAGTGTGGAGTGCTCACTCCATGCAGGAGGCTCTGCTTGGAAATGTGTGGGACCGGGGCTTATCCTTAGACTATAGATTTCAGAGGGGGAGACGTGGAGATAAATAAGAATATTCTGGACAGTGTTGCTGGTGAAAATCAAGACACAAGGCCAGGGAGGGCACCGAGGAGCGTATGTGTTGTCCCACTTGATTCTGCCACATTAACCTCACTGTGCCTCAATTTTCTCACCTGTAGAGTGGAAATTATAATGGTATTGAACTTGGGGTTTTTCAATGTTTAAGTAAATTAAGGTATATAAACCTCTTATAACAGTGTCTGGCAAATTTTAGCATCCAAGAAATAACCAATTATTATATTTCACACTATTATTGCAAGTATTTTGTCTGTGGTAGTCATCATTGTATGGAGTCCCTTGTATGTTGGCTGTAATCAAGATGTTAGCAATTTAAAAGTTTGCTCAGTTTTTAAAATTAATTTACTTTTTTTTTAATTTACTGAGACATTGGCCCATAGCTGTGGGCATCTAGAGAAGCAGAAGGTGCTGTGCCTTTCCCAAAAAGCTGCTGGTTTAGGTGGAAGAACAAGAGGTGCACACACACACACACACACACACACACAGGCATAATGGCGATATGTAATGACAGAGCACAACACCCACGAAGTGACTAGAGAGAGTGTTTTTGAACATAAGTGGCACGACGACAGAAACCCGATAACCACACCAAGTGCTACTAGTCTATCAACATTGTAATGGACTATGTAATCATGGACCATGTTTAAAATGTAATTCTTGCCAAACTTTCTCTATTTTCTTAAGTTAATAATTGTCTTTCTTTGTTTAGTTTCATCATTCATCTCAGGATTTTCTGATAGAACAGATCATCTCTAAATATAGTGATGTGTTATATAATAAACACCAGCTGCATTTTTTTTCCTTTGGAGACATCTACCCTGCAGCCTTCTTTCGCCTTACTTCAGTCTCGACTGGACACACTCTAGACGCATCTATAATGTTAGGATTCCTCTTCCCATCATTCAGAGAATTTCATTGCCTCCTCCTCTGTTGAAGCCCCAGGAATTTTGGGGTCTACATCTTTCTTGTTCAGACAGAAAATATTCTATAGTAGCTTTTTGACAAAGGACGAGTGGGAGATACATTTTTTGAAATTCAGCATGCCTGAACGTGTCTTTATTTTTCCTTCATATTTGATTGTTTGGCTGAATATTAAATTCTAAGTAGAAGATGATATTCTTTTTTTAAAGATTTTATTTATTTATTTTTAGAGAGGGCGAGGGAGGGAAAAAGAGAGAGAGAGAATCAATGTGTGGTTGCCTCCCACATAGCCCCCACCAGGGACCCAGCCCGCAACCCAGGCATGTGCCCTGACTGGGAATCAAACCTGCGATGCTTTGGTTCACAGCCTGTGCTCAATCCACTGAGCTATTCCAGCCAGGGCTAGATTATATTCTTTATGAATTTGAAAAATTTTCTCCATTTTCCTTTAGCTTCAAATATCTCCTCCTTGGGAATAAAATGTGTTTCCAAACCTCCTTCCTTTTTTATCTATGGAAACTAAGGCTCTTTAGCCCCCACCTTTGAGAACTCCATAATTATATATATTATATATATATATATATATATTTTTTTTTTTTTTTGCTGAAGGTCTGTTATCACTTATTTTGCATCATATTTGGCAGAGTCTTTTAAAAAATTTGAAAACATGTCCTTTAGATCTGGAAATTTCCTTGCATCGTTTCTTGATAATGACATTGTTTCAGTTTTATTTCTTCTCCATTTCTGTAATTCCTTTTACCCTTGTGCTATAGTCCTGGACTGATGTTCTGGTTTTCTTATCTTTCTCTTTTATTCACTATCTCTGTCTTCTTGTTCTGCTTTTTCGAAGGTTTCTTTAACTTCTATTCCTTGGGTTGAACTTTTACATTTCTGCTCTGAATTTTTTTTATTTCCAGTAGCCCTTCCTTTTTCGCTGAATGTTCCTTTTGCAATTCAGCCAAAGTTCATTTCATAAATAGTGTCTTCAGTCTTCTCTCTGGAAAAAGCCATTTTAGACTTTTAGAAGTTTTCTTTTGATTCTTACATTGTCTGTGTTTCTTCTGGTCTTTTTTTATCTTTTGCTTTGATCTTTCTTTCATTCTTATTTTTCAGGCCTTCCACAAACATCTGGTGATTACTGTGATCTATTTATAATTAAGAGTGAGGCACTAAAAACTAGTATAGTGCTGTGTTTATTTAGTGTTCATAAGAAGGGGCTGTCAAATGGCAAAATGGTGGGTGTCACTCTGGTTTAATCAAGTGGTGACATCTTTTTCTTTTCTTATTTATTGATTTGAGGCAGTGAGAGAGAGAGAGAGAGAGAGAGAGAGAGAGATTTCTTGCTCCACTTATTTATGTATTCATTTGATTCTTGTATGTACCCTGACTGGGGATTGAACTTGCAATCTTGGTGTGTTAGGATGGTGCCTTAACCAACTGAGCTATCTGACCAAGGTGGGATGATAGCTTTTTCATTTAGAACAGAGTATTTCCTGAGTCATTCAGATATTGAATTAAAAGGTGAAAGCTTGATTTTCCTGCAGGATGGAAGACAAGGAAGAGTAGGCCAGAATCAAACTAATTTGTTTAATTTATTATACAGCCTTTCATTAATCTGTTTTTGATGCAGAATTTTTACCTCAACTTTTAGGTAACACTATCCTTTTTAAGGTCAGAGCTTTTATGGTCTCATTGCTTCAGGAAACAAGTCTCTAGTCTTCTGACTCACATTGGCAAATTTAGTCCCTAGGCTACACAAGGTAAGGACTGACACATGGGTTTGTAGTTGTTCCCACAAAGACTCTCTACCTGTCCTCCAATTTTAAGCCCTAATTGGCACTTTAATCATCCAAGATGGCAGTGTCACTAAATGTTAAACCTTTCCAGGCCTCTGTCATAAATTGTCTTGCCAATATTTGTCTATTTTTTGGAGGCACTCAGGTGTCAACTTTCTCTGAGATGCTGAGAAAGTAACCCCCTGCTTATCATACTCCATTTTTTTCAAGTTTTGTTGACATTTTTAATTGGCTCTTATCTTTCTCTCATTATTGGTTTTTGCTTCTTCTGATGTCCCAATATAGAGGAGCTTCAAGAGGGAATAAGAGATAAATGTGTCTGTTTAATTTATGATGTCTAACTGGAAATCAGGATAGGATTTTAATGGTTGCATAGCAGGCTCTAAAGCAATGTATTGTGGGAAATATTTAAGGGTAAATCATTATACATATAATTCCTCAAATCACAATATATGAAACTGAGCCTATGGCTTTTAGATAAATGCCCACTGTTATACTTAAATATTTATTTGCCTGGGGATTGTGAAACCCAATATATATTAACATATTTTTAAGAGTCATTACAAAGACAATAGTAGCCATGATATTTGCATCCCAGTCTCTGGAGTGACATCCTCATAGCCAGAAGATTAATTTAGTAGCATCCTCTGATGCTTCATTTTTCTGAATAAGATTATAACCTCAGGACTAATTATACCCAGTGCAACTGGAAACCCTAATGAAAAACGTAGTCACCAGAGACACCTTAAAAATGCAGTTGTCCTAAATACCTGTCTTGCTGACATCAATGATATTCTGAAAGCCTCAATATCAATGTGTGTGTGGCTGGAAACATGCATGTCCAGAGAAAGGATGCATTTTGCAAAGGCTGCAGAGCTAGCGGTATGTGCCAGAGGTTTTCCTCAGGATGTGTCCTTCACATGGGAAGTAGAAGAGTAAAACCAGGAAGCTAGACAAAAACCCTCTTGGGTTTTGCCCAAGGTTCTTGCATCCAACTGAGGATCTTTCTTAAAAAGATTTTGTTTTTAGAGAGAAGGAAAGGGAGGGAGAAAGAGAGGGAGAGAAATATCGATGTGTGAGAGAAGAAACATTGACCAGTTGCTTCTTGCAGGTGCCCCAACTGGGGACTAGCCTGCAACCCAGGCATGAGCCTTGACTGGGAATTGAACCCGTGAAATTTTGCTTTTGTGTGATAATGCTCAACCAAATGAACCATGCTGGTCAGGGCACCGACTGAGGATCTTTAAAAGGACCTTTTTTTCTACAGCATCCCTGATGTCAGCAATGTTTGGAGTGTGATACAACATTCATCCATTTGAGAGGTAAATATCTCTATTGAACAGCCGACATGGCTAAGATCTTCCTTGTATTTAATTTGAAAACTATCTGATTACCTGTGAGCCTATTTTCTCTCTTCTTTCTTTTGCCACCTCCTCCATTTTTATACTAGCATTAAAAAGTCATCGATCTTTCTGTGAACAAAGAAGCATCACAAATGGATCCATGATAGCATCTTGGTGAAAGACAATTAAGAAAAGCCTATAAACCTGGCATCTGAATTATAGGATACCTATTTCATTGAGGTTTGCTTTAATATTCAGTAAGCCCATAGAGACTGTAAAGTTTAGTGCATGTCTATGTGGGAGAATGTGTGTGACTGTGGGAATGAATGTGTGTATATGTGCGTGTGAGTGTACAATGCATTGGTCTTATTTTGCTACAGGAAAAATTGGGAGACACTAAGGTATAAGCAGGATCTGTGGACAGAGATGTTAACAAACAGTTCTAATATTGATTCTGGATTTATTAATATAAACAAGGTCCATGGCTTAGGACTGACTCCACTGTCATCTTAGAGCAAGACCCAACCCTCTTTGCCTATTTAGATGTTCTTGGTCCCCCTCAAATTCTCTTTTTTCTAAAATTGTCCCAGCCCTTCAGAATGGCAGCCTCATATGTGTCTTCATATAAAATGTTGGGCACTTAATGTGTCACTTCCCCCCAAGTAGTTCACACTTAAGAGAAAGCTGTGTAAGGATTATTTCTTGCCTCAAGGATCAATCATGACAGGCTTTTGCACATCAGCCTGGATGTACTACTTGAAAACATCTTTATTGGGCACCTGTCAAATGACCCTCATAGCCTTGCACCACTGAGATGACACTGGCCTCTGCTGCTCTGTCTCTCCCTTTTGCTCAGGGATTCTCTCTGCATACACATAGGCAACATCCACATGACACTTTTGGGTCATGAAAAGTTTCCCTTGGCTTTTATGTCACAGTGAGCTGACCATGGCGACTCCTCTCCAGCATTCTCTTACTTTGACATAGTCTGAAAAACTACCAAGAAAATGAGACAAGGGTCTTTTCTTCCATCATACCTCACAGACTCATCAGGCATTTTTCTAACTCTCCAGGTTTCCCCCCAGGGTACACATTCTGTGTTCTTGTCTCTGCAGCCACAATGTCTCTGCTCTCATCGTTTCCTTCTCTTGACGGGAAAGGTCCTTTTTCAGTTTTATAGTATTGCCCCCAAATTCTGAGCTCAATGCCTTTTCCCCCTCAAGGTATAGACTTCTTAAATATAAACACTAGTAGTCCCCAATATACCAATAACTATTGCTTTGAATACTGGGAGTGGTAAGGATCAAAGGTGACAGAGTATTTTCAAAAATCATGTAACATTTTTAAAAGATTCCTCAGTTTACATTATGTAAACATACGTGAAACTTTGGAGCTTCCTCGTATCAAATCTTTCCACCTGCTCATGCTCTTGTGGTGTCTTATCTGTCCTTATTCTCTCTTTTTTAATATAAAAATTTCACTGCCTGTTTATGATTCATTTACTCACTTATTATTCCACCCACAATTCTTAAATTTCCATAGTCTGAAAAAAATTAAGAAAACAATTTTGGGGACTACCTTTCTTCACTCAGGCTGTGCCTCTACATATTTACAAATTCACAGAAAGGATTGGTAACCACCCAAGACCACATTAGCAAGCAACACAATGGGAAGAAGATATGATTGTATATTTATATGAGTTTTCCTCTTTAGGGACTTGGCAGGCAGAACACAGCTAGAGAAGAGAAAAGAGAGCCCAGGGATGAATATTGGGGTTTTTGTGTGGGTAGCACCTTCCAAATTAAGGGTCAGAGAGTGGTTTTATCATTTTAATTAGATTGTTTTAGAATTTCAGATTTTTCAGTGCAACATTTCAAGCAAACAAAGAAACGAAGAAACCAAAAACCAAATAATTAGAGGGGTAATACCTGCCCCTGAATGTGAATACCTAAATATGAGTACAGGTAAAATTAGTTATTTTCATGTATTTGTGTCACTTAAGAATTGCATTCAGCTGCTAGTAACCAACAATGAACATAACAGAGGCTTAAACAACAGAGCTTCGTTTCTCTTAGGTGAAAGAAGTCTAGAGGCAGAGAAACTAGGGCCAATGTGGCAGCTACCTGGTATTTTCAGGTCTTCTTAGTTTTTCTACTTTCTGAAATATTGCCAACAAGCTTGAGCCAATAGAATTTTGGATGAAGTGGGTGGAGCAAAAGGAGGTGCCTGATGTAATGAGCCCAGCAAGTCTACTGCTGAGAAATGTTGAGTAATAAGGATGGATGAGGTAAGAATAGGTGACATGAAGCCATGCGTTAACCCATAGATGGCAGGGAGACTTTCAGCCTCTTGACAGCAGAAAGACAAGGGAGTGCTGTAACTAGTACTTGAAATCGGACATCCATGTGAAGAATGATTTTCAAAAAGATGGAATGGGAGCAAAAGGATATAAGGAACATTAAAATAGCCATAAAGAAGGGGTGGCATTTGGAATGTAGGGGAAAAAAGAGGACTACAACTTTAGAGGCATCTAGTGATTTTCTTCCATCTTCAATAATATGATCCATGAGCTCCATGAAGAAATATGTTGGGAAACTAACCAGGAAAGTAAACACACTGATGCATATTTTTCTTATGATCCCCACTCTTAGTTGGTCACCCCTCTGCCCACATTCTGCACTCTGCTCTTGTACTGTACTCAGGCACAGAAAATAAGCAGCCACTCAATGGTGCAGTGAGACAGGACCCAGGATCAGTCAGCCTGCCCCATCAGAAATAAAAGTCTCGATGTTCTAATCTCTCTGATGCCTTTAATTCTACCTTGTAGTGCCATTTTTGTGTACCTTACAGCTTTTGATCTTTTTTTAATCCTCACTTGAGGATAAGTTTATTGATTTGAGAGAGAGAGAAAAACATCAATATGAGAGAAACATTGATCAGTTGCCTGTCATACGTGTCCTGACTAGAGAAGAAACCAGCAATGTAGGTATGTGTCCTGACCAGGGCTCAAACCCACAACCTAGGTATGAGCTGTGACTGGGGATTGAACCTGTAACCTTTTGGTATATGAAACAGTACTCTAACCAAAAAGATGGGCCAGGGTATATCTTTTGATCTTTAAAAGACTGTGAAATATAAATACTCTTATGAAGAAAATTACTTTAAGCAATGGTTTTGCATCTACCCACTTTACCCAGACAATTTCATGTCATTTCAAAATTGGCACATCCTTGGGACCCAGTCTAGTATAGTATGAGTGTTTTGAAAGAGGAGGAAGCTGGAAAGGTGCTCAAAATGAGGGGCAAATGTACAAACTTTAAGGATCTCCTAAAATATGGGAAGGTGTTAAGGTGTTCATTTGTTCAACTTGGGCCAGTCCTGTCTCTGGTTCTCTGCCAGGGCCAGGTTGAAAAGTCAGCATCAGATGGCACTTCACTAAGTTTTGTTTTGCTTGGATCTGCCTGATACTTCTGTGTGCCTCTCAAAGAAATCACTAAAGTCCCTGTGCCTAGCTTTCTCTTATGAAGAACCAGAGCCATGTGTTAAATGAGTGGTTGAGGAACAAGGAGAGTGAGTGATCAGAACAGCTTGAGATTTCTGTGAGATTTAGGGTGTTACCTATTGGCAGAATGGCATTGGAATTGGAGATCAGCAGTAATCTTGAATCTCATGGTAAAATGAGTTCCCCATATTCCTCAGCACTCCGCATGATATTTCTGTCAATCTGGATTCTGTCCCTCAGGAAGAAGCTTTGAGAGTCACTGAAGCTATATTCCTTGCTGCAGAAGTAACGGAAGAACAGCGAACACTGGACAAGCACATCACTTCTCTATAGGGTGCAGGGGAAGCACAGCATAGGTGTGCCCTCCTGTGCCCCCTCCAAGGGAAAAGTAGTCAGTTTCTCACAATAACTTGCCATTCACTTGGAGACAGACAAAGTGTTAGCCTAGTTTTGACAAATTCTACCATCTCATCTGTATGAATCTAGAACTGGAATCTACAGAGCATGAGGGAGGAGACATCCATGTGGGTGCGGATGCTCAGGGAAGGGACTGTTAAGGAGAGGTGCACATTATGAATAGGAAGGACATTCTGGGGAGCAATATTTTTTTACAGTCTAATTGCTCTATGTTTTATAGAACCTGATCATTAGGGGATCCGGGGCATGATTCCGCAGAGATGTTCTTGTGAAATAAAGCAAGAGGCTATTAAACAGAAAGTTTAAATATAGCTACAGGGAGACATCCTTCCTGACAACTTGACAGATGTCTTGGAGTGACGACTCCTTCCTTCATCACTAATTACAAAATCATTTGTCTTAAGAAAAGGACAAAAGAGAAGTAATTATGAAAAACATGATTCTTAAGGGATAAAAAGATAACATCAGTTTAAAACACGAAAGCAATCATAACCACTTAGAATCATTATTAGTTTGGTGGAACCAGTGACAGGTTGCTGTTTAGAAACCAGAGGGAATGGGGCTCCTGAAGCAGAGGGGAGAAAACATTGAGATTCTTGTTATGCTAAACTTATCCCCAGACTCCTGAGACTTCTTTGATGAACAGTTCATTAAAATTTCCGACCACAGATGAATTTGAGCTAAAATACACAAATGTTTTAATTATACATTCCTTTTTAATTACACTAATGACTTGTAATGTGTTTATGTTGGTTTAGAGTTTAATTTCTTCCCTTAGATTAGGTGGTTGACTTAAGGACTGTGCTTTTCAGTAAAATGGCATGATTCGTCAATGTTTGGTTATGAATTAATGCCCAAATGCTGAAGAGCCGCTGCCCTTGGAGGGATATTTCTGCCCATGAACAATTGCCCCTCCTCTGGAGGCCTGGGACAGCGCAGACCTTGCCATGTTGCAGGCATAAGGGATAGGAGTTCTGAGGGGGGAAAAAGTGTGAATAGTGCCCAGGTTGGGAAGGTGCTGAGGGATAGGGGAGTAGATGAATTGGGAAGAAGAGACCCCACATACGAGATAGGCCCGCTTATCAAGGGTTCATTTACATGTTGACACAGTGAGAGCCATAGCTGGCCCCTGATCAGGCTGCGAGAGGCAAGACACTCTTCGTGTTTTTGATCTTCTCTTCATACCCTCCTTGGGACTTCTCATTTTGAAGTCCCCTGATTTTCTCCCCCAATGTAATCTATTGCCTCGGCCAATTCGAGCATGAAGTATAAGATTTTTGATAAACACTTTCACTCTGATATGTGACTCAACATGAATATTTATCCCTACCGAACTTAAATATTTATATTTTAAAAGAGGATTCTTGAATAGCTGATGTTTAAATCATGGTACTCTCCTTAGGTTTGGGAGCTAGACAAACCTGCTTGTTTGTCTGCCAGCCTCATTCAGTGGGTATTGGTGTTTTGTTTTTGTTTTTTGTTTTTTTCAGCATTCTTTTACCTTCTTCTATAAGACATTCCACCCCCCCCCTTTTTTTTTTCCTGCAGAGAAACCATTCTCTGTGATAGGGTAGAAGCTAAAACATCCCCCCTGCCCTGTCACCATCAAGTTTGGCCTAATGTGACCCACATTAGCCAATCAGCGTATCCAGTTCTCCTAAGCACAGAGATTATTTGAAGGTAAGCACATCACAGAAGCAGGACTACTCAAAGTTCCTCCTTAGGAGTTTTATTTATTCATTGATCTTTTTTTTTGTGCCAAACCTATTGTGGTAGGCAGAATAATAACCTCCCCTCACCCTACAGTAGGTACACATCTTACTTAACTCCCGGAACTAGTGAATGTGTTCTCTTCTAAGGCAAAGGGGATTTTGCAGATGTGATTAAGATCTTGAGATGGGAAGATTATGCTGAATTATATAGGTGGGTCTAATGTAATCACAAGCATCCTATAAGTGAAAGAATGAGGCAGGAGCGTTAGAGAAGATGCAGCGATGGAGTAGAAGTCAGAGTGATGAGACTGCTAGCTTTGAAGATGGATTAAGTGGCCAGGAGCCAATGAATGAAGGCAACCTCTAGAAGCAGGAAAAGGTGAGAAAATGAATTCTCTCCGAGTCCGAAGAAAGGAATTCAGGCCTGACTACACCTTGATTTTGCCCATTTCAGGAATTCAGCCTGACTACACCTGGGAGGCTGACCTCCAAGACTGTAAGATAATAAATCTGTGTTGTTTTAAGTCACCAATGTCATGGTAATTTGTTATAACAACAATGTGACACTAAAACACCTATCCAAGAGATACTGTCTCTCAGCTGGGATCTTGATGTTCTTCTGGAAACCATCACACCTATTACAGGGAAAGGAGCTATCCAAGAACTGGAGAAAGAGATGAGGGTTCCTAATGGTGCTTTTTGAGGCATTTGGTCAGCTGGGCCTTAAGCAACACACTACTGCCCTTCCCAGTCATGGGAGGCAACACATTCTTCAAAAATATTTTTATTACCCTCATGTCAGTGGATTTCTCTCACTGGAGACTAAAAGTGTTACTTAGTGTACTCCCTTAATATTTTTGCAACAAATGATATACACAAGATACACAGAGTTTTCCATTAGATTAATTCATGGTGTTGCAGTAAAATTTTGTCACCATATACAGGTTGATACTGTTGAATTAAGTTGGCAAATGGTATTTGTATTTATTGCAGTTCTTGCACTCTTTCTGCGTTTTCTCCAAAACTGCTCTGAATGCTTCAGAATTAAGGATACAGACTGTGTACCAGGCTTAAATGGAAGTAATGATGTCATACTTAACATCAATACAGAAGACACAGTTAGGTACAGACACTCACATACCTGAAATTGCACCATTGTGGCTCTTCCCACTCTGAGTAGATACGTAGCCTCCTCAACCAATGAACTCAGTTTATCTAAGCTGCATGCAGTAGGCATGTAATCAGAGAAGCTAAGTTGGAATCCCTGATCAAAGACATGCCAAATCTCCTACATGATGAAGGAGAGGAATTTAACACAAACACAGCCCAATATAACTGTGGAAAAGAAAGTGATGTGTTTTGTTTGTTTGTTTGTTTGTTTGTTTGTTTTTAGACAGGATGGTCAGGAAATCAGGACACTGCATTTAGAGCCTGGGGATTCCCACAGGCAGAGAATAGCACAGAGCTTTCTTCGAAATCTGAAAAAAAAAAGTTGAAATTATCTACAGGCTCTGTCTCAGGGGTTCTCCATAGTCCCTTCCTTGCCGTATGCCAGGGTAAAACAGAGTAAGTTCAGCCAAAGACAGTTCTACTTGAAAAGCTAAGGTTTCCAGGAAACCTTATGAAGGAAAGCAGAAAAAGCAGGAAGTAGTTGATTGGGACCCCAGCAGCCTGGACCACTATAGCCCTTGTACGATATTTGTCCTTTTCTCTGAGTGCTGCTATTAAAATTGGACTTACTTAGCAATGGGCCATTTTTTTTATTAGAAAAATTCTTTTTAACATATGGATAATCACTTACTTGTTAGCACGTGTTTAGTTACAGATTTTCCTCTAGAGTGGAGGCTTTGACAGAGTTTGGAGAGATCATTCGTTCAAGCAACATTTACTGAGTGGTTGTTCTGAGCTCGGCTCTCCGCTATGTGCCGAGAATGCAAAGAGGAATCAAAGCAAATGCACTTCCTTCTGTAAGGATTTTATGATCTAATGTGAGGGTCTCAGGGAGCCATGATCTGCAATATTAGGTTGAAAAGGTTCAAGACAAGTATTTTCTTATTTTCCAACTTTACCAAACACAACTCCACTGTATATCATTTGTTCTTGGAAATCCCACAACCAATCTGTCTTGCTATTTTCTAAAACCCTTTCCTCACTGTGCATATAGTATCAGCACTTCATAGTCTGTACAAACATTTAAAAATGTAAATGTAAATGATCATGCTGTTCATTTTACATTGATATACTGATAACCTAGAAAGATGAAGCAGAAATTAAAATCTATGAGTTCCCTAACTCTTAGTCCAAAGCCCTTTTGCTACATCATGGCTGTGCAAACCCAGCACACACTCACCTGGTTGAGGCATATGGACTTCAAAAATATTGGCTTTCCTCCATAGTCTACGAAATACAGCTCAGACAACACGGACCAGCACTCCAGGCCTTCCCCAAACTCGGCTTAACTCATTCTCTAAATTTGTTCCCTCACACAACTACTAAAATTATATGGCCCTAATTTGCAGAATAATCTCTATTCTTTCCTTCCTCCATACCCCATTCATGTCTTTATCTCCACCACAATGCTCTGTCCCCTTCTTCCTTCATGTAGTGACTTTCTAGTAAATCTCCAATAATTTCTTGAGTACGTCCCAATTGCACCAGCCAGAAAATTTCTGTAGTGATTCTACTGAACTGAACTTGTACTACTCAAATGGCTTTTGTTGCACTCTGCCTTCTATCACAGGTACTTTGTCACCGTCTTATCTCTTCTAATAGAAGGCAGAGATTCTAACATGTGTCTGGGGATCCTGTAGTTTCCATTACATTGAAGACTGAGCATCATAAATATCTGATTAATGACAAAGTGAACTGAAATGAATTAAGGTCATTGAGAGAATGAGGAGGCCAAATCAAAGCAATGTAATTACAAAACTTAGCCTATCAGGGGTGGGTTGTCTAAGGCAGAGAGTGGAGAGTTTAAAAGGACCTGGCGGGGGAACCAGTTAAGAGATGTGCACAGTTATCCTGGTGTATGGACATGAAAGTATACTCTCTCTAACAGAACTGAGACAGAAAGGAAACGAGTAAATTGCAAAGACATTTGTATCCGAGACATGTAGAAGATTTTTAAAAAGGAGGATTTTACTTGTGATACAAACATGGTGCTGCCATAGACAGAATGTGCAGATGGTAGCTGTCAATCTGTTAGGTTCTTCCTTCCTTGTTGATATAAGGTCTGAGCTGTTTTGATAATTACAAATTTTTGTTACTAGTGGGAAGTTGTTGGGGTTCTCTGGGGCACAGATATCCAGATACGTTATCTGTGTTCCCCAGAGCTCTCACACTCTGGGTGGTTTCCTCGGGACTATCTGGGAGCAGAGGAGGCAGGGTCCTGGGACCACCAATGAAGTCCCAGCCACCACTCTTGGACTGAGGTTGATTATTGTGGTGAACATAAACTCTGCCTTGAATAAAAGTTTTTTGCTATTTAAGTGTATCAAAACTTTTGCTCCAGAGCTAGCGTGAGGAAACTATGATGCATGAACTAAATAATGGCTTTTAACTTTGTAAAGCATGGATTTAAAAAAAGAAATATATAAGAAATATATGCACTAAGGCCAGACCTTGCCCACAAAGAGCCCTTTAAAGAGCAAGTTTTCTCAGTATAAGTAGTTAAAGAATATAAAAAATTTTTCCTAACAGTGTGGCCAGGGTTTGTCATTGTTGTGCATAGTTGATGGCATTGTTCCTCCACAGTACTATGGCTGGCACATATCTCTCAGACTAGCCTTGTTGACCACACTGGCCAACCAGAACCCTTGAACCCTGTGTTTATAGCAGTGGCCAGCTCCGTACCTCTCACACTGCTTCTAAAGTGCTTCAGGATTATAACCAGAGCACTAGAAAATATATATGCAATAAACAACTAATTTTTCAAGATAGTTATGGTTATACATATTGGGCAGGAGATATCTTAAAATTCCAAATAAAGTACCTTATTTTAGTTATATGGCATGACTTTCCAATTACAGCAGTCACCTTTTCACAGAGGTACATAGAGATAAATAGAGCAATATCCATATTTTACAGTCTATAAAATTCAAATCTTTACTTAAAAAAACGAGAGTTTACATGCAATGCATACACCAGCTTACAAGTTTATTTATCAACATATATTTATGCAATATGTGCATTGTAAAGTTCGGGCATCAGTTTTAGAGTCTGGGCAAATATTTACAGCCCAAATCCAAACAGGGGAGAGTGCCTATCAAAAAATTTTGTGACAAGCAGTTGTAGTTCACAGAGAAAAGAGCTACCCAGGGCCGGTGCTTCACAACATTGGGAGGGTGGCAAGTGTCATCTTTAGGAGCTAAGGTTTCATTTCCTGTCCAGAGGCACTTTTTCCATCTCAACTGCAGCCTAGAGGTTGAGATCCTCATTCTTTTTCCTGCCTCACACTCCTACCATATTTTTAAAAAGATGTGAAGGTTTTACTCACATGGAGGTGTACATGTTTGATGATGTGTAAAATTTACCTTTTCCAGGGATGTGTATATTTTAAAAGCAATCAGAACCTTCAGTCAAGGCCACAGGAATATAACAGAAGAAATTTAAGATATGGTGGGTAAAGAGTTTGCTATTTTGAGATAGAGTTGTGTGGTTACCATAAAATTATCCAAACACTTCCACTTGAGAGCTAGTGCAGGCTGAGGCTGTAAGAGTGTGGCCAGATGTAACACATGGCCGGAGAGTGTGGTGCAAAGAGCAGTCCATGTGAGAGCTGGCAGCGGTGATAATGATATCAGAAGCCAATCCAGAAATGCAGAAGAAAGTTCCACGCAAGACATAAGGCACAAGGACAGAATCCAGGTATGAAGAACATGGACAGAGATTGGGGATGTCACATGAGAGTTTCAAATCATAAGAAATAAGAGACACCATCTATGCAAAGAATATAGTTCTAAGTGTTTTTCTTCAGATACTTTTGGTCTTGCGGTAGGGAAGCTGTCATTAGAGGCAAAAACATCCAGACACTGCCTTCTAGGATGTTGTTCCTGGGAGGGGAGGGACCAGGGTTGCTGTCATGGTTGACATTTGTCTAACCATCTTAGGCATGTTCTGAAAGAAGTAGGTTCCAGACACATTCCCACTAGATACACTCACCCTTGCTAGCACACTTGTGAATCTGAAAATGATCTAAGGAAACCATTGTTTTCTGTCCCCAGTGGAATAGTGGATGTTCAATGGGACCAACTTTGAGAAGTCTCAAGTTGTTCTTATCCCAGACATTAGTCCCTAGAGTAGTGACAGAGGCCTCAGTTTTGATACATAGAGCTAGTATTCTAGGGAAGAATCTAGTTTTCGAGACTTTACCCAAGTCTCTAAGGTCCAAACAAATTCACTTTAAGTCTTACTTTTGGTTTTGTTGCTGTTATATTTTTCATTTAGAAGACATGTATTAAAACAGTGAAATATTGAAACATGATACTGCTCATAGTAATCACGCACCAATCCCACAGATTATGGGGTGATTTGATAGACAAAGGAGGTTCCCTCTCTAGAACTGCTGACCCCATAGTCAGCATTATGTGGGCCCCACTTATGGTAACTACATGAGTCAGGGACTCCACCCCAGGTGCCCAGCCCAACATGTGCTTTCCAGAGTCATCCAAGAGATATACCTGTTGTAGCAAGCAGTTTAAAATTTCCTGGCCTGCAGAATTGTGAAAAATTAGCTCAAGAGATTATACTGAGATACCATCCAGGTAGATCAAGACTACCCAGTCCAGTGGTCAAAGAAATGCTAAATGATGGTATCTCCAGCTATTTAGAGCACCCAGGAATGCCTGGAAGGCTGCCTCCCACTTTCGACCACCAGAGATGAATCGTAGAAACAGAGAGTAGAACAGAAGTTAATAGGGGCAGAAAGGGAGGAAAGATGGGGATTTATTGTAGTTATGTAGGATAAACAAGTCCAGAGATATAATGTATGGCATGACAACTGTAGCTAATACTATAGTGAATACTGGAAGTTTACTAAGAGAATGGATTTCAAGTTTCCTCACCCCCCCCACACACACACACAAATGGAAGCTATGAGAGGAAATTAATATGTTAAGTGGTTGACTGAGTCATTATTTCATTATGTCTATGTGTTTTAAACATCATGTTTTATATATTAGCTATATATACTTTTATTAAAAATATAAAAGATCAAGAACAAAAACGGCATTGAGACAGGGCAGTAACCTTTAGATGAACGACTTTTGTACTAAAAAACTAAATGCCACGGGGAAGGTAGAGACAGGGTGGGCTTCACTCCCTGGTGAGACTCAGCTGGTACCCCGGTGGGGTTACCTGGAATCTAGGCACAGATCTACCCATAACTTACAGGGCTGGAAGAGAACTTCTCACATGTGTCTTTCAAATTTCAACCATCAATAGGGGAACTCTGTAAGTTAGCTGTCCCTGACAAAACCTATGAGGCAATTTGGTAAGTGCTTGGCCAGGCTATTGGGCAAAGTGATCTTGCTTTAGCCCCCGGGCTAAGCCAGAGCAGGGGGCTCAAGGGGCACGGTGGTCTGGGCAGCTGGGTTTGGGTTATTCCTGGCACTTGGATGTCAGAGCAGTTGGGTCCATAGAGGATGCCTTTATTTTTAATAACTATCTTACATTTTAGATCAATGTGCTTTTCATTCTATCCACTGCTTTTTATTTACTTAATCTTTACAATCATGAACGAAGTCTACATTATTAGTATTTTAAATGGGAAAATTGAGGCCAGTGTTATTAAATATTCTATCCTTGATTACACAGTCAAAAATAAAGCACCAGCCATCGATACCCCTACGCTAATAGTGGCCCAAAATGCATATGTGATCTTTGGTCCCAATTCTCATGATAATAAAATGACTATAGTTATAGTCATTGGGTGCTTATCATTTGTCAGGTCTGTGCAATGGCTTTTCTTCTGATTGAGGAACATATCTGATTACCTCATTCACCATGAAGTATTAGACATAGAAAATAGCTTAACGAAATCTCACTCTCAGTCCATTTTCCACTTTAAAAGAGATATATTGGGAGAGAAATGTGTAACCTAAAGGAATAAATGACTAATTGTAGAACTTTAGGTTTTATAATAGTCAGTACAGGAAAGATTTTGGGGTCAAAGGTGTTGTTACAAATCATTCTTTCTCTTTCACTATCTACCAAATTAAGTCAGTTTTTCAATCCTAATTTTAGCTAAAGTGTCCTCAGAGGAAAGAGATCCTGCTGAAAATCAACTCCATAGTTTTGAAAATGCAGCATCTTACCCACTAAATAAATGGAATCGCAATCAGCCCCTTAAATGATTAAATGATGGGCAATTTTAATAAATGCTTTTTGAACTCTTTTTCAGAATTAAAGCCAGCATTACTGTACATCCCTCTGTGTGGCAGATTCTCCTCCATCTCCTGGTGACAGGGTCTGCTGCAGTGTGTTGGCAGGTAGACGCGTGTGGTCAGTGGACCAGCTGACCTTTTGACTGTTTTCCCCGACTCACAGGCATCACTGCACAGAGCATGTGCCATTCATTCTGGGTTGATCTGTGGCCTCTGTTGTCTTCCAAAGAACACCCAGGACTCACAAATATCAGATTTGTATCCTCCATCCAAATTTTTATGCTATTTACTGCAAGCACAGCCTCAGGAGGTGGGAAATTTTAGGTTTAAATATGCCCAGATGAATATGCTGAGTGGCGTATTCCAGTAATAAAGAATGATATCCAAGTGTCTACGTTGCTCAAAAATGCAATTTAAATTAAATTACATTTCTCCCCCACTACACCCTACCATCCCTGAACTCACATCTGCAGGCCAGAAAGCAGTCACACTTGAAATAGCAGCAAATAAAATCAGAGACACAATCAAAGCTTCAGGTGTTGAGAAGAGTCAGGCATATGGGGCCATGGACTAGAGACTGGAGTCTGCTTACTAGGCAGGATGCTGGGGATCTTTTCAAACCCCCTTCTGCATCAAAGCTCCAGGCCTCTGGCATGTTGATGCCTAAAATATAACTTTGAAGGGAGAAAAAAGTTTCTCTTTCTTTCTTCCTTTATTCTTTCTTTTCTTTCTTTCTTTTCTTTCTTTCTTTCTTTCTTTCTTTCTTTCTTTCTTTCTTTCTTTCTTTCTTTCCTTCTTTCTTTTGCTTTTTGACTGCACAACAAAAGATTGGGCATAATATAAGAAAATAGGAAGGCAGCAGTGTTGAAATGGATCATTTCTGGAAAACAAGAGAACTGAGTTCAAATCCTAGCCTGGTCTCAAAGCTCTTAATCATGAGTAAGTCATAGAGGGTCTGAGTGTCCATTTTCCCACCCATCAAATGGGATTAAAGGCATTTGCCTTGTAGCGCTGCTGGTCGGCATGTTATTTTAGCCAGAGCAGGAAAGGAAATTTCTGTATGTACACCCATAATTTACATATTCAAAAAATAGATTCTATAACAATAGCACATGTGAAGATATGATGATGACCCAAGAGGTGAAGTGTGTTGCTCTAAACACTAGGCTCATTGTTGACAAAGTATAGCCTTAAATCTAGATCCCCTGACCAGGCAAAGCCTGTGAGGAAGAGCTGGTTACAACAGATAATCCCCATGCAGAGCAAAAGGAGTGGTTTGCATTCATGTTAAAGTAGAAGTGACTGATACTGGCCCATCTCATTCACCGTTTCAGACCTCATGCTTCACTCAGTGCCAGCTTCTCTCTATGCCTATGCCCACTCAGATATGAGACATGGCTGCATTAGGGCTGGTATTCCCTCGTTGCCTTGTGGGTCCAGGCCATAGCTCCTGAGACAAAGTTCAGGGCATGGGAAATGATGCAGAAAACAAGAATTTTTGTTCTCCATTTATTCTCTCATCAGATTTTTCTCTTTCTAGCAGAGACCCCTTCTCTCCACAGTGCCTGGTGCCCAGAGTGTTGCCAGTTGGATACCCACTTCTTTTGCCAGTTGCCAGTGGGCAGCCCACTTCTTTTATTCCTTTAATGCCCTTCCATTCTCCTCTTCCCCTCCTAACTGACCAGTCTTCTGGTCCATTCTTTCAAGGATGGTCATTCCAGCTAAACACAACTAGGGTTTTATTTCTGATAAGGTCTCTCTTCTCACCACCAACACATTTTTTCTTTCATTCTCCCATTGAGAAAGATTTGAATCTGAACACTGGAAATTTAAAACCTTGCCATAGGTCTGCAGAGAAGTTTTGGAAATGATGGGACCTTTTACATCACTCTGATCATTCACTAAATGTGCTCGCATAGTCAAGATAGCTGGTTCTGGTTGTAAATGGAAATAACTAGTCTGACAAGAGGTAAAAAACTAATCGGGGTTGAAATGTCAACATCATCTGCACACCTTTAAACTACACTGTGGAGTGGAATGGGCAAGTTGATGTGTAAAGGACATTTTGCATAATATAAAACTTGAGAGGCACTAAAGGATAGGGTTTATGCACTTGACTCCAGAACTATCTACCAGGGTTACGATCCCAGCCCTGTAATTTCCTAGCCATAGGACCTTGGACAAGTTGCTTGACCTCTCTTTGCTTCTGTTTCTTTATATGTAAAATGGGAAATAGTTGCACTTACTTGGCAGTGTTGTTGTGCTAAATGAGTTGTACTTGCATGGTGTTTGGAACAATCACCTGGTTCATGATAAATACTCAATTAGACTAATTTTATTAATTCAGGTTTCAGTCCAATGCATTTAACATACAATACACTGGGATTTGAGCTTTGGTTCCTTCACCTATGGGGCCATGAACAAGTTATTAACCTCCCTATGCCTCAGTTTCCTGATCTGTCAAAAAGCAGTAACAATGACACCCATCGCCTCTGTAGGGAAGTCACAGTGATTAAATTAGACACTCTACATTACTTAACACATTGTCTAGCACAGAATATATAAACAGAATGAGTGACATGCAATTATTAATGAACTAGATGGATGTTCTTTGGTGAACACAACATCTACCTTCAAGACATTCAGCATCATTCCATGTATGTGGTTACTGTCATAAAGACCTGTGGTAATGACACATTTCAAAGTCTGGTGCAAATGCACTCCTTTCTGTAGCCTGCTTTACCAAACAACCCTGGTCTCCCATAACCCTGGTTGTGAATTTTCCACACTGACTTATGGTGCATTTATTTGCATCCAGTTTATCCCTTCTAGAAGGAAGAGACCCTCATATACACTTTGCCCTACCATTTGGCAGACAATCCTAAAACAAAGTAGACAGATATAGTCCTTTAAATTATCCCTTAGATGCTGTTAATTTTCCTCTTCCATAGCTCCTTATTCTGCTCCTGTTTCAGTGGCATGCTCTAAACATGATTAAACAGTTCTCTTCTTTTAGTTATGATCACAGTAACTTTTCAGTGGTACATGGAAAAGGCACGTGTGAGAAGTAGGATTCTTCAGATACCTCAAGTGTTTTTCTTTCCCTTCTTCAATTGGTTAACATCACTTATGGCTGGTTCTTGCCTGAAGTATTTATTCGTGGACCATATGTAGATTTCCTCCCCACCCCAACTTTGAAATTGTCATCACAGTGCTCTGAAATTCTTTGTAATGTGTCCTAGTTGTTGCTGTCCAGCAATGATGTTTTTTTGTTGGATCAACTCAAACTCCTTAAGAATACAAGTACAATAGATGTAGTCATCATGGTAAAAATGCCCTTAATAGAATTCTGGGAAGATGATGCTACCTGAGGTATAATTGGAGATGGCACATTGACAATCTCCTGTAGAGGTCATCAAACAAAACCAAAGTTTTACCCGTGGGCCCATGGAGTCCAATCTTAACATATGTTACATTCAATGAAGTAGAGCTCAGCAACAAAGAATAATTAAAATACCTTTTTGTGTCTTCAATTAAATTTCTCAAAGACCATAAAGTACAAGGTCTGGCACAAATAATGCCCCTCTGATAACCTATACCAAATCTTTTGTTACAAAATCATAAGCATGTAATTCTTTAACATAACAATATCACCCTCAAGCACATTTTAGGTGAAGTGTTCAAATCGCTGTCCATCTTCTGCAAGATGTTGGTGTATCCTACCAACCACACTCAATAGTGTTACTTCTGCCGGACCCTGTGTTTCCTCGCTAATATCCATAGCAACATTTTATAAAATTCCTTTTCTTCCACTTCTACCATCAACTAAACTGATAAATGAGTGGAAATGTTGATTACAGGGGTAAGAAACCAGAAAAGCTATGAAGGTGCTGATAAAAGTGTTCCCTAATGGGTAGGAGACAGCAGAGGGATGGAGAGAGGTAAGCCTGGTGATACTGGTGATATTTCCCAACTAGCGTACTTTTATTATCTTATATTATTTATAATAACAGAGAATACTCTCCCCACATGTGTACACACACACACACACACACACACACCAGATGAAAAATAGAAAAGTTATGAAGTTCTTACTGACTGACTAGTTTGGTGAGTAAGTGGAAGGCATATATATCCTCCCTGGCTATTGCACTGTATAAATGTGATCATAAAACTTGATGATCAATACATCTTAGAGAGGAAATGGGATAGTTACTTATTCATTCCTTAATTCATCTATTTGTTTATTCACTCACTCATTAAATAAGTTCTGGTGTGGGCATGTGCCAGATGCTGGACACTTTTCTGGGCTCTGGGCATATAGTGTTGAATAAAGCCCCTGCCCCCATAAAGCTTAAAATTTGGGGGAGAAAGGTGACAATAAGCAAATATAACACAATGAAGTGTTATAAAGAATAGGGTAAATGGACAGAGAGGAAATGGTAGACTGTTTCACACCAGGTGCCAGGGAAGTCTTCTCCAAAAAGGTAACATCTGTGCAAAGACCAGGAAGGAGAAATGAGACTGGTAGCAAGATAAATGGGTTTCAGGGAGGCACCAATAAGCCAGCATTGTTCTTTAATACCTTCATTCCATTTATGAATGGAATGCTTTTTTGCTCTTTTTCTTTCCTTCTTTTATTATTTTTTTTTCCTTAAGAAATCCCGTGCTTCTTGAAATGTGAAATAGGTGAAGGAAAATACAGTTCGGGACCATTAATTGTGCCTTCTTATTGAGTATATAAATTTGATGCCAAACGGGACTGGCTGAATGGTATATATTTATTTCAAAAATATCATTTCTGTGAGGCATTGCTGCATCATCCTATTGATTTAGGGATTGGTGTGATTGTGCCTGATGCTTTTATGAAAGGCAGGCTATTAACAAACTAAATTGAAAAACTAGTGAGTCTGCCTTTCCGGGCCCAATCCAGCATGCTGCCCATGTGAGGCTTAAATGGGAAAATACTGTAAAAAGACTTATTTTAATGCGACAGACTCCTCATTGCCATCCATAAACCTTATTTGCAGTGGAAAAAAAATCCTACACGATAGAATTCTCATGCTCGGGCAGCAATCTCTCTCTGGTTTCTTTCTCATCCGCAGCAACATTAATCTTTTCATTTCAGAAGCTGACTCTCTTTGACCTTGTTGGACATTAGGATTAAAATCTTATGTAAGACAAGGTAGTTTTAAGAGAGGTAGAGCTAGTATGAATTTGTGCTAATGCATAAAGCCCCTGGAAGTGTCCAGAGACTGAAGTTGCTACTGAATTCCTGGTGTAGAGCTGGAAGAGTAAACCTAGGGAGCGAAGGCTGGACGTTACTAGATTTTTGGCTACTTCAGTTTCCTGGTTTTGCAGATGAACACTGAGGCACAGGTCAGGGGTGATGCTTGCTATTGATCACACAGCCAGATTAGAGTCAGAATGTACATCCCACAGATGTTTTTCAGCCGACCTCACTTACTTCTTTATATCCCACCTCTGTGTGGCCCATGCATCAGGAGGTATGATTGAGGTGGTGCTTCAAAAGAACAGGAATCTCAAATTCAGCCAAATGTACATGTGCACTCATAGGCAATGTTCTTGGGTTTTTAATGAAGCCAGAAAGGGGCTTGTTGGTGGCTCCCCCTTCCCACAACCCTGTGAGCCCATTTCCTACCTCTGTTCCCCAGATACCAAATGGCTTTGGTACTATTTGACACAAGATATTGTCACCATGAAAGGACACAATGCCACTGGACATTTTTCAGTCATTACAAAGATTATGTGGTGGGACACCTTTTTCTTCTATGATAGAGCTAAAACTTAGATATTGCATGGAGCTGTGTTTAAAAAACATCTGTATTAGAGGAAATGATTACTCCATAGACGTGTATGGGAAACCTGATATGTCTGTAAGTCTCAGTCTTGTTCATGCTACTCATGAGGTGTACAAAAAAGAGGTAAGACAGCCTCTGCTTCCTGCTTTAAGGACCCTGTGTTCAGCTGGAGGAGGAGACGAAGGACCCAGCCATATGGCAACAGAGGTGTTGGCCTGGGTGTCTCATGGCCTGGGAACTGAAGAAGACCAGAGAGAGACAGGATGAGCAGAGTGTATGTGGAGCCTCTGGGGGTGAGTTTATGAAACCCCCTCTGTGGGTCTCTGCTCAAGGATGATCTGGGGGTGAGGTGAGAGTCTACGTAAAACAGCCAAGAGCAAGTGACACTGAGTCTGCCATATGGCATGCGATCAGTTTGGCTGACCTTTCTCCCCTCCTCCCTTCTGTTCTTCCGTCTCCCTTCCCTCCCTTTCTCCATTGCTCCCTTCCTACTTTTTTCATTGTCTTCCCTTTCTTCCCTCCTTTTTTTCCCTGTTCTTTCCACATATTTGATAACAGTGTCTGCAAAGTCACTCCTAGTGATACTTCTAGGTGCCTCTATGAAAGAAAGGTATTCCAAAGGAGCACAGAAACTTTTTAATTACATGAGGAGAATGATGTCCTTTCTGGAAAGAAAGAAAGACACATAGTAAGGGACAACTCTCCCACAAGGAAAAACAGACCCTGGTGATGTGCCTGTGTTCAATGTCTCATTCTTCAGAAGTAGGGTGACGTTGGGCTTTCCTGCTGTGTGCAGCCCTGGCACCATGGATTTGTTTTGCTCATCCACAATGAGAAGTACTGCCAGTGCTGGTCCACTGCCCTGCATTTTGTTGAACTTACAGTACTCCACCAAAGCAGAAAGCTCTCTGAGTTTCTCTCATGTGCTCTTTTGGAATCTGTTTTACTCACTTCCCTTCATTCTTCCTTTCTGTTCTGTGTCCTTGTTCCCTCCCTCCTGCAACACTAACACTCGTTTCTACTTGCTACTTGCTGGAATTTCAAACGACTAACAACTAGACAAAAAGAAATCCTGTTTCCATGCACAGACAGCCTTCAAACTGATGGCCCCATTACATTAGCATACAATAAAAGCCAGCAGGGGGTGCGTTGCCCTGCTGTTTTCCTGGGTCTCTGTGCCTCAGGGGGCTGGGAGGGCTCCCAGGGTGCCAGCTCCTCTCTCTTGTAATGAGGCAGTTGCATACTTTGGTGACAGCTCCTCAGCCTCCAGAGAAGCCGCTGTCTTAGTGAAAGGAGAGGGGAGAAAATGTCGGCACTTCGCATCCTATGATCTGGTCTGGGCTTCCTGTGTCACTAGCGTCTCCAATCTCTCTTCCACTGGCCTAAGAATCACTTGAAATTCTTAACTTTTGTGTTCATAATGAGTTAGACAGTTCTTATGGTAGGGAGCATTATTTCCAGGACTTACTTATTAGAAATATAACATTTACTTAATCAGAAATTTACAATGAGCCACCCACTTGTCAATCTTCTATTTGAAGATGGGGGACAGCAGTTATATGAGAATAAAAATAGGGTGCCACCTTTTGGTCATGAGACAGTTTTTCTTTTTTTAAACTTAAAAAAATACTTTGTTAATTTTAAAGAGAGAAGAAGGGAGGGAAAGAAAGGAAAGGAGAAAGAGAAACATCAATTTGTTGTTCCGCTTATTGCTACATTCATTGGTTGATTCTTGTATGTGCCCTGATGGGGGATCAAACCAGCAACTTTGGCATATGGGACGACACTCTAACCAACTAAGCTACCGGGTCAGGGCCAAGACTGTTTTTAAATACAGTGCTACAATACATTGACAGTGTCCCTGGTGGGTTGTTCTAATGTTTGGCATTGCTTATTGCCTACCTTCCAGCCACAGTCCATGATGCTGCTGGATCAGTGCTCCTACAATAGCACTCTGGAGACTTCCTTTCTTAAAACACTTTCATGATCCCCGTGTCTGTTGGGTGGAGTACAAATTCTGAAGCAGGCATTCAAGGCCTCAAACTCTACCTCTAACCTTATTGTCTTTATTCTACTGCATGTCCCTGATGAGGCACCATTCTAGGGGTACCACCTCATGTCTTGCTGCTGGCATTCCTCTGGCTTGTATGCAGCATTGTGTAGTAAGAGAGAGAAGGCATGATATAGGGGAATGAGCACCAGACAGGTGTGAGACAGATAAACTTGAATACTGTCCTTGCTAATCCTTGCTCTAAAATCTTCACAATTATTTAGTTTGATTTTTCTGAGCCTGCTTCCTTAACTTTAACCTGGGGGCAATTGTTCCTTTGTTATCAGGTTGCCTGTGGATTCAGAAACTAAAGAATATAAAGTATCTGGCATCTTAGTAGGGGCTTACTACACAGCAATTATCATCATACTTCCACTCTTGTACATTCCCTTTAATGCAGCCAACCCATCCTTGGGAGCCTCATTTAAATCTTACTCGTAACATTGAATTTTTCTCATAGCACTGATTCTGACTTTCATTTCTTCTGAAATCTTTTAGTCTATTTTAAAAAATACTCACTGAGCACTTATTTCTTTGTATTAATTAGCTTCCCATAGACATACAGTCTGTAGATGCAACAGGAAACAGAGTGACTATCTCCCATTCCTGTGTTCCTCTCCCATCCCACCTAGGAGTCCTTTCCTGCACTGGTTCTTGAGCCAGTCTTCAATGGTTTAGGAAATAGTTAAAATGCTCTGACTCTGCATGTAGTAATGACCTTATGATCTGTGTTCACATGGCCCAGAATATGTCCTCAGTATTTTCTGGTAAGCTGCCTGAAAGTATGACCCTAACCTAGCACATGGCAGGTTAAACCAGATGCTCCCCAATTCTTTTCTTTCACTGTCACAGGGCTCTGTTTTCAATTAGTTTGAATTTGAGTTTTCAGATTTAACATCCCCCAATTCTTGCAAATACGAGCTTCAGTCAAAGCACTTATGTATGAATCTTCATTTTGGGCAGCTGCCTGGTAGTACAGTTGTTGTGCAGGAATGAGGTCCAGTGTGTTAACCTCAGCAATAGCCTGGGCTGTGCCATGTAGGAAGGCTCTCCTCCCAGGGGTTGTCTAAATATTCAAATTTCAACAGCTGCCTAGGGCCCTCATTTCTGTGCTCTTAACAACTTCTGCATCCCTTCTGTGCCAGCCTCAACCCTGCCTTCTGGTGTTTATCTTCACTGGAAAGAGAGGAAGAGAGGGTATGTGGTGAAACAGTTGTAAATATTAAGGGGTATAAGGTCCATCACAGAAATAATAAGACAAACTCCCAGTGGATTTATGGCTTAGAACCATAAATCTGCAGAAGAGCGGCTCTATCAACATAGCAAACAATTTCACCTTGCAGGAGCCCCAGCCTCATTATGACCTGAGTGTAATACATTAGCACTCTAAACAACACGTCCCGTGCTGACGTAATGGGAAATGAAGCCCATAGAAGGACACAAAATGGCTGGACAGTGCTCTTCTGAGAAGTCACCACTCTTTTCCCAGAAAAATCCTGAATAATCCTCTTCCTTATTGAATACCTTACCTCCTGATTAAATGAGTCTCAATAAAAGAAGTAAATACCACCATGAAGGGGCTACTTTGCCTGTGGAGTAGCCCTCTCTATGTCTCACTAATAAACTCTCTTTTACTTTAAATGATGTGCTGGCTTGTTTTTGAATTATTTCCTGTGTGAAGCCAACTACCCACAGTGGGTCATGGACCCTCAGGTCCCCAAACCCCCTGGAACACCTGCATCAAAAGCATGTACCTACCTTTGAGTGCTGAGCCTCACTCCTAGCCAGCTTTCCCTTAGTGCTCTTGACTAGGCCGATCTGGTTGTAGGTGCCACTCCCCACCTGCTTCTTTCTGCTGGGATGAGTGAACCATGTACAGCAAACCACTGAATTCAAGACACAGAGTGGTGCATTCTACAAAGTGGTAGATTTCTGCCCCCTCCTAACTTCTTTTACACTTCTTCCTATGGAAGGAGGGTGATAGGAGTTCTAAATGGAGATGGTCTGACAACTGGACTGATTGAGCAAAACAATTTAAATGAAAGACCCAAGCGTGCAATGACAGACTCGTGGTGACTTTGCGAGCCTGGGTTATATCACAGGCAGCTCTGTGACAGGCAGGCAGGTGGACAGCCTTCAGAGCTTTGATGTGAGCAGGGGAACTCAAGGCTCTTGCCAGCCTCTGACATTCACTGTTCTGTGACCTTGGGAAAGTCACTTATCCTTGTGAGGATTAATGAGTTAATCTCAAGGGAAGTACTTTGAGATCATTGGCTGACAGGTGCTGTATAAGTACAAAGTATTATTATTAAAATGTCACTGCACTGGCTACATTTGCTCTTGAGGTAAGCTTTATTTTCCTAAAATGAACTGTGCAAAAGAGTTTTAGCCAGAGGCTCTATATCCATAGATCTTCCTAGTCCTTAGCATAGCTTTGGAGGTACAGTCTAGAAAAACTTATTTTAACATCTCTAACGCATCTTTAACATCTTTAACATCTCTCTATCTTTTCCCCCAAATACCCAGAAACTTCCCTCTAGATTTTCCCACACTAGAACAGAAATAAAAAAAATAAAGAGAGAATTAGTAAGCCTGGGATCTCAATCAATAGTGGCAGAAATTTAAATTTCTTCTGTTAGCAAAATCATTCATCTTTATGTATCTCATTTTTAGATTACCTTTGTTCTTGAATCAAAAAAATTTCTGAAGAAATGAGATATTGTTTATGAAAATTCCTAACACGTAGTAGATACTCAACTAAAAAATGATGAATGAGTGCATTCAGTCAGCCTGGGAATCAAAATTCTAATGTATATCAAAATATCAAAAAAAATAAATGAACAAACAATAAGTAGCTATTAAACATTAGGTCCTTTGAAAGAAACCCAAATATGAAGGGCCTAATTGCTCACTGCAAAGGACATCCTGTATTTCAGGGGAGACATGACTCAAAAAGTTGATGAAACATGCTGAAGCTTGAAGCACGAGGAAGAATTTGCATAAAGGGAAAGTTGTTGTTGTTGTTGTTGTTTTTGAGGAGTGTTGGATGGATAAAAGTGGTTATCGGTGACAGAGATAGCAGGAAACATGAAAAAATTTAGGGGGCAAGATATATAGCAAGTAAGGATCTAGGAAGGACTTCAGTGTACAAGTGACCAGGTGATATTTGAGAGGGGATTAACAACCTAAAAATAAAAAGCCAAAGTGAGAGGAAACAAGCATATGAGATCAAAAAGAATTGCAATTCTGGGAATCATTGATTCAGGCAGAAACCCAAATAGTGTTCCAGGTTGGAGGGAAATAATAATAATAGGAGGAAGGAATTTCTATTGGTGCTAATAAGCTAAGTTATTCTTTAGCTATAGAAGATGGTACCAATTCTAAAAAATGTCCTTAATTTCCATTCTGCCTAGTCAGGATGTCTGCCTTCCTGTTAGCTTTGTATTGAATACAATAATGGTTTAGCCAAGTCCAAAGGTTATTTTGTCTACTTCAAATGTGCCCAAGTTCAAGCATGAAGACATGCAAGACCTTTCCTCTGGGATGACAGCTCCAAGTCCACTTTGAAATGACTCTGTTTATATCAGATTTCTTAGGATCTGAGGTGCATCAGGCTATACCCACTTGTCTGGCATACCCAATTGTCAGGACAAGTGCTTCCAACCAAGGGAAAAGAGAGGGGACCCTGATGGTCTTTCTGGGCTTCACTTGTGGCCCTGGGAATTAGACAAAGGTTTTTATTTTTTAAATTAGTGTGTGTGTTTTTTGTTTGTTTGATGCTGTTGTTTTCATAAACAGAGTACATTGTAGCCCCTATAAAGGAGATAAAGATACCCAGAGGAGTTGATAGGAATGTTTCATATTCCTCTTCTTAAGACTCCTGAAACACTAAAGCCAGTTTCTGCCTAAAACAAAAGTCCAGCTCCAAGGAAGAAGATGGAAACTTCTCTTTACTCTCTCCACACCAGACTCAACTTGTGGAAGATCAGACGTAAACAGGGCAGAGGGGGAAGGCTGTCCGCATTAGCCTTTGTGAGCAGTAAGACCAGCCTGCGAGATTGTACATGAAGCAGCAGGATGTTACCAGGGCCAGCAAGGTAGAACAGATAAATACATAGCTATCTATTAAGAACTCTGTGTGGTCAATTGCTCTTACTTTATTTCTTTTTAATTATTAACTTAGGATCATTGCTATTTTCTGTCTAATTTTCTTTTGGACATTATGAGGCTTTTTCACACAGAGGGGCAATTACATGAATCGATAAAAAGACAAGAAAAAAACCCCTCATTTTGTGAGATATATCGCCTCATCTGTTTTTTGCACTCCCTCTGCTCCCTCCTTCTTCTACTCTGTCAACCAGGTGAATTCTCATTGTTGACCTGGACTCCCCACAGGCCTCTGGGACATTTGTCTCCTTCAAGCAACTTTCCTCTCCAAAATGAACCCCTTCCTCATTATTCATCTGGGCCTCATGCCCTCAACACTGCACTACATGATTTACTAACTTGATCAACTGTTCTTAACTAGGGTAATAACAGCCATTAATATTTCACTTTCCTCATAGCAATTTTGTTTTAAAAATCACATCAATATGTTTATCTAAAAGGGAATACAGTGTGGGAATCTTAAAAGCCCTTGGAGGGCCATTATAGCAGGTACTTAGGGTAGAAACATCCACTAATCATGGCTTCTCAGCAACCAACATTGATAGAGAGGCAATTCTGGCAGGTACATGTTCCAAAACTTTGTAACCAACTCCCTTAATGTACATACATAAACTGAGTGCCAGGTTAAATGACATTTGGAGGCCACGCAGCTGATTAGTTGCAGAGCCAAAACTCAACCCCAGGTTCTGAATCTCAGACTGGAGTCATACCCAAAGCACCAGGTTGTTCTGTAAATCCCACTCTGTACCTGACTTCCTGTGAAAGCTTCCACAGAATAACGCTGCTCGGTCTTTGGGTTTCTGTTTCAATCCCTGTAAAACAGGAATTGGATTAATGGGTCTTCAAAAGGTAGGACTATTTCAGCTTTTCAAGTGTTTTGACTCTGTATATGTGAATCACACACATGCACTTTACATTAATCTACATATATAGAGCCTGGGGAATTTGACTTTATCATTTCCTCAAGTTTTCCTATGCCATGATGCCTCACTCCTGGCATAATGGTCTTTAGCATGTCAATGATTCAAATACAAGGGCATTTTCTTGGGCCTTCATTGTTTCAGAGTGAAATTGAAAGAGGGAATCCAGCTGTTTATATGCAATATGCAGCAATTATGAAGTTCATTTCCAGAAACCACTGTAACCATGGCAACCTGTAATTCTGGAAGAATAGAGATAGGCTGTAGACTGACATCCAATAGGGCCAACTTTTAGCCAGAGATGGCTCAGGAAATGCTGATGAGGAGCCTGAGCTGTTTATTTCAAGGGAGGAGCAGTTTTTGAAAATCAGACTCTCTTAATCCATAACTTTAGTTCTTTTTTAAAGTTCAGTAATCGGTGAAACTCAAATTTCTGGATTTGCCTGAGTCTGCCCTTGAGGGTTAAATATTTCAAATGAAACAAGAGACAGCATTGTATTGATGTTTATTTCATAGCACCTTAAATGCCAAGCTCAAAGATATAACATCAAACTGAGGGAACTTTAAACTAGTGTTGCAGGAACCTCAGAAAGTTCAAATGCGAAGCGAAGAACCCAGTCTCTTGATATACCCATGTTTCTGAGCACATACTGACTTCTTTGATATTTCAAGAAAAAAAGAGTAAGACTCATGTTAGAATGGACTATTTTATAATATTTTGACCCCACCAGGCCAGAAGCAGCAATTGCTGAAGAGGAGGAATGGAGGGCAGCAAAAGGGCAGAGATATGGCCGTTTTGAGTCAGAAATTATTTAAAACAGCTTGGTCAGGTCCCTGAGTTGATTGCCTTCCTATGGCTACATGTGTGCTCCCTTTGCTAACTTTGACTCCCTTTGACTAACAGTGTGACTTTCTAGATACTCAGAAAGGGAATGGGACAATGGGCTGCTAAGGGTCAAAACTCAAGTACACACAACTCCTGTGTGCACCCTGGGAAATTCATGGAGATGAAATGTTAAATGACTGCAAGCTGCAAAGGCATCTGAATTGGAATTTTGCTCTGTCTGCCTCTTTTGACTCTGTCTTTGATCCCTGCTGGCAGCATGCTGGGCATGTGTGAACACCGCAGCTCATAGATTCTGTAGCTACAGGAAAGTGAAAGGCAACCTGGGCCTGTCAGTGACACGTTTTCCTCTCTGGGGAGAGGAGTTAAAAATCAGGGGTGCACTCCAAACAGGTTGAGATGTACCCCTTCCATTTGAGAGTATTATTTTTGACTTATTTGACTGAGTGAAGAGCAGATCATGTTGCACACTCCTGGAGCACCAGACAGACACAAGCTAATAAATAGTCCCCAGGATGAGTTTACTGTCACTCTTGGGGCAGCAACTAGACTTGGGAAGCAACAGGACAACATCCAGAAAAGGATTTGATTGTGTGAAGACTGAGGCATAAGGAGAGGTTAGAGATAGGTGGTGAGTATATACAACGTAAATGCATACAAAGATTTTCAGGTAGGTCTTGAGCTGATAGCATAGTATATCACCTGTTGGGCAAAAGGAAGACCTCCTGTAATGATTCCCAGGCTCCTGGCTCCCATGTTTGCCCTATGCAGACTCCTGCCAGCTGTGGCTATATTGCAGAGTCCTGTGCTCCTTCTGTTTAGACATGGCTCTTCCTTCCGTGCTAGGCTGCTGTTGTACCCTGTCTAGGTCCTGACTCTGAAGCACATGCAAGGGAACACAGGTTTTGGAAGCTGAGAGTCTTGTCTTTGTCACTAAACTTCCAGACCCAGAACAGCTTGCCTAACCTTTCTACATCATCTGTAAAGGGCTAATCATGAAATACTGCCTGCACGGTCACTGTATACAATATGCTGAGTATGGTGCCTAGCAGGGGCAGGGCTTCACTAATAACAATGGCATATAGCTAACCCCTGCATAAATGAGAATTCACAGGACCTATAGAACACTGCCTTTACTACACAGCTGAAGAACAGTAAGGTCAGGAGTCCAGGAAACCAGAGGCTGAAAGCAAGGTCCTGAGACGGGGTAATACTGGTCTCCAAAAGATGGGGTAGCAGGTGACATTCTGTCACATACAAAACAAGAAAAGATAGCAAGTATGGGTTAATGAAAAGAACACAGTGTTTGGGTTGAGAAAGATGGATTTAAATGAGTTGGAAGGACAAGACTAAGGACACTGCCTACCTCTTGCTAGCATGTCCTGGTTGGACTCCAAGGCCATGCTCTCTGCACAGCTGAGCTGGAGGATGATCAGGCAAATACTGAGGGAATGGTGGATAGAAAACTCTTCATAAAGCAAATAGAGAAATGTGAGGGATTCCTCCTTAACAGAATAGTTGAAAAAAGTGGGGATATTTGTCTGAGTGACTGTGGGGGTAAGCACAGGCCAGGGGCAGGAGAGAAGCCAAGGTGAATCAAAAGATCAAGAAAAGGATCAGTTTGGTTGGGATGGAAGTTTTTATAGGAAACAAGCCCAGGAAAATAGACTATGGGCAGTTAGGGGAGACTAAATATTTACTATTTTAAAAAATATTTTATTTATTTTCAGAGAGAGAGGAAGGGAGGAAGAAAGAGAAGGAAAGAAACATGTGCAAGAGAAATATCAGTTGGTTGCCTCTGACATACCCCAACCGAGGACCCGGCCTGCAACCCTGGCATGTGCCCTGACAGGAAATCGAGCTGGTGATCTTTCAGTTCACACACAGGCACTCAATCCACTGAGCCACACCAGCCAAGGCTAAAGATTTATTATTATTGTATAGACAATGGGGTACTTTTAAAAGTACCCCATTCACATTAGACCCCTTTACTCTCCACCCAATGTAAGTTATGTTAACAACTCTAAGATGTACCCTTCCATGTTTTTCATGTTTATATGAACACATAGATGTAAGTTTCTGTGTGTATAGAGACATGTACAGATTATATACATATAAATAAGCACATGGGTTGGGTCACTATTAAAATAGGGGGTCATATATGCACGTTTTTGCATATTTCCTCTCTCATGGAAATCCCTTTTACTCAACTCCTACGCTGCTAATGCACTCATCTATTCTATCGACTACATCATATTCTGTGGTGTGGATAGACCATAAGTTATTCAACCATTTTTTATTTCCTGGTACTCACTTTTTCCTTTCAAAGATTTTTTTTTGTTCCTAGAATTGTTATTCTATTTCAAAACCCTCTTCAGCAAATATCCTTGGGCATATGTATTTAAGTACTAGAGGGTTTCTTTTTATCAGATAGATTCCTATAAGTGGTACTGGTGGGTCAAAACATGTCCATATTTCTAATTTTGAAGGATTATGCAAGATTGCTTTAAAAAGTTACCCATTCATATTTCAACATGCTGTATGTGAAAGGACACCTTTATCTACGTCCTTCTCAGCTTAGTTGTTATTGTTCTTTTTATTTCTCTTCTCTGGTCATAGAGTGATGTCTCGTTATTAATTTAATTTATATTTCTTTGAACCACTAGTGAATCTGAACATCTTTTCATATGTTTCTCAGTCATTTGTAATTTCTCTACTGCCAATTGCTTGGGCATACACATTGTTCATTTTCTGTTGTATTATTTGTCTTTCTCTTGTCAGAAAACCTTGTATTTTAGAGACATTAACCTGGGCATGTGCTTAGCATAATCGCCTGGAGGAGGGAGAGATGGAGCCATCAGCACACAATCACATTGGTCTGACAATGAGGTGATGTGAGCCCCTCTGGACTCAAGTCCTTGGAAATGTAAAGGATGGGCTAGAAAAATGTTTGAGGGGTGGGGGGAAGGAGCAGTAAGACCAAGGAACTGATTGCATATGGCTGCAGTTTGGAAGGGTGGGGAAGAATTACAGTTATTTTGTGGCTTTCTCAAGTATGATATTTTGAAAATTGGTTATTGCATTTTAAAAATAGGCAATTCAGAGGATGAACAAGGATTGTAGGAAAGGAGTTTATTTTACAAGTGAGATGAGTTTGAGGTAATACTGAGTCATCTTGATGACAATTAAAATTGAAGGAGTAGAATTTGGGAGAAGGGTCAAAGATTTTCAAGCAAATTTAAGAGCTATGAAAAGAAGAATGAGATAGGAGACCAATGTGGCACAGATTTTATTTTTCCCAATCATGGGGAGCAGAAGGAAGCACAAACCCTAACATAATTAGCTGCCCAGCATGTCCCCAAACCTCCCAGACCACATCAGGACACAGAGGAAGGTCACACAGAAATCATGTCCGGAACAGCCATTGGGCTTTAGAGGGGGGCTTGTAAGATTTATCAAATAAAAATACAGAATGCTCAGTTAAATTTGAATTTTGGATAATGAATACCATTTTAGGATAATTATATCCCATTCAATATTTGAGACATGCTTGTCTTAAAAATATTTAATATTTGGAATATACTTATTCTGAAACTAGTCAATGTTTGATACATACTTGCTCTAAAAATTTTCATTGTTCATCTGAAGTTCAGATTTAATTGGATATCTATATTTTATCTGATAACCTGATTTTGTAGCTTAACATATGAGGGCTCATGTTCTTGCCCAGCTTCTTTAAGCTTTGTATTGCCAAGCAATTGCTCCACCATCTCTTTTAAAAAAGTATTCTTTGGGATCTAAAAACTTTTTGTAGTAATATTCTAGGCAGTGGAATATCTGACAATCTCTTTACTGGCATGTTATCCTGTGATAATGCAATGATGATTGATGTCTATTCATATCTAACCACTCTACCAACAAATACATACTGACCACATGGCATGTGTAAAAGAAAGTGTTTGGTGAAATGTTTATAATAATGCTCCTGAAGTAACTTGGCCATCATCTAGTGACTGTAGCACCATCAAAGGTTTAAATCATGCTCAGGAGATTTTAAATGTTTAAATTAATTTTTATGCCATTTGAAAGGGTGCCTCTTTCAAGTACTTATAGAGAGTCACTATTAAGTATAACATGATCTCCAAACTCAGTAAACAGTCATTGAGAAGACACATTGTATAGCCCTTTCTCTCTAATAAATAATACATACTTTATTTTCCCTCAAATGGCTTATATTCCTCAAAGAACATGCAAGTTCTTTCCTGCTGCTAGAACTGGACAGGGTGGCTCTCTCTCCTTCATGTAACATTCTATTACTAATATTTACAGACTACATACATGTGGTAGATATTTTTATTTGGCTCTCACAGTAAACTCATGAGGCAGAGACTGTGATCATTCCATTATACAAATAAAGAAATGAAGACACACACATAGGGTCACTCATCAAGGTCTCACTGGAGGAAACAGTGGAGTATGGCTCAATCCCAGGTGACTTTGCTCCAGGGTCCATGCTCATAATTACATCACTTGAGTCATTAACCTGCACCAAGGAAGGAGTGCTGGATGGAACAGGGTGAAATTCTAAAGAATTCAGTACTCAGCTAGGTTTCAGCAGAGGACTCTAATCTGAGAGAAAGCTGGGAGCATCAGGGAGAGAAATGAGAGCTGGGATTCTACCAGAACCTACCTCTAAATAAACCACACCTCGTCCAAGACCCATTAGCAGTCTGGTGGGCAGCAAAGATGACTTGGGGTGGGAGTTCACAGGAGCTGAGGCATGTGAGTGGACTTCAACTCCTGGACCTGGCTGCCTCCAAAGGACTCTCAGGGGATAAAAATTACATAGGAGCACTGCCCGTCAGGGTACACCCCAGCCTTTTGGGACTGGGGGACAGCCTGACTTTTCAGACCCAAGGTGGCCTATAGGCTGCTGCTCTTTCTCCTGTCTGTCACGATGGATGTATCCCATTAGCATTATCGAGGCGTGCAAGACTCGGAGAGGCAAGAGCTGCAAGGGCTGGCAAAGGAGCAGGTGCTGCGGAAAAACACATGTGGTGTAGATGCAGGTTATTATGTTCATAATTAGAAGGTTAAGATTCAATTTAGGATGGAAATATACAGTTAGAGAATCTTTAAATATCATTAATAGACTCCATTCTGATTCTGAAAGGTGACACAAAAGTTAAAACAAAAAACATGAAACCTGGAACATTTTTGTAAAAAAGGAAGAACAAGTATTTGCCACGATCCCACATTCTTCTCTCAACAGTCTTGTGCAGTACAAAGTGGTTGGAACGCTCAAATTTTGAACTTTAGTCTTTTTCATCACATCCTGGTGCTTTTCTAAACAACGTCTCTATGTCCTCAGAAAGAGTTCTCAAAAAGAGCAATATTTGGAGAACTCCTTCTATGTGCCAGGTACCGTTTCAGGGGCTGAGGATGAACAGTCACCACAACAGATAATAATTCCTGACTTTATGTAATATTCATTATAATGCATATGAAGATGAATTCATAACACCTCACGATTCTCTCTACAAACAATAGAGTGTTTAAAAATCACTTGCATATAAATACTTTCCGTTAAAAATAGAGATTGACAGATAGCTATTGCTATCATATGGGTGTTGTCATGCCAGATACTGTACCCTAGGTATTTGGGTCTTGCTGCCGAAGCACTTAACTCTACAGCTGCAAAGATATGAATGTGTAGAATGACCACTTGCTGAAGAGAAAAACTTCTATTTCAAATTTATATCCATAATTAGAAACAGTAGCTGGAATAAAATAATTAGAAAAAACAAATACATTCACATGGCCCTTAGCATATATGTTTTATAAAATATTTTTTTTTTTTACAGTTAGCTAGGGAGTTGAGAAACATTCATAGTCTTTCTCTTTTAGCAGGTAAGAAATAATGGCCTTTGGGGAGAGTAGGGGAGGGTCACGACAAATGAGCAAGGGAGATGTAAGTAAATGGAAAGGTGGATATTAGAACTCATGGATGACTTAAACACTTTTCCAACCTCCTCACCTTACAATACAGATAAGGAAACTGAGGCTGAGTGTTGTTATCATAACTGATCTAACAGCCACAAAGCTAATTTGTAGCAGGTTTGGAAGCAAAGTGACCTCCTCTGACTGTCAGTCCAGGGTCCTCTCAATTACACCACATTCTCCCTCCTATTAAAGAGAGATCACATATAAATCATGCTCGCGTTAGTAGGAATGCATTTCAGAGCCAAGGCAGGAAGCCAACGCAGGCACAGTGTAAACTGCTCACTGCAGAAGATGATTAAGGAGCCAGCCATCGGGCCATTTGCCCCAAGTGCCTATCTTTAAAGGTCCTAAATCACCACTATAAATGTAACCAATGGAGAAAATTATATTTACCAGGGAAAGGGCTGAATGCAATCTCAAAAGACATTTTGATAAGCAGTCTAAATGTGTGTACAGGAAAGGGAGATACTTGTGCAGCGTGCTCCCATACTTATAGGTGCCTAGACTGACTTTCAAAACAGGTGGCTTAGAGAAAGAGCAAGAGTTTGTTTTTCTGATGGAGCCCACAGTGTGGGGTCTATCCCCAGCCATCCCTTGCTTTGCCCTGCCTCCTCTACCCCTCACCTTCTACTTTAAATAATAGATAAACCAATAGACATATGAAAAGATGCTCAACATCACCAGCCATCAGAGAGATGCAAATTAGAACCACAATGAGATACCACTTCACCTGCCAAAATGGCTATCATTTATCATTAATAAATAAACAAACAACAGACAACAAGTGCTGGTGAGGATGTAGAGAAAAGGGAGCCCTACTGCACTGTTGGTAGGAATGTGGACTGATACAGCCACTGTGGAAAACTATATGGAATTTCCTTCAAAACTAAAAATGGAAATGCCTTTTAGTCCAACAGTTCCACTGCTGGGAATTTACCCTAAGAATCCTGAAACACCAATTAAAAAAGACTTATGCACCCCTATGTTCATAGCAGCATTATTTATAATAGCCAAGTGCTAGAAACAGCCTAAGTGCCCATCAGTAGATGAGTGGATCAAAAAAAACTGTGGTATTTACACAATGGAATACCACACAACAGAAGGAGAGAGCTCCTACTTTGCAACAGCATACATGGAACTGGAGGCTATCATGCTAAGTGAAATAAGCCAGTTGGTGAAAGACAAATCGCATATAACCTCACTTATAAGAGGAATCTAATGAACAAAATAAACTAATGAGCAAAATAGAACCAGAGGTATGGAAACATGAAACAGACTCACAGTGGCCAGAGGGGAGTGGGGAGGAGAAAAATGGTGGAAAGAAGGGGAAGGCACTGGTCAAGAACATGTATGAATTACCCATGGACATGGACAATGGTGTGGGGATTGACTGTGGGAGCAGGGGTTGGGCTGGGCAGAAGAGGGCAAAGGGGGAAAATTGGGACAGCTGTAATAGAATAACAATAAAAAAGAAAAAAAGAAAAAAAGAAAGAGGGATCTAGAGCACCAGCTGACTTTTTCTTTACTTTCGTAAGAGAGAGAAGTTGGAGAGTAAAACATAAAAAAATTATTTTGATGCTTTATTTTGATAATACATGTATTTATTTACCTGGGAAAACAGATAAACCGGTATAGAAAGACCATCTCCTGAAAGAAAACCCTTGTAGTGGCTTGTTTGGCTAACCACATGGTAGCTTTTCTGAGCATCTACCTACCAAGGGTAAACAAGTGGTACTGTAAGAAAAACTGCTTGTATCGAATGTCCTTGCCCAGAGGCTGACCCAACAATTATCTCTTGTTATTCAGAACCCTCTGCCCCCAACATACTTTTTTTTTTTTTTGGTTCTCAGGTTTCTGCACAGTAGGTTTCAGCTCCCAAAGCAAGATGGCAAGAATTTTTTCAGTATACTTGAAAGAAGGACCATCCGTGTCAGCTGGCTAGGACATAAAAGATAATGGTCATTTTTTCATAAATTCATATTTTAAATGAGCAGGTAAATTAAGGACTCAGGAAGACTTTGTATTTGGCTCAGGTTTGCACAGACGTAGAGTTTGAACATGACTGTTCTTCCAATGCCCTTCCATACTACATTCTCATGGCCTTCCTTTTTCTTTTTAAGCTGGAAAACAATTGTATTCTTTTGGGACTATTTGCACATATACATACACTGTGATGTCTGGGTTGAAATTATATGCCCCAAGAATTCACATTTTGATAAGATTAAAAATGGCTTTTCTGCTTGCTTATTGAGTTTTCATTTTAAAAGTATAAATAAAAATAAGAAGAAATGATAAATGTAAAAATAATTTATAGGTAGAGATATCCTGTACAGCTTTGTGTTCATAAGACTTAAACAAAAACTTATCAATTGTATATCTCCAAGAACAACTGCAAACTTGTGTTAAGTTCTCTCTTCCATTGCCCATTGATTTCCCAGCATCAAATCCACACATTTTTTTCCCCTTCCAAAGAGGACGTTTGGTGATTAGAGGGGGATACATATATTCCCCTTACTCTGAACATTGGCTCTAAGTAGCCTAAGCCAATCCCATGCCTCTTGCCAGGGTGAGTGGTCCACAGATGGACAAATGACCTAAGACAATCCAGTTAGAGAGAAGTCCAAGAGGATTAAGGGAAAGAGAAGTCACTTCTCTCACTGACATAAACACAAGAGAGTATCTTAGTTTGTAGAAGAAATTCTGATGCAACCATAAGCAGAGCCAGCTCTGAGCCAAAGCCAGAATCTTGGGACCTTGGAGCAGATAGCCTACAAAAAACGAAATGAAACAAAACAAGTTGTTTGGATACATCATCAATTAGCTGCTAGGCAACCTTTTTCTTGAAACCTGAAAAACTGCATTTCACAGTATGTCAATCAAAAAATAGATTTTTGGTTTGTTTGTTTCACTTTTAAATCAGTTTGAGGTTTTAGTATTTTCATACCTTGCAAGCAAAAGAACCATAAGGTATTGTTGCCCACCCAAGATCTATTCAATAGCCCTGGCTGGTGTGGCTCAGTGGATTGTGCACTGGCCTGCGAACCAAAGGGTCGCTGGTTTGATTCCCAGTCAGGGCACATGCCTGGGTTGCGGGCTACATTCTCCAGTGTGGGGCACGTGAGAGGAAACCACACATTAATGTTTCTCTCCTTCTCTTTCTCCCTCTCTTCCCCTCTCTCTAAAAATAAATAAAATCTTTAAAAAAATATCTATTCAACAAACATGTGCTGGTCTACCAGTTGCAGTATCTTCTATATCCAAACTAAATGTTTTAACATGTACAATAACAGCAAACACATGTTTTTCTATATGATGGACATGCTATATCTATGCCAGAATGTTCACTGAGAGGATATGATTACACCTGCTTTTTTCAGGAACCTGGTTCCTAAATCTGTATTCCTTCCTTTGCCCTTTCTGTATACACTTGAATTCAATTTTTAAGGTTTGTTGCTCAAATGTTAATAACATACATTGGCCCATAACAAAATGTCCTTCTTTTCTCCAGACTACATAGGTAGTCCCAACTGTATGAACCTCAGCCTTATCACTATCAAATTGCCAAGCTCTTCTTTACTCTTTTCATTTTCCATCTGTAGTTGCATATTCTTAGTGGCCCCTGCTCCCACAACATGGTGATGTGTTTGGGATCATTCACGGTGCTTAAATCTTTCAGGAGCATTTTCCACTTGAAGAATCTTCTTAAAGTGAATATACATCATTGAGCATGATTATCCAAGCTTAGAGAAACAATACACAGAACAATATGGCCTCTGTGGAACTGGCTGGCCATCTTGCCCTCAAATCTCTGTTCGCATTTTCAGTTCAGTTTCAGACTTGTCAAGTCAATACCTTGTCCTTCTCTTCCATCTCTTGGAACCAACATCTCAGATTTGAAAGGGATTTTAAAGATTGACTAAACCAGTGCTTCTCAATCTGGTTTGGGATCACACTTTGGAATCCATTCATCTGAGCCAATAGATATTAACCAATAGGAATTAAGTTGAGTAGGTTATCAAACACACATGCTCAGATTCCACACTTACTTAGAGAATATTTAAAAATATAAAAAGATTCCCAAGTGATTCTACCGTGCACTTTGGTTTTAAAAATCACAGAAGAATCCATTTTAAAAGCATTTAGAAGTTTTAATTAGCTTTACAACTTCTATACCTAACTATATGTATGTGAATACCCTCAGTAATAGGTAATTTTCTTCTTTTTGAAATTATCCACCCCAGCTGCATATAGTTATTTCAGAAACATTTGTTTTGAATTGAGCCTGTAATTTATCTTCTGGTAACGATTGACTATCAATTTTAATTCTACCCCTTGGGAACTACATAGATGTTAATTCCATCTTCCAAAGATCTGCCATCCTTTCAAAGATGTAAAGAGAATTATTATGCCCCCTTAAGTCTTGTCTTCTTCAGAAGAAACAATTCTGTTTCCTTCACTGTTTACATCATGGTTTCAGGGGTCTTTTCCATCCATCACTCCCATCTTCATTCTCCAAACTTCCAAGTTTGTTCTGTGCTCAAGCCAGCCTTCTTGGATAGTAGAGGGAAAAAATAAAGGGGGTTAATATTTATATATGTATTTAAGTCTTTCAGACTTGTAGTAGGATGAATGCAGCCTCTAAAAAGATCTGTGACATTCTAAACCCCAGAATCTGTGAATGTGACCTTATTCAGAAAAGGGGTCTTTGCAGATGTAATTAAGTTTAAAGATCATGAGATAAGGAGAGCATCCTGGTGTGGACTGGATAGGCACAGAGTCCATTGATAAGTGTCCTTACAAAAGACGCTCTAAAAAGGGACAGACTGTGTGAAGAGGAAGGCAGAGACTAGAGTGATGCAGCAACAAGCCATGAATAACCAAGAGCCACCAGAAGCTGGACAAAACAAAGAAAAGATTTTTCCAGAGTTTCTTCCACAACTTCTTGATTTCTGAGTTTTGGCCTCCAGAACTTTGAAAGGATAAATATTCACAATTTTACCAGCAAGTTTGTGATAATTTGTTATAACAGCACTTTAAAACAAATACTAGCCTTAAAATCCAAAAGCTAGGAGATAGACATAATTAAAGACATCATTAAGTAATCACTTTTGATTTTCTATAGGAAGTTTGAATGATTAGGTAACGTAACCGTTTAAACCAAGGAGCAAAAACGTTCTCGATA
Source organism: Phyllostomus discolor (assembly GCF_004126475.2). NCBI lineage: Eukaryota > Metazoa > Chordata > Mammalia > Chiroptera > Phyllostomidae > Phyllostomus > Phyllostomus discolor. The sequence continues at coordinate 25,841,220 of NC_040911.2, forward strand.
TTCAGAGTATAAACTTACTAGGTGATGATGTTAAATTTATTGATTTTTATTTTTATCTGAACATAGATTATTGATAAATATTTTAAAAGGTTAAAAGACCAGAAAGATTCTCAGCACAGAAAAAAAGAAGGGATTCTTAAGAGCCAGCATAAGTGCAAATAAAATATTTATAAGCTTTACTTTTTTATTTTTCTTGAGATGATTGCTAGGCACTAAGGTCATGGGATGCTATAGATAGGATATATCTTGATTTTGACATTGAATTTGACAAAGTCACAACACTGTTTGGGGCAAAATGCAGAATGGTGAACTGGAGGAGAGTAGCACTATGTGATTCATAAAAAATGAAAGTGTTGATTAATCGTTCAATGGCAAGAAAGGAAGGAAACTTCAAAGATGCTACTGTCTTATACTTTGAATTTATCCTCTTCCACCATATTGGGTGATTAAAAGTAGATTGAAATATTTCTGTTTATGAAATTGATGGAGAACGGAACAATTAGCACATGTACTAGACCAAAATATGTTAGCAGATTGAAAGAGTATGTCTCTATCACTTTTACAGAACCCTGCTGACGTGCCTTCCAGGCCTCACATGGTGTCTATGAGTGAGGCTCACTCCAGCCACAGCGAGCCCTGTGGGCTTTCACCCCAACCACATGCAGAACAGCTCTTTTATTTATTATTTTCTGGTGCTGCATGGTACTTCTTCTAGCAAAAAGGCTCACTCTGTTAAACAAATATGTATAAAAATTAAAGTTCAAAACAATTGACCCAAAGCAAACTTAATTTAATATAACTATGAAGACCTAGATTCAGCCATTTATTTAATGAACACTGTTGGTGGAGACCATTAAGGGATATGGCTGCTGGTTGACTTGAGAGCTAGACCTGGGCAATCAGAGGCTCCTCAACCCTTTTCTGTCCTTGTAAGTCCTGCCCATTGTTCCTACATTGGGAACCATTTTCAAGGATGCAGCATTGAGAGAGCAATGTGTTCTTTAGACTACCTGGCCAGTATACATGAATGAACCCAGTTAAGGCCACTATATAAACTCTTAAGATTTAGGATACCTACTCATCTTGCAGTCACCCAGAAAAATACCTCATATATAAGCCCCTTGCTTACTGAAACTGCCACTTACAATGCCCTGGCTGGTGTGGCTCAGCAGTTGAGTGCCAACCTGTGAATCAAAGGGTCACCAATTTGATTCCCAATCTAGGGCACATGCCTGAGTTGCAGGTCAGTTCTCCAGTAGGGGTCACACAAGAGACAACTACACATTGATGTTTCTCTCTCTTTCTCCATCCCTTCCCCTTTCTAAAAAAATAAATAAATAAAATCTTAAAAGAAAAATTGCCACCTACCAATCTTGACTGGCCTGCCCCTTTTCTTGGTCTCTCTTTGTCCTCTGTGGTCTGGGATCAATTTACGAACCAACAAATACAAAACACTTATGTGCCAGACATTGTTCTAAGGACTTTACCACTATTGATTTATTTAATCTTCTAGGCAACCATACCAGGTTGGTGCTGTAATTACTCTCATTTTACTGATGAGGGAACCTACACAGAGAACTGAGGTACCTTCCTTGTCTATAGTCGCACCACTGGTGTGATGACTTGAATCACATAGCTGTGGTTAATCAGTTCCCTTTGCTAAGTTTTAAATGTGGTTTAGAGAGCAGAAAAGAGAATACTTGACATTTTAGTACCTGATGAGCAGATCTGTGGTGATCATGGTACCACCTCCACTCTGAAACATATTGTCAAGTCTGGGAAATGAAACTTCATGGGAGCTGTTCACCCACTGAAGTTCTTTCAAATAAGAGCATCCAGAACAGTGGCTGGCAAGTAAACCATGCTGTATCTTGGGTTTCTGAGACTACTAGGAATGTTAAGACTAAGTCAGAAAAGATGTACAATGCCAAAAACAAACAACATGTGAAAATATTTGGTGGACTAAAGGTGTATCAGTAATTAGATACCTCCTGTGATATGAGAAAGCAAAAATTAATCTGATGGGAAAAAATCTAAGGAGATTGTAACCAGTAGACCTTTCCCACAAATACTACAAGTCAGTGAATTCTGAGCCACACATATTATGTTAGTAAAAATTGGTGGCCTACTAACAAAATTGTAGTGGAAAATTTTCTGCATCGGGTAGGAAGCTGGATTAGGTAATCTGTAGGTTCTTTTCTGAGATGTTAGGCTCTATATTCTATGTTTATTTTTCTGCTGGCATGCTGAGGAATTGACATGGCAATCAATGAGAGTTTTTGCTTGAATAAATATTTCAAAGTCAAGCCCTTGTTTCTCAGGAATTCTATTGTGTCTCTATTCTCTACCACTTTCCAAATGCCTGTTTCAAAATTGAAAGAAATCCACAAGAGCAATTTCTTCTAATTGCATAATTGCTGCATTTTTGGTGTAGCACTAGTAGAAAAAAAAATGGCTTGACATCCTGATATTTCAGTAAAGAATTACTTAATAAAGAATCCAGACTCAAATAATTGTTTACTTAAAACTGGAATTTACTGAAAAATCTCAAATACTGTTCTCCCCTACTACTGCTACATAATTAAATAATTTCACAATTAATTACTTTCAGGAGAGATAATTTGTTTTCATTAAAATATGTAAATATACATCCCTTGCTGTGCTTTTTTTTCCTTAATGTTGTTTTTAAACCCACTATTGTGATGATGCTCTGTGATAAAAGGTGCTGCCAAAGGCTTCAAATCACAGCCTAGAGGTTTATCTACCCCTCAGACTTAGAGAACACTCTTCCCCCACAACATGACCTTTTCTGCTCCAGCTACCCACAGGACAAATTTCTGCACAAACTCATAAGTCAATGTTTTGCTCTCTTTTCCTGAGTTGATGTCCCACGGACTTCAATTTCAAGGCCCCAGTCTGTCTAACGACATCACTGATAAAAGGAGACATGGATTCAAGACAATTTAAGCAACCAGTCTTGGGAGAGTACCCACAAACCTTGCATTTTAGATTATTCAGGTAAGTTTGACATCGATAAAATAATCTAATGACACCAAACCAAGGTACTATATGTGCAGTTGTAAGACATGAAACACACAACTAGAAAAAGCCCCTTTAAAGAAATTTGTATTTCTTATCAAAAACAAATCCAGAATCTGCTGGTTGTATACTAGACAGAGAGTGTTTAGATAGGGGAAGACCATAGGACAGAGCCATTTTCACTATGTGTCTGAGTATCACTTTCAAGTAATCATCACTTGCTCTATGTGATCATCACATCAAATTATGGACGGAGCTCTATGATCATTACAGCAGCAAATTATGGAAGATGGTAAAAAGCCAATTTTCTCTTGGGTCACCCTTACCTAAGTTAAGACATTCAAAAAAGACTACCAACTGCTGACGAATGGCATACAGAAAATAAACATGAGAAGTACAAGTAACCTACACCCACACAGTCAAAGATGAGGATTCTGATCTCACTATAGAGAGATTACTCCCAGTTCCGGCAGATCTTACCCATTATACATACTATTTGAGAAATGTCTGCCTCTGAAGAGTTAAAATGATTTGTCAGGCAATCTTTTCAGACTTGCTGTCTGATCTCGGGCTCAACTAGTTAAAGAAAGGAGTGGGGTACAAGTCACATGTGGCATTAATAGTAAAGATGTGTTAGGGGATATGGAGCAGCTACAGGATAGCAAACTCCAATAGGATAATTTCAACTTGTCTTTTTTCCTAGGAAGCCATTTTTCTTCCTTATTTTTTTATTTTTTTATTTATTTCTTAAAAGATTTCATTTATTCATTTTTAGAGAGAGGTGAAGAGAAACATCAATGTGTGATTGCTTCTCACACCCTGGACTGGGGACCTGGCCCACAACCCAGGCATGTGCCCTGACTAGGAATTGAACTGGTGACTCTTTGATTTGTAGCCCATGCTCACTCTACTGATCTACATCAGCTGGGCCTTATTTTTTAGTTTAAATAAAGAAATGCTTTATTGGGGAGGTTGCTACTTCCTCCTTTTACACACATTACACGCACACTTAAAAGAGAACCATTTCTCTAGGAAACAAAATAAGCTTTGCTTTGGTGAGGCTTTCTTCTTTCCTCATTGATTACACTACATTGGAAAAAAGTTTCTTAGCTGTTGGCCATTCCACACTGGAATCATGGCTTTTGATCTTTAATTTTTTTCTACCCACTAAAGAAAACTCTCTAAAAAAAAAGAAAGGGCAAACTCAAATACAGGTATAATAAAATATTATTTGATCAAAAAGATTACAAGAATCTTCAAGAAATTAAATATCATTCATACAAAGGGGCTTGTTATTATTAGGTGTTAAAATGACTGCATTGCCAAAACTGACTTGCTTTAGAGACTTTATTTTTAAAAAAACTGACCATGTTAGTCAGGGAGAACGGAATATTACAGAGTATGCTATATTTCTGAGTGCAAACTTAGTAAATGAAGACCTTTAGATTCTCTTGCTTTTTGTTTGTTTGTTTACATAGAATTACTTTTAAGGAGTCTAATCATTTTGTGGTTGCTAATTTCTTTTCCTAGGCCCCTTTTCTGGGTTAAGCCCTCCACCCCCAGACCTTTAAAATGAGATGCTAACAGACCATTAACTGCAGCAGCACTTAAAGGACTCTCCATCAGAGCCTCTGCTTTGTTAATTAAAGACAGGCCGTCAAGGCTCCAAGAGTCTGAATGACGACCTTCCTTCTGAGATCAGTTTACAAATGTCTCTTGACTACTTTATGTGCAACTTAACTTTCAAATAAAACCCAAGAAAGAATGAAAAACCTTCTCTTTCCCCAACATTGACAAGAATATATAATATATCTGAAAATGGAACAGACAGGAGCCTCATTTATCTGGTATCATTCGGGAAGATAATGCTAAGAGATAAATGGTGTTAGAAAAAGGAAGCATCTTTTCTCAGTTAATTTATTTGAATGGGAATACTCAAACTATATGTAATACCATACTACCTGTTTCCTCTATATTTTTACTCACTTATTTTTTTCTGAAATAAAACAAGTATACAGTTCAATAAAATACTATAAACATATTCTCTTCTAACAAGCCCCTTCTCCCGCCATCCAGGACTTAGAGCAATGCCAACAAAGCTCCTGAAAATAATCACTACACTGACATTTAAGGTAATCACTTCCTTATTGTTGTTTTATTTTAGCCACTTAGTTATACACTTCAAAAAAAAACATGATAGAGTTTTTCCATTTCTTTAATATTTTATAAAAGTATTTAGAGATTAAGTATTCTTTTGTGCCTAACTTCTTTAAAAATCAGCATTGTGATTTTTAGAATTCATTCTTATTGTTTTATATAACTTCCATTCTTTTTCATGGCTGTGTAGTATGGATACATATAGTGTACACATAAATATAATTTATTAATTTATGGGACCACTGATGAATATTTTGATTGTTTCCAAGTCCTATCAATAATAAACTTTGTTCTTAAGGAACACTCTTGTTTATGTACCTGTTATATATGCATATGTGCTATTCTAGGATATTACAAGGTCTGTCCATAAAGTATCCAGCCACACACTATGCCCAATAGACACATTTACTGAAGAAGATACAAGATACAAGGAATATTGTTCATAGGACAATGATGCCTAAGTTCCCTTCAAAGTAGGCACCTTGGGACTTCACACAGTTCTCCCAGTCACCATCAGTGACTCCATTGTATTTCCTGAATCTTATCAACAGTCTGAAATCTCTTCTGTTTTAGGCATGATTTTAGTTTGGTGAAAAGCCAGAAGTCACAGGCTGCAGGGGGACTGAGTCACCAGGGTGACTTGATGTTTCACCAAAAAACTCTGCACGAGATATGATGCATGAGCAGTCAGGTTGTCATCATGAAGCTGCCAATCACCAGTTGCCCATAGCTATGGCTCTCTGAATCACCTGATTATTTTCTGCAGAGGAATGTTCAAGCTTAACACAAAATTTGATGCAGATTTGTTGCTCTACTCACTCAGTCATTTTGAATGCAATGGCCACACAGTACACATGCTCACTCAGTGTAATCTACCGCCCCCACTGACTCTCACAGTGAAATCATCATTGTTCATGCCTGTGCATTCCAGCACACTCTCCTAGGCTGCCAGGTTACATCGATGTCACACAAACCATTCTCATTCTCATTATATTAACAATGGTTAGAATTTTTCCAGATAGACCTCATACACCTATGGGTGGAATTGCTGGTTCACAGGCTGGAGACTGACAAATGACTTTGCAAAGAGACAACAGCAATTTTCACTCTAACAGAGTATGAGTTTTCCATTGTAACACATCCTAGCCAACATTTGGTATTTTCATATTTCTTCATTTTAGCTAATCTGGATGGTGGATGGGCTGTCTCATTGTGATTTCAATTGCACTCTCATTATTATTACATTGGAACAGCCGTTCATATATTTATTAGACACTCAGATCTCTTTGTTGAATGTTTAAGTTTCGCCTGTTTTTCTATTGCTTTGCCCATCTCTTTTTTATTGATCTGTAGGCATTCTTTTAATATTTTGTGTGAGCTCTTTGTAAGTTCTTTCCTGTAGTATTTTCTAAAAGCTTCATTGTTGCCCCTTGCATGGTTAGGTCTACAATGCACAGGGGCATGCTACTTATCTGTCTGCACAACACCACACTATCTTAATTACTATGCATTAAGTGTTCCCATATTATTCTCCTAGCATGTCTTGGCCCTTTGCATTTTTATGTGAATTTCAAAAATCAATAATTTTTGTGTTCCAAAAAATTTAAAAAGTCATGTTGAAACATATATTGAAGATTGCATTGAATTTGAAGAAAATTATCATCTGGACAACATTAGTCATCCATTCCATTATTACATTTCTCCATTTATTTAGGTTTTTGCTAATGTCTCTCATTTTTAGGTATTCTCATCAGAGATCTTGCACATATTTCATTAGACTTAATTCTAGGTAATTGAGTATTTTGATCTATGAAAATGAGGAATAGGTGTAGATAGTTATTTATTTTTCTAAATATTTTCATTGATGTTTTAGGAATATAATTACTTTTGTATTGAGTTTGTATTCAGTAACCATGACATATTATCTGTTAATTTTGATATTTATATATACATTCTTTTGGATCTTCTATATATGACATCATATTATCTGTGAATATTATTTCTGAATAATGATATTTTCTTCCCCCCAAACACAATTTTTAGTATACCTATCTATTATATGTTTATATGTTTATTGATGTACTGCTATATGGATTATCTGGGGTCTCCCTAGAGTTGTATTGAATGAAGGTGATAAAAATAGACACACTTTTCTTAACCTCCATCTCGAGAGAAAATTTTCCCACATTTTAGTAGGAATTATTGACATAGATGTTTTATTTTTCTCCCATAACCTGTTAAGTAAGGAATAACATCAATTGATCATTTAATGTTATATCACACTTAGCTTCTTCATTAAACCCATCTGAATGATATGTGTCATTTTTTCTCTTGCTGCATTCAGTTTGCTAGGTACACCGTACCTAGAATTTCCACATCTCTGTTCATACAATTTTCCTATATCCCTCTTTTACATTGTCGCCATCCGGTTTTATTATCAAGATTATGCTAGAGTCACATAATAAGTTGGGAAGCATTTGTCTTTTTCTTACATTCTGAAGAACATGCATTAAGATTGGAATTATTTCTTTTCTAATTGTCTGCTGGAATTAAATGTGAAGCCATCTAGATACTGTTTTCTTTGGGAAAATGTTTTGCATTACTGAATCAACTGTGTTAATGGTCATAGGACTATTCATATAACTATTCATTGTTCAGACATGCTATTTATTTTTCTAAAACTGTATCCATTTTAACTGGATTTCTAAATGTTTTGACATAAATATTTATTCACAATATATCCTAATTATTTTTAGCAGCAGAATCTGTGGTGACATTTCCAGTCCTGATACATATATTTTTCCACCTTCTGTTTTTCCCCCTTAAAGTTTTTCAGTTTTGTCTTTGCAGAGAACCAACTTCTACTCTGTTAATGCAGTATGTTCATGATTTTTTTCTATTGCATCAATCTGCTATTAGTTTTATATATTTTGTTCAAGTTTATTTAAGTTGTTTTATCATCCTCCTTATAATTTCTTGAGATGAATGCTTAACTCAATAACTTATAATATTTTTTCTTTTATATCAATGGATTTGAGGCATTATTCATCATAGCCAAAAACTGAAAACAATTCTAATGCCTATAAAAAGAAGATTCAATATGCATATCCTGCTATATTCACACAATGGACTATTAGTTAGCATAAAAAGAATAAACTACTGATACATGCAACAACATGGATGAATCTCAGATAAATGAAGTTGAATGAAAGAAGCTCTACAAAACAGAATAAATATGTATAGTTTCATTCATGTGAAGTTCAAGAATAAGCTAAACTAATCTGTGGTGATAGGAATCAAAGCAAGGTTGCCCATGATGGAAGTGTTCTATTATCTTGATTGTAGCGTTACTTGTATGGGTTTATACATTTATCAAAATTCATTGAGTTTTATACTTAAAGCTATTCCTGGAAGTATAAGAAAAAGTTATCTCAATAAAAAATATTTTTAAAAAAGAATTGTGTATTATATTGTAGTACTATGATACCACAGGATACTCAGATATATAATACTCTCACTTGTAACTATTTATTGATATTAAGACACTGTCCTGCATTTTAATTTGTTGTTCTTGATCTGTGATGGAGTGGGGAAGAGCAGCCTAAGCATGGGAATTTAGGTGAGCAAGTTTCAGCTCTGAATGGCTTTCTTGTCTGTAAAATCAGTGGATTTTGGTGAGGAAATGATTTCTGGTATATATTTAGTGAATTGCAGTTCTTACTTGCTAATCATGTAAATACTTTATTATAATCTAGAAAAGTATGATTGCCTAATAAGACAGACAAGTGAATCACTACACATCTGCCAATGCGAGCATCCGAAATATATGTTTTGTTTAACAAAAACAAAAACAATATAAATAAGTCTGAGTATGCTGTGTGTAAGATGGCTTGAAAACATCTACCAGACTGAAAGATTTGGTTTTATAATCTGTTAGATACTGTCAATACTTGTACTCTTTTTCAGGTCAAGAATGTTTGTGCCTCAATTCCCAACTCCCTCTAATTCAATAGGGGAAAGTTTATGTTTAGTCTTGAAGTTCCCATTAGATATGACTGGATATTTATCCCCACCTTCATTAGGTATTTATTTGTCTGCTTCAAGGTACTAAGCAATTCTATTTCCCTCCTATGAGGCTTTGTCTCTTAAGACACGTTTGTGTTAGGGCCTGTGAGGTTACACAGAAGACTGGAATGGATTTTTTTTTTTTTTTATTGTTGTTCAAGCACAGCTGTCTCCATTCTCACCCACCATGCCCCAACCCATCCCACCCATCCTGCCTTCCACCCTTGAACCTGCCCCCTTGGTTTTCTCCACGTGTCCTTTATACAGTGGAACAGACCCTTTGATCTGTTTTATATTTCTTCACTCACCAGTGGCAAGGACACATCACTGGGATTCTGATTTCAAAATGTAGATTACTACTTTGGCTTTGCTGACCTGCTGGCTTGTTTTTGACAGGTTTGTTTTATGAAAAGGGCTCTAGTTTTCAGCTTGCCTTAACAACTCCTCTCTGCAACCCTGGCGTCCAGGTCTTGCATTGAGGAATGGAACATAAGAACTGCTCTGCGCAGTAAGTCAGTTTATACTCTGTCCCACATGCTAATGTGACCTTGCCATTTCACCACCCTGAGAAAAGATTTCTGACTGAACAAGATCATTGTTACAGTAGCTTCTTTCACACCCATGTACCTTCTCCACCCTAATGGTTCTTGCAGGCAGAATGGGCTTTTGGAAGCTCTCTTGTCCATCCCTGGCCTAATATTAGAACTAGCTCAAAGCACTAGACATTAGATTCATTCTGTTGTGAAGGGACTGCCACATGCCAGCCTTCTCTATTACTATGTCATTGAGTCTAATGCATTCCCACAATGATATTGAGGTTTTTTTCTTCAGCAAAAAGGAAAAAATGAAAATAGAAAAAAAAACCCTTAATGCTCATTACTATGCAGCTTTTGCTTTGAAAAACACAATTTATAGCTAAAAGTCTCCTTTTTTTGCATTGCATGCCACTTCAGATGTCCAATATTAAACAGAAAGTGCTATAAAACTGTCTGTTCTCATTCAAAAGATTCAAATGCTTCACAATAAAGTGAGAAACTGTCACACATGTAACCTTGGTGCCACTTTCATGGAATATTTATTTGTCAATGCTTCTATTCTTAGCCCAGTTTAATGGTTGTATTATTTCCAAATGTGAATTCTGAGACTCTGGGAGCCACATCTTCCTGCAGGAACTTACGGTCCATGGTCCCTTCCTTAGGTCCTATCTCTCCTTCCATATATCCGCCTTTTCTCTTTATCCACCCTGCTTTCTTTTGACTGTAAGTCCTCTCTTGACTCTCTTTTATATTATATCATACATAATGATTGTGTTAGATTGTATAAATATATGTAAGCCATATATTTTAAACCATTTAAAATATGGTTAATCAAATGATTCTTGACTGGTTCTGATCTGAAAAAAAAACCAGCTGTAAAATGAAAGACATTTTGGGGACAGTAGGGGAAATTTGAATATAAACTGAGTATTAGAGTATCTGAGGATATTGTTATTAATAAGTAATTATGGTATTATGATTATTTAAGAGAATGTCTTTAGTTTTTGGAGAGGTGTGAAAAACATGTATTAGCACATTGTTAGGATTTTTGAAATGTACTTCAACATTGTTTATAAAAAGAAAGGGAAAAAGCACAAATATGACCACGATAATAACTGTAGAATCCAAGCAGTAGATATATCTGTCTATTATACAGTATACTCTTCTTTCAACTTACCTATGTTATTTGAATATATCCCCCCAAGAAGTGTGGGGGGATGCTACATAACTGAATCATTTATTTCCTTATGACATCTTGAGAATTTTGACTGGCACCAGCTAAATGACAGTGGTTCTTTTTGGTAATCCAAAGGGATTCTTTCCAGGAAAAAAAAAGAAAGAAAGAAAGAAAGAAAGAGAGAGAGAGAGAGAGAGAGAGAGAGAGAGAGAGAGAGAGAGGAAGGAAGGAAGGAAGGAAGGAAGGAAGGAAGGAAGGAAGGAAGGAAGGAAGGAAGGAAGGAAGGTAAGAAAGAAAACTAGCTAGCTCTCTGGGAGGCACTATCAAAAGTTGCTTGTTAAACCTGTATCTCTAAATCTGTATTTCAAGCTAAAAAGCACACAGATAACATCTACAGGAACTCAGGAGAAGGATGGTCACTTGGGTCTGCTTTAGCAGGAAAAGGCCTAATGATTGCTTAGACATCTTCTGGACTTTAAAGAGCGAGTAGGATGCCAATGAACAAAGTCAAGTAGGAATGGTCATTCAACAGCAGCCGAAGGGCCAAGAAAGTGAATTAAATAGTCACTTGAGGAACAATAATAATGTCACTGTGACTAGACTCAGAAGTCACTAATGGCCTAAATTAGGCCCACAAAGGTGGTTTGTTTGGTCTGCTTAATAACTTAAAAATTTTACATTCGAATGTCATTATTCCAGTCTATAGTACTCTATATTTATTCTGATTTGAAAGATCAGCTTTATACACAACAAAATTAAATTCACACATTTGATTGTATATAGCTCAATTAAATTTGACAAATGTATAAACCATATGGCCACCTCCCCAGTCAAGACAAAACAGTTCCATCATTCCAAAACCTGCTGTGCACCACTTTGTACTTAACTTCTTCCACCCTATATCTCAAGAAGGCCCTGTTCTGTTACTATAGATTAGTTTTACCTGTTTGAGAATGTCATGTAAATAAAGTCATGTTCCATAAGGTCTTTGTGTCTGACTTTCATTTTTTTAATTTGCCTTGTAATTTTTTTAAAAAAATATTGTGGTATTTTCAAGTATTTAGATTCTAAGTATTTGGGATTATCTAAATATTTTACTGTTATTGAATTCTAATTTAATTAAAAGAATACAGACTAATGTTTTAATTTTTTTGAAATTTATAGGTACTAACCTTAAGACTTAACCTATGTTTTTCCTCAGGGAACATTCTCTGTACACTTAAAGTATGTGTATATTGCAGTTGCTGTGTGTAATGCTTTGTAAATGTTAATTAACATAATTTTTTCATGGTACTGTTAAGATCTATATCTTTATTGATATTTTGTCTATATTTTCTACCAATTTCTAATAAAAGAAATGTTATAGTGTTAAGTTATTCTGTTTATATCACCAGGTTTGCTTCATGATTTTTAAAGCTTTGTTATCAAGTATACACACACACACACACACACACACACATTTGTGATTGCTATCTCATTCTGATAAATTGTTCATTTTTCATTAAAAATGTCCCTCCTTGTGTCTTCAAATTGTCTTGTGGTTTACTTTGCCGGATATTAATTTAGTCAAGTAATTCTTGTCAACTTAATTATGATTACTCTTTGCATGGTATATATTTTTTCATCCTTTCTCTTTTAGCATATTTGTCTTTTACTTATTTCAATTTTGTATTTATAGTAGGTCTCTTGACCAGAACTCAAAATGGATAAAAGACTTAAATGTAAGTTGTGATACCATAAATACCCTAGTTGAAAACACAGGTAGTAAAATTTCAGATATCTCTCATAGCAATATTTTTGACAATATATATCCTAGGGCAAAGGAAATAAAGGAAAACAATAACAAGTGGGACTACATCAAATTAAAAAGCTTCTGCACAGCTAAAGAAACCATCAGCAAAATGAAAAGGGAACCAACTGTATGGGAGAATGTATTTGCCAATCATACATTGGGGAGGGTTTAATCTCCAAAATGTATAAAGAACTCATATGACAACACCAAAAGGACAAATAATCCAGTGAAAAAATGGGTAAGGGACCGGAATAGACACTTCTCCAAGGAGTACATACAGAGGGCCCAGAGACTTATGAAAGGATTCTCAGCATCACTAACCATCAGAGAGACGCAAATTAAAACCACAATGAGATACTACTTCACACCTGCCAAAATGGCTATCATTAATAAATTAACAAACAATAAATGCTGGCAAGGATGTAGAGAAATGGGAATTGTAGTACACTATTGGTGGAAATACAGACTGGTGCAACCAGTGCTGTATTTCACAGCACTGCTATTTACAATAGCCAAGTGTGAGAAACAGCCTAAGTGTCCATCAGTAGATGAGTGGATTAAAAAACCGTGGTACATTTACGCAATGTAATGCCATGCAACAGAAAGAAAGAACTCCTATCTTTTGTGACAGCATAAATAGAACCGGAGGCTATCATGCTAAGTGAAACAAGCCAGTTGGAGAAAGACAAATACCATGCAATCTCATTTATAAAAGGAATTTAATGAACAAATTAGATTCAGAGGCATAGAATCCTGGAATAGACTGACAGTGATAAGTGGGGAGGAGGGCATGTCTGAAAGAAGGGGAAGAGACTAGTCAAAACACATGTAAGGACCTATGGACATGGACAACAGGGTTGGGATTGACTATGGAAGTGGGATGTGGGCTGGGTGGAGGAGAGTAGGGGGAAATAATTGGAACAACAGAAAACATAAAAATAAAAATAAATAAAAGCTGAAGATTTGCTAATAAAAAAAAAATAAAGTAGGTTTCTTGTAGATAGCATGTAATTGGGTCTTGCCTTTTCATTAGTGTTTAGTACCATTACATTTAATGTGCTGATTGATATGTATGATTTTATGTTATTTTATCCCTTTTGGACTTTTCTGTTGTTGTTTTTAGTTATTTGCTATTTGTGGATTTTTTTAGATTAATTGATTTTTGGTTAATTCTTTATGGTTAATTGATTTTGTATTAATATTCATTTTTTCCCTTATTGAATTTTTAGCTGGTAGCTTTAAATCAGAGACTGGAAAACTTTCTTCATAGGGCAGGCAGTAAATATTTTAGATTTTTTGAGACTGCATATGGTCTCTGACATATTCCTTTGTTTAATGGTTTATTTTCTAGCCACTTAAAAAAATTTTTAAGTGTCATTCTTATCTTATAAACCATACAAAAGCAGGTGACAGGCCAGATTTAGACTGTGGTAAAAACATACATTATTAACTTACAAAAGCAATTTATAGTCAAAATTGTACCACTTCATACTTAATAGTGCCCACTTTCCATTTGCCACATCTCAGTTCACAAATGCAATAATCTGACTATAAGGAGTTTCTATTTACCTGCCTCCCCTTTACAAGTAGCCCTTTATGTGCCTGATGTCATATTATTTACTTCTACATGTGTTATAAGCACCACCTTACAATGTTGTTATTCTTGCTCCACATACTAGTTGTCTTTTTAGGAAATTATGAGAAATAAAATAAAATGTATTTATATCTGTTTTTATGTCTCATATTTCTGGTGCCCTTCTTTCTTTCCTGTAGATGAGAGCTTCTATTCGGTATCATTTCTCTTCAGCCCAAAGAACATTTATTACCTTTACTGTGGTGCACGTCTGCTAGCAACCAATTCTTCCACTTTTGTTTACTTGAAAATGTATTTGTTTCACTCTTGCTTTTAAAGGTTATTTTTGCTGGATAAGGAATTATGGGAGAATAGTTATCTTTTCTTTTTTGAGCTTTTAAAATACAATGTTATTCAATCTTGGTCTTAATCTTCCTGATAAAGAGAACCATAATTCATATTTGTGCCCCTCTAAGTAATGAGTCTTTTCTTTCCTATATCAGCTGTCAAGATATTTTCTTTATTTTTGGTTTCTAATAGTTTGTCATGATGGACTCCTCTGCATTTATCCTTCTTGAGTTTTTCTCCATCTCTTAATGTGGAGGTCCATATGTTCTATCAAATTTGGGAGGGTGGGATTAGCTATAATTTTGTTGGGCGTGCTTTTTTTCCTCAGTTCCATTCTCTCTCTTTTCATTTGAGATTTCAATTACATGCTAGATTGTTTAAAATTGTACCACCTATATTTTTCCTAATTTCCTAATTTCTTTTCATTTTTAGACTGAATATTTTCTAACGATCTGTCTTCAAGTTTGCCAGCTTGATTTCATGACATCTTCCACCTAATTTCTCCTCTTTTTCTGCTAGAACCCTCATTATATAATTTAGATTGTAAGGTCATTGTGGTTCTGTTTGATTTTTAAATTAAAAAGTTAATTTGTGAAAATTATAGATTTGCATGCAATTTTAAGAACTAATACAGAAAAATAATTTATCCAGTTTCCTTCAATGATAACATCTTGCAAAGCTATAGTACAAAATCACAACCAGAACATGACATTGAATATGAAACAAGTCCAGCACTGCAAGACCCTCATCTTGCCCTCTACTTCCCCTCTCACCTTTATGTCTGGCAAGCACTGATTTATTCTCATTTCTATAATTTTGTCATTTCAGGAAAGTTACTCAAATTCAACCATACAATATTTCCCCTTTAGGGACTGACTTTTTCCAGCCAGTATAATTCTCTGGAGATTCATCCTTGGGATTACTATGTAAATAATCATGATATTACCTGAAAATAGGGACAGTGTTATTTCTCTCTGTTTAATCTCCATATCCTCTATTACCTTCATTCCATTCTGCTTTGCCTCGTGCCGTAGTTAGAGCTGTACAGTCTTGTGTTGAATGAAAGCGGTGAACATTCATTGCTGCTCCCATTCTGTACATTTTTTAAATCATTATTTTTCTCTCTGTTCTTTGGTTTGCATAATTTCTTTTGATCTAGCTTCAATTTCACTGACCATTTCTTCTGTCATCTTAATCTACTGTTAAACCCTTCAACTGGATTTTTCATTCCACTTCATGTAATTTTTACTTCTGTAATGTTCATTTAGTTGTTTTTATAGTTTTCATGTTTATCTATTCACTTATTAAGATCTCATTTTACTTTAAGTACTTAAATATATTTATAATAGGTACTATAAAGTCTTTTCCTGGGCTATCTTAGAGTTAGTTTCTATCAACTGCCTTCTTAATGGCTCTGGGTTACATTTTGATTGTTTTGCATGTCCAGTATTTTAAGTACTGAGCATTTGCACATTATATTTAGAGACTCTGGATTCTGTAATGTTTAAGTATTGTTTGTTCTCAGAGTCTCAGAGAGATGACTTGGCTAGACTCAGACTCTAACCACTTTTATTCTTTGTGGTAGCCGGCTGCTGAAGTTTCAGTTTTTATCTTTCAGACTCTCAGGTATTGGTTTTAACTGGGCTTTCTGGAGGCTCCACTTTACAAGCATAGTTAAGGGGCTGTCTAAGGATTTAGTGCCCCTCTCTTTGTGACTCGCTCTCTGATTTCCCTTCTCAGATGCACTTTCAGTGTTGAACTTTATCCCTTTGTCTCCTTGAGCTGCTCCATACTTCACAGACGGGAAAGTACCCTCAGTTGAAAAGTCATATAATAGATACCAGCTGATATAGTTTTACATCTTTCAGAGACTGACTCCCCTATGGTTTCCGCTTATTTTGTTCTCTCTCCAGTGCATTCAAACTGCGATTTTAATTTTTTTTTACCAAAAATTTATAGTTGTTATTTTCTAGTGGTTGAGTCCAATATGAACTACTCTGCTGATACAACAATAAGTCAAATTTTAAATTACACTTTTTTTTTTCCTGCAGACATCCCATCCTGCTGTTTTCTGCTCCAGTATGGGCTGAAGCCTGATCAAAACTTGCTCTGCATAGTCCGCTAATTTATGCTCTTTCCATGAGTAAGACATTTGTCTCTTTCTTCATTGACTCCCTCATTTTGGTATAAAATAACCTCCAGTAACTACTTTCTAGTAGGTATTTTTGAAAACCTATGTTTCCCCCCCAAATCTCTCTTTCTTTATACCTATTTGATATTTACTTAGATATAGAAGACATTAATTTATATTTTGAAGTATTCTTCCACACCCCGATTTCTAGTCATTATTTTCCTTTTTATTATTATTAATTCTCATCACTTTATGCTTTTTAAAAAACTTCTGATGGCACTGAAAGAGATATTTGTGTTGAAGAGGAAGGTAAAAGTCTGCGGAAGCCCTGTGTGGGGGCTGATGGTAGGAATGATTCACTGTGGGCCTGAGCTGGCAGGGGCAGAGAAGTGTTCGTTTTATCGGAAACCCGCAAATGGCAGTATTTGTGTTTGCTTCTCCAAAGCAGAAATGTTGAATGCCTGAGGCTGTTCAGGGGATAATAAGGATGGTCACCGGTGCTCTGAGAGCCAAATGAAAGAAAAAAACAAGATTTCATCATTCAAGAAGTAGATTTTCACATGATGCCTGTGTTTTTGGCTCTTTGCCTGATTACTAACCCAGCTTTTATATTCCAGCTTCGTAATTTATATTGATATCTCTCATCTGTTATAATCTCCTCTCATGTCATCTTTGTTTGTATGGGTTTATATCATTTTTAATTTCTCTGCTGTCATTTTTATTAATGAAAAAACATATACTTAAACCACCATTTTTAATTAGAAAAATTCATTTAAATTTGATTTGATTTTAACATGCTGATTAAGTCTTATAATTTGGAATTTAAACATTAACATTAAATCATATTTAAATCAACTTAAATCTAATCAAATCAAAATTTTGGAGCTGAGCATGATTCAATTAATTTTAGGGATTGGTGAATGTTAAAGATTCTTAACACTTGAAAAATGACAAGTGGCATTTAAAAGCTTTGTTAAATACTATAAAATATCTGTTTAATAGTTTGTTAAAATCAATTTTTCCATTTTGTACATTTGGCAAATTCATCTTTTAGTGAATTGGCTTTCATAGGTTAGACTTTTTAGGATGATTTTTAAAAAAATCTTTCATTAATTATTTTGCATCTATTAAAAAGCTGAAAGGAGGAAGGGTTTGTTTCTTACTTTTCACTTGGAACTCTGAGTGGAAAACATGGTGCAAGGGGTCTTGTCTACACAAGATGACCACAGCAAATGAAAACTACCATCAGGACACAGTTAGGTTGAGGAAGGAGGACCCAGAGTCCTGGAACTCTTGGTGTCTGGGTGATGTAGGAAGGATCTATCATTTCCTGCATGTCTCCACATGAAAGGATGCTGATGGTACAAACATGGCAAAAAGCAAAGTGGGCCACCAGATAAGTGAGAGGTAGGTGGCAGGGCTCTGATGTGAATGAAGGTTAAATCTGGGAATCAGAGTGGTTTGCTGAGAGGGAACCAAAGCAATGAGACAAGATCAGGAGGGCCTCACTTAATTGAGAGAAAAACTCAGTTTTTCTGTAATTCAGACCTTTGATTTGAGCCACAACCTTCACAGCTCATGATACAAGCCTGGGCCCCTGTCCCTTCATACACCTGGATGCCATCTAGGAGAGAATTATGGGAAGAGGAGAAAATATAAAAACTGAACATGGTTACAAAAGAAACTGGGTTTTAGGGAGTCATTTGTTAATTCATTGATTCATTGATGGATGAACTCATTCCACCAAGAAACATACCAAGTATCTGCAACATAACTGGCAGCATTCTCTGCACCAGGAAGCAGGCAAAAGTTCACTATTTCATGGACCTTTCATATTTGAAAGAGATTGACTAAACCAGAAGTGATGAAGATAATTAGCAAGGTTTAGTTATTCTTCAGGTTACTTTGCACATGGAATTTTAACAGAAAGGAAGATGAGAGAAAATAAAGGAATTACATTTTTTACATCATTGTTGCACTGTTTACCAACTCTTGTTATACAAGATTCTTTATTATTTTCTAGTTATTTGAAGACAGGGATTGTTTTATTCACTCATTTAATACACAATTATAAAGTATGCTGAGGATACAACAGTGAAAAATTCCACATTTGTATCCTTTTTGTCTAGCATATGGTACACACTCAATAGTTTTTTTTTTTTTAAAGCAGAGATTCTTGTCCACTGACCATGTGAGTTTTTTTGATCAAATCGTGAGGTGGTGGGGATGCCCTCTATCATCAGTGAGTGAGAACATTCTACATAGGACCTTGGTCTGAGGTCTTCCATGTCTCTTCTGAATCCCATGCTATTCATTTCCAACCTAGGAGGCACTGGGGAAGAGGTTTGTTTAACAGTGTGAAATCCTGACCCATCCATTATAGTATGCAGTGCATACTTGTGTTTATCATAGTTATCTGAGTCTATGGCCATGTGTGTGCACATGCACAATGTGCCTTAGCAGGAATTCTTCATTTTCAAATTTATACGCCTCATGAGAAAATTGCTGAGTTATTTTTACTCCTGAAGAAATCCCATTAAATCAGTTAGAAGAAATATTCAGGTGCAAAACATTATAAACTGACCCTTTGAGACTTGCCCAAGATGTTATAGTAATAATTGTAATTTTGATGGGCATTTGACTAACTGGTGAATCACTATTCACTTGAAAAATTCTTTTCAAAACTTACCGTGTGCACAACATCAAAGTTCTGCAAATGCATTAATAATATTTACATTGTCAAATTGATCAAATCGTGTGGTAACAGTTGTCATAAGGTTACCACTTGTCAAACTTTTTCTAGGTTTTCTTCAAATTTCTAGGGTACTCAACTGCTTTCTTAATTCTGACATTCTTGGATTTAAAAGAAAAGTTTCATGATTTCTTGATTTACTTCCTTTATTATACTTTTTGTACTCTTGCCATTTGTCTTCCCAGTTTTTGTCTTTTCAGGCTGAAGGCTTCCTCTTTCCAGTCTATTTCAGTTTATTAAATTCACTTAGAATGGCTATTCTGAAGTGGTTACCTTACCATTTTTCATTCCTCTTTGTGTCTTCTCTTTCCTTTTCTTCCTCTTCCTCCTCAAGTGTACTCCCACCTTGGGAGAATTCATAGGCTCCGGCCATACTGCGGTTTACATCTGTCACTAGTACTGCAGCCTCCAGCAACTTTTTATTAAAGCCAGTGATGTAGTGGGCACTTTGGCCAAAGCTGTCCACATGATGGATAGGAGCACGTCTCCAGGGGCCTTTCCCTTGCAATGAGATGAGATTGGCTGATGTTGGGAGATGAAGCCTTTCCCCTCTAGGTCAGTGCCTGCAATCCATTCCAAGTCAGAGGGGAGAGAAGTTATTACCAGCCAGTGGCTGTTTCGTGGTCACTGGGAATTCTATGACTGGGAGAGCCTCATCCCTCTTTTCTCTCTATAGGACCACAGTCTCTATCAGCTAATACTAGTGACCATGATATCTGTCTCAGAGGAGATGCCCTGGGCAAAATGAACTGGAGTCAATTAACTAAATCTTGACCTGCTGTGGAAAGCAAGGCAGATAATTATACTCTTTGGCTTTCCTACATATAATATATAGTAACGCCATTGCCTTACAGGAAGATGTCCAGCCATCTAAACTATATAAGCATAACTTTGAACCCAGAAATAAGTAAGGTTGGCCCCCCAGCAGTAAGAAAAAGAGAATTACAAAGCCCATGTACTTTGTTCCACATACACAGATGGGGAACTATTCTTGTTAATCATTTTTAGTCTTCTTTTTGTTTTAGAGAAAAGAAAATAAACTAATATTTATTAAGTACTTACTATATAACTATATACCTAGTTGTTTAGATCCATTGTCCCATTTAATGATGAATATCAATATTAGGTACTGTTAAGTTTTCACCATGTTATAAGCTTATCCAAAATGCTGTATATTTATCACCTCATTTTATCCTGAAAGTATCCTGTAATATAAGTTTTTCTTTCATAATTTTCAGTAACAAGTAACTAAACTGGTTATGACAGAAGGTAAGGAACTTGAAAGAAAACAAGCAAAGTGAAGTTCAGAGAATTTGAGCAAATTTTCCAAGGGCATCCTTTTAATGATTATGCTACTCAATGCCAAACTTTGGCTATACTACAAAAAATTCAGAGGGTATCAAAAGTTAAGGTTTCAGGAAGGAGAGGTGTGTGTGTGTGTGTGTGTGTGTGTGTGTGTGTGTGTGTAAAATAGATGGAAAGTAAAACTAATGGTAAGGGAAAAGAGAACAGATGCAGAAAAACCAAAAGATAGAGACTCTCCTCGGGACACACATAGTTACTGGGAGTGTTATTCTTTTGGAGCATAGTAGGATAACTGATACTCATGATGATGACCCCGAGGTGCCCAGACATAGTTATTTATTTTCAATATAATATAGTCAAGGAAGATAGAAAAATTGCCAACAAAATTTGCCACTCCTAATTGCACTGGAAATTGAACTCATATGCTGGGGCATTTTCTATATAGGACATTTGGAAATAACTGTAATCCCCCTACATACACACACAATTATGTTTACTGAAAATCCAAGAATTTCCTGGATGTATGGTTGACTTAAATAAACTTACAGGGAAACTTGGACTCTGTTGGAAAATGGATTACATTAATGGAAATGCTACAATGCATAGCTATTCTTAATTGAGTTGTTGCTAATTATAAATAGAAAATAATTGTGCCAAAGATTAGTATAATTTATACTGTCCCCATGAAAAGTCAGCTTACACAAAGGTACACATCACTGCCCCAACCACGTTGCTACCCCTAATTTCCTCCAAAATGAAATTCCACAGTCACCATTGTGAATATACTGTGTTATTATTCTTCTTGGAAATAATAGAACTTGAACAAATTCAATGATGAATGGAACATACACACATACTTACACATTGTCTCCCAATTACCAAGAATTCTCTTTAGCTGAAAAAGATGACCAATGTCTAGAGGGCAGATGAGATGATTGTAAAAGCCCTGAACTTGGTCTCATTAGCAATTTGGCCTTGCTAGTGAAATGAGGTCACTGAGGACAACATCACTGTGATCAAAGCTGCCATGGGTGTCTGTGCCCAGAAAACAGAGTGCAGGTTGAGAGCCCACATAATCCTGGATCTCTGGAAGCTCATAATCAGTCATGGAAATACTGACATGAATGAAATTCAGGCATTTGACCCAAATAAACATGTAGCTTACTAAAATTATGCCATAGGTGAAAAGACATATATTCCCTAAGGTGTTGCAATAATGTAGTATTAAGTTCATAAGGAGTCATATAATTTTTATGATGGTTGTGGTTTTAATTACTGCATTTCCAGCAGTCAGTGGAAAGGCAGCATATTTAAGGGAAAGATGTTAGAATGCAGATGGTGGGGCAAAAGTAAGCTTACAGCTGTTCAAATGGAAAATAATACAATAATTAATAAATAATAATAAAAGCATAAATTCTGTGCTTTGTGTACTCACAACCGCAAACCTACCTTGGCCCAGCCCTGTATTCTTGACATTACATTTTCCACACAGACATTTAAATAAGATTTTGAAAATGTACTAAGGATATGGGGAGGTGCTGTTAATCACATTCATTTTTTTGCAATGCACAGAGTAAACTTAATTCTGTGTTTCACTCTTTAAGTCTATGTTCAAATAATGTTAATTTTTTTAGAAAAATACTTTATTTAGGATTATAAATACTTAAGTTATAAAAATGACCTGTTGATCCTCTATAGAAGCCATGAACATTTCTAAGAACTCACTGGAAGTCCACGACAATGAAGATCTAACCACAAATCCACTGGAAGTACGAACTCATTTTTTGGAATATTGTGTTTCCAATCTCCTAATTAGGGAAAAAAAAATATACCTCCTCAGATTTAACATTCTCTTAATGCTATCATCATTGGCTATATTTTGCTCTTGTCATATTTTGGTAAAAATGCAGCTTTGGCACAATCAGAGGCAAGATCTGTGTTATGTTTGTGGGGGATCACTTTTCTACTTCTAGACTCTATAAAACATGACATTATCTATGAGATAATATAATGTATTCAGGGGGTAATATGGATTTTAGTGACTAGGAAAGCCTTGTTGCCATCAAGAAGCATAAAAAATCATTTACAAAGACTTTCATAGATAAACCTCCTTTCATATTAAACTGTCTTCTTGTGATCTGCTATAAGGTCCAGCTCTTATGGACACCAAGCAACCCATATTTTATAATAAAAGATCAGGGCTATTACCATGACAGACAGAAGAGAACAGCTTCCTCCCCAGGTTCCTCCCCAGGTTCCTTTCTGCCTCACTGTGGTTCTGGCTTAGCTGCCATACATGGTTACAACGCCCACTGGTTGTTCCTTCTCTTCTGGCACCAAGCTTTCTGTAGCATTTCGAAAAACATTCTCAGCTTGACCCTTTGAGGTTTCCCATATTTTCTAGTCTAGGGGAGTTTCACAATTCTTAGTTGATTTCTTTAACCATGCTCAAAATGCTATAAATAGTTCCTCCTCAAGTAAACATATTAGATAGTTATCTCCTTCCTGCCAGTGTCCTGACTGATACACAATTACTATACACAAGGCATCGAATGCACAGAAAGACATTAATCTCTCAGTAGCATGGTTTCTTCATCTGAAAATGGAGACGGTGATTACTTCGATAAGCCTGCTGTATGATAAAAATCAGATGGCATGTAGGAAATATGAAATGCTTAGTCAGACATAGACTCTGGCTTTCTAATAAATTTTAGCTCTTATTATTATTGCCATAGTTAATATTATCAAAAGTATCCTCATTAACTGTATTATTATTGGTGATCAGTGTTACTGGTGAGAACCATTATACCATATTTTCATCAGCACTCCTGAGGAAAATATCCTTTGGAATAATACTGTTACCAGGTATTTTAGAAGTTCCTATGTTTTTGGTAGAGCCTTCATATCATTCACTTTGAGAGAATCTTTACAAAGTGCAAGAATCTGAGTCTATATTTTTTTTTTCCAAGAAAATGATTGTAGAGGCTATGGTCCACTAGGGCAGAACAGAGATGAAAACAGAAAAAAAAATCACAAATCTAAACTGATCATACATAGACTGCCTTTGTGAACTTTATAACCATCCTCTCCAATTCACTGAGTATACTGAAACATATCTCTGGGCCAACAGGCGAGCACATGATATATATCTATATGTCCCCATATTCTATAGAACATCCACAAAAGTAGCAGGATCAGTACATTTTTTAAAGATTATTGAGGTGTGATTTATACAGAATAAACTGTACATATGTAAAGTACAGAATTTAGGATTTTGATGTGGATACTTTAGAAATCATCACCACAGTCAAGATAGCATTTACTCGCTTCTAGAACTTCTCATCTGCTTTATCATCTGTCATTCCCACTTCTTTCTGTCCCCAGCCTTCATCCCCAGGTAACCAATGATCTGCTTTCTGCTACTACAAATTAATTTGAATTTTATGTAATTTTTGTAAATTTATAAAATTTTTATAAACTTTATAAATACAACATGTTCTCTTTTCCTTGCTGGCTTCTCTCACTCATGCATAATCATTTTGAAAATGATTAGTCTTGTTGCACATATCAACAGTTCACTTCTTTCATATTGTTGGGTAGCATTCTACTTTATAGATATACAGTAATACAATTTATTGTTCCATTCAACTTTGGAGGGAAATTTGAGTGCTTTCCAGGTTACAAAACAACTATTTCAAAGAAAGCCATTTTGAATATTCTTGTTACAAGTGTTTGTATCATCATATGTATTCATTGCTTTTTCATAAATACTGAGGGATAGAATGGCTGGACCATATGGCACATGTATGATTAACTTTTTGAGAAACTGTCAATCTTTCCAAAGTGATTATATATATTTACATTCCCATAAGCAGGGTACAAAAATTCTAGTCTCTTCATGTCTTTGCAGTATTTAGTATACTCAATCTTTTTCATTAAAATGAAAGAGCTAAAGCTCTTGTAACAGGTATACAGTGGTGTCTTAAACTGTAGTTAAATTTTTAGTTATCTTGAGCATCTTTCTATGAGCTTATTTGCCACCCAGATGTCATAAACATATGTCCTCAATTCTTGAATATACTCTTGGATTTAGCTTTTTCTACATAGTCTGGGTAGAAATCATTTATCATATAAATGGTTTGTAAATAATTTATTTAAGTCTGTGGCTTATCTTTTCATTTTTGCCCTTGTATTTTTGAAGAAATGATTTAATTTTTTCACAAAATTTAAATTATCTTTTAAACAGATCTTGCTTTGGGTGTCAAAGCAAAGAAATATTTACCTAATCCAAGGTCACAAAGGTTTTGCCCTAATTTTTCTTCTATACTTGGCATTATTTTAAGCTCTACATTGATTTCAGTGATCTATTTTTAGAAAAAGTTTTACACGTGGCTGGAGGTGTGAATCAAAGTTTCTTTTCCTTTGCATGTGGATATCCAATGGTTCTAGACTGATTCATGAAAAGACTACTTCTTCTTTGTGAATTTCTTTTGTATCTCTATTGAAAATAAGTTTCCTATACATGTGTTGCTCTATTTCTAGACTCTGTTCTGTTCTATTGATCTATTTTTCCATCATTGCATCAATACCACAGTCCTTTGATTCTTAGAGCTCTGAATAAGTTGTGAAATCAGGTAATGTTAATCTTCAAATATTCTTCCTTTTCAGATATTTTTGGCTGTTCTGGGTTCTTTTAATTTCTATATGAATTTAAGAATAACCTTACCAATTTATACAGAAAAACCCTCTGAAAGATTTATTAGGATTGTATTGAGTCAAAAGATCAATTTGTAGAGAATTGATATCTTAATAGTATTAAATTTCCTGACCTATAAATATGATATATATATATCTCAATTTAAGTCTTTAATTTCAGCAAATTAAAAAATGTACAGATCTTATATATATTTAGTAAGATTTATCCCTAAGTATTGTATATTTTTTCATGCCATGGTTTTATATTTTATTTCAATTCCTGATCATTCATTGCTACTATATAGAATTGTATCTCATCTCTGAATATCATCTTTGTTTTTTGCCACTTTGTTAAACCCACATATTAGTTCTAGTAGCTTTTTTAAGTTCCATGGGACTTTTGACATGGGTGATTATGTCTTCTGTAAATATAGATTTACTTTTTTTCTGATTTGGTTGTGTTTTGTTTCTTTGTCTTGACTTATGTTAATTGCTAGAAACTCCAAAACAAAGGTGAATAAAGACAGACATGCTTGCATTTTTTATCACCTTAGGGGAAAAGCATTGTCTGTCACCATTGGGTATGATGTTTTTCATAGAAGTACTGTGTAAAATAGAGGAATTCTTTGTATTCCTATTTTGGTAAAAGTATTTATAAGCAATAGATGTTGATTACTGTCAAATGTTTTTCTTTATGAAATGGGATAATCATATCCTTTTCTCTTTTAGGATGTTAATATGATGAATTACATTGATTGATTTTTCAGATGTTAAACCAACCTTGCATTACTAAAATGAACTGTATGTGGTCATTACATACCATTATTTTTATATATTACTGGATTTTTTTGTTATTTTATTTGAGGATTTCTCTGTACAGAAAGATTGTTGGTCTGTAAGTTTATATTCTGGTAGTGAATTTATCTTGTGGTGTCATAGTCTCACAAAAATGCGTTGGAGCGTGCTTCTTTTCTTCCACTTCTGGAAGACATGTAGAACTATTATTATTCCTTCCTTCAGTGTTTGGTGAATATCACAAGGTTAGTTGTCTGGATCTGGAGTTTTCTTTGTAATAAGTTTTTAATTGTGACTTTAACTTCCAAGCAGAATTTTACGATTATTCCACTTATCTATTTCCTCTTTAGTGATTTTTGATAGTTTATGTCTTTCAAGAAATTAGTTCATTTCAGGTAAGTTACCAAATTTATGAGCCAAGATTTGTTCATAGAATTCATTTGTTATCCTACTAATGCTTTGATTAATGTCTTTGGGTAGTAGTAAATTTATGTCTTTGGGTGTGTGTGTGCGTGTGTGTGTGTGTGAGCCTGGTCAAAGATTTACCACTTCTTCTGATGTTTTTTTCAGAGAAAGTACTTGGAGTTTCGTTGATCTTATTTCTTGTTTGTTTTGTTGTTGTTGTTGTTGTTGTTGTTAAACACGACTGATTTCCACTTTAATTATATAATTTTCTCCCTTCTAATGCTTTGTGTTTAATGTGATCTAATTTAGATAATCTTTTAAGTGGAATATTTTAAAGATCTTTTTCCTCTTTTTATAATATAAGTATTTCACTCCACACATTTCCCATAAGAGCTGCTTTAACTGAATTCCACAGTTTTCATATGTATTTGAAATTTTATTTCATTCAAAGTATTTGTATTTTTAAATTCCTCTTGAGACTTTTTCTTAACCTACAGATCACTTAGATGTGTGTTGTTTGGTTTCCAAATATTTAGGATTTTTCCAGATTTCCTTCTGATATTGATTTCCGTGTTAATTAAGAATATGCCTTGTATCATTTTGATTCTTTTGAAGGTATCTTTTATGGTTCAGAGTATGGTCTTCCTGGGTAAATGTTCCATGTGCACTTTAAAAGAATGTGTATTCTGCTCTTGTTGGATAAAGTATTCTATAGTTTCTCAAGGCTGATAGTGTTGTTCATGTCATCCATAGCATCACTGATTTTCAGCCCACAATTCTGTAAGTTATTGAGAGATGAGTGTTGAAGTCTCCTTCTCTAATTGGGAACTTTTTATTCAGATCTACCAGTTTTTGCTTCATGCATTTTGAAGTGAAATGTGCGTACACATTTGAGATTTCTGTTTCTTCTTAGAAAAGTGACCTTTTATCAATAAACAATGTCTTTTTGTTAGTGTTTATATTATATATCTTTTTCCATTCTTTACCTTTTACTTTATGTATTTTAGTAGGTTTCTTACAAAATTATATAGTTATATCTTGCTTTTTTATTTTTAATCAAATTTGACAATATCTATCTTTTAACTGGTGTTGAGACTATTTACATTTAAAGTGATATAAATGTCACTGGATTAAAAGATACCATTTTGCTATGTGTTATCATGTATTTCTTTTTTATGCTTTTTCTAGGATTAACTGAACATTTTTCCATAATTCTATTGTATCTTTTTATTGGCTTATAATTTAAACTTTATTTAGAAAAAAATTAGTGGTTGTCCAAGGATTTACAGAATAATCTGTAAGACAATCTGAATCTATATTAAAATAATATATAGATTCACTTGTAAGTACTATAAAACTGTATATTTTAAATCCTTATTCTATCCCCATTCCTTGTATTATTATTATTGTCATGTAATTTAGTTTTAGAGATACTATTGAATACAAAGGTACAATATATTATTGCTATTTTTTGCTTTAAACTTCCATTTTCTTTTCAGAATAATTAAAATAAGAATAAAACATTTATTTTGTCTTCATTTATTCAGTTTCTGATGCTTCTTATCTGTTTACATCAATCAGATTTTACACTTTCAACTAGCTCACACTACCTTTAACAATTCAATAAATATTTCAGGCTGAATGTTTTATCAGTTTGCATGGCATTTGGTGGCCTCCACTTCAGGGAACCAGTGCTTGGGTCTTGTTTCTTGTTGCAGGTTCCTGTCTTTCTCAAAACTTGGGTTAGTTGTTTGACCTTTGAACTCATTTTCTGGTGGGTTTAGGAAATTTTTTTATTTGTGATTAGTCCAGCTCTTTTCTTTTCCTATGTGTGAGAGTGATGGTCTTTCCTATTCTCTACATCTCTGAGCTGACCCTGGAAGTCCCTAAGTTTCATTATGTATTATTTGATATATAAAAAGAGTTTATGTAACTTTGTTATGCTTTTAAGTACAAATTAAAAGAAACCTTTATAAACCTACCACCTAATCTAAGGATTAGAAATTATAAATATCCTTGAATCTAGGAAGGTGATGGGACCGGAGTGAAACACAAAGGTAAGTGAAATAACATCTGTCTTTTTTAAAGAGGAGTTAGTACCTGTAATTGGCATTTGCAAAGACCTGAACTCAAATCTCTCATTTGGAATAGCAAGCATATAAGGTGTTTATAATCATACTAGAGATACCTAATGGCCAACACTTAAGTTAAATTCAAATCTCTTTATTTATTGTTTTTTCATTTTGTGCCAGCAGAACTAAGATTTCAGCATCTGAATCTCATTTTAACTTCATCACCCCAATCAATCACAGGTGAGCAGTGAATCTTGAATAATACCAAGAATCCTTGTAATACTTCAGTAATTTACTTCTTTGTGAAGAGAATTAGTGTCTCCAGTGTCTATGCTACTCCCTACTCTATGCCATTATGTGAAATTATATCCTGTGTACAATGTCCAACTGGAAAGTATGCTAGCTCCTTTATTACATTTTTTTGGCTTCAGTTTAATTTTTGAGTGATATAATTTTGTCTCGTCTGTTGAATAAATAATTCCATAAATTATAATATTATTGATTAATAAATTATTGCACCCTGATTAGAAAAGCAGAACCTACTATCAAGAAATAAAATAGAGCCTTTTTATTGCCTTTCAACATGGCTCCTTTCTTAGCTTCCTTCCCATTATATTAGCACATTTTATTTTCTCTAATAGGCTGCAGAAACCAGTAATATGATAGAAGTCATTAATACATTATAATCACAGCAGAAGATCAAGCTCATCTCTTTCTCTTTGCATTGTCAAGTGTTTCAATATTTTATTTGATAATGTGATGACCAGAACTGATCATGGTAATCTAAGTGTGGATCTGACTAATGCATTGTATAATCAAAGATTTTACTTTTAGATTATGATTCATTTACATTCCTTAGCTTGCCTCATGCCACAGTCAGGCCTAATGGAATTGCCACACTAAGATATTATGCCAAAAGGAAATTGGGGGAGGGGGCAACTGTGAGGGAGAGGCAACAACGAGGAAAAGGAAGACCCAAGTTTCAGCTCCATTACGTAGTACAGCACTTCACTTTTCTGGACCTCAGTTTCCTTGTACGTGCCACAAACTCAAACATGTATGGGTTTGGACAAAGAATGTAAATAATGATGTAGCAGAACATGGGATGTGGGAGGGGGCCTAGAAAAGGGCGAATAATCTGGTGCAGAAGGGCAGTGGTCCCTCCACTCCAGCTCATAACTGACAGGTAATAATGTCAGTTCCAGCATTCCCAGGAAAAAAAAAAAAAAAAAACAACTAGTATCTCAATGGAAGCTGGAGGTAAAGACTTTCATAGAAAAGCTTGAATTTTTTTAAATGTAAAAACTACTTCAAAACCTTGTAACACAGGAGGCTACAGAACAAACAAAGCAGTCTGCTGACACAATGGCTTACATCACCTGCTTATTCGTGCCTACCTTATTAGAAGGATTCCTAGGATCCTTCCAGCTCTATCATTTTGTGTTTAAAGATTGTGGGTCAGTGTAATTTTTAAAGAATCAACTGAATTAATTGTTTAGGCTGAGACCATTTACAGAAGCAGCAGCAGCTTCATCCACAGGTACTAATTAAGTGTCAAGTCTATGTTCAAGATACTCAGGAATTTAAAAGGCATAGTCTTTCTTTTCAGGAGCATACAAGTTATTCATTTGCACAACAAATATTTACTGAGTAATGAAGGGTCAATAGGAATGAAGTAATTCAACTTACTTTCCATCTTCTCCGAACTTATTTATACTGTGCCACATGAGTGATGTTCTCACACCTCCACACTAAAGTAGGGAGAGCCCTGCTTTTTGTATATTCTTAAATTGACATTGTCTGTCTCTTCTGGAATATTTCTCCATGAATTACTCCCTTACTTAGTCTCTTGGTTGTTAAGTCCTTGGGTCTACACTTTCTCCTTATTCTCAATTAAAACTATGCTCATGATTTATCACAAATGAAATAATATCACACCTTCCCCCACACCTGCCTCCTCTCACCCTTTCATGCCCCCAAGAAACTTCTCAGAAGAGTATTACAGGTAGGTTTTACTTAGAGTCATTGCCCAGCCTGTGGCAAGCAGTCTCCCCACTCTTCCCCACTCACTCTCTTGGAGTTGTTGAGAGAACAAGGGAAGGGCATGGTGATGCCTGATTGCAGTTAGTCATGAACTCATTTATCACCCCCTGCCCTCTCCCTGGTCCAACAACCTGGTGAAATGTGAGGCAGGCCAGAGGGCAGAATGGGTAAGAATAGTGGAGTCACACTGCCTGAGTTTGAAACTTGACACTGCCATTCTCCAGCTGTGTGACCCTGTGCGATTTATTTTACCTCATGTGCCTCGGTTTCCTCAGCTGTAAAACAGAGCTGTTCAATTAATGGAAATAATAGGGCTCCTATGAGAAATGAATGTGTTAAAATTTGTAAAGTCCTTATAACAAGCATGACTCGTGATAAACTCAATATAAACAGTGAGAAATAGTAATAGAAATTCATTCTTAAATGAGAAAGTTGAGGTGGAGAGGGACTAA
This sequence comes from Phyllostomus discolor, assembly GCF_004126475.2. Classification (NCBI taxonomy): domain Eukaryota; kingdom Metazoa; phylum Chordata; class Mammalia; order Chiroptera; family Phyllostomidae; genus Phyllostomus; species Phyllostomus discolor. The sequence goes on from NC_040911.2 coordinate 25,872,557, forward strand.
AGAACCTGCCAGAGCTCAAGCAGTTAGTGAGCGGCACAGCCAACAGTTAGACCCAGGCTGCCTGCCTGGTTGCAAAGCCCAGGCCGTTAACCACAATGCTCTTTTACCTCCCAACTGCAGTATGCTGTCCAACACAATGTTAAAAACAACACTGAAATAAATAAAAATCATATCAGTGGTATTCTTCACATCTTAAATTAATAATAATGGGCACTGTATTATTAATTTCCATTCTGTATCTCTTGCTCGATAGAAACTTCTCATGATTTCCCTCCCCAGCAGTTTCAATAAGAGGCTTGAAAATTTGTTTTGCTTTGTTGCAGATAATATGCTTACTAAGAGGCATTGTTTTCTTTATGGGGCCAGTTCTCCTTCTAAATGTTCAATGCCTTTCTGATTTTATGACTCAGAGCAGTTGATTGTTGACTCTTAACTCTTCCCTCCCACTCTCCAGGTCCTGCCTTCTAGATTTCACTGTGTTCATTCCCACAGAGGCTAACTTGGATTCTTGATACAGAAAGTGCTTTTAAGTAACATATAGTGACTTGCTTATACTCCCCTCACAACCTCCCAAATGACCATTGCTAGAGTCTTATAATTTTGCACAATAATATGATTTCCTCAATAGCCCCTATATGGGCAGATGGTTAAATTGACCCAAGATTTGCATTTTTCAGAAATAAAAGAAAAAAACCTTGAAGGGCTGGCAATAAATCAGTTAAAGTTATTCCTCAGTGGTTCTAGGCTCAGCAGGCAAAGAAATGGAAAATGAAGGCTTGAGGCACAGGGGAAATAGGAGAGGTGGAAGGCTGTTGGGTCCACTCACGTGATGCACCACTAAAGTGAGAGTAAGTGATGAAAAGGAAAGTCAGGGGGCTGTGAGTAGGACTTAGGGTGTTTGTCGGGTAGGACCTCAGGGGCAGAGCTGTTCATAGTGGTGGCGAAGGTTCCAGGCATATCTGTGGGAATGCGTTTCTGAAGTGGTCCCTGTGAGTCTTCTCTGTCACATTGTCAGGGTGTGTCACAGAACAAGGTCCTTTCACAAGGTCCTAGTAATTCTTTCAGGTTTTGCTTTTCATTCTTCTTTCACCTGAAATTTTTAATTTTGTCTAATCATCACCTTCTGGGTAGAGAAATTCTCTGTTACTTTATCACATTGTTGCCTTTGAAACCACATGCATCATCAATCTTTTTGGTCAGCTTCTTCCTGAGATTTTGATTCCCACTAATACCTCAGTACTACTCATAGCTCGTGGCCCATAGTTGCTTATATAAGAGGAGAGGTTAGACAGGCATGTATCTGAGGTAAGGAATTCTGGAATTTATGACATAGAAAGAGCTTTGAAGGCAAAGGCTATCATGGGATCTACCACCTGGGTATGTTGGTCATTTGTTGTAATAGAACACAAAGTACTAAGAAAGACTGAAACCAGGTTCCAAGTCTTCACTGAATGGAGAGGAACACTTGAGAATTCTGCAGAGAACATTGAAGAAGTTGGTACCATCTTATGGCTGGAGTCTCAACAGTGTATTTTTGGCATAAAAAGTAAAGCATTCTGGTCTGGATGTGGCACTGGGACACTTACAGGGCTGGTGGTGTCAGGAAAACAAACGGCCTCTGCTTGGGGTTTGACCGATTCAGAGAGGCATGTCCTAAACTCATGACAAACAAACAGAACTTACAGGAACATTTGGAAATTACAGCAGTTGGGACAATACCATTGCAATTAAGGAGAGGAAAACAAAGCGATGTTCTGTGATGATGCTGGGAATGAAGAATGCTTACACAGCAAGGAGATTTCAAGAGAACGAAGTGGAGAAAGTAACAAGGAAGGACACACAGAAAAATGTCAGCGGCAATGATGTGAAGGGTGCTGAACTGTAGCTTAGTGATATGCAGGAGAATTGGACTGACTTCTTTCTGGGTAGCAAACTGGCACCGGCTGAGGTTGCTAGAGGTAGAAGTGTTTGCATGAGGTTAAAAGATTGAAGGATTTTCTCAACAGTTGGATAACATTTTGCAAAACTTTTTCACTCGTGTCTGTAAGGAGAGCTCTCTCTGCAAGGAAAGGTCAGCCTGCTTCCTGGTTGCTTACCTTGAGATGAAATCCCAGCAGCCTGCAGAGGTGAAGAAGTTCAGAAGTTTAGAAGTTCTTACGGTGGAAAGATAAAGGCCTGCAGCCGTCATGGAAATCTATGTTTGGAATGCATTCTTTCCATAAATTGTTAAGCAAAAGGTCTGGTCTTTGGATTCTTACTGCCTAGGAGAGATTTACCGAGTCGTGCCTGTGGGAAGTCTCAAGTTTTGGAAGCACCTGAGCTAGCTCAGGGATAAGGAGCCCCAAGTAAGTTGATCCTGATTGGTTGGGTGGCCATTAGGGGCATTTCCAGGTGTTTCAACTCTCAGCCAGCCACCTGTGCTGGTCAGAAGGCATCAGAAAAAAGGCCCTAGGTGGTATCTTTGATACCCCCAACTCTAAAATGTCATAAATGATTTTCCTGCCCCCATTCCCAATGGTGTAAGTCCAAGTTTTGCTAAAAACAAACAAACAAACAACAAGAAAAAAAGAACAGGCATTCAAGCTTTCCTTGGGCCAACCCCAGAAATATTTGTCTCACCTTTCACTATTTTTCTACCCCTATATCAATCTTTTCTTTACCCTGAAGCCACCCCATATTCTAATTTGATTAGTTATTTTTGTGAAGTTTCAGAGCTTTTGTTTGGGGTGATATGAATTCCTCACCACTGCCCCTTTCTACTGAAACTGCCCATCCATCAAAGCCAAATGTATATGCCACATTCTTCTTAAACTTTTTTCTATACTCTGAGTCAGAATCAATCTCTACTCAAGTTTCCATAGCACTGTATAGTTCTCTGTCTAGAGTACTCCCCACACTCAGTAATAGTCCTGCTTGACATCCCTTGTTCTCTCATTAGACTAAAAACCCTCCAAGGGAAAGATTGTGGTTTAGCACCTTGTTATTTTCCAGGACACCCACCTTAATAATTTGACTAGTGTGTACTTGACTAAATATCGACTGATTGAATATACAGTTCCAATAAATAAAATAGGTCTTGTCAAGCCTTAGAAAGTGACTTAAGCCACAAAAAAAATTGCCCAGAAATCAACTAGCAATTTATCAATAATCCCCCCCATGGCTTGAATAAAAATGACCTTTTCCCAAACAATAGAAACTTCCTCACTTCCTATTGTTTAAAAAGAATCTTGAATAATAGAGGCATAAACACATTTCAGTAGTCTGTGGCCAGTAAATGTCATGTGTGGGCGACTTGGAGATGAAGTTTCTCTTGGCTTTCAGAGTAGCACAGGAAGATCTTCCTCCAGATTCTGGAATACTGTGTAGGAGGGAAGGGAAAGCTTGGGAACTGGCAGCAGCAAGGACAGATACTGACACTTACTGTGACCCAATGGAATGTGAACAGGCTGGAACCACAAAGTCCTCAATCACTGTGTCTCTGGACAGGAAGCTTCAATCCTCTGGAACTCATGTCTCTTCCTTTGTAAATTGTGGCTTAAAATGCCCACTCTGAATTTAAGTACTTATACCAGGGGTCTCTTATTTACCATTTCAGAAGCTTCCTTTTGGTTCCAAGAAGCTTCCTTCTGGTAAAATCTGAGTCTGTATCTCAGGCTCTAGAATGTCTTCATTGGCAAGGTGTGGGAAACGCCAGAACACATTCAACTTGCTGACTAGGCATGCATATCTCAGAAGTTCAGGGCATTTAGGTTAACTGTCCATGAGCTGAACTGTGACCAATGTAACACAGGGACTGGTAGAAAATTTCTCCACTTCTCTGACCCCAGAGGGATGGTCCTAAAATATACCTTCATGAAATTGGACAAGTAGTTAGTGGTCATCCTTATAATTGGCTCTTTCTAAGTCTTATTTCTATTAGCCTTGATCCCTTGCTTCTACTCCCTGGGCTCATATACCCCAAATAGCAGGATCATACACAAGCCTTTGTCTCAGGCCCTGCTTTCTGGGAAACCTATATTGAGACATAACCCTGTTATTACAAAATGCTCAGAAAAGCACATCAGAAAATAAAAAATTAAAATGTCTGAATAAAAATGTAAGATGGTAACAAATTGGCTTTTCTCCAGAAAGGTGAATATTGAAAAGGTAAGTATGTGGTAGTAAGAGATTTTGAAAATCGCAGTGGACTTGATTTGATGTGAAAACTTCTAGCAAAACTTACCAATGATGCACCCTGGCTGGGTGGCACAGTTGATTGGAGCATCATCCCATGCACCAAAATACTGAAGGTTTGATCCCCGCTCAGAACACATCTTTAGGCTGTGGGTTTAATCTCTGGTCAGAGTGCTTATGGGAGGCAACCAATTGATGTTTCTTTCTCGCTTGCTCGCTCTCTCTCTAGCCAATAAAAACATATCCTCGAGTGAAGATTAAAAAAAAATCACTTACCAATTATTCAATTGACTTCTCTTTGCGATCACCATGGCTCTATGTTCCTTAGGGATGCTGGCTGGGTCTTAGTGGGTAAACTGCATAGGAATCACAAGGGGGATTGTAGTCACAGCCGCCACATTAACCCGAGCTGATGACATTGCTCTGTGCCCTAGGAAAGGCGCTGGAGGCTGAAAACAAAATGCTCACTAATGGAAAATAACCAAGAGGCTAAGGAGAGAGATGTTATTTTTGAACTTTTAAAGAGAACATTATAAATAGCAGAGAAAATGGAAAAGCAGAAATTAAAAACAATAAAAACAAAAGCAAGTTGACAGCGGCCCTTTTAATATGACAATTTTGGTGCTTCTAAGGCCCAGGCCTGTGGATATAATAGCCGAGTCCACGTGAAATAGCCAAGGACCACGGGGTTTGAGCACTTAGTCACAATGGCATTTTAGGTTAAACAATCATTGACTCAGCGGTGAAAAATGAGATAAATTAAAATTATTTTCTTCACAACGGCCGAGGGGCTTGGCAAGTAATATATTGAAGAAATTTCCTGGACATAATAGGTTACATTAATTTTCAACTGCAAAACAATTCCTTCAGCATTATTTTTCAAGGAGAGAGAAAAGAAGAAGGGGGGAGAAAGCCACCCTGTTACTCATGCTATTTACTTCTGGCCTAAATGAGAAAACGTGTTTCAAAGAAAAGATTAAGAAAGGCGTATCAAGACACAGAGCAAATCCTGACTGTAAAGAATTCAAGCTAATTGGTTACCCATTTGCCTGTTCAGACGTGGTCAGTATTAATCCAAGAACAATAGGAGCATAAGTTATGAAAATCGTTACACTGGGAAGCAGGATGTTAAGCCCTCTGCTAGCTAAAAAGCACCGTTGTGTGGATTATGGAACTAAAACAGGAGCAAATACTTCCATCTAAATGTGGTACCAGTTGTGGTAGAAGAGCTCAGTGCCTCTGGTTGGGTCCTCTCTTCCCCTGATGCTGAGTACATGGGGTGCACACCTTAGCTTCCAAGCCTCGAAGCGTCACATGTGCTTGGGGAACCAGGTCAGTGGAGTTGTGTAGGGTGGTGGGAAGGAGATGGCGCATGCTTCTCTCCTCTCTGTTCCCCTTAAGACCTGTCTTATCATCTTCAGATTATTAACCATTGGGCCCACTGGTGTCCAGGCAAATGTTTAATAACTGGCTCTCTAAATGTAGCTCTGACATGAATAGTGGTTGATGTTTTTATTTTACAATAGTGGTTGGCAAAGTTTTTTTCTGTAAAGAGCCAGGCAGTAAATATTTTCGGCTTTCTGAGGCACACACTCTCTGTCACAACTACTCAGCCCTGCCGTCGGAATGTGAAAGCAGCCCCAGACAGCACAGGCACGAACAGACGTGGTGGTGCTACAACAAAACCTTACTGTGAAGATGGAAATTCGAATTTCCTATCATTTTCATGTGTCATGAAATATGCTTTTTTTTAACTTTATTTTTACCACTTAAAAACATAAAAACCATTCTTAGTTCTAAGGCTGTACAAAAAAATACCAGCAGCCTGGATTTGTCCTGGATGTCACAGTTTGCCTCTCCTGTTTTGCAGTAATAATTGTGTCAGTAATAATTACTCAGGCAATAGTGAAATAACTAAATGTGTGCTGGAACTGTATTCATTTGTCAATGAGATGTGAGTGACTTCTTTGCTCAATCAGATGATCATTGGAAGAATGTTTCCTAAATTTCTTTATCCTATTCACAAGGTAAAGCTATAGATATGACATACTTTTAAGTTTAATCTTATTTAAGTTTAACCTGTATTGTTAACACTTTTCCATACCTTTCTTAAATCATCACAATCTGCAAAATTATTTAAGCCCTGACTTATATAGCCTTGCTTATAATTTCTATGATATAAATATTCCCATTATGTTCAATTTCAAGTTACTAACATGATGTTAGTTATATCACGCCTCTTTTATATATAAATTATAACAGCAAGATTTTTCTTCTTTATTGTGTTTGTTTCCATGCAGTGTCTCACAGAGAAGCACACACTAGATGCCCAATACAGGTATACTGATGGAGCAATATGTCCATTGGCTAACTCCTTGTGCCCTCATATGAAGTCATTGGAAGAGAGGGACACAGGTCTGTGGAGACCAGATAGGCCATCACATTCTACCCTCGGCTTTGGTAACTGACCTTTATCTGCTATACCTCCCCTTCAAAAGAGTGGGGTAGATTCTAATGGTCTTAGGTGCTCCTAACCCTCCCCTTCTTCTTGACTGTTTCCCTGCCTCTCCTCTCTGATAGCTTCCTCGATCCTTCCCTTGCACAGGGTCCAATTGCTTCCACTGACTCTGTTACTATTTCAAACTTCCCATTCCAGTGAAATGCCTATTACAGTATTTATTTGGAAACAGAGAAATCTTTTTATTTTATTTTATTTATTTATTTTTAGAGAGAGGGGAAGGGAGGGAGAAAGAGAGGGAGAGAAACATCAGTGTGTGGTTGCCTCTTGCATGCCCCCTACTGGAGACCTAGTCTGCAGCCCAGGCATGTGCCCTGACTGGGAATTGAACTGGTGACCCTTTGGTTTGCAGGCCAGCACTCAATCCACTGAGCCACACCAACCAGGGCTAGAAACAGGGAGAAATTTGACTTACAAATCAAAGCCAAACTTTGAGCTACAAATATAGGCCTCCTTTAGCTAATGTTTAGGAATATAACTAGCATACCACTTAATGGTCAGGAAGACATAGTATGCATATTTGTGTGTGTGTAGCCTTATTTGCAAAATACCAAATAAAAGTTACCCATATTCTTATCTCCTTTAGAATTGTGTAAAATAGGAAAATAAGAACTTTTCTTCAGTCCATTCATCCAGTTGCTCCCCCCAAATTAACCACAATTAACCATTATTAAAAATTTTGGAAATATCATTTTTAATTTTTTTAACTTTGAGAGTACAAATCAATCTCTCTCTCTCTCCTTCTTTTCCTCCCTCCTTCCCCTATCCTTCCCCTTTTCCCCCTCCCTCCTCCCCCTCCCTCCCCTTCTCTCCCTCTCCCTGTTCTGGAATACTCATTTCATCTAGTGCATAGACTCCAGAGCAGGCACTCTTATTCTTGGTCCTAACCCCCAGGGCCTCAGTGAGGCCCCTTTGAAGTTCTTATTGCTGAGCAGGCTCTGGGCCCACATTTCCACTGACATGAAGCTGACATTTACTTTAGTGGGTACTCTCTTTCCTCTGGATTTTATTTTATCAGTACCCGCCCCCTATACTCTCAGTCTTTTTGTACAATGACTCTGTAACTGGCATCCACAGCCACAAAACCATTTAGATTTCCTAGAACCAAATTGCTTCCTAGAACTCCAATGGCATGAAACTGATGTGGATATTGATTTCTCGTTTGTTAGTGGCTAGCATTGACGAGTCACAGAACGGGCACAGGCTAGTAGGGAGAAGCACCTATTCACATCTGTGAGCTCCTGGGCAGGAGGCAGCCGCCCTCAGATAGGCCAGACTGCTGTGGACTGTGTGCCCTGCTCATAAGTTGCCAGGCTCAGCGCTGAGCTCTAAAGCCTGCCCCCAGACCTCTCTGTATCCACTGCCCCCTCAGAATGGAACCAACTCTGCCCTTTGTCTGCTGAGGGCCTGATAGCTGCAAGGCCTACAACTTGCAGCCAGCTCAGCTTACCTCCTGGTGTCTGCTCAGACAAAACTGCCCGTGGTGTTCGTCTGCAGAGAAAAGCAGTGCCCAGGAAAATTGTGTCAGACTCCTAGCCAGCCAGGCACTCAGTTTATTTGTCTTTGCTTTTCCTTTTTTTTTTTTTTTTTACTGTTTATGTTCTGACAAAAGTGCTTTGCACAAAGCAGGCAGTGGTGTGGCTGGTCATTCTTTTTCCTTTGGCTAAATTAATTTTTCATCTCCCTTGGGAGCCAGACCTGGAAGCTCAGAGGCACACCCCTGCCCTTTGGGTTCCCAGTAAACACAGCTGACTCAGCCACATCCATATGCAGAAAAGCTTACCACTTCCCCCACAACAAGGGAGTAGGGACAATATTACTGCTGTTTTAAATACATACCAAGACCAGTCTCTGATACAAAACAGCTAAACCTCATCTCATAGGTATAAAACTCTGCCGATTTTAATAATTTACCTAATAGGAGAAATATTCTCCTCAACTCTTCACTCAGACGTTGCCTCCTTGAGGAGGCTTCCTCTGACCACTCTACTGACGATTGAATTGACCACATTACCACCCACCTGATCACCCTCCTCTCCTCCTCCTCCTCCTTCTTCTTCTTGTCACCCCCAACATACTAGCTGGCATCTGGTGCTTCTTGTCAGCCTCCCCTTAGTGGTACTGAAGCTCCTCAGGGGCAGGAACTGATGTTTTTTGTGGGACCTAGAAGAGTGTCTTGCACATACAAAATGTTCAGTAGTTATTTGTTGAGTGAATGTAACAAATTCAGAGCAGCCATGAGCTTCCCAGAACTGTGTCCACTCCCTCTTCTCTGTGGAATCCGCTCATCATTTTCTTCCTCCTTCTTCTAGTCTTTTTTCCTGCACTCCTTCCCTGATACCTTCCATGTTCCTCAGCCCTACTGCCAGGCTATAACCATTTATTCGTGTATCTTGTAGTGTTTGATAAGACCAAAATGTCATCACTCCCATAATCTGAGGAAAAAGGTGGAAGGATTTTTTAAATGTTTAATTGTGGTAAAATACACATAACATAAAATGTATCATCTTAAGCATTATAAGTGTACATTCCAGTAGTGTTAAGCACACATATTCACGTGTGCAGCCATCACCACCATCCCCCTCCAGAACCCTGTCTTACAGAACTGAAAATCCGAATGCATTAACCTGAAAGTCCCCCCGAACCCCGTTCCTCAGCCCCTGGCAGTCACCATTCTACTTCTTGTCTCTATGAATCTGACTGCTCTGGGTGTCTCATACAACTGACACAAGTGGAATCACACAGTATTTGCCTGAAAAGAAAAAGTTTAAACTATAGGAATATCAGGCATCAATGGATGTGAAGTTTTGGGGAGAAAAAGAACATTCTCAGAACCCCTAAAATCATGCAACACAAGACCAATGATTGTACTTGATATATGCATATATATATATACTTCACCTTTCCCAAAATATGCATAAAGGGAAGCATCTAAACTGCCAATGTGCCCTATAATAAGTAAAAAGCAATATATGAAAATCGAGATTTAGGTATGATGTAATTAAACTGATGTTTAAAAGTGAAACGTTGAAAGGAAAAAATTAAGGCTTGATAATTAGCAATAATTTTTGTAGGGCTTTATATTTAAAACACTTTAACATCTTTGCTCTTATCCTTTTGTTTTCAGAGCACTCCCACAGGCTTCCAGAGCATCGTTAGGATTCTGACAGATGCCTGGATCCATGGCCAGGCTCTGGGGATCCTTTCATCTATTCCAATGATATTAAGTTGTTAGCAGTAGGGCGTTACCCGAACGGTAGGGGTGAAGTTAGATGAAGCTCATGTGCACTGAGGGTCTGTTCTGGCCCAGGCACTGTGCTCAGTGCAGTCGCAGGCATTCTTACCACATGGGCAAACCTTGCAAATCCACTGCTTACTAGCTGAGTTAGCGTGAGAAAATTGTAGGAACTCACCAAGTTGCTGTGCATCCACCTGAGAAAGTCAACATGATACTCCAACCTCCCACTTTCTCATTGTCTTTCTCTACCCTATAATAGAGGTGTCAGCCAAGGCTGACCCCGAAAGCTATTATGAGGAAAGCATGAGACACCTGAGACTGTGATGCACTGCACCAACCTAGACATATGTGAGAGGCTGCAAACCGAACCTCAGCACAACTCTCCTTACATGTCACCTTGATTTCTCTAAAAGTGAGGTCATACAATTGAAGCACCACTACATCTTCTGGGTGGTCTGGTCCCTGGCCCCACCAGCCCACTCATGGAGTGATGATGGGTTGGGGACAATGTTCCTTTGAATCTGAGCATCTGACCCCCTCTGTCTTGGTGTTTCCTTTCAACCGAAGTAACACACATCTCCTCCCACTGTTTATCTCAAAGCCCCTGAGCAGAGAGGCTGAGTTCATAACTGACCACACCCTCTTCTAATTGTTTCTCCTTTCTTATCTCAACAGTTCTTTGTCAAGATAGGATTGGGCTCCTTTTCTTCTTTCCCACCATATGCTAACTTCTAGCTGAGCATCATCTATCCTCTCCTTTTCCCTGAAGTTAAAGTGCTGATTTGGGTACAAGAAGAACAAACTCTCCTAAATTATAAGGAAGCACAAATCCATAAGCATCTCAGAAATGTCTTGCCAACTGCACCCATGTGGAATTTAGGGCTTGTATATGTCTGCTAAAGCTGCCACAGACAAATACCATTAAAACAGTTTAGTAAACATCTTTGTCAATCTCACATGAGGAACCCGAGGCCTAGAGTGAGTAGTGACTCGCCTAAGCACACGGTTACTGTTGGCAGAGGATGGATGGGACTCAGATGTTAGACCTCAGTTTCTTTCCCTGTATCGTTTGCTCACTCAGAGTTATTTTCCATGTGCTGCAGGGTGAAGATAAGTACCTTATTTGATGATTATGTTAATGCAGCAAAAGGGATCAGTGCACAATTAGATTCATGGAGAACGTTCATTTCATTGTTTTGCAAACAGTAAAAATAAATAAATCATTGGTTTCTAGTCTGCACCATATGGCAATGAAAGAAATATTAAGTATAATACTTAAAACAAGATCTCCTCAAACATTTTATTTTTCTTTTCCTCAGATTTCTTTGGCTCATTTAAGTCAGTGTCCATTAATGAGGAGGTATAAATAAAGGCCGCTTTATCAATCTTTCATTGATATATTTTAGCCATATATTTTCTGAGGGTCTCTGATGCATTTCACGACATTGTTTCAGACTTAGTGGTAACCATTAGACACATGTGTCTCTTGTCTTTGGGACAATGGAAACACCCACATCTGCGAGCCCCTTTCTGCACATTGTGTTCTTTGTCCAGTGACCTTGAATGACATAAAAACCAAAATTAGGGAAAACATTTTTAAAACCTGACTTATCAATAGATCATGACAGTGCTTTTTGCCTTTGAGGCTTATTTAAGGGTCTAGATTTCTGGAGCTGGAAGGTCCCTTAGAGTTCACATAGGGCAACACCCTCATTTTCAAGATGAGGAGCCTGCACCTGGGAGAAATGAAGTGAATTACTCAAGGTCACCCTGAAAGTCATCCTCTGAGTGCTTCTAACTTTCATGTATTTTAACATCAGTTCACTTTCCAGTATGGCAAGGTATCTCAAATCAATAAAACAAGGTAGTATTGTATTAATACCCTCCAATGGATTCTAATTGGCCTCTTAATTTCTACTTACCTCTTACCTCCAAGACTTGGCTTCAAGGTTAAAGGAACTAGGAAAGTGTGTTTGTGGTTTCCCAAAGAACAAAGAATCCTATAAATCAACTTTCTCTTGAGGATGAGTTTTTTCTTTACCTTTCTTTGTGAAAGATAGTCATGAAAGCAAGGCTTTATGAAAAAACTAAAGAATCATGTAAATTTATTTTCTTCTTAACATACCAAAAAACAGGCCTGGAGGCTAGACCCCAGAGACTTCCAGGGAAGTTGAGTTAGATGGGGTGAGGGGAATGCTCAGGACAGACGGACTTCTGTGGTCATCTAGAGCAGTTAGTCTGGGGCTGCCATATACTGCTTATGCAGAGGTCAAATGTAAAATTCATTAGAGCAACGGCAGATCCAAGAGGTATTTAGATAGGATTCAGAAGTTCTTGGTGCCCCTGGAGGATGATCCTGGAGTTAGCAGAGGCTTCAGGGAGCTTGCAGAAGGGACCACCAATAAAGGGGCAATGTGTTCATATTACAGAGATGTTCAGGGTTGGCTGCCAAAGCCAGACACTGATTGGGTTTCACTGCTAGTTCTCAGGGGTCCGAAATACCAGAAAACCAGAGAGGCTTCAGTCAGAAAGGGGAGATTGGTTAAAACTCCAGAGCAACAGATCAAGCTGTGAGAATGGGCCATTCCCTCTCAATTCTTTGAATTTTCCACCTCTCCTGTGGTTTCCTCCATTCACGCCCTCAACCCTTGCCCACAGTCCTACTCTCAAACCTTGTACTACATTCAGAATTTCGGTCTCCATGGCATCCCTCAGAGTACCACCTTCTGTTCTCCAACTCATTTTCCCAAGTACTTCTACTCTAACTATAAATAATTCAAAGCCCATAATACTTTCTTCCTCTTGCACCTACCACTTTGTCTCTGTCAGGTCTCTCAAAGTCATTTCCTACCTTCTCTAGCTTCAATTCCATGGTGCATTGTTATAGTCACTCCTTGTTTAATCCCAATTCCCTTATTCTTTCTTGCTTTGTCATAATCTGCTGACCTAAACCCAACCTTGGTTTAATCCAACTCTGCCTCTGCCATGCCTCTGGGGCGGAGTGGTGCGGCTGGTGGAAGCCTGTACTCAGGCCTAGATGTGAAAGAATGGTAACTAACACAAAGCTGGCCTCCACGTTCCTAGAATACTGCATTGCATTTCCTCTACCTGCTCATTCTTCTAGTCCCAAGTCATAATTTCACACCTCTTTCTTACTCAGTTTCAATATCTCTGCTCTGCATCACTCAGCTAATTACCCTCTTTGCTTCTTAGTTTACTGATAAAATAGATGCAATCAGATTAGAACTATTTAAGCTTCCCACCTACAATTCTACCACCTGTTTTCACCTGTCTCAATACACCCCATCATCTCTTCTGATACCATAAATGAACTGGTTTCTCCCCTGCCTCAGAAAATCCCTCTATTATTCTTCTCCTACCCTCTTGACTACTCAAGGACTTTGCTTCTATAACTATCTGTTTAACTCTGCATCTCCTTTCTCTTTGGTCTCTTTTCACAGCCGATTCCCATTAGTGAGCAGACATGAGTGATACCCTCCATCTTTTTGAGTAACATGTCTCCTTCCTGCTGTCAATGTCTTTCTTCGTCTTTATTGATGAAATCCTTGAAAGAGTTTCTGTGAAAACGAACACATTACCTGATTTCATGGCCTTCCCAGTTTAGCAGGAAAGAGGTACAATTTAACAATAAAGATATAGGTTAGTAGGTAATTACAAATTATATTGCATGTGGGTAGGTAGGAGATAGATGGTAGATAGATAAATGATAGATAGATAGATAGATAAATGATATCTACATACCTATATACATAGAAAGAAAGCAAAGAAATCTAAACTCGGTAAAGTTTTAAATTTTAATTTGAAAGCAACAGACACATCCAGCCATAGAAAATATCTGGAAGCATCTATGCCCACTTTTTAACAACTGAGAATTTAGGGAGTTTGCCAGAAGGGATCACCAACAGGAGCAAAATAGAATTAAACAAATTTTAGTCACAAAAGATAACAACATGGAAAAGTGACTACTGGAAAGGTGTGTGGGAGGAGAGCAGCAGTGAGTGTTGAAATCATATAATTGTGAATTTAAATCTAAGTCACCGTGCTGAAATTCAAACTTTTTAACTATGGAGAACAGATACTAAAGAAGTAAAAAATAATAATTGTGGTACAAAGTTGGCAGAAAGTGCAGTGCATACTAATTGTGAGATAAGGGAATGAGTAGCAGGGGGTCGATAGGAAGGAGGGCAAGGATGCCCACTAATGCATCTTGCCTAAATAAGAGCAGTAGAGACTGTTTCATTTCTCATTATGCTAATTTGATAAATAAGTATAAATCCAATTTTGAAAACACAAAAAGGAAGGGACTCTGAGGGATTACAAAGGAAAAAACACCCATAGTCTTCTGTCATGCATTTGAGATAGAGGACTTACTTTAAAATTTTTTAATAAAAATTTATTTTAATTAAAACAGCAACAACATATAAACATTAATTGGATTAGATGTTCTTTGAAAACAAACTTTAAAGAAAAATATATAAATAGCAATTTCCTACTGATCTTGTTTTCTGGTACCTTATTTATTTATTTTTACTTCTCATTTCATGTCTTCAGAAGTAAATGTTTAATTTTCACCCCGGCTTCCTTGTTTGAAACACTCCCACCCCCACCTCCTCCTTTATTAGGCACTTCCTGAGCTAATAGCATTCTGACTTATTGCAAAGTTCAGCAATGCATTTTAAAGCCTGCATTGCTGAGCCTCACCCAGAGCAGTGATAAGGCTCCAGACAATGCCAATGTCACTGCTCTGGACCACTCTTTGAGATCCTCTGCTCTAGGAAATATAGTCCCAAGCTTTTCTTCCCAAATATTGATGAGGTCTGGATTCTTGACTCTGCTTAACTCCCTCATCCCATCCACTGAAGAAAAATGATTACTGGGGTGGTATGGGGAAAGATAGTGCATTACTTTTCTTTCCTGGCCTTAGCTTCCCTGCTGCTTCTACATGCGGAAAAGCAGAAAAAAGACAGACATGCATACAGAATTTGTTTTCTTCCACATTTGAGAAACACAACAAGCTTGATTCTCCTATCAGGAAGTCATCTGAAAGTTTTTCTCTGGCTAAGCAGGAAGAAAATTGAGATGCACCCAGTTGTTCTCTTCCTGTTCCTGGGTGTGGGTGATTGAGTGTTTCTAACTAATAAAATTTAATTACAGTAGTTCCCTTAGTAATGGCTCTAACTCACACACTTGGGGTCAAGTACAAAAAATGTTCTGCTATGGCAATTTTGTTTACAAATCCAAGCTCATGCTAAAAAACACAATTTTAATAAAGAATTTAAAAGGATTTTGTAATATTTTATTGCATACCCTTATTGTGTACATTCAGCTTTGCCATCTACCTTACTGTGAGCTCTGTGACAGCAGGTATAGTCTGTTCTGCTCCTACTGTATTCCCAACAGAGTCCCTTACGTATAGATGGAACTCAACACACATTTGTTAAATTAATGGAAGAACGAAGGAGTGGATGAGTGAAACCACACCTGCCTGATCAGGGGCATTGATTAGAAGATAGAAAGAGGGAGAGATTTTAGAGGAGAGTCAGTTTCAATCAGATTTCTCCAGCTCTGGCTGTACCCAGTGGCCTGTGTGAGGTTCCCAGGGAAAAGAGGGATCCAAAGACAATGGGGTGCAGCGTTGCCAGTCTAGGTCCATGTAGCAATCGCTAGGATGTTACTCTCCCTTGCCATTCCCACTTGCCATGCCTTGGTGGCTACTCGTTTGCACAAGGCTTAGCAGATATCACTGAGTAGCCTAGAACTTGGAGAGCCAGAGTTACATTGATGAGGTTTATTTTTTTGCCAGCAAATACAAATCAACGATGAACTATTTACATATGAAAATATGACTGCGTAACTTCTAACTATTTGGCCTCTCTAACACATTTAAACATAAGAATTAGAACATGCATAATACATGAATAGATAAATATATGATCTGGTTAAGAAAAAATACATAATAGAAATAACAGATGATCAAACACCCAATAAAATAATAAAATTCCATTTTGATAGCAGTTTCACCAAAGACCAAAATGTGCTTAAGCCTGTCACTTCTCATTGCATTGTCAGACCCACTGAAACCTTTTTCTGACAGGATTCTGTCAGCATTGATGCCATTTAGACCTTAATGCCTAATTAAAGACTCCTTTGCTTTCTTCACAGCCCATTTTGCTCTGACATTCTGCAGGAGCTTTCCTCCGATGTGCCCCTACACCCCCCACACACCAAAGAACATCATAGAACACCCTGTTCACCTGCATACTTAATACAAAAAATATAGGGTTTGGATTGTAGGTAATTTGGTTCACATAATTAAAACACATACTCACCACACAGTATTTTTGGCAGGCTGACTTCAATCAACGTGTATAATTATAGCAACTTAGGTATTCACATGCTATTTCAAGGGATGGCTAACTTCTCTCTGGCTTAACCTATGTGCATTGTTTGAAAACGGAACGGCATTCATGAAAACTTTTAGTAAAAAGAACAAGAGACAGTTTATTTTCTCAATCAAAAAGGAAAAATAGTTAAAAGTTTTATCTTTTAAGTAATGCATTGATATTGTACCAAGGATTTCTATGCTATGTCTCTAAACAACAAATCTGCTTGGCCTAAGGTGTGCGGATAAAGTTCACGCCCTACAGCTGAAGAGCAGATAGAGCTAAAGGCCAGGCAAAGGACCTAGTCATAATTGTGAGTGGCAGACCATCAGAGAAGGGTGCATTTTGCATCTAAGATTGACTGTGCTAAATTCAGGACCCTGATAAGGAATAACCAGAATCCTGAAACTTGGAATTGAAATATCCAGGTACATACATTTAAAACTCTTATATTTCCTGATTGTCCTGAGCGCTCAAGACCTGACAGTAACCCTCCTTGTCGAAACATGCAGCCTTCTCCTCTTTGCTTGACAACCATGCAAAGGCCTCAAGTGAGTCAGGCCTTACAAGGGGAGTGCTTGCTCTACTCAACATCTGTTTCCACCTTTCCTCTTGGTCATCAGGTACATAAGTAATGCCAAATGTCGGCATAATTCAATGGAGGGAATGCTGGGTGTCCTGAGGGAAAAGGGCGATTATGTACCGAAAATGCTTCAGGATGTGTTTATCATAGAAGAATGGATCCTAGGGGTTTCATTGGGTGTAAAATTGGATAAGGGAGATAGTAGGAAGCACTCTCATGACACAGGAGTGAGCACTTTGCACGGGCCCTGGGAGAAGTTTATGGCACAAAGGATATGGCACATCAATTACAGAAGAGATGCATGAACTGCTATGGCAAACTATCAAGTAAAGAACGCATTCTCAGAGAAGTGGACAGGCTAAAATGGGTTTAGTATGGTAAGACTGGGAGCCCTAGCAATTGCCTCTTTCTCCAGAGGGCCACAGTACCATTTGATTATGAGGTGATTAAGAAACGCACTGATGAGGGCAGCACCAGCTTTTCTGAGAAATTCAATATTTGTTGTGTTCTGAGGCCAAAATTGATAAAAGAGATGGCATTACTGGACGTCATGGTAACAACAGGGCACAGGAGTCATGACTAGCAGAGACCAGGTGACAGCACCGAACCATCAGAAGCAAGGTGAGCATAATGACTATAATGAACGACGGAGGCAGAACAGCCACCAGGGACCCTGGCACACAGGATCTGTAAACGTTGTTTATAGAATATGATGACTTTGTTCCTTTGCTCCTTTTGATACTCACCTGAATAGGACCAGTAGCACTTTGTTGTCAGATGGGAAAGACAACAGGATGCTTTGCCCTAGCATTCTATAAAGTGTCCTCTCTTTTATAATCTGAAGGGACATGACTATCTGGACATTCTAAAGTATGTCATAGTAGTTCACTCTATTGATGATACCATGTCAGTGAAACCTGATGAACATAAAGTAAAAGGTATGCTGGGTGTTTTGAAAAGACACATATATTCCAGATGGTGGGACATAAAAACCCTATCAAAGGGCCTAAGGCATCAGTGACATTTTTAGGGGTGTGGTCATATTTGGGATCCCTTCCAAAGTATTGGCATCTTTTGACTTCCAGCTTCTACCATCAAGGAAGAAGCACAATATTTGGCAGGCCTCTGCATTCTGGAAGCAGCACATATCACACTTAGGAACGCTGTGCTGATCTTGTTATTGAGTTCAATGGAAAGTGACCAGTTTTGTGCAGAGCACATAGGAAGAGAGAATTGTGCGGTAGGTCCAAACTTCGTAAAGCAGATTTGTCACTTGAGCCACATGATCCACAAGCCAGAAGAACCCATATGACTAGAGGTATAGATAGTCTAGATGTATACCTGGTTAAGCCTCTGGCAAGTTTCAAAAACAGAGTCACAGGACAGATTCTTTGGATTCTGGAGCAAGGCCATACCGCCAGTAGCAGGGGACTATACACCATTAGAAACTGAGCACTTAAACATGGGACATTAAACAGCCATGCACTAGAGGCGCCCACCATGAGCTAACCACTAGCAGACCCCAAAGTTTATAATTTCAGGCGGGCCCTACAGCAATACATCGTGCAATGTAGATGGCACACTTGAAATTAGACTCAAAGAGGCCCCTCCAATATGGTAGCATCCCTTAACAAGGCCACCCAGCTTTGGAAACTAGCTGATTACTTCAACCTTGGTAAGGATAATATTTCAAACTAAGTTTGACAATTGTTTATGGCATGGGTTTGCCTTTCTTGCTCACAGTGTCTTGGCTACCACACCCATCTGGAGACTTAAAGAATGTGAGATCCTGCATAATAGCACTTCAGACCAAGGGGCCACTGTATGGCCAAGGAGGTATAGCAGTGGACCACAATTTCTGGATCTATCTCTCCTACCATATACCACACCATCCAGAATAGGCCCATTGGTTAGAACTTTAGAATAACCTATTAAAAGTACAGTTGAGAATAACACCCTGTGAGGAGGGGGTACCAGTCTCCATAATAAAGGATACACTTTAAATCGATGGTCATTCTCCAGAGCTATATTCTTGTTAGTAGAATGCATTGATCTGGAAACAAAGGAGTGACAATCAGGTGCCCTTGCCTCTCGTAACCTTCAGTGACCCACTTTGGCAATTTGGGTGTCTATTCCCTGCCGCTATAGGTCCTGGGGTCCAGAGGCAAGATGTTTCTACCAGAGAATGCAGTAAGAATGTCATTAAACTTAAATCTGTGGTTGCCACAAGTTTACTTTGGTCTCCTCTCTTCAGAAGACCAGTAAGAACAACAACAACAAAATACTGGACTCAGTCATCATGAGGAAGTAGGGCTGCTGCTGGCATGAGGGTGTTCTGCTGGGGCATATTTTTGCACTCATGACCCATAATTAAAAGTGGGTAGACACATAACAGTAGCATAAGGAGGGCACGGTATCAGGCAGTCACATTCCACAAGGGAGGGCATCTGAATCACCCCTCCAGGCAACTCACCCAGCCCAGTAGCAGTGCTGAGTGAGGATGTGGGAAGCCTAGATGAGTGGGAGAGATGAGCTTTGTCAGAACCTTGGAACCAACTGCTAGACAGTTTTCCCAAAGGTTGTGATCATCCTGAACCCTGGATGAAGTGAACTTCACACGAGAAGGAAGTGGATCTGAGCAGGACAAGAGGTGGACTTTCATGCTTGCTGTTTTCATCCCACTGCACCCATCCCCGGTACGTTCATCCCCCAGTTACCTGCTGGTAAGTGCTCATAGCTCTCCCCCTTTGCCTTATAACTGTCCTCTGCTTAATGGGAGCCACCTCTCACCTGGGAGCCTCCTCTGGGATGTACCTCCCCACCCCATCCTTTCCAGACTGCAGTCAGCAGGCAGTGACTGACTGACACAGAGGTAAATAAGCCATCGCAACTTGGTGATGCTGGTCATCCTCCAGTGTTCCCTGTGAGTCAGGCTGAAGCCAGTTTCCACTGAAGAGAGCATTCCTGGTTGTTTTCCTCCTTTCCTTTGTCCTTGTAACCCTCTTCTTTAGCCCCCACTGCCAACAAACCTCTTTCACCAGAATCCCCATCTGGCCTTGCTTCTTGTAAATGAATGTACAAATGTACAGGGTGTGGCAAAAGTAGGTTTACAGTTGTGAGTACACACAACAAAGAGTTCATTTTTGCATTATTAGTTATTAATTATTGTGTTATTTTCCATATGAACAACTGTAAACCTACTTTTGCTGCACCTCGTGTTTATAGAATCAAACCCAGAGTAAGGAATTGAATGCTGACTATTTTTCTCTCCTACCCTAGATGATCTACAGTCTTTAAACACTAAATATATAAAAAAGGATCCACTGTTTTGTTAAATACAGAAAAAATGGCAATTAAACACCCATTCTTATGTCATGCACTTTGAGAATATGTCCAGAGGTTTTTTTGTCCTTGAGAAATATGGTATCCACTTGCACAGCTAAAACTGTCCAGAAATTACTAAGGTTGATGAACATAATTGACAGAAACCTTTACTCTCTAGATATACATTATTCAAAGAATCTAGAAAATAGGTTTTCTAGATTACAGAGAGTTTATGAGTGGAACATTAACATTAAAATCATAACCGGTTTGGATGGGAGTCTATAAATTTTTATTACAGATTTGCATGCTTTCTTACACAGAGGTTATTGAATATTATTTCAACTGTTCTTGATGACTCAAAGTTATTGTTATTAACAGCTATTACTGCTAGAATGTACTATAACAGTGATGCTCTGACTCTGCTTAAATGTGTTTGGCTCTGTACCAAATGAATGACGATGGCTTTGTTTTGAATTCTTATGTCTGATTTTGATCGTGTTGCTAGCTCTTTCTATTGCTTGTCACCTCTCCCTATTTCCAGTGTACCCAGTGGTAGCACTTCCTCACTCCCTTTCAATTTGTTATTGTTAGTATTTTATTGGCATGGAAATTAAGTAATAATAATTGTTATTGAATGCTTACTATGTACCAGGCAATTTCTAAGTGCCTTACATACATTAACTCATTTAATCCTTATAAACTCATTAGTATATTTTGTAAATTAGGAGTTAACTGGTCCTGCAAAACATCATACATGTCTCTCTTTTGTAGCCTGTATATATACAGGCTACTATATATATATATATATATATATATATATATATATATATATATATATATATAAAGTTTTAGTGTATGAACTTACTGATATATGTATTTTATTTTCTCACAAGCCTGCTTTGTGTGTCCTCCTAAACTTTTAGCTATACCTTGGATAATAAGTAAGAGAGTCAAGCTATTCAGAGGTAGCTGAGTTCTAGCTATACCTATAAACATGTGAAATTATGACACAGAGTAAGAATTCAAGGAAGTTGGAGTATAAATCACATTCAAGTGAGGTGTTGGAGATTTGCTTGTGCAATGTGAGAATAAAGGACATGCTGAGTAAGAAATCATTTTTATGAGGCTACATACTAAATATGAAGTTTACAAAGTGCACTATTGAATATCACAGACAGAAGTTACCAAATAATTCTCATTAGTTCTATTAACTCTGAAAGGACGTCCTCTCACGAGGGCCGTGGGCCTTCTAAAGCACCTCCTCTGATTTTCACTAAGTCCTACAACTTCACCAGGAATTTCTTAAACTGAACAAAAAAAATCAATCATATTTCTGCGAATGGTGTAATAAAAAGTGGGTATTTTTAGACATTGAGTTGTGTCTTTTAATATATATTCCAGCATTTGCTTTGGTTCCAGTTGGAACCTGGTGTGATAGCTTGACCTTCTCATCCTCCCACATCTTAGAAAACAAAGAGGAGACCAACCCAGAGCCATTGATCTTTTCTCTCCTTTTATTAGTGTTCCAGTAAAAATAATATAGTACCACCTATATTATCCAATAAAATGTACCTAAGTTTCCTCTCTGGTTGAGTTCCTACCTCTTCCTCCAGGGGATGCTGGATTAGTGTCTTCTTGGCCTCCCATTAATTTAAGGCCTTCTTTTCATACATGTGTAGAACACTCCCTGAAGTATTATTGGTTTATAAATTACACTTGTTGTTTCGGGGCAATAAATAGGATGATGAATGCATGCTTTGTTCAATCACCTTTTTATTCATGAAAGGCAAAACCAAAAACATTTATCTACATCAGGAATAAGCTATAAACCTTTCAAAAATGCTCCAAGTAATCCAGAAAGGAACCACTAATTACTGTCATAACAAAAAGGATTCAGCAGCACTAAATGCTCATTGAACCATAGAATGTCAGAGATGGAAAATCAAGTCCAGCACTGTCCTTTTACAGATGGGAAACTAACACTTTTGAGAGGCAAAGTGATTTCCACAATCACATCATTAATGTGATGTGATTCCTAGGCTCCGTGGCTTCTGACTCCAAATTCCTTGCAGTTTCACGAGACCACAGGTGTTGGGAGAGAGGCTACAAGGACAGTATAGGTACTCTGTTTTCTCCCGAGTTTATTCCCTGTGCAGATGCCTATGTGTTGGAATGAATGGGAACCTGGATGGACAAGAAGCTCTAAAGGGAAAAAACTACTACAGCAAAAACTCCTTAAAGGTTCAAATTTTGTTAAAGCATCCTTGAATTATTTAATCTGATGAAATAATTGGCGAATTTATACAGTGATGTGACTCAGCCTCCCGTGGCTCCTACTGAGAATGGGTTTAAAGTTGGGGGTGACAGGAGGAGAGATGGCTTTTGATACAATGTTAAAAGAGGAAAAGCTGCCTTCCTCATCAGAGCTGAATTCCATTGGTAGAGACTTTGGATCTCTACCAGTATCTTTTTCTACACAAATACTAGCATGTTACTTTCTCATTTTCATCTTGAAAAAAATCAAGGGGCAATCCTTTGACATTCTCACAGGCACAGGATTCCCTGAGTTTGGACAATGTAATACCTATGTGTTAGAAATCAACATCCAACGAAAAGGGTGGCTGATAGCATTTGGCTCCATCAATTTTGCCACAACATGCTACCTGTTTCACATCTTGGACCAGCAGCTCTCCATCTTTTGGTTTTTGGGGTTTTTTTTTAACTTTAGTTTAAAGCAATTCCACACTTACAAAGAACATACAGAGAAGTTGCAAGAATACTCATTTTCACTCAGGTTTCCCAACTAGTAGTTTTTTTAATCATTCAGTGTATATACCTATATTTACTCATGATGTCATTTTCAACCAAGAAAAGTATATTGCAGATATGATGCTCCATTGTTCTTAAACAGTTTTGTATATTTTTGTATATATCTTCTTATAAAAGAGACACTTCCCTGAAAATGATACTGCAAACATCTTGATCAAGGAATTCACATTTATAAAAGACTGCAACTTAATATCTCCACTCTCCATGAGTGTATTTATGGCTTGAACAGGAAATACTTAATTCTCTTTGTATAGAACTTAAGAGATTAAAAAATAGCTTATTAACCTGTATGTATCCATCAATAGCATATAATCTTTTTGAATATAGAATCTAAAATGTCTTATTAACTATTATACCTATTATACATTACTGGTTCAATAAATATATTTTAACAAGAACAACAGGACTTTTAAAAATGTTTGCATTAAAAATGGGAAGCTAGGAAGATAGTTGATTGATGGATGGTGAAATGAAGATTGAAAACATGGGAGCAAATTAATAAGATGATATTTATCAAATAAAACTGGCAGTCTGGACAGCAAGCGTGGGTTTGAGGAAACTTAACACTTTACATGAAACAGGTTTTGTGGATTTCCATGACTGATGCTTATTCTGTGTGCCAGAAAGCAAGAGTACTCTCAGGTGGCATCTGATTAGAATTAATGGACTTGATTAGTCTACCCACTGCTTATTCTATTGGGCAGAGCAAACCTGGAACATGATATTCCACTGACAGCTCCATTGTGTAGACAGGACAAGGAGCTGACAAAACAAAGGAACGAGGAAAAATGGCGCGATGAAGCGATGTGAGGAAAGGAAAGAGAAATCCAGATGCAGGATTTGGAGAACTGGAGCTTCAGCATGGGTGCCCTGAAACACCTGAGCAACACTATTTGATTGATTGATTGATTGATTGACTGATTGATTGATCTTGGCTTAACAAGGCAGAGCTCATACCAGATGTGAAAATATATGGCCAAGCAGGCATTGACACAATAGAGATGCTAAACACCAGAATGATTTACTTGGTAAAATGTCAGTGAAAGGATTCCACTGAGTGGAGGGCGACTAATCATCAGTCACCTTAGCAACAGAGTAAAGTCTAGATAGGGTGGCACAACTAATATTTTATCTCATCCTTGTGACTTCCTTCTCACATAGCATGTCATCAGGGCTTTGCAGGATTGTCCATGCCGCATGGCGCAGTGCTAGATGTCCCATTCCCAGCACTGCATCTCCTCTCCAAGACCCCAGACAGACATGCAGAACGTGAAATTCCCCATTGAGCAGCCACCGTCTGTCCTGGTTCACCTCCTCCCTTTCTCATACACTCCTCCCTTTCTCATACACATATATGCCAGCATGTTCATAGGGTGCATATAACTGAACTACCGAATTTGTGAATTTCCAATTAAGACTGCCTTTTTGTTTCAAAACATTTGGCTGGCTGAGCCATCAGTAAGTCAGAAAGGAGAATTAACATTTATTGGGTAGCTTTCATATGCCAAATAATTGAAGATGCCTAACATATGCATTTTCATTCGATCATCAGATAGTTATTGGTCTTATCCTCATATTAAAGATGAGAATGAGAATTTGAAATGCCACATTTTCCTGCCCTAACCTTAACATGTTCTGTCAAGAAATTATTTTTCTCATTTTACAGAAGCAGGAATGAAGCTCAGAAGTTAGTTTCTTTGTCAAAGACACACAGATATTACATAGAGAAACCAGGATTTGAAGATTTTTTGTTTCTAAAGATATATTTCTGAAAAGAGAGAGAAAAGAGAGAGTTTTCTAGGTGAGATGAACAGAAGTATGCTTATAAAATTCTATCAAATATATTACTATTGGTGCCCAAATTTCCATCATTAGCATGTTAATATTTTGGGGTTAAGACAAAATATTTCTTAATAATATATAAATGTCCCTGAGAGGCACTGTACATTAATGCTTTTTATTTGAGGTTAAATTTTAGTTTAAAAAAGGGCAAGAAACATAGGGTACATACCTAAACATACAGTCTGGCAAGGAAGAGCAGTGAATCTGGACTACTAGAAGGAGTCGTACAGCATGAGAATTTGGGGTATGGCAGTAATTCCAAAATAAGGGACTCACAGAGTGCCAAAGGTGAATTCTCCATCCCTTATAATTGCTAAAATATGAGTCTTCACAGAACTGTGTACTGACAAAGTCCTTCTGATGCTGCTGATATTGAAAAACATGATTTAACTCCGTGCATGTATCTCTAAAGGTGAAAACACATTAATATATTGAAAGTTTCATGAATAAAACTGTCTTTGGAGTTACTTACCTTATTTGTGTGGATACACTTAGTGAATTTACGATGATTAATGATAATACGATGAACACCAAAGCGCATAATAATGATTTGCTACTTATTATAAAACATTGCCAATATTTTGTACACCCAAGCAGCACAACATGCAAGAAATTCAATGAAAGCTTTTTAAACAAGCCACGGGGAAACAGAAGAGCAGATCAAGCCACACACACTCTCTCTGGGGACACAGGCCTCTCTTCCATCATAAATTGATTGCTCTGGCACCCATGAAAGGCAACAGGGGCAGCTAGAGGACTCCACAGAGACACGGCTGTCACAAAGGAAGTAGAAACAGAAGCCTGCCTCAAAGGAATGCAGTGTTTCTGAAGCTATGAAAACACCAAAACAAAACTTGCTTCAAAATTAAAAAAAACTTGTGAACTCTGAATAGCTGAAAACAATCCAAAAAGTAGCAGAAAAAAACCCTCACACCTTCAAGAATAATTTGAAGATGTGGGATACCTTCATTTCAAAGTAACTGTCAATATTTTTTTAATGTACCAAATCTCAGCAAGGAATCTTTCACATTCAAGCCTACTTTGAGGTTTTGTAGCAAATGAGTGCAGGCCAAGAACTCCTGTGGAGAGTGGAGAACAGGACACTAGTTATGAGAATACTGTCGACATCAGGGCACTGCAAGAAAGTTTAAGTCCACCACAGTATGTGAAAAATATTAAACATTTACATCAATGTCTGGGTAGATTGAAGCACAGTTTAATAGGTTATTGGAAAGGGATTTAAAAATGCGCATGACTTGAAGTAACAGTCTTCAAAATACATTACTCCTGGGGAATTAAAAAAAGCAAAAAGAAGGGAGAGAAGCCCTTCGGAAGTTGAGTGGTGAAGGATAAATGATGCAGAATGGTAAATTCAAGGTCTTGATGTTACAGGGTGCAGCCAAGAGGGGGGACCCCAAATGGGCATTTGAAATGGGGTCAAGAACTCAAGGTGTCCAGGAGATTTTAAGATGTCTTCACTCCTTCCCCCACAGGTGTGAGTTGGGGAAAGGGGCACACAGAGCAAGAACATGCAGGGCAGCTTTGCAGCTAATCCATGGCATGGTCATTTAACATATCTATAGCCTTTGGCTGGTCACTTAGATATGCTAAATAGCTATGGCCATGCTCTAGGCCAGGGGGATGGAAAGGGACCCCCCACACACACACAAGATGTGACTGGGGGGCAGGTCCCCCAAGTTACAGCACCTGCGTGGAAGCTCGGAGAAGATTGGCTCCATAACATGGGGTCAAACCTGCCCAGACCCACGATGGCGACCAGAAAAGCTAGAAAAGACAGCAAATTGAGGGCAAGTGTGGCCAAGTGAAGGAGAGTTGGAAATGGGGCCGCAGAGGAAAATTGGCAGGAGGATTTAAATCCAGACATGGCAGCCATTGAGAAGAGAGAAGCACATGGTTTTGGCTGAGTGGGGGCTCCCGTGGCCCTGGGAGAGAGGACCACTGCCTTTACCAGAGTGGGGACCCCCACAGCTTTAGAAGGGGGAATCACCACCCAGTTTTAGCAGAGATCCCGGTGACACAGCTGAGGGTGACAAGAAGGTTTCCTAAGACCTTCTGGAGTCTTGACTGGGGAGTACTGACTGGAAATAACCAGAGGACTGCCTGGGCCATGGACTTCTATTTCCTTTCCTGAGATACAGTACCCCAGACTGGGCAAAGGGGGAAGGTAGGACTGTGTCTGTTTGTGGGTGTTTTAAGGGACTTTAGGATTTTTGATGAAGACATTAGGTCACTACTTTAAGTTTGTATAGCATTAAATAAACCTGTCCTTTCCTTTTCACGAACCTCTGGCATTGAGAGACATCTTTCCTAGAGATGGCGGACATAACGGACCTGGGGGCTTCTTTCAGTAATAGTATATCGTCCCAGGTTCCCCTTGTTTGTTCTGTAACATTGAGACCAAGAGAACCAAAAAAGTTCAGAGAGCAGACATATGTTTCCTACCACAGTACACAGACTCACACGCACAACACATGCATTAAAGAATATAAACTTTGCTACTGTAAAAGAAAGGGCACCATCAAACAAGGAATCTTCTAAACTACTTTAATACTAAAAAATAAATGGGGGGGAATCTAATAAAGCCATGTAGATTATTATGAAAAAAATCAGAAGGTGAGATTCAATATACCTCAAGTGTTGAAAAACTCTCCCTAAACAACCATAAACCAAAAGACACTGTAAGACAACACTCATATTAAGTTAAATGTATTCAAACAAGAATTTTAGAATACAAGAACCACTTTGAAACAGAAACAAAAAGGGGGAAGGATGAAAGAACAGTTGTTTGAACTCAGAAAAATAAGAAATTAAAAAATAACAGAAATAAGGACTAACTTAAAAGAAGCCCCCAAACTAAGAAAGTTAAAGGAATATTTAATGAGTCATTGAAGAAAACAAGCAAATACCAAAAAAATAGAAGTTGAAATTAAAAATAAAAATAAATGAAAAGATCCAGAGAAAAAGGAATAACATTTAAGTACAGGCAAAGGAAAATAATGTCCACATATTTGGAGTCTCTTTAAAAAACCAACAACAAGGCAATAGTACTGTTATATAAATGTATAATCCACAAATATTTTCATTAATAAAAAAAGACTTGAATAAAAGAAGACACGCTAAAAAGGCCCATAGTACATGGAAGAAATAACCTGGAAAAATGAGCATATTATAATATAAAAATGAAGACAATGACCTATACGGACTGGTATGGAGTAAAGCTAAGCCATATTTTTAAATGAAAAAAGCAAAGTGAAGGAAAGGTATATCTATGGCCTTTTAAATTTGATGTAGAAGTATATGTATGTATATGAAAATATACATGTATCTGATCCTTTACGCGAAACTGAAATATAGAAAAAGTCAGAAATTAAAGAGAATCATTACCCATAATGTATGTGGGGGAACAGGGTGGACATAAAGAATAAATGAGATTAGCGTAAAAGAGATGAGAAGTTACAGCTATTCATTTCTGGTGTATACTTTTATATAGTTTTGACATTTAGAGCAATGTTAATACTTTACATAGTCAAAAATAAATAATTAAATAATCAAGCAGGATTAGGGATAATTAAAAATGAAATGTAAACTAGAAGAAAAATATATAACTTAATTCCAAATAACCTGAGCGTACTGAAGGGGATGAAAGAAAATGAAAACTAATAATTATGGGAAAATATTTTAATGTGTACTATAATGTCTAAAATGAAAAGTACTGTATACAGACACTATTCTCTGATTAGTAAATTAGTTTCCCACAGTGGTATATAGACTAACACTATTGAAAGTACATTGTGTGCATTATGTAACTTGAAAATAAGTGAATCTATTTATGTGGATACCAACAATCAGTTTCTTCACTGTTAGAAATGAAATTATAAGTAAGTAAAGGGAGAAAAGTAGAATCAGTACTATGGTGATGAATTGATACTGGGGATATGAAGTATATGATACATATGCAAATACATAGTTATAGAAATAGATGTAGATGTGTGTATGAGTGTGTGCCTGTGACATATACATATATGTGTGTGTGTATATGTGTATGTGTATATATATGGGGGTATGTGTGTATATGTATGCAAGCTCTGTTATTTAAGAGGCTTAAAACTAATGACACTCAAGTACAATGATCACATCTAGTGTTCATATTTTGGTTTCTAAATACCATTTTCTACTAAAACAAAACAGAGTTCCTTGGAGAAATGGCTAATTCATGGGCTGGAACCAAGGAAAATAGAAGCTGAATCTAAAATCTCTTGAGATGCCAAAAACCAAAGAAATTGCTCAAAAATGATGAGGACCTCTTAAAAGCAACTCAAAGGAACAATGTGATTATTAATATTAGTATTAAGAAGAATATGTATATATGGATAAAAAGAGAAAGTGGAAAAATTTTATAGTTGGAGCTCTGGCAAGAGAATGTACTATATTTCTTTTTACTGTTATTCTTCAGTAAGTCTAAAATTACTTCAAAATAAAAAAATACACTTGGTAAATACATAGATAAATAGAGAAGTTAATAAATATGGTGTGTAAGTGCTAGGAAATGAAGTTGGAGAGTAATACCTGGGTGTGACTCAGACTGTCACTTATTTATGGAATAACCTGGGCCTCTCTGAATCTCACTTAGCTTCCTATAAAATGAGGGTAAAAATCATATCTACCTCAGAAAGTGGTTATGAATATTAAAATAGTAATAATATTAAATAGTAAGCACTATAAAAGTGTTAGCTATTCATATTTAAACTATATTGGTTTTAGAGGGTATGGAGCACAAGGAAAATATTTTATTGATATTTAGGATCTAGAAATTTTAGGCCTACTAACCAACTGTTACAGATGAGAAGGAGAAGGCACTTTTCCCAGATAAATAAGATGGACCACTGGGTGAATAGGTGTGGCTTTCACTGGGTAATGGGAAAGGAGAGAGAAGCAACTGTTTTTATGGGGCAGAATCACAAATTCAGTTTTGTGAGCACTGTATTAAAATGCCTGCCAGAAATTTTGCTGGGAATATCAGTAAATGGTTGAGTAAATAGTTTGGGGACCCAAGGATACCTATAGGTGATTTGTAATTTGAAAATCACTAATGTGTTATTTTCCTATAAAACTTGTCTTCCCATTGATTGCAGACTACCCAAGTCAGGGATCTAAGGTTCACTGTGTATCCTTATGACAGTTTGCAGCTAGTCAGGGAGGAGTTGTGCAGTCTCATCCCCATGAAACTTTCAGTGTTCCCACTAGGTGTGTCAGTATAGCAAGTCTGACCACTCACCAAAGGGCTCTGCTCATCTGAGCTAAAGAAGTGGGAGGCATTGGTCCTTCAGTGAGTCCAATCACCACCAACACCACTCCATCACTCAGGTTTCCTCTGTGTGTGGGTCTGTTGGTGTGTCCCTGTGTGTGTGTGATTTCCCCTGCTTTAGGAGGGAGAGAAAATTTGTCTTTGTCATGATTAAATCCACTTATTGCCCTTTTCCTTTAAATCAGCTTTGTTGTTGTCACAAGTCCTCATGCACAGGAATGGACCCTTGACTACAGCCTGTACTACCGTAAAACTCTGCTCTGAGGTAGACAGCTCCACCCCTTTCCTGTTCTTCACTCCTCAGTCTTTTTCTTCATTCTACTGGTATTAAGTGAATGCTTCTTCTATCACAAAGTATTATATTTCAGTATGGAAGGGAATATAAAAATTAATTTACACAACAGTTTTAGTTACTAAAAACAAAATTTTAAAATCCTAAGTGCAAAAGCCCTACTTTTTGATTTCACATAACATAATATATTTTAAAATGTTTTATTTAAAAATAAGTCCCTCTGTTGTTTCAAGTATCTTGCAGGGGGCATTGGGGTAGAACAGACAGTACAGAGTGAGGGAGAAATTAGGATTTTCCAAAATACTCAACTCACGCGTGACATCTCCTCCAAACTCCGGAGGAGCATGAGGCTTCCTGGGGCTGGGCTGCTCTCTGGGATTCATCACGTTGTTTCACGTTTTGGCATTAAAATCAGAGGAGGACCTAAGTAGGGAAAAAGGAGGAAGAGTCAGATCAACCTTGTGTATTATCCATCACGTAATCTTATCAACTGGAAGAGCCAGGAAATTTCATTATTTTACTTCTGACAGAATATAATGCCTCATGAAAAACACTAATGACTACTTGATTTACAATTTATGAAGGGCTTTGACATATATAATATCAATTATACCCTGCATGGGCAGGGTCTGAGGTGAAGTTTTAAAATTAGATTAAGTTTTAAGGACATGGGCTGAATGGTTCCCGAACTCTACATGGAATTACCTGGGGAGTGTCAAAATCTACTGATTTCCTGTTTTCTGCCCCTAGAAATTGTGATTTAATTCATCTGGGGCATCAGCTGGATATTTAAATGTTTAAAAGATCCCCAGAGGATTTTAATGTGCAGCCAAGTCTTTGAGTTTCCCAAGCTGTAAAACTAGAAAGGAAGAGAAGTGGGATTCATTTCAGCCCCTTGGTGTCTAGTCCAGTACCTTCGACATCAGCAACAGTAATGAGAAAAACAATAAAACTGAGAGGAAACTCAGTAAACCAAACTTTTTCTCTTTCCCTTCTAACTTTGTTTTTGTAGAGTTTAAATTTCAGTGGCTACTGGTAGCTGGAAATGGGTTAGTTGCTAATGGTAGAAATGGATCAGGAGGAAGATGACACCCTGAGGGAAGAGCTGGGAGAAAGAAGAGTGCCCATGGCCATCGTTATGGAAACACAAAATCTGAGTGATGTAGTGGAACATGTCACGTGGCCCTAAGTCAGCAAGTCAAGGCACTCAGCTGATGTCGGAATCTGATGGCAGCTGTGATTGATAGGCCTTCTGTCTCCCATAGAAGGAGATGAACAGTGTTTCTCACCGAGTGGGAGTGAGGCAGTTATTGGATCTATCTGGGTGAGGTAGAAATCAAAATTGGCCTAGATTTTCCACCTGTGGTGACGCTGGATAGGAGTCAAGTCTGAACACCTGCCAGGACATCAGCCTATGAGAGTCACCAAAATTTTAAAAAGAAAATCACTGTGCTAATTCGGAAATATGGTGCCAATTACCTTGGGTTCCTACTTCAGTGTTTTTACATTTAACCCCTTTATAGTTGGAAAAATTTAATTAGTACCATCCAGTTTCTACTAAAATAAATAGCACTTGAAAATAATGCTAATGATAACCAATCTGTGCTAAGTGTTTTTGCAATGCACATGGGCAAAGTCACCCCTTTCTAAAACCAAAGAATTCATAGTGTATTGCAGTTTACAGGGAGAAAATTATTTGTTTTATTTAAATTTTAAAACATTGAGTATGCTTCCCAAGAAGTTATCTGGTTTAACAAATAGCAAACAAAAGAAAACAACAGATGAGAAAATAAACAGTAGACAGGAGCACTGTAACAGCTGTAGCATGACCCCCTCTTTGTCCTAGAACAGAACAACTGTACCCAAATTTTCTAAATTGAAATTTGGAAACTTCCCAGAGTTTCCAACATGTAAACTGAAACACCATGGCAGTTTCTCACTCACTCGCTCAGGTGTACAAAAACTGTACTTTTGTTTATTTAGTTTTCATTATTTTTTCAATTCTCACCAGAGGATATGTTTATTGATATTTAGAAAGAGGAAGGGAGAGAGAGAGAAACATCATCGATCAATTGCCTCCCATAGACACACCGATGCAGGATCAAACCCACAACCTAAGTATGGGCCCTGAGTGGGGATCAAACCCAAAACCCTTCAGTGCATGGGATGAACCTCCAACAAACTGAGCCACCTGTCCAAGACTGCAATTTTATTTATGTATAGCTCAGTCTTTTCTCTGAGCCTCCTAATTCACTTAATCGCAGAAGATATAAGTATATTTTTCCATGATACAAACCATCTTTCCAGGTTTAAATTTAGTCAGTTCGGGATTTTTTTTTCTCTTTTGCTTAGTGTTTGGTCTGTTACCTAATGCTTAGGAGCAGGTATCTGGCCTGAAGTCCTCAGCTTTTATCCACATTGGTATCCACAGAGATAGACTATCAACTCCTCTGGGTCTTGGGTACCACCTCCCTTCCAACTGGCATTCTTTGAGACTTCCACCTTCTACCTGGTTTCTAAACCTACTTCCATAGTGCTTTCCATTCTGGGTTTCCTCCATAATGACTATGGGTGTATGATGTTCTCAGAAGCATGAGGAGAGTAGATTACTTTTGTTATCCTTTGTATGTGTGTGTACATGTGTATGTGTCCACAGGAAATGTGGGCACTTAGATTCCCTTGGTCCCAGACAACTCCATAAATGCCATAGGGGCACAGGGATGACAGTGTGGCTTTAGCCTCCCAAAATTCCAGTCAGAAAGCAGATCATGGGTGTTCTGTGTTCTCAGATCCTGGACCATGTCATGTACATATATCCCTGGACCTCAAGCAAGATTATCTGCATCTCAAGAACATCCATTCTGTTTAATTCTCTTGTTTTCCCTGTAATTCACATTCTGTCTTACAAGTCGATGGATTCATCCTTAGTTCCACAGTAGGCAAAACTAGCTTTCATGACATTGTACATTCTCATTGAATATGTTAATTAGGTAAAAAGTTTGGATTATGTCCTTAAAAACAAGGTTTTCAAACTTCCACTGCTCTTTTTAACTCATGAATGACTATGCCAGAAAAACAACAACTCCTGTTTCCTTCAGGTTTGCTGAGGCATCCCATTTTCCAAAACAGAAAGTGATAGAATATATCCTGAGGTATCTGGAAATTATGGAGCCAAGATACAATAATATACAGGTAAATAATCAAGTATTAACCCAATGTATAATATAGTGTGTCAGGTGCAAAATATCACCACCTACACCAGTTCCTTCCCAAAGATCATAATTTTCATTCATCAGGAGTTGAGTGCAAATGGGCAGACTCTGCCCAGGGAGCCACCTACAATAGGTTGGAGAGCCGAGAAACAGCAGCTCTTCAGCCTATGCAGATTCAAATTGGCATGTTGGACAGTGACATACAGCAGTGGTTACAATACTGATACATAAGGTGACAGGTGTGAGAGACACAATTAGTTAGAGTATAGGCAGAGGCAAATATCAGGGGACTAAGGCAGGAAACCAGCACTAGGGTGGAAGGTGCAAGGCCAACCCGTAAGCACAGGCATCAGGGATTGGCCGGCCCAGTCAGAGCCTGGAGGTGGAGTTCCTGAACCACACACTGAGGTTGCCTGGAAGACTCCCTTAGCCCAAATGCATCTCAAAGTCTGATTTAGATGAAACTTACAGGATACGATTTTGTCTAAAAAGGGTTCACAGGGCATCAGAATATCCCCTTCTTGGATCTGATTGATAAAGTAGCTCACATAACACAGAGTAATATTTTATTTACTTAGTGATCAGTTATTATAAAAGGATATAAGTCAGGAAGAACATATGGAAGAGAAACCCAGGACAAGGTATGGGGAAAGGGCAAGGAGCATCTATGCCCTCCAAGGGTGCTGCTCTCCCCACATCTCCACATGTTCGCCAACCCAAAACCTCTCTGAGTTTGGGTTTTCATGGGGACTTCATCAATAGACATAAATGATTAAATCATTGGCCATTGGTGATTGAACTACATTTTCATCCCCTCTCCCATTCAGGAGGTCAGGGAGATGATACTGAATGTTCTAACCCTTTAATCACATCGTTGGTTCTCCTGTCAACCAGCCCCCACCCTTAGGTGTTTCCCAAAAGTCACCTGATTAATATAACCTTCAAAATCA